>NC_042615.1:809083883-810283883 GCF_901001135.1 Rhinatrema bivittatum | reverse complement strand
TAAACATTGGAGCGCCTCCGGGAACTGAACTGGGAGCAGTGCTTTGTAACATACGTATAAATGATCTGGAAAAGGAAAGAATGATAGGCTACATTTTTCCCTTAACTAACAATTTAGAGGTTGATTTTAAAAACGTTGCTTGCACAAAAATGCCCATGTATGTGAATATGAGGGCCACACATGAGTAATGTGGATTTTAAAAAGCCACAAAATACACGTGTATGTACCCGTGAGCATGTGAGGAATGAGGGGGGCAGAAAAGGGGCGGGGAAGGGTATTCTGGGATGAAGCCAAAAGTTACGTGTATAACTTGGTATTTTATAACTGAAAACTGCAGTGTGCGTACGCTAGATATCCTCGTAACTTTACTGCTCCTGATAAGGAGCAAATCTGTACATCTCCCATTTTAGGGCTTATAGAACAGGGTAAGGGGTCCGGGTAAACTGGCCAGCATGCAGGAGGAAGAACGAGAGGGATCTGAAAGTCCTCGATATTAACTGGGCAAACTGCTAGACTAATTGGAAAATGGTGAATGTGTCTCGCAATAGCATGTTTTAAAATTCGCTGACATATGAGCGTAAAAGTCGACAAAGTCCTATGGAAGACACATGTGTGCTATAGCTTTGCTCAAGAAACCTCCTAAAATTAGGAGCATACCTGGGCAACTGGTGTATTTAACAACAAATGTGTGCACATATGGATCTACGCACGCTTGTTTTAAAATTACCTTTTATGCTCTGGAATTCATTGCTGGAGGACATAGGAAAAGAAGTTAATATAGCTGGCTTTAAAAAGGTTTGGACAAGTTCCTGGAGGAAAAGTCCAAAAACTGTTACTAACCAGGTACCCTTGGGGAAAGCTACGGCTTATCCCCGGTTGGAAGCAGCATGGAATCTATCAACTATCTGAGATCCTGCCAGGTACTTGTGATCTGGATAGGCCACTGTTGGAAACAGGATACTGGGGTGGCTAGAACTTTCGTATGACCCAGTAAGATAGAAAATATAAGAACTATCAGAAGACAAATATCAAGGTGATTGTATCTGATAATCTCAAAGAAGCAAAACAGTGTGATAGGGCAGGGAGAAAAGCTAGAGGACCTGCTAGAGTGCATAGGGAGAAATATTAACAGTATAGTAAAGGTGAGATCTCATCTGGAGCATTGTGATCAGTTCTAAAGGCCTTTGCTCCAAAATTATTTAAACAGAGGAGAGGCAGTCCAAAGAAGTGCTACCAAAATGTTGTGAAGTCTGCAGAAAAAGCTCTATGAAATGAGGCTTAAGGACAAAAGTACCGTATGTATACTCTAGAAAAGAGGAGGAAGAGTGGGAATATAATAGAAACAATCAGATACCACAAATGTATAAATAGGGGCGGATTTTAAATGGGTTATGCGTGTAATATATGCACGTAACCCTTTTAAACCAGCTCCTGCGAGCGCCGAGCCTATTTTGCATAGGCCCGGTGACGCGCGCAAGCCCCGGGACGCGTGTATGACCCGGGACTTGAAAAAAGGGGTGGGGAGTGGGCAGGGCAGGATGGTCCGGAGCAGGGCATGGGCGGGACCGAGGCCTCCGGCACAGCAGCTGTGCCGAGGGATCGCACACCAGCACTTGGTTGGCGCGTGCAACCTACACCTGCCCAGAGGCAGGCACAACTTATAAAATAAAGGTAGGAGGGGTGATTTAGGTAGGGGTGGGGGGTGGGATAGGTAGGGGAAGGGAGGGGAAGGTGGTGGGGGGCGGAAGGAAAGTTCCCTCTGAGGCCCCTCAGATTTCGGAGCGGCCTCGGAGGGAATGGGGAAAGCCATCAGGGCGGCTGCGCGCACATGTTATAAAATCGGGGGTAGATTTGTGCGTGCCGGGTTGCGCGTACAAATCTATGCCCGCGTGTAGCTCCTAAAATCTGGCCCATAATGTATAAGAAGCAAGTATTTTCCCATGAAAAGTAAATTTTCTAGCAGGAGACCAAATGGAGGTACTCACAGAGGGGGTGGTGAATATATGAAGGTCCCTCAGTGGAAACAGTGGAAATGGTGGAGGCAAAAACAGTCACAGAATTAAAGAAATGATGGGATAAGCCCAAAGAATGCCTGGATGACAGGAAGCAAAGTTAAAACCTGAGATGGGGCAGGTTCTGAAGTTTTGCATCAGGAATGGATAGACTAGATGGGCCTTGCAGGCTTCTCTGCTTTTCATTTTCTGCATCTACATCACCCAACTAGAGGAGCACAAAGAGAAGCAGGTTGGATATCAAGTATACAGGAAAATATGGAAAAGGCAAACATCAAAATGATGGAATGGCCTGCTCTGGAAACCAGGTTCCCAAGAAGAGCCTCTAATATGTCCAATTTTTGGCTTAAATATTTAACTGCTATACTCTTACCATCCCAGGGTTCACTCCATACATTTCAAAGCAAACTGTGAAAATCAGTTGAGCAGATAGCCAGAACTAACATTACCACGGCTATTAGGAAGAACAGTTTCCTGCAAAAGGGAGACCAAAATACCATGCCTCAAAATTACTGACCAATAAGCACCTACCTATAATCTACAAGCTCTTCAGTGCAAAAGATGCAGATAGAATATATGATCACACAAGTGTTAATAACATCATAATGACAGAACATAAGGCAACAAAAGAGGAAGATATGAAACTAAAGATCAGTTGATACTGAATAAAATTATCATGGCCAGCTGTTAAGAAATGTCAAAACCTAAGTATAGCATGGATTAACTATAAAAAAAATCTTTTGATAGTATCCCACAATTTTGGATAATAAATTGTCTTGAAATGTATGGCGTGAACTGGGTATGACCCCTGGGATGGTTCTACCCAGTTAGTGGTACCAGAGACCATGTATCATATCACAGTTCCAGGTGATAAACCTCCCATACAATTAAAATGTCTTAAACTTCAGGGTTCCCTGAGCAAGGGAAAGATAACTTTCAAGGCTCTTGCATTGCGGTTACTCTAGTCCCAGTGCAACATCTTGTATATAGCAATGATGATAAGAGCACTGGTGGGTGTTAGAATCACTAAACAGCAAAAATAATGTTGGAAACATTATTGGTTTACAGTAATACTTTTACCGAGACAGTGTGAAATGATGAAAATACTCTTTACAGCTGTATAGTTCGCTTATCAACATTATACATGCTTTTCAATAAATTTGTGACTTCTGAAAGTCTTGTTTAACATTTAAGATGGTAAAGCCAATTAATTCAGTCTTTAATCTGATGTTTCCCCCATCCCACTGGTGTTGGGCATGTTTTATACTTCCTTCCAAATGTAGGTGAAATATTAAAGATTAAATTTAGTTTAGATGTCTCTTCAAATACACAGTCTCTTATATCCAACTTCTCCATGCTGTTTTCTCCTCTGAATTCTTCCGGTTTCTCATAGTACCGGACTGGTACCAGTTATTCTCCTCTTTTCCTTTTTAGTATCATAAAATACTCAAGATTACTCTTCTTCTCCCAATCTCTAGCTGATGTTCCTGGGCCCTATTGAGGGTCCATCCCAACTTCTTTCTCCCTTCTCTTTCTTCACCTCTGGATGGCTGAAAGTCATCCCTCCTTTGGATGTAACCTCCTCTGAAGTAACCTCTCCAACTGATGTTAGAGCAGCAAAGAAAATAACTTTATTGAGTCCCTAGATAATGAAACTCAAAATAAATAATTCAACAAAAGAAACATCCATGGGACAAGGAAGGGGGAAAGAAACTCCTGTATCCAAAGTAAGTCTTCTTGGAGGCATTAAAAGTTAAACAAGACAAATCAAGGGGCAGCCATGCCATGCTGCCTCTGAGAGGGAAACAGAAAAATCCACACCCTAAGATGGTGGTCTGACTTTATATTATAAGAAAGACTCCGAGCTAGCAGGTGGCATAGTGGTAGCAGGCATATGTTGAAAAGTGTGGCAGAAAGGGTGGATCCCTGTGGTACTCCTGTTTGAAGGTATTGCTAATAGATTTTTATTGGCTGACATCAAAGCCCTGACTGGTTTATAGATAGTCAATATGGCCTTCAGTCTGACCAATCTTAGCTAGGTAAGTTATCCGGCTAACTCAATTCCTCCCAGTTATGCCCTTGGAATGCCCCTAACTTAGCGAGTTAGAATGTAGCCAGATAAATCCCTAAATATTCATTTAGCCATCTAACTTCTGAGGGATGGGAAAAGGGAGGAGAGGGGTGAGGCAAGAGAACATGGAGGGCGGGGAAAGTGGGGTAAGGGACAAGTAGTGAGTGCTAGAGAGAAATTGTGCATATTCTCAACCCACAAACACGCTCACTCACACTGCCCACATACACACTCCATTCCATCGCACCTATCTCCCTCATACACAATCCCACCCCCTTGCACCCACCCAACACAAATCCATCCTGTCCAATTACCCCCACTGCTATCACCACCTCCCCCCCCCCCACACAGGGGAAGAGGATAGGGAGAGGAAGTGGAGAGTATGAGGGGGCAGGGAGAGATGGAGGGCAAATGGTGAGTGTGAGGGGGAAAGAATGTGCACACACACACCTAGACCCCAGCCCCAGCATATCCACTATCACTCATATCCACTCATACCTACACATACCCCTCTACCTCCCCATATACCTTACACCAATGCCATCCTTCCCCCCTACACACATCCTATATCACTTTCCCCAACACACACAGTGGGATGGAGGGAGGAAAGTGGAGAGTGCAAGGGAGGTTAGGGGAGGAGATAAAAATGAAGAGTGTGAGGGGAAAATTATGGACATACACTCCCTAACCTCAACTTCCACACCCACTACTGCCCATGCATCCACTACCATCCCTCCTTATCATCACCCAGATGAGGGCTAGGAAGAGAAGAGTGTGAGGTGAGGGATGGGAAGAGGGGGAAGGGGACAGAGAAGAGAGTGTGAGGGGGGAAATGTATACACACACACACACACACACACACACACATATATATATATATATATATATATATAGCAATCAAAAAATTGTTGGCAGTATCGTCTCTACCTGTGCTATAACTGAGCAACCCTGGCATTTGTACTGACCAGGTATTTGTTCTATTTCTGGTTGCTTTGAATCCGAATGTACTAATAGATCTCGTAAGTTACGTCCTCTAGTTAATTCAGACAAGATTTTCTTGTCTGAATTAATTGATAGGATCACACTCACATTCGGGAATTTTCTTATAATGAATGATGGGAGCCATTGAGCCGGAGTGAATTGAGTGTGCTGTGTCTGAGTCCGCTCCTTCAAGTTTAGGTAGGAGTGGGACTTAGGATAAGGGTTCTATAAATTAAAGTGTTGATTTATCATTATTTGGGTATCATAAATTAATATTTGAATATATTTAATGTTTTAAATAAGTTATGGGTAATTGGATAAACATGATAAAATAGGGTATAAGCACATTAGAGTATGAGATAAATTTGTTTTTTCTGTTTTTTTATAATTATTTTATGTATTGTAGACACGAGTGGTGGGAGCCATGGGTATCTGTTGATGTTGGGTCTTTAAAAGAGTATTCCCCTGAAGAAGCCAGCAATGGCGAAACGAGGTCCTTGTCGGGATGAACAATAGAACTGGTTGAATGGAATACACCAAGGATACATATATTTTTTGAAAATACATAGGATTACCATCTAAGAAACATACATAAGGTTCTTGATGTAAGAGGTGTATTCACCAATAAAGACCTAAACTAACATCAATGGGATTAGGATGTACAAGGTCCGATTAGGGTAAGGTTGAGGGAAGAAGTAGGAGAGAATTGAGGGACATACTTTAGTGGGCTCTATGCAAATTTTAATGTATATGTATTTTGTGATATGTTGAAAATTCACTATATGAAATTGTGATAGGTGATCAAATTTTTCAATAAAGGAATGATTCTTTTTAAGTAACACTTCATTTTGAAATATTTTTGAAACTCACAATAGTGCTAGTTGTCTCCCATACATTTGTTAATGTTGGGGGTTTTTTGGTATATATATATATTTAAATATTTAATTTATTTATTAGGTTTTTTTATACCGGTGTTTGGAAAATACCGTCACATCAGTTTACAATAGTAAAAATACATGTAAAAAGAATACATATAGGGGTAGATTTTCAAAAAGGGCGCCCTCGCGTACTTTTGTAGGCGCATCAGGCGCAAACAAAAGTACGCTGGATTTTAGTAGATACGCGCGTAGCCGCTAAAATCCTGGATCGGCGCGTGCAAGGCTACCGATTTCGTGTAGCCGGCACGCACCGAGCCGCGCAGCCTACCTCCGTTCCCTCCGAGGCCGCCCTCCCCTCACCTTCCCCTCCCTTCTTCTACCTAACCCACCCCCCCGGCCCTGTCTAAAACCCCCCCTACCTTTGTTGGGGGATTTACGCCTAACCAGAGGGAGAAGTAAATCCCCGCACGCCCTGGGCCGTTGGCGCGCCTAGTCGCAACCCGGGGGCGGTTCCGGAGGGCGTGGCCACGCCCCCGGACCGCCCCGGGCCGAAACCACGCCCCCGGGCCCGCCCCCGAAACGTTGCGTCCCGCCCCGAAAATGGCGCCCCGCTCAGCCCCGCCCCCGACACACCCCCGACACCCCCCCTCGGAAAACCCCGGGACTTACGCGAGTCCCGGGGCTCTGCGCACACTGGCAGGCCTATGTAAAATAGGCGCACCGGCGTGCAAGCCCTGCTCGCGTAAATCCGGGCAGATTTACGCGAGCAGGGCTCTTAAAATCCGCCCCATAATACAATACTAAAATTCAATACAACTAAAAATATCCTAAAAATTCAGTTTTTACATGGAACTCAATTCTTAGTAAAATATTAAAACAATACAGTTAAGGAAAAGAAACTATAGCAGAAGTGAAGCATTGCCAAATTTGTTTGTACTGCCTATCAGAAAATCATGAATCAATTCGATTTGCCTGTGCCGTCATTGTAAGTTTGTATAAAAAGCCATGTTTTAAGCATTTTCCTGAATTCCTTTAAATTGGTTTCAAGCCTTAATTCAGTTGGTAGTGTGTTCCATAGTTTGGGGCCTGCTAAGGATATTGCTCTCTCTCTTATGGATGTCAATTTGGCTGATGATAAAGATGGTATTGCTAGGAGCCCTTTGTTAGTGGATCTTAAGTTATGCTGTGGTGTATGAAGCCGAATGGAAGCGTTTAGCCATTCCACTTGATCACCATGGATTGCTTTGTGTAATATACATAGTATTTTATAGTGTATCCTTTCTTCAATGGGTAACCAGTGTAATTCTCTTAGTATTGGAGTGATATGATCCTGTTTACGCGACCCAGTTAATATCCTTGCTGCAGAATTTTGAAGTATTTGAAGAGGTCGTAACGTAGACTGAGGAAGGCCAAACAACAACCACAACCCATGTATACCTGCAGCCACCACCTCCACCTGTATACCACCCCACACATACACCGCTACCCCCAGTACTGCACCCCCACACACATCCCCCTCACTGCCACACCCCTTACCCTATGCATCCCACCACCCCATGCCCTTTCCACCTCTCTACACAGATATACACCTAAGCCACCACCTCCTTCACCAAACATACCACTACACAACTACACCCCAACACCATCATTTCCCCACTACATTCACATACCCTCTAACACAGACACACAAATCCACTGTGATAAAGATACACTCCTTCTATACCCCACTCTTTGAAATGGACATACTCCACCTACACCACCACCCACCACTAAAAGACCTAGTCTCACAAACATGGGGGAGGAGAAGGAGAGGGGTACAAAGTGGAGAGTGCAAGGGGAAAGAGTGCAAGGGGAAAGAGTGTCCCCACACAGATAACACATCCCCCCCTGCAGGCCTATTGACCCACACCCTCCTAAACATTCCCCACTGAGCCTACCCCCACAGGGCAAGTACATGATACTCACCCACCTGGAGCTTCTATTACACACATGCAGGTCATGGAGTCATCAAATTGCCCTCTTTGAAGTTGACATGTAATCCTAAACTACTCTTTTTTGGAGTTTCATTTAACACTCCATCAGTGGAAAAAAAATGGAGGGATGAGATCAGGAATTCTATAGCTTTCTCCTTGCCTTTCCTTTCATGAGGTCATCAAGTAGCCTGAGCCTGGCAGTATGCCATAAATGTAGAGTCCAGAGTGGAGCGACTATTGGTGGGACTGGTGAGGGAAGAGATCAAGGGTGCACTCCCTATATATATAAAATGAAGATTACTGTTTGCCAGGCGCACTTTTGAGGTACTTCATATTACACAGGTGACAGGTGTAATCCAGTCAGTGGTTTCTTCCTGTCAAAATGATTTTGTTGCGTTGCATTACTCCTGAGCAAGACTGATGGTTTCTAATATACTTTCTGCAAACACAGGTTTACACAGTGACCTTTCTGATGCCCACTGGTACAGAGTCAGCACAGGAGCATTTTTACCGGTACCTAAAATCTGGTCTGGTGCAATTATCCGTGAATTATTTTCTGCTGTTTGAGCTACTGTAGCATCTCTAGAGAACCGAAAGCAGGAAAGAAAAATGACCCAATGAAAGCAAGCAGTTTCTTGGTAATTACAGCTTAAAGGGGAACTTTTGGCACACACAGATACAACACAGAACAATTGAAACATGTAGCATCTTTCACAGGACTCTGGAGTTACAGTAAGCAAGTTAGAATTAATGATAACTGCATATCCCCTACATACACCAGGACATGATGTATACAGGCCTGGTGCTCTACTTTTGTTTCATCAAATTTATCACATACATTTCTGAGTCCATGTCTTTCAGTGGATAAGTAGTCTTATGATTAGAGCAATAGGTTTAGAAGCAGAGAAACCAGACTTCAAAACCCAGTGACTCCTCATTGCCTCAGGCACAAACTCGGGGGCGTAGTTACTAAAGGTTTTCTCCCATTCTGTGTCCATGGGAAAAATGCTTAGTAAATGACCCACCTTAGATTGTAAGCCCTCTGGGGACAGGGAATTAACTACAGTACCTAACTGGAATCTGTTTTGAAGTGTCACAAAAGGCATAATATAAATTTTATGTCATGTATTTTTACAGGGCCTCCTCCTGGTACCCAGTCACGGTAGGTATCCTGCAGGCCTGAGCCCTTATCGGCTCTTTTCTTTAACATTTAATTGACCCCCTTATGTAAACTGCTTTCCAGCCTCGGGGTGAATTAGAAGATCTATACCAATGACATTCAGTTCTTCATACCAGCTATATCACCTTAGCCTGTAACTTTTCAGTTTGTTTCTATTTGCCTTTCTGCCATTAATTGCTGGCTATTTCATGATAAACTTGCCCTCAAGATTGATACAACTGAGATAATGATCCTGAGCAGATTTCCCCTTTCCAACACGCCATCTACTTTTATATTTGCAGAATGTGAGCAAAATAAGTAAGAAATCCGGGCATGATTTTAGACCAGGAATTATCAATGCATCCTCACATCAAACCTGTAATAGCTGTAGCATTACAATAATTATGCATGCTTCACTGATTGAAACCTTTCCTGAACCTGGATGACTTTCACACTGTTTTACAAGTCCTTACATTTCCTGCTTTGTATTATTGCAATTCACTGTACACTGGTCTTCCTGCAAACTGCAGGCCCTCAGCTGCTCACATATTAACAGGAGCCAGTGTAAGAGATTACATCACACCAGTACTTTGCTCACTACGCACAGCATGTCAAGCAGTACTGTCTGAGTTTTCAAGAAGGCTCTTCATCCAGTAAAGTAATTTTTTTTAATGGGTAATCATAAGGTTTGGGGATAATTGCACTGAGCAGCAGATGTTACCCTTCAGAGAAACATGGGGGTGACCTGCAAGATACTACCATAGGAAACTTGCTGGGCAAACTGGATAAATTATTTGGTTCTTTTCTGCCGTCATTACTATTCAAACCTGCAGTGCTCATACATAAATTGCTTTACGATGTCTCCGCACACTGGATTGCTTCCATATTACATAACTAAACCCCTTTCAGATCCTGCCAGAGGTACCTTCTGCCCAACTTGCACACCTGATCATGCATTTGTGGTTGCTGGACCTTTATTTTGGAATTCACTACCCAGACAGCTTAACCCTATGACTAATGCTCTGATGTTTACAAAAGCCTTTTAGAAACACTTTTGATTTATCATCTAGAACAGTGGTTCTCAACCTTTTTTCTGTTGGGACACACCTGACAGATGGTTCTCACATGCGTGACACACTGATCGCACAACCATCATAGGGCTAAATGTAAAAGTACAGTTTGCATCCACAGGAACCCCCCTGACCCACAATTATGGATGTAAAGTAGAATTATGACATTCCCCATACAACTCACCTTACAAAAAATATATTCTGGTTCTAGTGTCATCTCAGTAACAGCAACACAAACTCCTTCTACTACCAGGCTCAATAGCCCTACTTATGAAAAGACAGCAGTTTATCACTAATGTATGTCCTCTTGAGAAAATACAACAAATAAGACTGATACAGTAAAATACCTCACGTCGGTCACATACACAGAACTGACCTAACATACTCCCAGGATCTGAAGTAATGCACATAAACTAATCCGCACACAGTTACACTTGCATTATGGAACACACTCAAACAGTAACAACTCTACCTATGAAAAGGCAATATTAAATCAGACCCTAAACACCAATATACCTCCTATTAGGAAAACAGAACTAGCCAAGCAGCTATAGATCCCAATGCAGAAATAACTGTATAACTATACTAATAAGCAGAATAAATGTTTCACAACAACTATGAACAGAATAATATCCAACAATTAAAAACTCATAAAAATTATTTAAAATTCTCCAAACACCAATAAAATATTTCAAAACAGCAGACACATCACATAATATTCAGTAATTAAAATGACAGTCAATCAAGAAAAATAAACTTAAAAAGCCACCTTTACTAACCCCCTCCAGCAGCTCTCCTACTCCTCTTCCATGCAGGCCAGTAGCACACACCAGAAGCAGTAGTGGCTGAAGCGCTGTACTCATGGTCCTCTTCCTTAGTGCCCATGACCAGTCTCTCTGTCTCTCACACACACACATACCAGTTACACCCCAATGACCATAAGAACATAAGAACATGCCATACTGGGTCAGACCAAGGGTCCATCAAGCCCAGCATCCTGTTTCCAACAGTGGCCAATCCAGGCCACAAGAACCTGGCAAGTACCCAAAAACTAAGTCTATTTCATGTTACCGTTGCTGGTAATAGCAGTGGCTATTTTCTAAGTCAACTTAATTAATAGCAGGTAATGGACTTCTCCTCCAAGAACTTATCCAATCCTTTTTTAAACATAGCTATACTAACTGAACTAACCACGTCCTCTGGCAACAAATTCCAGAGTTTATTTGTGCGTTGAGTGAAGAACTTTCTCCGATTAGTTTTAAATGTGCCACATGCTAACTTCATGGAGTGCCCCCTAGTCTTTCTATTATCTGAAAGATTAAATAACCGATTCACATCTACCCGTTCTCGACCTCTCATGATTTTAAACACCTCTAGACAGTTTCTGTCTCTCACACACCAAGTTTCTGTCTCTCACACACCAGTTTCTGTCTCTCACACACCAGTTTCTGTCTTTCACACACCAGTTTCTGTCTTTCACACACCAATCATCTCCCGATCAGTCTCTCTCTCTCATGCACACATACACACAGGCTTCCCACTTCCATTTTCTATCTTACATACACAGGCTTCTCACTCCCATGCTGTGTCTCACACACACCCGTTTCTCAATCCTATGCTAGCTCTCTCCACATGCACAGGCTTCTCATTCCCATAATCACTTTTTTTCTCTCTCACACACACATACCAGTCACACTCACATACCAGTTTCTTTCTCTCACACACCAATCATCTCCCGACCAATCTTTCTCTCTCATGCACACACACACACACACACGCAGACTTCCCACTCCCATGTTCTATCTTACATATACAGGCTTCTCACTCCCATGCTGTCTCTCGCACACACACACCCAGGTTTCTCACTCCTATGCTAGCTCTCTCCACATGCACAGGATTCTCATTCCCACAATCACTTTCTCTCTCTCACACACACACACGTCATCTCCAAGACCAGTCACTTCCATTCTCTCTCCTATACACACACAAACACAAACACACACACACACACACACACACACACACACACACCACCTCTCTGACCAGTTTCCCTCAATCACGCACATGCTCTCTCTCACACACTTTACATAGATGATCTCAATCAAATGCACTCACACACAGGCTCTCAGTCACAGTTACACATGCACACTCTCAATCACACATCATTCTCTCACTTACAGGCAGGCTGGCTGGCTGTCTCTCATTTCCTGCCTCCCTCCCCCCCGAGCACAAATGGTAGCTGCAGCAGCCTCCTCCTCTAGTCCCCGCATGCCAAGAAAGAAGAATCCCATTGGCCAAGGGAGGCTAATGCTGCTGTCTCCTGTGCCGATTTCTGGCTGCTTCTGATTTTGCTTCGGGCCCACGCTATTGCTCGGGGTTGCTGCTGCCACTTTTTCATGCAGCATGGCTCTTTCTTCTTCCCGTGCCCCCCACTGCACATCACTTCCTGTTCCGAGCCAGGGTGGGGGCAGGTGCGGGAAGAAGAAAAGGCCCAGCTGCAGTTGCCAGCCTCCTCTAACACTACTGCCGTTCCCATCCAGGCTTGAACATGCTGATAGCCCGGGCGGCAACAGCAGCAGTGGAAGATAGCCTGCCTCTCGCTCAGTGAAGGAAGAGGGGGGAAGAGCAGCGGGAGACCGGTAGCATGTGACATACCTGCCGCTGCTTGACGACACACCGGTTGAGAAGCGCTGATCTAGAAGCACATTCATAGTAACTTCTGTACTAGACCGCTTCCTGGATTCTGTTGCTCAAAACAGTCTACAGTGATAGCCCTTGTTGATAGTTACAAGCGCATTTGGAAAGGAGTATTTGCCATCACTGAGTACTGGCCCCTTTTTTCCTCCACCTGCTTCATTTGCCCTATGGTCCTTAAAAAAAATATGCATCCCGCATGAGTGCCAGTGTCTTTTTTTTTTTTCTCAGAAAGATAGCACTGATAATTACTGACATTAATATCTCTCTCTTAACCTCTTCAGTATATTTATTGTCTCGTTGATGATCTTGATCTTTCTCTATGAAATTGCCACTGTCATTATGTTTTATATATAACCGGTTTTTGTTCAAGGTTTTGTGTGTGTGTTAATTGTACTCTGCCCTGAACATTTGGAGCGTGAGGTTATAAATCTTTTAAATAACTAAATAAATAAATAAAGGTAAGACCAGGATGATGAAACAGACTGCAGAAAGCTAACAGGAATTACTAAAACTAGAAGCACATTAATAATGGGAGATTTCGTTTACCCCAGTATTGCTTGGGCGAATGTCTCATTAGGGCATGCCAGAGAGGTAACATTTCTAGATGCCAGAAATGCCTTGGAGCAACTGGGAGGGGGGAACTACTTTAGATCTAGATCTCAGTGGACCACAGGGTCTGGTAGAAGGGATAACAGTACTGCAGCCACTCGGTAATAATGATCATAACACAATCAAATGTGACTTATTCACTGGAGGGAGAATAGGAAATAAATCTACTGCAGTAATACTTAACTTGCAAAAGGCAGACTATAATAAAACGAGGATATTAATTAGAAGAAAACTAAAAGGAGCAACTGTGAAGATGAATAGCCTGCACGAGGCATAGAGATTTAAAAAAAAACAAAACAAAAAAAAAACCAATACTGAGATCATATTGAGTGGTGTGGCAACTCACCTGAATATCTTTATCTGAGATATTCAATATACGGTACCTGTATAAAGTAATCCAGGTAACTCTGGGAGTGTGATGTGTCTGAGCAGACTTACTCAGCTCCATGTATCCAGACAGTGCTGAATATCAACGCTATCCAGATGCATTTAAGCGACGCCCCTGCAACACTTCCCCTCTTTTCATTGGAATGAATGTTAGCTGGATAAAATGTTATCTGGGTAAAATTTCACCAGTTCCCAGGGTGGTAAATTTAAAAGTTACCCAGATAAACCCTTTTCATTATTGACCTCACTATCTTCGAAGCCCAGATAAAATGAGTATCTCAGTTTTAAAAAGATCAAAAGAAGACCAACAACTGCCAGCATGGCTGTATGGCGCTATGAAAGAGGCTATTTAAACCAAAAAGGCATCCTTTCAAAAATGGAAAACAGAACCTAAAGAGGAAAACAGGAGCAAGCATAAAAGCTGGCATAAGAACATAAGAACATGCCATGCTGGGTCAGACCAAGGGTCCATCAAGCCCAGCATCCTGTTTCCAACAGTGGCCAATCCAGGCCATAAGAACCTGGCAAGTACCGAAACACCAAGAAGATCCCATGCCACTGATGCAATTAATAGCAGAGGCCATTCTCTAAGTAAGCTTGATTAATAGCAGTTAATGGACTATATTGGATGTAAAATGTTAATAAGGCAAGCCAAGAAAGAATTTGAGGGAAAACAAGCCAAAACTAATATAGTAATAAAGCTGCTAAGCAGCTAGTTAAGTTAGCTGGATACCCATATCTGGCTAACTTTAGATCTGCCTTATGGCGCGTCGGTTAAGTTAACCAGCTAACTCTGCTCCTTCCCGGAACACCTACTTCCTGCCCCAGGAATGCCCCCAACTTACCTGGCTAAATTCTAGCTGGATAATTTGCTATCCAGCTATGAATACGTACCCCAAAATGTTTTTTAAGTACATCAAATGCAAAAGGCTGGTGAGGAAGTCAGTTGTATCATAAGTTGCCCAAGGGGTAAAATGGATGCTCAGGAAGGATAAGGCCACAGCAGAAAAATGAACTGAATTCTTTGATCTTCACTGTAGAGGATGTTGGAAAGTCAGCCACACTCTTAAACATTCTTTTAAGGTAATAATCCAGAGAAAGAAACACATCACTGTTAATCTGGAAGACGTATTAGAGCAAAGTGACAAAGCAAATAGTGACAAATCTCCAGGATTAAAGGAGAAATTACAGAGCTGTTATTGATATTTTGTCACCTATTATTAAAATCCTTCTATGTAGCAGGGGCCCGGAGGGTTAGCATATGTAACACCAATTTTTAAAAAAGGGCTCTGGGGTGATTCAGGAAACTAAAATACCATCAGCCTAATATTGGTGCTGGGTGAAATGGTAGAATCTGTAATTAAGAACAGAATTACAATTAAAGAACATATGCATAAACATGACAATGTGGAAGAGCCATCATGGAGTTAGCAAAGGGAAGCTGAGCCTTATTAATCTATTAGAATTCTTTGAAGGTGCAAATAAGCATGTGGATAAGGGAGAGGTCAGTTGATATAGTGCATCTGGACTTAAGCATGTGGATAAGAGAGAGGTCAGCTGATATAGTGCATCGGGACTTAAGCATGTGGATAAGGGAGAGGTCAGCTGATATAGTGCATCTGGACTTAAGCATGTGGATAAGGGAGAGGTCAGCTGATATAGTGCATCTGGACTTAAGCATGTGGATAAGAGAGAGGTCAGCTGATATAGTGCATCTGGACTTAAGCATGTGGATAAGAGAGGGGTCAGCTGATATAGTGCATCTGGACTTAAGCATGTGGATAAGAGAGAGGTCAGCTGATATAGTGCATCTGGACTTAAGCATGTGGATAAGGGAGAGGTCAGCTGATATAGTGCATCTGGACTTAAGCATGTGGATAAGGGAGAGGTCAGCTGATATAGTGCATCTGGACTTAAGCATGTGGATAAGAGAGAGGTCAGCTGATATAGTGCATCTGGACTTAAGCATGTGGATAAGAGAGAGGTCAGCTGATATAGTGCATCTGGACTTAAGCATGTGGATAAGGGAGAGGTCAGCTGATATAGTGCATCTGGACTTAAGCATGTGGATAAGGGAGAGGTCAGCTGATATAGTGCATCTGGACTTAAGCATGTGGATAAGAGAGAGGTCAGCTGATATAGTGCATCTGGACTTAAGCATGTGGATAAGGGAGAGGTCAGCTGATATAGTGCATCTGGACTTAAGCATGTGGATAAGAGAGAGGTCAGCTGATATAGTGCATCTGGACTTAAGCATGTGGATAAGGGAGAGGTCAGCTGATATAGTGCATCTGGACTTAAGCATGTGGATAAGAGAGAGGTCAACTGATATAGTGCATCTGGACTTAAGCATGTGGATAAGAGAGAGGTCAGCTGATATAGTGCATCTGGACTTAAGCATGTGGATAAGGGAGAGGTCAGCTGATATAGTGCATCTGGACTTAAGCATGTGGATATGGGAGAGGTCAGCTGATATAGTGCATCTGGACTTAAGCATGTGGATAAGGGAGAGGTCAGCTGATATAGTGCATCTGGACTTAAGCATGTGGATAAGGGAGAGGTCAGCTGATATAGTGCATCTGGACTTAAGCATGTGGATAAGGGAGAGGTCAGCTGATATAGTGCATCTGGACTTAAGCATGTGGATAAGAGAGAGGTCAGCTGATATAGTGCATCTGGACTTAAGCATGTGGATAAGGGAGAGGTCAGCTGATATAGTGCATCTGGACTTAAGCATGTGGATAAGGGAGAGGTCAGCTGATATAGTGCATCTGGACTTAAGCATGTGGATAAGGGAGAGGTCAGCTGATATCGTGCATCTGGACTTCTGGAAGGCATATGATAAAGTCCCTCATGAGAGATTCCTCAAGAAGTTACAAAGTCCTGGAATAGGAGGCAATGTTCGATTGTGGATTGGTAACTGGTTAAAGGATAGGAAACAAAACAAAAAAAAATAGGAATAAATGGTCAGTTTTCCCCAATGGGAAGAGGTGAATATGGAGTGTTGTTTAATCTAGTCATTAACGAAGTGAAAAAGGGAGCAACATGTGAGCTAATCAAATAAGCAGAGGATAAGAAATCATTCAAAGTTGTTAAAACAAACTATGAAGAAATGCAGGAAGACCTTGCTAGGGTGGGGAACTTATTATCTAAACGGCAGATTCAATTTAATGCTGACAAATGGAAAGTGATGAACAACATAGGGGAAACTAATCCTATTAATTGCACAATGTTGGGCAACAGGGAAGAGATCTCCCTTTTAGGATCAGCTAGGTATTTTCAAGTAATCCCGAACTGTCATTGTTGGAGATAGGGTGTTGGACTCCCTGGACCATTGGTCTAACCCATAATGGCATTTCTCATGTCCTTTATGTAGTCCTGTTCCTCTTCTGAAAAATCTCCTGTGAAGCTCCTCTTTAAGTACCCAAGCTGCATTTATGCTTTACATGTACCAGAGTGATCCCTGCATGGGGCTCTAATAATAAAAGGGCAGCTTTTGTCGGGTCTCAGTAATGCGATCTGGTAGAGTGGAGAGCCTGTACTTTGCTTCCTACAACACTAGAGGGAGGATACGGATGGAAACCAGTTCCTTGTTATAAAGCTCCCTGCCAGGGAGCCTCTTAGTACCAAACTTACCATTGCAGGACTGTTATTGGAGATTCCTCCTGCATATCGAGTTCACATACCTTGTTCTACTCAAGCTGCCCCACCCTTGGAGTAGGTGTATTTTTACAAAAGCAACCCTGCCCCTGCAGTAAGGGGCCAAAGACAGGGTAAAAGGGGTTGCTGGGAACCTTCATTTATTTTCGCAGCCATATATGCCTGTGTGTGCAAACATCTTTCCGTTCTGTAAGAGTACAGGGTTTCATTATTCCTGTCATCCCATTTGGTAGTACAAGCAAAAACCAATTTTCTAGCTAGCGTCATCTTGGCTAAGAACTAAAGGAAGGTTCTTAGGCTCAGCGTTGAAGACAGCTTTTTGCCAAGTTGTAAGCTAACTTGCTTTGAAGTAGATGCCTTGCTGCTGATGGGGAGCTTCCATTTTATACCAGTAGCAGAGCAATCAATGACAGGAGCATATCCCTCAGCTTCGACAAACTAGTGGGCATGCAGGCATCATGCATTTGCTACTGCAGCCAAAAATAAAAAGGGATGTTCTCAAAGGAAGGCTGCCCTTTACAATCTAAACCAGATCAGAGCCAGCCTTTGAACAAAACCCTATTGTTCAATCATTACACTTCCACCAGGTTTGATAGGAAGTTGTCTTCTATTTGAATCAAAGAAAACTAGTTTTGAGATCCTTTAACAACTGAAAGAACACTTTGCGTACACGAACCCATAGCACTGTCCTTATAAGAAGAACCTGCTATCTCTCTTACGCAGTATCATAGAAGCTTAGTACAATGTTTGTGCTAATTATTGGTTTTCAGACCTTGAAAGCAAGAGTACACCAAGGGCCCCCTCTAGGAACTGCTTGAAAAGCCTGTTAAATGAGAAGGAATAAGAACAGACGGCTTGCTAGGTAAGGGCCTGACCTCTGGCTAACCTTGAAATGCACAGCTTGACATAGAAGAATACTTATCAACCAAGCAGAAAGGAGACAGACAGGAGGCCTATAACCCAGAGGAAATAAAAAAAAACCCCAGCCTATTACCTCATTTATACTTTAATTAGAACCAAGCTAATGAACTATACTCTATGTGCAATAAAGATGTTTTCAACAGCAATGCAGATCTGGTACATAAAATCCTTAGATGAAACAAAAAAAGAGGACTTAAAATATGCATGAGGAAAGGCAGCATAATGAGGAGGATTTCTCAGAATGTAACACCTTCTGAACATAGAGCCGCAGCCTTGTGCAACTGTTTCCTTAGCTTTATGTTAACTCTTCCAGAAACATCTAAACACCAAATTGAAAAAATGTAAACCTTAAAAAGGTTTCTATTTATTCTCAACTAGCAAATCTACCTATGGACTTTAGGAACAAAATTGCTACAGTAGTTACAGTGATAATACTGTAATTACTAAAGAAAAAAAACACAGGTTATGTATTTTCTTCAATGTCACTTGACTGGTACTGTTGCATACAAGGCAGCATAGTAACATATGGTTTGGATGGGTTTTGTCTATCAGGAAAAGTTCAGAGAGTAATAATAGGTGATTGTTCCTTACTTCTTGACCCTTAGATTGTGGGGTACGGCAGGGCTCGTCTGTGTCACCGGTTCTTTTTACTATTTATTTACAGCCATGTGGTGCCATTAGGAATTTTGGGCTGAGGTTTCATTTATGTGCAGATCTATTTCCCTTTAGGAGATAATCTGGTAAACTCTGGGGGAACCTTTAACCAATGTTTGAAAACAATTTCAGGTTGGATGTTCAAGAACAAATCAAAGTTAAATATTAGTACACCTGAGATTTTATGGGTCAGAAACTTGGGCGCACCAGAATTGTGGGTTTTACCCATGGTTGATGGAACTTCCTTTTCTCTGAAAGCTCAGGCTCATAACCTGGGAGTCCTTTTAGATCCAACTTTAAAAACAGACATCCACATTTTATACTTTCTTAAAAACTTTGGCCCGGTAGTTCCATCTGTCTCCTTTTTCTTCCAGCTCAGTCAGAAGCACTGCTGGAATTCTGCTGCCATCAGCCTTCATTCACAGCTATCTGGGGACTTTTTTCCCCCTGTTTTAATAGACCCACCTTCCCAGCAGTGCTGAGGAGAGAAGTCAGGAAGCAGCACTTCTTCTGGACCCCTGTATAATGGGCCTCCAGCCACGACTCCACCCTCCTCAAGTGCTGTGGCATCCAAAGCCCTGGCCAACTCAAACGAAGCACCATCTGTATGGCAGCATACAGCTCTACTGCTGAGCCACCGGGCTGCTCCATTTGAGCTATTTAAAACTGAGTATTTGCCAAATTGAGATTAGTTTGCCACCTGTATCCTTATTCAAAGAAGCTTAATTTTAAGAGAGCCGTGCATGCTTTGTTTATTTCTCATCTCGTTTTCTGCTATGCACTATGGGAGTCATTTTTGAAGAGTTAAAAAGAGGGTGTAAATGAATTAGCTTATATATATGCAAATCGGTTATTTATTCTCTCAGATAATAGAAGAACTAGGGGGCACTCCATGAAGTTAGCAAATAGCTTATTTAAAACAAATCAAAGAAAATTATTTTTCACTCAGCGCCTAGTTAAGCTCTGGAATTCATTGCCAGAGGATGTGGTTATGGCAGTTAGTGTAGTTGGGTTTAAAAAAAGGTTTGGATAAGTTCCTAATAGAAAAATCCATAAACTGCTATTAATCAGTTAGGAATAGTAGTTTGAGATCTATTTAATGTTTGGGTACTTGCCAGTATTTGTGATTTGGATTGGCCATTGTTGGAAACAGGATACTGAGTTTGATGGACCTTTGATCTGACCCACCCAGTATGACATATCTTATATTCTTACGTATATTGTATTTTATAAATCTCGAGAGTACACATGAACTTGTGGTATCACGAGTGAACAGGGAAAAGTTTAGGGGGGTTCTGGGAGGGGGTTCGGAAATATGTGCATAAGTTGCTATTTAGTAAGCGGTATATACTCATACATTACCGAACTTGCCTGTATGCTTCTAAACCTGATAATTGACTCTCACGATTGAAATCACATTGTCTTTTGTCTGTAGTTTTTGGGTGGGAGGTCTGCGTCAAGTGGTAGGAGTTCAGAGTGCAGTCTGGAGGGTCTAAGTTAACTGGGTGGACTGCTGGAGATGCAGCAAATTGGTAATTCCAAGTACATGCACAAGTATGGAAATACTTTATAAATACTTCCTTCCGCATTTAATTCTGGGTTATTATGGTATACTTGTTACACATGTAAAATATACCCGTGCATTTTTATAAAATAGGTGGAGAAATTGTATGTTTTCCTGCATTACAAGTTTCCATGTGTACTGAAACATACGTACATACCTTTGGGACAGAAACATGTGGGGGTAATATTCAGTCATTGGCTGGATTGCAAAGATAACCGGATAAGGTTTTCTAGCTAACTTTGGAGGGATATTCAAGGATGCAGCTGCTCTATTGAATATAGCTGGCTATCTTACAGATAATTGGATAACTCAACTAACTTTAGGACTACTCTTGGGCACGACCAGAGTTAGCCATAAAAGTTATCCGGCTAACTCTGAATATCGGAGTTAGCAAGATAACTTATCTGACTAAATTAAGTCCACCCCAGAGTGCCCTTACATTATCCAGCTAAATTTTAAATGGGGATAATGAGTTATCCATCTATAATATAGCTGGGTAGGTACCCAAAATATTCAAAAGTTGGTATTTAGCTGGATAAATTGTGAGTTATCTGACTAAATGACTCTGAACATTGACCTTGTGGAACTTTATAAACTGTTCAGCATCCGCCGCACAGTTTATAAAACACTAGCATAAATCTCTGCAGGCCATTTAGGCATGCATTTAGTTCCTTGTGCATACTTTTGAAAGTTGGGCTCTATATATGTGATTATCAACTAAGGAGAAATTTAACTTACCTGATAATTTCCTTTCCTTGAATCCTGCCACAACAGTCCAAATGCATGAGTATATTCTCACTACTAGCATATATAGACAGAGGACACACCTTTCTTCTATGACATCATCATTGGTTGTTACCATGGTGCAGATCTAGCAAAAGCTAGTATTCTTATGTCAAAGCCATGAAAAATAAAAAAACAAACAAACTAAAAAATAACCTGCAAATAAAATACAACGAAAAAGTTTGCTCCTTCAAGAAAACACTATCCAAAATTATTTTGGTTAACAAGGAGAAACAAGCCTTCAGGGTCTTGATTACAGGCATTGGTATGAGAGGTGCCCCCCCTGTATTCCGGCAGGCTTTGTGAGTTGGCAGGAACGGCAGGACCAGCAATACAACTGGACCTGTTTATGAAGGCCTGGCCAATAGAATTGTGCCAGCGTCTTTCCCGAGTCTTTTTCTCCTCCAGGTGACCCCCTAGAAGGTGACTGTGTGCTATCTGGATGACCTGCTGCTGATAGGGTATGGGAATCAGGAGTTTTCTATTATGTCCTCTTCCACACTTTCCTTGTGACTCTGTAAAGTAAATTCCCTTTCATCACAAAATAGGGAGGAACAGGGTCTGTAAGCTGCGCTCCAGGGACTACCTTTCCATCCACCCATTGTATATATTCCTGGGCTCACTTAAAGGATTCATCCTCCCTCTGAGCCCACCTAAAATTTCCTAAATCACCCCATAGTTCCCAATCCAAGCAGTCTGGTAGAACTAGGTGGGTGGTTGTTCCCCCTCTGACTCTGAACCCTCCTTCCCGGCTCCCTCTAGATTAGCAGCATAGGTATACTTATACTGTCAGTGTTGCCTCCGGGACTTAGGAGTCTGAGTCTTTATGGAAAAGATCAAGGTCATCCATTTGCAAAAGTCTTGGAAATGTCAATTCTTCCTAGTTATAGCTAGATGAAACTGTTGTAAGCTGGTTCCAGAGACACTTGAACTTTGGACAGAACTGTCCAATGATCATGGGGTAGTGCAGTCAAGGGAGTACTCCCACCTTAACCACATCTTGGCTGGCTGGGGTCTTCAGTTGAACCCAGCTTGTTGGATATTGTCAGTGGTCTCCATGAATTCATGCCAGGGTCACTACCTTGTGGTAGTCAATTTGGATTCGCATCACCAAGCATTTTCACACTCCGCAAGGCCACCAAGGCTATGTTAGAATGCCATCTAGCTCGACCAAGATCATGAAAGCGGAAAAGTCCTGGCTGGAGACATCCACAAAGTTACAAAAGTGTGGGGTCACTGCATTAACGTCTTACCTAAATGAACAGTCTGGGGCAAAATGGCCCCTTTCTCACAACTGAAACATGGTGGTCTGGTGGAGAATTTCACTTGAGATGTAAACTACAGTCATGTCTGCAGTATTAGTTGTCAGGGCCTCTGATTCTTAGAATTCTGTTGACTTCTCCCTGGGTTGGATGTCATATCCGGGAACCTTGATGCTTCCGGCATGGTCTGGGTTTGGTAATGGGCCACCGCCACTTCTAAGGCCTTCTCCAGTGTAAGGTTTGGGTGTTGGCAAACCCACTGTTGCATTAGCCATTGGAATTGTTCCAGTAAAACAGTTTTGGCTACCTCCACCCACCGCCACTTCTAAGGCCTTCTCCAGTGTAAGGTTTGGGTGTTGGCAAACCCACTGTTGCATTAGCCATTGGAATTGTTCCAGTAGAACAGTTTTGGCTACCTCCACCCAGTCTTCTCTTCTGGGCACAGCCACTTCCAAGTAATGTCTTTTAGTCTATGGAAGAGGTTCCTGGAGTTTTTACCAGCTGAAGAATTCAACGTGAAACCTCTGTTGGTATGCTTCCAGGGTGAGTCCCGCTCACTCAAGAATGGCTGTTTTGACTTCTTGGTAGGTGGCCCTCCCTTCCAGGTTAGCTGTTTGATAGGCATCTTGACTATCCTTGGTGAGTAGAGTCCCCAGATGGGTAGCCTACCTGTCCTCTGGCCAGCCTGCTACTCGTGCAATATGCTCAAAATGTTTCAAAAACCCATCTGGGTCATCTTAAGGAGCGTCAGTGGCACTGCAGGTGGAGTGGTATGGCTGTTTGCACAGCTTGAGTGATCTGCGTTAACACTCTTTGCTACTGTACCACCTGCTCTTGCAATGCCTGATGTTAATCAATTTGTGTTTGAAGGTCATTTTTTAATTGTTGCTGCTCTGTAGCAAGGACCTGGATTACTTGCTCCATCTTGTCGGCTTAGTGAGCTCCTCCACAAAATGTACCTCTTTGGGAATAGGAGAGCTGAACAAAACAAAACAAAAAAAACCTGATTGCCTATCTGGCCCTTACTCACTGCTTGACCCTGACTATACAGAAGGGGATAGCCTCCTTGGCCTATGGTGCCAAGGGGGATAGCAGGTGATTGGAGTAGGAAGACCCAAGGAAAAAAGAAAAAAAAATTCTGCAAGTGATTTTTCTTTTTCTCGATATGGCTGTGAGCTCTTGTCTGTGCTTCCTGCTTAGGAAAGAGATACCACTTCTACCACTATATGTGGTACCTCATGTGATAGCAGCTTGGGAACAGCCAGAGGAAAAATGGAGGCGGAATCTGGCTATTCCTTAAGTACAGTTTATTTCCAGTGAAAAACACACAAAAGTGCAGTGCACAACAAAACAATTTAGGAAGCTCACCTTGACTTCAGGTATCTCACAGTTAACAAAGGAAAGTGCTAAGCAAAAATAATCTCTTGGAGGCAGTTCACCTTGACTTTAGGCAAATTCCCAACTTAAAGCTAGCAGGTTTGAACAATGTCACTCTCAACCTCAAACATAGCAGGTCTGCTCATATGGTGGCGCGCTCTCTCTTCCCCGAGGCCCTTCTAGGCCCTGAGATCTTATTCTCTAGTGAAGAGCTCCTCCCTTCACCCAGATTCCCTGCATGTCTCAACCTTAAGAAGGACTGGGTGAGATAGCTAGGCCCAGTCCTTTAAGATAGTCTGAGGGAGTTTTCCATACACTCTCTCTCACTAGGTAAATGCCTTTGAAAATTGCCTCTTACAAGCCAATGCAATAAAACATGTTCAAAACAGGCGCTCATATTGAGTGCCTATTTTCCTAACGAACATGCAGCCACATCCCCTGTGTATCCAATGCTGTATTTAAATGAGAGGGAAAGTGGGGTAGCATAAAAAAGGGCGTGCTAAGGGAGAATTGTGTGTTTTATGGCGCTTAAAGGAGTTTATTGCACCAGGTAGCCACAACTGCAATGTGTGCTCAGTATGAGCGTCCATTTTGATCAAGCTTCTTTTTTGATATTTTGCTGAGGTGCTAATTTCAATGCTGATTTATTATATGACACCCATTGCTATAGGCCTGTAAATTGTCCGGTCATAAGAAAAGTGCACTTCTTTTTGATTAAATCAATATATACTGTATATATATATTTTTCTACCACAAACAGAAAATTCAAGAGTCAGGATGATACTAAGGAGGAGGACACATTTATTACAACACAGGGGACCATATTTTTTAATATTTCTCATGAGTCCTTGACTGCGAGTTAACTTTACTACCTCTGGAGCTGGAGTTAAATTCCTCGTGTTAAAGAATGTGCGTTGGATGGTAACCGATAATTTCTTCATGTGCACGGAATTTACATGCATTGGGCGCTATCATGTACGCATTTATTAGGGAGCGTGTTTTGGGCACGCTAATCTCCTTACTGCATTGGAAACTATTCTTGCGCGTTCAATCATAAATAAGGCTGGGTGCACCTTATTGCATAGGCCTCTTAAAAATACATTAACAATTATGATGGCTGCAACACCTATTCCAATCTTGTTCTGAGAGGGTTAGCTAAAGGAAATGGATGAGAGAGATGGTCACTTGGCACAGATAATAGCAGATTATATGCAATAGTTACAAAAGGTTTAGTACTTTTCTTTCTACTTTGTTTAGCTATGATGATATATGTTTTAAGAATTTATTCACTCAATTTGAGACTGGACAGGAAACTGAGGTGAATAGTAAGTCTATAGTCAGGCCGGTGAATAAAAAAATTGCTATTCAAAGCTGCTACAGAGGATGCATTGTAAGGCCTAGCCTAGGTCACCCTTAAAGGAGTTGCGTGAGTGCCAGTTAACCAAACAAGATGGATGCTACTGCAGAGTATGGAAACAAAGAAATGATATAATCCAATAAACAGGACTTTGTTTGAACTAGCTGGCATGGCTAGCTGGACACAAACTTAGACATTGTATCCAATTAAGCAGCATATTTTGATCAACAGGCTATGTCTCCCAGCATGTCCACTATTGTGTGAACCTGCTGCTAGAGAAAAATCAGCTTTCAATCACCCATCAGTGATATAACCATGGACTGTGGCATATCCAATCATTCCTATTTTTGGAATTGGGTGGGCATTCATGTGAGGATCTGGAGGCCATAACAGTCTAAGGCAAAGGAACTAATTCAGGAAGAAAGAAACCTAAATACAGGGTTTCCCCCACTAGACATTTCCTTAAATCACTGTTCGCACTGCTGAAAAGTTAAATCTGCCACGCCGGTACACTCCCTGCATGTGATGCAAGCCAGATTAGCCTCTAAGGCAGGGCCAGCGCATCCCATTAAGCGAACTAGGCGGTCACCTAGGGCACCAGCCATCAGGGGGCAGCATGTGGGGGGACATGGGGGCCACAAGCGGAGCCCATCCCACTCATGGCCGAGAGGAGTAGAGACTCAGTGGGCCACGAGCAGCAAGCATCCTACTTGTGGCCCACAAATGCAGACACTTGGCGGGCTATAAACAGCTCCCATCCTGTTCAAAGCCGAGAGAAGCAGAGATTCGATGGACCACAAGGAACCTAAGTGTGTGTAAGAGAGGAGGCCTGTCTGAGTGAATGAGGTCGGGGCCTGGACCTGGGGGGAGGAGGGGCATCGCAAGGCTGAAGGTTTGCCTAGGGCGCCTAATACTCTTGCACCGGCCCAGTAATTGGCTGGGAGCTGTCTGCAACCTTTCCCTATAGACAGCCATCTGTCCTCTCGGCATTGATAAGATATGGTTCCCTGACTATATGGACATTGTGGAACAGTTTCCAGCCTAAGCCGCAGGGGTCACAGAACTTCCTATCTGTGTGGCCAGCTTTGAAAGCAGCTTAGACTGCTGCTAGGAGATTGCCAAACGCTGCACGCCTTCCTGAACGAGTTTACGTGAAACCTGGTCTAGTTTACCACTTCTATGCTGTGTATTTAGCTTTGCAATGCAACCGTAAAAAGCACTGGTTGGAACCGATTCTGGTACGGGTGGATCGAGGCATTCCTTAGTCCAGAAAGATTTGTAGATGTTGCCTAACAAGTCTAAACCATAGCCCATGTTCCTGTCATTCATTGTAAACAATTGCATGCCACAATAAAAATCCATAATAGAAATGAAAAAAAGGTGTAAATGAATTCTGATTACTCTAATGAGCTTGGATTGTTTATTGGCTGAGATATAAACAGTCTCAGCAGTTATATGTGTGAGGTCTATCTGCCTGACAGAATCACAGGCTGAATAAGGGCAAATTAGGTAAAAATGGTATTCAGTAATGTATTTTGGGCCTGCCTTGCTCCAAACTGCAGCATGCATTTGCTGCCTCATTTCCCTATGCGTGAGCCTAATTCCCTTTTTCTGGAAATAAAGCTATACTGTTGATGCTTCTCCCTTACAGAAAAGGCAGAGAAATTGTACTGAGCATATTCAAGCAGTGCAATCTAAGGGCAAGAAGTCAAAAACACCTGTTCAGACTTCACACTGCCTCATTTGCATGGCATCCAATGGGGAAAATCACAGGAAACAAACGCTTATTACAGAACCCTCTGTCCATATACAAAACAATCACTGGCACTAATCCCCTCTCCCCCCAGCAGCACTAATCCCCAGGAGAGACATAGTGTTAATTTTGTGGGGTTACAGTTCCCCCACGTGGAAGCTGGTAATGAATGTGTCCCTCTGCCTTATATAGCCTGATCACCATTTTACCTTGTGGATTCCCTGTTATCAGTTGAGGAACTTGCATGCCTTGGCTGTCCTCTGAGTTTTCTATTGTTTGAGTTGATACCTCCATGGAGCCTTTTAGTTGGATGGGAGTTTCTTTCCATCCTCTTAATCCACCCTATAGTCTTCAGTTTATTTAAGTTTGGCGTACCCAGTAACTTGGGACTCAGTTAAGCTAATTTACCCTCTGTTCTAAAATCAACTGGGAGAGGGTCCCTTGTGATTATCAGGATCCAAAGAGGGGATGACTTTCAGCCATCATGAGAAAAAGAAGGAAAAGGAGAGAGAGGAGAGAAATCTGGACCACATCCAGGGCCCATGTACATCAACTGGAGATTGGAGGAGTAAAAGGTATCATCCTGATACTGAAAGGGGGAGGAGGAGCAGGACTTGTGCCATTCAGGTACAGTGTGGAGACTGAAGAATAAGAGAATACAATGAGGAGGAGGAGGTAAGAGATAACATGACTTTGTAATATAAATTCCATCATTTGATACTTCACTAACTGGGAAGGAAGCAATCAACTCGCCCTGTGCCAATGGGAGGGAAGAAATATATCAGTTTAAGAAGTAAATCAATTTACTTTAACATCTTGAACAGAAACAAGACTTTAAAGAAGTCACAAATGTAATTAAGAAGCATTTGGACCATCTGAAAGTGAATCAATCAGCTGTAAAGAATTTTATTTAATCAATTACATCTGATCAGTAAAGAGTATCATTGGAAACCACCAAAGACTAAAATTTGCTTCATATAGTAATGACTGCATAGCTCATTTGTGCTATCATCATTGCAGAGTACAAGCACTTCAACTGGGATTTCACTATAGAAATGTGAAGGGCCTTGAAAGTAAACTCCCCCCCAGCACAGGAATCTCTGGAATAATATAATAATATAGAAGTGTTTCACCTGAAATATAAATGTGAAATATGGCCTCTGGAACTACTATCCAGGTTCATCCATTACAGGGGTAAGATAAATCCCATGCACGTTCATTGGGGATATCTTGAAAACCTGACTGACTAGAGTTCCCTAAGGTCAGAAAACCACAATACTAAACGAAATGAACACTTTCAATAAACACAATCTATACATTTAAATACTAACTTTAATATATCTAATGCATTTGAATATCACATCATGTATCTCTTTTCAAAAATTATTTTGTTAAAAATATTATAGCAAAATTCAATTGAGACCAAAAATTCATTAAATGTATGAATGATATACAGCTTGGGAGGCCATATTGAAGAGACGTTCGTTAAAGATATTCCCCTGATGAAGGCACATAGGAGTGCCGAAACGCTGCCGCGTCACGATATTTATGATATATTGGAAGAATATTCAAGCGGACACTTGGTTACAATGGAGAAATATTGAAGGGGATACTTGGTTACATCAGAGGAGTACATCTGCAGCACGGCAGTATTATGATGGCAATTGTTGATGGAAATGACTTGAGACTATTTTTGAAAATCAAATTGCAAGCTACAGCATTGGGAAAGAGATTCGAATAACATTAGGATGGTCGAAATATTGAACGATGAGGCATAGTGGTATAGTGGTCTATAACCACTATTTCAATCATTGGAGAGTGGAAAATTGTCCTCACTGGTGTTTATGGTAGCTTGTTGGCTTTAGTAGACAACCTTCCTTGTTTTGGAAATATGATTGTTGTACTCCATAAGTTAATCATCAACCAGTTTGGAACTATTTAATAACTACCAACATCTTTCTAATGATAATAATATCGAGGATCTCCTGTAACCATTGCCCACATGCTGATATTAGCAACATATAGGAAGATTACTGTTGTTTAATTATTAGAAGTATAATTTATTGAATGAATGAGGTGGATGTGTGGTGTGAATGTTAGCAATTTTGTATGTTGTTATGTATTGAGATAGTATGAAAAATTAATGAATTTAGTGAATTTTTGGTCTCAACTGAATTTTGCTCTATTTTTAACAAAATAATTTCTGAAATGAGATATATGATATGGAATTATGAATACATTAGATATATTAAAGTTAGTATTTAAATGTATAGATTGTGTTTATTGAAACTGTTTGTTTTATATAGTATTATGGATTTCTGACCTTAGATCGAACATTGCAGGGTGGTCGGGTTAGTTTTTTGTTTTTCTAGGGTTCCCTAAGGACAGGTTTGGGTTAGGCTATAGGGGTGCAGGAGACTCAAATGGGCTGAGGAGTCCTAGACTCGGGTAGGAAAGATGGGTGGCATTAATGTGGTGGCCCTAGCCAGCCGAAAGGCAGCACTGAGGCTACCCTCCAAGTCTTCATAATGGGAAAGGACACCTGAGTTTCTTAGGCATGCCATCTGGGATAGGAAGTTTAAATAAAGAACCTCCCCCAACCCCCAACAGGACTATATATTAATAATCTATTTAACCCAACACTCTGATGAGTCAGATAGCATAATATAGCTGCGTGTGAAAATGTTTCTATATAGTTGGCATGTCATTTGGTGCTAACAAAATATCCAAGCACCTTCACCAATGCTTGATGCCATCATAATGTGCTCTGTACCCATTCAAATTCTTATTGAACATCTGGTAAAAAAAAAAAAAAATTAAATTAAATTGACTTTTCTTTGTGCATAAGTCAAACCTTAATTTAGTCCCAGAATATTTTTAAAGTATAACAACACACTTTAGGATGTGCATTAGCAGTTTTTGTAGACTTTTCCTTGTGCTTCACCGTGCACTTATGGTACGTGTCAAAATCCTTTATTGCACCTACCAATCACAGACGGATTGATTTAATTAATGAATGAGCTTTCCCATTATTTCTACCACCTCCCACCAAAGCCTGCATGGATTTTAGAGGCTCAGAAAGTTTGTTTAAGAAGGCTGTTACTACAGATGAGAAATTACTAAAGTTTAAATCATCAAAGCAGTCGTGCAGAAATATAATTACATGAAAATGTCTATTGAAACAAGTTTCAAAAGCCCAAGCTGTGGGTAAGGCAGCATGATACTGAAAATGAATGTTCCCACAGCTAGTTGTGGAAAATCAATCCCTCTGGGAAGAGTGGAGGAACTTCACATAAGCTAGGGGTATGCTCTGTTTAATATCGGCACCTGGTTCCCCTGCTGTCACTGCTGATCTTACATGGCATCTTGCCAGCAACAGATGAGAAAGTCTTACTATGTGCTAGAAGTTTGTGCTGCCAGCATTACCATTTCAAATCAGTTGGCAAGAGATATGAAACGTGTTCGTAATTTGGATTTATTTACGAGTAATTTTCAAACATCTGCGGGTGCTTTTAATGTTTGCGCTTTATGCAGATTTTCAAAGATAAAACTCCCTGATAAGCACACTAGGATGTGTCATGTTGGGTCCACTGAGCCCAGCATCCTTCCCTTGACAGTGGCCAGTCTGGGTCTCTTGGAAATATCCAGCAGATTTCAATGGGGAGACTTATTCTCTGCTGTGATCCCGAAGTCTAATGGGCTACTAACTGTTGCTGGAACTGTTCTCTAGAAACGTGTTCAGACGTTTTTTTGAACTCAGCAACACTACCAAACTTGATCACATTCTCTGGCAACAAATTCCACAGTTAAGTTGTAGCAAAACAGGCTCCCAAGAATGCCCCTTCTCAATGCGACTAAAATATGGGGGGGTGTTTAGGCCGGGGGAGGATGTTCATGTGCAGACTGCATTGTACCTATGCCAATTTGCAAAGTGGAACTCCTCCCTTTGATAACTGGTGCAGAGCCTGCTGGTAAAAGGTACGCCTGCATTTGGCACCAACGCAGGCAGTTTAAAAGTTGCCTTCCAAATCTGCATTTTTAGCTAACTTGTCTAATTTTCAGACCTAGTTACTTTAGGAAAAATCATATTTATATTATTTAAACTGTGAAATCATGATCGGATAAAGGAAAAACCTGTATGTGAAATTCAGTGTTCAATTGTTGATTATGGCAATGGTTGAAGAAGAAATAAAGCTTTGGAACAGCTATATCTGGATCAAAAATACATCATAAAAAAAATCAGCTGCTGATTGGAACATTTTTCTGTTAAAATATTTAGTAACAAGAATAGTGCCTTTAAAAAAAAATAAGCCTTTAATATAGGCGTTGGCCCAATGGCTCTGTGATATGAAGAAGATCTAAGCGTCTGCTTCTTGGGCTGGCTGAGGAGCGCAAGCCCCGGGACGTGCGTAAGTCCCGGGGCTTTCCTGGGGGGGTGTTGGGGGCGTGTCGCGGCGGCGCATCATCCGAGGGCGGGGCCGTGGGCGTGGTTTGGATAGGGTTGGGGGGGGGGGTGTTAGGTAGGGGAAGGGAGGGGAAGGTGCGGGGGTGGGTGGAAGGAAAGTTCCCTCCGACGCCGCTCCGGAGCAGCATCGGAAGGAACCGAGGTAGGCTGTGCGGCTCGGTGCACACAGGCTGCCGATTTTGGGCAGCCTTGCGCGCGCCGACCCCAGATTTTAAAGGATACGCGTGGCTACATGCGTATCTATTAAAATCCGGCGTACTTTTGTTTGTGCCGGTCGCACGAACAAAAGTATGCGTGGGTGTAATTTTATAAAATCTACCCCACTGTGCGCTGGATTTCAGTGCACAATTTTAATGCTCAGATTCAAATTTTTTTTTATCTCCTGATGCAGCAAGCTAATGATATGCTAATGCATCAGGAGTTTAAAAAAAGCCAGTTGCTTTAAAATGGGTGTTCAGCACAGACTGAATGCAAATTCTTAACTCAGGAAGGGATTGGGGGGGGGGGGGGGGGGGGGGGTAGATCATGCAGTGACAGCTGCTGCCACTTAGCTGGATATATAAGTACTTAGCTGGCTAAGTAGGGGGTGACCCATGCCAGATAGCCAGATAAATATTTACTTATCCAGCTAAGTGGCAGCAGCAAACTTCGCCAGATAGTCGGATAAGTTAGTACATATCTGGCTAAGTTGTGGCGGCTGCCTCCATTTACTCGGATAAGTTAGTACTTACCTGCAAAAGTGTATTTGACATTTTTTTCTGGTTTTTTTTTTTTAAAAAAAGGGTTTTAAAAGCCAGCACAGTAGCACCCTGGAGTTAAGTTTCCAGTGTTACGAAAATCCTGGCCAGGCCAACGCACCACCCTGCGTCAGGGAGCAATACTTAATACTCTTATATGCATGGGTATTTGGTACTCCCATTTTAAAAACGCTCATTTTGTGAGCTTAAAACAACAACTTGCTGCCTTGCCAGCCAAGTTTACACCCCCCCCCCCCCCAAATGAGCGTTCAAATGCAGGCAAAGCTGTGCATTGGCTGGAACGCAATTTTCTGCATCGGCCTGTGAGGGTGGGCAGTGTCCAGACAGAGGCTTTGCACCCACATAGATCACTTTGAAAATTGCCCTCTTACTGTAATCCCATAACGCCTTTTCCTGACTTGCAATGCTGATCTTATTTATTTATTTATTTTTAATTTTTATATACCGAAGTTCTTGTAGGGACTACAAATCACTCCGGTTTACATAAAACGAAGAACTGCTCAACAGAGAGCTGAGCTTTACATGGAACAGTAGAACATATGGAACAGTATAACTGGTTGACAATTTAACATAGAGCTAAATAAAGAAATAATAATTTAACTGGTAATAAATATTAATAAGTAAAGAAATATAATATATTATATAAGCAGTATAACTATTTAACGTAGCAATAAATATAAATATAAGCAATGCCAAATATATATATGAAATAAAGTAAATTTTTGATCTCAAAGATAATTGTCCAGTTGTAGATATTTTAGAATTAGTACTGGATACAGTGACCATAATTAGGGTAATTAGGATACTTAGTAATTAGGGAGTCTGTCTGTCACTTAAGCGTCTGGGAAAGCTTGTTGGAAGAGAAAAGTCTTCAGTCTTTTTTTGAATTCTTGATGACTGGGTTCTAGTCTAAGATCTGGGGGAAGCGTGTTCCATAGGTGTGGGCCTGCTGAAGATAGCGCTCGTTTGCTCAATGATGATTTTATTTGTGGAGCAAGCAGTGTTCCTCTGTATGCGCTTCTGATTGGTCTGGAGGAAGTGTGTAGTTGTAGTTGCGAGCTTAATGTGATGGGAGCTAGTTTGTTTGTCGCTTTATGGATGATAGTGAGTACCTTATAGAGTATCCTTTGTTTAATGGGTAGCCAATGTAAGTTCCGGAGGATTGGGGTGATATGATCTTTTTTGTTAGTGCTAGTTAGAATTCTAGCCGCTGAATTCTGAACCATCTGTAATGGTTTGATGGTGTTGGCGGGTATACCAAGTAGCAGGGAATTGCAATAGTCTAGCTTAGAAAGAATGATGGATTGTAGTACTAGCCTGAAGTCGGAGAAGTGAAGGAGGGGTTTAAGTTTTTTGAGGACTTGCAGTTTGTAAAAGCAGTCCTTTGTGGTATTGTTTACGAACTTTTTTAGGTTTAGATGATTATCAAGCCATGCTCCGAGGTCTCTGACGTCAGATGAGAATGAGTTGTTTGTGTTTGGTAGAGAAAGGCTGGAAGAGATTGTGCGTGGATCCTGGGAGACAATGAGCATTTCGGTTTTATTAGCATTCACTACTAAGTTGAGGCTTGAGAGTAGGTTTTTGATGGGCTGTAGGCATTCGTTCCAGTAAGTGATGGTTTTTTGAAGGGATTCTGTAATCGGAAGGAGGATTTGTATGTCGTCTGCATATAGGTAATAGGTGAGCTTAAGGTTTGAGAGTAGATGGCAGAGAGGGAGGAGGTAAATATTGAAGAGGGTGGGTGAAAGTGATGATCCTTGTGGGACTCCTTGCTCTGTCAAGATTGGATGCGATTCTTTGTTGTTTATCCTTACTTTGTAGAATCTGTTGCTTAAGAAGGAATGGAACCAACTAAGGGCTGTGCCTTTGATCCCTATGTTGGCTAGTTGGTCTATTAGAGTGGAGTGTTTTACCGTGTCAAATGCAGCGGAAAGATCTAGAAGAATAAGCAGGTATGATTGTTTATGCTCCATATTAACGAGGATTGTGTCAGTGAGAGATAGTAAGAGAGATTCGGTGTTTAGTCGTTTTCGGAATCCATATTGAGCTGGGGATAGAATGTTATGATCTTCCAAGTAATCTGACAGTTGCTTGTTGACAATTTTTTCCATCAGTTTGGCGATAAGTGGTAAGTTTGCGATGGGTCTAAAGTTAGCTGGGTCTGATGGGCAAGCGTTTGGTTTCTTTAGTAATGGTTTAAGTATTGCCAATTTTAACTGGTTAGGAACTAAACCTTGAGAAAGGGATGTGTTGATAATTTCTGCAATTGGTTTTGAGATGGTGTTTGGTATGGCGATGAGGAGATTTGTTGGTATTGGGTCTGATGGGTGGGAGGAAGGTTTGAATTTTTTGAGTGTGTTTTCAATCTCCAGTGAAGAAGTGAGCTCGAATGAATCCAGGCTTGTGGTTTGTTGCGGCCAGGATGTGAGGTGGTGAGTTAGAGTAAAGTTGCTGGATGTGATTGATTGGGTAAGGTTAGTGATTTTTGATTTGAAGAAGTTGGCTAGTTCGTTTGCTTTGTTGAGGGCTTGGTGGTCTGGGATAGTAGGCGGAGATGGTTTGGTTAAAGAGGAGACGTATGAGAAGAGAGCCTTTGAGTCGAATATAAAGTGGTGTATTTTTTTTCCGTAGAATTCTTTCTTTGTTCTAAGGATTGTATTCCTGTAGTTGTTGAGGAGGGATTTGTAGATGGCATGTGTAGAGGTGGTTGGGTTTTTTCTCCAGCTTTGTTCTTTTTTTCTGAGAGATTGTTTAAGGGATTTAAGTTCGGGTGTAAACCAAGGTTTCCTATTGTCTAGAGTAGGTTGTATGGTTTTGGTTGTAGTTGGGCAGATTTGATCTGCAATTTTATTGTTAATATTGATCCAAGAAGTAGTTGCAGTTGTTGCGTCTGTGAGGTCCAGTTGCTTTAATGCTTCAGACATCTTTTCACTGAGTATGTCTGGAGAGCATGGTTTCCTGAAGTGGATGGTGATTTTGTTAGTGGTTTGAGGTGGTGGGTTGTTGATATTGAGGGTTGTGTGGATAACTTTGTGGTCTGACCATGGAACTGGTGAACAAGTGGGGTTGGTATGAATGTTAAAGGGATCATTAATAAAGATTAGATCCAGAGTGTGGCCTGCCTTGTGGGTAGAACTGTTGATAATTTGAGTAAAGCCCAAATGGTTGAGAGAGGAAAGAACTGTTTGGCAGTTGATGGATTGTGGAGAAGCATCTACGTGTAAATTAAAGTCTCCGAGGATTATAGCAGGTTTGTCGGCGTTTATGTGTTTGGCTATAAGTTCTATCAGTAGAGAGGGATCCGATTCTAAGGTTCCTGGTGGTGCGTAGACTAAAGCTATTTGGATTTGTTCCGAATTAAAGAGGGAGAATTCAAGTTTGTTGGAGGAGTTGGTAAGTTGTAAGGTAATATTAAGACCTTTTTTTGCTGCAAGGAGGAGACCTCCACCTCTTTTTTTGGGTCTTGGGACGGAGAATACGTCGTAAGATTGTATGGGCAGTTGATTTATGAGTACAGTATCTGTGTGTTTTAGCCATGTCTCTGTAATTGCACAGATATCTGGGTTGGCTTCTATGAGGTAGTCACTGTATATAATACTGATGTGCTTTTAAGTGCCACACAATTTGATTTGTCCCCTGGGGCTATAAGAATAATTTGTTTTTAATATTGTGTACCGACCAGAGTCCGTGTCAGAGGAATGAACCAGACTGAAGGAGGCTAGGAATGCAGGAGTCAGGATGGGTTTTTAATTTTGTCAGGAGGATGGAAAGAGGAGTATCTTGAATACCAAGGAGAATTCTGTTCCAGAAGGAGGAGCCTACCAGTGAGATGGGGTGAAAAATCACTTTTTTCAATGTAAGGGGTTGAAAGGACAGTCCAAGATTGGGAGTGGAAGGTGCAAGGCTATTTCAAGTGCGGCAGTAGTGATGAAAGATACAAAGAAGCCACTCCATGACTGGATCTTAAGGGCTAGTTTTCAAAGCTTTTCACATGCATAAAACATGAGCTCATGTATAGAACCGGCTTGTTATAAAATCGCCCAGGGTTTGTGTGCATAAACATATATGAGGACCCTGATTTTGATAACACTTTTGTGAGCACAAAAGAGACATTTTGGGGGGGGGGGGGGGGGGGGGAACGGGACATGGACCCTGGGGCAGATTTGGATTTACATTCATATTTTGATTTTTAAAAGCATGCGCGTGAATTCACACGTACAAATTATGCCTTGCAAAGAGCAGATGTAACTGTGCGAGTCATACTGAATAACTTTCAAAGCAAACTTTGCACACAAGTTCACTCTGAAATTGATGTAACTTATGCATGTAGCATACAAAAGTACCCTCATATTTGTGATAGCCAAAAGCTTGTATTATCACACAAAGCTTAATAGGAAGCCAGTAGACAGAATACAAAAGAGGAGTGACCTGAGAGAACTGTGGAAGGCAGTACAGAAAGAGCCTGACTTTCAAACCTAGTCACACTTACTTGATTTGCACATACGTGGTCACACAGAGCATTCTATAAACTGCAGCGGGGGCTGCACTATTTATAAAATACCATGTGTTTCTGCTCTGAAAATACACTCATATGTTTCAGAACATGCAAATATTTGCAATGCAATGAAAGTGCCAACTTTACCTATTTCATAAACATACAGTATGTGCAGATATGTGAAAAAAATATAACATGTAATAACCCAGATTTATACATAGAGGCAGGTGTGCATGTACACTGTTCTGAAAATGCTTGTGCACATCTTGAAATCACCAGTTTGCTGATACTTCTGCCAGTCCACCCAGTCCATCTCCAGTTCACCTAGACCCTTTTGCACTTCACCCTGAATTCCTAGTAGTTCGCGCAGGCCTCCCACCCAAAAATTGCAGACAACAAAAAAAGTCTGATTGCACTTGCAGGAGCCAATTTGCAGGTGTAAAAATGTATGAACAAGTTTGATCATTTATAAAATAGCCAACTTCCAGGTGTGCTTCTTGACTGTGCCCCGGACAGCCCCTTTTCTGTGTCGGTAAAATGTATGCACAAAACTGAAATCATGTATATGCTTTTGATTGATTGATTGATTTATTTATTTTTAATTTTTATATACCGAAGTTCTTGTAGGGGCTACAAATCACTCCGGTTGACATAAAACGAAGAACTGCTCAACAGAGAGCGGAGCTTTACATGGAACCGTATAACATATGGAACAGTATAACTGGTTGACAATTTAACATAGTGCTAATTAAAGTAATAATATTTTAACTGGTAATAAATAAAGAAATATAATATTATATATAAGAAGTATAACTATTTAAAGTAGCAATAAATATAAATATAAGCAATGCCAAATATATATAAGAAATAATGTGAATTTTTGAGCTCAAAGATAATTGTCCAGTTGCAGATTCTTAAAAGAAGTACTTGATACAGTGTCCATAGTTAAGGGATGCCTGGTAATTAGGAAGTCTGTCAGTCACAGTAAGATTAAGCGTCTGGGAAAGCTTGTTGGAAGAGAAAAGTCTTCAGTCTTTTTTTGAATTCTTGGTGACTGGGTTCTAGTCTAAGATCTGGGGGAAGCGTGTTCCACTGGTGTGGGCCTGCTGAGGATAGCGCTCGTTTGCTCAATGATGATTTTATTTGCGGAGCATGCAGTGTTCCTCTGTATGCGCTTCTGATTGGTCTGGAGGAAGTGTGCGGTTGGAGTTGAGAGCTTAATGTAATGGGGGCTAGATTGTTTGTCGCTTTGTGGATGGATAGTGAGTACCTTATAGAGTATCCTTTGTTTAATGGGGAGCCAATGTAAGTTCTGAAGGATTGGGGTGATATGATCTTTTTTGTTAGTGCTAGTTAGAATTCTAGCCGCTGAATTCTGAACCATCTGTAATGGTTTGATAGTGTTGGCGGGAATACCTAGTAGCAGGGAGTTGCAGTAGTCGAGCTTGGAAAGAATGATGGATTGTAGTACTAGCCTGAAGTCGGAGAAGTGAAGGAGAGGTTTAAGTTTTTTGAGGACTTGCAGTTTATAAAAGCAGTCCTTTGTGGTATTGTTTACGAACTTTTTTAGGTTTAGATGATTATCAAGCCATGCTCCAAGGTCTCTGACGTTGGATGAGAACGAGTTGTTTGTGTTAGGTAGAGAAAGGCTGTTGATGTTCATAAACTCTCAGGCTGATATTTTCTTGCAATCCGCCCCTGCTAGCATCTTAGCATTCGGTTCAGTGACGGGGGAGAGAGATGATACTGACAATGGTCGAGATGAATCCTCAGGAACAGCAGGCAGTGCAAGCAGAGAGTGTGAGCAATGGCCTCTGGCATTTTATCCCCAGTGCCAGCATCAGCACCCAAGGATGTTAACAAGGGATCACAGATGAAATCCTGGCCCTGGAGGCCCTTTAAAGTTTTGCTCCGTGCATTGACTGTAGGAATGATATCAATGGAGGGAAGCAAGCGGGGCATCTGGTAGACAGCATCGCCTGCAGAAGCAGCACCCACAAGCATTAGCATCAGGAAATGGGGGCAAGTTTTAGCCCAGGGACCCCCTTTTGTCATTCCAAGGAAAAGACAGAGGAAAGGGGCTGAAAAGGCAAAGCCCCTTGCACAAGCTGATGCCACGGCCCCTTCCACCTGTCAGGCGGAAAGACATCGCCCATGCCACTCTGCCTTGCTGCTGTACCCCTTGTCCTACACCTCTGAATTACTGCTATACTCAGACTTTGAACCTTGAGGCTCTTGCTTTGACACCCCAGACTCTCTACTTTGGGGTCTTCTTGCCACGGTGGGGAGGCTGCTTTGCAACTCTCCTGGTGTTGATGCCACTCTTTGAGCTGCTTTGTCTCTTTATCGGTGCCCTTGGATTATTCCTGACACTTTTTCTGTTTTGTTCCCCCTTCAGCATGTTGATGCCTCTCATGCTGCCTTCGAGGGTTCAGGACACTGTTGTTGGTGCCATCTTTTGAAGCCTTGGAGGGTTCTTCCCACTGCACCTTTGCTCCTCTGATGGTGCCTTAGAGAACTCCTGTTATTGCTGGTATCTTTTTCTCCCTTAGGCTAGTCATGACACTTTTGGTGTCACTTTGCCACAGTCTTGAAGTTCTTTCTCCCTTTTGATGTCTATCCACCAGTTTCAATAGAACTGACGAGAAATTCCCAATTTTGTGGTCCAAAATAACTTGCAGTGCTTCCCCCGCTGACTTTTAATGGTAAACAAATGAACAAATAAAATTAATAAATGAAAATGTTTTTTTCATTTGGAATGAATCAAATGAAGGTAGACGACACATGAAAGAAATGAATGAACCAAACAAAATTTTGTATACAACTGCACTTTTGATAGTTGTGCTAAGCACAATGTCATGTCTTAATGAATAGATTTGCATACTCCATCATTTTTAAGAAACAGTTCTATGAGAACCAAAAAACTGGAGCGAGCTCGTGGAACAAAATAACTAATTTGCAAATAAAGGATGGTTTTTCAGAGCTCTGTAAGAAAACACTGTAGCCTATATCACACAAAATAAACTGCCAAGAGAAGTGCATTTACATGGTAAAGTTATATAAGAAATAAGTTTCTGTCTAGGGCAATTCAATAAAAGTCCATTTTTTCACCGCTGCATATCGTGGTAATCTGGGTCCAGCATCCTGCTTACACTACAGGGCCATTATCAGCAGGCGATGGCTATCTGGTGAGGTGTACAATTTAGTTTAATACTGCAATTATGTGCAATAAAGCCTTTTCACATCTTATGTACATCAAAGTAAAGCACATTTAGATCTTTTACCTATCAAAGAGACCACAGAACGAATCATTTCTCGTGTTCCGAGCATTCCTTTTTCAGTTCTCCTTTAATCATTGCTCAAAGTTAGAAACAGTCTGTACCATTTGGTTCTTGCTTTGGACATAGCTCTAGTCAAAGAATGGTCACATGAAGTTTCCGGGTGATCTGTACTGTTCATTGCAAGGTTTGGAAATACTCTTACATTTCTTCTTCCTGTATCGGTAGCAGGATAAGTGGAAGAGCCTTACTCAGCTGGTGTCTCTTTCTCTCTCCCCCTGCTTCTTCTTGCCAGACATACGTGTTTATCAAACCATACTCCTCTTTAATCTGACAAGAGCCTCCAAATTCTCAAGGCACCATTTCCCCTCCACTTTAAGGAGATGAGAACTATTGTTTCTTTTTCTTTTTATCTTTCCCAGTGGCTTTTGAAATGCTTTACCCTACTTTAGCAGATTTATTACAGACCACCCTAGGACCAACAATCTAACAGAGTTCATCGTTATGAAGCTTGGAGACTCTTCTTATAATTCCCTTTCCATCACTCATTCTGTAACCATACACAACTGGGCCACTTTAACCTCTCTCTTTCTTCAAATTTGCATGTGATACTATTGTATGGAAAGGAAATATTTAGAGGGGCAGTGAATAGACAGTTGTCCTTTTCTAGTTTTCATGTACAGTGTCATTGAGATTATCATAATCTCAGTATATCTTTATATAACACTATAACTGGAAACATTTGTCCAGTAAATGAATGGTGAGACGCAGGAGGTGGGCCTCTTTCAATGGAAAGGAGGCTCTGGCATGAGGAGTCATGGGATGAGAGTGAAATGAAGGAGACTCAGGAATAATTAAATAATTATTCAACTAGGTTAGCCAGATAACTTTAGACCTGCTTCCAAGCCTTGTGTGGCTGGATAACTTTCTACTTAGCCACGTTTCTTCAAAGATATCTGGTTAAGCAGCGATGTCAGCGTCAATTCCCTCCCCGGCTCACCCTGACCTTTATAGTCTGGGAAACAGAAAAAATGGCGTTACCTACACGGCGCAGCAGATACTAACATAAGCTTAAGGCTGGATTTTTAGTGGCCCTTGTGTGTAAAACTCAGGGGTTATGCGTGCAGCCGGGCCTTGTGAGCATCACGCGCATTTTAAAAGGAGCCCAGCTGCGCGCGTAACCCCTGTTACGCGCACAAGAGCAGAGCAAACACCATCACCGGAATGGCATGGTGACGGTGTCCGCCATGATTCTCCTGAGGGCCTCCTAGGGTGCACGTGCGCACGCCACCCACGTCTTTATCCACATCATGGCGGGAACCTCGGGGGCGTCCCCTCTGAGTGACGTCATCACATCCTGGTATTTAGCTTGCCCTTTGTTTGCTAACAAACCGAGTTAGCAAGGATTGGATTGCCTCCGGTCTAAGCTGCTCTACCACTTCCCAGCTGCCGCAGGAAGCTCTTTCTGCCCTTCTGGGTAATTCTTCACTAACCTGGGTACCACACCCTTCTGCTCTCTTACAGGTACCTATCTGGGATATTGGGTACTCACTCCTCGAGGGCCTGCTCTTCCTACTCTGGTGCTTTACTGATCTACTTCTGCCTGCCAGGATCTTCATCAATACAACTACTTCAGTGAGTAACTAACCTTGTCAGTCTGTTTCACCTTCAGCTTCAGCACTTGGAGTCTGCATCCAGGACTTTCCTCTACTACCCTGTGCTACCTACCATCTACTCGACTGTGGGACTGGTCTCCTCTGCTGAGGACCCCTGGACTACTTCTAATGGGTTACTTAACTGCTGCCGCTCCCTGGGCAGTACCACCAAGCTGTATAATAAATACAAATTCTCTGTGTCTGAGTGTATAGAGTCTAGCCCAGTACTGCGGTTCCTCACGGGGCTCCTCCCCATGGGAGTGGCCATCACCGCAGTGCCCAAGAATCCACTCCAAAACCTCAAAACCATAACACAGTCATGACAGCTCTAATATAATGCTCCCTGTCTCTGTCTCCAACCCAGCATCTCCTTCTTCTACCCAGGACAATTATTTTCCCACCCCCTTCTCTCTTTCCTTCTGCCTACATGATGTGGAACGGTGTAGGGGAGGGGCTTCCAGTATGATGGTGCATGGCGCACTGTGCGGTTGCACAAATTGCATCTCAAAAACCAGGCCTGGGAACTATTATTTTAGAAATTAGAGTTTTACAAATATATTACCCAAAATGAGTTTTAAGAAATTAGAGAGCCAATGTAAAATAACAATACTACTCAAAAACTTAGGAATATTTCTCTCCCACCCCCCACTGGGCTGCAACAAGTCCACATCCTGAAGGAAAGAGAGAAAGAAAATAAATCATCGCACAAAAAACCCAGGCCACATTTACACACTGTATCATATCAGGACCCACTACTCACTTGCCATCCCATTACGTATATACCAGGATCAGATAGTTTCAAATAACTTCTATTTCCAAATGAGTGGGATAAAAGAAAGCAAATTTATCCCCCTGATAATGTGCAATACTCTTATAGGGAGGGTAATGTTAAGAAAAATGGCACTTATTCCTGGTGTGGTGATCCTTCCGGATTCACCACTACATGGCCCTAGGTTCTAAAAGGTGAACTTTCAGAATTTGTGTGAGTAAAAATAGCACTTACGTATTTAAAATTACATAGATGAGAGTATATGCTATTTTAGAAAACGCAATATCATGTGTAAATCTGGGTCCACAAGTAAATTTCTGCATGTATAAAAGGGACAGGGCAAAATTTATGCGAGTAAGTTGCTATTTTATAAGCAATGTAAACATAAATTTGGCACCTTACTTGTGTACATTTACTCTTATTTATTTATTTTAAATGTTTATATTCTGCTTATAACAATAAAATGTGCTAAGCGGATTACAATACATAATTATGCACAATAAAAGCAAGTTTGCTTACCGTAAACGGTGTTTTCCATAGATAGCAGATGAATTAGCCATGCTGTCTGGGTACGTCCTCCGTGCCACTAGGTGGCGGAGCTCTCTAAGATCACCCAAAGTCTTTTGGTGAGGTGTTCCTTCCTGCATATTCCCCTGCCTCCTCGAGGCTCCTCAGTCCGTGTCAAAGCAAGACGATATGCAATGCTGGAACTGTCCGGGGAGGCGGCCGGGTCAGCATGGCTAACTCATCTGCTATCTATAGAAAACACCGTTTATGGTGTTTTCTGTAGATAGGCTTAAAAGGATATACCTGATTCTCAAGTACTCCCCCAGGGTCATATTTATGACCATCTGAGAGCCATTGCTTTATAATCCTAAACAATCCAGCTATATTATATAGTCTCAAATCAGGCAAAGCTAATCTTCCCATCGTTTTATTAAATAATAGCGTGCCATAAGATATTGGACTGTTTTATTTTTCCAGATAAAACACGATATCAAAGAAAGAAAATTTCTAATCTCCCTGTTTGTAACCCAAAAAGGTAACATTTGCATCCAATACAAAATTTTGGGAAATATAACCAAACCTGCCTGTCTCAGGAGAGACAATGGCAATAATTTCCACATGTTCACCAAAGAACGAATGAAATCTAACATGGCCACAATGTTTAAATTATAAATCTCTACTAAAGTGTGGGACAAAAAAAATCCCCAATTAACATAGTTTATGTGAGGCCCATTGGAAGAGAAATTCCCCATCCATCTGTCTCAAAAAGATATATCTAAAGGAAAAGCTTCCGATTTTTCATAATTGATCTTTAAACCCGAGAATTTCCAAAAAACCAAAATTGTTTGTACGATAGTAGAAATGTTCTCCTTAGGATTGTCAATAAAGCAAAATTGCTTACCTTGTAATAGGTGTTATCCCAGGACAGCAGGATGTAGTCCTCACATATGGGTGACGTCACTGACAGAGGCCTATCATGGAAAACTTTCTGTCAAAGTTTCTAGAAACTTTTGACTGGCACTGTGAGGCCACTGAGCATGCCCAGCATGCCATGATCCCTCGAGCCACAGGGGTCTCCCTTCAGTCTTGTGTGTAGCAATAAGCGTTAGCAAAAAATAAAATAATAAAACGTATCAGACCCAACTCCGCGGGGTGGCAGGTGGGTTTCGTGAGGACTACATCCTGCTGTCCTGGGATAACACCTATTACAAGGTAAGCAATTTTGCTTTATCCCAGGACAAGCAAGATGCTAGTCCTCACATATGGGTGATTAGCAAGCTATAGGCTGAATCATTTTGTAATGGACCAACAGTGAATTATTGTTGGAAAAATTGAGGCAGCCTGAAATCACAGCAGGTTGGATGTAGAAGGAGTTGGGATTATACTGGAAACAAGTTCTTTAAGACAGATTGTCCATAGGCTGAGTCTTGTCATCCTTCTTTGTCCAAACAGTAATGAGCTGCAAAGGTGTGAAGGGAAGTCCATGTTGCAGCTTTACAGATGTCAATGATTGGCACTGAACGATAGTGTGCTATTGAGGTTGACATCGCTCTTACTGAATGCGCCTTTACTCGCCCTTTGAGAGGAAGGCCTGCTTTTTCGTAACAGAACTCTGTACAATCTGCTAGCCAGTTGGATAGAGTTTTTTTGCCCATTGCTTTACCTGGTTTGTTTGGATCAAAGGAAACAAAAAGTTGAGTGGATGCCCTATGGACTGCAGTGCGGTCTAAATAGTATGCAAGTGCACATGTGTAAAGCCCTCTCCCCCTGGTGAGAGTGAGACCTTGGAAAGAACGTGGGAAAAACTATGGACTGATTCAAATGAAATTCCGTAACTACCTTAGGAAGGAATTTTGGATGTGTACGGAGTACCACCCGGTCATGCAGGAATTTTGATTAGGGTGAGTATGTGACCAGTGCTTGTAACTCGCTAACCCTTCTAGCAGATGTAATGGCTATTAAGAAGATAATTTTCCATGTGAGAAATTTAAAATGGCAGGAGTTCATGGGTTCAAAAGGAGAACGCATGAGTCTTGTTAATACCATATTAAGGTCCCATTCTGTGACTGGTGTCGAATTGGAGGTTTAAGGTGAAGCAAACTTCTCATAAATCTACTGACAAGAGGTTGTACGGATACCGGTGCATCTCGTATGGTATGATGATAAGCTGAGGTTGCACTTAAGTGTACCCTTACTGATGAGGTCTGGAGACCAGAGTCTGAAATGTGCCATAGATAGTCTAATAAAGAGGTTGTGGGGCAGGAAAAAGGGTCAATACCATTTTGTGCACACCACAAGGTGAATCTTTTCCACTTCGAAATATAGTTTTTTCATGTGGAAGGCTTACGTGAAGTTACAAGCACTTGAGAGACATGAGTTGAAAGACTGAGTGGTTGTAAGATTAAGCTTTCAACATCCAGGCTTTCAGAGATAGGGATTGAAGGTTGGGATGGCGCAACCTGCCCTGATCCTGAGTTATGAGACTGGGATGTATTCCCAGGCGAACTGGTTCCGTGATCGAGAGGTCGAGAAGTATGGGAAACCACATTTGTCGAGGTCAATACGGGGCTATGAGTATCATTGACCCTTGTCCTGTTGTAGCTTCACTAGAGTTCTGGTTATTAGCGGTATCGGGGGATACACATATAGAAGACCTGAGTTCCAATGGTGAGCAAAGGTGTCCTTGGCTGACTGGTGTTTCTGTTTGTGCAGAGAGCAGAATTTGTCCACTTTGTGATTCAGCTCGGATGCAAAGAGGTCTATTGTTGGTTGACCCCAACGTTGAAATAACTTGGTCGCTACTAATGGATCTAGAGACCATTTGTGAGGTTGGAACTGGCGACTGAGGCGATCTGCAACTACGTTGTGAATGCCTGCCAGATAAGTGGCCCGGAGAAATATGGAGTGTGTCAGGACCCAGTCCCAAATCTGTGCGGCTTCTTGACAAAGGAGATACGACCCCATACTTCCTTGTTTGTTCAAGTACCACATGGCAACTGTGTTGTCCGTTTGCACAAGTACAGTTTTGTGTGAAAGGCAGTCCTTGAACGCATGCAGAGCCTAACGTATAGCTTGAAGTTCCAGGAAATTGATTTGAAATGTTGCTTCGAGTGTCGTCCAAGTACCTTGGGTTTGGAGATTGTCTATGTGAGCTCCCCAACCTAAGGTGGATGCATCTGTAGTTAAAGTTATCTGTGGAATTGGTTGTTGAAAGGGTAGGCCCTTGCGCAAGTTGTCCTTGTTTACCCCCCATAGGAGAGATGAACGTAGCTGGTGGGTTATTTGAACTGGAGACGGCAGTGGTTGTATGGCTTGTATCCACTGTGATCTTAATGTCTATTGGGTTATTCTCATGGCTAATCTGGCCATAGGAGTGACATGAACTGTGGAGGCCATATGGCCTAGCAGAATTAGAAACTGATGAGCTGTGGCCTGTTTCTGCAAACGTAGCGAGTTTGCCAACAAGGAAATTGTTTCTACCCGGTCCTCAGGTAAGAAGGCTCTTGATAGTATGGTGTTTAATTCGGCTCCGATGAATTGCAGTAGGTGAGATGGGATGAGGTGGGATTTTTGGTAATTGAGAAAACCCATCAAGTGGAGCAGATTGATTGTTAGTCTGAGAGAGGCAAGAGCTCCTTGTTGAGATTGACTTCTGATGAGCCAGTCGTCCAGATAGGGAAAAACGTGTACACTTTTTGTGTAAGTGTGCTGCTACTACTGCTAGGCATTTTGTGAACACTCTGGGTGCTGAGGCAAGTCCAAATGGTAGAACCTGATATTGGAAATGCTGATGACCCACCAGGAAACGCAGGAACCTGCGATGAGGGAATATTGGAATGTGAGCGTAAGCGTTTTGTAGATTCAGAGAACAGAGCCAGTCTCCTGTCTGAAGAAGGGGAAGCATAGTGCCTAAGGAGACCATTCTGAATTTCTCTTTCCGTAGAAATTTGTTGAGATTTTGAAGGTCTAGTATGGGGCGTAGGCCTCCTGTTTTCTTTGGAATGAGGAAAAAAAGGGAGTAGAATCCTCTGCCCTGCTGAGACCGGGGAACTGGTTCCATGGCCCTGGCTCTCAGAAGGGTGGATAATTCTGCTTGCAGAAGAGTGATATGATCTTTGTTTATCCAAAGAGACTTTGGTGGAGAGTCTTTTGGAATTGATAGGAAATTGAGTTGGTAACCCTGTGATATAATAGAGAGTACCCATTGATCTGTTGTTATCCTTGACCAATGGTTGTAATAGAAGGAGATTCGACCTCCTACTGGTATGGTTGGGGTTGGTGAGTTGGCTGATGTTCACTGGCTTTGTCTCAAAAACCTGCAGCTGGGCCTGTTTGTGGTGGCAGTTGACGGTTTTCTTGTATCTTTTCGTGGCTGACGGCATGACACTGTGGAAGAGTCTTGTGGGACAGCAGATAATTGACGCAGTGTCTCTGTATGTTCTTTAAGTTGGGCTACTGCGTCTTGAACTTTTGATCCAAAAAGGTTGTCGTCCACACAAGGTAAATCTACCAACTTGTCTTGGACCTCAGGCCTAAGGTCGTAGGCTTTAAGCCAGGCCCAACGGTGTGCACTGATCCCAGTAGCTGCCACTTGAGGAAGTTTCGAAACTGTCGTATGCAGCATGAACCTCATGTTTTCCTGCTTCTAATCCTTTATGGATAATTGCATTAGCTGAGTCCTGATACTGCTGAGGCAGGGATTCAGTGAGTTGTTGCATTTGTTTCCAGAGATTTCTCTGGTATTGCGTCATGTAAAGTTGGTAAGACCCTATCCTGGAATTAAGCATTGATCCTTGGAAGACTTTCCTTCCTAGAGTGTCCAAAAATCTGTGTTCTTTCCCTGCGGGGTAGGGTCGTACTCTTTTAGATTTTTTCTGAGCCAATTCGACCACTACTATTTCTGGCTATCAAAGTTGTGCATTAGTTGTGCTCTTTGATAGCCAGAGATGTGCTGTACTAGATAGGTGGTGTCCATCCTTCTATTTACTGGTGGAACTGAACTTGGATGTTCCCATAATCTGTGTTGTAGCTCCATCAGGACCTCATGAATAGGGATAGTTAGGACTTCCTTAGGGGGATCTACAAATTGAAGAACCTCTAAGGTTTGCTGTCTCGTATCCTCTTCAGACACTAATTTAAAAGGAATAATGTCTGCCATGTCTTTTATAAAAGTGGTGAAAGATAAGTCCTCTAGAGGTGACTTCTTTCTTCCTTCAGGAGGAGATGGTTCAGACATAAATCTTTCTGAAGAGGAATCAGTGTTTCTATCCTCCCAGGAGTCATATGGTGTATGCTTGAAAGGAGAAGTAGGAGAAGGCCTCGGTGGCATCGATGGTATAATTGGTCTGGACAGTCCTGAAGGTCCTGGTTGAGGTTCAGACAGTGGGGAAGTACCAGAAGTATTGCCCATACCTGCTGGTTTAGTAGGGACAGATTGTAATGGTATAGCACCGATGAGGGCATCGGGTTTTGCCATTAGTGGTTGAAAAATCGATATATCTGGTTGTGTTGGATTCCCTGGTAGCGGTACAGGCACCGGCATCGGGGATGGCATCGGGAATGGTGATGGTACCGGTCTTGGTGATGGCATCGGCATCGATGCTGGTCCCGGCATCGGTGATGGCACCGACAACGGTGTCGGCTTCAGTGAGGGCACAAGAGGAGTCATCGGTGTCGATGGATGTAAGTCCTGAAGCGCTTCTCGCACTGCCTGACGGATGAATCCGCTCAGTTCCTCCGCTACAGCTGGTGATGTCAGAGCAGCTATAGGTGGTGGCAGTGAAGATGTCATTAGCTCTACCACAGGGCCCTGTGGTGGCTCGATGCCTGGCACCTCTAGAGGTGGGGAACACCTTGGGGTAGCAGGCCTCGGTAACTCTTGTGGACGAGGTCTTTTGGCTACTGGTTGTTCCGGTAATAACAGGGCCTCCAGAATCAAAGTGTGCAGATGTTTTAGATGATGTTCAGTGGTTTTTTCAAGCCGGACATTGATTTTGTCAATGCCGCAGATGGGCATCCGTGACAACCAGTCTCCCGAGTCTCCACTTGACGTTTTCGGATAACTAAGCGTTTCAACGCTCCAGCTGGAGACGAATGAGTCGACATCAACCTAGAAGGCATTAACTGGATGTGAAAAAGATGTTCCATCTTTTCCTGTCATGCCTTTCTTCCTTTGGTGGTTATTTCCGCACATTTTGGACACGAAAAAACGTCATGGGACTGCCCTAAACATAAGACACACTCAAGGTATGGATCAGTAATCGACATAGTTCGATTACAGTTGGGGCATTTTTTAAAACCTGTGGCCATAATAAAACAAGGACAGCCGTCGATGGCTTTCTGACAAAAAAGTTTTTAAACTCGAATTGAGTCGGAAGAAAGAATTTTACTCACCGGCCAGTGGTCGAAGAGAGACCCCGATGTGGGGAATGAGAAATGAGGGATTTTAATTTGTTTTATACACAAGATTGTGTGAAGAAGTTCACACAGGGCTCCTTCTCTGCGATGCTAACTGCAGTGCGGAAAATCAAAGACTGAAGGGAGACCCCTGTGGCTCTAGGGATCATGGCATGCTGGGCATGCTCAGTGGGCTTAGTATGCCAGTCAAAGGTTTCTAGAAACTTTGACAGAAAGTTTTCCATGATAGGGCTCCATCAGTCATGTCACCCATATGTGAAGACTAGCATCCTGCTTGTCCTGGGATAAATAAATAATAGCATATCATCAGCAAATAAACTAATTTTAATTTGCTGAGAGGTCCCCATGCCAATTGATATACCCCAAAAAGAACCTAGAACCTTGATAGCCAGCAGTTCCAAAAAAAGAGTAAAAAGTAAAGGTGTACAGTGACCCAAAACACATTTTCGAGATAATATTCCATTGATCAAAATCTGGGCTCGTTAATTTTTTGTTTCATTACACTTTGAGCACTACTTTCTTTGATGCAAAAGCCTATCAATTTTAAGCTCACAATAGAGAGAACATTGGAGCAGCATGAAAAACACAAACTTCTTCACATAGACACACACTAACACACTTGTATATTCACTCTCTTTCACAAACACACACTCTCTGACATTCCTCTCATTCACTCCCAAGACTCTCATCCACATGCACACTCCCTCAATTCTCCTCCTCTTCTATACACATACCCCTCTCAGTAACTGCAAATCCTTAAGAACATGCCATACTGGGTCAGACCAAGGGTCCATCAAGCCCAGCATCCTGTTTCCAACAGAGGCCAATCCAGGCTACAAGTACCTGACAAGTACCCAAAAACTAAGTCTATTCCATGTTACTGTTGCTAGTAATAGCAGTGGCTATTTTCTAAGTCAACTTAATTAATAGCAGGTAATGGACTTCTCCTCCAAGAACTTATCCAATCCTTTTTTAAACACAGCTACACTAACTGCACTAACCACAAATTCCAGAGTTTAATTGTGTGTTGAGTGAAAAAGAACTTTCTCCGATTAGTTTTAAATGTGCCACATGCTAACTTCATGGAGTGCCCCTTAGTCTTTCTATTATCTGAAAGAGTAAATAACCGATTCACATCTACCCGTTCTAGACCTCTCTTGATTTTAAACACCTCTATCATATTCCCCCTTAGCCGTCTCTTCTCCAAGCTGAAAAGTCCTAACCTCTTTAGTCTTTCCTCATAGGGGGGCTGTTCCATTCCCCTTATCATTTTGGTCACCCTTCTCTGTATCTTCTCCATCGCAACTATATCTTTCTGAGATGCGGCGACCAGAATTGTACACAGTATTCAAGGTGTGGTCTCACCATGGAGCGATACAAAGGCATTATGACATTTTCCGTTCTATTAACCATTCCCTTCCTAATAATTCCCAACATTCTGTTTGCTTTTTTGACTGCCACAGCACACTGAACTGACGATTTCAATGTGTTATCCACTATGACGCCTACATCTCTTTCTTGGGTGGTAGCTCCTAATATGGAACCTAACATTGTGTAACTATAGCATGGGTTATTTTTCCCTATATGCATCACCTTGCACTTATCCACATTAAATTTCATCTGCCATTTCGATGTCCAATTTTCCAGTCTCACAAGGTCTTCCTGTAATTTCTCACAATTTGCTTGTGATTTAACTACTCTGAATAATTTTGTATCATCTGCAAATTTGATTACCTCACTCCTCGTATTTCTTTCCAGGTCATTTATAAATATACTAGCCGTTAAGCCCATAACAACGGGCTACATTAACATTTTTTTTTCGGTCCATTTCCTTACCCCTCATTCTCCCCTCCCTCCCCTCATTCTCCCTCCCACCTCCTCCTCCCCTCACTCTCTCCTCCTCCCTCCCCCCACTCTCTCCTCCCCCTCCCCCCCACTCTCTCCTCCCTCCCCTCAATCACTCCCCCTCTCAGCTTATTCACAACCCCTTCGGATGGCGCAGACAGATCTCCGGGGGAGGTCCCTCCCTCCCTCACACGCCACCGACGCTACTGCTCCTGCTCCTCGCCGCACCATTTTTGTTACAGGCAAGCTCTGACCGACGTGCTGCCCGCTCATGCGCGGTAGAGTTGCTCTACTGCGCATTTACGGCACGTTGGTCAAGCTTCATTTATCTAGAAGATTGAAAAGTAAGGGTCCCAATACAGATCTCTGAGGCACTCCACTGCCCACTACTCCCTTTCACTGAGAAAATTGTCCATTTAATCCTACCCTCTGTTTCCTGTCTTTTAGCCAGTTTGTAATACACGAAAGGACATCGCCACCTATTCCATGACTTTTTACTTTTCCTAACAGCCTCTCATGAGGAACTTTGTCAAACGTCTTCTGAAAATCCAAGTACACTACATCTACCGGTTCACCTTTATCCACATGTTTATTAACTCCTTCAAAAAAGTGAAGCAGATCTGTGAGGCAAGACTTGCCTTGGGTAAAGCCATACTGACTTTGTTCCATTAAACCATGTCTGTCTTATGTTCTGTGATTTTGATATTTAGAACACTTTCCACTATTTTTCCTGGCACTGAAGTCAGGCTAACCGGTCTGTAGTTTCCCGGATCGCCCCTGGAACCCTTTTTAAATATTGGGGTTACATTTGCTATCCTTCAGTCTTCAGGTACAATGGATGATTACTAGGTCTGAAATTTCATTTTTTAGTTCCTTCAGAACTCTGTTGTGTATGCCATCCGGTCCAGGTGATTTACTACTCTTCAGTTTGTCAATCAGGCCTACCACATCTAGGTTCACTGTGATTTGGTTCAGTCCATTTGAATCATTACCCATGAAAACCTTCTCCGGTAAGGGTACCTCCCCAACATCCTCTTCAGTAAACACCAAAGCAAAGAAATCATTTAATCTTTCTGCGATGGCCTTATCCTTTAACCTCTCAATCATCTAACGGACCAACTGACTCCCTCACAAGCTTTCTGCTTCGAATATATTTAAAAAAGCTTTTACTGTGAGTTTCTGCCTCTACGGCCAACTTCTTTTCAAATTCTCTCTTAGCCTGTCTTATCAATGTCTTACATTTAACTTGCCAACGCTTATGCATTATCCTATTTTCTTCTGTTGGATCCTTCTTCTAATTTTTGAATGAAGATCTTTTGGCTAAAATAACTTCTTTCACCTCCCCTTTTAATCATGCCGGTAATTGTTTTGCCTTCTTTCCACCTTTCTTAATGTGTGGAATACATCTGGACTGTGCTTCTAGGATGATATTTTTTTAACAATGTCCATGCCTCTTACACACTTTTTACCTTTGTAACTTCTCCTTTCAGTTTTTTCTATTTTTCTCATTTTATCAAAGTTTCCCTTTTGAAAGTTTAGCACAAGAGCTGTGGATTTGCTTACTGTCCCCGTTCCAGTCATTAATTCAAAATTGATCATATTATGATCACTATTGCCAAGTGGCCCCACCACCGTTACCTCTCTCACCAAATCCTGTGCTCTACTGAGAATTACATCTAAAATTGCTCCCTCTCACTGCCAAACACTTTGAGAAGTAACACAAAGTCTTCAGGACTCAAATAGCAGCAGCCTTATCTATAACATGGCAGAAATGCAAATATTATGCCATGCTTTAGAACACTAATACATCACCTACTGGAGTTAACAGAAGTCCTACAGAAAAACTACATGCCAGCAGAAATACTGCACCTCAGTCACACATGAGGAACACAGACAACCCTTACCTAATACAGAATAAGGGACTACAAATTAGAAACAGAAACATGGAGATAAAAATAAAATGGAAAGCCCAAGAAACCTGACTCTGAACAGTGGAATATTGACGAAAGAACAAAATACAAATGTGTAATAACATATGCCAAACACTAAAAATTCAAAATAATTGTTTTAGCCTTTGTTTATCTGATCTTATTTTTCTAATTGATATGGGGGGGGGGGGGGGGAGTCTGGGACCAATGTTCCTTTTCTCGGTCTCTTTTTTCTTTCTGTTTTTTCTTTTTTCACTGGTCTTCTTCCCTTCCTCCCTCCATCCACAACCACACACTGGCAGTCACACAGATACACATCCTCATGCACTGGCTCTCACCCAGCCACACGCACACTCAGGGTCTTACCCAGCCACACGCACACTCAGGGTCTTACCCAGCCACCGACTCACAGGCTCTCAAACCCTACCTCCGCACATGCAACCTCTCACCCACCCACAGACTCTTACCCTTGCCTCCACACAGAGGCAATCAACATACACCCTCACCTAGAGGATCTCACCCAGTCACACACACACAGCCTCTCACTCACCCCCATTGACACATACGGGTAAATTTTAAAAGGACACGCGGGCATCCATGTGCACACACGGTTCCTGGCACGCGCACATGGATGCACCGATTTAATAACACGCGGGTGCCCACTCACATGCGCAATGGGGGGATTTTGTAAAAAACACGCGGTGATGCGATCCGGCCTTTCCCCATTCCCTAACCCCCTAGCTATCCTTCTGCCAACCCGCCCTGGCACACCCCTTTTAAGAAAACCGGCACTTTCTGCACATACCAGGAGATAAACATGTGGCTGGGCTGTTCTGGAAATGCGCTCGGCGTGCGCACGGCCCGACCACACGCATATCTCCTGGGATTTGTGCAGGCTGGGCTTTTAGAATCGGCCCCATAGGTTTTTAACCCCCCACATTCATACAGCCTCTCTCTCTCTCTCTCACACACACACACACACACCCCCCCACAGCATCTCACCCACCCAGGTAGTCATTCACATCCCCTTCCCCCCTACATTCACAGCCTGTCTCTCACACCCAGCTACTCATACACACAAACACTCACACAGGCAGTCACCACCCTGCCACCTAGGCTCTAACCCAGCCACAGACATACACACAGGGCCTGGGCCTCATCTTCAGTGACCTGCGAGATGGGATCTGCTGGCGGCCTGCACGTCTTCGCTGTGATGAGGAGACACCTGTGATGAGGAGACACACAATGTACCAAATGCAAAAAGAACAAAAAGCCTTCTCTATATTAGAAACTGAAGAAGTTCTTGAGAAAAACATTGAAGTGTTACCAGAAAAGAGAAAACAAACACAATGCATGCAGAATTTCAAGATCCATAACCAAAAGAAAAATCTAATTGAGATGGATAACTCTGTCAACAGTGGCACAACTGCAAAAGGAAAGAGTGAAGTGAATAACAAATCTCAAATAAAATCTCATAAGGAGTCCAGGAAAAGCAATAACCTTAAAGAGAGTACCTGGAAGGCTATGACCACAAATGCTCATAGTTTGGGAAATAAAATCCCAGATCTGCAGGCCCTAATGGCTGAGGCAGAATTGGACATTGTTGCTATCACAGAGACATGGTTCACAGAATCTCATGATTGGGATACAACAATACCAGGCTATAACTTGTTAAGGAAGGACAGAGAGGATAGAAAAGGGGGAGGTGTGGCTCTTTATATCAGAAACAACATCCAAGCATCTGAGCTGCAAGGAAGTTGGGGCAAGGAAGAAGCAATATGGGTCGACCTAAAAAAAGATGACGGAGCATCCATTTATATTGGAGTGGTTTACAGGCCTCCAAACCAAAAGGAAGAGCTGGACAGAGATCTGGTTGAAGACATCCATAAGATAGGTAAGAAGGGAGAAGTGGTGATCGTGGGTGACTTTAATATGCCAGATGTAGACTGGAAAATCCCATCTGCAGAAACTAAAAATAGTAGAGCAATAGTGGATGCCATGCAAGTATCTTTGTTCAAACAAATGGTGTTGGAACCCACGAGAGAAGGAACTATACTCGACTTAGTGCTCACTAATGGAGATAATGTCTCCGATGTCCAGGTGGGCACCCACCTCAGCACCAGTGATCATCAAACTGTATGGTTTAATATCACTAAAAGAATAGGGAAAAGAACCACAAAGACCCGAGTTTTACAGTTCAAAAACACGGACTTTGAGGAAATGGGTAAGTACCTGGAGGAAGAACTAAAAGGATGGGAGAACGAGAGAGATGTGGAGCAGCAGTGGACCAATCTAAAACTGAGCAATCACCAAGGCAACTACTCTATATGTTAGAAATGTAAAGAAAAGCAAAAGAAAATTGAAACCTATCTGGTTCTCAAAGGAGGTGGCTGACAAAATTAAAGCTAAAAGAACAGCATTCAAGAAATATAAAAGATCCCAAAGGGAGGAACACAAAGAAGAATATTTGATTCAACTGAGGGAGACAAAGAAATTAATCAAGTTGGCAAAAAGTCAAGCGGAAGAGAGGATTGCCAAGGAGATAAAAAATGGTGACAAAACATTTTTCAGATACATCAGCGAAAAGAGAAAGGTCCAAAGTGGTATAGTGAAATTGAAAGGTGATAATGATCAATGTGTGGAGAGAGACGAAGAAATGGCAGAAATATTAAACGAATACTTCAGCTCTGTGTTCACTAAAGAAGACCCTGGAGAAGGTCCATCTCTACACAACAAGAAACTGGAAGGAAATGGAATAGATGAAAATCCTTTTACAGTAGAAAATGTGTGGGAAGAGCTAAAGAACCTGAAAGTGGACAAAGCCATGGGGCCTGTTGGGATTCATCCAAGGATATTGAGGGAGCTCAGAGATGTTCTGGCGGGTCCGCTGTGTGACCTGTTCAATAGATCCCTTGAAACGGGAGTGGTGCCGAGTGATTGGAGAACTGCGGTGGTGGTCCCGCTTCACAAGAGTGGGAACAGGGAGGAGGCTGGCAACTACAGACCGGTTAGCCTCACTTCGGTGGTGGGAAAAGTAATGGAGTCACTGCTGAAAGAGAGAATAGTGAACTATCTACAGTCTGGAGAATTGATGGACCAGAGGCAACATGGATTCACCAGGGGAAGATCCTGTCAAACAAATCTGATTGACTTTTTTGACTGGGTAACCAAGGAATTGGATCGAGGAAGAGCACTCGATATCATATACTTAGATTTCAGCAAAGCTTTTGATACGGTTCCGCACAGGAGACTGGTCAATAAAACGAGAAGCTTGGGAGTGAGTGCCGAGGTGGTGACCTGGATTGCAAATTGGTTGACGGACAGGAGACAATGTGTGATGGTAAATGGAACCTTCTCTGAAGAGAGAGCGGTTTTAAGTGGTGTACCGCAAGGATCGGTGTTGGGACCGGTCCTGTTCAATATCTTTGTGAGCGACATTGCGGACGGGATAGAAGGTAAGGTTTGTCTTTTTGCGGATGACACTAAGATCTGCAACAGAGTGGACACGCCGGAAGGAGTGGAGAGAATGAGACGGGATCTAAGGAAACTGGAAGAGTGGTCGAAGATATGGCAGCTGAGATTCAATGCCAAGAAGTGCAAAGTCATGCATATGGGGAGTGGAAATCCGAATGAACTGTATTCGATGGGGGGGGAAAGGCTGATGTGCACGGAGCAGGAGAGGGACCTTGGGGTGATAGTGTCAAATGATATGAAGTCTGCGAAACAATGCGACAAGGCGATAGCAAAAGCCAGAAGAATGCTGGGCTGCATAGAGAGAGGAATATCGAGTAAGAAAAGGGAAGTGATTATTCCCTTGTACAGGTCCTTGGTGAGGCCTCACCTGGAGTACTGTGTTCAGTTCTGGAGACCGTATCTACAAAAAGACAAAGACAAGATGGAAGCGGTACAGAGAAGGGCGACCAGGAAGGTGGAGGATCTTCATTGGATGACGTACGAGGAGAGATTGAAGAATCTAAATATGTACACCCTGGAGGAAAGGAGGAGCAGAGGAGATATGATACAGACTTTCAGATACTTGAAAGGTTTTAATGATCCAAAGGCAACGACAAACCTTTACCATAAGAAAAAAATCAGCAGAACCAGGGGTCACGATTTGAAGCTCCAGGGAGGAAGATTCAGAACCAATGTCAGGAAGTATTTCTTCACGGAGAGGGTGGTGGATGCCTGGAATGCCCTTCCGGAGGAAGTGGTGAAGACCAGAACTGTGAAGGACTTCAAAGGGGCTTGGGATAAACACTGTGGATCCATAAAGTCAAGAGGCCGCCAATGAAGAGTGGGTGACTCGCCAGAATGATGGCTACTGCCTGGACACAATACCCTTATTCAATAAACATACACATGGTTACTGTGACTCCAACATCACTCTAAGCTTCAACAGCAAGAGGAAATGTGGAAAAAAGGATTTGCACTCACAAAGCCGGGAGTAGCTGGCTTGTACGGTGGTTACTACCCCAAACCAAATGTGCCTGATACTTCACTTTCGATGCACATCCAGCATAGCTCTCTGCTCCAACGGCAGGGGAGAAGAAAAACTGATACTTCACGCATACCCAGCATAGCTTCAACGGCAGGGGAGAAGAAAAAAGGATTCACACTCACAAAGCGGGGAGTAGCTGGCTTGTTACGGCGGTTACTACCCCAAGCCAAATGTGCCTGATACTTCACTTTAGATGCATATCCAGCATAGCTCTCTGCTTCAACGGCAGGGGAGAAGAAAAACAACCAATAAGGGCTGTATAACATAGTCTGGGTTAAAACAAATAAGCATGGGTGTAGCTTGCTTATTGCGGCGGTTACTACCCCTACTACCCCCTAACTAATCAAGCTAGATATTTCACTTGGATGCAGCTCCATCACTGCTCTCTACATTAATGGTGGGGGAGGAAGGGAAATAGAACCAAGAGCTAAAAGAAACAGATAAGTATGAGAGAAAAAATGTGTGAAGCTTGCTGGGCAGACTGGATGGGCCGTTTGGTCTTCTTCTGCCGTCATTTCTATGTTTCTATGTTTCTATGTTTCAGCTGCCATGAGATAGGCTCCACAGTGGCCTGCCGAGTTGTGGAGTGGGCAGCAGCAGGAGTTGCATGTATTCAAACATCATCTCCTGATGCCACGGGGCTGAACTCGCGGTAAGAGCTGTGAGACTCGCCCAGCGGCAGCAGGAGATGACATTGGGATAAATGCGACACCTGCTGCCTGGGAGGAGGTGGAGGGAGATATGATGCCACTGATCCAATCCCTGCACGGGGGGGGGGGGGGGGAGACTAAAAGCTGTGGGTGTCTGTGAAAAAAGTTGTGCATGGCAGTACATGAGTGCAGCTTAGAGGGAACATTGCTTATGAATGTCTGAGACCTGCATTTCCACTGCTTACTCGACCCTGATGAGGTGGAAGAGCCCCCTGCCTGCTTCAAAGAGGAGAAGGTCTAATCGAGGAGCTCCTGCTCTATTTGGTACCCAGGGAGCTGGAAGAGGATTCACCCTGGAAGAAGGAATGACTGTGGCTCTTCAGAGGCTTATGAAGCTCGTCCAACTTCCAAGCTTATACAATGTCCATGGAGATATCCAGCTGCAATGACAACAAATGTGTCGTGGTGAGGCCCCAGACACTAAGAGTGATCTTTTTGGAGTTGGACATTCCTTTTCCTCTGAGGAGGTTTTTTTTTTTTTTAATAGCACTGAAAAGTGTTGCTTGGGGGGCTGCCAAGGCAGCAAGGCAACAGAGTCTGAGAAAAATTAAGAACAATTAAGAAAATATCCAAGAATATAAGAAAAGAAAATCTAAGAGAAGGGTACATATCCATGCTGTGGCTTGGACGAAAAAAGATGAAGGGGCTCACAAGGCAATGCCTGCGTGAGAATTCTTGCATATGCTCAATAGAGCAAACAGCTTTATGAGCTAAGAGAGAAGGGTCCTTTCAGTGCTGTCAGATGAAGTCACCCACATGTCATGGCTAATTCAGCCCTGCTTGTCATCAGAGAACAATGGGTGCTGTTGTGTCATGACCATGACCTGGTTCTAGAATTAGGTTTCATGTTTGCACAGAGCTACATAACAAAAGCAAAACTAGTAGCAGAAATTCCAAAGTTGTCAAGGTATCAGAACCTAAAACATGAGTAAGCTAGATAGAATGTGGAGTTTCCCACATACTTATACACATCTCCTGGTAGAGAAGTGCACAGGCACTTCAACTGATCCTTTTGAAGCATCCAGGTACTTGAGGAGATCAAACAACAGTCCTCTGGGCTCTTTGTCTTGCAACTGAATGGAGACAGATTTGGCTACAGTCTGAACAAAATCTGAAAATAGTTCTTACTTATGGAGGAAAGGTGTCTGCTTAGAGCTTAGGTGAGAATTACTCTGTAGAATAAATCTTTGACTTGTAAAGGGACTCTCACAATTACTCAGAGCTACTCTTTATACAGACAGAAGGAGGTCGATATTCAAAAGCTATTTAGACAGATAACTGAAAAGTTATCTGTCTAAATGGCAAAACAATGATATTCATCGCCGTATGCGGTTACATTTTAGAATGCAGCCACATAAATTGGGGCCGGGCTGGAGGCATTTCTGGGAGGAGTGCAGTTAGCCACTTAACTTATGCGGGTAACTCTGGTCGCGCCATAGGGCTGTCCTAGAGTTAGCCAGATATATTTATCCGGCTACCTCCCCACGCCACTAAATAGCCCGGTTAAGTTAGCCGGATAAGGGTATCTGGCTACCTTAACTAGCTGCTCCACAGCCCCAAGATGACTTCCGAGGATATGGCTGATCTTCGAGTCAAATGCTTTTGGCACTGATGGATGACTTTCATGGCATCAAAGTCATTTATCAATGAATGTCTAGAGAGGGTTCCTGCTCAGAGTCTGTTCAACTATGGTTTAATGCTGAAGCTTCAAAATAGGTCAATCAATAATACTGAGAGACAGGTGTGCAAATCCTTTTTTGTGGTGTCATGTAGTAAAGAAGCAGGTCTGATACTTTGGTACAGAATTTTTTTTTTCCCCTCAAGTGAAAAAGTTTTAAAATTGGCAAAACTGTTCCCACAAGAAGAAAAGGGAGCTGCGGCAACTATGGCAGCACTTAAGTCTGGGTTTATGCCACGCCTGGAACAATATAAATGAAGGCTTCATTTTAGTTAACTGTAATGGTGTTTGATGTATATTTTATATACACTATTTTGTTTAGTCTTTGGTCTTGAAAGCAGTCTCTAAAAAAAATGTTATTTTTTATTTATTTATTTATTTTTAAACTTGTATATACCGTCATATAAGCATAGCCCATCACAACAGGTCACATTGCAGCACCCACTAAAAACAATATAAAATTAACAGTGCCATTCAACAATCATCTATTACAATATACAATTTAAAAACAAAACCAATCTCTAATGTATCTATACTGAAAATCTGAATCATCCCTAAAATAGTACAATATATTTACTAGTCATAAAATAATATTAAAAACTCTGTTTCTAAAAACGCATTTCTTACATAAAACTAAACAGAACGCCTTCTTGTACAACCATGTTTTTAACATTCCTTTAAAAAATTTACAATTCTGTTGAATTCTTAATTCTAGGGGTATTCCGTTCCAAATTAAAGGACCTGCTAGTGACAGGGCTCATTCCCTGACTTGCGTCAAACGCGCTGATTTTAATGAGGGTATTGGTAGTAAAGCTTTGTTAGCAGATGGAAGATTTTTTTGTGGTATATGTAATCGTAAGGCTGTGTTAAGCCAATCCACCTATTCATCGTAAATTAGCTTATGTATAATGCATAATATTTTAAAATGAATCTTCTGTTCAACTGGCAGTCAGTGTAGTTCTGCTAAAGTTGGAGTGATGTGATCCCTTTTCCTCTTTCCTATAAGGATTCTAGCCGCAGCGTTCATTAAAATTTGTAATGGTCTAATCGTGGAATATGGCAATCCTAACAGCAAAGAGTTACAATAGTCAGTACTAGTAAATATAAGAGCCTGTAATACTGTTCTAAAATTGGCAAATTCTAATAAAGGTTTTAATTTTCTGAGGATCATCAATTTCTCATACCCTTCTTTTACTCTTTGTTAAATAAAAAGAAATATATATCTATATCTATATATAAGATGCAGGATCCCACAACCACATAACTTGCTTTAGATATGAGCTGCGTAAGTAGGTAAATGAAAAAAAAAAAGGGTAGTTAGTAGAGATGTGAATCGTGTGATCGATCGTCTTAACGATCGATTTCGGCTGGGAGGGGGAGGGAATCGAATCGTCGCAGTTTGGGTTTTTTAAATATCGTGTAAATCGTGTAAATCGTGTAAATCGAAAACCGGCACACTAAAACATCCCTAAAACCCACCCCGACCCCGGCGCCATTTTCCGTACGGAAAAACGATTCGACTGCAGGAGGTCATTCCGGACCCCCGCTGGACCCCCAGGGACTTTTGGCCAGTTTGGGGGGGCCTCCTGACCCCCACAAGACTTGCCAAAAGTCCAGCGGGGGTCCGGAACGACCTCCTGCAGTCAAATCGTGTTGCCGTACGGCCAGCGCCATTTTGCGCAAAATTACACAATGTTGGGTTCCATATTAGGTGCTACAACCCAAGAAAGAGATCTAGGTGTCATAGTGGATAACACATTGAAATCGTCGGTGCAGTGTGCTGCGGCAGTCAAAAAAGCAAACAGAATGTTGGGAATTATTAGAAAAGGAATGATGAATAAAACGGAAAATGTCATAATGCCTCTGTATCGCTCCATGGTGAGACCGCACCTTGAATACTGTGTACAATTCTGGTCGCCGCATCTCAAAAAAGATATAATTGCGATGGAGAAGGTACAGAGAAGGGCTACCAAAATGATAAGGGGAATGGAACAACTCCCTTATGAGGAAAGACTAAAGAGGTTAGGACTTTTCAGCTTGGAGAAGAGACGACTGAGGGGGGATATGATAGAGGTGTTTAAAATCATGAGAGGTCTAGAACGGGTAGATGTGAATCGGTTATTTACTCTTTCGGATAGTAGAAAGACTAGGGGGCACTCCATGAAGTTAGCATGGGGCACATTTAAAACTAATCAGAGAAAGTTCTTTTCTACTCAATGCACAATTAAACTCTGGAATTTGTTGCCAGAGGATGTGGTTCGTGCAGTTAGTATAGCTGTGTTTAAAAAAGGATTGGATAAGTTCTAGGAGGAGAAGTCCATTACATGCTATTAAGTTCACTTAGAGAATAGCCACTGCCATTAGCAATGGTTACATGGAATAGACTTAGTTTTTGGGTACTTGCCAGGTTCTTATGGCCTGGATTGGCCACTGTTGGAAACAGGATGCTGGGCTTCATGGACCCTTGGTCTGACCCAGTATGGCATTTTCTTATGTTCTTAAAATGGCGCCGGCCATACAGCGTATGGCCGGCGCCATTTTCCGTACGGAAAAACGATTCGCGGTAGGAGATCATTCTGGACCCCCGCTGGACTTTTGGCAAGTCTTGTGGGGGTCAGGAGGCCCCCCCAAGCTGGCCAAAAGTCCCTGGGGGTCCAGCGGGGGTCCGGGAGCGATCTCCTACGCTCCTGACGTCGGGGGACAAAAAAACAAAATGACGCCGGCGCTACCTTTGACCTGTCATATGACAGGTCAAAGGTAGCGCCGGCGCCATTTCTACAATGCACGGAGGTCCGAGAGTAAAAGATCACACCGGGACCCTTCCTCTGGACCCCAGGTAATTTAAGGCATTTTGGGGGGGGGTTCGGGAGGGTGGGGGATTTTTTTTTAGGGGTCGGGGTGGGTTTTAGGGTTGTTTTAGTGTGCCGGTTTTCCCGCCCTCCCCCTTCCCCTCCCCCTTCCCCCGATTTACAATTTTTTAACGATAAATCGGGGGAATTGTTATTGTATCACGGCTCTAATGATTTTTGACGATTTAAAATATATCGGACGATATTTTAAATCGTCAAAAACGATTCACATCCCTAGTAGTTAGTGGTTTTTAAGAGTCGGAGTTTAGTAGGGTAAAAGGGAAGCTAGTTAGGTAGGAGGTTTACAAAGTCCTCTCTTTTACTGGGGTGAACTGGGAAATAGGCCTAATGCATTGCTACTCACGTCTACTAACGTCCCCTCCACTTATGTGCTCAAGACAGCATTCGCGCACATGTCAATATAAAATCATGCACGCATGTACGCGCGGGTAGCCGATTGTATAACATGCGCGCATGTTATAAAATCGACGCATCCATCACTCTGAAACTTACTGCTTAAGCCTTCGAGGACACGACTTGCTAAGGAGCCTGAATTTTAACTCACTTTGATATAGGTTTAGAAAGGTGATATAGAAATAGAATTTGAGTGAGGTGAGAGTTATTAGTATTATATTTGAGGCTGTTGGCAAGCACTAGACAAGGAAAGGTGTCATAAATAGGGCTGATTCTCACTAAAAGGGAGATTTTAAAAGCATTGCTTGCACAAAAATGGCCCCCGACACGTGTATGCAGGCTGTGGGCGAGCAACGCAAATTTTAAGAAGCCGGAAACTACGCACGTACATACCTGTGCGCACGTCAAGAATAAGAACTTAACTGCTGGTCCTGATGAGGCGCAAGTCTGGAGATTTTGAGCTGGGGGTCCTGAACATGGGGGCGGGGGGTGGGAGAGAGAGAGAGAGACTCTGTTAGAGAGACCCTATGACACTCTCTATATCTCCCACTGTAAGAGGGGCACTTTCAACTCAGGGTGGGTTTTCGGGGGGGGGGGGGGGGGGGGGCAGTGTTACACTGATCTACCTAGGGCACAAGGGTCTATAGACCCTTGTAACACCTACCCACCCAAATCCGACCCTGAGTTGAAAGTGCCCCTCTTACAGTGGGAGATATAGAGAGTGTCAGATCGTCTCTCTCTCTCCCTCCCCCCCATGGTCACTTGTGTGAGCATGTAACATATGCGCGTAAAGGCTGCACACACACATGCAGCAGGGATATTTTAAATGATACGCATGTACTTGCATGCAGGATGGAAATTAAGCATATTTTTGCTTGCGTGCCGAATACATACGTTTATGGGCACATGCATGCTCCTTTTAAAATGTACCTGTTAGCTTTTGTCACAAAGTGTGAGCCCTCGTGCTGTGGTGTGGTTGATGCAGCCCAGCAGGTGAACCAGCTAGGCCCATGCCGACAGTAGGCAGACTCACTTAAGCTGGGACTAGGTCCGTGCTTCACCTATATAAACCTGTTTCCCTGGAGGTTGAGCCCTTTGATTATGAAGCCAGCAGGACTTAGGCAAGGGTCCTGAAGAGAGAATACAGACAGAGTCTGTAGTCAGCCCAATGTCAGGGCAGGCGGAGAGCAGGCAGAGTCAGTATCCATGCAGAGGTTGAGGCAGGTGGCGATCAGACAAAGTCAGTATCCAGGTGCAGGTCAGGGTAAGCGGAGATCAGGTGAAGTCAGAATCCAGGCAGAAGTCAAGACAGACAGCAATCAGGCGAGGTAGTATCCAGGCAGGGTCAAGCACAAGAGATCCTTCAGAAGAAGAGCAGGAAGCAGGGATCAAGGATTGAGTAGGAGCAAGGCCAGAGCAGGATGAGGACTAGGGAGAGGCAAGGCAGAGCCAGGAGAGGGACAAGAAGCACGGCAAGGCAAGGCACAGACTAGAACAGGAGGCAAAGAGCAGGACTGGAACAGGCAAGGATGAGGCAAGGAGCAGGACAAGAAGATGAAGCAATGTACACTGCAGGCTACGCATGGCAGGATAACCTGTTACTGAGGTGTCAGAATGCAGCAACGATAAGATTAAATAGGCCACCAGCAGTGTCGTCATCTTCCGGACTTGTGGCCAGGTTCCCACCACTGTGCCAATAAGGGAGGAAGAGCACACATACCTTGGAGGCAGTGGTGCAGCACAGGGATGGTGGCATTCTGCTGTAAAGTCTCAGGTGAGTGAGGCCGGCCACATGATGGCAGAGTAGTCAGCCCATTGTTAGATACCATGTATTCTTTTTCTAAATCTAGGATAAAAATAATTCCTCATGCTGTGTCAATTCTGTTATTCTGATCACAAAGACATTTTAGTCATCCATGATTAAATGTAAAAGCATTCTTACATGCTAGTTATTGTTATACTGTAAATCGAAGTGATATGTAATTTCTTACATGAATATCGGTATATAAAAGTGTTAAATAAATGATCTCTCTTTGTCCTTCATTTATTACATTTTCCATCAGTTCCCCATTCAGAACATTAAGATTCATGTCAGAAACAGGCAGCTGGTTTTAATCTTTCCTTTTTTCTCTGTTCTCATTTTTAGAAATGGAAGATTTTATTAATTGCTGATTCAAGTCCTCTGCTGAAACTAATGATAAACTCTGTATGATCAAGTGTACATGATCAGAGAAACAAGCAGAGAAATTGGTGGTAGATAAAGATCACTGGGCCTATCCAGTTTTCCCATTTTCCCTTCTTACTGCAGTATCAAATAGCCTACTTGATTTCTGCATTTACCCTTTTCTTTCTCTTCATCAAGGATACTCTGTGATTGTTCCTTGTCTTTTCCCATGCAACTGTAACCCTGGGCAGGACGAAACCTTTAGACATAGAAATAAATATAGACTCTACCTGCAACCAGTTCTCCATGGATAGCTTTTCCCTCTGAGTTCCAGGGCTCCCTATGGGGGGGAAGCTTAGCTTCAAGGCCCTTTTGCGTTAACCAACGTACAAGCCCCTTTTCCGTATCTCTGTCAACAGCACTGATAATCTCCATAGTCTCTAGCAGCAAAAATCACACTGAGAAACAATGTGGTTTCCAGCTTTCTTATTGATAGTTGATTTATTTGATTGAAGGATATTTATAGCACTCAAATTTTAAGTAAAGTTGATGAACAATAAGGCAGAAGAAAAATTAATACATTTGTGACCTCACACTTCTAGTAAAGTCTCTGATTTTTATGGAAGCCAATTCCTTAACAATTGATTTCCTTCTCCTTCCAATTTCTCAGATTACAAAAAGTGTAATCTTTCTTCCAACCTCCCAATTTACCACCAGCTTCCCCCACTGTAGAATGATTAGTATTTTGTCCCACATTACTAATCCGAACTCAAGTCCCAGTTCTCAAGCCTTAACTGTAGTCTTCTTAACTTGCTTAGATTTCCATATGAAACTACTGAGTAACTCTCCTCTCAAGTGCCAGCACAGCTTGAGTCAGCAACAAACACAGTTCTTAACAATACCTTCAGCTCCTTCCGTCTGGTAATGGACAGGGATCCATTCCTCCTTGATGAAACCTCCACTCCTCAGGCCCTTCCCTGATGAAAGACGCCTCTTCTCCCAATAGATTTGGAAACTGATTCCTGGGTGCCAAGGGGACTCAGTTCCAAGAAGAACAAAAATAGACTGACTCAAAATAAGGGGAAAAAAAGAAAACAACAGGCAGGAAGGGTGGGAAAACGTCCTTCTCTCCCAAATGAAGAGAGACAGTCACTGGGAAAAAAAACAATTCAAGGTGATACTCCTCTGCATCAGGTCACTGACTGATCTAACTATGGGAGGTGAGATAGAAAGCAGCAGAATCTTCCCTAACCCTAATCTAAGCTTACACTGGGACACCCCAATCATCTGTGAAGGGGCCAAGGCACTCATGGGAAAATTCTCCAAAATAGCTTAAAAGAGTAACCAAGCCAAAAAAAAAAAGATTAGCCATACAAGCTGATCCCCCAGGGGTAACTCAGGAAAATCCTTTAAACTGAATTAGAAAATTAATATTTCAGTGGTGATAAATAACATTGCGAGATTGCTTAATAAATGGATGGCATATCCACTCTCACTGATGGGTAGATGCGTGATAGTTAAAATGACGATACTTTCCAAAATACTTTATAGTTTGCAAATGGTACCCATGTGGATTAGCCAGAATGATATTCAAAAATTTAGATCTTTGGTAATTAAGTTTATTTGGTGTAAAAAAAGAGCTAGAATATGTTATGGTGTGTTGACCTATAATAAAGATCAGGGAGATTTGGCATTACCAGATTTGAGAGCTATCTTGATGTGTTATATTCAGGATTGGGTTGCAATACATCACAAATTTGATCTGGACTGTGCTGGCTCAATAGGAAACATCCAAGTTCCCCTCATCCAGACAGCTAACTTTCCTTCCCAATCAGTCTTCGGACAAAGATCTCTTAAGTTTGAAATTATTTATTGTACAGATAATTTTCCATTACTTACAATTGTTGCTTCCAAACATATAGCCCCAGGCAAGGATCTTTGTAGCTGGAGATAGGCAGGAGTTTCTTGGGATGCAGGGTGAGAAGACAAGGGGTTCTGAAGCTGATTTAATCTTTAGAATTAAAACGATAAGAAGGAATGTAAAAAAGCTGATTGTGTCACAGAGGTTGCAGGCACTTCTAGCTTTGAGGCAGCATGGCTGAGACTGACTAACAGTCTTGGAGAGTGATTATAGGAAACATCCCCACAAGCTGGGGCTAGAGGGCGAGATCCAATGGTAGCAAGCCTAGGATCCATGTGACACAGGGGGACATGAAGGGCAGTCCCTTGAGCCAATAAGGCACTTAAAAAGACTCAAGTTAGATTGAGAGGGCATAGAGACCCTTCCCAAGTGGGAGAAAGCAAAGGATGAAGGGAACTTCTTAAGGGCAAGCTCCCTTAAAGGCAAGGCTCACGGGTTTTTGTCGTGGGTTACAAAAAGGTGTTTCAACACTAAGCACTGTATATACAGACACAAACATGTACCCACTGCTGGGGACAGAACATGGACAAATTGTTAGAAGAAATGGTGAGACCTTACCATTCCATCAATGTATTGTATTTTCCCTGGGAAAAAAGTATCCCTGGTAATGAGTTGGTGATTTTGGTTTACAGCATTTTGACAGGCATGGAGATGATGGAGACATGGCCATCAACCTAGTGGGGTATTTTCTCCATTTTTATTTTTGGTAGGAAATCTTGATTTTCTGAGGGAAATGGTAAATAATATTTTCCAGGTATGGAAAGACAAGGGTTTATATTGTTTGGGACAATTTGTGAATTCAGAACAAAATCAATTATACTCTTTTCAGTAACTACCCACTGGGAACAGGGAGGAGGCTGGCAACTACAGACCGGTTAGCCTCACTTCGGTGGTGGGAAAAGTAATGGAGTCACTGCTGAAAGAGAGAATAGTGAACTATCTACAGTCAGGAGAATTAATGGACCAGAGGCAACATGGATTCACCAGGGGAAGATCCTGTCAGACAAATCTGATTGACTTTTTTGACTGGGTAACCAAAGAATTGGATCAAGGAAGAGCGCTCGATGTCATCTACTTGGATTTCAGCAAAGCTTTTGAAACGGTTCCGCACAGGAGACTGGTGAATAAAACGAGAAGCTTAGGAGTGAGGGCCGAGGTGGTGACCTGGATTGCAAATTGGTTGACGGACAGAAGACAATGTGTGATGGTAAACGGAACTTTCTCTGAAGAGAGAGCGGTTTTAAGTGGTGTACCACAAGGATCGGTTTTGGGACCGGTCCTGTTCAATATCTTTGTGAGCGACATTGCGGACGGGACAGAAGGTAAGGTTTGTCTTTTTGCGGATGACACTAAGATCTGCAACAGAGTGGACACGCCGGAAGGAGTGGAGAGAATGAGACGGGATTTAAGGAAACTGGAAGAGTGGTCGAAGATATGGCAGCTGAGATTCAATGCCAAGAAGTGCAAAGTCATGCATATGGGGAGTGGAAATCCAAATGAACTGTATTCGATGGGGGGGGAAAGGCTGATGTGCACGGAGCAGGAGAGGGACCTTGGGGTGATAGTGTCTAATGATATGAAGTCTGCGAAACAATGCGACAAGGCGATAGCAAAAGCCAGAAGAATGCTGGGCTGCATAGAGAGAGGAATATCGAGTAAGAAAAGGGAAGTGATTATTCCCTTGTACAGGTCCTTGGTGAGGCCTCACCTGGAGTACTGTGTTCAGTTCTGGAGACCGTATCTACAAAGAGACAAAGACAAGATGGAAGCGGTACAGAGAAGGGCAACCAAGAAGGTGGAGGATCTTCATCGGATGACGTACAAGGAGAGATTGAAGAATCTAAATATGTACACCCTGGAGGAAAGGAGGAGCAGGGGTGATATGATTCAGACTTTCAGATACTTGAAAAACTTTAATGATCCAAAGACAACGACAAACCTTTTCAGACGGAAAAAAATCAGCAGAACCAGAGGTCACGAGCTGAGGCTCCGGGGAGGAAGACTAAGAACCAATGTCAGGAAGTATTTCTTCACGGAAAGGGTGGTGGATGCCTGGAATGCCCTTCCGGAGGAAGTGGTGAAGTCTAAAACTGTGAAAGACTTCAAAGGGGCGTGGGATAAACACTGTGGATCCATCAAGTCTAGTGGGCATAAATATAGAGGAGGTGGTAAAACACTGCACGGAGCGGCAGTAGCCACAGAGGCATTCACGGAGCGGGATGCCAGTGGCAAGTAGTTGTTCCACCTTCAGGCAGCAAAATACTGCATGGAGCGGCAGTAGCCACAGAGGCATTCACGGAGCGGGATGCCAGTGGTTTGTGTTCCACCTTCACGGAGCGGAAGGTTGGAGGGCTGCCATCTCCAAAAAAACAAAAAACAAAAAAACAAAAACAAAAAAACAAAAAACAAACAAGCAAAACAGAGGTGGGTAAGAGTATGGGGCAGGGGTGTGGCCGTTTATTGTGGCAGTTGCTACCCCTGATTGAACTGGATGTTCATTGGGATGCGGATACGGCACTGCTCTCTGCATTGGTGGAGGGGTGGAAGGGAATTGGGGCCGGAGGGTGCTGGAAGCCAATAGTGACGGGGGAGGGGGAGAAAAAAAGGGGTGGGGGGGAAGATAAAAAAAAAAATGGATAAACTGCGTAGCTTGCTGGGCAGACTGGATGGGCCGTTTGGTCTTCTTCTGCCGTCATTTCTATGTTTCTATGTTTCTATGTAATTATCAGTGCCACATGTAGGCACCCACCGAGCAGAATTCTGCTGGTTGAGCTTCCCCAGGCCAGATCCCTCTGCAGGATCCTACAAACAACAGAGCTGGAATATGGGCTAAAAGCACATCTGAATCTGGAATTGCTCTGGTTCTCTCCTCCAGTACTATTTTATTTTATTTATTTATTTATTTATTTATTTAGAATTTTTATATACCGGCAATCATGAGAACATATCTTGCTGGTTTACAGAAAACAGGAGTGCATTATATACATAGGAAACTAGAACTATGGTGATCGAAGGTACAGTTACATTTAACAAGGGTAGCCTAACTTGGAGAGGGAAGAAGATAGGAGAGAATAGAAATGGTTAAATAATATACAATTTAAGTATAGTATACAAAATAAATGTTATATACAGGAGGCATGGTGTTTTAGGAGTCATTGGATTGTGTCATTGGATTGTGTCCGGAAAAGCTTGCTTGAATAACCAAGTCTTATAGACAGCAGTTCCCTGCTGACCAGTTTGACCCCAGCACAAGGATTTCACTGAATGGCAGTTCAGTGCTGGCTGCCTTCCCCCAGCCCAGTTACTTTTACGTAGCTAGGAAGGATTGCCACCTCCCCCTTTGTAGGAAACCCACAAGCTGAATTACTCACTTTTCAATGCCAAGGATTTCAGCTTTTCCTACTCCTCCTACTACAATCCAGTTGGGTACTTTCTCTGTTGTTAGATGCCAGCAGCTTCCTTCCTTCCCCATGCAGTCCTCCTCCATTTGGTTTCCCCACCAGCTTTGTATATCCGGTAGCTCTTGCTTATGGGCCGATACAGTGCAGTGCGCTCCAGCAGAGCACACTGTTAACCTGAGTTTGGACGTGCGTTTTCGATGCGCTAGCTTTACCCCTTATTCAGTACGGGGTAATAGCGCATCGAAAATGCACGGCCAACCCCCCAAAACTAATAGCACCCGCAACATGCAAATGCATGTTGATGGCCCTATTAGTTATTCCCGCGCGATTCAGTAAGTAAAATGTGCAGCCAAGCCACACATTTTACTTTCAGAAATTAGCGCTTACCCAAAGGAAGGCGTTAATTTCTGCCGGCACCGGGAAAGTGTACAGAAAAGCATTTTAACTGACCCTCATTTTCATTTACTCCGCCCAAACTCCATCCACTGAAATACTGATTTGAAATTTCTATATGCTTTTTGCGATGCGGTATTTATCTCACGCGTTACGGCGTTATTGCGGGCGGTAGGGCCCTAACACATGTGATAACACCCTAACACATTTTGATAAATTACCTTCTAGGTTTGTTACACAACAATTTTGCCTCCACCACCTCCATGGGAATGCTGCCCCATGAATCTACCAGAAGACTTCCCAAAACTCTCCAGTGACCACACAACCAGTAGGATTTTCTGGATATTCACAAGAAGCCTAATTTTCAAAGCCATCCATAGTATAGCATTTGTGCTCATTAAGTAGATGCACAGAGATTAATGCTAATATTGTATAGGGATGTGAATCGGGCTTCGGACGATTGAAAATATCGGACATAGAAACATATAACATAGAAACATAGAAGTGACGGCAGAAGAAGACCAACGGCCCATCCAGTCTGCCCAGCAAGCTAAGCAGTTTATCCATTTTTTTCCCCCTTTTTCTCCCTCCCACCCGTCTCTATTGGCTTCCAGCACCTTCCGGCCCCAATTCCCTTCCACCCCTCCACCAATGCAGAGAGCAGCGCCATCCTAGTGAACATCCAGCTCAATCAGGGGTAGCAACCGCCGCAACCAGCAGGCCACACCCCTGCCCCTTACCCATCCCTGTTTTGTTTGCTTGTTTTTTTTTTTTTGTTTTTGGAGATGGCAGCCCTCCATCCTTCCGCTCCGTGAAGGTGGAACACCAACCACTGGCCACTGGCATCCCGCTCCGTGAATGCCTCTGTGGCTACTGCCGCTCCGTGCAGTGTTTTGCTGCCTGAAGGTGGAGCACCTACTGGCCACTGGCATCCCGCTCCGTGAATGCCTCTGTGGCTACTGCCGCTCCGTGCAGTGTTTTGTTGCATGAAGGTGGAACACCAACTACTGGCCACTGGCATCCCGCTCCGTGAATGCCTCAGTGGCTACTGCCGCTCCGAGCAGTGTTTGCTGCCTCCTCTCTATTTATGCCCACTAGACTTGATGGATCCACAGTGTTTATCCCACGCCCCTTTGAAGTTCTTCACAGTTTTAGACTTCACCACTTCCTCCGGAAGGGCATTCCAGGCATCCACCACCCTTTCCGTGAAGAAATACTTCCTGACATTGGTTCTTAGTCTTCCTCCCCGGAGCATCAGCTCGGGGAGGAAGACGATATTTTCAAAATCGTCAGAAATCGGGGGCTCCCCAGAATGATAGGAAAACTCCACGATATTGCTCGTGGGGGTTCTCTTATCGTTTTGGGGGAGGGCAGGAAAAATGGCACACAAAAATAACCCCTAAACCCACCTTAGCTTAGCTAAAATACCTTAGCTTCCCCCACCCTCCCGACCCCTCCAAAAGCTTTTTACAGGTACCTGGTGGTCCAGTGGGGGTCCCTGGAGCGATCTCCCGCTCCCGGGCTGTCGGCTGCCACTAATCAAAATGGCGCCGATGGCCCTTTGCCCTTACCATGTGACAGGGTATCCGTGCCATTGGCCGGACCCTGTCACATGGTAGGAGCACTGGATGGCCGGCACCATCTTGTGCTCCTACCATGTGACAGGGGCTGACCAATGGCACCGGTAGCCCCTGTGACATAGTAAGGGCAAAGGCTATCGGCGCCATTTTGAATACTGGCAGCCGACGGTCCGAGTGCAGGAGGTCGCTCCCGGACCCCTGTTGGACTTTTGGCAAGTCTTGTGGGGGTCAGGAGGGTCCCCCAAGACTTGCCAAAAGCCCCTGGTGGTCCAGCAGGGGTCCAAAGGCAATCACCACAGGTCCGAGGAGACAACAGCTAGTAGAGTAGCGATGGAACTCGTTGCCAAGTTGGCTAGCAGGTGGCGAAGGTAGTGCTTAAGAACCCCGATCCAATGATGTCATCAGTCAGGGACGCCCCTGAGGTTCACACCATAACAACTTCAAAAGAGGGCCCTGTGGCGCGTGCGTGCGCCTGGGAAGGCCCGGAGTTGGCGTAGATGGTGGCGGTGTCCTTGTGCATAAGACTCTAATGTAAAAGTAAGAGGTCCTCAAGTCTATGGTGATAAACACATCTAACTAGATGATGCTTTCGTCATGATGTATAAGGATAACAAGCATCTGTTTTGTAAATGCTTAAAAATAATATTCTGTTGTTTTGTTTATTTATTTTCGATTTGGAGGACATGTGAAGGTTGTTGGTAATGCATAGTAAATAGATATGGTTTTCACTGGTCTCACAAATTAAAAATCAACCAACCGTGTATTAATTTGTTTGGTAAAAAATACCCTTCCAGATATAGAAATAATTTTTGCTTTACTTCAGTGCTTTTTTTCACTAACTGAGGCATAAAACAAAAAAGGAAATAATGATTAGATTCCATATAGTTTCCACCATAGGTCCTCTATACATGACTCCAACAGTCCATGTTGAATATTTCAGTAAATATTATTTTCTAATACAGGCATATAACTCTCTCTATTGTCTAATTGAGAATGTGCTGATTATAGGCTGAGAAATCCTCCTTAAATAATACTTTCTTTAATATACTTTTCCATGTATTCTTTAATATACTTTTCCATGTATTCTATGCAAGCAAATTTCAAATGTATTTAGCTGTATAAAATATTTTAAATAAATACAACTATTGTGAAAGTTTATGCTGCAATTTCTACAGTTTGGGTGTCCAGCTTATGAAAATTTAAGTTCACTAAATACTGTACGACTGACTTGGTAGTATTCAAATGTAAAAGGAACAAGGCACAAAATGTGCTTTAGAGTTTCTGTAACTAAGCCAATGCAAGTTTTGAGGATAATATTGGATCAATAGAATCATATTTGGTATCAGTGGAATGTTGAGAATTGGTGCTCCCACTGGCTGCAGAAAATCTACACTTTTTGTTTAGCTTCTTGGCCTTCATTTTCCCTTTTCCAGATCCCAGGATAGCTGCCAGGTTCTTGTGTTGGCTTCAGCATGGTTTCTTGGTTAGCAGTGGGTTGTACTGCAGCCGAAGTTACCCCGCATACCCCTTTTGTAAACAGTAGGAGATTTGCATCTAAAAACCCACTATGGAGCACTGAAAAGCATACAGTATATATTGCACCCAGAACACATCACAGAAAAATAACCAAGACAGTAACTTTCAAACCGGCCCATGGGCACTCTTTGGCGCGTGTGCGTCAGCTGGCTCTCACATACGTGGCCATTTTATAACTTATGTGTGGTGTACGTGTGCATGTTACAAAATAGCCTGTTCAAGCACAAATGTGAGCCCAGTTTTAAGTGGGTACACAAATCCTGCTTCTATCACGTATGTTGGGGTTTTTTGAAGGGGACGCGCGCCCACGCCATTTCCAGCTTCAACAGTTCATCCACCAGTTCACAGCTAGGTCCTCCAAATCTTCATTCCCCCCAGTTACTCCAGATCCTAAAATCACCTTAGTTATGGCCATTATTTATTTATTTATTTTTAACTTATACCTTCTCCACAGCAGAAGTAAATTTTATGCACCACCAGACCTGCGTGCATAAGTATTTACACGCATAACTCTTGGCCCAAAATGCCCATGGCCTGCCCCTCTTTGAAAAATTTTGAGATGTGCATTCAGCAGGAGACATGCGCGTATCTGAGCGGCTTTTAAAATTCGGTTGCGCATGTGCCAGCCCAACTTGTGCTCGCATCCCCCCGTTGAAGCGCAGGCCAGGCTTTTAAAATTCATCTTTATTTGCACAGCTTTGAAACTTGTATGCAGCAATCTCTTGCAGAGCTTCTAACAATGTTCAGGCATTAGTATTGAGCGATTTAGACTACTATAACGCTCTTTATGTAGGGCTTCCGCAACGTTTTATTACAGGTTTTACACCTGGTTCAGAATTAAAACTTAGCTGATCAATTTCTTTCCTTTAGTTCCCTCTTCCAGCTGTTGGAAGCAGAGCACTAGCTTTTATTTTTTTTAATGACATAATATCTACTACGTATACTACACGTGGAACAGATTAAGCCAGCATTCCTCGGACCATGTCTATTAAAAGACACTTTGTTTGGACATAAACAATAACAACTGTAAACATTCTCTCTCTTTTTTTTACAATAAAGTCTTTTCCCAGATAGATTTCTGGACTGGAATAGCAGAAATAATAAAAGAGAGATAATTATCAGGTAAGTTTTCATTTTTCTTCTTGCCTTTTTGCTATACCAGTCCAGAACGAATGGGAAGTACCAAAGCCCAACTCTCCTGGGTAGACGATGACCATGTGGCTGCTTAACAAATCTCAGCAGGATTTACAGCTCCTTCCTCTGCCCAAGCTCTTGCTGAGTGGGCTCTGATTACTTCTGGAACCTGTCTGCCTTTCAGCATGGATGCCAAAGTAATTGTGTCCTTTATCCATTTTACAGCTTTAGAGGCTTTAGATAGTTCATAGACTTATTATCCCCTTGACATTCTTCCTTTGAGAATGCTGGTAATTTAATAGGCAGAAATTACATTTGGCAAAAAGAAGAAACTCGTTTAACAATAACTGAATCTGTGGTAAATTTTAAAAACAGAACTGCACACTTTAAGGCTTGAATTTCAGATATCTGTCATGCTGATGTGATCGATACTAAAACTACTGTCTTCACTGTAAGATCTTTAATTGAAACATCTTAAAGGTTCAGATGGAGCTTATAAGGAGCTTTAAGTACTACATTTAAATTCCACCTTTTAAAATTCATGCAACATCTGAATGAATGGCACAGATAGCTCTTTCACTCTACCCCTGTAACAGGAAATAGCTGCAACTTGGACCTTTAAGGAGTTTTGTGCTAACCTTTGTCTAATTGCTTTTGTAGAAAGATTAAAATATCCTTGTTTCTGAACCTTTACAATGAGCTTCAAAACCGTGCCACACAAGAATATATGGGTCAAAGAAAAAGGCTGTTTTCTAGTCTTTAGGAAGGGTGCACAACCTCTTTTGGCTAGTTTTGCCCTCTCAAGAGCCATACCATAAAATAAAAATGGAGATGAGAATTCCATTATTATTGGACTCTGGTACAGGTGTCCTGGGACTCCTATTAAGTGAAGGGGTAATCTATTTATAAATCGTGTTAGAACTGCTACAATGGTCTTCTTGGCTAATCAGGGGCAACTAATACTACCTGAGCTTCTCCTTTCTCTATTTTTTTTTTAAATGTGGCCTTTTAAGGGCCATGGTGGGAAGACATACATTAATTCTATCTTTGGCCAAGCCTGTACTAGAGTTTTTATCCTTCAGTGCCATATTCCTTGAGTCAGCTGACAAATCGCTTTAGCTTGGTGTTTTGGCGAGTTGCCATTAGATCTGTCTGAGGGATGCATCATCTAGTCATATTCTCTGATATGCTTTGTTGCTCAGCTCTGACTTGCCTAAATTTAGGAGATCTCTTTTTAAGAAATCAGCTGTTATATTTGCTTTCCCTGCACGATGTAGTTCTGATAGCTCTTGAAAATTCTCTTCTGCCCACAGAAATAGAAACTTTGTCTCCTCTGAAATACCTCTACTCCTTGTTCCATTTTTGTTTGTTAATGCATGCTACAGCCCTAGCATTGTTGCAGATAAATTTTACAGTGTTTCCTTGCCGTAATACAAGGAAATGAAGTAATGCAAATCAAATCTATTTATTATTTATTTAATTTATTTTATTCTGATCTCTAATCTGTTGAATGATCATGAGGTGTCTGAGTCCATAGTCCATGGGCATACTGATTTTGACAGTGCACTCCTCAACCCACTAAACTCATGTCTGTTAAAACTATTATCCATTAGAGATGTGAATTGTGTGCCCGATCGTTTTAACGATCAGGTTGGGATGGAGGGAGAAAAAAATCGGATCGTTAGAGATGTGAATTGGAATCGGTTCCAATTCCAATTCACATTGTTAATTTTTTAGTGAGGCCTGAGCAGATAAAAAAACCCCACCCCGACCCTTTACAAATGACCCCTTTGCTCTCCCACCCTCCCGAACGCCCCCCAAAATGTTAAATAACCTGGTGGTCCAGTGTGTGTGTGTGTGTGTGGGGGGGGGGGTCCCGGCGCGATCTCCCGCTCTTGGGCCATCGGTGCCATTTTGGCTACCACTGATAAAAATGGCGCCGATAAAAAAAAAACCCACCCCAACCCTTTACAAATTACCCCTTTGCTTCTCCCACCCTCCCGACCCCCTCAAAAACCTTTTACATGTACCTGGTGGTCTAGCGGGGGGTCCGGGAGCCATCCCTTCAATCATACCCTCAGTGCCGGACTGGTTTCAAAATGGCACCGATCGCCTTTGCCCTCACTATGTCACAGGGAGCGACGGTCGCTCCCTGTGACATAGTGAGGGCAAACCATTAGCAGACATAATCAATTATTCACTCACTTTCGGCAAAGTCCCTGATCCCCTTAAGCTTGCTGTGGTGAAACCCCTTCTTAAAAAATCTACCCTTGACCCCGCTGACCCAGCAAACTACAGGCCTATCTCCAACTTGCCTTTCATCTCCAAGATCCTTGAGAAGGTAGTCAATATACAACTCACTGACTTCCTTGAGGACCACAATATCCTCCACCCATCGCAATTTGGTTTCCGGAAAGGTCGCAATACTGAAAACCTCCTCTTAGCAATCACCGACACCATCCTCTTAGGCATGGATCAAGGGAAATCATACCTCCTTGCCCTTCTTGACATCTTGGCAGCCTTTGACACTGTCAACCACCAAATCCTTCTTTCCCGGTTGGCAGAGATAGGTATTGCTGACACGGCTTTATCTTGGTTCACCTCATATCTCACCCACAGAAAATATGTAGTACAACTTGACAAACATGAATCCTCACATATTCCTTTGTCACAAGGGGTCCCCCAAGGATCTTCCCTATCCTCCACGCTTTTTAATATCTACCTTCTGCCCCTCTGCCACCTTTTCTCAGACCTCGGTCTGAACTTTTTCCTGTATGCCGATGATGTTCAAATCCTCATTCCCATTCAAACTACTCTCAAAGACGCCCTGCAATACTGGGAATCCTGCCTCATCACCATCAACTCCCTCTTAGCTAATCTACACCTCGCACTTAATGCTACAAAAACTGAGATCCTCATCATCTCCAATCAACCGGAATATGCGACCCTCCCTACTGCCACCGTCCCCTCCTTAACCCACACACCCCTACCCTCTGTAAGAGATCTTGGAATCGCACTAGACCAACACCTCAACTTTAAACCTCACATTAAGTCCCTACTAAAAGGGGGTTTCCACAAACTCCACATCCTTAAAAAACTTAAGCCACTCCTCCACGCCCAGGATTTCCGACTGGTCCTGCAGACAACCCTCCTTGCTAAACTCGACTACTGCAACACACTCCTATTAGGCCTCCCCTACTCCACCATTAAACCCCTATAAATCCTACAGAATGCCATGGCAAGAATCATAACTAACACCCGTAAAACTGAACACATAACCCCCATGCTTAAGGAGCTGCACTGGCTACCGATCCCCTACTGCATCCAATACAAAACCCTCACCATCCTTCACAATGCCCTGCATGGTTCAACAACATACCACGCTTCCGTACCTCTAACCGCCCCACCAGAACTGCCCTCGTAGGCACCATGTACACTCCACCCCTCAGAACTGTGCACCTCACCAACACCAGAGAAAGGGCTTTCACCATTGCCGGCCCTACACTCTGGAACTCACTTCCCCCCCATCTACGTCTTGAACCCTCCTTGCAAACCTTCAAAAAAGGCATCAAGACATGGCTCTTCAGGCAAGCCTACCCGGAATTCAACCAGACATAGCTTTGGAACTTAGTCAACCCCTTTCTCCAGCTGACCCCTCCCCTCCCCTCTTCTCCCCTCCCCCCACCCTCCCTTGTCCCTCCCCCTGCCCTATACTCTCCCAGTTTCCTCCAGCCCCTTCTCCTCCGTTCCCCTCGTAAAGAACCCTTGTAAATGTTGTAAACTATCTTGCGATATTTTGCCATTGTTACTTCTTCGTTCAATTAGAGTTCCTATTTCATTTCGCTCTGCTGCCCTATCCTTTCCAGCTGCTCTCACCCCTACCCCCCCGCTACTCCCTGCTCTTGTCTGCTCCCCCTCTTTCCCCCCGTGTTCATTGTATTTTCTGCCTGTCTAAGTTTTTTGTAAACCGTCCTGATGTGTTCCACGAAGGTCGGTATATTAAAAGTGTCAAATAAATAAATAAATAAATACATACATACATACATACATACATACTCTTTTCATGATTCCGATTCCATCTTGAAGAGACTTTGCTCTGATCAACCAATCACCCAGATATAGGTGAACCAATATTCCTTCTTTTCTTAAGAAGGCTACTATTAGCACCATGATCTTGCCAAATGATCTTGGAGCAATTGTTAACTCGAAAAGGAGTTCTCTAAATTGGTACTTTTTTCAGTTATACAAATACAAAGATATCTCTGATGATTTTCACTCATTGGACTGTAAAAATATGATTCTCTTAGGTCTAATGATGCACAATACTCTACATTTCAGTCTGATAAAATAACAGTATGAAAAGTCTCCATTTACAAATGTGGAATATGTAAACTGCTGTTCAACCCTTTTAAATCTAAAATAGCACATAAAATATCATTTTTCTTTTGTAACTCAATATACACCAAATTACAACCATGCCTTTGATTTTGCACTGGTTTTGGGCAAATAACTGGTAATATCAATAACTTGTCTAGTGTTGTCTGTATTGTGTTTTTTTCTTGTGGGAGACAAACATGGTGATACTATGAAAATTTCTTTTATGGGACAGATTAGTTCCAATGAATAATATTCAAGACCTATATGGATTGTGATTTGTGTTTGATGTTCTTGTAGATTTCCGGCTTAATCTTTCTGAAACCCTGGATCTGAAGGCTTGCAAGGAAAACTATCTTCCTGTATGATACCTTACGATATCTCAATATTGGGCTTGACCCCTAAATGATACCTTACGATATCTCAGTATGATACCTTACGATATCTCAATATTGGGCTTGACCCCTAAATGTTTGATTGACTGCTTTGCTTCTATCTTCTGGCAATCTCTGCAGTTTTGATTCTCTTAAGTTCTAAATTAATCTCAACAGCTCCTTCCCAAATAATGACTTTCCTCTGAAAGCTAACTTATAAAGACATATTTCAGACCATGATTCTGCTGCTCAGTGACAAAACCAAGGCAGTCTTCTAGTTCCAACAGATAAAGGTAGAGATCTTGAAGAAACTCTTATATCCATAGGAGCCAGCTCTGTGGGTACAATGGGTGCTTAAGTACCCTCACTATTAAGCAAATTCCCTTCCTGTGTCTCAGAAAGGGTGATTTGTGTTGAGTTCAGCGCCTCCAATTGTATTGAAAAGTTGGCTCCTACGATAAGATCAACTAAAACATCTGCTACATAGGCAGCAGCTGATTCAAGCCTTGCTATATCTTCAGCATCTGAAAGCTGTTGAGTCTAGCATAAAAGAGCTCCTGCTATATCTCTTAAGCAAAACACCGCTTGAATTGAGAAAGCATTTGATGAAAAAATGCTTTAAAATTACATATCTTCCTATCTTGAGTGTCTTTGAGTGATGCCTTGCCTTCCACTGAGAAGGATGTCTTTCTGGTTACTGCAGAGACCACTGCATCTAGTTTTGGTATTTGAAATAAACAGTCATATACCACTAGCAGGAGTAAATATAACTTATTGAAATTTTTTTATGTGACTACAACTGGTTTCAGGGGAAATTAATTCAGATACTACCATGTTCTCTATTTCTGCATGAAGGGGAAAAGCAGTTGAAGATTTACGGAATACTTTTGATTACTGGATCCCAGTATCTACATGGTATGGCTTGAATTTCAGATCCTTCTTGCAGAAGTGATAGTTACTAAAACCATTGCTTTCCCCACTGAAAAAAATGTTCTTGTTTTCAAGGGAATCATAGCTACTTCCCACATAGCATTCTTTCTAATCTTCATAATGAAAGATTATTAGGTTACACTTAATTTAAATTTTCAAACTCTGGGTTGGATTTTAATCTCTTAGGTGGCTGTCCAAACACAGAAGGCATATAAATTGTCTGCATCTGTGAATTTAAAAATGAGGTTTCATCTGTGTTGCCTTGCTTTTGGAAAGCACAAAAGCTTGATGTAGAAACTGAAGGCACTTGGGAGAATAGCTAATCATAAAAAGTAAGTTTGGGTTATTAAATGCTTGCTTCTGTAACCTATCAGTTACTACTAGATCAGGGGTTCAATTTTACCGATTGAGACTGTGTCTTACTAGGACCTGATCAATCATTTTCAAAATGGCAGTAGCAGGCATTTCAATGGCTGAATTCAATACTTTAATTGATTTGGGATCAGATAAATACTTGATCATTTAAAGGAGAAGTTTCAAAATGCTGAATATGTAAAAATTAGCATATACGCGATTAGGGGTAGATTTTATAAAAGTACGCCCGCGCGTATTTTTGTTCACGCACCAGGCGCAAACAAAAGTACGTTGGATTTTAATAGATACGCACCTAGCCATGCATATCTTTTAAAATCCGGGGTCGGCGCATGCAAGGCTGCGCAAAATCAGCAGCCTGCGTGCGCCGAGCCGTTCAGCCTGCCTCCGTTCCCTCTGAGGCCGCTCCGAAATCGGAGCGGCTTCGGAGGGAAATTTCCTTCCACCCCCACACCTTCCCCTCCCTTCCCCTAACTAACCCGCCCCCCAGCCCTAATTCCCCCCCCACCTTTATCACGAAAGTTACGCCTGCCTGAGGCAGGTGTAACTTGCGCGCACCGGGCCGGCTGCTGGTGCGCCATGGTCCAGTCCGGGAGCTGGTCCGGAGGCCGTGGACACACCCCCCGGCACGCCCCCGATGACACGCCGGCCGCGATGCGCCCTTGACATGCCCCCCCCCCCCAGGAAAGCCCCGGGACTTACGTGCGTCCCGGGGCTTTGTGCGCGCTGGCAGTCTATGCAACATAGGCTCGGCACACACAGGGGGGGCTTGGGGCAGGTTTTCGGGGGGTACGCACATATCTTGTACGCATACCCCTTTGAAAATCTGCCCTGTACTCTATATTTTATAAATGTAAAAAATATGCATGTATTTTCACTTTCATGTGCATATATATATGTGTAGAAAAAGGGTGGTCAAGGGGTGTTCCAGAGCAAAGCCAACACATAGATTTCTATTTTAAAAGACACTTATATAGGTACATTTTCCAACTTCCTCATGTATTTATACACCTGCTAATTATCTGGCGTATGTGATGTTAAATGTGTTTATTGTGTAGTACTGACTGGGTGGGAGGTATGGATAAAGTGGGTAGAACTAGGAAGGTCTTGATTACATGGAGGAGTGATTGAACTGGTGGACTAACTGGTAAACTGGTTAATTTCCTCAATGTGTATGTTTTATCATCAACTTCAACTCGACCTGGAAATCCCATTCAAACTCCACTCCTCTAACAGACCAACGAGAGATATTCATAAAGGCACTCTACAATTTCCTCCTACTAAAGCCACACGCCTCTCCACGACCAAAGACAGAGCTTTTTCGATAGCAGGCCCATCAATTTGGAATAATATCCCTTCAAACCTCAGATTGGAACCCTGCCTCTTAACTTTCAGAAAAAGACTCAAGACGTGGCTCTTCCACCAAGCCTTCTCCGATCCACCAGACAATCACTAATGGCCTTCCACTTGCACCCGGCCTTTAGACACTTATCTCCATGAACTATGGACTCTGGCTCCTCCAGGTTAAAGCACCGTCAAGCTTTAACCCGTTTTTCACTATCGTATTAATTTATTATTATCATTTACCTCTATCTTCCTTCCAGCTTATTATAAGCTTCCAAGTTCTCGATTCCAGTTGATTGTAACTTTGACTTATTCATATCTTTTGTTATCTATTGTTAACCGAATTGTTTCCTTCAGTTATACCCCCTGTTTAAATGTAAACCGATCCGATATGGTTATTTACTATGAAGGTCGGTATAAAAAACTGTTAAATAAATAAATAAATAAATAAATTTTAAAACTGGCTGACTTAGGTGTGTAAATCAGGACTTGTGTAAGTCCTAGTTTACTTACACGTGCAATATATACACAGGTATATATTTAAAATAGGATGGGTAAAGAATGCATGTCTTTATTTATTTATTTATTTATTTATTTATTTATTTATTTAAAAAAAATTTATATTCCGCAAATCAGGAATTTCTAAGCGGTTTACAAAAAACATACATAAAATCTAATTTAAGACAGGCATAAATCAAAATAAATATTAACACAATAACAATAACAATAAAAATAATAAAAATCTGCTTGTAAAGTCATACCCTGAAGAATTCAAATGCTTACTCGATATCATACACCATCAAATGCCTGAGTAAACAAGTAGGCTTTCAATAATTTCCTGAATTTTAACACAGAAATCTTGTCCTTTAATATAAGTGGAAGGGCATGCCAGAGAAGAGGGCCCTGATCATAAAATAATCTTTCATGTGATTCATTTAAACAAATGATTTTTGGAGAAGGTACAGAAAATAAGGCCTGGCTCGAAGACCTTAAACAACGTGAAGGACAATAAAGCTTCAAAGCTGCATTCACATTAGGTGGAGAGATTCCTTTTAAACCTTTGCACATTGGCCTATATATGTGCATACTGTATGTTGTGGGATTAATACATATGTATTTTACAATATGTACATACTTTATGTAATATGCACGTATTATAAAATACTAGGGCAAAACTTTGCACTGCCATATACACTCATATATGTTTCCAAGTGTAGTTGTTTGAAATTTATCCTCCCTATGATTTGGTGCTTGAAACAGTCTCCAATGAGTTTTGCATACTCAGCTCAATCCTGTTGCCACAGCAGCAGCAGAGCAGCTTGTGCTGGCATTTTTGGAGGATGTTTTGCTGCCAGAGGCAGCAGCTCCATACAGCAATGAAAGGCTTAAGCATAAGATTAACACTCTGAAAATCAAACTTTCCTTAGCCGCCACTAGTCAAAACGACTCCGGATTGAAAAGGCTTTGTAAGTCCCTTAAGGATTTACCTTACTACTCCTATGGTTCTAGCTTCAAGTTGTTTACTTTTCTATTTTTTTTAACTTACTTTAATATCAAGATGGAATACAAGCAAGAGAGAGAACTTGGAAATTACGCAGAGTATCTTCTTTCTCATTTCAGTGAAATGCAATGCTCATAAAGGTTCTGCTAAGAGGAAGGCAGCATAACAGCTTCACTATCAGTCTTGCAGGAGCATGGCTCGAGGGAATAACACTTTGCTTCTCTTATCTCTTTTTTTCTTCAAATATTCAAACTATAGGATCTTCTGTAAAATAAAATAAGGACTGCTGCACCACCAGAAGTTCTTCCATCAGCTGGAGGCAGAAAATACTGGCTTAATCCATTCTGCATATACTATATGTAGTTTATGTGATGTCACAAAGTAAATAAATAAGTAAATAAATAATGGCTTTGCTCTGCCTCTAACAGCTGGAAGGGGAATAAAACCCAATTGTTCTGTGACTGGTATAGCAGAAAGTCAAGGAATGAAATAATAGTGACTTCAGGGCTGAAAGATCTGTATTGGCATCCTAGAGGAGAAAGCTGAAAATATTGGCTCTATTAGATAAGGCTTTCTATTTAGAGGCATTTTGCGGTATTGTGGTCTGCAGCTGCTAGATCACTGCATTCTTCATCTCAGTTTTTATTAATGTTCCATTTGTGTGGCAGTATAGATTAGGGACTACTAGGCTGGTGGTTTGGTCTGAATGTGCATCTGGCTAGAAGACAAGACCTCTGTGAAGACACCTCTTGTCTGCTGGCATTATACCCCAATGAACTTCTAGGCTTTGGGGGAAGACCTTGCACCAAGGGACTTTTAATTTGACAATGGTACAGCAGTTCTCGATGTTGATCCCTGTCAGGAACTGGCAGTGGGTTCCTTCCACAAGATGCCATAAGAGTTTCCAGCAGAGTTTGGACTGCGGTTTGCAAGGTTATTGATGATATTGATGCCAACACACCAAAACGTGCAACTCTATGGTCCAACTCTGCTTAAAACCTTCTTTCCAATTCCACTTCACAATATTGCCTGGGAAGCAGGACAGGTATTCACATCTTCCTGGGCACTTGAGGGAAGTCAATGGTTGGCATCTGGTCCTTTGGAGGCTACTGTGTTTATCTTCTCCAATCGGTTCACATTTGTTCTCATAACCTGCACATTTTTTAAAAGCCTCAGACAGCAAACCCCATTCACTTTTTTCTTGAGGCCGGCATAACCTTGACTGCAACGATAACTATGCACAATATCCACATATTCTTAAAAACATTATTGCTTACATTACTCTTACATTGTTCTGCTATCAAAATGCTATCATCTTCCAGAGTCCAGGCGCTCACTAAGGGGCTCACCAAGGTTGGCCATCAAGTTGGACAAAGCAATCAGAAAAGATAATAGTATAGCTTAGTGCATACAGAGAGGTATCACTAATTGTAAGAGAAATGTAATATTATCTTTGCACAAGTCTCTGGTGAGATCCCATTTTGAATACTGTGTGCATTGTTGACGACTGAATCTACCAAATGACATTGATAAAAAGGATATCACAATACTAACATTGATGAACCAAAAGAGTGACAGAATGACTTATCTTAAATGCAATAAATCGAATGGCATAGGCAGTAAATATTGGTGCACCCTGACCATCCTGGTCTTCCACTGTGCAGCCCTTAACTCAAACTTAACATTGCAATGTTTCAGAAATGAATTTCCTTCTTCAGGAGTAGCAGTTATATTTTCATATTCATATTGTACTGCCAAATCTGCAGGAGTTTTCACATAGTTCTTCCTCCCAATACATTAGAGCAAGGATGTCGATTGATGCATTTAAGATAAGTCCATTTAATAGAAGCTTTTAATTGCAAAACAAAAAATATATTTTAAAATCTGTCTTTTGGAACACTTGTACTGTGACCGATGATTAGATCTTAGCACTTTATTTTACTGGGAACTCGAAAGTTTTCGTGCCCGGGTTGTGCTATATGAAGGTAACCTAAACGTTTATGTATGAATTAAGTATCCAAGATATATAATGTTTGAGTGAGATCATGTAGTGGGGATATATATTGCTAAAATGGATGCATTTTAAAAGGGCAACCAAAATGGTGCATAATTTGAACTATAAACCATACATGAAGAGACGTGAAGAATTAAACATTAATTTACTAGAAGAAAGTAAAAAGGGAGCTATGATACAAAAATTCTAACATCTAGCAGACTTCATTAAGGTACCACAAAGTAGTATTTATACAGATAATTTTGGATTATCAAATAATAATAATAATAATTATTATAATTATTATTCTTCAAAGCTACCAACTTTAGTACCTCCCCTGAACAAACCCCACCCCAGGATTCCCTCCAAACATATGCAAGTAAACCTGGGGCTGATCTACTTTTACTCACAAATAGGGTGGGCAATAATCAAAGAGCCTATTTACATGAGTAAAACACTGTTTTATACGTTATAACACATATTACATCCCTCCTACCCACCACCAAGCACTCTGTTCTTCCTTCCAATAAACATTTTTTTCTGCCTCATTATATAAAGCACTTCTTTCCTCTTTTTCACTATAGGGACATTGTCTCCCCTTTCTTCTCTGTCACCCTCACCGCCATAGAAGGCACCTTCCACTTTTTTCCCATCAGTGACGGCATTTTCTGCCTCTTTCCTGCCATAGAGCTCTTGTCGTCTTCTCTCTCTCATTAGATGGACTGATTCCTCTCTTCTTCCCATGCTATAAAGTCCTTTCCCTCTTCTTCCCTCTCTACATCTTTCTACTGCTGAATGTACTTTCTTTCTCCTCCTTATCATAAAGATCACTTTCCCCATACTTCCTATGATAGTCGTCCCTCTCCATTGTCACAGAGGGAGCTTCTTTCCGCTTCTCTGGCATGGAAGGGCTTTTTTTTTCTTCCTCACTGTAATCACGAGTGCTTTCTCCCTGCCTTCGTAAAAATGCATCCCTCCTCCCCACGATTTGAGACATTTGCTTCACTGTTGGTATCTTTATTTCTTCGAGTCGGAAAAAAAACCCTTCCTCCAGATTAAAGATCTCACCATTCACAGAAATAACATCTCCCTTGTGATTTAATTGCTATTGCTGACATTACTCTTGTAAAATACTAAGATTTTTATTCATCTATAAGCATCGAAATTATAGTGCATGATACAACTACTATAGATAACAGTCTAATGGCATGTCTAATGTAAATCCCAATTGTCATTAGCTGATGCCTTTATTGATTTTATAAGAGCTGGTACTCGCTTTGCAAGTCCTCATCAGGGACAGCCCCAGAGACAAGACTAAATTGTGTACAAGGCTGGGGATTCACATCCAAGGTACAATGTCGCCCAAATGCCCAGGGGAAGCCTCTTGGTGTCTCCATTGATTCCTACTGTCAGCCCTAGAGCTCTCTTGGTCAAATGTAGCCTTTCCCTGATGATAACTATAATAGCATCACAATGATGTTCAGTAGAACCAAAATTACTGATTTAGCTTGCTATGTGACACAAATGAACTGTATTATTTCTCAATCAGTTGGAAATAAAATATGCTTCTTTACAGAGCCAAGGGTTTTTTTTTTCAATTATAATTTTCTAGTTATGGGTAACTGATTCTTTATGATTCCTGGAACAAATCCATTTCATTTTGCTGAAGATGGCAAAGTATTTTAATTTCTTCATCCCTCACATGGAGATGATGATTATTATGACCAAACATTCATAATTTGTTCCCTAAGTAAATAGTCTTATTAAAGTTGTGCTCCTTGTTAGCATGAAATAAAATGTTATCAAGCCTCTCCAGTTTAGCATAGATTAAGGACATATATTAGCAGTTCAGTAATTTTCCTAAATGCACTAAACACATGCATAATTCAGTACAGCATAAGTATGAACAGAAAAGCAGGCTAATGAAAGGCCTTAAAGAAAGCTGCTTCTCATCTTTCAAAAATTAAATCAAATGTAAAAATAGCTTTTCACTTTTACCTCCTGTGAATCTTTGTTAAAGACACCGGTTTGTTTCTACTTTACAGAAAGGGGTTCTCATCAGTGAGGTTAAAGTCTGAAGTTACTAATTCAAATACATCTTCATACAGATACCCCTTGTAAAGCAGGAGTCCTCAAACTGTGGCCCAAGGGCCAGATCCAGCCCCCAGCAGCAATGGCAGAAAGACCTTTGATCTGGCTGCAGTGGTGGGAGTGCTTGCAACATCTACCACCAGCTCAGATATCTGAAGTCAGAAGAGCAGGTGGCAGCATGTCAGACCAGCATGGGCAGGGCATGCTGGCGCTAGGCTGCCACTGACTGGCTATGGTATGCATTGCTGGTGCTAGTGCTGCTTGTGCATTTGGGCCAAAGACAGGGAGAGAGGCTGCAGCACAGTCATAAGGGCTTTTTGGCCTCTATGGAGGGTGGTGCAGGCCACAAGGAGGAAGCGCCGGTGGTTCTGAGCCATGGGTTCTGCAAGGCTGCCAGGGAAAGCTAGAGAAGAATGGTGGTTCCTGGAGTTCCCAGCTACACTGCCATAGGTACACAGAAACATGACAGCAATAAAAAGATCATACGGCCTACCAAGTCTATCCCAGCTTTACAATCTCTACCACTCCCTCAGAAATCCTCTATGTTTATCCTATGCTTTCTTGAATTTAGATACTGTCCTTGTCTCCATCACCTTCACGGGAAGGCTGATCCATGCATCCACTACCCTCTATGTAAAGAAATATTTCCTTACATTACTCCTGAGTCTATCCCCTTTCACCCCTTTGTTTTAGACCAGTGATGGCTAACCTATGACACACGTGTCAGAGGTGACACGCCGAGACGTTTTTGGTGACACGCGCAGCGTTTCGTGGACTATCGGGAAATTATTAATTTTTTTATCGGCTGCGCCAAGCCTTTTTTTTTTTTAATCGGCTGTGCCGACCCTTTAAAATTAGTTTTTTAGTATCCCCCCACCTCCCCCCAAATGCCCCCGGGCGCAGGGAGGCTCATGCGGCGCAGCAACAGGCAGATAGGCAGGGCCCTGGTGAGGCTCACATCACCACGGCCCGAAGAAAAAGATCGCGTTTAAACGCGCTGATGCTCCTCATCCTTCCTGCCTGTGCGGCCCCGGAAATAAACGTTGCCGGAGCCGCGTGGGCAGGAAGGAGGAGAAGCATCAGCGCGTGCAGAAGAGAAGCAGTGCTTGCGCTTACTGGCCGCCGCAAATCCCAAGTCGCAGCAGCTCGAGAAGAGGAAGAGGCCCGGTAGCAGGGCCGCCGCGGCCCAAGAAGATTAGGGCCGTTGCAGAACCCATCCTGCGGCGACCCGTGAAGAGGAGGCCCAGAGGTGAGAGAGAGGCTGAGGGTCTGTAGAGGGTGTATGTGTGTTCGTGTATGAGATGAGTTGAGAGATTGTGTGTGAGAGTGAGGACCTGAATGTTTGCAGAGACAGCATGTGCTTGAGCAAGACAGCATGTGGGAGTGAGAGAGAGCCTGTGTGTGAGAGTCATACAGCATGTGCCAGTGAGAGACTGTGTGTATGAATCATTCCAGACGATCAAGCACTCAATAAAGCGAACGAACTGGCAGACTTCTTCGACAACAAAATCACCTCACTCCTAGCCCCTCTCAAGGGACCATCTACACATCCAATACATGTAATCAACCTCAGCCCCCAATCATCGCTACCAACCGCCCAACAAACACCACACTCAACTGCTCAACAACCACCACTCCCAACAGATCAACAACCATCACACCCAAATGTCAAACAACCCAACACTTCACTACCAGTGCTCAACACTTTTGAACTCACATCCTCTTTAGAAATAGAGAATATTCTCAAAAAGATAAAACCATCCTCCCATCCATCAGACCATATTCCATCCAACAAATTGAGTCTGATCACCAACACCATAGCCAAACCTTTAGCAGACATCATTAACTGCTCCTTCACCCAAGGACATGTCCCGAACCAACTCAAGTTAGCCATGCTCAAGCCGATCCTCAAAAAACCTAACTTACCTACCACAGACCCAGCTAACTTTAGACCCATAGCAAACCTCCCTTTCATTTCCAAAGTAATGGAGAAAGTTGTAAACAAACAACTTACTGAATACCTTAACGAAAACAATATCCTCGCCTCAAACCAATTTGGCTTTCGTAAAACTATGAACACCGAATCATTATTAACATCACTATCAGACACTATCATTTTCAACCTAGAAAAGGGCCAACCTTGCCTCCTCGCTCTCTTGGATCTCTCATCAGCGTTTGATACCGTAAACCACTCATGCCTCCTGCAACGCCTAATAGACATCGGCATTACAGGAGTAGCTTTTAACTGGTTCAAATCGTTTTTGGAGAACAGATCATACAAGGTCAAGATAAATAACAAAGAGTCTCATACCATCGAATCCAAGATGGGGGTACCACAAGGATCATCCCTCTCCCCGACTCTTTTCAACATTTATCTGCTCCCACTCTGTCAACTTCTCACCAACCTTAAGCTAAGACATTACCTATACGCGGAACATTACCTATACGCGGAACATTACCTATACGCGGAACATTACCTATACGCGGAACATACAGAACATATAGAAAGACATGGTTTAATGGAACAAAGTCAGCATGGCTTTACCCAGGGCAAGTCTTGCCTCACAAATCTGCTTCACTTTTTTGAAGGAGTTAATAAACATGTGGATAAAGGTGAACCGGTAGATATAGTATACTTGGATTTTCAGAAGGCGTTTGACAAAGTTCCTCATGAGAGGCTTCTAGGAAAAGTAAAAAGTCATGGGATAGGTGGCGATGTCCTTTCGTGGATTGCAAACTGGCTAAAAGACAGGAAACAGAGAGTAGGATTAAATGGGCAATTTTCTCAGTGGAAGGGAGTGGACAGTGGAGTGCCTCAGGGATCTGTATTGGGACCCTTACTGTTCAATATATTTATAAATGATCTGGAAAGAAATACGACGAGTGAGATAATCAAATTTGCAGATGACACAAAATTGTGCAGAGTAGTTAAATCACAAGCAGATTGTGATAAATTGCAGGAAGACCTTATGAGACTGGAAAATTGGGCATCCAAATGGCAGATGAAATTTAATGTGGATAAGTGCAAGGTGATGCATATAGGGAAAAATAACCCATGCTATAATTACACGATGTTGGGTTCCATATTAGGTGCTACAACCCAAGAAAGAGATCTAGGTGTCATAGTGGATAACACATTGAAATCGTCGGTTCAGTGTGCTGCGGCAGTCAAAAAAGCAAACAGAATGTTGGGAATTATTAGAAAAGGAATGATGAATAAAACGGAAAATGTCATAATGCCTCTGTATCGCTCCATGGTGAGACCTCACCTTGAATACTGTGTACAATTCTGGTCGCCGCATCTCAAAAAAGATATAATTGCGATGGAGAAGGTACAGAGAAGGGCTACCAAAATGATAAGGGGAATGGAACAACTCCCCTATGAGGAAAGACTAAAGAGGTTAGGACTTTTCAGCTTGGAGAAGAGACGACTGAGGGGGGATATGATAGAGGTGTTTAAAATCATGAGAGGTCTAGAACGGGTAGATGTGAATCGGTTATTTACTCTTTCGGATAGTAGAAGGACTAGGGGACACTCCATGAAGTTAGCATGGGGCACATTTAAAACTAATCGGAGAAAGTTCTTTTTTACTCAACGCACAATTAAACTCTGGAATTTGTTGCCAGAGAATGTGGTTCGTGCAGTTAGTATAGCTGTGTTTAAAAAAGGATTGGATAAGTTCTTGGAGGAGAAGTCCATTACCTGCTATTAAGTTCACTTAGAGAATAGCCACTGCCATTAGCAATGGTTACATGGAATAGACTTAGTTTTTGGGTACTTGCCAGGTTCTTATGGCCTGGATTGGCCACTGTTGGAAACAGGATGCTGGGCTTGATGGACCCTTGGTCTGACCCAGTATGGCATTTTCTTATGTTCTTATGTTCTTATGATGATATTCAAATCCTCATCCCTATAGAAGATTCCCTACACAAAGCTTTATCATACTGGAATAAATGTCTATCAGCTATCAACAATCTACTCGCCAGCATCAACCTGGTTCTAAACAAAAACAAAACTGAAATCCTCATTATAGCACCGGAAAACTATACCCCCTCCTCACATTATAACATTAATCAACATCCGGACACTGCAGGGCTCTCCACCACGCAACAAGTTAGAGACCTGGGAGTCATCATAGACAGCAGACTCAATTTCAACAAATTCGTCAACAACACAACAAAAGAATGTTTCTTTAAACTTCAAACATTAAAGAAACTTAAACCACTCCTCCTATACAGAGACTTCCGCATGGTTCTACAAGCCATCATTCTCACTAAGCTGGATTACTGTAATTCTCTCCTCCTAGGCCTACCAGCATGCACCATCAAACCACTTCAGATGGTCCTGAACGCCTCTGCAAGAATTCTATCAAATGCCAAAAAAAGAGATCATATCACCCCAATCCTCCACCATCTCCACTGGCTTCCGATTAAATTCAGGATCCAGTTCAAGTCTTTAATGATGATACATAAGGCCTTACACAACATCGCACCTCTCAACCTAACATTTCAAATTCAACTACACACATCCGTGAAACCAACCAGAAGCGCCTATCAGAACAGACTAATCACTCAACCGGCGAAATCCGTTCTGAGGAAACGTGCATTATCCACAGCAGGCCCTTCACTTTGGAACTCGCTACCTCCAGACCTTCGTCTTGAACCATGTCACCCTGCATTTAAAAAGAAACTTAAGACTTGGCTGTTCAAACAAGCTTTCCCCTAGAGCTAAGAACACGTTGAAGAAAATGTAACCTACTTCGATTAATCTGTACAATGTTAAAACTTGTTTACTTAATTTTCAATGTTCAATTGTAAAAACTCCTGTTTTATTCTTATTCTGTTCTATGTAAACCGCTAAATGTAGCGACAGTTATTGTTCCTTGTGAACCGGGGTGATATGTATATTATACAGGAACCTCCGGTATATAAATCATTTAAATAAATAAATAAATAAATTGTATGAGAGACAGCTTGTGACAGTGAGAGCCTGTGCTTGAACAAGACAGCATGTGGGAGTGAGAGAGAGCCTGTGTGTGAGAGTCATACAGCATGTGCCAGTGAGAGATTGTGTATGAATGGTTGTATGAGAGAGAGCATGTGACAGTGAGAGCCTGTGTGTATGTGAGAGAGAGAAATGCATGTGAGAATGAGAACCTGACTGTATGTTTGAGGGAAGAAGATGGAGAGAAAAGAAACAGAAAAAAAGACAATATAAAAGGAAATGGCAAAAAAAATAAGAAAGGGAAAGTGGAAAAAAATAAGAAAGGGAAGGTGGGAAAAAAAAGCCTGTGACTAACCAATTAGAAAACTAAGATCAGGCAGCAAAGATAAAAAAAAAAAAAATTACTTTTTAGTGATTGGCACATGTAATCTTTGGTAATGTGCAAGAATAGCACTTTCTCTATGCGGATCGCGCAATGTATGAGATCAGCATGGAGGAAGTGGAAGCCCATGGGGCCTGCACAGAGGAGGCAGCAGAATGGGCTTCAGTGTCAGTAGCAGCAATCGGCGCCTCCCCAATAGCCATGCAGCAGCAGTGACAGTGGCAGCAGAGGAATGAAAGAGGTTCCGAGGTTACTGGCAAAAGAGAGGGGGGGTCTGCATTTAGTGTGTGCATGTGTATGAATGGGACTCTGCCTGGGGGTGTATGTGTGTGAATGCATGGGTGCCTGCCTGGGGGTCTGTGTGTGTGAGAATGAATTGGTGCCTGCCTGAAGGATGGAGCGGGAGTGGTGTGAAAATGAATGGGAGCCTTCCTGGGGTGTGTGTGTGAGGGAGCCAGTGAGTGTGAGAGCATGAGTGTGTATGAGAAAATCCAGGGGAGTAAGAGTTTGTGTTTGTTGGGGGGGGGGGGGGGGAGAGTGTTTTAATTGAAGATTTAGCTAATGAAATTCAGCAACAAAAAAGTCACTAAGCAGGTAAGGTAAAGAATTATTTGATTTTGCTTTATTAATAAATACAGTATATATATTAAAATTAGAATTTTTTTTATTAATTAGAGCTACAAATATCACAAAATTATGGATTTTTCTAGAAGTGACACACCACCCGAGTTATGCTTGTTTTTTTTTTAATGAATTTTGACACACTGAGCTCAAAAGGTTGGCCATCACTGTTTTAGACTATCCCTTCTGTCGAAAAAGGACCGCCTCCTGTGTATAGAAACCTTGGAGGTATTTCAATGTCTGTATCAAATCTCCCCTATCTCACCTTAGATCTTTAAGTCTGTCCCCATATGCTTTAGAATGAAGAACACTGATCACCTTAGTAGCCACCCTCTGGATCAAATCCAGCCAATTTTTATCTTTTTGAAAGTGCGGTCTCCAGAATTATACACATTATTCCAAGTCAGGTCTCACAACGGACCTATACAGGGGCAGTATCTGCTGATCATTATCCCCCCTCCATGCCGCCAAGCATCTTTCTGGCTTTTGCCATCACCTTGATCATCTGTTTGGCCACCTTAAGCTCTTCAGATGTATTCAACATTTTCAACATGTAGTCATTTAAGTAAACCAGATCAAAATCTGCCAGGAAGCAGGGCTGATCACCTCCTTCCTTCAAAATAATTAAAAAAAAAATATTGGAGCTTAGTGCTCATTTGCCCCACCTCAGCTCCAAAAATAAAATTAAAAAATTGTGGGTCAAAGCAGTTTGAGGTCACCCTCCGCCCCTGCCAATATGAAAATTAGAGGCTTGGCTCTGGGCCCCCTCCTGATCCACCGGGACCCCCCCAAAAGCCAAAAGACCACTCTGGACTCCTGCCACTCCTGGAAAATTTAGCACCAGTCAGTTTACGATGTTTTTTCTGTATGAAAAGTCCTAGCCTGAAAGAGTTTACACTCTAAATGGATTCCTGAAGGCAATGGGAGTTAAGCGGGCCAATGCAATATAGTGCGCTCGGCTGAGTGCATGGCTTTACACGTGTTTGGACGCACGTTTTGGATACAATAAGGGGATTAGCATGTCCAAACCAGCACACAGCTAATAGTGCTCATCACATGTAAATTTATGTCGATGAGGCTATTATCCCCTGATGCAAAAAAATTCCACGCCCAACGCACACATTTTTTTACTCTCTAAAATTAACGCCTGCCCCGGAGCTATATTAAGTCGGAGGAACCGAAAAAAGGAAAACCGGAAAAAAAAAATGGTGCTTCCGTTTTCCTAGCCCGCCGACAGCCACCTCTCCTGGGCGCTCGATGGTGAGGAGGCACTAGGGATGCACAATTTTCCCGCGCAGCTCATTTAAATATTAAACCAGGCGCCCGGGAGAGGTGGATTGGCATGCATTAAGAGTGGGTGCTCAATCATGAGCACCTGTTTAACATGCGCTGATACTGCATCGGCCTGAAAGTGAATTGCCCTAGGTCACAAGCAATATCAGTGGGAAAAGCAGAATTTAAGCTCTGGTTTCCCTGGATCATGGCCCATTGCTCTAACCATTAGACTAGAACACTCCTTTCACTGAGCAAATCATTTTCTCTCTGTATGCCTCAGTTTGCTGAAGCTATTCTATAGATCATGTGCTGTATGTTTCTCAAGCAGTGTATACAACATGACAATCCTGTCTGAACGAAAAATGCTATGCAAATGAAATTATTTGCATTATTATTCAATAAGGCAACATTTCATAGTGTTCATTCTCTATGACTGGATTCCATCGTGGTTAGAGAGCTAGAGAGGAAAACAATTCCAAGGGGAGATGTCAGAAAAAGCTTCAGTAGTTTTTCCTTCTCAGCTTAGTGATAGCCTTATACATCTACAGTAAAGACGTTTAATATAAATTAGACTAAAATTGTGGCTTTAAAGCAAACCTCAAGTTTGTTGTCAAATGTTCCTTCAAATGCAACTGGGAAGGCACAGGTAAAAGAAAGATGTTTCAATATGTCAAGGAAACGGAGCTCATGCTCTAAGTGCTATTATTTATTTTCCATCTTGTTTGCAGCTTGATAAATGGTGCTTGTCATTCTCTACTCTGCAATCAGTGACCAAGCAGCGAAAGTTCATGCAAGTTCAGACTGTCCTTGCCAGAATTAAATGCATTGCAAATCATCTGTAAACTCCATCTGGTTCTCCTTTGCTAAATTAGAACAAAGGAAATCAGTGGGTTGTGTTTTTCAATAGGAAGAGTAGGTAAAAAAAAGAAAGCTGCCATGCTTTCAGTATGCAGAGGTGCCTGTCAGTGAACACTTGGAAGGATATTACCATCTATTACACTAAATGTGCTCACTACTAATCTCCAAGAGGTCCACATTCAAACTCACAAGTTATCCATCTAAATGACCAATGTGGCGTATTCAGCCACTTATCTGGCTAAATTACAGCTGGATAACTACTGGCCCCTCTCTTAGAGCAGAACTAGAGGCACTGGAAGCAGGGCAAAGGGTCTCTTGCCCCTGGCAATAAAATATAAGGTATTGGGGGGAATTGGGGGAAGGGGGGGTGCCACGATGTTGTTAATCCTTGCGGGCGGGTGGGTAGGAGGTAGCTTGATTTTTTATTTTTATAACATTTATAGGATTTGGAGGGGTGAGGAGGGCATGGCCCAACAGGGCCTTTATAAATTTTTTTGGGGGGGAGGGAAGGAATGGCCTGCTGGCACGTTATCCAGCCACACAAGGTCAGATAATTAAAAACCTACCCAGTTATTTTCAAATATAGCCAGTTAGGTTTTTGTTATCTGGCTACATATAGCTGGATAACTTTAATCTTGTATATTTCAAAGGGATGTTTATCCCACTGAATATATGAGACATGTTATCCAGCTAAAGTAACTGGATAACTTGTCCACTAAACGGCCTATTGAATATTGGCCTCCAAACTCTTCACATATACAAACTGGTGGTGGGTTTCGCAGCGGCCATGAATATGCCTGGGAAGATTTTTCAAGCCTATAAAATACTAGACTAGTGCTGGTTTATGAATAAAGAGCCATAGAGGTTCTGAGGAGTTTTGATGAAAAACAGAAAAGGAAGAGCTGCAGGCAAAATAAGTGTCCTGCTGGGAGTTTAGAGGTGAGAATAATGAAGATATCTGTCCACAGGAGACTGTGCAGAAGAGAACAGAGCCACAAAAGAGAGAAGGGAACTGTAATAGACAGAATCGTATAAAGCCAGCAAGGTCAACAGGAGTAATATAGCATAGTCACAGGAGAAGAATATTGCTGTCATATGTGATTATATTAATCAACTTGCGTCACATCAGGTGACAAATAGGTACAGTAGGGTATGTTCAGGAAAGTAGCAGATTGCTTGCATCTTTTAATAGCTTCATGGCACTTAAGAATGTACCAGAATCGTGTCACTCTTCAAAATCCTTTCCTTAAAGAATTTCCAATTGTCATATGAAGCACAGCATCCTGAATAGTTTATTCTTTTGCTGGGTTTGATTATGATGAGTTGAGAGTTTAGAATGGTCAATCTAAAATTTGTTCAAGGAGAGCAGAGTTGCTTACCTGTAACAGGTGTACTCCGAGGACAGCAGGATGTCAGTCCTCACACATGGGAGGCATCATCTGATGGAGCCCAGCATGGAACTTTGAGCTCAAAGATTCTAGAGCTTTCAGCATGCTAACTTTAGGGCAGCTCTATTGTTTGACCAGGCTTAGCCGGCTAAGTTATTTTTTATTTTAACATGTTTTGTATACCGTATATTCGGTTTTGCCATCATAACGGTTTACATTAGGAGAGTGACATTAGAGTTTTAACAAATACAATTTAAAGATAAAGTTGGGTAGCAATGGGGGTAAAAGAGGGTTAGATTATATAGGGAAAAAGTTTTAGATTTCTGTTATAGAGTTCATGGTTTGATTAGTCTGTCGTAAGTTGATAGGATGGTGTCTTTGTTTTCTTTGGAGTTGTCTGGTTGGGAGTTTATTGGTATTGGTAGTTGAGATCTTCTGAAAAAGCTCTGGTAAAAAGCCCGGTTTTTAATTCTTTTTTGAAAGTTTTGGTGTCAACTTGGGTTCTTAGATTTAGGGGTAAGGCGTTCCATAGCGATGGGCTGGCACTGGATATAGCTCTCTCTCGGGTTGATACTAGGTGTGTGATTTTAGCATGAGGAATTTTGAGGAGGCCTTTATTCATTGAGTGAAGATTCCTATTTGGAGCATGTAGTTCAATGTGTTCAGTTAGCCAATGGTTTTGTTGTCCTGTGATTAATTTATGGAGGATTGATAAAACTTTGTATTCTATTCTGTATTTAATTGGGAGCCAATGCAAGGATATGAGAGTAGGTGTAATGTGATCTTGTTTCTTGGTTCCTGATAGAATCCTGGTGGCTGCGTTCTGAAAAATTTGGAGTGGACGTATGGTGGTAAAAGGGAGGCCGAGAAGTAGGGCGTTTCAGTAGTCTAGGTTTGCAAAGAGTAGTAGTTGCAGAACTGTTCTAAATTCATTTTGAGTGAGGAAGGGTTTGAGACATCTGAGTGTCAATAATTTGTGGTAACCTTCTTTGATTTTATTTGTTATATGGGTTTTGTAGGATAATTTATTGTCGATTGTAATTCCGAGGTTTCTGGCATGGTCAACAGGAGAGATTATTGTTTTGGGGTTTTCTATTTTGAGTGATTGTCTAGGTGAGTTGATTTTTTTGTCGAGAATGATTAATTCAGTTTTATCAATGTTGATTATGAGTTTTAGGTTGGAGAGGCATTGCTTCATTTCTGAGAGATAAGAGGTTATTTTTTTGTAGGTTTCTTCTAGCGTATTTTGGATTGGGACCAATATTTGGATGTCGTCAGCATAAAGGAAATGGGTCAAACCTAGACTGATCAGTGTGTGACAAATAGGTAGGAAATACATGTTAAAAAGTGTTGCTGACAGTGCAGATCCTTGTGGGACTCCTGTATTTAGATTCACTTTATTTGATAGATTGTTGTTAAATATTACTTGAAAACTTCTTTGGGATAAATATGAAGTGAACCATTTTAGAATAGTGCCTGATATTCCTATTTCAGAAAGTCTGTCACATAAAATGGCATGGCTGACTGTGTCAAAGGCGGCTGACAAATCCAGGAGTATTAAAATATAACTTTGTCCTTTGTCGAATCCTTGAAGAACTGTGTCATTAAGAGAAAGGAGTAATGTTTCTGTGCTCAAGTTTTTTTCTGAAGCCTCTGTTGTGAACTAAGGACTGGTGGACCCTTGGGCCGGCCTACAGGAGACTTGGGAAGGGCTTCACTGGTCTCGACTGGACAGGCCGGGAGGCAGACCTCTGGCGGATAGGTGGTGTCGGTTTCACCCTGGAAGCTGGTACTCCCCCGGGTGGGGCCCTTAGGAGTCCAGCCGCTGGGACTTAGGAGATTCACCCTGGAAGTCAGAGCCCCCCCCCCCCCCCCCGGGAGGAGCCCGTAGGGGCCCGACCGCTGGGACTTAGGCGAGGCTCGGAGCTGGACCTTGGATAGGTACGGCAACCAGTGGAGTGGAAGCAGGCAAGTACCAGGCTTGGCCGAGGCAGGCAGGAACCAGGCTTGGACTGTAGGCGGGCAAGAACCAGGCTTGGACTGTAGGCGGGCAGGAACCAGGCTTGGACTGTAGGCAGGCAAGAACCCGGCTTGGGCTGTAGAAGGCTGGAACCCGGCTTGGGCTATAGCTAGGCAGGAACCCGGCTTGGGCTGTAGGCAGGCAAGAACCAGTACAAGAAAGCAAGACAAGTACCAGCACGGCGAGCGGGCAGGCAGGAACTGAGTGGCTAGAGCGCTAGCGGACTCCGGGGCTCGAGGCAACGGGGGACCGAGGGAACCTTGTTGCAAGGCGCTGATCAGGCTTCCGCGGTGACCCTAAGTAGGCCACAGCATCTGACGTCAGACTAGGGGCGGAGCCACCCTTGGGCGGGAAACTGTCTAGAAAGGTGCGGGGCAGCCCCGCACGCGCGCACCTAGAGGCAGGCCAGCAATGGCGTCTCCCCCGCGGAGACGCCCAGGTTCTGACTCTGCTTCGTTCCTAGCTGGAAAAGACCTCTGAGGTAAGGGCCGGGACGCAAGCCTCGCGGACCGGACCGCAACAGCCAAATTGTGTGGGGTGAAGTATGTTATTTGTTTCTAAGTAATCTGAAAGTTGGAGTGAACGATTTTTTCTATGATTTTTGTAATGAAAGGTAGGTTAGATATAGGTCTGTAGTTTTGGATGTTTTCAGGAACAAGGTTGCTCTTTTTTAATAGTGGTTTGATGATTGCAGATTTAAGGCATTCAGGATATATCCCTTCAGTGAGGGAGAGGTTTACTATGTCCGTTAAAGATTTTATATTTGAGATATCAAGTAATTTAATTGTTTGTATGGGGATGCTGTCAATGGGGTGGTTTGCTGGGTTCATTTTTCTGATTATTCTTTGGATTTCAAGTGTTGAAGCAAAGTCGAAATCATTCCAGGTTGATGTTATTTCCAGAGGAGGTGTAGGAGGTTGGATGTGTGAAGTGTTGTAGATGTTAGAGTTGTTTAATAGTTTTCTGATTTTTTCAGTAAAGTATTCTGCAAAGTCGTTGCTATTACAAGTGTTTGGAGGTGTTCTTGTTTCATTGGGTGATTTGATAAGGTTTTTTACTATGGTGAAAAGCATTTTAGGGTTCTGTTGGTATTTGAATATTTTGGTTGAGTAGAATTCCTTCTTTGCATTGTGGATAAGTTTTTTGTAATATTCTAAATGGGATCGGTATGCATTGAGTGATGGAGAGGTTTTATTCTTTCGCCAGAATCTTTTCTTCCGAGTTCTCGTTTAGCTGATTTTATGATATCATTGTACCATTGATTGTTATATTTAGGATTCTTTAATGTTTTGTGATGATTGGGTTTGTTCTATCAGCTATGGATTTGATAATGTTTATCCATGATGTCGTTGCTGTTTCAGTGTTTGAAAGATCAATATTCTTGAGTTCATCTTGGAGATTTTGTTGCAGTGTTTTGCTATCAAAGGGAGGGCAATATGAAATGATTTTGTTGTAATTTTCTGTTGAGGTGGGTATACTGTTCTGAGTAAGGGTGGTATTGATGAGGTGGTGGTCTGACCATGGGATTTCGGTGATTTTTATATGATGTGAGTTCCAGATTTTGGTGTTGATGAAAATGAGGTCAAGAGTGTGACCTGCTTTGTGTGTTGATCCGTTGACTATTAGTTCTACTCCCATTGTTGCAAGAACATCTGTGATTGTTTTGCAAGTGATTGATAGGGGGCTTATGTCCATGTGTAAGTTAGTTGCCAGGGATAATACGGTAATTGGTTTATTGAGGGTTAGGTTGGCAATCATGAATTCAATAAATGGGGAGCAATTTTGTTCCAAAGTCGTGGGAGGACAGTATACTAGACAGATTTGTAGTTTTGCAGAGTCAAATAGGACTATTTCGCAAGGGGAGCAAGCCTTAGTTGTGGTAAGTTTCATTTGAAAGCTTTTCTTGATGATTAGCATTAGGCCACCGCCTTTTTTTCTTCGTCTGGGGATTGTGAATAATTTGTATGATGGGTCTTCTATTTGATTAATAAGGGCGTTGTCAGAGTCTTTTATCCAGGTTTCAGTGATTGCTATGAAGTCTGGTTTGTTATCAGAGAGTAAGTCTGAGATGATAGGCATTTTTTTAAATATTGATTATGCATTAATAAGGATGAATGATAGGAATAAGCATTTGGAGTATGTCTTTAGATTTCTGTATGTTGAATTTGAGAGATTGAACTTACTTGTTTTCTTGTAAATCCAGGTTTTTCTATTTAAAGTATTTTTAGGAGGGAGCTTGGAGGTTTCCATTTTGTTAGGTGGAAAGTTGAGAAGAGGTGTATTGCTAGTAAGAGTTTCTGTTTTGTGAAACCCTAAGGTTTGCACTAAGGGGTACACAAAGAGGAGTGCCCCTTTGTTGTGCTCCTTAGTTGCGTGACGCCCGGCGCGCAACACCTAGGTTTCACTCTTCTTTTATTATGAGTTATTATTATGGAGTTATTAGATTAACTGAATATCTGAGTTAGTCGGATAACTTAGCCAGCTAATTTGGCTTCTCCTGGAATGCCCTCGTTTTACCCATTACTTAGCTGTGTTTCGTAGAGTACAACTGAAGCACAGGATCTGTGGCCTCGGAGGGAACGGAGGATGGCTATGCGGCTCGGCGCGTGCAGGCTGCCAATTTTGCGCAGCTTTGCGATACCGACCCTGTATTTTATAACATGCGCACGGCAGCGTGCGCACGTTATAAAATCTGGAGTCGATTTGTTCGCGCCGGGTTGCGCGAACAAATCTAGTCCTGTGTGCACCTTTTAAAATCTACCCCTTAGTGCATATTTATTGCATAGGACCCTCTGTGTGATATCAGCCACTTGTGTAATACCCATTTACATTAACAAGATAATCCTATGAACAACATGAGAAGGACAGATGGCAGGAAGATGCCTTCACAGTGACCTAAAAAAGCATACCGAAGTCTGGATGCTGAGGTGGAACAGCCAGACCTTTGTTTGATGCAATTAAAATCTTACCTATAGGCATACTCTGAGCAATTAGGCCAAGATAACATACTCTATGTACACATTTTTTATTGTATTTTTTTTTTTTTTGCCTAGCTATTTCCTCCTGCTGCTTTGGACTCTATTGGACAATGGTGCTACAAGCATTCATTCACATCTATATGGACTTTTCCCCTTTTATTTTTATATCCCTCTTCCAGCTCAGTCTATATCACAGCGACAATGAACAGGGTCCACAAGCCACAGATTCCTTGGGAACCCGATTAACATGGTCTCTAAGCCTGGTGGCTAAATGTTGCTGTTGAGTGATAGCTGAGATCCTGCAACATTCCCAGCAGAATCCAAGCAAAAGAGCCCTGGCTATGGAATCAAACCCTAGTCTTCCATACGGCAGTGCAGAGCACTTGCAACTTGAAACTCTTTTTTCCTTCTCTCTGTATATTAATTCCCTTGGTGCTCTGTTCTCCTCTTATGGCTTTCAATACCATCTTTATGCTGATTATTCCCAAATTTACTTCTGTACACCAAAAATGTTATCAGGATTCCTATTCCAAATTCCATCCTGCGTGTCTGACATTGCTGCCTGAATGTCCCCACTGCCACTTTATATTCAACATGACCAAGACGGCACTTCTTATCTTCCCCCTCCCCAAAACCCACTTCCCCTTTTTCCCCTTTTTCTTTGTCTGTGTATAACACTGTTATCCTCCCAGTCCCCTCAGTCTGTAACACTGGGGCCATCTTCGACTCCTGTCTTGCCTTATCTACATGTATCTAAAATACTGCTGAACTGTATCATTTCTTTCTCTATCACCAAAATCTATCCCTTCCTTTCTGAACCCATTACCAGAACCCTTAGCCATTCTCTCATCACCTCCTGCTTAGTTCACTGGGAGACCTGTGAGGAGCAGGTTGCAGTAGTCTATTTCTTCACATAAAGGATGGTGGATGCATGGAATGGCCTCCCAGTAGATGTAGTGAAGACAAGAATGGTAATGGAATTCAAAAGTGGTTCCCCACTAGCTAGAGAATAAAAATGAAGAAATGGGGTTACTTCTGTTACACCTAAAGTTTACATTTCTGCTTGGGGGTAACCTGCATGAAGCGGCAGTTACTACCTTAACAGAAGGCTTGGGGGCAACCTGTATAGAGCGCCAGTTACTATGCCAAAAAACTTGATGGGCAGATTAGATGGACCATTTTAGTCTTTATCTACCGTCATTTACTATGTTATTATATTCTCCCCATTACAATCTATACAAAATTCAGCTGTGTGACTTATCATTTGCTAAAGTCACTACACCCATATAACCTCTCTTCTCAAATCACTACATTGGCTCCATATCCATATCCATATTCAGTTCAAGCTCCTCTTACTCACTCTCAAGAGTCTTCACTCTGCACTTTGTTAGTGCAATAGGCCACAGATCTGAGTTAGGCCAAGAGCCATTTTTTTTAAATCAAACTAATATGGAAGACAGCAACAAGGACTTTAGGGTTTCCACTATTTTCTTTAAGATTTGAAAAATGAAGACATTACAGAAAAACAAGATTATAAACTTTATTTGATAAGGCCTCAGAAATGTTTACTCTGGTCTAGCCTGAAACAAAGAGCTCAACCATGATTGGACACTGCTTATATCTAAAGCATTCCTAAGGCTATTATATCTACATACTTCAAGATGAACTCTATACTTCTCCAAAAGATGGGAGAGTCCTCTGATCAAAAGACAAGTTTGGTCCTTCTTAATATGCTCTCTTGCCTATTCATTTGTTATAAAGTAAGAGGAACCCAGGAACAGAACGGCATGGCCATCACCATTAGGAGGGCTCTCACCAGGGCTGTTACCATCATCACAGCATATCATCTGGAAGCTTGCCATCATCCCAGGGCTTAGACAACCAATAGACCTGCTCACTTGTGTAAGCTGATATATGAGAATACATTCAAATTAAATACACCAGAGAAATCACATGTAAATCTGATAGCCTTTTTAAATGCTCATCCATATGATACATCAGAAGTGGCAGAGCTAACAGGAGAGCTATCTCTGGATAAAGTTCATTTCCAAGAAGACTATCAGACAATGTTATATTGAGAGATTGTATTATAAATGGACTTCATAATATGCAGAGAACTGCTTAAACATTTACCAGACAGGATGAAATTGTTCCCATAACTTTAGTGCACAGTAAATTAGAAAGTTTCTTCTGTGCAACCAGAGCAGAAAGAAATAAACGGTTGGCAGAACGGTCAATGTTTATGTTTAAAAATGAAAGAACATACATATAACATGCTTTATCTGAAAGCTCATTGAATGAAGCTAGTGAGAAAGACACTTCTTTGCAAGCTAAGGCAACAAAAAAACAAACAAACCCAAACAATGAAATACAATTGCATTCCTTTTCTGAGTTTGGATCAGATAATAATTGTTTTAATCTTCATTTCATATTTGTAGCCCTTTTAGGACAGAATTTTGAAAAACAACTTTCTCCAGAGTTGCCATTGAAAGCACAAAAACAGCTTGGGTTTGCAAAAACATTTTTCTGAGAAAGAAGTCTCTTCAATGTAATGGTCAGGAAAAGACAGTGATTTTCTAAAGAATGCAGACCCTGTGCTTCAGTTGTACTCAAGCAATATAAACATAGAATTGCAAATACAGGCAGAGATGACTGAACAAAGGCTAACTAGCAATACTCTTTTATGATCTTCTTTGATAAAAGAGCCCAAATCACAACAATTCAATTGCTATGTGTTTCACCACAAAATAAAATTGTACTTTACTATCCAAAGATTGAATTTGAGAAAGAACTATTCTATGAATGGGATAAGAATAAAAGTATTTTGCATATTAAACCAGTAAATAATTTAATTAAACAATGTGATCTGGATTTTAGTGCAAAGGACTTTTCCCTAAATAGTCATAAACTGATTATAAGGAACAAATAAATTACTTAGCTCAGCTAAAGATAAATAATCTGTCTCAAACTGAGATAACAGAATAGTCACAGCTACAAACAATGCTGAGTTCTTCAGACCCTGCGGAATGGAGACGTCAGGCAGCGACAGTCGTAACATTACCTTGGAGAAGGTCCTGGGAGTGGTGGTCTAAGGCAGCACTTAAAACTGAAAATGGACATCACTAGCTGTTTCAAGAGGGAAGCGTGGAAGGAGTTGTGAATCCTTAGTGAGAGCAGTAACCGGAGCTGATATGTGACTGGGCCCAGGTGGCGGAGCACCCGGAAGGGTCTGATGTACTGTGGTGTGAGGCGCATAGATGGGAGTTAAGGCGAATGTACCGTATGCTGAGCCAGACCCTCTCGCTGGGTTTGAACTGTGGACTTGCCTTACGATGGGTGTCAGTGAACTTCTTGGCTTTTTGTCCCGCTTTGTGGAGCAATTGCTGGGTGAGTTTCCAGAGGTGATGCAGCTCGTGGGCGCTCAACTGTGCTGCTGGTGATGGCACTGATAGGGGCAGTGGCAGTGGTGGAAGTGGCTGTCGGCCATAGACCACTTGAAAAGGAGAGGAGCCGGTGGCAGATGAGGGATGCGAGTTGTGGGCAAATTCTGCCCAGGGGAGCAGATAGGCCCAGTCATTCTGCCTGGGGCTGACATAGGCATGGAGGTATTGTTTAAGGGTACGGTTTGTCCTTTCCGCCTGCCCATTGGCTTGGGGATGGTAAGTGGTCGTAAAGTCCAGAGTGATGTTCAACGTCTTACAGAGGGACCTCCAGTATCTTGCGGTGAAATGGGTCCTGCGGTCAGACAGTATGTGTTTGGGTAATCCATGGAGGCGAAAGACGTGGCAAACGAAAGGCTGGGCTAGCTGTGGAGCCGAAGGAAGGCCAGGCAGAGCAACAAAATATGCCATCTTTGAGAAGTGATCCACTCTTACCCAGAGGGTGGTATTGCCATCTGAAGATGGGAGGTCCACAATGAAAACTGTTGAAATGTGGATCCAAGATCGTTGGTGACCGGTAGAGGTTGTAACAAATCCCAAGGGTAGCCAACCAAGGGTTTATGTTGGGTGCAGGTATAACAGGATTCAACGTAAGACTGGGTATCCTTCTTCATGTTGGGTCACCAATAATAGCGATGAAGGGGAGGCTAGCATCCGGGCTTGACTGGGGTGGCCCGCGACACGAGAGTCATGGGCCCTATAAAGTACCTTGTTGTGGAGCCTGCGTGGAACTAAGATCTTCCCAGGAGGAACAGGAGTGGTAGTGGCCAGCAGGACCCTAGAGGGGTCAATGATGTGTTGTGGGGGATCCGGTACATCCTTGTGGTTAAAGGACCATGAGAGGGAATCAGCCCAGAGATTTTTGCTGGTGGGTCGGTAGCGAAGCACAAAATCAAACCTGGTAAAGAAGAGGGCCCAGCAGGCTTGGTGGGGGTTGAGGCGCTGGGCCTGGTGCAGATATTCTAGATTTTTATGATCAGTATAGAAAGTGATTTGATGTTGGGCCCCCTCTAGCCATGGGCGCCATATTTCAAAGGCCAGTTTAATGGCCAGAAGCTCCTTGCCATCTATGGCGTAATTTTGTTCCACTGGAGAGAATCACCGGGAAAAGAAGGAGAATGGATGGAGAGTGTTGTTGACAGAGTATTGGCTCAAGATCGCCCCTACCCCTTCGGAAGAGGCATCTACTTCTACAATGAATGGGTGCCGAGGTTCTGGGTGCCGGAGGCATGGTTCAAGGAGGAAGGCAGCCTTTAAGTTCTAGAAAGCGGTGACAGCCTCTGGAGGCCAGTGCATGAGGTCGGTCCCCTTGCGGGTTAGAGCTGCAAGAGGAGCCGCCAACGTGGAATAGTTGTGAATAAATGACCGGTAGTAGTTTGCAAAGCAGAGGAGCCTTTGCAGGGGGCGTAGACCAGAGGGCTGTGGCCATTTGTGAATGCATTTAAGCTTTTCCGGGTCTATCAGGAAACCCTGGCTGGACATGATATAGCCCAGAAACGGTACGGTCTTCTTTTCAAAAGAGCATTTTTCTAGCTTTGCGAACAGTTGGTTCTCCCGGAGGCGTTGAAGAACGTGGGTGACATCCCAGCGATGGGTTTGGAGGACTCTTGAGAATACCAGGATATCATTGAGATATACTACTACACATTCATACTACACATTCATACACATTGTCTCGGAATACTTCATTCATCAGGTTTTGGAAGCCGGCCGGGGTGTTACAGAGGCCAAAAGGCATGACAAGATATTCATAGTGGCCATCCCCGGTGTTAAAGGCATTCGTCACCCTCTCGAATGCGGACCATATTGTAGGCCCTCCGGAGGTCCAACTTGGAGACTATTTTGGCCCCTAGGATGTAGTCGAAGAGTTCTCCGGTGAGCGGTAAGGGATAGTGGTCTTTCAGAGTGATGGAGCCCAGACAGCGATAAGTCAATGCCGGGGCAAAGCATTCTGTCCTTCTTCCATATAAACAAAAAGCCGGCTCCCTCAGAGGAGGTGGACCGAGGAATGAAGCCCTTGGCCAGGTTTTCATGGATATACTTGGACATAGCCCGGGTTTCTGTGGGAGACAGCAGGTAAACTCTGCGTTGGGCATGAGGTTATTGACGCAGTCGTAAGAGCGGTGAGGCGGCAGAGTATCGGTGGCCTTCTTGGTGATCTGCCCGGCAGAGGTTCGCCTTGAATGGACAAAAGCACCAGGGTCACTGGGGCGCAGTAGGTGGGAATCTGGAGGTGCTCCATCAGTTGCTTCAGGATGAAGTTGCCCCGGGCTCCCGAGTCCACCAGGGTCAGAATGTGAAAGTCCCGAGATCTTACTGTGAGGGTCACTGGAAGTGTCAGTGGAGGAGCTGGTGAAGTCAGGCCTAGGAGCAGTCCTCCTTCAGAACCTAGGCCTGGGAGTTTACTGGTCGCACTGGGCAATCAGCGAGGACGTGGCCCAACCTCCGCAGTACAAACAGAGGCCGGACTGTCAGCATCAAAGACGTTCCTCAGGGGAAAGTTTGCCACGGCCCAATTGCATTGGTGCTTCTCCATCCTTCGCCGATAAGGCGGGGTCCAATTTAGGAGAAGGGGAACGCCAGGAGCTTCGGGAGCCAGCGGACGATTTCCTAATGGACTGTAGCTCCTGAAAATGCTCTTGAAGACGCCGATCGATGCGCCCGGTGAGATTAATGAGGGAGTCCAATGAGCTAGGTAATTCACAATCCGCGAGCTCGTCCTTGATATGGGTGTTCAAACCCTTGAAGAAGATGGATCTGAGGCAATCCATGCCCCAATGCAGCTCTGAGGCCAGAGTCCGGAATTTGACAACATAGTCTATTAGGGACTGGGAGCCTTGGCATATATGAAGAAGGGCCGATCTTGAGGCCGACTGCTGGCCTGGGTCGTCTAAAACGAAGTGAGAGCGAGGAAACATGAAAGATCCCAGAGAATAGGATCCGTGCGTTCCCACAAGGAGGAAGCCCAGGCCAGGGCTTTCCCATCCAGAAGGGAGAGGATGTAGGTGGTCTTCGTCATCTCATCCAGGAAGAGCACCAACTAGAGGCAGAAATGCCTGTTGCATTGGTTTAGGAAGCCTTGGCACAGCTGAGGGTCCCCGGAGAAGCACAGAAGTGTGGGGAGCAGAATGACTGGATGATGACTCGACATGGGAGCCGAGTAGCTAGAGACCGGAGGCATTGGTAGTCCCGCCGAGACGGCAGAGTCAAGGCAGACCCCAAGATTCTCTACGGCTGTTGCGAGAGTTTCCAAGACTTTTTGCTGCTCAAGGATTTTCTGGGCCAGGCCGGGGATGGCCTGGAGAGTGGAGGTCTCCACCAGGTCCATAGACTTGGCAATCTTTTAGGGTTTGTGGACCCTTGGCCCAAGGTGGAGTTGGCACTACCTATGGGACATGAGCCCCACAGGTCCCCACCATCGGGAGGCGAGGCCGGACGGGAAGCAGAGGCAGACGGGAGCTTCGCCAGTACCAGCCCTCGTTCCCCACAGATTGAGCCCTTGGGTGTTGGGGCTGGCTGGTCTTAGGTGGGCCTCTCTGTGGCTGGTCCCAAACAGCGGCCGAGGTTGGATCTTCTGTCTGAAAAGAGTGGAGCTGGAGATGTCAGGCGAAAGGGCAACCTAGTCCAGTCTGAGATCAAAGGCAGGCGGCAGAAGACAATGGTCAAGTTCGGTCCGAGGTCAAAGACAGGCGGCAGAAGGCAATGGTCAAGCCTGGTCCGAGGTCAAAGACAGGCCCATAGCCGGAGACGTCGGGATGATGTCCGTCACTGAGGCATGGTGAGGAGGCAGCTGAGCCAGGATGTAGAAGCAGGGACTTCTGAGGCCAGAGCCTCCGAAGCAGGCCCATGGAGACCAGGACCTCCGAAGCAGGAAGGCTGAGACAAAGACCTCCGAAGCAGGAAGGCTGCGACCAGGACCTCCGAAGCAGGAAGGCTGAGACCAGGACGCTGAACAGGAACCTCCAAAGCAGAGAAGCTGAATCAGGATCCAGAGAACTCATTGCCAAGTCAGTCAGTTGGAGCTAGAGGCCGTCTTTAAATAGGCCGGGAGGTCTGACGTCATCACAAGGCCCGGATTGCGTTTTCCCACCATTGGCCCTTAAAAGGGAGCCAAGGTGGCGTGCACGCGCACCTAGGGAAGACCCAGATGGGAGCAGTGGTCGGCGACTTCTCGGCCACCATGTGACCTGCAGGAGGGCTGGAACAGGAGAGGAGCGGCGGCAGCAACTTGCTGCAGTGGTGAGGATGCCGGAAGCCAGAGGAAGCGAGAGGCTGCGGGTGAGTGGTGCCGGTTGCGGTTTGCTGAGGCCGGCAAGGGTAACAGAAGTACTCTAGTGTAAAGATATCATCTTAAGCAAAAGTACTATTTTCCAAGACTATTTCAGAGATTAACATGTCTTTACTCAGCTACAAAAAGCTGGAACTAAACAGGCTCTCACAAAAGGTCAATAGTTAGGGCATCAGTTACTTAGTATACAAAATATTCTCTGATGGACTGCATCTACAAAGGAAAAGATGTCCAAGTCACTGAAGAAGAATGTAAGAACTTTGATATCAGTGTCATCATCCACCTGGGGATCAATGACCTCAATAGAAATGGTATCCATGAAGAACAAAAAGATTTCCAAAATCTAGGAAAGATGATAAGACACACTGCAAAGACCTGTTCATGGAAAGGGAAATGATAAGCTATGCCAAATATATAAGTTCAATACCTGGCTCAAAACCTGGTGTACAGAAAGTGGTTTTTGATACCTTGGAAGCTGGGGTTGTATATGGAGCAGTAAAAGACTATATGTTAAGGATGGCCTACATTTGTCTGTAGCAGGAAGGAGGATGCTAAGTGAGAAATTCAGATCATATATTATCAGACATTTAAATTAATGAATGAGGGTGGCAGAAGATGGCCAATGAAATTGACATGTCACCCCAAGCAATACAGAAAGTGTGAGGAGAAAATAACAAATTTAATCAACTCAAAAAAGAAGAAACGGTGTCTAGGAAGTGCAACAAATCAAGGGAGAAAAATTGGAAAGCTATGACTACAAATGCTCGTAGTTTGGGCAATAAAATCTCAGACCTCCAGGACCTAATGATGGAGGCAGACTTGGACATTGTTGCTGTTTTGGAGACATAGTTCATGGATTCTCATGATTGGGATATGGCCATACCGGGCTATAACTTGTTAAGGAAGGACAGAGAGGACAGAAAAGGGGAAGGAGTAGCTCTTTATGTCAAAAACAATAACCAAGCAACTGAACTGCAAGGCAGGTGGGGTAGAGAAGAAGCATTATGGGCCATCCTAAAAAAAAAGATGATGGTGCATCTATTTTTATTGGAGTGGTTTACAGGCCTCTGCCTCAAACAGAAGAACTAGATAGAGATCTGGTTGAAGACATCCAAAAGGTGGGAAAGAAGGAAGAAGTATTGATTGTTGGCGATTTTAATCTGCAGAACATAGACTGGAGAATACTTTCTGTTGAATCTACCAGAAGTAGAGAGATAATGGATGCCCTTAAAGGAGCTCTGTTCAAACAAATAGTAATGGAACCCACAAGGGAGGAAGTTATACTCAACCTAATGCTCACTAATGGGGATAATGTCTCTAAAGTCCAGGTTGGTGCCTACCTCAGCATCAGCGATCATCAAAGAGTATAGTTTGATATAAAAAAATTGGATACAGAGAAGTCACACGAAGACTCGAGTTTTGAATTTAAAAAATACAGACTTTATTTATTTATTTATGGCTTTTATATACCGATGTTCCTGTACTAGTACATATCACGTCGGTTTACATAGAACCAAAGTTGGAAATTACATCAAACAAGAGGGTACAGATAACAGGGCTAACTTCGTATGAACTTATAGATAAAGCAGCGAACGACTTAAAATAAAATTAAATTATTTGTCAAAATGGGGATGTACGAAGAGGTAGAACTAGAAGACTGGGAGAAAAGGAGAGAGGTGGAACAACAGTGGGCCAAACTAAAAGGAACAATTACAAAGGCAACAAATCTATAAGTTAGAAAAGTAAACAAAAGTAAGAGAAATAAGAAACTGATCTGGTTCTCAAAGAAGGTGGCTGATAACATAAAAGCAAAAAGAATACCATTCAAGAAATATAAAGGATCCCAAAAAGAGGAACACAGGGAAGAATATCTGGTGAAACTGAGGGAGACGAAGAAAGAAATCAAGAAAGCAAAATGTCAGGCAGAAGAAAGGATTGCCAAAGAGGTAAAGCGAAGTGACACAACATTTTTCAGATCTATCAGAGAAAGGAGAAAAGTCCAAAGATCAATGTATGGAAAGCGATGAAGAAATGGCCAAAATATTAAACAAATACTTCAGTTCAGTGTTCACTAAAGAAGAACTTGGAGAAGGACCGTCACTAGTTAATAAGACTGTGGATAGGGGTGGAGTAGATGAGACTCCATTTACAGAAGGGAATGTATGGGAAGAGTTAGGAAAACTGAAAGTGGATAAGGTCATGGGACCAGATGAGGTACATTCCAGGATACTGAGGGAGCTCAAAGATATGCTGGCAGGTCCTCTGAAGAACATGTTCAGTAGATCCCTGGAAATGGGAGTGGTGCCACAAATTTGAGAAGAGTGGTGTGGTCATGCTTCACAAGAGTGGGAGTAGTGAGGAGGGTGGAAACTACAGGCCGGTTAACCTCACCTCGGTGGTGGGAAAATTAATGAAGACTCTGCTGAAGGAAAGGATAGTGAATCATCTGGAATCCGGTGGGTTGCTCGACCCGAGGCAGCATGGATTTGCTATGGGAAGGTCATGTCAGACAAATCTGATTGATTTTTTTGATTGGATCATGGAATGTGATTTACTTGATGAATTTACTTGGATTTTAGTAAAGCTTTTGAAACGGTTCCACATAGAAGACTCGTGAATAAAATGAGAAGCTTGGGAGTGAGTGCCAAGGTGGTGGCATGGATTACAAACTGATTGATAGATAGAAGATAACATTTGATTGTAATTGGAACCTAATCTGAAGAAAGAACCGTGTTAAGTGGAGTGCCAAGGGGATTGATTTGGGACAGACTGTCAATATCTTTGTGAGCAACCTGGCAGAAGGGGTAGAATGTAAAGTTTGTCTATTTGCAGAAGATACTAAGATCTGCAACAGAGTGGACATGCCTGAAGGAGTAGAGAGAATGAAAATTGATTTAAGAAAACTTGAAGAGTAGTCAAAGATTTGGCAGCTGGGATTCAGTGCCAAGAAGTGCAGAGTCAGGCATCTGGGGACAGGCAATCCAAAAGACCTTTATGTAATGAGCTTTGAAAGACCAATGTGCACGGACTGGGAGAGGGACCTTGGTGTGATAGTGTCTGATGATTTGAAGATGGCGAAGCAATGTAACAAGGCAATAGCTAAAGCCAGAATAATGCTGGGCTGCATAGAGAGAGGAATAACCTGTAAGAAAAAAGAAGTGATAATGCCCTTGTACAGGTCCTTGGTGAGGCCTGACCTGGAGTACTGCATTCAATACTGGTGCCCGTATCTCAAAAAGCGTAAAGTCAGGAAAGAGGCGGTCCAAAGAAGAGCAACCAAAATGGTGTGGGGCCTGCACTGGAAGACTTATGAGGAGAGGCTGAAGGATCTGAATATATACACCCTGGAAGAGAGGCGATGCAGAGGAGATATGATACAGACGTTCGGATATCTGAAAGGTTTTAATGATGCACAATCGTCAAAGCTTTTCCGTTGGAAAGAAATCAATAGAAATAAGGGTCACGAAATGAAACTCCAGGGAGGACTCAGAACTAATGTGAGGAAATATTTCTTCATGGAGAGGGTGATGAATCCCTGGAATCCCCTTCCGGAAGAGGTGGTGAAGATAAAAACAGTCAAGGAATTCCAAAAAGGCATGGGATAAACACTGTGGATCCTTAAAGGCTAGAGGGTGGAAATAAAGATAAGAGTGCATGGGGGTAACTGGGGGTAACTTGCTGGTGTGGCAGTTGCTACCCTTAACAAATAAGCCTTGATAGTGTTAAAGCAACTCCATCATTGCTCTCTGCTTCAACGGCAGTGAGAAATGGAGAATTGGATTCAGACAGCAACAAACGACGGCCCCGACTTTTACAGTTTGGGGAACAAATAAACATGGGGATAACTAGCTGATGCAGCACTTACCACCCTTGGGGCAGATTTTCAAAGCCCTACGCATGTAAATCCAGGTGGATTTATGCGCATAGGGGAGTTACGCGCGCCGGGCCTATTTTCTAAAGGCCTGGTGGCGCACGTAAAGTCCTGGGATGTGTGTAATTCCCGGGGCTTGAAAAAAGGAGCGGGGAGGGGGTGGGGCAGGAGCCTCCAGGCACAGTGGCCATTTGCCGCTGTGCCTGGGATTGCGGGCCGGCCATTGTCCGGCAGGTGCAAGTAGGTAAGATAACGTTTTTAGGGGGGGTTTAGCTTAGGGCTGGGGGTGGGAGAGTTAGGGGAAGGGAAAGGAAGGTGGGGTGGGGGTGTAGGGAACGGAGGAAGGCAGCGCAGCTCAGCGCGCGCAAGGTGCACAATTGTGCACCCCCTTGCGCGCGCGCCGACCCCTGATTTTATAACATGCGCGTGGCTGCGCACGCATGTTATAAAATCAGGCGTACATTTGTGCGCACCAGGTTGCACGCACAAATGTACGCCAGCGCGTATGTTTTAAAATCTGCCCCTTAATCATTAAGTCCGATACTTTTGATGCAACTCCAACATTGCTGTCTGCTTTCATGGCAATGGTTATGGGAAACTGCATTCAAACAGCATCTGTGGGCCCTGACTTTTACGGTCTGGTAAACTGAGAAGCATGCGGTAACCTACACAGTGCAGCAGGTACTGGCATAAGCTTGCTGGGCAGACTAGGTGGATCATTTGGTCCTTTTCTGCTGTCATTTCTATGCTTCTATGTTAATTGAAGCTTTACAGAAAATTATAACATTCTTTTCTAGGGATATGTAACTACATTCAACAATTTCTAGATCAGTATACAGAAATATCATGTCCATTGGTTAAACTTCTTAATAAGGAAGTATCATAGAGATCTCAGCAATAGACAGCTATGAATGAAATGAAAGACATTTTGAGCAAAGCTCAGGAGTGCAACAGAGAGCTTTTCTTAGATTTGAGATTCACTCAAGAATGCACAAATGCTGTGATTTTGTATAAACACAATGCTGACAAGAAAGTTATAGCTTATACCAATAAAATTCTAACTGATGTTGAAAAATAATTCCTCTATCAATAGTTGAGTAGTTCATATTTTAGAAGCTAAACCTAATGGTGAAAAACAAATGTCACCAGCCCATCAGTTTTAGGTAATGACAGAATTCAATCAGAATAGCTTCAATATGTACATAATATTCTGGACATTCACACTTAAAAGCACAGCTCATCTACTTAATTGTATTGCTAATGAGAAAATTAATTTAAATTCTAAATTGGATGTAAAACCATATGTGATAGAACCACACCATTACTGTGCATATGATGAAGAGGTTAGTAAAAGAAACATACTCAACACATGTTGATGTAATTTTATAGTAAAGAATCACCTATATAATCTTTAGACTAAGTTCTCAGTCTAGTTAGAATGCTGAGAGCTTGACCACACACCCCACCTCAGTGACGTCAGTGACTCCTCCTGACAAAGGGGAAAGCAATATCAGCAGTTCCAGCTGCCTGAACTTCTGGTACTGCAGCATGTTAGAGCATCAGGTGTTTTATATGTCGCCTTTCAAATACTTCAAAGCAGATTACATTCAGGTACTGATACCTGCTTGACGCTGCGAGGATGATATCGAAGGCTAGACCATGCCTCCCGTGATGTCAGATGACCTGCCCCTGAAAAAGGGGCTTGGCTCTTAGGTGGGCCAACATGGAAGGGCCACACCTATGGGCTGATTCCCTTGGTACATCCCATTGTGACATCCTTGGGCATGTTTTGGGCTAAGATATTTAATATTTTAAATTTTAATATAATTATAGTTTGTTTATATTTATATTTTATTTTTATGTAACATGTATTTACATTTGAATTTGCCATTTATGACTGAAGATATGTTTGAATTCTGGAAGCAATGTTTATGTGTACCAAGTAGAATTATTTATTATATTTTGTTTGTACTTTTTTTTGGCTCCTGTTAAAAGTACAAGCTAAAATGGAACATAAGAACATGCCATACTGGGTCAGAACAAGGGTCCAATCAAGCCCAGCATTCTGTTTCCAACAGTGGCCAATCCAGGACATAAGAACCTGGCTAGTACCCAAAAACTAAGTCTATTCCATGTTACTGTTGCTAGTAATAGCAGTGGCTATTTTCTAAGTCAACTTAATTAATAGCAGGTAATGGACTTTTCCTCCAAGAACTTATCCAATCCTTTTTAAACACAGCTATACTAACTGCACTAACCACATCCTCTGGCAACAAATTCCAGAGTTTAATTGTGCGTTGAGTGAAAAAGAACTTTCTCCGATTAGTTTTAAATGTGTCCCATGCTAACTTCATGGAGTACCCCCTAGTGTTTCTGTTATCTGAAAGAGTAAAGAACCGATTCACATCTACCTGTTCTAGACCTCTCATGATTTTAAACATCTCTATCATATCCCCCCCTCAGCCGTCTCTTCTCCAAGCTGAAAAGTCCTAACCTCTTTAGTCTTTCCTCATAGGGGAGCTGTTCCATTCCCCTTATCATTTTGGTCACCCTTCTCTGTACCTTCTCCATCGCAACTATATCTTTTTTTAGATGCGGCGACCAGAATTGTACACAGTATTCAAGGTGCGGTCTCACCATGGAGCGATACAGAGGCATTATGACATTTTCTGTTTTATTCACTTTTCCCTTTCTAATAATTCCCAACATTCTGTTTGCTTTTTTGACTGCCGCAGCACACTGAATCGACGATTTCAATGTGTTATCCACTATGACACCTAGATCTCTTTCTTGGGTGTAGCTCCTAATATGGAACCTGACATTGTGTAATTATAGCATGGGTTATTTTTCCCTATATGCATCACCTTGCACTTATTCACATTAAATTTCATCTGCCATTTTGATGCCCATTTTTCCAGTCTCACAAGGTCTTCCTGCAATTTATCACAATCTGCTTGTGATTTAACTACTCTGAACAATTTTGTGTCATCTGCAAATTTGATTATCTCACTCGTCGTATTTCTTTCCAGATCGTTTATAAATATATTGAAAAGTAAGGGTCCCAATACAGATCCCTGAGGCACTCCACTGCCCACTCCCTTCCACTGAAAAAATTGCCCATTTAATTCTACTCTCTGTTTCCTGTCTTTTAGCCAGTTTGTAATCCACGAAAGCACATCGCCACCTATCCCATGACTTTTTACTTTTCCTAGAAGCCTCTCATGAGGAACTTTGTCAAACACCTTCTGAAAATCCAAATACATTACATCTACCGGTTCAACTTTATCCATATGTTTAGTAACTCCTTCAAAAAAGTGAAGCAGATTTGTGAGGCAAGTTGAATAGCAACCCAGAATGTTTGTCTATTATCTGTCAAATTCCTACCGTCAGAGGATATGGTCAATACTTTCCCTTACGGCCGCCACTAGCTTTTTTGCTGCCCTGTGCAAACAATTACTGTACTGCCCTCATCTTCCTCCAGTAATCTAAACTTTAAAATCTGACATTTCTCCCAACCAGGTCTACCCCCTCTCTTCTAGAATCCTTGGCCAGTGCAAAGGTATTAGATATCATAGGCAAATTTTAAAAGCCCACCCACACATGCATGCACGCACAAATACAAATTATGCATTTATAAAATCAGATTTTATATTAAAAAGAACATTCTTCTGAGGTAAAAATATCACTTACAATAATATGTATATTATATTTACTTGCATTGCTATGGTGGAAGGAGGAGCAAACAAAATGCAATGTTGAATCTTTATGGATAGACATTCCAGGTGAAAAAGGGAATAAAATAGTAATGGGGTATATTACTATCCACCTGGCCAGAATGAACTAACAGACAATGAAATGCTAAAAGAAATGAGGGAAGCTAACAAAATCAGCAGCACGGAAATAATGGGTGATTTCAATTATCCCAGTATTGATTAGGTGAATGTTACATCAGGACATTCTAGAGAAGTAAAGTTCCTAGATGAAATAAATGACTGCTTCATGGAGCAGCTGATAAAAGAACAAGAGGGGAAACTATTTTAGACCTGGTCCTTAGTGGAACACAGGATTTAATGTGAGAGATAACAGTGTTGGAGCCACTTGGTAACACTGATCACAACATTATCAAATTTGACTTAATAACTGGGGAAAGCACAAAAAAGAAATCTACTATGACAGCATTTAACTTTCAAAAAGGTGACTATGATAAAATGAGAAAAATGATTAGGAAAAAACTGAAAGGAGCAACTGCAAATGTTAAGAGTTTAGCTTAGGCATGGAAGTCATTTAAAAATACCATCCTGGAAGCCCAGAACAGATGTATTCCATGCATTAGAAAAGGTAAAAAGAAGGCTAAATGACTACCAGCATGGTTGAAAGATGAGGTGAGAGAGGCTATAATATCTAAAAGAACATTCTTTCAAGAAATGGAAAAGGGATCCGAATGAAGAAAATAAGAAACAGTAAAAGCACTAGTGAGTCAGATGCAAAGCACTGAAAAGGAAGAGAAAGAGAGAATTTGAAAAAAGCTTACCATGGAAGCCAAAACTTATAATAAAAACTTTTCCAGATACATTCATGGTAAAAAGCCTGTGAAGGAGTCAGTTGGACCATTAGATGATCAAGGGGTAAAAGGAGCACTTAGAGATGACAAAACCATCATAGAAAGACTAAATTAATTCTTTGCTTCAGTATTCACTGAGAAAGATGTAAGAAATATACCCATGCCAGAAATGATATTCAAAGGTGATGATTCAGAAGAACTGAAACAAACCTTAGCAAATCTGGAAAATTTTCCAGGACAAATTGACAACCTATAGAGTAGCAAATCAACTGGACCAGATGGAATACATCCCAACATGATGAAAGAACTGAGAAATGAAATTGTCGACCTGCTATTGGAAATATGTAAAATATCAATAATATCATCTATGGTACCTGACGACTGGAAAGTTGCCAATGTAACACCAATTTTTAAAAAGGGATCAAGGGATAATCCAGGAAATTACAGACCAGTGAGTCTGACGTCAGTGCCAGGCAAAATGGTAGAAAATATCATAATGAACAAAATTGCTGAACATATTAATAGTTAATGGGACAAAGCCAACATGGATCTAGCCAAGGGAAGTCTTGCATAAAAAATTTGCTACATTTTTTGGAAGGCATAAATAAACATGTGGATAAAGGTGAGCCAGTTGATCTAGTGTATCTGGATTTCCAGAAAGCATTTGACAAAGTCCCCCATGAGAGACTTCTTAGGAAATTAGAAAGTCATGGGATAGGTGGCAGTGTCATATTGCCAACTGGTTAAAAGAGAGAAAACAGAAAGTAGGGCTAAATGGTAAATTTTCCCAATGGAAAAAGGTTATTACTGGAGTGCCTCAGGGATTTGTTCTGGGATTGGTATTTTTTACTATATTGATAAATGTCCTGGATATGGGAACAAGTGAGGTGATCAAATTTGCTGATGACACAAAATTATTCAAATTTGTCAAATCACAAGAGGATTGTAAAAAATTGCAAGAGGGTATTGCAAAACTAGGAGACTGGGCATGCAAATGGCAAATGAAATTTAATATAGAGAAGTGCAAAGTTATGTTGGATTCGTGGACCCTTGAGCCGACTAAGACAGATGATGACACACTGTGGGATGGCCCCCAGTGGAGGTTGAAGCCGGGAAACAGCACAGGCAGGAGACCAGGAGGATCTTCACCACTGGAGACCTGGGGTCCCCCCAGGAGAAGCCCGTGAGGACCCAGGCCGCTTGGACTTACGAGCGGTCTCCTGTGGGCAGGTGTCGGAGGAGGAGAGGATAGCTGGAGCCAGGAGGCCAATCAGGTCTTCACCACTGGAAGCCCGCGGTTCCCCTGAGAGGAGCTCGTGAGGACCCAAGCCGCTTGGACTTAGGCGAGACCTCCTGGACGAAAGCTGAAGTCAGGAACCAGAGGACGAAAGCTGAAGTCAGAAGCCAGCGGACGGAAGCCGAAGTCAGAAGCCAGCGGACGGAAGCCGAAGTCAGAAACCAGTGGACGGAAGCCGAAGTCAGGAACAGCAACTATCAACTCTAAGAAGAGTGAACCTCATTGCAAGGCAAGGAGTGGAGCCAGTTGCAGAGTTTAAATACCCTGGGAGCGTCTGACGTCACCTCAGAGCAGTGCTTCACTTTCCCGCGCTAGCCCCTTTAAATATAGAGCCCCTGAGTGCGTGCAAGCGCCTAGGGGGCGGGGCCAGCCACGGAGCATCGGCGGCATCTCCCTCGAGGAGGGAGCTCCGCGGGCAGGAGCCAGGTAGGCCCGTAGAGGCCGAAAAAAATGCCGCAGCGGCCTGGACCATCCCCGAGGAAGGTGGAGGGACTGGGGCATGGCCCGGGACCACAACAAGTTATGCACTTAGGGAAGAGAAATCCCAATTATAGCCACAAAATGCATGGTTCCACACTAGGAGTCACCACTCAGAAAAAGGAACTAGGTGTCATTGTTTAAAATACGATGAAATCTTCTGTTCAGTGTGCAGCACCAGCCAAGAAAGCAAACAGAATGCTAGGAATTAGTAGGAAAGGAATGGAGCATAAAGCAGAGAATATCATAATGTCTCTGTATTGCTCTATGATGCGACCTCATCTTGAGTATTCAGTTCTGGTTACCACATCTCAAGAAAGATATGGTAGAATTAGAAAAGGTACAGAGAAGGACAACAAAGATGATAAAGGGGATGGAACAATTCCCCTATGAAGAAAGGCTAAAGAGGTTAGGACTCTTCAGCTTGGAGAAGAGCTGGCTAAGGGGAGATATGATAGAGGTCTATAAAATAATGGGCAGAATGGAACGAGTAAACGTTAATCAGTTGTTTACTCTTTCGAAAAGTATAAAGACCAGGGGGCACACAATGAAGTTATTGGGTAATATACTTAAAACTAATAAAAGAAAATATTTTTTTACTCAACGCATAATTAAGCTCTGGAATTTGTTGCCAGAGATTGTGGTAAAAGCTATTAGCATAGCTGCGTTTAATAAAAATTTGGACAAGTTCCTGGAAGAAAAGTCCATTAACAATTATTAAGGGAGAGTTGCAGAAATCCACTGCTTATTCCTGGGATAAGCAGCTTGGAATGTATCTACCCCTTGGGATCCTGCCAGGTACTTGTTACCTGGCTTAGCCACTACTGGAAACAGGATACTGGGCTTGATGGGCCCTTGGTCTGACCCAGTATGGCAAGACTTATGTTCTTAAGTTCTTATCTTTTTGTATACATCTTTATCTTTTATTATTGTGATACTATTTGCTTTTTACTGTTTTATACAATATTGCTGTGATGCTGTGTAATATTATTTGTCTTTGCTGATTTATACAATTTTTACCATATTTAGTAAACTGTGTGCTCTATGATGTAATATACCACCATTCAGGCCACTACTTACAAGGGGTTGATAATGTGTTTGTGGAATTGGTCAATCTGTATAATATATTCGTTCCCTGGGAAAGCGGGTACCCTATATCCTATGACTGAGCAACTTACAAATGTTGTGGGTCATATACTAGATATATTTATTCCAAATTCTTGGGTTCAACAAGTGTATAATCGGAATCTCTATATAGAGGAGGCTCTACTGGTGCTATTGCGTAGTTCCTGTCACATGATATGAAAAAGGGCTAGCTGTACAAAAATGGCACCAGCTGGCCATGAGATCAGCACCATTTTAAAGTTGCTAGGGCACCAGTTTCAGGGCCAATCAATGTCATTGTGAAGAGTACGAGGATGGGGCATGAGGCAAGTAGGCATCCTTCATGCCCCTTTTACTGTGCATACTACCTTATGGGAGGGATAAGTGTGGCCAAGGTGGTTCCTGGCCCCTGCAAAATTTCAGAAAGGGGGAGGGAGGGGTCAGAGGAAGCTTCGGGGTAGGCCCCAGGGCAAGTTCCTGGCCAGTGAAAAAAACCAACCAAATTTTCTTTGGTTTTTCTTTTATTCCATATTGAAAAGGTAATGAAACGAAATAGGAAAGTTGACATTTCCTATTTTGTTTCAAACAAATATACATCCCTAGTAACTAACACTGTGCCTGTCTAGCATAGAGGCACCTTGCCCAGATAAAAAGAGACTGCAGGACACTTCACTATCACTGCACTATCAGTGCAGGAAGAAAAACAGACTAACTCCTAATAATGATACCAAGGACTGAGAATTGATTCTAAGTAATCTGGGGTTAGTTAGCTGATAGGATTTGCGAATTGGTGGAATCTGTGCTAGTTTAAAATTTATTGATCTGTTGTCATAAATTAGAAACTTTAAAAGTGCATGTAAATTGCTTTACATCAACTAAAGCAATTGCTATATGTTTGCAAAATACTTGATCAATTATTTTTAACTGATAAAAGCCCATTAATAAAGAAATTACTGAATTTTGACAAATCAAAGAAGTTTTTCTTCTGATTCCATTCCAAAAGAAATATTCTTTAAGCAATACTTAGAAGTTCTAAGATTTCTACATTACAAACTTATTACCTCTCCCTTCTTTTCTCTCTCTATACTCCTCCTCGTGAATGTCACTCATCAGGCAACTCACTATCTATGTCCTTCTCTTCTACCACCCTCTCCCAACTGCATGCTTTCCACCTGGCTGCGCCGAATGCTTAAAATAGGCTTCCTGATTTGGTGCATCATGCTCCCTCTCTTGCCTTATTCAAATAAATCTAAAAACCTATCTTTTTGAAGATGCATTTAAATCTTAATCCCTGACTATTCCAGATTTATTGATTGTAACCATTTTCTTGATAAATGAAATTCCAAAAGTTTCTTTTGCCCTGTATGTTTGTCTTGATTAGATTGTAAGCTCTACTGAGAAGATTCTGTCTCTTAAATGTTTTTGTACTGTGCTGTGTCTATTGAATAGCGCTATAGAAGTGTTAAATAGTAGTAATAGTAGTACAGCTATTAGATTGGCTCCAGCTATGAACAAATTAGTCGTAACTGACATGGAAATGTAGAAGGTAACACTACATATAATTCCAGACCACAAAATGCTCAGAATAACCTCAACAGCTAAGAAAGCAATTTCAATCTCTAAATAGCCATCTAAAAATGTTGCCTTCAGAAAATAAATCAAATTATCAGTAGGTATTTTTATGTTTAAATGATAAAGTAAACAAAGAAGCATTCATATATGTTTAAAAAAAGAAAAAAGTTGTATTACAAATTTTCCCCAAAGTTTAATACAATTTCTTTACCTCCAGTGAAACTAGTCCTACATAAAGTTGTAACTGTCTTACCTTTGGCATCTTGCGCAAGTTAGGAGAGAGCTTCAGGCTGGTGACTTGACCTCGATCATCTCCAACAATAATTATGGGATAGAGAGCGTTAAACTCCAGATGAGTAGGTTTGCATTTCTTCTTGGCTACAACAGCCTGCACACAGATGGCTCGGTACTTATTAATACTTAGGTCAAACACGTGGGCCTGGAAAAGAAATATTTAAAAAAGGGCTTAGAAAAGGAGAACAAACGATTCTTATTGTAAATAGGAATCTTAAAGAGAAACTTTTGTACTGTAGGCCAGATGTGATGACTGGGTAAAGGAAGAGATATACACAAAAAGACTACTGTAAAGGTGCTATAAAATGCATACATTCCATTAAAGTCTTAAAAACATCCTCTTGTCTGATTCTGTTTAATAATAAATTAAATAAAGAACTATTTAATCATGATAGTGAAACATATTAAAAGATAATTTTGTAATATCTTTTTATAAAGCTAATAACTCTTTAGACAAAAAAAAAGTGTCTTTAAATGGCTGTAAATCCGATTCCCACAGCCTTATGTTAGCCCCAAAATGCATTTTGCTTCCATTTTTACCTATTTGAAAAATCCCACAACACTACTGGTCCATCTTTTAGCATGGGAGTTTTTTTTAAAGGAGTCAAAGGGAGCTGCACCAGTGTTTGTCTTGTACTAAATTTATGTGACTATAATATTGATGGAAGCTAGCTCTCTAAAGCCCATGAATGCTTCTTATTATTTTATTTATATTTGTTTTTTTCTATACCCACATTCAATATAGAATATCACTTCGGTTTACAGAGTAACTCATGGGATAATATGACAACGGTGTCTTATTATTTTACATCATAACAGAATAAAATAAAAGTTTAACAATTAGGAAATATCATTTAAGATATGATATACAAAGAAACAAAGTGACTTAGTTTAACCGTTTGGAACATACAAGGAGCAGGAGATGCTGAAATAGCAGTGTCTTATTCTTCTTGATGGGGTAACTAATAACTAACTGGCAGTTTAGACACTTGAATAAGGGCTCGGTGGCTGAGGTAAGAGAGAGAAGGGGAGAGGGGTGGGGAAGGGCTGTTGGGAGCTTAGGGGGGGTGCTGGGGGGGTGAGGAAAGGAGTGAGTTTAATCATGATTGTGGGGTGGGGTTGGGAGAGATCATATGCATAGGGGGATGAAGTTAATTCGTTGGCTGGAAGGCTTTCTCGAATAGCCATGTTTTTAGGATCTTCTTGAACGTCTGGGTTGAAGGTTCCGTTCTGATTCGGGTCGGGAGTTTATTCCACAGAGAGGGGCCTGCAGTTGAGATGGTGCATTCTCTTGTTGTGGTAAGGTGGGCCAGTTTGGGGGAAGGAATGATTAGTAGTCCGGTGTTTTTGGATCGGAGGTTTCTTTGCGATTCGTATGGATGGAGGGTGTCCTTTAGCCAGTCTATCTTTTCATCGTTGATAGTCTTATGCATGAGGGTTAGGGCTTTGTATTGTATTCTGTGGTTTATGGGGAGCCAGTGGAGGTCTTTAAGAATGGGAGTGATGTGGGTGGTGCGTTTGCTGTTTGTGAGAGATCTGGCTGTTGCATTTTGCAGTAGTTGCAGTGGTTTGAGGATGGATGCTGGGAGCCCGAGGAGAAGGGAGTTGCAATAGTCTAGCTTGGAGAATAAGGGTACCTGGAACACTGACCGGTAGACATGATTGAATAGGAGGGGTTTGAGTTTTTTGAGGACCTGTAGCTTGAAGTAGCCCTCTTTTATTATTGCGTTACTGTGTTTTTTTAGGTCTAAGGAGTCTAAGGTGATGCCTAGGTCTTTCACGATTGATACGAGTTGATTGTTAGGTTGTGTGATCGAGGGCTTTTGAATGCTTTTTGTGAGGGGTTTGTTTGATATGTATAGTATTTCGGTTTTCTTGTGGTTGAGAGTGAGCGAAATCTGATTTAGGAGTTTTTGTATTTGGTATGAGTAAGACTCCCATTGTAGTAAAGTGTTCTGTATGTTCTCTTTCAAGGGGAGTAGGATCTGGATGTCATCTGCATAGATATAGTGGGAGAGGCCCATGTCCAAGAGGAGCTTGCAGAGGGGGAGCATGTATATGTTGAAGAGGGTAGAGGAGAATGATGATCCTTGTGGGATGCCGTGTGAGAGGGGGAATTGCTTTGATTCACTGGTGCTGAGTCTTACTTTGTATGTTCTATTTGTTAGGTAAGAGCCAAACCATTTTATGGTGGTATCTCCTAGTCCAATTTCCCTTAGCCTGGTTAGATGGTGTCGAAGGCCGCAGATATATCCAGTAGTATCAGAAGGTAGGAGTGGCCGGTGTCTAGTCCTCTGAGTGCTGTGTCAGCGAGGGTTAGAAGGAGTGTCTCTGTGCTGAGTGACTTCCTGAAGCCGTGTTGTGAGGGGTACAGTAGTTTCTGGGTTTCGAGGTGTTCGGAGAGTTGGTGGTTTACGATTTTTTCCAGAATCTCTGAGATGAATGGTAGATTAGTTATGGGTCTAAAATTGGCTGGGTCGGAAGTGTCAAGTTGTGGTTTTTTGATTATGGGTTTGATTATGGCGTCCAGGAATGTATGGAGTTGAGAAGGTTCAAAAAATAAATAACAAATTCTGGTGTCTAATCAGACATTTACACGGGAATCTCAAATCAAATTTTGCAGATTTACTCAGAACTTCTGGCTTCATGGATAGGAATTTCCTGCGACGTTCTTGGGTTATCCTGGTAATATCGGGGAAGATCCATAATTTTTTACCATAAAATAAATGATGACAGTTACGAAGGAAATCTTTCAATTCTGAATTCCTCTCAGAAAGAAATGCATAAATAACCATCTCTTGAGATGATTCCAACTCAGAAATATTCATAGAAGAAATGGGTTCAGAATCCTTAGGAACTCCTCCTTCCGATTTTGAAAAAAGTAAGCCCTAGTTATTGCAGGAATAGCCTCCTCTGAAAATTTAAGAATCTGCATTAGATAACTCTTGAGCAAATCCATAGGAGGTAACAACCTTATACATGGAAAATTCAATATTCTTAGATTTAAAATTCTTAGAACATTTTCAACATTTTCCAGTTTCTTAATTGAGATAATATCTAATTGAACCAACTTATGTTGCACTGATTCTACTTTTGCAATTTTTGTATCCAGCTCAGTAACTTTAGCCTCCAAAGGCCCAACTTGCTTCTCAATAATCAGCACAAGTCAATTACTTTCCACTACAGCAGCAGTTAAAGAGGTAATAGCCTTCTCTACAGAAATTAAGGCATTTCAGACAGATTCCAGCATTATGGGGTAGATTTTTAAAAACGGCGCGTTCGCGTACTTTTGTTCGCGCTCCAGGCGCAAACAAAAGTACGCTGGATTTTAGTAGATACGCGCGTAGCCGCTAAAATCCAGGATCGGCACGCGCAAGGCTGCCGATTTTGGGCAGCCGGCGTGCGCCGAGCCGCGCAGCCTGCCTCCATTCCCTCCGAGGCCGCTCCGAAATCGGAGCGGCCTCGGAGGGAACTCTCTTTCGCCCTCCCCTCACCTTCCCCTCCCTTCCTCTACCTAACCCAACCCCCCGGCCCTATCTAAACCCCCCCCCCACCTTTGTCCGGGGATTTACGCCTCCCGGAGGGAGAAGTAAATCCCCGCACGCCAGCGGGCCGCTAGCGCGCCGAGATGGGGGCGGTTCCGGAGGGCGCAGCCATGCCCCCGGACCGCCCCGGGCCGAAACCACGCCCCCGGGCCCGCTCCCGACACGCCCCTTACACGCCGCCGACAAAAAACCCAGGGACTTACGCGAGTCCCGGGGCTCTGCGCGCGCCGGCAGGCCTATGGAAAATAGGCACGCCGGCGCGCAAGGCCCTGCTCGCGTAAATCCGCCCAGGATTTACGCGAGCAGGGCTTTTAAAATCCGCCCCATGTCTTTAGGTTTCTCAAAAGATAACTTTAACAACGGGCATACCTGAATGCTCTCCACTCCTTCACTCTCAGGGTTGCTTCCACCACTGTTGGTATCAGCAAGCTTAGGGACAAAAGAGAGGCCCGTGGAATCTGTACAAAGCAGATTCTCCAAAGGGAAGTCCAAAATCCTTTCCCTTCTCGGGGCCATAAAGATAGTATCAACTCTTTGTCTCAAATCCAAATCCTAAGGAAATGGGGGTGAAGGCACATTCGGTGCAGTGGGGCTCAACAAGATCACTTCAGCGAAAGAAGGCAATGCTCGCTCAACAATCAACTCCATAGCAGCTTTCCCTTCCGGCATGGCAGTTAGGGGTGCTGCAAAAAAGTCTCAATCCATTTTTGTTGAAAATGCTTGGAAATGGGAGAAGAGCTTGAAATCTCCATCAGTGAGCCTCCCTCTTGGTATGAGGCATCTCAAGAAAATAAGTTATTTAGCAAAAGATTTAGAGTAGCGATTTTTAGCGTGTAGGTCAGGCAGCAACCATCTTGTTCCCCCCCTCCCCAGAGGATGGGTTTTCAGGCATATATGCCCACAACATTTTTGCTTTTTTGGGGGCATATAAGGATAGGGTGGAGGGAGGTTCACCAGACGGGAATTTGTATTTCACCAGGGTAGGATGAGGACTGGGCCAGCAGGTCCGTATTGCTGTTTGTTTGTTTTTTAAATAACACATTGACACTTAACTGGCTATAGTCTTTGAAATATAGCAGTTAAAGGCAAAGCTATCTGGGAACACATTCCCAGATAAATTTGACCTATTCTTAGGCACATCTGGAGAGAACCAAATCACTTATTTGACTAATTCCAAATATTGGCATTAGCAAGAAAATTTATTTGGCTAACTCGTCCCCTCCCTGGAATGTTCCCAACATGCCCTATTATTATTTTAGCTAAGTAAGTCATTATCTAGCAAAGATTTAGCCAAAGTTAGTCAGATAAATAAGGGGGGGGGGGGATTTACCATTTAACCAGATAATGTATGAGTTATCCAGCTAAAGGGCTTTGAATATTGGTCTCACAGTACGAGGTCTTTAAATCTCATGTAATATGGCTTTTGATACAGACCCTGCTACTTTGTTAGCCTTTTTTCTGGATTACTTCCACTCCATTTATATCATTTTAAAGATACAGTTGTCAGAACTGGATGAGGTCTCACCAATGACCTGAACAGAGGCATTGATCTCCTTCTTCTACTGCTAACATCTTCTCCAGGTTATATCCTACCATTCTAATACTTTAGCCACTGCCTTTTGTAATGTTTTGATATTGGGAGATAGCTGTAATGCCCTCTCCCTAGATAGATATTTATATCCCTATTGGAGGCCCACCTAGTAACTTGAGGTGAGGTTTACATATTAGTGTAGGGGGTTAGGGGCCACTTTGACATTCAACGTGAGACGTATGAACAGAACAGTGGTCTCTTGTGAAGATTTGATGACCTTCGGGGAGAGGAAACTCACCCAAAGATGAGATTGGTGCAATGTTCTCTCCACCTAGCTTGATGTTACCCAGGTAGAAAGTCCATCAAGCTAGGTGGAGAGAACACTGCACCAATCTTATCTTTGGGTGAGTTTCCTCTCTCCAAAAGTCATCAAATCTTCACAAGAGACCACTCTATTTTCATTCTGCTTTTTAATTGATAGGGATAAGTTAGAATTTTTTAGCTCAGGTGAGTTTTCAGTTACAGGCACTTTTCTTATTATTGGAACCTCACTGTCGAGATGCCCTAATTCTAATGCATCATTAGTATCCTTTGAAGATACCTCTCTCCGAACCATGCCCTGCTGAGCGACTGTCGGCTTTCCCCTTTGTTCTAGCTTAAAAGCTGCTTTATCTCCTTTTTAAAGGTTAGCACCAGCAGTCTAATTCCACCCTGGTTAAGGTGGAGCCCATCCCTTTGGAAGAGACTCCCCCTTCCCCAAAAGGTTCCCCAGTTCCTAACAAAACTGAATCCCTCTTCCTTGCACCATCGTCTCATCCACACATTGAGACTCCGGAGCTCTGCCTGCCTCTGGAGCTCTGCCTGCCTCTGACATCACGCCATCTTGGTATTTAGCCTGCCCTTTTGTGCTAGCTAATCGAGTTAGCAAGGACTTCGATTTGTCCGGTCTAAGCTACTCTGCCGCTTTTGTGCTGCTGCTGGAAGCTCTCTTGGATAAGTTCTTGGAGGAGAAGTCCATTACCTGCTATTAAGTTCACTTAGAGAATAGCCACTGCCATTAGCAATGGTTACATGGAATAGACTTAGTTTTTGGGTACTTGCCAGGTTCTTATGGCCTGGATTGGCCACTGTTGGAAACAGGATGCTGGGCTTGATGGACCCTTGGTCTGACCCAGTATGGCATTTTCTTATGTTCTTATGTTCTCTCTGCCCTTCAGGGTATTGACTAACCTGGGTTCCTTCTCCTCGGGGGCCCTCTGCTTTATTTCAGGTGCCTTACAGGGATCAGATACTCGCTCGTCGGGGGCCTGCTCTCCCTGCCTTGGTGCCAGTACCATCTACTTCAGCCTGGTGAAATCGCATACCTACAGCTACTATCTAGTGAGTAATCTAACTGTCAGCCTGTTTCATCTACAGCATTGCCTTGCTGGGAAACCTACACCGGAATTCCCCTATACCAACAGGGTGAGAAGGGTCCCCTCTGCCGAGGGTCCCGAGACTGCTAAGAACATAAGAACATAAGAAATTTCCATACTGGGTCAGACCAAGGGTCCATCAAGCCCAGCATCCTGTTTCCAACAGAGGCCAAACCAGGCCACAAGAACCTGGCAATTATCCAAACACTAAGAAGATCTCATGCTACTGATGCAATTAATAGCAGTGGCTATTCCCTAACAGGCCGATACAGTACAGTGCACTCCGGTAGAGCGCACTGTTAACCTGTGATTGGACGTGCGCCCTCGACACGCCAGCTTCACCCCCTATTCAGTAAGGGGTAATAGCGTGTCGAAAATGCATGTCCAACCCCCCCGAACCCAATACCGCCCGCAACATGCAAATGCATGTTGATGGCCCTATTAGGTATTCCTGCGCGATACATTAAGTAAAATGTGCAGCCAAGTTGCACATTTTACTTTAAGAAATCAGCGCCTACCCAAGGTAGGCATTAATTTCTGCCAGCGCCGGGGAAGTCCACAGAAAAGCAGTGCATCCAGACTACCTCACTACTGCCACCTCTGGTGGTATACATCAAGCTGTACAATAAAAGATCTAATTCTGTGTTTGTACGTCCTGAGTCTAGCCCAGTACTGTGGCTCCCCACGGGGCTCCTCCTCGTGGGCATGGTCATCTGCCACAATACCCAAGAATCCACCCAAACACTGCTTATCCATAACAGTGCTGTGGCAGTCAAAAAACAAAACAAATGTTAGGAATTATTAGGAAGGGAATGTCAAATAAAACAGTGGATATCATAATACCTCTGTATTGCTCCATGGTGAGACTGCACCTTGAATACTGTATGCAATTCTGGTAGCCACATCTCAAAGAAGATATAGTTGCACTGGAGAAAGTGCAGAGAAGGGTGACAAAAAATGATAAGGGGCATGGAACAGTTCCCCTGTGAGGATAGGCTAAATAAGTTAGGGCTGTTCAGTTTGGAGAAGAGACGACTGAGGAGAGATATGATAGAGGTCTACAAAATCATGAAAGGACTTGAACAGGTTAATGTAAATCAGTTATTTTCTCTCTCAGATAATAGAAGGACTTTGGGGCATTCAATGAAGTTAGTAAGTAGCTCATTTAAAACAAATCAAAGACAATTCTTTTTCACTCAGCCCATAGTTAAGCTCTGGAATTCATTGCCAGAGGATGTGGTTACTACAGTTAGTGTAACTGGGTTTAAAAAAAAGTTTGGATAAGTTCCTAGAGGGAAAATCTATAAACTGCTATTAATCAATAAGTAATAGTAGCTTGAGATCTATCTAATGCTTGGGTATTTGCCAGGTACTTGTGATTTCGATTGGCCACTATTGTAAACAGGATGCTGGGCTTGATGGACCCTTGGTCTACCCAGTATGGCATATCTTATGTTCTATGTTCTTAAACTAGTCTCCCTGAAAAGTAGACTGCATAACCTCAAGACCTCCTTCTTTTCAATGTTCAGAAAGCTATTACCGACCATCCTATCTTTAATAGTTCTAAAACACTGATCCAAAAGCTCAGTGGGAGGATTTCCATCAGAATTGTAGGGTACACAAAACTGGATACTATCAACATATAAATATATGGTGCACAAGAATTCAAAATCTTCCCAAGTAGCTGTAAGTCCAAGTTAAATAACTGGGCAAGTAATGCTGAGCCCTGTGGTTCCCCTGTTCTCAGTGTCTTCCGTGTTGAAGTGTTATCCGCAGCCTTTATATGCTGCTTTCAGTATGTCAGGTAAGAAGAAAACCTCTCTAAAACAGTGTCATCTATCCCAACTGATCTCAAATGCAACAGCAAGATCTTATGCTTGAGCTGTCAAACACAACTGACATATCTAATTGAATTGACAGAACAGCTCTCCATTATCACGAATACTACAAAGGAAGTCTAGAATTGAAAAAAGCAAAGCTTCCATCATCTGCCTTTTTTTGAAATCCATACTGATTTACATAAAAGATTTTATATTTCTGTATGAATTCTTCCAACTGCAAAATACACATTTTTCAATAACCTTAGTGCTGGCAAGTTGGAGACTGGCTGATACTCTGAAACCGCATTTGATGGAATTTCTGATTTCTTTTTCACCGGGTAGACTTCAGCTCTTTTTAAATTGTCTGGAAAATCACCTTCATTCAAAAAAGCATTAGCAATATTCACAAGATGGACCTATGAAGTAGAAGACATGCTCCTGATAACCCAGAAGGAACAGGAGTGCAAGGAGTAGCTAGCCACTTTCAGCTGAGAAATTGCTTTTTCAACGCCTGTGATTATTATCTGCTCAAACTGTGCCCATTTTACTGGGCCAAGATCCACCGATTAAAATTTAGCTACAGAAGTTAGACAATTATTCAGCTTTCTTTTTTACCTTATCATCAAAATAGTCAGTCACTTTCTCACAATCGATATCTGAGACAAGCACCTTCTTATTAGTTTCTGTTAAACTACCTATGACAATAAACAATTCCTTTGGTTGATTCAGGGCATTCTTTATTTGACTCGTATAATACTCTGCACCTCTATAAACCCTCAAATACAACAGTTAACATTTTTACTCTCCTGAGATTCATTTTATGCTGTTGGTACTCATTTCAACAAAGTTCCTTCCTTTTTCTATTTAATTCCTCTGTAAATCAAGGAGCAGATTTTTTTATTGGTGAATTCTCCTTCACTTAGATTTTTGTTCTGCGGCTCTTTGTGCTCATAACCTTTCCCTGTCTTGTCATTTCTCTGTATAGACTCGTACCTGCTGCCCTGGCCTTCCTTGTTACTTATAGGTATCCTTGTGAGATCTTCATTTTTGTCCTTTTCTCTACTACATTTGTTTGTGAAGGGCGTCACCCCCCTCATCCGATTTAAATTTTGTCTATGTATATTTTGAATCTCTTACCTAGGATCCCGTTTGCTTCACAGACAGATGCAGGCTTTGGTACAGAATATTTTTTTATTGTTTGATGTAGAAATCCAGCCCCCGATATAGAAATGTCTTCTTTATACCATTTCTAGAGCCATTGCCATGGGGTAAAGATAGGCTAACAGGCATAAGAACATAAGACTTGCCATATTGGGTCAGAAAAAAGGTCCATCAAACCCAGTATCCTGTTTCCAACAGTGGCCAATCTAGGTCACAAGTCCCTGGCAGGATCCCAAGGGGTAGCAAGATCCCAAGCTGCTTATCCCTGGGATAAGCAGTGGATTTCTGCAATTTTACCTTAATAATGGTTTATGGATGTTTCCTTCAGAAACTTGTGCAAACATTTTTAAACGCAAGTACATTAATAGTTTTCACCACATCCTCTGGCATCGAAATCCAGAGTGTAATTATGCATTGAGTAAAAAAATATTTTTCTTATTAGTTTTAAATGTATTACCTAGTAACTTCATTGTGTGTTCCCTGGTCTTTATACTATTTGAAAGAGTAAACAACCGATTAACGTTTACTCGTTCCAATCCACTCATTATTTTATAGACCTGTATCATATCTTCCCTCAGTCATCTCTTCTCCAACTTGAATAGTCCTAACCTCTTTAGCCTTTCCTCATAGGGGAATCGTTCCATCCCCTTTATCATTTTGGTCCCCCTTCTCTGTACCTTTTTTAATTCTGCTATATCTTTCTTAAGATGTGGTGACCAGAACTGCACCCAATACTCAAGATGAGGTCATACCATGGAGTGATACAGAGGCATTAGGATATTCTTTGTTTTATTCTCCATTCCTTTCCTAATAATCCTTAGCATTCGATTTGCTTTCTTGCCTGCTGCTGCTGCACATTGAACAGAAGATTTCAACGTATTATGAACGATGATGCCTAGATCTTTTCCTGATGGGGACTTCTAATGTGGAGTCTTGCATTGTGTGGCAATAATTTCGGTTACTCTTTGCTAAGATGGTAACTTTAAAATTGGTGCGCAGGCACACATGTGAATCAGCCTGCACCCAGGAATGCGGCTATTTTATAACTTGCACGTATGTATGTGTACATGTTATAAAGTAGCCTGGCTGCATGAACATATGCATCAAATTTTAAGTTGGCGTGCAGATCCCGCTTTTACCACATAAATTGGGGGATTTTAAAGGGGGTACGTGCTAACGCTGTTCCCAGTTTTACCAGTTCATCCCCAGTTGACCCAGTTAATTGATATGTCCTCCAAAACCTCCCAGGCATAATAGTCTTCACTTCTGCCTAGTTTTTAAAAATGTTTAACTTACACGTTATTCACAGCAGAAGTAAAGTTATGCGGTAGGGTCCTTGGTATGCACTTGATCGCATAAGTATTTACTTGCACATTTCAGATTCATGCCCCGAAATGCCCTCGCCAGCCCCTTTTTGAAAACTTCTGAGATGGGCATACCGCAGCATTTATGTGTATATCCAGGCAGCTTTTAAAATCCACTCAGCACACGTTAGCCCGAGTTATTCATGCATCTCCTGATTGATGAGTGCGCCAGGTTTTTAATCTTTACCTTAAAATGCACCACTTTGCAGTTGACCATATTAAATTTAATTTGACATTTGCAAGCCCAGGCTTGAAGGTTTGCAAGGTCCTCTTGCAATTGCTCACAATCCTCTTGTGATTTAAGAACTTTGAATAATTTTGTGTCCTCTGCAAATTTGATCACCTCACTTGTTTCCATTTCCAACAGTGGTCCCAGAACAGATCCCTGGGATACTCCACTGTTCTCCTTTCTGGGATGTATAGTATCTGATCCCAGTGATTTGCTACTCTTTAGATTGTCAACTGCCCTAGTACATTTTCCAGATTCACTGAGATTTGTTTCAGTTCTTCTGAATCATTACCTTTGAATATCATTTCTGGCACGGATATGTCTCTTGATCGCAAAGAATACCAATGTGCCCAAAATATTACTTCATTCATCTTCATACTAGGCTTCATTGACCTTCATAATAGGCTTCATCGTATAGCATAAGTTCACTTTTCCACTCCGCCTTATGTATAATCATTGGTCAATACTAGTACATTTTTTTGTTATGTTTTTCAATTTGCAAGTATCTCATGTTAATGCCACTTGTGTTGTGCTCCTTTAAATCGCAATATAATTGCAAATTGCCACATTACTTAACTTAGTAAATAGAAGCCACTGTGTCCGAGTTGAATTTTGCCCGGTAAACTCTGCCGTTTGCATTCGATTTTTCCTTCAGAGAAGTCACATCTATTGAACTTTGGGAGGAAGGAGCAAGATCCAGAGACCCTCAACAGAATTTCCATCCTATAGAACTAGGATAAAGGCTGCGGGCAAGAGACAAAATTTTGGACTCAGGATTTTTCCAGGATTCAGGGGATTTCCCCAATCCACCGGGCCAGTTTATACACTGAGAGGAAAAGTGATAAGCTCCCTCCCAAGAACTTGAGAAAAGGACATGAGCCCAGAACTCAGGAAGACAGTGTAAATATTCCCATTGTACGGTTTCATTTATGGAGTCCTTATTGGTCACTGATGGACGTTTTTGAGATAATCAATAAATTTTATTTGAACACCTAGTCTGTATCAAGCCCGTTGTCCCAGCAGCAAAGACATCTACAGAAAACTACACATACTTACGGAAAAGCACACCATCGCCTGGGCCACAGAGGACTGCCTTCAACCCCATAGAAAGAACTCATACCTTGGGATCTACAGGAAGGGTGAACTTGCATGTGAAGATTGCCCCAGATAAGAAATATTTTTATGGCCCTAGGGAAGGCAGTAACACCCTGGACAAAGGGTTACACAAACATAGCTGGTTAGGTTTAAAGTTATCTGGTTACATATATCTGGATAACTTTAGGCGAGTATATTCAGCTGAATATCCATGACAAGTTGTCTAGCTAACATTAGAAAGATAATTTGTCCTCTTGCCATTTTTCTGAATTTGATCTCCATATGCATTGATTTAAGTTGCAGGTGCTCAGTAAGGGTCAAAGACAATTAAAAAAAAAGAAGGGGGGGATGGAAATAAAAGAACAAAATAAACATTTTCTAGCTTGGCAACAAAGAATCCAATCAATACCAGACTGAAAAGTGCAGACTGATTTAATACCAAGATGCCCTTTATGATGTGAAATATCTTTCACTTCCAAGCTTCCTCTATCCTCGTGATGGATTTTTCTTCTTGCCCTCCTGTATTGAACCACAGTATACTATGCTGACAAATGCAGTGAGCATTTTACAGATGCCCATGGATGAGAGAAGAGAGACAATAAACTTAACGACAGACTGTGCCCTGAAATCCCGAGGGACCGTCTGACATCAGACAACAATTTCTTACAGCCTTTCAACTACGAATGATCAGAATTTGCCAAAATGCAGCAGGAGAGAAAAGAGGAAGGCAAGGGACACAAAAAGCTAAGCTGATATGAGAGTGGAAATAAAACACAGCAAATTCAGTTTTTTCACAGAAAGGATCGTGGATACATGGAACAGCTTCCCAATGGAGAAGGGTGGAGGCAAAATCATGAATTGAATTAAAGAAAGCACCAGGATCCTTAGCTGCAGAGAAGGGAAAGCCAGAAATCACTGGGGTCTATGGCACTGAACCAGGAAGTATATTAAGCAATGTAAGGAGTGACCCTCTTTTCCCCTGTCCACCTTAAATCCCTCAGAGGGAGAGAGCTCTGTGGGCGAGACCCTGCAGGGCATGGGAGAGTCCTGAGGGTGGAACCAACTGGGACAGGGTAAGAGTGTAAGCCCAGCTGGGTTTAGGAGGCCGCCAAGCCCAGGGAATGGGAAGTGTACTGCAAAGGTGCGCAGTCATTCTTGCTGCTGAAGTGCTGTTAATGTGAATAACTTGGAAGTGCAATTGAAAAAGCTGGAGTCAGTGTGGTTTTCTGCTCCAGCCAAGGTGATTTGCTCAGTCACCCTCACAGGCAGGTCAGATGGGCCTTTTGGTCATGTAAATTTCAGATTATTACCATTGTTATCAACCTCAGACATTAACTTCTATTGGGAAAAGGCATTGTATAAAACAGTGGTTCCCAACTTGGGGTGGGTGGATCTTCAGGGGTCTGGGAGACCATCTCAGGGGTCCTCCAGAAGAGATACTAGAAAGTATAGGCACGGAGGAATGAGCAGGCTGCTGTTACTTGTGATTAGCTGAGCTTCTACCACAGGCCAGTAGAATGAGAGTGGGGCCTATTACTGACCCCCAAAATTTCACCCCACATTGCTGCAGATCAGGAGAAAGAGGGATAGAGCAGGGCCGTTTGCACCCATTAGAAGCCTGAAACCATGCGTGAGGAAAAGGATATAGAGAAGAGAGGAGCTGGCTGCAGCGAGCTGAACCTTTTCAGCCTTTGCTACTGACTGAGGAAAGCAGATTTATCTCACCAGTGAGAAACATTTCCCACTCCTGCCACGTGCTCTGCCACTGGCCTGATAGACAGGAGAGGAGAGCAGCACCAAAAGTGAGTAGAATGGCTCAAAGGAAGAAAGGAGGAAATAGGACTGGGGCTGCCAGTATGAGGGGAAAGACAGAGGGAAGAAGGCATGAGACAGAAATTAAGAAATGGGGGATAAAAAGGGGGACAGGAATCCAAGACCTACCTGCTTAAGGGGAGTGAGAGTGGATAGCAGTCTAACAGGGGAGAGAAGGAGAGGACCCCCGGGAATCATGCTGGGCAGAGAGATAAGGAGGGACAGAGGACCACCATGGTCCACAAGGAAAGAAGGGAAAGAAAAATGGCCACCAAGGATCAAGGAAGGAGGATGAAACTGCAGCCAGGTTTGGATATGACAAACACAAAAGTGATCTAGGGGTCATGGAGCCTTCTTCCCTTGGAAAAGCAGACCACTGTTTTGCTTTATCTAAAAATCTAAATTATTTTGTGACTATCACTTTCTGTATATTCGTAAGGATCTTAAAAGAAAATAATACATTCTAAAAGAAAAGCCGGCTAATAGGGCCTACATTTTCAGGGAGGGGAAGCATCAATTTGTCCTTTGAAAACTGCTGTTCCCCGCCACTGAGGGTAAAGGTACCCGTGAACAGCAGCAGATTTGTACCTGTCGGGGGAAAAAGGAGCAGGGCTATCTTGGGTGAGGGCAAATGTATGCAGGGATTGAATTCTGAAATCCTCCCGCTGAACTTTGCACCTGCTTCAAAGCTGACGGACAGTATACAGAAATAAAAGTACCGGCGAGCTTTCAACAAGAAACTCCCCAAGCAGGCTCCCTTGGAAAATTAGCTTGCAGCTCTGCAGGTCCCAGTGCTGACTTTCTGCCAGGTCGCACCAAGTTGCAAACCTGGAACTTTTTAAAAACTTTCTTCCTTTTCCCCATTGCAGCTGGAGTGGGAGGTGGAATGGCCTCAACCTTCAATTATGAGGGCAGTTTTTAAAGAGCTTTGTAAATTGCCCTCCCTACATACTCAGTTTAGATCAAAGTTTTATACAGTAGGAATGATGCTGGAGTGCATATCATTATTTCTTTTGTTATAGCATGCAAAAATTAAACAGACGTATGTGTGTGTGTGTGTGTGGGGGGGGGGGGGGGGGCTGTGAAACTTTTACAAGCTGAAAGGGGGCCATGTTCCCTGAAAGGTTCGGGACCCCTGGTGTATAACAAGATGACCATACAGTGCCATGTGCAGCTGGATCAGTGTTTGTCAATAGGGATGTGAATCGTGTGATCGATCATCTTAACGATCGATTTTGGCTGGGGGGGGGGGGAGGGAAATCTGATCGTCATGGTTTTTTTTGTTAAAAAATCGTCAAATCGTAAATCGGCGGGAAAACCGGCACACCAAAACAACCCTAAAACCCACCCCGATCCTTTAAAACAAATCCCCCACCCTCCCGAACCCCCCCAAAATGTTTTAAATTACCTGGGGTCCAGTGGGGGGGGGGGGGGTGTCCCGGCGCAATCTCCCGCTCTCGGGCCACGGCTGCGTTAATAGAAATGGCGCCGGTGGCCCTTTGCCCTTACTATGTGACAGGGCAAAGGTAGCGCCGGCGCCATTTTGGTTCCCGTCACCCGACATCACGAGTGCAGGAGATCGCTCCCGGACCCCCGCTGGACCCCCAGGGACTTTTGGCCAGCTTGGGGGGGCCTCCTGACCCCCACAAGACTTGCCAAAAGTCCAGCAGGAGTCCGGGAGCGACCTGTATGACATAGTGAGGGCAAAAGTAGCGCCGGCGCCATTTTGAATATTGGCAATACGGCCCGAGTGCAGGAGGCACCAGGTAATTGAAAACATTTTGGGGGGGGTTCGGGAGGGTGGGAGATTTGTTTTAAAGGGTCGGGGTGGGTTTTAGGGTTGTTTTGGTGTGCCGGTTTTCCTGCCCTCCCCCCTCCCCCGATTTACGATTTTTTGATGATAAATCGGGGGAATTGCTATTGTATCGCGGCTCTAATGATTTTTGACGATTTAAAATATATCTGACAATTGTTTTAAATCGTCAAAAAACGATTCACATCCCTATTTGTCAATGCCACCACCATCACTTGTGTGAGTAAATCAAAGAGAATGTGAGAACTAGACCCAAGATGGTGGCATTTGAGCAGAGAGATTCCATGGGGCTCTAGCTTACAGTAATAATAGTGAGCTTTATTTATCTTCATTCCTATTTCAAAGTGGTTACACAGAAAGGTAAGGTGTGAAGTTCTCCTTTAGCATATGTTTTACAGACTTCATCTTCTTAGCCTATTAAGGATATCCTCTTCCTCTGTGATTCTGGTGGTATTTCATTGGAGGATTTCACTGCTGAAGCAGGCCTGGGAATAGCTGCCTGGCTGGTAAGCAAGGTACTACTATGCCCTGAAACATGTACTTTGCACCTGCTTCAGTATTACTATGCCCTGATACATCCTCTCCCAATCTGAATGAGAGTGGAGTGAAACCAGGTCTGACTTGCCAGTTGCTTTCAGAGTTGTGCAGTGGGATAAACCTGCAGAGAAGGCCATAACATTGGATTTCCTGTGTGGTGTACATACAGTCCAACCTACTGTCCTGAGAGGAGGGTTAATATCTGAAAAAGTGTGTAAGCCTGGAAAATAGCAGGAGAGTCCAAGATCTGTGGTAAGCTCAGCATGTCTCTTCCTCTTATTGTTATGAAAGTCCTTTTATCCCTGGGTGTGGGTTCTTAATCTCTGGGAGCAAGGCTCTCTTTCTAGGCCCACTGGCGTGTAAATTAGAATCCCTTCCCCAGGTGAGTCACTACAACCTCTCTCAGTGATGGTGCCACAGGGAACAGACAGGACACTGTTGTGGGTGTTCCAAAATTAAAGTTTATTGTGATTTCTTCAAGTAAAATAGTCAAACATCAGATTAAGCACATGGTGAACACTATTGCCTTTTCAGAAGTGTTACCTGTTCATGGAAAGGGGAAAGAGAGACTAAATCATATAAATAATTTCAATGCATGGCTCAAAACTTGATGTAAGGAAGAACGTTTTGGATATATTGGGGGCTACGGCCATGTATAGAACAGTAAGAGGCTCTATGTCAAGATGGCTTACATCTGTCCATGGCATGAAAAAGGATCCTAAGTGAAAAATTCAAATCATATACCATTAAACATTTAAACCAGAGGACGGGGGTAGCAAACGGAAAATGGATTGTCACTCCTAACATTTCTAAGAAGTGGGTAAAGAAATTAATAAAAATCAGCTGAATAGGGCAGAAAAGATGTCCAAAAAGAGAAGCTGGAAAGCTATGAACATAAATGTCCATAGTCTGGGAAATAAAATCCCACACCTGCAGGCTCTAATGGTGGAAGTGGGTTTGGACAGTGTTACTGTTACAGAGACAAGCGATTGCGCCTGTAATGGAGAAAGCTCGTTCGCGGGGTGATGACCAGTCTGGTTGTTTTAGGTGACGGTACTTGGAGTAGCAGGTGATTTGTATGTGGTAGCTTGGACAAAAACAGACACATGCTCACTAAGACTTACTGAACTCTGAGAACTAGATCTGTGTCAGCGCCAATGGATGATGCCACTAATGCAAAATGGCTAATTCATGCCTGCTTGTCAACATAGAAATCCATTTTGATGCTACCCAAAGTATGTAAAAAGAAAAACCCAGAAAATATTATTTGGGATTTAAGTTTATTCCGATAGCAAGGAGAAATCACAATTTTTTTCAGTTTGGCAGTTTGCTTCCTTCTCTTCTCGTTGTCCAGCTCAATCAGAACCAGGCTGGGATCCGGTGCAATTGTGGACCCTAGGTGCAATGACTTTCCCTCCCATCACGGGCTGTGAACGCTGCCATCACAGCATCCCCAACTGGCTCAGGAAACAGAAGACTTAACCTTGGATTTGAACTCAGGTGCATAGCACTGCCACTGAGCTAGCAGGCTGGCCCCAAATCACTTTTTAATCCACAGGATTATTAGTTAATTCCTAGTCAATTGTGGACTTTAATAGTTTTCATATCTTAAAAGGTCTATATGTCTAATAGTGAAAAAAAACCCTGCCCCATGTTCTGAAAGCATCTCTTATGGAATGACATTTTACATTAAGGTTATTAATATTTGTACAGTTTGGCATAGTATTGTATCACAGCCATGAAGGACCTGAGAGGTAGTTAAAGGCAGTATATATTCTTGTTATTAAACATGCCCTTCTCTGCTGGTTCCATTGATTTCCCCCATTGTTTCGGGATTAGAGTCAAAACGTGAATGCACTGTACAGGGACTCAGACTAGTTTCACCTTTAAAATGTCACCCCATGTATTCCATTTAGTCTGACATCCATCCTGAAGTAGAGAAGACCAACAGCAAATCAATATTCTAATATTAAACCATCCTTGAGGGTTACAAACAAAAAAAAAAAACAAGAGGACTTTTTTTTGGCTGTAAAATTTGTTTTAGTTCATGGAGTCCTAGAACTCCATCCAACATAAGAAATCTCAATATTGATCTCCAATGTTACTAAAGAAGTTGCATATTTAGCTAACCTTACTATTTCTGTCATCACTGCTTATGCTGCATTTGTTGACATTGTCGGGTTCCAAGCCAGGTTTATTCAGGTAGCAGATAAAATAAGTATACGGTGTCAGTTTTGCAATATGTTTGTTCAGCTAAGGCCCAGACTTAGCTGTATAAATGCCGGAATATAAAAATCCCATCAGCTGTCATTATCTGACTACTGTTGATTTTCAGCCAGAGAGCAGGCCTAAAGATAACTGGATAAACTTATCTGGCTAGCTTTAATATCGTTGGGAATATTCAACAGTGTGACTGTGTTGCTGACTATCCCAGCAAAGTTAGCTGGATAAGTTTGCCAGCTGGCCACAGTTCCCTACACAGGGTAGGCGCAGGCAGAAGTACAGATCCAGAGCCCAGGTGGGGGTAAAGATAAGTCAGCCAGGATCACAATACACGCAGACGCAGGTGTCCTTCTCTTATGGCTCAACAACATTAACCTTATGTGGGAATATTATGGCTGCGGCACAAATCAAAAGTAATCAAAACAAACTATTATAGATACCACATACTTGCAATTCATCAATCACATTAACATCATAAAGTGCAGCACCTGAACTAGCAAATGCAGGGTGACCAGCCTTGATAATAGTCTCGCAACAGCGCAAGTTGCCTCCAAACCTCTTTCCCACTACCAGGCTGGCACAATCCATGGCCGGAACCCCGTTCCGTAAAACTCCGGGGCCCGGATGAGATCACTGTTCTTGTCGTGTTCTCCCGCCGAAGTGAAGAAAAACAGCTGTTGTATTCAATTTATATCACCATCATTGTTGATGGGCAAACAGTTCCGCTGAGGGTCCATTACCTCACCCTCTTCTGCCAGCTGGCCACCCCGCCATTCATGCTGTGACGACCTAGCTTTATCAACGGGAGGTAGAAGGGTGGGCCGGGAAAAAAGGGGCAGTTTGAGGCTGAACCTGTGCTCATATGGAGTATGGGCTGGCCTCTGGCTTTTCCCTGCCTCTCCAACCACTCTGCAACCTCACCAAGTCCCTCCCCAACCCCCTCTCTGTCTGCCTGCTGTCCTTCCTCTTGATTAAATCCTCCATTCTGACTCATCGCTGCCCGCCCCCCCTCCCCCACTGTAGTCCGCTTGCACACATGTATTGTGCCCAGCACCAGTCAGCAGCCTTGGGTGCCGGGTCTAAGTCAAAACAACTAGGTCCGTGTTCAGGCAAACCAGGTTCACGTTTAAATAAACAGAGCTCAAGATCTGTCTCTCAAAAGTGTTCAAGCTGCCCCAAGACTATTAACAAATCCACAAAATAGTTAGGACGGATCATTTTCAACAGTGAGTGCAAATCAGCACATAAATGTCTAAGTATGTGCACACAAATGTGTACCTGTATTTTATAAACTGTTTGGTAGGAGCTGAACAATTTCTAAAGTACTACATATCTCTATCCTGAAGGTACGCACGTATGTTTCAGTCCGTGCATATTTTTTAATGCAGTAAACTGCATGCTTTCTATACCTGTTTATAAAAGTGCACACACATTTTACATGTGAAATAACTGTAATATGTGGGTGTGCTTACCGCAGTATTTAATAAAGTATGGGTATACTCAGCCTATGAAAATACTCGTGTGTGCACTTTTAATCATCAGTTTGCTTACACCTTCGCCAGTTCAACTAGACTCTCCACCCTGGCCGCCTACCACTTAACCCTGACTTCTTACTCAAAAACTATGAGCAAAAGACAAGGGCAATTTAATTTCTGCATGTTTGGTAATGTATGTTCATATGTTGCTTACAAAATACTAATTTGTGTGTGGCCTACCAAATGCTGCCCTGAAATTCTTCAACAAGGGCCCTTTTTTCATCTACATTTCTGAGCAATACTGTTAGTACATGCATACTTGTACGTACATTGTTACGCACCCTGTCCGCGCCCGGCCCACGCACGGGCCTGCTCACCTTCATGGTTCCACGGCAGGTCCCGGGTCGGCCTCCCTAGCGGCAGCTGCAAGCACTTCCAGGCCTCGGTGTTCTGCGGTGGCGGTCGCCGGGTCTTCCACTGCCACCAGGCCTCACGCCAGAGCTCGGCGTCCTCAGCTGTGTTGGCCACCCCCCCCCTACACGCGCACGGACCGCCCGGCCTCTTGTAGGGCCAGTGGCGGGTCCTAGCTCCACGGCATGCCCTGATTGATTCCCTGATATAAGGAAGTCCCTGCTTATACTTCCTTGCCTTGGCATGTGGCGCAATGCCTAAGGTGAAAAGACTGTGATCCAAAGGTTGTGGGTTCAAGCCCCACTTTGGTGCTTCCAAAAATTGATTCCAAGCTTGTGGGTCCTGGCCCACACATCCTTGATTCCAACAACACTTGTTTCCAAGCTCATGGGTTCAAGCTCCCACTTCAAGAATTCCAGGAATGAGAGGTCTAGAACGGGTAGATGTGAATCGGTTATTTACTCTTTCGGATAATAGAAAGACTAGGGGACACTCCATGAAGTTAGCATGGGGCACATTTAAAACTAATCGGAGAAAGTTCTTTTTTACTCAATGCACAATTAAACTCTGGAATTTGTTGCCAGAGGATGTGGTTAGTGCAGTTAGTATAGCTGTGTTTAAAAAAGGATTGGATAAGTTCTTGGAGGAGAAGTCCATTACCTGCTATTAAGTTCACTTAGGGGTAGATTTTCAGACCGCGCGAATAGGCGTACTTTTGCTGGCGCATCAGGCGCCAGCAAAAGTACGCGGGATTTTAGTAGATACGCGCGTAGCCGTGCGTATCCGCTAAAATCCTGGATCGGCGCGCGCAAGGCTATCAATTCCGTATAGCCGGCGCGCGCCGAGCCGCGCAGCCTACCCCCGTTTCCTCCGAGGCCGCTCCGAAATCGGAGCGGCCTCGGAGGGAACTGTCTTTTGCCCTCCCCTCACCTTCCCCTCCCTTCCCCTACCTAACCCACCCGCCCGGCCCTGTCTAAACCCCCCCCTTACCTTTGTCGGGGGATTTACGCCTCCCGGAGGGAGACGTAAATCCCCGCGCGCCAGCGGGCCGCTAGCGCGCCGGGACGCGACCTGGGGGCGGGTCCGGAGGGCGCGGCCACGCCCCGGACCGCCCCGGGCCGTAGCCACGCCCCCGGGCCCGCCCCCGGAACGCTCCTGACACGCCCCGAAAACGCCGCACGGTTCGGGCCCGCCCCCGACACGCCCCCTCGCCAAACCCCGGGACTTACGCGAGTCCCGGGGCTCTGCGCGCGCCGGTAGGCCTATGTAAAATAGGCTCACCGGCGCGCAGGGCCCTGCTCGCCTAAATCCGCCCAAATCCGGGCGGATTTAGGCGAGCAGGGCTCTTAAAATCCGCCCCTTAGAGAATAGCCACTGCCATTAGCAATGGTAACATGGAATAGACTTAGCTTTTGGGTACTTGCCAGGTTCTTATGGCCTGGATTGGCCACTGTTGGAAACAGGATGCTGGGCTTGATGGACCCTTGGTCTGACCCAGTATGGCATGTTCTTATGTTCTTAAGAACATCTACTCCAGTCTGTTCCTCCACCTGCCTTCTGATTCCAGTCTGCCCCTTGACCTGCCTGTGACCTCATCTGATCTCCAGAACCTGACCTGCTTTGCTGACTACTCCTTGGACTGAACCCCGGACTCTGACCTTTGCCTGCTTGACCACATCTCTAGATTCTGGCTCTCTTCCTAGCCTTGTCATCACCTATGCTCTCTGGTCCTCCTTGTTCCATCTGACCTCCAGTCTTAAACCTGACCACTCTCCCCTTCTGCTTGTGGGCATGCCAGACTTCCATCCTTCCAGGAGACCCTGTGAGGCCCACCTAAGTCCAAGTGGCCTGGGTCCCTGGGGGTACCTCAGGCTTCCAGTGGTGAAGTTCATCCTAGCCTCTGTCTCCTCCAGTGCTCCACTCCCTGGGGGAAGTTGCTTCCTGGTCCCTACGAGGGAGCCATTCTCCACTGCTCCAGGACAAGGGTTCACCCCCAAGCGCAACATACATCCTACTGACATGTGTAACTCCCAATTTTACCTGATTACACTTTTTGAGCATTTGCTAGCTTAGCCTGTATTGCTGATAAATTGAACTTTGTATTTCAGGTTCATCTGTGAATTCTGTAAATACCTTTAGAATTATTTCTGTAATTTTACATTGTTCAGACAACTTAATACAGATTAAAATAGCAATTTATTTATTAATAAACATTTGATATGCCGCATTTTTCCAAGAATGGCCTCAAAGCAGATTATAAACAAATGTAACATAAGAAGTAGGAGTAACATTAACCAGGGCTCACTTGCAGTAGAAACAGTAACATTTACAATCGGGTCGAGGAGGAGCAAAAGAATATAGTCTAGGATCAATACTAAGATGATTGCAGTCAAGAAAAGCACGTTGATATTTTGATTACAGCTGGTTTAATAATATGAATTTAAGTCAACAACTTGGCCTATCATGTTACAAATGTATTAGTATGGGTTAGGAAACCTGTAAAAATCTTAAATAAAAACTGTGGATATTTACTTAGGAAGAATACACAATGGAATCAGGAAAAATGACTCGCTACATGAGAAATGTCATGTCTTCTAACACAAAAATAACTGAATGAATTCAAATCAAATAAATGAATACATGAAAATCTATCAGGAAGACAATTCATTTATGCTTCAATAGATAGCATCTCGTCACACTTCATCAATTACAGTAAATGACTTTTCATTACATTTTACAGTACCAGACCATGCTTTGACTAATGATTTAGCCTGTCCCAAGAGGACATAATTCCTTGAGGCAGGTTGCGGTTAACGTTTTAGTCTGTCTCATTTAGCAAGCCAGCCCCCCTCTCCCCCTCCAATTCCTTTGCATATTGTTTCCTGGTCAATCTGGCAACTAGTTGGCTCTTATTTAACATTTAAGGAACATCTTAAGGAACCTCCGATCAGCAAATAAAGCACTCCTAACCATTCCATCAGTTAAAACAGCAAGACTGACCCAAGTGAGAGAAAGAGCCCTATCACTAGCAGAACCCATAATCTGGAACACAATGCCTCCAGAGATCAGACTGCAAAGTGATCTCAAGACATTTAAGAAAAGTTTAAAAACATGGCTAGTAGATTAGTCTATGATTTCTACACCACAAAGCATAACTATAATACTATGTGTGATAAAACTACCCAAGTACCTTGGTACAATTGGTCATGAACTACTTTGCTAAATGACTATGTCTAATGATATATTGTAACCGAAACTTTGACTACACCTGTTAGAATGTACTATAGTACACTTTTACCTACATTAAATATTTGCCTACATGTAAACCGGCGCGATGGTATTTAACTTAGCAACGGTATAGAAAAGTTTTTAAATAAATAAATAAATAAAAATAAATTTACTAAGGCTCAGGCCATATAGAAATCTGTAGACTAAAAAGTAGAAACTGCAGAGGAAATATTGTTTTTTCTATATTTCTTAATATCAAGATTCCCCAGAACATATTTAAAAAGAATTGCTCAGCTAAACAAAAACTATGCTTGAGCCTAGGAGAGGGAAGAGAGCTTACAGCCCCAAACAGCACTGATATGATTCCATCAAGTCTTCAGGAAAGGATACATGGCACAGCAGATACAACGCTATAAGAAAGCATTGGCATAACCTCCATGGGGAGGCAATTACAACTCTATAAGGCTGCAGTAGTACTTTGAAAGGTTGGATGAGGGATATGGGGGAAGAGGGCGCGGATGTACCCAAAACTAGACAAACTGCTGCTGGGCAGACTGGATGGTCCATATTGGTCTTTATCTGTCATTGGTGCAGAAATGCTTACATTCTGCCTATTTCAGCAGAATCATCTGCAGCCAATAAGGTAGAAGAGAGAAATGCCGTTACCAGTGTTTAGTACATGTGACTGTAAAGTACTGGTTTTATTCAGATAAATGCTTTTATTATGTATGTATGGTTGTACCTCACCTAGTATGCTGGATTGTGCAGGTGCTAAATACATTTTTAAATTAAATTAAATCAGTTGTTCTAAGTGGATTACAGTTTAAAATACATTCATAATAATTCTCAAATAAATATATTTTTTTCAAGACACATTATTTAAAGAAATGTAGCCCCTCCCTGGTGGGCCTGTCCTGCACAGGTGAGGCCATAAAAGAATTTGTAAACTCTTTGGGGCAGGCACCCTGGCTAGCTCTTCTTTGTGCCCCTTTCTCTAGGGTGTGGATCCTTTTGGTTGGAGGGAAAGGTTTACTTTCAGGGGCCTAGTGCAGGGGTGACTCCCGTCTTACTGAAATTTCCCTGGGAGAGGGGTAATCTCTTCATTGTGTACTATGTGCCAAAACTTCACGCAGGATGCACTGGGTTAGTGTCCAAAATAAAACTTTACTGTTCAGAAGCTTGGTAAATAGTGGCACAATAAATATGAATCCAGCACCACAGACTTTCTTTCTTTGGTTACAGTCTTTATCCTCTACCTGTGCAGGAATCTTTTAAACACCCCTCCCGGAGTAGAGAAAGTGGTAGCTCCAGTGTAACCCAGAGATGGACAAAATCCTGACCATGACCAGAGAGTAAGTCCCTCTTTCTCCTCAAGGGGTGAAGACACCAGACGGGTGTCCTCAAAGATGCAGGTAGGCTCTTACTCACAGTTAGTAGATCTTCAGGATTGTTTTCTTCTGTGGGCATCCCAATGCAGTGAGATCCGACATCCAAGCAATAGCTTGGGCTGTTTCTTCATTCCAGGCTAGAAGGAGGGCAAAAATCTTCCTGCTGGGCAAATAATCAAAAGTCTTTCTTGTCCCCCCAAAAATGCCAACACTGGAGTTGCTCTTTGCAGTGGGTCACCACCTCTTCCCTATCCCTGGGTGTCCCAATTACAGGGTACCCTGTTCCCGGAGTCCAAGAAAGGCCCAGGTGTCCAGCAAGGCTCCTACCACAGAAAAGTCCAAAAATTCCAAAATATTCCCAGGACAATCACTCTGCACCATGGAAGAAGAGTAAAGCAGTGGAGCCCTTGACCCATCCAGAAGGATCGTAGGCAGGATGGAGCCCAGGTCCCCAGGTAGGCCACAAATACAACTGAGGAAAAAATCTATAACCTTCCTCCAGAGCTGCAAATTATACTGCCCCCCCAGAGCTCTAAGCAGAGAGCTGCTATCAAACCTGTGAAGTGAGCCGTCCACTCCAGCACCCTCAAAGGCAGGGGCTGCACATGAATGGATCCTCCCCTATTTATTTCTTTCACTAACTGCACTACAAATTAGAAACAGAAACCTGCAGGCAAAACTGAAATGGAAAGCCAGAGAAGCCAGACTCTGTGAACTCTGGAATATTGAAGAAAAAGCAATAATCAAATATGTAATAAATGCACATTCCCAAAGATGGCATACTCCAATTGTTGAAAGGCAAAATAATTTGTTTTACCTTTGTTGTCTGCTCTTATTTGTTGTCTAATCTCTTTTTTCCCCTTGTCTGTCTTTTCCTTATTTCTTTTTCAGGGTCTCTTTTTTCTTTCTATTTCTTCTCTCTCCTCCTGTCTTCTTTCCTTCTTCCATACACAACCACAAGCTCTCTCTATATGCAAGATCTCACACACAAACTTTCTCTCATACAGGACCCCACTCTTGCATGCTCTCTCTCACATACACACAGATTCCCACTCTCACATACAGGCTCCTACTCTCATATGCTCTCTGTCACATGCAAGCTCTTGCTCTCACATGCTATCTCTCACATGCAAGTTCCCATTCCCACACACATGCACACTCTCACTCTTACATGCTGTCATTCACACACAGGCTGTCAAACAAGTTCCCATTCCTTCTCAGACACACACAAGCTCCCACTCTTACTTGCTGTCTCACACAGACACACAGGCTCTCACATGCAGGATCCCACTTCCATACATATGTATCCCCACAGTCTCTCACTCTCACTCGCAGGCTCCTATTCCCCCCTCCCCAACACACACAGATACACACATTGGGGCGGATTTTCAGAGCCCTGCTCGCGTAAATCCGCCCAAAACCGGGCGGATTTACGCGAGCAGGGCCCTGCGCGCCGGGAAGCCTATTTTACATAGGCCTCCCGGCGCGCGCAGAGCCCCGGGACTCGCGTAAGTCCCGGGGTTCTCCGAGGGGGGCGAGTCGGGGGCGGGCCCGGTCGTCACGGCGTTTCGGGGGCGTGTCGGCAGCGTTTTGGGGGCGGGTACGGGGGCGTGGCTACGGCCCGGGGCGGTCCGGGGGCGTGGCCGCGCCTTCCGTACCCGCCCCCAGGTCGCGGCCCGGCGCGCAGGAGGTCCGCTGGCGTGCGGGGATTTACGCCCCCCTCCGGGAGGCGTAAATCCCCCGACAAAGGTAAGGGGGGGGTTTAGACAGGGCCGGGCGGGTGGGTTAGGTAGGGGAAGGGAGGGGAAGGTGAGGGGAGGGCAAAGGAAAGTTCCCTCCGAGGCCGCTCCGATTTCGGAGCGGCCTTGGAGGGAACGGGGGTAGGCTGCGCGGCTCGGCGCGCGCCGGCTATACAAAATCCATAGCCTTGCGCGCGCCGATCCAGGATTTTAGCAGATGTGCGCGGCTCCGCGCGTATCTACTAAAATCCAGCGTACTTTTGTTTGCGCCTGGAGCGCAAACAAAAGTAGGCTATTCGCGCGCCTTTTAAAATCCGCCCCATTCTCTCTCACACAGCTTCATATTGCCACACAAACACATAGGCTGTCACATACTCTCTCTCACATGTAGGCTCCCACTCCTATACATACGTACAGACACACAGGCAGGCTGCCACTATCACACACCCACATATACAGGCTCCTTCATATGCTCTCTCTCACACCACACACAGACTCTCACATGCAGGATACCACTTCCATACATATGTATCCACACAGTCTCTCACTCTCACTCGCAGGCTCCTATTCCCCCCTCCCCAACACACACAGATGCACACATTCTCTCTCACACAGCTTCATATTGCCACACAAACACATAGGCTGTCACATACTCTCTCTCACATGTAGGCTCCCACTCCTATACATACGTACAGACACACAGGCAGGCTGCCACTATCACACACCCACATATACAGGCTCCTTCATTTGCTCTCTCTCACACCACACACAGGTTCTCACATGCAGGATCCCACTTCCATACATATGTATCCACACAGTCTCTCACTCTCACTCGCAGGCTCCTATTCCCCCCTCCCCAATACACACAGATACACACATTCTCTCTCACACAGCTTCATATTGCCACACAAACACATAGGCTGTCACATACTCTCTCTCACATGTAGGCTCCCACTCCTATACATACGTACAGACACACAGGCAGGCTGCCACTATCACACACCCACATATACAGGCTCCTTCATATGCTCTCTCTCACACCACCCACAGGCTCTCACTCTATTTTCTCTCTCTTTTACACATTCACATATAGGCTCTCATACCCACATGCTCTCTCTCTCTCTCACACACACACACACACTCAGGCAGGCTCCCATTCACATACCCATCCCAAAATCCAGTGTCCTTGTTGGCTGCTGTCTGAGTCGATTCCCCCCCCCCCCCCCACCATTAAAGCAAAGTGCAATATTGGAGCTGCACCAACAACATGAAGGCCCATTGGCCAAGGGTAGCAACCACCACACAGCAAGTTAGCCCCATGCACTTCTCTCTTCATTTCCATCCTTTAGTCCCTAGGGACCACAGTGTTTATCCCATGCCCCATTGAAATCTTTCACTGTTTCTGTCTTCACCACCTCATCAGGAAGGGCATTCTAGGCATCCACCACCCTCTCCGTGAAGAAATACTTCCTGACATTGGTTCCGAGTCGTCCTCCCTGGAGTTTCATTTCGTGACCCCCTAGTTCTACTAATTTCTTGCCTATAATTTACTCACTAACAGCATGCAATTTAATGCCTTTCTTGGACCAGGTGAAAACTTATGGTCTTATGGTTTCAGATGAAGAAGGTTTTCCATCTGATGAGGGTTTGGCTCTAGATCCCATCCTCCTGTCCCACACAAAAACTGCTTGAATATCTTCTACATCTCTCAGAGGTAGCCTCAAAACCAATTTTGTTAGGGTTCACCTCAATGCAACTTGTTTATCTTTTCATCACAGGGTAGCCATTCCATCTGCATAATCATTTTCTTTGCTCTTTTCTATACTTTATCTATTTACCCCCCTTCCCAGTTCATATTCCCTGTTAACATGTATTTTCCAAGTCTAATTGTTCGAATGTAAACCGGTATGATGTCCACTACCAATACCGGTATATAAAAGCCTATAAATAAATCTTTTTTGAAATGGGGCAATCAGAATTACACAGGGTACTCAAGGTGTGCTTACACCATTGAGCTATGCAGAGGCATTATAATATTCTCAGTTTTATTCTTTATTCAATTCTGAATAATTCCTAACATTCTATTGGTGTTTTTTTGCTCACTGCTGCACACTGAGCTGAGGATTTCAATGTATTGTACACAATGACTCTAAGATCCTTTTCCTCAATGCTGATACCTCATATGGAACCCGGTATTGAATAGTTTGCCTCAGTTAACTCTATGGCAGATTTTGATTTTAGGAACAATTTTATTACTCTGGTACAATGGAAAATCCACAGCTATTTCTATACTCTTGAAATGAATTGCTTTCCCTTACTGTCAATTCTGGAATGAAAAAACATTTTATATTTAACACTCAGTTTGATTCAAAGATAAAGAATGCCTGTAGCAAGGTCACTAGTTTTTTTTTAAAGATTGCAGTCATGTTCTTTAAAAAAAAAAATCTTGGATGTTATCTCTTTGTATAGTGCTTAGCTTGCTTAGATGCCAGGCACCAGTTATAAATATTACAAAACCAGACTCGAGTCCATGGGAGGTAAGATTCTGTTCAGACCGATTGGTAATGAAGCTTTTCAATCATCAAAATAGAAAGATACAATATTCTCGGGGCACCTCTTAGAGTGAAAGTTATGCATAATTAACCAAGATGAAATAGGCTCTCTATAAATAGTTTCTAAAAAGTGGTTCCGCTGGGTGTGCTGTAACCATTTTAGGTGAGAACAAACAGAGGAGGTTCAAATCACCGTGGCATTTCAAGCCAACCTTGACTTTTAAACTTTCATCTCAGTGTACTTTCGTCAGTGTCATCCCAATAATTTAGAACATGACAATAAAGACCTCATGACCACTGTATAGTAGGTTTTTTTTAAAACTAGTTTTACTTTAATCTAATATGCATTTTACTTACCAACCGTACTTCATAGAGAGAGTGATTCTAGCATTCAAACATTAGGAAATCTTTGGTTTAGGACCAATATCAAGTGGCGAAAAGAGTGAAATTTTCTGACATTTACATGGGAAAAAAACAAATTAACGGGGCTCAAAAAAAAAAAAAAAAAAGAAAACGTCATGCCTTCTAGATGGGGATACCATATACACTTTACTAATGTATCCCATCTCCTGGTGCTGACGAATGGGACAACTACTGACCAATCTCCAACTTAACCTTCATTGCAAAACTTCTTGAAAAAGCAGTGCTTACTCAATTAGAGTATCATCTAGAAAACAATAATACACTGTATCCTAACCAATTTGGATTTCAGAAAAATCACTGAATGGAAACTCTTCTGCAGTCCCTAACTGACCCTATATTACAAGGCTTTGATTCTCATGAATCATACTGCCTAGTGCTGATTGATCTCACAGCAGCCTTTGATACTGTTGAACATAATCTACTTTGCTAACAGTTGAGAAACATAGGGATTGAAGAAAATGTACTTAAATGGTTCACCTCATTCCTCACAAACAGATCTTTCCAAGTTAAACTCAACAACCACATATCTGACACATTCCAATGCTCTACACAGGCATCCCGCAAGGATCAACACTTTCTGCAACCCTTTTTAACATCTACATGCTGTCCTTGTGCAAACTCCTAACAGACCTAGGAATAAAATTCTTTCTATATGCTGATGATCTGCAATTCTATATCCCACTAACAAAATCATCTGAAAAAGCAGCAACACTTATCTCTGAGTATATGGTCACAATAAAAGAAAAACTTGCACAAATGAAACTATCAATGAACCCCCAAAGAGCTGAAATAATTTGGCTAAGCTGAAACCCATCAAAATCTATTCCACAAGGAATAGATCTCAGATATTGCCAGTCAATCCCAGAAACTCATGTGAGAGATCAAGGAGTTCAAATTGATGAAAATCTAACAATGAAAACACGCATTAGCAAACTGATCAAATCTGGTTTCTACAAGTTACGAATACTGAGCAGATTGAAACCTCTACTAAACACAAACTGATCTTAGAACGGTATTACAATCTCTAATATTCTCGAACCTTGATTACTGTAATTCCCTACTTCTGGGACTTCCGACTAGTCAGCTAAAACCTCTGCAACTACTGTAAAATGCTACAGCTAGACTACTGGCTGGAACAAGGAAATACGACCACATCATCCCAACTCTGATCGCTCCCTGTACAATCAAGAATAATCTACAAAGTACTTATAATAATATTCAATAACATTTATCCAAACAACGATCTGATAGGAATAACATTTAAACCCCATATACCACCACAAACGCTCAGATCACAAAACAAAGGCCTCCTAGAAATCCCGACCGTAAGAAACTCTCATGTAACACAAACAAGAGAGAGATCCATTTCAGTCTCTGGCTCAAAACTATGGAACTCCATGCCAGAGGACCTGTGAACAATAACAGACTTGAAAAAATTTAAGAGCCAAAAACTTAGCTATTCACAAATGCCTGCGATCTGACTGAAAACTCCAGTTCGCCATGAATTTGATAATCTGAACTGTCCTGACCAATTCCCCCTACGCTTGGCCCTTCTATTGCCTGGCTATGTCTTTCCTTAATTGTATCGGTCTTTGATATGCTCCCTCTGTTTCTAAATGCTTCCCTAATTTACTGCCTGTTTGTACGCCTACCTCAGTTCTTCACTATTTATTTATGAATGTCTAACCAGTAAACCATTATGAACTAGTAATTTTTACATGGAATGATGGTATATAAAACACATAAATATATATAAAAGACAATGCAACAAAGTCCCAAAGCATCATTTTTTTTGCAGTAAAACATTAGAGAGCCTGGTTCACTTACAAGTACGCAAGAATAAAAGCAACCTGAACCCTCAAGAGCAAACTATGAAATCCAATAAAATAAAACAATTCTTTGAATCACTTACTTATATATTTTAGTGGGAAGAAATTAGCCTATTTAGTTCAACTTCTTGTTCAAACGACCCAGGCTTGGGCCTTTTTGGTGATCAAGAGAAAGGAGAAAACTCCTTCAAACCTCAGCCAATTACTCTATACAGGTAAGAATTCCTTGTTGGCTCTCAAAACTAACTGGTGATTGAGCTAAACTTCTGGACCAGCAGCTCTATTAGAATCCAAGGAATACTGAACACCAAGTGAGTCCATTTACCTTTGGGAACTCTACCAACTTGTTTGCACACTACAGTCTCACCATAGCTGGTGCTAGCTTTTTTGCTGCCCTGCACCAGCAATTACAATGCTGCCCCCCCCGGCCCATTCATTCAGTCTCTGACCCAGGCCCAGGTCCACCAAAAGAAGCCCAGCTCCCTCCAGCAATACAAACTTTAAAAGCAGACACTCCCCCAACCCCTGGGTCTTCACTCCCGCCCCCAGAACCCCTGGCCAGTGCAAGGGTATTAGGTGCCCTAGCCCTCTCCCTCTTCACACACACACATAGATAAGAATTATACACTTATAATAGATTTTGCATGAACAAGATCAAAGTACAGCACTGAAAGGTAAAAATATCACTTCCATTATATTTACGCTTAATTCTGCTGTGATGCCAACCAGAAATCCCTGCAAAAAAAGACACTTGGAACCCATAGAGTATTAGGCCTATTGTAACACTTGTTGGATGTGAACTTGACCCTCTGAAAGCCCTGAGTAAACTGAATTACAATTACAATATAAAAAAACATCCCATACCAAAACAGCACTAAAAGTCAGAACTCAAACAATATCAAACCTACCTATGAAAAGGCAACACTACAAATATTACACCAGACCCAAAAAACACTAATACATTGCCTATTTGGAGAATACCTAACCTCAGTCACTCATGCAGAACACAAACTGGCCCTCACCAAATATAGACTAAAACAACCATAAAGTATAAATAGAAAATTACAGGCAAAAAATGAACTAGAAACTGCAACAAGCCAGGCTCTCTCTGCAGTTCAACAATAAAACCAACATCAGGAAATATTTCTTCACAGAGAGGGTGGTGGATGCCCGGTATACCCTTCCCGAAGAGGTGATGAAACAAGAACAGGAAACAAATTCAAAAAGGCATGGGATAAACACTGTGGGGCTAGAGTTGGAAATTAAGAAAAGGGTACATGGGGGGGTTAACCAGCTTGGAGCAGCAGCTGCTACCTGTAACAGAAAGCATGGGGATTACTACCCTTACCCAATTAGCTTACATGATTTTGACACAACTGCAGCATCAGTTCTCTGCTTTGACAGCGGGGGGGGGGGGGGGGGGGGGCATGGTGGAAGAGGAATTGGATTCAGATGGCAACCAGTGCTGGGCCCTTACTTTTACAGTCTAGGATACTGATACACAGACATTATGGAAAAGGGCAGGACTGCCCTTTTCAAGCAGCAGCAGCAGCAGCAGCAGCAGCAGCACTGTATGAATTATCAGGAAGCCTGCTCACTCTGTATTTTGTTGTGGGTTTGACAGTTCCTTGGTTTTGATTTTTAATATTAATACCCTTAATATAAGGCTTGGGGGTAATCTGCACAGAGCAGCAGTTACTATCATAAGAAGATTGAAAATTTAATCCCAAAAAAATGGAAATTCTATTTCTCAGCTCAATTACTGACCCGTCCAACGGGTCCCCCCTCACATCTACTATTAAACAGTATTTCTATACCTATCCTTACAAAAGCCTGTAATTTAGGAGTTTTACTAAACCCCGACTTGTCATTGTCTCAGCATTTTTCCTTAACAGTTAGATACTCCGGATTTTTATGATCCGTGAATACGGTTATTTGATGTTGAGCACCTTCGAGCCAAGGCCGCCATTCCTCAAATGCAAGCTTTATTCTAAGAGCTCTTTGTTGCCGATCCCATAGTTTTTCTCGGCAGGAGAAAATCTTCGTGAGAAGAATGAACAAGGACGTAAGGCTTTCGAGTCTCCAGGATGGCTCAACACAGCCCCTACCCCCACATCTGAAGCATCAACATCTACTATAAGGGCTTGTTGGAGTCTGGATGCCGTTCTCCTCCGGTGTCCCCGGACCGGCTAGACGCTGCAGTCCACCATGTTTCCCAGCAGCCTAAGGGCGTGCGTGCGGTGTGGCCCGACTCAAGTACCAGCAATGGCGCAAACCTCAGGGGCGTCCCCCTTAGGTGATGTCATCTTCCCCGGATATTTAAGGTCTATGAAATTGCTAACGAATCAAGTTAGCAAGGATGGGGGTTTCTCTCCTAGCTACTCTGCCTCCTCGGACTTACTAGGGGTACCCGCTCCTCGGGGGCCTCGCTTTCTCTTTGCTTTTCAGATCGCAGTCTGGAACCGGTACTCGCTCCTCGAGGGCCCTCGTTCCCTGACTAGTTCTTAAATACCACTTCTGCCAGGAAGTCATTGCAGCCTACAACACCCGTGAGTTACCATCTCTCTCTCAGAGCTTTCCCTGGAACCAGGTAATCGCTCCTCGAGGGCCTATTTCATTCCAGCTCCTGGGCTGCTTCTAAGAGACTATTGGGTGAGTGTTACCATCAAGGTTCTGTTCCTGAACTCTGCATACCCTGCCTACTCACTATCTTCAGTTTCTCTACAGCTCAGTTATCTGGGATCGCTGTTCCGGTATCTGAGGGACTACAGCCCAGCTGGGCACTACCAGCTCACTACTGCCACCTCTGGGGGTTCAATATACTGTTTAATAAAAGAACTAGTGTGTGTCTGTCTTCATACTCTGAGCCTAACCGGTGGTCCCTCTCGGGATCTTCCCCCGAGGGCGTGGTCATCTGCCACAGGCCCAAGGATCCACCTACAATTACCACAAACACCAACAGCTCACACATATACCCATCCAGGCAGGCTCTCATTTTCTCTCAAACACACACATATAACCCAGGCAGGCTCCAGTTCTCTCTCACACACATATATACATAACTTAGGCAGACTCCAATGCACATACAACCCAAGCATGCTTCCATTCTCTCTCACACACACACACAACTAAGACAGGCTCCCATGCTCTCCACATACACTTACTCACCAGCAGCCCCACCGGTGCCTGTCTTTCTCCTCCATTGCTGCTGGTGTCTCCTCAATGAATAGACAGGAAGAATATACAGGAAGAAAAAAAGAGGCCCGTGAGGCTACCAGTGGACTCCATGCTACTAGTGGTGAGGAAAAGAAGAGGCTCATGAGGCTGCTAGTGGACCCCATCCAACCAGTAGTGAAACAAAAAGAAGAGGTCCATGCACAATCCAACCAGGAGCAAGAGGGAGCCCACTCAGCTGCTTCTCCTCCTCTTCTGCCAGCTCCGCGGCATTCAAAACTTGTAGAGCTAGCATTTCGTTTATGTTAATCTTGTGCATTGTAAGATGAGCATAAAGTAAGTGTTAGCCCCACAATTTTTTAAATTTCACTGGGCCAGCACAGGAGGAGTGTTATGTTTGCTGGTTCACTCACCCCTCGTTTCTGGGCTGGGGAACGCTGCCGCGGATGGGCCACGCAGGAAGATGCCTCCAACGGGATTATTCACAGCCAGATGTTGCCACCTCAACTCATCTTCAGCGTGTCTTTAGGCATGCGCGCCAAACTCAGCCCTTCTTAAAGGGCCCATGGTGGGAAACTCTAGCGGCACCTACTGATGACGTCAGATTCTTTGCCCTATAAAGGGCCTCCCTCGGCACTCTCATTTTGCCTCAGCATTGGGTCAGCTATCTCCAGGTAGTGCGAGTTGCTGCTTCGGATCTTCGTCTTCAGCCTTCCTCATCTCCAGCCTTGCCTTGCCTTGCCTTCCCTTCCTTGGACTGTCCCTTGGTACTGACCTTAGCCTGTGACTGGACCATTCTTGTCTGCTGCCTGCCTTGACCATAGCCTGTGATCTGAATCCTCTTGCCAGCCGCCTGCCTAGACCACAGGTTGACTATGGAACCTCTCTAAGCCCTCACCAGAGAGACTCACATAAGTTTTGCCGGCCCCCAGAACCCGAAGGCTCAACGCACAGGGAAAGTGGCTGGTATAGGCAAAGCTTCAGCTCAGTCTCTGCATCATCTTCCACCAGTTGGCAGTGAGGACGTACTGGGCCCTCCCAGTAGGTGGCGCCAACCTCACACCAACATAAGGGTCCACAATTCTAAAGGTTTGCTGAGACCATGGACCTGGTGGCTCAGGCTTCCCTCCAAGCTTGGCCCAGTTTCTATAGGAGCAGCCTTTTTGGATCACTGCTGTCCCTTCCCCCTCAGGTGTGCCACCCTGTGCAATTCCAAGCTTGGCCCAGTTTCTATAGGAGCAGCCTTTTTGGATCACTGCTGTCCCTTCCCCCTCAGATATGCCGCCCTGTGCAATTCCAAGCTTGGCCCAGTTTCTATAGGAGCAGCCTTTTTGGATCACTGCTGTCCCTTCCCCCTCAGGTGTGCCGCCCTGTGCAAGTCCAAGCTTGGCCCAGTTTCTATAGGAGCAGCCTTTTTGGATCACTGCTGTCCCTTCCCCCCTCAGATATGCCGCCCTGTGCAATTCCAAGCTTGGCCCAGTTTCTATAGGAGCAGCCTTTTTGGATCACTGCTGTCCCTTCCCCCTCAGGTGTGCCGCCCTGTGCAAGTCCAAGCTTGGCCCAGTTTCTATAGGAGCAGCCTTTTTGGATCACTGCTGTCCCTTCCCCCTCAGATATGCCGCCCTGTGCAATTCCAAGCTTGGCCCAGTTTCTATAGGAGCAGCCTTTTTGGATCACTGCTGTCCCTTCCCCCTCAGGTGTGCCGCCCTGTGCAAGTCCAAGCTTGGCCCAGTTTCTATAGGAGCAGCCTTTTTGGATCACTGCTGTCCCTTCCCCCTCAGATATGCCGCCCTGTGATCAGCTTGCCAGTTTAATAGAGCAGCCTTTTGGATCACTGCTGTCCCTTCCCCTCAGGTGGCCCTGGCAATTCCAATCTTGCCAGTTTCTATAGGAGCAGCCTTTTTGGATCACTGCTGTCCCTTCCCCCTCAGGTGTGCCGCCCTGTGCAATTCCAAGCTTGGCCCAGTTTCTATAGGAGCAGCCTTTTTGGATCACTGCTGTCCCTTCCCCCTCAGGTATGCCGCCCTGTGCAATTCCAAGCTTGGCCCAGTTTCTATAGGAGCAGCCTTTTTGGATCACTGCTGTCCCTTCCCCCTCAGGTGTGCCGCCCTGTGCAATTCCAAGCTTGGCCCAGTTTCTATAGGAGCAGCCTTTTTGGATCACTGCTGTCCCTTCCCCTCCCCCTCAGATATGCCGCCCTGTGCAATTCCAAGCTTGGCCCAGTTTCTATAGGAGCAGCCTTTTTGGATCACTGCTGTCCCTTCCCCCTCAGGTGTGCCGCCCTGTGCAATTCCAAGCTTGGCCCAGTTTCTATAGGAGCAGCCTTTTTGGATCACTGCTGTCCCTTCCCCCTCAGGTGTGCCGCCCTGTGCAATTCCAAGCTTGGCCCAGTTTCTATAGGAGCAGCCTTTTTGGATCACTGCTGTCCCTTCCCCCTCAGGTGTGCCGCCCTGTGCAATTCCAAGCTTGGCCCAGTTTCTATAGGAGCAGCCTTTTTGGATCACTGCTGTCCCTTCCCCCTCAGGTGTGCCGCCCTGTGCAATTCCAAGCTTGGCCCAGTTTCTATAGGAGCAGCCTTTTTGGATCACTGCTGTCCCTTCCCCCTCAGGTATGCCGCCCTGTGCAATTCCAAGCTTGGCCCAGTTTCTATAGGAGCAGCCTTTTTGGATCACTGCTGTCCCTTCCCCCTCAGATATGCCGCCCTGTGCAATTCCAAGCTTGGCCCAGTTTCTATAGGAGCAGCCTTTTTGGATCACTGCTGTCCCTTCCCCCTCAGGTGTGCCGCCCTGTGCAATTCCAAGCTTGGCCCAGTTTCTATAGGAGCAGCCTTTTTGGATCACTGCTGTCCCTTCCCCCTCAGATATGCCGCCCTGTGCAATTCCAAGCTTGGCCCAGTTTCTATAGGAGCAGCCTTTTTGGATCACTGCTGTCCCTTCCCCCTCAGGTGTGCCGCCCTGTGCAATTCCAAGCTTGGCCCAGTTTCTATAGGAGCAGCCTTTTTGGATCACTGCTGTCCCTTCCCCCTCAGATATGCCGCCCTGTGCAATTCCAAGCTTGGCCCAGTTTCTATAGGAGCAGCCTTTTTGGATCACTGCTGTCCCTTCCCCCTCAGGTGTGCCGCCCTGTGCAATTCCAAGCTTGGCCCAGTTTCTATAGGAGCAGCCTTTTTGGATCACTGCTGTCCCTTCCCCCTCAGATATGCCACCCTGTGCAATTCCAAGCTTGGCCCAGTTTCTATAGGAGCAGCCTTTTTGGATCACTGCTGTCCCTTCCCCCTCAGGTGTGCCACCCTGTGCAATTCCAAGCTTGGCCCAGTTTCTATAGGAGCAGCCTTTTTGGATCACTGCTGTCCCTTCCCCCTCAGATATGCCACCCTGTGCAATTCCAAGCTTGGCCCAGTTTCTATAGGAGCAGCCTTTTTGGATCACTGCTGTCCCTTCCCCCTCAGATATGCCGCCCTGTGCAATTCCAAGCTTGGCCCAGTTTCTATAGGAGCAGCCTTTTTGGATCACTGCTGTCCCTTCCCCCTCAGGTGTGCCGCCCTGTGCAATTCCAAGCTTGGCCCAGTTTCTATAGGAGCAGCCTTTTTGGATCACTGCTGTCCCTTCCCCCTCAGGTGTGCCGCCCTGTGCAATTCCAAGCTTGGCCCAGTTTCTATAGGAGCAGCCTTTTTGGATCACTGCTGTCCCTTCCCCCTCAGGTGTGCCGCCCTGTGCAATTCCAAGCTTGGCCCAGTTTCTATAGGAGCAGCCTTTTTGGATCACTGCTGTCCCTTCCCCCTCAGGTGTGCCGCCCTGTGCAATTCCAAGCTTGGCCCAGTTTCTATAGGAGCAGCCTTTTTGGATCACTGCTGTCCCTTCCCCCTCAGGTGTGCCGCCCTGTGCAATTCCAAGCTTGGCCCAGTTTCTATAGGAGCAGCCTTTTTGGATCACTGCTGTCCCTTCCCCCTCAGGTGTGCCGCCCTGTGCAATTCCAAGCTTGGCCCAGTTTCTATAGGAGCAGCCTTTTTGGATCACTGCTGTCCCTTCCCCCCTCAGATATGCCGCCCTGTGCAATTCCAAGCTTGGCCCAGTTTCTATAGGAGCAGCCTTTTTGGATCACTGCTGTCCCTTCCCCCTCAGGTGTGCCGCCCTGTGCAATTCCAAGCTTGGCCCAGTTTCTATAGGAGCAGCCTTTTTGGATCACTGCTGTCCCTTCCCCCTCAGGTGTGCCGCCCTGTGCAATTCCAAGCTTGGCCCAGTTTCTATAGGAGCAGCCTTTTTGGATCACTGCTGTCCCTTCCCCCTCAGGTGTGCCGCCCTGTGCAATTCCAAGCTTGGCCCAGTTTCTATAGGAGCAGCCTTTTTGGATCACTGCTGTCCCTTCCCCCTCAGGTGTGCCGCCCTGTGCAATTCCAAGCTTGGCCCAGTTTCTATAGGAGCAGCCTTTTTGGATCACTGCTGTCCCTTCCCCCTCAGATATGCCACCCTGTGCAATTCCAAGCTTGGCCCAGTTTCTATAGGAGCAGCCTTTTTGGATCACTGCTGTCCCTTCCCCCTCAGGTGTGCCGCCCTGTGCAATTCCAAGCTTGGCCCAGTTTCTATAGGAGCAGCCTTTTTGGATCACTGCTGTCCCTTCCCCCTCAGGTGTGCCGCCCTGTGCAATTCCAAGCTTGGCCCAGTTTCTATAGGAGCAGCCTTTTTGGATCACTGCTGTCCCTTCCCCCTCAGATATGCCGCCCTGTGCAATTCCAAGCTTGGCCCAGTTTCTATAGGAGCAGCCTTTTTGGATCACTGCTGTCCCTTCCCCCTCAGATATGCCACCCTGTGCAATTCCAAGCTTGGCCCAGTTTCTATAGGAGCAGCCTTTTTGGATCACTGCTGTCCCTTCCCCCTCAGGTGTGCCGCCCTGTGCAATTCCAAGCTTGGCCCAGTTTCTATAGGAGCAGCCTTTTTGGATCACTGCTGTCCCTTCCCCCTCAGATATGCCACCCTGTGCAATTCCAAGCTTGGCCCAGTTTCTATAGGAGCAGCCTTTTTGGATCACTGCTGTCCCTTCCCCCTCAGGTGTGCCACCCTGTGCAATTCCAAGCTTGGCCCAGTTTCTATAGGAGCAGCCTTTTTGGATCACTGCTGTCCCTTCCCCCTCAGATGTGCCACCCTGTGCAATTCCAAGCTTGGCCCAGTTTCTATAGGAGCAGCCTTTTTGCATCACTGCTGTCCCTTCCCCCTCAGATATGCCGCCCTGTGCAATTCCAAGCTTGGCCCAGTTTCTATAGGAGCAGCCTTTTTGGATCACTGCTGTCCCTTCCCCCTCAGGTGTGCCGCCCTGTGCAATTCCAAGCTTGGCCCAGTTTCTATAGGAGCAGCCTTTTTGGATCACTGCTGTCCCTTCCCCCTCAGGTGTGCCGCCCTGTGCAATTCCAAGCTTGGCCCAGTTTCTATAGGAGCAGCCTTTTTGGATCACTGCTGTCCCTTCCCCCTCAGATGTGCCGCCCTGTGCAATTCCAAGCTTGGCCCAGTTTCTATAGGAGCAGCCTTTTTGGATCACTGCTGTCCCTTCCCCCTCAGATATGCCACCCTGTGCAATTCCAAGCTTGGCCCAGTTTCTATAGGAGCAGCCTTTTTGGATCACTGCTGTCCCTTCCCCCTCAGATATGCCACCCTGTGCAATTGCATGGCTGGCACCCCTTTCACCTTTGGGCCTGAGTCTCACAAAAGCTATAATACCTAAGATTATATTGCCAGGAACGACGACAATCGTGAAAAAAAGAAAAACAATACTAAGTTCACAAATGTTACAAGAAGTGTGATTAGTAAAAATACTTTAGATATTGAAAAAAGTAATCAAGACATCATCGGACCACGGAGTTTTCACAACACAAACAGTTCCATCTCCAGGTTCCTTACCGGTTATTTCCCTTGATGAAAGCATTTCGGCAAACCACATGGAAACTGACTCACAGTCGTGATTCCTTGTCAGATTATAAAGTCTGCAAGAGTTTAATGTTTTGACGAGGTGTTGTACTGCACCTTCAGACAAGCTAATGTGATGAGACAAGTGGATTTGGGGCAGCCAATATGAACCATAGAGTTATTTCATTTGCAGATGTAACCTTTTAAATGCAAACTACAAAATACTTATTCTCCACAACAATCCAAGAGGTAATGAGGACTTAAAAAAAACAAGAATTGTAAGGACAGCTAGTTAGAAAGCTTCAGCAGAACGCATTTGCTTCCTGTACACTCACTTAACTGAAGAAAGAAACAGATTCTGACACAGCGAAACACAAAAGGAGAGACACTGCCATCAGTATCCAGCATTGCTTTGAGGAGCACCAGACAGTGCGGCAGTAATGAAGGGTCTATTCCAGTCTCTTACCTTCCCATCAGTGGTAACTGCGGCAAACACAGTGGAGGAATAGGGTGCCCAGGCAACATCACCAACAGCTGCATTTAGGTCAAAGGTGAACATTGGCGTGCTGTGACAGAAGAGAGAGGGTGGTATTACATATAGGCAATATAAAAGAATTCTAATGCTTGGTGCATTATCCCAAAGCAATACATAAGGTAGCCTCATCATAGCACAATACCTGCATTCTCATTGGTTGATTTATTGGCATCCAACTGCTTGGGAAATATCTGATTGGCAGGACAAAGATCAACTACTCTCCATCTACTTGAATGTACTAGCCATTTCCAGCTGCTCTAGACATCTTTTTATTGTGTAATTTGTTTAAGAAGCCTGGTTTACAGCATAATATTACCCTTACAGATCAGTATCTGTATTAGTAACGGGGACTAAGGTAGAACACTCAGATTCACTGTAGGCTCTGTCAATCCATGGGTAATACTGGGAATTATTGTCTCTGCAGTTACTTTATTCTCTCAAGCTTCCATTAGGGTACAACAATTGCTACACATGATAAAGCTCTTTCTCTGAAGACAGGCAGGCTCACCATGTCACACCAGGGGGTACCATGAGCATGCATGGCAACGTGTGTTATTAAAATTCCAAAGCTTTCTGGAACAGGCTCCAGTATTTTCTGCACATGCACAGCAGTGGCGTAGCCAGAATTGATTTTTTGGGTGGGCACAAGGTTAACATGGGTGGGCTGTAGGCATGCAGGTCTACTAGTTGTTTTTTTACTGATAAATAATGCCAAATTATGCAGCATAGCATTCACATCTATGCCTAAGTATGAGGTTTACTTAATGATACAAACATAATTCACGGTGATTTGTGGTACTTTAGCCTTCTTATTATTACGATTTTATACACGGCTCCTACCTGTCCATAAATTTTGAGAGAGCGGTTGTGTTGCTTATATTTAAATTGCTAACATCTCAAAATATAGATATATATTTTTACCTTTGTTGTCTGATCTTTGTATTTTTCTAATCAGTTGGTCCTGGTCTCTTTTTCCCATTTTTTCCCTTATAGCTCATTTCCTAATTCCTTTTCAGTGTCTTTCTTCTATTACTGTCTTCTTCCCTTCCACACACACACACACACACACACACACACATACACGCTTTCTCTCACAGACTCCCTCTCACACACTCAAGCTCTCACTCTCATATGCTCTCCCCCCCCCCCCAAGCTCACATTCAAGTTCTCACTTTCTCACCCCTCCCCAGGCTTATATTCTTATGCACACACAGACGCACATCCAGGCACCCATTCTCACCCACACACATAAACCCAGACTCCCATTCTCACCCACAAACCCATGCTCCCAGTCTCACCCACACATATTCAAGCTCCCATTCTCATCCATACATATACACATTTAAGGTACTATTCTCACCCACACATACACACATTCAAGCACCCATTCTTATCCACATATTCAAGCTTCCATTCTCACCCACCCACACAAACCCAGGCTCTCATTCTCACCCATATATACACACATTCAAGCTCCCATTCTCACCCACCCACAAACCCAGGCTCCCATTCTCAACCACACATACACACATTCGAGCTCCCATTCACCCACATATTCAAGCTTCCATTCTCACCCACATACACACCCAGGCTCCAGTTTTCACTCACACACACTCCCATTCTCATCCACACATACACATTCAAGCACGTGCACAGCTTCCGCTTTCTCCCCCAGAGCAGGAAGAACAGCTGCCTCTCCTGCTGCTACCGGACTCCTGCTATCTTCGGGCGTCCGAACTTCCTGTCGGGGGGGGGGGGGGAGCGGAAGCGCAGCGCACAACGTCCGCTTCCTCCCTCCCCCAAGCAGGAAGATCGGCGGACCATACGGCCCGACGCCCGAAGATAGCAGGAGGCCGGTGGCAGCAGGAGAGGCAGCTGATCTTCCTGCTTTGGGGGAGAAAGCAGAAGCTGTGCGCGGCGCTTCCGCTCCCCCAAACAGGAAGTTCGGCAGGCCGTTTGGTCCGAAGATAGCAGAACGGGTGGCAGCAGGAGAGGCAGCTGATCTTCCTGCATTGGGGGGAGGAAGCGGAAGCTGCCCGCGGCGCTTCCGCTCCCCACCCCCAAACAGGAAGTTCGGCGGGCCCGAAGATAGCAGGAGAACGGGTGGCAGCAGGAGAGGCAGCTGATCTTCCTGCTTTGGGGGGAGGAAGCGGAAGCTGCCCGCGGCGCTTCCGCTCCCCCCCCTCAACAGGAAGACCGGTTGGCCATACGGCCGCAGCAGCGCTTCCCCATGTGTGCCGTGATGGCGCGCGAGGCGTGGGTTCTCTTGTTCGCTGTCGCGGGGATGGGATCCCGCGACAGCCTTGCAGTTCCGGTGCCAGTTGGGTGGGCCTGGGTCTAAGTTGGGTGGGCACCTGCCCACCCAGGCCCACCCGTGGCTACGCCACTGATGCACAGGACTTAATACACTGTGATACCTCTGCTGCTTCTCTCAGCTTACTTTGTTCTTCTGGTCCAATCAGACATATTCCAGCAGGTTCCACATTTTTCTTCCTACAGTGTTCATGCTTTTCCTCCTGGCCTTAGTCCAAAATGGTATTTTATCTAGCCTCTTAGTTCCCTAGTCAGATATTTTCGCCCTTTCAAGGGTTATTTTCTTTTTCAATGGCAAGTCTAGAACTAACATCCCTGGCCTTGAGAACCAGGACGCACAGAACTGGGAATCCTGTAAACAACTCCCACAGGACTGGGGGTCCCTGACTCAGGATTCTGGAAGACTTTTCTGCTCATGCAGAGCCAGCACCACATAGCTCCATACCCTGACGCTCCCACAGAACAAGATGGAAGCAATTTTTCCTGCACTGAAAATACTTCTCCTCACTTTAGACAAGAGGCTCCCTCCAATTCTTTTTTTCTTTCTCCTTTCTTTTTTCAATATCTCGGTCTCTTCTAGGGAAAGGCCTGAGGTCCCTTTTTTCAAACCCTAAAAGGGGGTACAAATATCTACTGGTATTTTTTCCTTAGGCAATATTCAAGTAAAAGTGCTACCCCACTTAGGAGTGTGGCATGTGAAAGGATTGATTCCCCCTCTGCAAATAGACCTCTGAGGGGAACTGTCCCTGTGAACCAACAACACACGGAAGTAAAACACCTCTTTTATTGTTACAGCAACCAGGAATGTTTTAAGAAGCTATGCATAAAAGGTTAGACACATATACAAATGCATCCATAAACAGGACGAACCAATTTTACAGAAATAGTCTGCCTTTAGATTGATAAACCATGGATGATGTATATGTTTTTATTTGCTAGTACCGAGGTCTGGCATTCCTTTAAATTATCAGTGAGGTTATCACTATATTAATCACTGGGCCCAATAATACACATGCATTGACAAATACAGTTGTCCTCTGGCCCTCATAAGAACATAAGAAATTGCCATGCTGGGTCAGACCAAGGGTCCATCAAGCCCAGCATCCTGTTTCCAACAGAGGCCAAAACCAGGCCACAAGAACCTGGCAATTACCCAAACACTAAGAAGATCCCATGCTACTGATGCAATTAATAGCAGTGGCTATTCCCTAAGTAAAATTGATTAATAGCCATTAATGGACTTCTCCTCCAAGAACTTATCCAAACCTTTTTTGAACCCAGCTACACTAACTGCACTAACCACAACCTCTGGCAACAAATTCCAGAGCTTAATTGTGCGTTGAATGAAAAAGAATTTTCTCCAATTAGTCTTAAATGTGCTACTTACTAACTTCATGGAGTGCCTCCTAATCCTTCTATTATTCGAAAGTGTAAATAACTGATTCACATCTACTCTAGAGGCATTATGACATTTTCCATTCTATTAACCATTCCCTTCCTAATAATTCCTAACATTCTGTTTGCTTTTTTGACTGCTGCAGCACACTGAGCCGACGATTTTAAAGTATTATCCACTATGATGCCTAGATCTTTTTCCTGGGTGGTAGCTCCTAATATGGAACCTAACATCGTGTAACTACAGCAAGGGTTATTTTTCCCTATATGCAACACCATGCACTTGTCCACATTAAATTTCATCTGCCATTTGGATGCCCAATCTTCAAGTCTATAGATTAGGAGCCAAGTGGTATGCTTTTGGCCTTCTGAGAGTGATAGATAATAGTGAAACACAATACTGGGCTTGGTGTAATGCTTGCCTTGCAGCCTTTTCATAGATAAGGTTGCTGCTGTTTGAGTCCTGAGAGTTACTTCTGTTATGGCATGGTAAGGTTCTATTTATTTAGTCATTTGCAGAGTTCATGTTACTTCACAAAGTGTTTGGCAGTGAAGTTTTACTGTCACTAAGGAGATACCAGAATCTAAATGCTGGGCTTGATGGGACCCTTGGTCTGACCTAGTATGGCAACTTCTTATGTTCATAACAATTGAAACCAAGCAACTGTCAAACCCATTACAAAAATTACTGCTAATAACATTTTTACAGGGTGAGCAGCATTCTTGATAATTCATACAATGCTGCTTGAATGTGCTTTGCTTTTGGACTTGGCCAAAGAAGCAGTCCTTCCCTTTTTTCTTAATTTCTGTATATCAGTACCCTGGGTTTAAAAGTAAGGGCCCAGCAGTGACTGTCTAAATTCAATTTCTCTTTTTTCCTCCTGCCAATGTGGAGAGCGAATCTGCAGTTGTGTCAAAATCATGTAAACTAATTAGTTAAAGGTAGTAATATCCCCATGACTTCTATTAGGGATAGTATTGCGGCTCCAGGCTGGTTACCTCCCATGCATCCTTTTCTTCATTTCCAACTCTAGCCTTTAGGGATCCACAGTGTTTAGTCCATGCCTTTTTGAATTTGTTTACTATTTTTGTTTTCACCACCTCTTCCGGAAGGTCATTCCAAGCATCTATCACCCTCTCCATGAAGAAATATTTCCTGACATTGGTTCTGAATCGTCCCCCCTGGGGTTTCATGTCATGGCCCCTAGATCTACTCTTTGCTTTCCAACAGTAAAGGTTCAAGGAACGTGAATCATTAAAACCTTTCAGGTATCTGAAGGTCTGTATCATATCCCCCCCTGCACCTCCACTCTTCCAGGGTATACTTATTCAGATCCTTCAGCCTCTCCTCATAAATCTTCCGACCACAGACCCCACATCATTTTGGTCATTCTTCTTTGGACTGCCTCCATCCTGTCTCTATCCTTTTTGAGATACGGGCTCCAGAACTAAAGACATCACTCAAGGTGAAACCTCACCAAGGACCTGTACAAGGAAATTATCACCTCCTTTTTCTTACTGGTTATTCCTCTCTCTCGGGCCGATTCAGTATGTAGGCGAGGCTGTTCCTTTGGATCCGACCACAGCGCTATTGGGGAAACCTATAGAGAGCTTATCTATGCATTCACAAAGATTTAGTCAACAAGTTTATATAGTAGCCCGAATAGCCTTGGCTTGTAATTGGAAGAGTCCTAATCTCCCATTAATGGAATTACTTTTCCGCCGCTTAAACAAATTGCAAATCCTGGAACATATTTCAGGTACTCATCATCATCGACTGCCTACCTTCCAGGCAGTTTGGGCTCCTTTTAATTCCTGGTACCAGACTCATATTGCTTCATAATGCTGTGTTCTCTTGAGCCCCTTGTCATTCATGATTGATATTGCTGTCAGGTCATACACCAGTCTCAATGTACTCTTAGGTTTTATTTTCTCTTTGCTATGATCTCGACACTTACCGTCACACACCACAATTTTCTCTCATGACTTTTCCATATCCTCATACTTGATATCCCTGATATTTAATATAGTATGATTGCTGTCTTAAACGGGCACTTGACACTGTACATGCCATTCATAATATTTGTAAATATAATAGCAGGTTTGGACTGGGGGGGAGGAGGGAGGGGGTGGGGACTGCAATGAAAACACACATAGAAAATGTTGGCAATAGTATTATTCTGTTTATTCTGTTTGTACCTTGTTATTATTGTTTGCAAACTTGCCAATAAAAGTTTTAAATACAAAAAAAACCTCATAAAAATTGTTAAAAATTGTCCAAATATCAATACAATATTTCAAAACAGCAGACACATCACATAATACCCAATAATTAAAATGGCAGTCAATCAAGAAAAATAAACTTAAAAAGCCTCCTTTACTTACCCTCTCCAGCAACTCTCCTACTCCTTTCCCTTGCAGGCCCATACACTCACCAGAAGCAGCAAGGGCTGCTGAAGCTCTGTCCTCACAGTCCTCTTCTTTAGGGCCCACAACCAGTCACAACCAGCCTCTGTCTCACACAGACCAGTCACCTCCCTAACTATTATCTCTTCCTCACACACACCCACCAGTCACTTCCCTGACCAGTCTCTGTCTCTTTCTCTCTCTCTCTCTCACACACACACACACACACACACACCAGTCACCTCCCTGACCGGTCTCTGTCTCTCTCACACAGACACCAGTCACCTTGCTGACCAGTCTCTGTCTCTCTCACACACATGCTCTGTCACTTACATACAAGCTCTCAATCATACACAAATGCTCTTGCTCCCATTCCACCACAAACCACAAAGCTGCCACTCACACACCCAGGCACCTATTTTACCACACACACGAAGCTGCCACTCAAGCACCCAGGCACCCATTCTACTACACAAACGAAGCTGCCACTCACCACCCAGGCACCCATTCTACCACACACACACACACGAAGCTGCCACTCATGCACCCATTGTACCACACAAACACAAGCTCTCACTCATGCACCCAGGCACCCATTCTACCACACACACACACAAGCTCACATGGAGCCTCTTCTCATTGTTTGGCCCAATAAGCCTGGCCTCCGCTTATCAGCCGCCGCTGGCCTGACCTCCAGTGGTGCGCAGGGTCTCTCTGCTCTTAGGCCCTGCTGGCCTGGCTTCCGGTGCGGCGCACAGGTCTCTCCACTCTTCAGCTGCCGGCGGCCTGGCCTCTGGTGGTGGCGCGCAGCGTCTCTCCATTCTTTGGCCTTGCCAGCCTGGCCTCTGGCAGTGGCGCACAGCATCTCTCCATTCTTCGGCCCCGCCGGCAGCGCACAGATCTCACCACTCTTCAGCCCCACCCCTGGGGAGAAGGGAAGCACGAGGGAGGCACTGGGACACCGGGAGCTGCGACACACTTGCCAGTGCTTGGCAACACACTGGTGTGTCACGACACACCGGTTGAGAATCGCTGCCGTAGAGGAAAGACATGATGGGGAGATATGATAGAGGCATTTAAATGACTCCAAGGTTTCCATGCACAGGAGGTGGGTCTCTTTCAAAACAAAGGAGCCTCTAAATTGAGGGGGCCATGAAATAAGGGTGAAAGTGGGTAAACTCAGGAAATATGTCTTTAAAGAGAGGGAAGTGGATGCATGAAATAACCTACTTGTGGAGGTTCTGAAAACATGGACAGTATCTGAAGTAAAGAAAACATGAGATAAGCACAGCAGATCTCTGAGGGAGTGGTAGGGATTTTAAAACTAAGTTAGTGGATGGGCAGACTAGTAGGTCATCTGATCTTTTTCTGCTATCTTTTTCTGCTATCACGCTTCGATGCTTCCATGTTTCTATGGAGTGGGCTCAAGCCCTTACAAAGTTGTATTTGCTTTTTGTTTCTTTTGTTCCACATTGGCATGACAATATGGTGACAAACTACACCAATTTCCAATTGATTAGCACAATATATTTATTTTTGTTATACCTGGGCAGAATTGACCTTAGAGGGGTTTGTCAAGGCTAAACATGATATTTATTTATTCCAACTTCTATTTCGCTGATCCAGAAATCTCAGCAGAGTACATAAAACATACGAAATAAAATCAATACAATAACATAATACTAAGCACCACTAGCAATTAAAGAGCAAAAGCTACCGGAAACCTGAAAGGTAAGAGGTGGAAGGGAATCATATCAGTCAGGGAAGGCCAGGGTAAACAAATAAGATTTTAGCAGATTCCTGAAATGAAGCAGGTCCTTTTCTACTCTTATATCCAGTGGAAGACAATTTCATAGGACTAGGCCTGCAATAGAACAAATGCGCTTGCGAGACTCCGACAGCCGTACTTGTTTGAGAGAGGGGATTTCTAGTAAATGCTGGGCGGCAGAGCGAAGACTATGGGCAAGCTGGTATATCCAGACAGAGGAAGATAAGCAAGGTGGGGCTAACCCATAAAGGGCCTTAAAGATCCAGGTGAGTTTTGAATTGTGAGTACCATATGATGAACAACCAATGCAACTCAGAGAGAACTGGAAAAATGATTATGTAGAAAGGCGCCAGAAATTATATGAGCTGCAGAATTTTGGATTAGTTTAAGGGCATGAAGATGAGAATTGGGTAGACCCAAGAACAGACTATTATAGTAATCCAGGGGTGAGAAGATTAGGTGTTGAATGATGGTGCAAAAATCAGACTAACAGAGAAGTGGTTTCAACTTGATGGAAGCTTGTAATATGAAGATTGAACCAGGGACCCAATATGTGCCACAGAGATAAGGAGGAATTGATGAGAACCCCCAAATCTTGTGCCTTCAATAGAATAGGGATAGTATAGCCTTCAAATAAGAAGTTTCAGAGGGCATCTAAAAAAGGGAAGTGGGAAAGAAGCATGATTTCTGTTTTCCTGATGTTAAGGGACAGCATATTGTCGGTCATCCAGTCCTTGATTTTTGTCATGCAGGTGGCTAGCTTATCTGTCGCCGATGTGACTTTTGGAAGAATGGAAATAAAAAACATATGTCATCTGCATCCAAATTAAAAGACACACCTAGATCGGATAGAACTGTGCAGAGAGGAGGTTAGGGCTGTTCAGCTTGGAGAAGAGATGGCTGAGGGGGGATATGATAGAGGTCTTTAAAATCATGAGAGGTCTTGAACGAATAGATGTGAATCAGTTATTTACACTTTCGAATAATAGAAGGACTAGGGGGCACTCCATGAAGTTAGTAAGTAGCACATTTAAGACTAATTGGAGAAAATTCTTTTTCAATCAACGCACAATTAAGCTCTGGAATTTGTTGCCAGAGGATGTGGTTAGTGCAGTTACTATAGCTGGGTTTAAAAAAGGATTGGATAAGTTCTTGGAGGAAAAGTCCATTAACTGCTATTAATCAAGTTGTCTTAGGGAATGGCCTCTGGCAACAGTAGCATGGGATCTTCTTGGTGTTTGGGTACTTGCCAGGTTCTTGTGGCCTGGTTTGGCCTCTGTTGGAAATAGGATGCTGGGCTTGATGGACCCTTGGTCTGTCCCAGCATGGCAATTTCTTATGTTCTTAAGTGGTATGATTCGAAAGAAGAATCATCATTGACCATTTGGAAAAATCAATTAGAAAGGAAAGAGGTAAATCAGGAGTGAACGATGGAGGAAATGCCCAGTGACTTCAGACAGTCCAGCAAAAGAGTATGATTAAAAGTAACAAAAGCTGATGATATGTCTAAAGAATGAGGTAATAACTAATATCAGAGTCAAAACCCTGCGGAATATTATTGAACCTGGAAAGTAAAAGGAATTCCGTATTATATCATGCTTGAAAGCCAAACTGATTATTATGGAAGAAATTATTCTCTAAATAGTCCTGCAACTGGGGAAGGACAACTTTCTCTAATATTTTAGTGAGAAGTGGTAGGGAGGAAATTGGCCAATAGTTAGAGAGTTCTAGAAAATCCAGGCTGGCTTTTTTCAGTTTGTTATTCTGTAGTAAGAGGCGGATCACAACTGTTTTTAACAAAAAAGGCACCATACCTTCGAGAAGAGATGCTTTCACAAGCTTGGTGATAAAAGGTCTCACCTCAGGGCCCAACACTTTTATCAAGGCTGAGGAGCATGAGTTGAATGCACAAAAATTATAATTCAAATTTATTTATTTTATTTTATTTGTTTTTATATACCGACATTCAACACATGTTATCACATCGGTTTACATAGAACAAGTTGAAAAAAGTTACAATGCAACAGGGAGTGGTAAACGGGCGAGTAAAACAGGGGGAGAGAGATTTAACTGATAGATAAAGCAAATAAAAAAAAATATAAGAAGCTAATAAATCAGGTAATGAAAAACTTGAAAGGGGGTTTCTCTTATGTTCATTTAGGTTTGTGAAGGATAAGCATTCTGTGTTATTTTATTAATATAGGATTGATGTAGGAGTGCGTTGGATGGATAGGGGTGGATTGGAGATTGGGTATATTGTGGAGATGATGGGTTGGTGAGTGTAGTAGAGGGTTAGAGGGCGAGTGAAAAGGAAGGAGGATAAGATAGGGGGTGGGTGAGGGGTGGGTATGAGTGCGTTGAGTGGTGATTGTTTTCAAGATATTGTAAAAGCTTTTTGGAAGAGCCATGTTTTTAGTTTCTTTTTGAAAGTTTGTGATATTGGTTCATGTCTTAGGTCGGTGGGGAGGGTGTTCCATAGGGGAACAATATAATATAATAATATAGCAGACGTCTCAGAACATGAGGCAGCTGCAAAATCCTGCCAGTCAAGGTTTGAGAGAGCAAGAGAAAATGAGAACCCAGAAGTAATTGCAGCGAAGGTGTTAACTATCTGAGCAGTTTTATTATTAAAATATTCACAAATGTTTCACATGACAGATACAAAGCTCCCCAGGGAGGACACAGCGGAGGGGCAGTAAGTGAATGGACTATCCTGAATAGTTTGAGAGGCTGTGAAGCAGCTTTAGAGTTCCTAACAGTATACCAGGCATGTTTTGCTTGTTTCAAGTGGTTTTTTTTCACTCCTGGTGTCTAGACTAATAGTCCAAGAGGTTAGGATCAGTTTTCTCCTTTTGCCAGTTGCATGCTGCGGACCTAAGCACAAGTTTTAAGGACCTCAAATCAGAGGTGTACCAAGGGGCTGTGTGGTTTTGATGAATAACCAGAGGTTTCATAGGACCTAATGTATTTAGGGCAGAATGGAGAGAGGACTGCCAATGACTGGAAAGTCCCTTGACATCGTGTACAGGGGTATCAACAAGAGAAGGAAGCCATTGAGAGCGCAATTGAAAGACATCAATCTGTGGCCAACGTAGAATCCTATGAGGGGCAGTAGTCCTGTGAAAAGTGGTAGCTGAACGACTTATTGTGCAATGAATCAAAGAATGATCAGTCCAAGGAATACTGCTGCCAGAAGCATGACAAGCGTTCAAAGATGCAGTAAATCCAGAGTTTGACCCTGTTCATGGGTGGGAATGTGAATCAGCTGATACCACCCTAAAGACTCCAAAACAGTCAAAAAAATCCTTAAAGACATTGGATGGGGATGGGGGATATCTACCTGAATATTGAAGTCTCCTAGAATCACAGCATTCCTAGTGTCTGCTTTGATAGATAAGAGACCAGGACTGGCAGGCAGAACACCAGGTGGAGGATAGACTAAGCAGAGACCCCAATTATGAGGAGAGGTTAGGTAACGCAGTTCTAATGGAACAATTTCCTCTATTTGGAGTAAGGATAGTTGCAGAGAGGATCTGGCAATATTAAGGCTAAAGCAATATCAATGGCCAGTTTAAGGTGCATCTCCCTTGAGGAAATGTGAAAGGCTGAAATGTGACGTTCAGTCCATACATTCAAATCACATTACTATCTGGACATGGGCTCCCATTGGGATGGAAGGTTTGAAATAAATGCCTTCCATAGACTTTTCAAGGGGGCCTATTTGATGGGTTTGAATTTTCTTCCCTTTTGTTAAAAAAAGAAAAAATTCCATCCTTGCTTCTGGTTTCTCTATTTTTTTTTTTGCTGAAGGCAACCCTTAGCCCGCGAGTTCCACGTGTGTGACTCAGTGAACTGCATGTCTTCAGAGAAAGCAAAAGTGCTTATCTGTAATAGGTGGTCTCTGAAGACAACAGTTCACCAGTCAAACAAGGCCTCCTTCCTTGCCTTGGAAGATGCTCTCTCCCTTAAACAGTATATCTTGGCTGAACAAGACCTGAAAGAAGCAGCAGAGCCATCACAGCGCAGGAAGTCCTGTGGCATGTTCAGAAAAGATGTCTAATGTTTTCCAGAAAGCTCTGGACACCATACACAGTCACGTGGCTCATTTTTATGACTGTTTACTGGTTGTCTTCAGATAAAATCTGCTGCAGGTAAGCAACTTTGCTTTATCAAACAATATATTTTGGCAGTGTTTTTATCTTTAAATAGAAAGAAAGCATAGGTCAGATGATAGTTAAACATATATTTACTTCTATTATAAGAGTCTTGGATTTATAAGTTCACTATTCTTAAATTTTTGAAAGTTAAATTACAGTTCTAATACTAATATAAGCAATATGGTCTACAACATTATTCCAGCACAGTAAGCGCACTGTAACTTTGCAGAGTCAGAGAAGAAAACTAATAAGTCACATGCCAATATAAACCTCAGTAAGAAGCCTTCCTCCTGCCACTCACAAAGCACAAAAGAATATGCAGGACATACTTGATGGTATGATCCCAGATCTTGACAGTCCAGTCAGAACTGCAGGAAATAAAGATTTTGCTGTGGAAGGGGTTCCAGCGTACTGCGTCTACAGTCATATTATGAGCATTATAGGTCTCCAGAAAATGACTCGAATAAGCTTTGGAGCACTGCAAAGGAACACAGGCATTAGTAATTCAGTAACTGCAATCACATTCCTCTTAATAATTAGCGGGCAAGACATCACTATTAGTTTTAGGATTACCATGGATACCTGTAATCAGATGTTGACTTGCAAGATATGATCTTGAACAGTACTAACATTTAGAGTATGTCAGCAATCTGATCTATAGTACTCTGGATTTTCTGGAAGATGCTGCAGCAATCCACTGTGGTGACATAAATAACCATGGCATATCTACAGGATGCTACAGATTGCCGGCATGTGAAACACAGTTGGCACTATACCGTGCATTTTAGCTGGTTTCCTATGAGCAGTAAAATGTTCTGCTACTTGTAAAATGGAAAATCAGAAATCAAACCACCCCATAAACAAGTGGGAAAAGCTCTTCGGTTACAGTTGTTGACAAAATATCCCAAAACAAGTGCCTTTATTGATATTACATTTGTAATATCTTATCACACATTTTAAATATTTTTTTTTTTTTTGTGTGTGCCACTCTTGTTGCTTTCAGTCTTGAGAAGTTGTCTGTCCCATGCCCCTACTATCCCATGAGGTAGCCAAAGAAAATAAAAGTTTAACAAGTTTGGGACTCTGGGCTCATGCCCTGCTCCTCCTTTAAGCCCCTCTTCTTTCTGTCAATCCTCCCCCAAAGCTCATCCACCCTCCTGACCCACCCCGGTTCTTAGTGAGCAAACCCTGGTGCCAGATGGCCAATTTTATGCTTTTGCCCCCAACACATGATGGGGCAAAGGTTGGACCTCGGCTGGTTTGCTCCATTTTGAAAAATGGAAATTCCAGGCCTGGACCCTCCAAACCCCAATGGACCAACAAAGCTTGTTCAGTAAGTATCAGGAGAGGTCAGGGGTGGACTAGGACGGGGATTTGATAAAAAGGGGAGGGATTTGGAGAAGGGCGTGGCCTGTACTTGGGGGTCCCAAACTTGCTAAAAACCTTTTTTTCACTTTGGCTGCCTAATGGGGCAATGGGAGGCGGGGGAAAGGGAGGATCTCGAGACCCCTGAGGGGTTTGCTACACTGGAGGGGGAGGGAATTCCTTGGGGCCACTAGGGCCTGTTAAATAACAAAGCTAGGAGCATCGGGACATGTGTTGGAGTCCCGATACTCCCAAGGAAAGTTAGTTACAACTCCAGAGTTCTAGTTAACTTTCCTGAAAATAACTTGGCTTGCCATGTAATTTTATTTGCATTAGATTAGTTACTAATCAGCTATTAATGGCTAATAATGAGCAAGTCATTGGTCATATTCACATAATAGCAGATTTGCTGGGGAGGAGGAATACTGCTCAGTATCGCTGATGTTTATTGTGCAATAAATGCCTAACACAGCTTCGTAAATGACCCCCAATGTTTTCTATTCTGCATAGATTTAAAGCAGCAGTGCCAGATTAAGTCTGGACTTACATAGTGCCTTTTATTCAAATAGGATATCAACATTTTTTATGCTTAATATATTTTATACTTAATAAATATATTCACATTTGCCTCAAGTGAAAAGCCTTGGTACTAACTTTGCCACCAGATGTGGATAAATACTTTCAGACGGACAAAAGATGAAGGAACAATATTCTCCTTATTATTTCTAACTATAGTTGGATACATTGAGACATGGGGATACAATAGGCATCTCCAATGTCAGAAGGGAGTTCTGAATTCACATCTCAGAGCTCCTCCAGACCCAGTGGTCAAACCACAAGACCACACCTCTAAAATGAACAGTTGCCAGGTATAGACAGACAACCCTTACTACTGTAAAGGAGACGAACTGTGGAGCTTGCATTTTCCAAAGTAGTTCTGTTTTTTGTTTGTTTTAAACACAGTTCAAATTTTTTTTTTGTAATTTAATGTTTATTAAACAGAACAGATGAACTACTACACAATGAAAACATACAATGCCGTGAAACCATATAAATATTTCTGTAAGATATTACAGATAACATGTGACCACAAAATAAATGTTCATTCAAATGCTGCTGTCTTTTCATTATTATATCCCCACCCTCCACCCACCCCCCTATACCAAATCCCTGTAGTGACCAAGTATGTATACAGAATATAGGTGTATATAGGTACATATATATGTGCCGGCAAAAACGAATACCCAAAAAGAACTGAGCCAATACAAAGCTTATGGACCCCAAGAGGAAGTAAAACAGTGACAGCAGATCACCCTAGTAAACAATATTAGCCCAATCATGTCTCCGAAGGCATCTTGCTCCCCTATCCACCCACTCCCATCTTGGAATGTCGCTGCGCAGTCGGCCACCTCTGGGGGTAGGTGCTGCATTGACTGAAGGAGTTACTTCCAGGCCTGCAGCTTACAAGAAATCTATTGCCTCAGTCATCGTGATAACACAGGAAGCCACTCCGGCAATGCTGAAGCTCAAGCCAAATGGGAAAAGCCACCTGTATTTGACATTGTTCCCACGAAGCGTAGAAACAGCATCTTTGAATTCTCTGTGCTTGCATATGGTCAAAATCAATAAATCCTGGTATATTTCCACCTTGTAGCCCTTCCATAGCACAGGCCCTGATTTCCAAGCCACCGCTGAGATTTCCTCTTTCAGAGAGAAACTATGAAAGCAGGTAATTATGTCGCGTGGCTGATTATTGCACATAGCCCCCAACGCTCTGTGCACTCTTCCAGTTTCACCACAGCAGACTCCGGTGGTTCTGCATGTGAGCACAGAACTTGCGGACTTATGCTAGTGACCACTTGCTTGCAGTTAGCGAACTCAGAGCTCTCCGGTATCTCGTAGAATCTTAGGTTCGCTCTCCTGGACCTATTTTCTAGGTCTTCAATACAATTTAGTAATTCCAGATTAGTTTGCAGAAGTTTATCTTGTTATAACTTACAGCCAGCAAGCTCCAAGGCCTGGTCTTCGAATCTGCCTCCCCAGCTCAGTGATGTCAGCTTTCATCTCAGCAAGTAAGGCTTGAATTTCTGTTTTCAAGCCTGCCGTGTCTTTTTGCAGGGCCCCGAACCAGCTAATAAAATCAGCCCGGGTCTGTGCGCCATCACCCACTTTGCCCACAAATGCTCCGCTCACCTCTAGCTCCTCATGGTCGGCCTGTAGACCTCTGTCGGGGCCCTCATCCATCAGCACGGCAGCATTCGTGAATGAAAACTTTTGTAAATCCACTTTTTTTATGCGTCGCCCTACCTCCGCTGAAGAGGACTGCTGGGATGTGTAAACAGCGCAATACCACCCCGCGGGCACTCGATGGTAGGGGATTTAGTTGGGTCAAGTCGGGAGCTCCGGGCTTACATGGCCATTATGGGCAATGATGTCACTTACTCCCATAGGCCGTTTTCATTTAAATGAACATTTACTTATTATGGGATAGACATTCATAGCCATTTAGATGGATAACTGAAAAGTTATGTCTAAATAGTTTAGCTACAATATTTGGCAACTTATCCAGCTAAATTCTAGCTGGATAGCTCTATATTCAGCTGGAATTTAACTGGATTTGTCAGGGGAATTCCTGGGGCAGGCAGTATGCGCTATGGGGAGGAGCGTAGTTAGCCAGTTAGACTTGCCTATAGCGCAGCCAGAATTAGCTGTTGAACCAAACCAGTTAACTCTGGTCGCGCTGCAGGCAGGTCTAAAGTTATCCAGATATTTATTTATTTATTTATAGATTTTTTATATACCGCGGTACGTATAGTTATACATCACCTCGGTTTACAGTAAAACAATAAATTAGCAACAGGCTTTACATATAACAGGTTAAACAGAAAAAACATTTAACGGCTACAGGCTTTACAAAAAAAATAACGGGTTTCAAGGGTAAAATGCTAACTTCATTAACTATAATAACCAAAATATATTAATTTTTAAAAATTATACCTATTATATTAGTCAGATATACCTATCTGACTAACTTTTAAGATAACTGGATATATTCAGCTGCGCTCCCGCACCACTAAATATCTCAGTTAAGTTAGCCAGATAGGTGCATCCGGCTAACTTATCTAGCCGCTTAGCAGCTGAATATGGACCCCTATATTTTTACAAAGGTGCAGTCTGGAACAAAACCACATGGGCTTAGGAGGGATGGAGTTGGGTTCTACACCTCAAAGAGATCCACAGGGTAGACCGGCTGAACCTATAGTTGTGTTGGAAGTCCCTGTCTCACAGAATATCTGGTTTGTTACCTCCTAGTCCAGAGACCCTACATAGGATTCAAAGGATCGACTCAATCTATCTGTTAGGGCATTCTGTTTGCTTGCTAGACATTTGCCCCTGAAAACCATCCCTTGAGAGATGGCCCAGTCCAACATTTGGACAGTCTCCTGACACAGGAGACATGGTCCTGTGCTTTCCTGCTTGTTGATATAATACATAGCTACTTGATTGTCTGTCTAGATCAGGATCACTTTGTTGGCCAACTGATTTCTAAAAGCCTTCAGAGAATTCTGAACTGCCCTTAATTCTAGGAAGTTTATCTGATGAAGCTTTCCCTGAGTAGGCCACAGACCTTGAGTAGAGAGACCCTCTACATGGGTTCTCCACCCCAGGTTGGATGCATTTGGGGTCAGGACAATTTGGACTGGAGGAATTTGGAAAGGTATGACTCTGGTCAGAATGGAATTGTTCTACCACCAGGTCAGAGAATCCTTGAACAGCTGCATGATCCCAAAGGTCCTGATTAGCCTGGAACCGCTGTGAAGTAAGGGGCTCCTCATATGGAGAAGTGCCAAGGGAGTAATAGGAACTGTTGATGTCATTAGGCCCAAAAACCTCAACAATCCTCTCCATTATGGATCTCAGTGTGATAGTCCTCTGTTGTGGAAGGAAAGGACTTGCTTGAGTTGTGTCTAGCAGTGCTCCAGTAAGCTTCAATTGGGATGATGTGCTCAAATGGGACTTGTGGTAATTTATGATGAACTCTAGTAACTACAACATCAGGAAGATTTTGGACATCTGTTTTATGGTACTCACCTGAGATGTTATCTTGACCAGCCAATTGTCCAGTTAGGGGAACATATACACCCCCAGTTTCCATAGATGAGCTGCCACTATGACCAGGTATTTGGTAAAGACATATGGGGAAGATGCTAGGCTGAAAGGCAGCATGTGATACTGAAGATGACAATCCTTTACTATGAATATGAGATATTTTCTGTGATCTGGAAATATCTCTATGTAAGTGTAAGCATCCTTGAGATTGAGACTGCATAACAGTCCCCTTTTTGCAGAATAGGAATTAAGGTACCCAGGGAAACCATCCTAACCTTTTCTCTTTTTAGAAAAATATTCAAGGCCCTTATGTCTAGGATGGGACAGAGTCCTTTTTTCTTTGGAATCAGGAAGCATCTAGAGTAAAATTTCTACCCTCTTTCCCTTGGTGGAATAGATTCAACCATGTTGATTTCTAAGAGGAAGGAGAGTTCCTTCTGTAGCACATCCTGATGGGATCGCCAATAGATGTAATTTGTATCCTCTTCATATTATGCTGAGTTTAAAGATATACTGGGACAACAGTTTATATAAAACCTTAGCCTGCCACTGAATGGAAGGTCCTCTGGCAACAGTACTGGGATCCTAGTTATGCTCTCTGTGATCCAGTCAAAAACCCGTCACTGGTTTTGACTGGGGCATTAGCTGTGGCTTAAGGGGACTTCTTCTGCCTTGGACAACAGTGTGAGGCCTGCTGAGTACAAGATCAATTGGGTGGAAGATAGAGCCTCCTCAGTTGGAAGAAATGCCAACTCGGCCTTCCATTTAAGTACCACCTAGCAGAGGAGGGTGGGTCTGGACTGGCTCTAGAGTTGCTGAAGCCTTGCATGGTATTCTCTGATCTATGCCACTGCTTCATTAACCCTAAATTCAAAGAGATTCCCTCCAGAACACAGCATATCAGCGAGTCTGTCCTGGAGCTCAGGGTGAACGTCTAAGGCCTGCATTCAGGCGAGTCTGCGAACTCCAAGTCCCATAGCAGAGACTCTTAATGCCATTTTTAAAACATCATATTTTGACCTGATCATGTGTTTTTGCACTCCATTTCCTTATCCACCAGAGAATGGAAGTTGCCATACTTCTTCTGAGGAAGCTACTCAGCCATCTCCTGCATTTGCTTTAGTAGGTCCCACATATAGTGGCTCATGAATTGCTGGAAAGAAGCAATGTAGGTGTTTAGCATCACTCCTTAGAAAACTTTCCTCCCAAGGGTATCCAGCATTCTGGAATCCTTCCCTGGGGGTACTGAGGAATGGATTCTAGATGTCGTATCCCTCTTGAGAGCAGATGTGATAACTCATCGATAGTAGGGACAGTATACACGGAGGGGGAGTGTACTTGAAGCTGAGCCGGAGTTTACCCCAGGCACTTCTGGATACTCGACCTGACAAGACTGAGCTGAGGAAGAGGGTATGTGACGGAGTATACCGACAACTCCCTCATTCTGCCTTAATGAGCTCAGTTTAAGCTTTTAACCCAGGCATCCTTAAGATAGAAGATCGCAAGGGATTCTGGGTGGAGGTCAGTTCCTTCACCCTGCCAGAAACTCCCAGGCCTAGAGAGCTTGAGGAAGCCCCAGAGGAGCTGGTAGGACCTTGCAGTACATCCATAAGTTGTATGTCTATATGATATTTGTGCCTGATGCAAGGTGAGCTATTATTTTGATTTATAAACTGTGAAGCACTGTAAATAATTGCACCAGCATTAAGTTACTCAAGACTTGTGGTGTTCCTTGGCTGTTCCTAAGGCCACTGCCAGTCTCAATATGCTATAAGGAGCCAAAGTAAGAAGGTTCTTCCACATCCTCATCTATAACTCCTGAAGGATCTCATACTAGGACTCCTGCAACTTTCTTAGGAGGCTCAAAGAACTGGAGAATGCCCAGCATTTTGTTCCAGGTTTCATCTTCCTTTAACAAAGGAAATGGAATGGCATCAGCTATTCTCTGCTCAAAACAAGTACAGGAGAGGCAGGGACTTCCTTCTTTCTGGGGGAGAAAAGGGATCTGCTTCAGAGACATCTCCAAAACTGTAGCCATACCCCCAGGAAATCTCTGAGTCAGAGCCCAACTGGAATCTCTGAGAAGCGAACCATATGCTACCTTTCCTGCAGACAACACCTCACAGAGGGGAGCGCTTGTCTATTGGAGAATGGAACCCAAGGAACTCCTATGGATTGCTGACGCTTTCTCTCCCAATAGGCTAGAGATCACAATTGGTGCAGCTGCCATCGATGTAAATTCCTCTCCAGGAACCAACATCAGTACCGATGCCGATACCAGGCTATTGGGCAGCTTCAGGAGCTCCAGCAGTGGTTGGATTTTGGTCTGCATCAACACCAATGCTCTTAATACAAGGGCTTTGATGCTCTGCAAGGCCTTGTCCAAGGCATGCTGGCTTTTCCTAATCAATCACTCCTCTGCCAGCTCCAAATGGGAGGTAGGAGGGCAGGCCATGTCTTCCTGGGTAGCTGACGGCAGACACCTGGACCCTTGGAGACTGTTGTAGTTCCCGGGAATGCTTTGAAGATGAGCTTTACTCTTTGCGGGAATATTTTAGAGTATTCAAAACTGCAGCTAGGATGTCCCTACTGCCAGCATCATTCATCAATGGAAACCGATGTTGATGCTTCTTCAGATAAGAAGAGTCAAAGGACAGCCTGTCCCTTCCATTCTTCCCAGTGCTTGACATTAAGGGAGTTTGAAGCTGTCCTGATGCCAATGCATCACCAGCATCTAGTGCAGCTTCTAGGTCCCTAGGTGCCAATGTCGATATCTTCAATGCCGATGCTGATGGGAGGGACTCATGATGCCTGAAGTGCTTTTCAATGACCACCAGATGGGACTGGCTCTCCGTTGGGGTCATGGTCATACATCAGTTACACCTTGGGTTCTGAAGTGATGCTCCCAGGCACAGGACACATCTATCATGGGAGTCCCTGATAGACATGACTGTTGCACAGGGGGCATCTCTTGATGTCAATGGTAGACTTATCCATGACCAGAAGAAAAAACAAAGAAACAAAATCAAATTTGATGATCAATGGCGGTCAAAGCCCTTCAGTTCAGTGACCAGGTGCAACAATGGCATGAAAACTTACTAAACACAACCAAAAAACCTTAGCTAGAGACACTAACAAGGGAGAAAAGACCATGGGGCCCCGATAATGAATGATTCCTGCCTTTTCTTAGAGCAATAAAATCTCAAAAACCAGGAGAGTGAGAGATCTGCAATCAGTTGTCACAGCAGAAAAGAAGAGACTGAAGAGGCCCACTCATGGATGTGTGACATCATATCAACCTGAATATGCCCGGGGAATAGTCGAAAGTTCTCGAAACTTTGACATAAAAGTTCTGGACTGGGCTCCATTGTATTATGTTACCCACTTGTGAGGACTGCCATTCTGCTTATTTGTTTATTTTTATTTATTTTAAAATATTTTGTCCTTGGAGAATGAAAATACATCAAAAACATAAATCTCTCAGAGAGTAAATAAGGGAGCTGCAAGGCTAGGCTGAGGTGCAACCAAGGCAGATGAAGGTTTTACTGACAGATTATACATGGAGAACTCAAAGTCCATGATAAAAGCAAGCTAGAGGGGAAGATAGAGGAAGCAAAGGACAAGGACGAATTGCATACATTTACACTAAAACTGGAAAATAATCACTTCTAGCAGCAGAGAGCACACCATTCCTAAGCCCCATTAAATTCCATTACAACTCCAATATGCAGGACTAGAATCACTGGTAGAGTAAGAAGATATGTAACACACAGAAGAGGGGCAGTACAGCACTCCAGAGACCACAAGAAGAGGAAGGTAAGTGTTTGTTATTGATGACTCTTCTATGTGGGACGAAGGACCCATCTGCAGACCAGAGATGCTTTCCAAAGAGGTCTGCTGCCTACCAGGAATCCAAATCTGTGACATAACAGAACTTGAGATAAGCACATTTCATCTTCAACTGAAATATGACGATTTCTGTCCTTACTCTTGATGCTTGTTAAACAAGAAAAAGCTTGCCCACACATGTAAGAAGTTGAAAACTGCAGCAAAATGTTCATTGCTTTCCTATGAATGGCATGATGGCACGCAAAGTTAAAAAAATGAGTAGTTTTCTCAGTCATGATCTCTCGTGGAACCCCTAGCAATCTCTTGAGAAAGGCTGTTTAGAGATTGCAGTGCAGGAGCGGACAGGGATTGCTTCTGCCTCTAAAGACCTGCCGATAGGTAAGAACTGGGCTTGAATGGTAGGAAGGAGTCCAAGGGCCTGGAAGGGGATTATTAGTTTTGTTGCTTTAATGGGCAGGGAACCGTTTTGTTTTGTTTTTCATTTTATTTTGTTTTTGATAAATGAAACAAAACAAAATAAACAACAAATGAAATGAAAAAAGAAAAATGAAACAAAAAAATAAAATGAGCATTTTTCAAGTACACACCTGAGGACAGTTGTACAGTGATCATTTATAACGTCCATGTCTCTCTTACTTTTTTGCCAATGAGATTTTCTTCTATGTATGTCCCCAAAAAGTCCAGAAGTGCATAACCTGGCTACCTTCTGGCCTAAATGGTCATTGCTGAAGTTCTAGAACATAGTAACATAACATCATAACATAGTAATGATGGCAGAAAAGAACCAAATGGTCCATCCTTTGCCCAGCAAGCTTCTCATGGTAATATCTACCTTGCCTTGTAGGTCATCCCTGGTTTCTCTTAAGGGTAGTCCATGCACTTACCCCCAATCCTTATGATAAGGATAGAAATATTTACAATAAAAAAACCAAACAACTGTCAAAGCCATAAAAAAGTTACTGTTAGCAACATTTTTACTGGATGAGGAGCCTTCCAGAAAATTCTGGCAATGCTGACTTGCTTTGCTTTTGGACTTGGCCGTAGAAGCAGTCGTGTGTTTTTCCCTTATGTCTGCATATCAGTACCCCCCAGATCATAAAAATCGGGGCCTGGGTTGCTTGCCATATGAATCCAATTCCCCTCTTCCACGTCGCCGATAAAGAGGTTGTAATCCCCATGCTTCTGATAAGGGTAATAACTGTCGCACTAAGCGGATTACCCTCATGCACTCTTTTCTTCATTTTTGTCCTCTAGCCTTAGGGACCCATAGTGCTTATCCCATGCCCCGTGGAACTGCATCACATGCGGATCTTATTAAATGTTTACTACAGTCTTCAGCCTCCTGAATCACAGGGGTAAAGCAGCTCACCTTATCCACTGGAAGAGCTTCAGCCAGAGATTGTAATTTTGTTAGACAGAAATGCATATATTGAATCATATGCAATTGATGAACTTCTTTTTTGGAACTTAGCATAACTCCATGAAAACAATCTCTTTGCCATGTTCTCCAGGACACTGGCATCTTTACGGGGAGGAGTGTTGGAACTAGTCTTGGAACACTTTTCTCTCTTTTAGGCCAATTCTACCACTTCAGATTGGTGAGGGAGCTGGACCTTTTCATATCCCAGAGACAGCTGAACTCAAATATAATGATCCACCTTCCTCGATACAGGAAGGAAGGCTAATATAAAAGTATTTACCACATTCTAAAATTTTGACTTTATTACATATGATTCTCAATATCAATGACACTATATGGTTAGGGGCATCATTACATGTTTATACCTCACAGCATTCTTTGAGATCATGGAATGAAAGGATTTTGGTAGTTCCCAGAATTCCCCAGGCCCATCTGGGTGAATCAGGAATCAAACAATGTCAGTCATAGGCCCCATTCTTTGGAACACAATGCCTGAACATCTACATTTAATATCAGATGCTACGACATTTAAAAAGATGCTAAAGACCAGCGGCGGATTCCTGATGATGACCGGCCCGGGGATTCGCCGCCCAGGCCGGCCCAGGAGATACCACGTGGTCTGCCGAACGCGGCTCTGTCATGGCCGTGCTTGGCAGACCACGTGACTAGAGCGACTGGCCCACCGGGGGATGCCCGATCCCCCAATAGGCCAATCAGCCCCTGCTAAAGACATGGAGGCCAATATTCAATAGGCTATTTAGTGTACAAGTTATCTGGAGAGAGAATCTTGTGATTCTGAATGAACCTAGGATTCATCTCTGCACTGATGAGGCCTAATAATGGACTGGCTTTCTAATCAGATAGCTATTGTGTCCAAAATAATGTTCACTTCCTCTAATGGGGGAGGATAAGGCAACATTGGCATTGGTTGAAAATAGTTTTTCATAAAGTCTACCCATCTATTTGGAAAATCTTCTGGTTGACCTAAGAGAGTGGGAGGAGCTATTTTAAAAAGTCTTTCCACGTGTTTTATAAATTGCCAATAGATCCCTTATACACTGATGGGGAAAGGGCTGTCAAATTCTGCAATCAGAATCAGCACTGACTTGGAATTTTTGATGCTGATAGTAGACGCTTCGCACTTATGCAATTTCTGTGCCAAGGAGGCAACAGCACTTTTACTGGTCAGTGGTGCCAATGGTATCTCTGCACCAAGGAAAGACTCAGTGGACAGCATTGGCTTTCATGCCAACCTCTCTGCATCCTGTGTTGTAGCAGATTTCTTGGTCCTTTCTGTATCAGTGCTGCTCAGAATTGCACCAGAAATCCTTAGTGCCAAAGAGTGCACTTAACCAGCCTCTTTACTGGAGGGGGAATGGCACTTGCGTCGTGACGGTACTGAGTCTTGATGCAGAGTATGAGAGGAGCTATCCCTTTTTACTTTGGGTGAGGGGCCCTCCATAGAGATTAACTTTCTTTTTTCAGTCAAAGCTGAGGCAACAGGTGACTCCAGAAATTCCTTGAGGAGTAATTTTCAAAAGGTTTCAGCATGTAAAACTAAAAATCACGCATGTAAAAAGCATGTATGCACAGAAATACTATTTTGTAAAAGCCTGAAGTAGGCCTGAAGTACTAGAGTGTTGTGCACAAATGTTAATGAAAAAAAAACGGTGGTTAGGGGTCTTCTGTGGTGGGCTTTGGTAGTTTGCACGCACGTTAGTAGTTTGTAAGTGGAATACACGCTTTTACTCCTGCTGAGCTGAGAAAGTGAAATGGCGCTCGTCTTTTGTCTGAAGTTTGTGGGTGGGAAGCCAGGGCAAAGTGGTAAAGGGTCTAGGTGAACTGGCAGAAGAGTGGATGACCTGGTGGCGGTGTCAGTGGACTGATGATTATAAGCATTTTGATAAGTGGCGAACTTGCATTCTTCATAAAATACCTGCCAGTCAGGCCGATACAGTAAAGTCGTGTGGAAAGCGGGCGCTCAGTGTTGAGTGCCTGCTTTCCTAACGCGCGCCCATCCTCCTCTCCTGGACGTGCGATACAATATTTAAAGCTCCAGGGACAATTGCGCGCCCCTAGCGCCTCCTTGGCAGTCCAAGAGAGGTGGCTGCCAGGGGATTAGGAAAATGGACACTTGTTAATTGAGCGTCCCTTTTCCTAACCTGACCACCAGAACTTTTTCTTTTTTTAACCTTTTTTTTAAAAAATTTTTAAACTTTTGGTTCCTCCGACTTAATATCGCCACGATATTAAGCTGGAAGATGTACAGAAAAGTAATATTTTCTGCTTTTCTATACACTTTTTTGGGCCGCTCAGAAATTAACGCCTGCTCTGGGCTGGCATTAATTTCTGAGTGCACAAATGTGCAGCTCGGGCACACATTTTTTTTTTATTTGGGGCGAATAGCTAATAGCCTCATCAACAATCATTTGCATGTGATGAGCGCTATTAGTTTCGGGAGGGTTGGACGCGCGTTTTGGACACGCTAAATTTAAAATGTGTGCACATAATTTCGGGGCAAAGGTGGTATTTTATAAACTGTGCAGCTCCCACTACACAGTTTATAAAATACATGCATGACTTGGTGTGCATGCACTCACAGCTGATTTACATATTCTCCTGAAATTATCCTCTGAGAGTGCAGCTCCACAAACTTGTGGCCTTGGGTGAAATGCATGCATAAGCAGTGGATGGTAATTAGCCATATTGTGGGAACTTTTCGTTATCCACCTAAATGGTTTTTAAATTTTGACCTCATGTTTTTTTTAATGGAATGGAAAGAAACAAACTGAGGAGACTGCCCAGGAAGGGACGCACATACCCTAAGGGAGTGTTGCGTATCCTGGTCGCGCTAGGGCTGTGCCCGGGCCTGCCCACCTTGTTCCAAGCTGTGCAGGTCCCGGGCCTTCCTCCCTCGCTGCCGCAGCCAGTCGGCTGCGCCCCCGGCTCAGGGCAGCAGTGTCCCTGGCTGCCTCCAGCGCTTCGGCATCCCAGGCTTTGCTCCTCGCCCCATGCAGGGGCTCAGCGTCCTCCGCTGCCTCGACTCCACCCCTAGGCACACTCGCGCACGGATCGCACGGCCCTTTAAAGGGCCAAGGGCGGGAAACTACTCCGCGGCGCGTCCTGGTGACATTACATAGCCTCAGTATATAAGTGAGGGCCTGCACCTCAGTCCCTTGCCTTGGCAATCGGGTCATCACCTCAGTATGAAGCTAGTTTGCCGTCCTCGTTCCTATGCTTGTTCCAGTGTTCCTGTGTTCCTTGTTCCTGTGCTTGTTCCAGTGTTCCTGTGTTCCTTGTTCCTGTGTTCCTTGCACCGTGCTTGTTCCAGTGTTCCTGTGCCTGTTCCAGTGTTCCTGCCTTGCTCCTGTGTTCCCGTGGTCCTCCTATGTTCCAGCGTCTGTTCCTGAGTTTCATTGTTCCTGAGTCCTGTTCCTTGTCTTGCTAACCAGGTTGTACCCCTCAGACTTATACCCCGTACTAACCTCGGCCTGACTCTGACCACGCTTGGACTGATTCTTGGAACTGATCTTTGCCTGCCTTTGACTACGCTCGGACTGATACCTGGAACTGACCCTCGCTTTGGCTGACCATCCTCGGACAGATGCCCTGGCTTTGACCCTTGAGCTCCACTCGGACACTCTATTTGGTACTCCCGTGACCACCAGGTCCGCCTGCTTCGAGCTGGATCACTAGGCGCTGCCTATTCTACCTGGAGGACCTTCAGTTCCTGCTTTGTTCCCGTGGTCTCCGGTACTCTATATTCCGGTCTAGCTCGCCTGTTCGCTGACAGCCACGCACCTCTTCTCTTGGTGGGCACACCTCTCCGTCATCTCTCCGGGAGACCCCCAGAGGCCCATCTAAACCCAGGCGGCCCGGGAATCCAAGGGCTCAACTCGCAGAGTCCCCAGGCTGTTATTGGTGAAATTCCTGTCAGCCTCTGTCTCCTTGTGTGCTCCGGCCTCCTGGCAGCAGGCACCCTCTGGGATCCCTCAGAGGGCCATACCAATCCTGCGCCAGGCCAAGGGTCCACCTCCAGCGCAACAGAGAACTTTCTCCTTCTTGGCTCCATCAGACGCTGTCACCCACTTGTGTGGCAGATATAATTCTGCTTGGCAGCAGAGAAAACGGGCAATTTTACACATGGACTTTCCGTTTGAAATTTGCTGTGAGTACAAAGTGTACAGACTGCTGCACCTACTTCTTGAACAGGCAGATTTTTCATGGAAACTAACATGTAGATTTGAAAATATAATCTACCCACAGTATTTCCAGTCCTGCCCATAACATGCCTCTGGAATGGTCTCCCCACAATATGGCTAAAAGTATATTTGTTGTGAAGCACCATGCAATCTAAAGTTGAGAGAAAAAATGCTAGGACACATTAATAAAACAAAGATGAAAAATAGCCCCGTGGAGCTAAAAAAAAAAATGCAGCTAAGCAAAATGAGTCCAACGTCCTGTGAAAATGAAAGAGCTGAGGCGCGTTGTGTGTTCAGAAAGATCGCCAAGAATGCTCCTAGAAAGCGCCATCAGGATGATGTCATCTAGGTATGTGTCCACTGTATGGTGAACTGCTTTTACAAACTTTAGCCTGGAGGTCGGCAACTCCCTTCCTCAAGAGCTACCAACAGATCTGGTTTTCAGGATAATCAAATAATGTTCTAGAACAAAGGTATGCCCATATATCTGATGAAAATTGTTATGGATATCCTGAAAACCAGTCTGTATATGGCTCTTGAGGACTGGCGTTGCTTTGCCCCTCCCTATCTAGCAGAATACCACAGCAGTATGCGCAAGTCTTTCCTGAAGTAACCGTTTTCCGTGTACTCCACTTCAAAGTAAAAAAACAAATCACCTGTTAAATAGAGAGATGTTAATAAAGTCCTTCGGAAGAAGGTGCCTTCTATGAAGTTGCGTTCTTGCTGTTTAGCGAAGTTTTAGGTTTCACCATCAAAGTTGTCCACTTTTTCCAAAGTTGATGGCTGAAGTGTACACTGCCTCTAAATCTAAACTCAGACTCGCCAATAAACAATGCAATCTGCTATTGTGCTTCATGGCCCATAAATGCTGAGCAATTATGTGATTTCCAATGCAGAGGGTACTGGCGATTGCCTGTTACATTTTGATGTTTTCTGTTGCCTGTGGCACTAAACAATTTTCATATTTTTCAAGGGGAATGAACAGATAACGGCTTTCTCTTCCTTTTCAAGTTAGTTTCAACTAGTCATGCCCTATGCGGCAGAAACCCAAACTGTATAGTATCAGTGTCTCAAACTGATATTGTCTCCACTTGTTCCATTCATTTTCCCATAAGTTTAAAATGTCATATGACTGGTGGCATGGGTAGAGCCTTAAGAGTCTCACGAGGGCCTGTTACTTTGTAGTGTAGCTTTTCATTTTGCTTATACTAATAAAAATAAAGTTGTCCAAATTGTACTTGGGGATGGTGTAGAGAGATTCGGTCTTTATTCCCAACTCAGGGATTCTGCTTTGTGGGTGCAGCGTTCACAGCCCCTGAGAGGAGGAAGAATCCAGGCGTCACTCAATCGTTGCCCCTCATGCTCAGATTCAGGGCCCACGACTGCAGGATTCCCGAAAGAGTCCTGGTGCATGGCTCCCAGCCGAGGACTGCTGCTGCCAAGTAAGTTGGGAGGGGATATAAAATTGGTGAAACAAATCACGGGGTAATTGCAAATGAAGGTTCCTGGCGCCAGCCCTGCTTCCTATTGACCTGGAAGCCCAAAAGAGCAGGAGGAAACTGCTGGGTCAAAAATATTTAAATCTGGGGTTTTTCAAATCCTTTCAAAACGTTATTACCCCTTTATCCTCTCATGTCTTCTTTCTGTAGCTGATGCTTTCAGACAGTAAGCTGGTTATTGCCATCTTGCTTTCATTCTAGACAAAAATCACATCTGCTCTCCAAAAGAGCACATCTTCTGCTTTGTAATCCATGCTCGAGTCATGTGCAGAAACTGCATTGAGTGAAGAAGGCTTTTAACCAGTAAACTCAGAATTTATTGTAATTATTACAGTGACATTATCAAAGGGAGACACTCGTTTTCATAGCAAGCTATCTATATACATTCACCTGAAATGTTGCCTCAGTCACCTCATTTGTCCCCATAGGCTTTTGTAACATAGCAACATATGAGTGGCAGAACAGGTTTCAAGGAATTCAGAGAACTCTCCTTCATAATGTCTTTAAAAAACACATATATATATATGTTGTAGTTTCTTGCAATCTGGACAGCACATTCTACATTTTTTTCACAAAACATATAGGGGCCAATATAATAAGCAGAGCTAAGCCTACTCTGGGTTTTTACTCATGTTTTAGTGTGGGTTTTCAGGGGGTAACATAGCTCTTGTATGTAAAGGGCTTTAGCGCCAAAAAACCCATGGCAAGCTTAGTGCAGGTGCTTGCAAATTGTAGGGTAACAGCCTAAAAAGTATACCCTGCAATGCAAGTGAAGGAGATGCCTAAGCAGAAGACTGCTAGAACATCTCCTACTACTGCTGGAAATTTAACACCTGCTCGGGGGAAGGCGTTCGTTAACACGTCCTGCAGACTGGACTTCGCAACCCCTTTCTCCCTCCCAAACACATAAAACTGCATCCAGCTCTGGCCCAGTTGTCAGTCCTCCTGCCTAGTCCAGCAGTCAAGTCCAGTGGCCTCGTCCAACCCCAATAGCGTCTCCAGAAAAAAAAAACATGCCATGGAATGCCCATAGAAACTCCAAGTTAAGCCATCTCCCTCACCTCTCAGGAGCCCCCTGCTAAAGAAGACCCCTCCCTGTAGGCTACTCCTCACTGATCTCCGAATGGTCCTTTCATGACACTTGTCAGTAAAAGGACCAATCCCCTTTCAAGAATTCTATAAAGGACTGCCTCTGAAGGGAACTGGTCCCTCATTGAATGTGATAATAGAGGAACCAATCGGCAGACAATGAAGGAGTGAATACATTAATATCAAGTGCCTGACATAATTCTTGAAAGGGGATTGGTCCTTTCATTGACATGTGATAATAGAGGAACCAATCGGCAGACAATGAAGGAGTGAATATATTAATATCAAGTGCCTGACAGAATTCTTTGAAAGGGGACTGGTCCTTCATTGACATGTGATAATAGGGGAACCAATCGGCAGACAATGAAGGAGTGAATAATTAATATCAAGTGCCTGACAGAATTCTGAAAGGGGAATTGGTCCTTTAAACATAGAAATGACGGCAGAAGAAGACCAAACGGTCCATCCAGTCTGCCCAGCAGGTTTTGCACTTTTTTTTTTCCTCATACTTATGTTACTCTTGGATCTTAGTAACCTTTTGGTTCTATTTCCCTTCCACCCCCACCCTTCCACCCCCACCATTAATGAGAGATCAGTGTTGGAACTGCATCTAAGTGAAATATCTAGCCAATTAGTTAGGGTAGTAACCGCCCGCAATGAGCAAGCCACACCCATGCCCACCTGCCCACCCAGACTAAATAATTCAGTCCTTGTTGGTTGTTGTCTGTATATAGATCCACCTTTCTTTATTCCCCCTGCCGTTGAAGCAGAGAGTTATGCTGGATATGCATTGAAAGTGAAGTATCAGACTTTCTCCCCTGCCATTGAAGCAGAGAGCTATGCTGGATATGCTTGAAATACTGTCTTTCTCCCCTGCCGTTGAAGCAGAGAGCTATGCGGATATGCTTGAAGTATCAGTCTTTCTCCCTGCCGTGAAGCAGAGAGCTATGCTGGATATGCATTGAAAGTGAAGTATCAGGCTTATTTGGTTTGGGGTAGTAGCCGCCGTAACAAGCAAGCTACTCCCCGTTTTTTTGTGAATGCAAATCCTTTTTTCCACATTTCCTCTTGCCGTTGAAGCTTAGAGCAATGTTGGAGTCACATTAACCGTGTGTATGTTTATTGAATAAGGGTATTATCTCCAGGTAGTAGCCGTCATTGACATGTGATAATAGAGGAACCAATCCGTAGACAATGAAGGAGTGAATACATTAATATCAAGTGCCTGACAGAATTCTTGAAAGGGGATTGGTCCTTTCATTGACATGTGATAATAGGGGAACCAATCGGCAGATAATGAAGGAGTGAATACATTAATATCAAGTGCCTGACAGAATTCTTGAAAGGGGATTGGTCCTTTCATTGACATGTGATAATAGGGGAACCAATCGGCAGATAATGAAGGAGTGAATACATTAATATCAAGTGCCTGACAGAATTCTTGAAAGGGGACTGGCCCTTTCATTGTCATGTGATAATAGGGGAACCAATCGGCAGACAATGAAGGAGTGAATACATTAATATCAAGTGCCTGACAGAATTCTTGAAAGGGGACTGGTCCTTTCATTGACATGTGATAATAGGGGAACCAATCGGCAGACAATGAAGGAGTGAATACATTAATATCAAGTGCCTGACAGAATTCTTGAAAGGGGACTGGTCCTTTCATTGTCATGTGATAATAGGGGAACCAATCGGCAGACAATGAAGGAGTGAATACATTAATATCAAGTGCCTGACAGAATTCTTGAAAGGGGACTGGTCCTTTCATTGACATGTGATAATAGGGGAACCAATCGGCAGATAATGAAGGAGTGAATACATTAATATCAAGTGCCTGACAGAATTCTTGAAAGGGGACTGGTCCTTTCATTGTCATGTGATAATAGGGGAACCAATCGGCAGACAATGAAGGAGTGAATACATTAATATCAAGTGCCTGACAGAATTCTTGAAAGGGGATTAGTCCTTTCCTGACATGAGTCAGTGAAAGGACCAATCGGAGATCAGTCAGGGAATAGTCCTGCCAAGAAGAGTTTTCTCCAGTAAGTTCTCGTGGGAGAGGAGGAGAGGGGACATTGACTTGGCTTGGAGTTCCATGGCATGTTTATATTTTTTCTGGAGGAGCTTAATAGACTTGGAGGAGGCCAGCTGGACTGGACCACTGGACTAAGGTGAGAGCGACACGGGAGACCAGGACTGGAGTGCCTGGCCAGTTGGGCCAGAGTTGGATGCAGTTTTATGTGCTGGGGAGAAAGGACTTTCCAGATGGACTCGCTTGGCTGGCATCCCATGGAGACCACCAATTTTAGTGCCCACATAAAATAAGCCCTGCACTAAAATCTAACTGCAATTTTAGTGTGGGTTTTATTACATCAGCGCCATAGATAGTTTATATTGAAACGTGGTAACTAGAAATGGAATGCTGGGATTGAGCATAAGAGATTGCATAGCCTCATGGCAAAATTCAGGTTACTGTATGTTCATATACAATTTATTTATTAATACTTCATATCCGCCAATCCCAAAAATAGTTTAGGGTGGAGCACAACAGTTAACAAAATGCAATAAACAATAAAAACAATAAACAAAAATTACAAAGAAACAGAGAACATGATGGCAGATAAAGGCCATCCGTCCCATCTTGTCTGTCCATCCATATCTTCCCTGCTCAGCTCTATCATCCCTACTTATCCCTCAGAGATCTTCTGTGCTTATCCATTGCTCGTCTGAATTCCAGAACTATCCTCATCTCCATCACCCCCAAAGGGAAGTTGTTTGGTGCATCCACCACCCTTTCTTTAAAGAAATATTTATTTATGACAATTAAAGGCAAACATAAAAACTCCCACTGACCTGATGCTACTCTCTCTGCTCCTAACAGCTGGTGGGATATGGGGAAACTTACTGACCCCATTACCAATCTTGTTGATTCTTTTAGCCAGTGAGGGCATAGAAAATCCTTTTAGTCCAGTGCTCCTCTCTCTGCTTCCTTTGGATAGTAGGAATGTGAGCTTGCATTTAACCAGCATTGTGTGTGCATCTGCCTCTGTCTTAACCATCAGAGACTTACGAGCTTAAATCCTGTTCCCTCCTCCGACTCTGTATAGCCTTAGAAGAGCTCCTTTTTACTGCCAGGCACCTCTGTGGCCAAGCTCCCCCCAATGCCACTGGAACATGTACTTAAAAGTGCTAAACAATTTCTAATGGACAGCATTGTACTTCACTGGGCCTTTATGTAGCATTAGTAATTAGGCAGTAAGACACAGGCAACATGTGTGTATATGCATCAACCTGTGCCCAGGGTCGCGGCTATTTTATAATTTGCATGCGCATATGCGCATATATTATAAAATAGCCTGGCTGTGTGCACAAGTGCGCCAAATTTTAAGTGGGGGCACGCATGTGCGAGCAAATGCCGCTTCTACTACGTAGATCAGGGGCTTTTAAAAAGGGGGCGCGCTGACACTATTCCCAGTTTCACGAGTTCGTCCCCAGTTCACCCAGTTAAGAGGTAGGTCCTCCAAACCCCCTTAGTTTAATAGCCTTCATTCTCTCCAGTTATCCGCGATCCTTACAACCCTGCGGATCTGCCTATTTTTCTTTATTTTTAACTTACAGGTCATCCACAGCAGAAATAAGTATTTACGCACACAACTCAGGTTCAGGTCCCAAAATGCCCGTGCCCTGCCCTCGCCCCCACCCTTTTTTGAAAACTTCCACGATGGGCGCACTCCGGGAGCTATGTGCTTATCTCGGCAGCTTTTAAAATTCACTCGGCGTGCACGAGAACGACATATTCACGCACCCCCTAATTAATGCGTACGATGGGCTTTTAAAATTCACCTTTAATAATACTAAAGTTGCACCAATAATGAATTCTAAGTTACTAACTTGAAGGATTTCAAACATTTCCAAGAACCTGACGTTGTCATTAACCTTCATCTCCAATGTTCAAATGCAATTCCAACAACTTACATGTAAATACCTTGTATTTCCATAAAACCATCTGATATGCGTTTGTAAAGACAGCTTGATAAGCTGATGGTTATGCGGTATATAGAGCTTGCAATGACTAGAAAGGAAACAATGATTTGTAATCATGAATATCATACCAACTGTATGTAAGTAGGGTGAATTATGGGCTCCAGCTAAACAGCTATGACATGCTTATTATACCAGCAACTTGAGGTTTGTCTGCAATCATATATAATTAATTCCACTAGATTTCAGCAGTCCACGTATCATGAAAAATGGATGAAGTTACTCTGATTTAACACATCTCAGCTGGATAATCTGTAGGACATAGCAATAGCAGAAAAAGCCCAACTGGTCCATTCAGCCTGCCCTGCTATTTCCGTTCACACTGTTAAGGACATATCTCAGCGGTCAGCCATGCAGCATGCCCACTTGTTAGATATCACTCCTTTTCCAGGACAGTTTCCTTAGTACTCCACATCTTAGATAGACACTCACACAGGCTCTGCTTTTTCTTTAGCACTGCATAGGACAACTCTCAAAGCCATTTACAAGGCTGAATAGCCATTTATCTGCAGTATGAAATCTGCCGTCCCTCAATCTGCCTACAAATCTGCACACTGGTCCACAATGCAAGTCCTTCTAGCTACCTTTGGAGGAGGGGGATCATAAAACACCGTGCCAAGATTCTATATTCAAATCAAGGTGCGCTGTTTTCCAGGAAAAATCCACCCACATAAAAAGCATGTTCAAAAGTCTGCACTTACAATGGGAAAACGTTTGACGATTTCCTCTTTAATATAAAGTCGTGCAAAAGGGACATACAACAAACCTTGTGAATTTTGCCTTCTTCAGTGCCAACGAGGAATAAGTGATCTTTCTGTTTGTGAAAAGCAAACGAGGTTCCAGAGCCTGTTAAACAAAAAAATGTCAAATATCAACGTGGATAAATCATTCAAACAAAGGGCTTTCATGTGATTTAGAAAACACCACTTTCGAAAGTCTTTTACACCTACATCAGTATCACGAAATTAGCAAGCAAAATTGTATTACGCAGCAAAACTCTTTGTAGCCTTGATAAAAAAAAAAAAAAAAAGCTTGAATCTTCACAAAGACTGTTACATATTTGGAACCACATAATACTAAAACCTTTTCCTAGAAATAAGACTAAATATGTCACGATCAAGAAGATTTTCCATGATGGGGCCTAAGCTCTGGAACTCTTTGCTGGAGAATTTGCATGCAATTGAAGACATTTTTTTCCCAGAAATCATTTAAAAGCTTACTTATTTAAGCAGCCTTTTAACTTAGAGTAAGTGAGTTCTCATTGATAGCTAGCATGAAATAAGGTTTGTTGAAGATTTTTATTTTATGCATTTTAATCATTTGCTGTATTTGGTGATTGCTTGATTTTATGATATCGTAACCCGCCTAGTACGATTGTTTCGCAATAGGCGGAATATAAGTATTATTAAATATAGAAATACAACAGAGATGCAAAATAAGAGAAACCTTTTCATATATATGATCAGTGAGGCTGACAGCAGCAATGTGATGAGTTGGAAAATGCATACTGTTCAACTTCTTGCATGTAAACAAATTGCAGTACTTTTACATTTTAGGCCAACAGCATTTCTCCTCCGGCTGCTGCTAACACTGCAGGATCAACAAATGCTAGTACCTGAAATATGCAGTGGGTGTGATTAGGGAGTCACTAACACATTCTCAGACTACAGAACATCTCCTTGGTAAAAGCCATATCATTGCCACATTTAAAAGGTCAACTTTCCTTCACCTCCCCTCCTCCCTCGTAGTCAGAACAGCAGCAGTATAGGCAGGTCAGCAGCATAGGGACAGAGTAAACCCACTCTCTCAGTCTCTGTGGCTGTGCCTCTTCCCCTTCCTATGCTTCCTGATCATATAGGAAACAGTGCCATGGGAGAAGCGAAAGGGATTGGGATGAAACACACACAGGGCCAGGTTTTATAACATGCGCGCGGGCGTAGATTTATTCGTGCAACCCAGCGTGAACAAATCTATGCCCGATTTTATAACATGTGCGCGGGCGTAGATTTGTTCGCGCAACCCGGCGTGAACAAATCTGCGCATGTTATAAAATCCAGGGTCGGCACGCACAAGGGGGTGCACAATTGTGCAACTTGCATGCGCCAAGCAGCCTTCCTCCATTCCCTCCGAGGCCGCCCCACACCTTCCCCTCCCTTCCCCTATCTAACCTGCTCCCCAGCCCTAACTAAAACCCCCCCCCCCTGACCTTTGTTGAAGAAGTTATGCCTGTCTCTGGGCAGGCGTAACTTGCACGTGCCGGCTCTCCATCCCCCTGGCCCGGTGGCTGTTCCGGAGGCCTCGTTCCCAGCCCCGGAATGTCCCCGGGCCGGCACCCCGCCCATGGCCCCGCCCCCAGAAAGCCCATTTTTTCAAGCCCCGGGACTTGCACGTGTTCCTGGGCTTGTGCGCACCGCCAAGCCTATGGCAAGGGGAGGGAGGGGTAGGTTTTCGGGGGTTGCGCGCATATCTTACGCGCGCAACCCTTTAAAAATCTACCCCACAGTGTCCTCACCTGCTGGCCTGCCATTAGTCTTCCTAAAGAACTGTGAGTGGAACCTGAGAGAGAGGAGATGAAGACTGAAAAGGAGCTTGGGACTGGGGGGATAGAAAGGAGGAAGAAGAAGATAGAGAGGGGAAATATGGAAGATACCCTAAGGGAAAGAGAGGGAAGAGAGGTATCTGAGGGCTGGGGAAGATGAAGAATGTCCTGGTGCATGCTGAGGATTTAGAGAGGATCCTTAGGGAGAGGAGATGGCAGCAAATTAACTTAAGCAGTAAAACAGAGCTATGTTTAAGGGGGCTGAGAGACAGAGGAGAACCTGAAGGAGAGAAAGAGAAAAATGGGAAGGGCCAAGTGAGAACCAACCTGGAAGGATAAGAGGGACTGGAGAGAGAGGGAGAGAAAAAGCTGAAGGGAAAATGAGTGAGGAAGGAAGGCGTAGGGAGATGCACCATACCATCTGCACCCTTGATTTCAATATTCTAGAGCTGCCCATGTACATATGTATGAAATTCTATCAAAATTAGTTTTCTTTGTACAGCCAGACTGAAAACAGGACAATTGGCGTCCTGTTCTATCTTAAGCAGGACATACAGGCACAGTTCTTTCATTAGGGAGGGTGACATGGCCACCTCAGGTGACAAACTTTTGGGGCAGCAAAAAGTGCCCCTCAACACATTCATGCTGTGGTCACCTGATCCTGCAGCCAGACCCAACACCAGTGTTGTGGTTTTGATGGCATGCCTGCGGGGTTCCTACCCCTTACAGGCAGGAAGAAAAGAACCACACAAACCAGCATGGTTTTGATGATGTGCCAGCAGGCTTCTCACGCCCCACGAGTAGAAGAAAAGAACCGAGGTGGCGTGGTTTGATGACATGCCTGCGGGGTTCCCACCCTCAGCAGGCAAGAAGAAGATCTCGATGACGGAGGAGGTGGTGAGGCGAAGCAAAGCAAGGCAGTGAAAGGAAAAGGAAGGGAAGGGGGAGAGAGTGATTGAGAGCTTCTTACTCACTCTCCTCCCCTTCCCTTTCTCACTCACTGTGCTCACCTTCCCCTTCCTTTCCCTTTTAATTGTGTGAGAAGGGCCATGACAGGGGGTGAGGTGCGGAAAGTGCTGTAAGGTTCACCTTGCACCAGTCCACAAAGAGTGCATCACACCCGGACCCATATCACTCACCCATTTCCCCAGGGGGAAATGCTGGGGAAGGGTGGCAGGCAGGCAGTTCCTAGGAGTGTGGCTGGGTTGCCAGCCTCCCAGAAATATTATCACTAGCACTCCATCTGCCATCCTGACTTCCTCAGCATTTGATCTGTGCCATGGCCTAGCGGGCGCCATCTTTTTCCTCACCTCAGGTAGCAGATTGCCTTGACCCACCTCTGAGCAAATAGGAAACAGATCTGTCTTGTACAAAGCAGGACGCTTGGCCACCACTGGTGATCCTCATCGAGAGAGAAAGGAAGGGGAATCAAGATCAGCAATTAAAATAGCAAAGGAGGAAAGATGAAAAAGAATGTGAAGACAGAGACAGGAACAAAAAGTTATGCAAAGCAACAGAGGTGGCAAAAAGGAGATAGAAACTATTATGTGTAGGAAGGCAGGAAGGCTGGCTGGAAGAGGGTTGAAAGGCCTGGGAGTAGCTCTGGTGTGTGGTACAGAAATGTGTGTAAAGAAGAGGAAAGAGGAATAGCTTAAAGGGATACAAAGGGAGGAGAGAAAGTAGCTTGGGAAAGAAAGCAGAAGACCACTGACAATAGATGGCAATGCAGAAAGTGGCAAACGGGAGGAATTGTGGAGAAAAGAAAAGAAAAGAAAAATGACAAGGTCAGGAAGGAAAAAGGGGAAAGGCTGAAGGTGGATGAGATGGCCCATAAGATGAGATGAAGACAAATGGTATGGTTTGCCAAATGGAAGGAAGGAAGATAAGTTACATATCAGAAGGAAAGAGCTGGAAATGCCAGGGGGAGGGGGGTGTCGGAATGGCTCAGAAAAAGACCAGAAATGATGTGGATATCAAAAGAGTTGAGCTTGACCAGGAAACATGGCAAAGGGTGGCTAGAGCCATGGACACCACATGTGCAATCTCTCCCTCTCTCACCATTAAATGGGCTTCATTAATATTCCTGTCTCTTTAATAAGTACTTGGCTCTAAGTACACAAAGACAAATCAAGTACTATAACGAAGAGAACATCTGAATGTCCAGGATTTGAATCCCTATTTGGGTGGCTAGTGTGAGGAAATATGTCCGAGCAGGGAAAAGAACCAGAAACCTGGTCTACACACAGCAAAAAAATGAAGCTATCTCTCATCACTAAACTGGTTATCAATTTTGGACCTTGATCGGTATGACAGCTTTTAAAGGAAAAAGAAACAATGTTGTTCTCATTACTCAGTTGTAGTTGGTTTTAGTAAAGAAAGAAAATGCCACTAATTTCTGCTTTCATTGATAAAATGAATGTCAAGCTCGTGCTAAGACCTATTCTGAGGTCATTATAAGGGCTAAAAAAATTATTTATATCACTTACATGGCAGTGAACTGCATAAGGGACTTTTTGGATAGCAAGAAGGCTGATAAATCCAACTACCTTAATTAAATATCTGTTACGTTTCCCATCCGAGCCTGTCCCGCGCACGGGCCTGCTCACCTTCATAGTTCCATGGCAGGTCCTGGGTCGGCCTCCCTAGTGGTAGCTGCTAGCACTTCCAGGCCTCGGCATCCCACAGCAGCGGTCGCTGGGCCTTCCACTGCGCACCAGGCCTCACGCCGGAGCTCGGCATCCTCGGCTGTGTTGGCCTATGTGCACGCGGACCGCCCAGCCTCTTGTAGGGCCAAGGGTGGGTCTTAGCTCCGCAGCGCGCCCTGATTGATTCCTTGTTATAAGGAAGTCCCTGCTTGTACTTCCTTGCCTTGGCAATCGGGTCGGGGTTTCTGCTAGATTGTCACTGCATTTGAATCTTGTTCTAGTCTTGTTCCAAGTCTCGTTCCAGGATCCTTCTGTTCCAGTTCTGTTCCTGCCTTGTTCCTGCATCCTAGTTCCAGCGTCCTCCTGTTCCTGTACGTCTGTCCGTCTTCCCAGGTAGTACCTCCGGACTGACTCTCTGGTACTGACCTTGGTTTGCTCCTTGACCTGCCTGCCTGTTGCCCGCCTTCTGACTCCTGTCTGTTCCTCGACCTGCCTGCTTGCTGCCTGCCTTCTGATTCCAGTCTGTTCCTCGATCTGCCTGCCTGCTGCCTGCCTTCTGATTCCAGTCTGTTCCTCGATCTGCCTGCCTTCTGACTCAAGTCTGTTACTCGACTTGCCTGCCTGCTGCCTGCCTCCTAAGCTCAGCCTGCCTGTGACCTCATCTGACCTCTGGTATCTGACCTCTGCTTTGTTGACCACTCCTCGGACTGATTCCCGGACTTTGACCTCTGCCTGCGTGACTTCGTCTCTAGATTCTGGCTCTGTTCCTAGCCTTGTCATCAGCTATGCTATTCTGGTCCTCCTTGTTCCACCTGACCTCCAGTCTAGAACCTGACCGTGCTCCCCCTCTGTCTGTGGGCACGCCGGATTTCCACTCTCCCAGGAGACTCTGCGAGGCCTACCTAAGCCCAAGCGGCCTGGGTCCCTATGGGTTCCTCCCGGGGGGGACCGCGGGGCTTCCAGTGGTGAAGCTCTTCCTAGCCTCTGTCTCCTCCAGTGCTCCGCCCCTCTGGGGGCAGTTGCCTCCTGGTCCCTACCAGGAGGCGGTTCCCACTGCCTCAGGACAAGGGTCCACCCCCGAGTGCAACAATAACCTAACAATGCACTTCTTGATGGTAATACTTTGCCAAGTTTTTTCTGATACACTATCTAATCTGTAGCGCACCAGAAAAGGGAAATTATAAACAACCAGAGGTTATGAGCCTTGGCCCAATAAATCCTGTTAGGTGTATAGTTTTGTGAAGATAACTTAAATGAGACAAACTATATCGTACATAAAATGAAATCAACATCTTATTCATCAGATCCATGCCACCCCTGGCTGATTAAATCAACAATGGACAGAGTAACAAGCCGAGTACTACTACTACTTAACATTTCTATAGCACTACTTGACGTATGTAGCGCTGTACAAACAACACACAACACATAATAAACAGTTGAATCTAATCAAGCCAAACACTAATAATCAGTATCTCTTTGCAAAAATAGATTATGCCCAATCTGTTGCAGACTGCAGCGGTGAAACCACTACTTAAAAAAACATATAGACCGGATTTTAAAAGGGTTACGCGCATAAGTTATGCGCGTAACCCTTAAAAAGCCCCTTGCGCGCGCCAAGCCTATTTTGCATAGGCTCGGCGGCGCGCGCAAGCCCGGGACGCACCTGGTACGCGAACAAAAGTACGCACGTGCGTAAGTTTATAAAATCTACCCCATTATGACCAAGGAAGTTGGAAAATTTCCGACCAGTGCTAAACATTCGGTTTATGGGGAAAGAAGCTGAAAAAGTAGTAGCCATTCAACTGCAATAGCTTTTGGACAAATCCAGATTATTAGATAAACTTACATCAGGTTTCAGACCAAAATCTGAGACAGAAACAACTCATTTTGCTTTGGTGAATAGTCTGCATAGGGAACTAAACAAAGGAAACTATTCTAAGCTAGTCTTGTTAAACTTAACCGCTGGTTTTGATACTGGGGACCACAATATTTTCAATATTTATCAGACTGAGGAATTAATGGTACAGCCTTTCAGTGGATTTTCAGAAGGTTTGACAAAGGCCCTGATGAGACACTCCTCAAGAAATTGGGAGGACATGTGATCGGAGGCAGCATCCTATTATGGATTGGTAACTGGATAAAAGACAGGAAACAGAAGGTAGGACTAAACGGTCAGGTTTCCCAATGTAGAAGGGCTGTTAGAGGAGTGCCTCAGGGGTCTGTATTGGGACCTGTGTTATTTAGCACATGCATAAATGATCTGAAGAAAGGAACAATGAGTGAGGTGACCTAATATGCAGATGATGCAAAATTGTTTCGTGTTGTTCAAAAAAAGCTGCAGATTGAAGGACCTTGTGAGACTAGGGGATTGGTCATCTAAATGGCAGATGCAATTTAATGTGGACAAGTGCAAAATAATGTACGGAGGGAAAAATAATCTCAACTATGGGTACATGATACTAGGTTCCATGTTAGGAGTCACTATCCTGAAAATGGACCTCAGAGTTCTTGTGGACAATACCTCGAAATCTTCAGCTCAGTATGTGGTAGTAGTCAAAAAGACAAATAGAATGTTAGGAATTATTTGGAAAAGAATCGAGAACAAAACAGAAAATATGAAATGCTTTTGTATAGATCCATAGTGCGACCGCACCTTGAGATTTGTGTGAAGTTCTGGTTGCCCCATCTCAAATATTACATAGTAGACATTGAAAAGGTACAGAGAAGGGTAACAAAAATGATAAAAGTAATGAAAAAGCTCCCTTATGGATAATGGAACAAAGTCAGCATGGCTTTACCCAGGGCAAGTCTTGCCTCACAAATCTGCTTCACTTTTTTGAAGGAGTTAATAAACGTGTGGATAAAGGTGAACCGGTAGATATAGTATACTTGGATTTTCAGAAGGCGTTTGACAAAGTTCCTCATGAGAGGCTTCTAGGAAAAGTAAAAAGTCATGGGATAGGTGGCGATGTCCTTTCGTGGATTGCAAACTGGCTAAAAGACAGGAAACAGAGAGTAGGATTAAATGGACAATTTTCTCAGTGGAAGGGATGTGGACAGTGGAGTGCCTCAGGGATCTGTATTGGGACCCTTATTTTTCAATATATTTATAAATGATCTGGAAAGAAATACGACGAGTGAGATAATCAAATTTGCAGATGACACAAAATTGTTCAGAGTAAGTTAAATCACAAGCAGATTGTGATAAATTGCAGGAAGTCCTTGTGAGACTGGAAAATTGGGCATCCAATGGCAGATGAAATTTAATGTGGATAAGTGCAAGGTGATGCATATAGGAAAAATAACCCATGCTATAATTACACAATGTTGGGTTCCATATTAGGTGCTACAACCCAAGAAAGAGTTCTAGGTGTCATAGTGGATTAACACATTGAAGTCGTCGGTTCAGTGTGCTGCGGCAGTCAAAAAAGCAAACAGAATGTTGGGAATTATTAGAAAGGGAATGGTGAATAAAACGGAAAATGTCATAATGCCTCTGTATCGCTCCATGGTGAGACCGCACCTTGAATACTGTGTACAATTCTGGTCGCCGCATCTCAAAAAGATATAATTGCGATGGAGAAGGTTACAGAGAAGGGCTACAAATGATAAGGGGAATGGAACAACTCCCTTTTAAACACCTCTATCGTATCCCCCCCTCAGTCGTCTCTTCTCCAAGCTGAAAAGTCCTAACCTCTTTAGTCTTTCCTCATAGGGGAGTTGTTCCATTCCCCTAAAGAGGTTAGGACTTTTCAGCTTGGAGAAGAGACGACTGAGGGGGGAAACGATAGAGGTGTTTAAAATCATGAGAGGTCTAGAACGGGTAGATGTGAATCGGTTATTTACTCTTTCGGATAGTAGAAAGACTAGGGGGCACTCCATGAAGTTAGCATGGGGCACATTTAAAACTAATCGGAGAAAGTTCTTTTTTACTCAACGCACAATTAAACTCTGGAATTTGTTGCCAGAGGATGTGGTTAGTGCAGTTAGTATAGCTGTGTTTAAAAAAGGATTGGATAAGTTCTTGGAGGAGAAGTCCATTACCTGCTATTAAGTTCACTTAGAGAATAGCCACTGCCATTAGCAATGGTAACATGGAATAGACTTAGTTTTTGGGTACTTGCCAGGTTCTTTTGGCCTGGATTGGCCACTGTTGGAAACAGGATGCTGGGCTTGATGGACCCTTGGTCTGACCCAGTATGGCATTTTCTTATGTTCTTATGTTCTTAGGTTAAACGGATTGGGGCTCTTTAGCTTGGAAAAGAGATTGAGATTTTAAAATCATGAGTGGAGTGGAATGAGTACATAGGAACAGTTATTCACCCTTTCAAATATCAATACTGCTATGGAACACTCCATGAAACTAATAACCAACAGATTTAAAACAAATCATAGGAAGTATTTTTGACTCAGCACACAATCAAGCTATGGAATCCATTGCCAGAAAATGTGGTCAAGGCAACTAATATACTGGCTAATTTTAAAAGCTCTGTGTGTGTGAAAATTGGGAGATACGCGCATGACTTGGGCTGGTGCGCCATGTGGATTTTAAAAGGCACGCACTACGCGCGTATCTTCCATTACAAGCACAAAAATATTTTTGGGGAAAAAGGATGGGACGTGGGCGTGATCTGGGAGGGGCATGAGCGGGACATGGGTGGGCCGGGTCTGTACCATGATCCCAGTGCATAAGTATTTGCGCACACAAACGCACACTGGAGTCCACTACCACGTAACTTTACTCCTGCTATGGATGGCGTGTAAGTTGTGAAATAAAAAAATAGAGGCTAGTCAGCAGGGTTTTAAGGTTCGGGGCTAACAGGGTAAAAGGGAGGATAAGTAGTTTAGGGGTTTAGGATGTCCTCTCTTTTACTGGAGCAAACTGGGATTGGACTGGGGAACCTGCTAACTTTGTTGGCGCATATCTTATAAAATCCCCTCCACTTACGTGGTAGAGGCAGCATTCGTGTGCACATGCAAGCGTCACTATAAAATCTTGCGCACAGGTACGCACGGTTAGCCGCACAGGTACATGCATCCATGTGCGCGAGCTGGCAAATTCATGCACATGTGCGCCCCTGCGTGCCTCTTAAAATTCACCTCATAGTGGGGTTCAAAAGAGGGTTGGAAGAGTTCCTAAAGGAAAAATCCATAAACAGTTATTAGCCAGGAAGACTTGAGAAAGCCAGTGTTTATCCCTGGCAGTGAAACAGATATACTATTTGGGATCTGCCGGGTATTTCTGACCTGGACTAGCCACTGTTGGAGACAGAAGGCTGGGCTCAATGGATCTTGGTCTGAACCATCATGACCCTTTTTTGGGGTGAATTGTCAAAACTTTACATGCATATAAATTAGCACATACGAGCGTAAGTAGCCTCTACTTGCATATTCTGTATTTTATATAAGTAAAAAATACGTGCACATTTTCACGTTCTCGTGCACATATATGTAAGAAAGAGATAGTCTAGATGTGTTCCAGGGAGGAGCAACACTTATGATTATAAGTTGCTATTTCAAAATACACCTACTCACATAGATTTTACATTTGCAAATTATCTGGAATTAGTGATATTAAACGTGTTTATTGGGTGGGGGAGGTCTGGGTAAACTGGGGGATCTCAGGCTAAAGAACCAGGAGGGTCTCGATGACCTACAGAAGGACTGCACAAACTGATGGACAAATTGTTAAACTGGTTAATTTTATTTATGAGCTTAATGTTTTTACGTGAGGTATGTTTTAAAATGGGTCAATTTATGCATGTAAATTGGGACTTTTGCAAGCAAGTCCTACTTTATTTTCATGTTTAAATATATGTGCGTATATTTTTTAAATAGGTAGGAAACGTATTTGCATTCAATGCATCGATATATATGATTTCAATGCATTGCATGTATTCGCACATAAACATACATGGTATGTTGCGAGGTAGCAATATATGTATTTTATAAAATGCGAGTGTGAAGGATAGCATGGCTGTCAGCCCTTTGTGCTGTGGTATGGTTGATGCAGCCTCGTAGGAGAACCTATGAGGCATATGTCGGTAGCTGGCAGATGTGCCCTATAGTGGGACAAATTGGAGATTCACCAAAACTAGTTGCCTCCCCAGCAGGTTGAGCCCTTGGGATCTGGCTACTGTCAGGTCTTAGGTGGATCCCTAGGGTGGTGAAGAGAACTAGAGTCCAAAGGAACACTGGGGTCAGGGCAGGCAGCAGAATAAGGGAGTTGGAGAAAGGCCAAAGTACGGGCAGGTGGCTAACAAGAATGGTCAGGTCCAGGCAAGAGGCAATCATCGTCAGGTCCAAGCAAAAGGTCAGGTCCAGGCAAGAGGCAATCGTCGTCAGGTCCAAGCAAAAGGTCAGGTCCAGGCAAGAGGCAATCGTCGTCAGGTCCAGGCAAGAGGTCAGGTCCAGGTGGCAGGCAAACAAGATCAGGTTCAAGCATAAGGTCAAGATCCAAAGAGTCAGGCCAAGGGTGGATGAAGACACACAGAAGACACTGGATGAGACGAGCAGAACAAAGCAAGGCTGGATAAGGAAGACTGGACAAGACAAGGTTAGAGAGACCAGGCTGGATGAAGTAAGGCTGGAAGACAAGGCTGGACAATGAAACAGGAATGCAGGACACAGGAACCAGGAATACTAGGCAATGTGCACTGCAAGGCAGAAGACCCACTGCTCAGGTGCCACTGATAGTTCAAGGCTGTCTTAAGTAGTATGAGCGGGTGACATCATTGGAAGAAGCTGGATTCAGGTTTCTTGCGCTGGGCCCTTTAAACATAGGTGCACACCATGTGGTCGTGTCTATAGCAAACTCTGGGAGGAGAAGAAGCATGGTGGGCCTTAATGCTGCACTGGTGTGCGAGCTACGTGGTGCAGCTCTAGAAGGTTGGAGAGGAGTTTCTGCCACATGCAGATTGAAGATGCATCAGTGGTAAGTGAGCCATCTTGTGGGGCCTTCCTGCAAGCCGAACATTGTAACAGCACATATATCATATGCTCGTGGCCTAATATGCATGGATATGCCGCTATGCGCATTTGTTTGAAAGTTATCCTCCCTTGCTCTACCTCTCAAGAAAATATACCTCTCTGTTATAGCACTGTCAACCAGCAGGTAGTTTTTCAATTTGATTTCCCAATAAGATACTTACTGAGTTTGTAATGATAAACTTAAGAATCTATATTATTTGGGAAAGTCAAGGGAAAGTGTGTTCCCTTTTAATTCTTTGAAGTGAATGATTAGAATTTTAGTGAGTGTAATTAACTGACAAAATTAAGGGTTAAAAATCTCACCAATCACATGCAGTTGTAGTGCCTCTGGTTTATCTGTCGTAGATCCTTCAACTGTCATGCGGATAATATCTGTATAAACCAGCTCGTTCTGCAGGAGGAGATTTCAACAGAAATCATTCAAACAATAATTCATACTTTGAACTAACCTTTCTCCTCCTCCCGCCAGACAATAGTGCCAGATGCAGTGGTGGTGTCTGAAGGATATTATCATTATAGTACATATGTTTACTTATCATATGGAGAAACACCACGGTGACTTAGGGGTAAATTTTAGCCACTACCCAGCTAGCTATCAGCCCAAATGTAAGCATGGTAACTAGCAAAGTTAGCAAGAAAAACTTATCCAGCTAACTTTGCTGGGATATTTAGAAGGGATGTGAATCGTGTGATCGATCATCTTAACGATCGATTTTGGCTGGGGGGAGGGAAATCTGATCGTCATGGGTTTTTTTGTTAAAAAATCGTCAAATCGTAAATCGGCGGGAAAACCGGCACACCAAAACAACCCTAAAACCCACCCTGACCCTTTAAAACAAATCCCCCACCCTCCCGAACCCCCCCAAAATGTTTTAAATTACCTGGGGTCCAGTTGGGGGGGGGGGGTGTCCCGGCGCAATCTCCCGCTCTCGGGCCACGGCTGCGTTAATAGAAATGGCGTCCGGGAGCGATCTCCTGCACTCGTGACATCGGGTGACAGGAACCAAAATGGCGCCGGCGCTACCTTTGCTCTGTCATATGATAAGGGCAAAGGGCCACCGGCGCCATTTCTATTAACGCAGCCGTGGCCCGAGAGTAGGAGATTGCGCCGGGGACCCCCCCCCACTGGACCCCAGGTAATTTAAAACATTTTGGGGGGGTTCGGGAGGGTGGGGGATTTGTTTTAAAGGGTCGGGGTGGGTTTTAGGGTTGTTTTGGTGTGCCGGTTTTCCCGCCCTCCCCCCTCCCCCGATTTACGATTTTTTGACGATAAATCGAGGGAATTGCTATTGTATCGCTGCTCTAACGATTTTTGACGATTTAAAATATATCGGACGATATTTTAAATCGTCAAAAAACGATTCACATCCCTAATATTTAGCACCACCGCTGCATCGCGGAATATATCCAGTTATGTTAAAGATAGCTAGATAGGTTTTTCTGGCTAACTTTATAACTTATCTCCAGCAGTCTTAAGATTATCTGGCTATGGCCTAGATTTACTAAGCCGTGATAAGGCAATATCGAATGTTAAACTGCGCTTTACGTGCATTAAATGCTGTTTAACTCAAGCTATCACCATATTGCGGCACTATCGCACGATATCAAGCGTTATTTTAATGCTTCCTCTCCTTATTGAAATGAACAGCTATGCATGCATTTGAATGAATAAATTAACATAATGCATGTAAAGTAGCTCATCAATAAGCAATCCCATGCAAAAAAAAATAAAGCAACTGACAAAGTCACCGCATTGTTGTAGCACTTTTCAAGGAGGTATAGATAAAACAATCCGGATACCCCCTGTGTGGTTTCTTATTGGCTCAAAACTAACCCCCACCCTCCCGAAATGTGTGTAAATCACCCTGAGGGTGTTTCTTGACCCCTGACCCCACCACAATCTTCCGAGGCAGCAACAACCCCCAAAAGTGTGAAAAAAAGAATGTGTGGCAACAACCCTCCCCACCTCCTCTCCTAACTCTTTTCATTTAAAAAAACTGACATCGCCAGTCCCACCAAACCTCCCCTTTCAAGTAACCCATCCATCCTTACGAAAAATCAACATACCTGAGGTTTAATGTCCCCTCCCTCCCAATAAAAAGTAAAACCCTGGTGGTTTAGGATGGACCCCTGGAACCCTCATCCCCGAACCTCCCCTCCCATACCTCAAAGTATCCTCATTGTGTTCAGTGGGGACCCGGAGTACCCACTAGCTCCAGGCCCAGTCAATGCCCTTTTGGAAAATGGCGTCAACCTGACTTTGCCTTCATCACATGATAGGGGCAAAGTCCATAGAGCAGATTATGTATCATGTGGCAAATGTCTGGTCTCCTGATTTCGGTCCCCAGTGCCATAAGGATGACCGTATTTAATATGTTCCCATCCTTGTGGTACCTTACAAATACATCTTCTCACAGGAAAATTAAAAACCAGAAATTATTTTTGCAGGACAGCTGCATAAGTAACTCTGGCTATCCTGTTTTCTCAGTCAAGGATGCAGAGTTACAGGGGCAGAGATAAATACCTGTAATAGGTGTTTTCTGAAGACAGCAGTTCACCAGGCCAACAAGTGGATCAAGTGATCATCCGGGCATCAAGTGGAAAGCATTTCTAAAGCTTTCAAGTAAAGACTGGAAGCCTTTACTGAGTCCATGCAGGACTTCCCATGCTAGGACAGCCCGATAGTTGCTTTCATTTCTTAATATTTTTCAAAGGGGCAGAGAGTGGGTTTGAATGACTAGTTAACTTTTGACTTCGGAGAATACCTGTCACAGGTAATCAATTTTGCTTTCTCTGAAGACATCTATCAGGCACCTGCATGCAGGTGATCCACAGAATGGAGGAACTAAACCAGAACCTAAAACCACAGAAGGGAAACAGACAAGTCTGAGCAGAGATCACAGGAGAAATCAAACAGACTGAGAAGTGGTCAGATGCAGGCCAAGGTCAAAGTGAGAAGGTCAGTCCAAGGATGTCAGGAATACACAACATGAACAAGGAGAGGATCCAAGCAGATAGGGAAGCAGGAAACAACAGAAACAGGTAAGGATCCAGGCAGGCAGGTGACAGAAACACCGGAACAACCAAGTGAGGATCTGAGCAAACAGGAAACAGAAACAAACTAAAGAAATAGGTCAGACTAAAGCTTAATGAGCAGAAGTTCAAGTAGGCCAGTGAACTATGAAGGAGCAAATGCAATTGAATTGTTTAAATTCTGCAGTCAATCAGAGTTGATCCTTGCTAGGCAAATGAGCTGAAAACTAGGCAGAGTCAGCGACTAAAAAAGAAATGGGTCTGATCCCTTTGTTATGACCAGGAGAGATGTGAACCCTTGGAACGATGGGGAGTTGGTACGACCTGAGGAGATGGCTCCTTGGGTTCCCCCGTCGGGTGGTGAGGCGGAGTCGAAGTAGGAGCTGGCCGGATCTTCGCCACTGGAAGCCTGCAGTCCCCCCGGGAGGAGCCCGTAGGGACCCGGGCTGCTGGGACTTAGGTGAACCTTTGAGAGGTCGAAGAGGCATGAAGTCAGTGCAAGGGCCAGTTGGATCTTCGCCACTGGAAGCCCATAGGGACCCGGGCCGCTGGGACTTAGGTGGGCCCTTGAAGATGGACGGTCCGTAAAGGAGTCCGAGGTCGAGTACAAGAGAGTCGCCGCTGGCCAGTCTGAAGTCCTCCACTGAAGAATCACCGCTTGCCAGTCCAAAGTCACACACTGAAGAAACGTCCAAGAAGAAGCAGGAAGCAGGAACCCAAGGCACCAGGAGACTCACCGAAGTGAGCAGACTCGTTGCCAAGACAGAGAATGAGTGAGGGAAGTCTCCTTAAATACTTCCCTACATTCGGCCCCTGTGGAACAGCTGCAGCCAATTTGGAGGACAAGGCCCCTTTAAATCCTATGAGGGGGCGTGGCCTCGCGCAAAAGAGCCGAGCAGCTTGGCTGCTGCTAGGAGGTGCCTGCAAGGCCTGAGGACGTGCCTCGAAGCACAGCAGCACAGCCCATGCTGCGAAGAGGAGGCCGGGGGGGGCACGCCCCCCCCCCCCCCGCTGGAGACACCGCCGGGGTGCAGCCAGAGACCGGCGGCCGGCGCCACGGAGGAAGCCAGGGGCCTGCGCCGGGGAACCCCCCCGCACCTGCGCGCCGACGCCAATGGCAGCCCGAGAGCAGGTAGGAGGGGCTAGCCGCAGCCGGCCGCGGGTAGGAGCTATAACACCCTTCTTGGACCTAAGTTTCCTTAAAAAGATAACCTGCAGCCTGAACCAGTTCAAAACCAGCTGAACCTAACACTATCACATATTTGGGACTCTCCAAGTGTGGTCATGAACAAATAAATTGGAAACATAGAACATGATGGGAGATAAAGACATAAAGAGATAAAGAAGTCGGAAGACGCAGGTCCCAAGCAACAACTAGAGATTCTAATCAGAGTGAACCTCGTTGCAAGGCAAGGGTGAGCCTGTCAAGCAAGTTTAAGTACTGGCAGCGTCTGACGTCACTTTCCGGGGTAGCGCAGGGTTCTCCCTCGCTGGACCCTTTAAATGATAGAGCTCCTGCACGCGCGCCTAGGGGGGAGGCCATCCCCGACGTCAGCGGCATCTCCCTCTTCGAGGGAACGCTGCGAAGAGGTTTGCCAGCCTGACCAGGCCTTGGGGATGCCGCGGCTGCGACGAAACGCACCAGGATAGGTGGGGGACCGGTCCGCAGACCTCCGTGGGTCGGGCACACAACAGCCTCACAGTCATGGCTGAGCAGCTTCATTGGCAGGGAATCTGTGTGTTCCACGCCTGAATGATTAGTTGGTGATAATCTCGGCCCTGGCGAGAGGGCTTGAGTCCCTCAGTACAACCATCCAGTTCTATAGTCCCTGGGATTCCTGTTCAATTTGTCCAGGGCCCTCGGGATCCCATCTGAAAGGATGCAGCTGTTTAAGGATTATGTATGCTTAATCAAATCAAGGTGTGTTTTATGTTGGCTTGTCAATGATCAGCAATAGGCATAAAATCAGTCAATCACTAAAATCAGGGTTAATTACAAATAGATGTAAATCTCTAATTGACTGTTATTATGAAAAATGTCCTCCTAATTTGGGTAGCAGTCCATATATATCAAACATGAACCTGGGGTGGGTGGCAATTAAACATTCCTTAAATCCAGGAGCCAGCTCTCAAATCTTCTTAGAACAAAATGCCCCAAAATAATTCAAGTCTCAAACTACTTTCTCAGTACACAGAGATATACTTGGAATTAAATTTAAACCTCAAACTATGCACAAGATTAATTCAAACTTGCAAACTTCTTTCCTGGCACACAATATTCAAACACAACAATAGTTCAACCCTCAAATTATTTTGCAAGATTCAAACACAAAGAGTTCAATATTCAAAGGGGTTCGTCTGGCTAAGGTCAGGATTTAGCTGGAAAAACCCAGTGGGCCGGATTTTAATACCTACGCACAAATGTACGCCCAATTTTATTACACGCGCACGCATCCGCGTGCATGTTATAAAATCCGGGGTCGGCACGCGCAAGGGGGTGCACAATAGTGCACCCTGCGTGCGCCGAGCCCTTGGGGAGCCCTGCTGGCTTTCCCCGTTCCCTCCAAGGCCGCTCCGACAAAGCTGGTTAGTTTGTCCTTGGTTGTGAGTAATTAATGGAATCACTGCTAAAATAGAAGATAGTGCAATTTATGGAACCCAGTGGATTATAGGTATCATGTTAGGCCAACCTTGGCCTATGTGGAGCGCCAGGGCCCACAACTAGCCGTACTCACCAGTGGGCCCTGGCGCACCATGTGGCTCTGATGCCGTCATCTCCTTCCTGCCAATGTCCCTCCTAAGGCACAAGTGTGCAGCAACGTACACCCTAAATTGGCTCCCTGGAGGGAACCTCCAGGGCCGGCATGCTGTAGTGATGTCACGATACTGGGTATTTACACTCAGCTGCAACTCAGGCCAGAACCCTCAACAGCAGGTCTCCTGTGTCCTGTTCTAGCGTTCCTGTCTGCCTTATTCCTGAGTTCCAGCATTGCCTTGCCATGCCCAGCTTGCCTCATCCAGCCTTGCCATTCCTTGACCCCCCTCTCATCTTGATTTCCTGATATTGACATTGGCTTCAGTTCTTTACCATTCTGTTGTCTGCCCCCTATCCTTGGCTTCTGACGTCGGTTCGCCCAGGAGGTCTCGCCTAAGTCCAAGCGGCTCGGGTCCTCACGAGCTCCTCTCGGGGGGACCGCGGGCTTCCAGTGGTGAAGTTCCAGTTGGCCTCCTGGCTCCAGCTCTTCGTCCATGCTCCCTGGAAACCGCCTCGCCGGAGACACCCGTAAGTCCAAGCGGCGCGGGTGGGAGACCTTGGGTCTCCAGTGGTGAAGATCCCTTGGTATCCTGTCAGTGCCGCCTCCCAGCTTTGACACCCGCTGGGTGTCTTCCCAGTGAGCCACCAGCTGTCCTAGCCGGCCCAAGGGTCCATGAATCCAACGGTCACAACAGAGGCATTTTGAGATCACTCTCAGGACCACTGAGAGGCCAGATGGGAGCACTTTATATTGATAATGCATATCCTTCACCACAAACCAGCCTTAAACAACTTTAAAAGATCAACAACATTAAGATGCAGACAGATGTCCAGCAACAAAATGGGGGCTATCCTATCTTTATTTATTTAACCATATTTATATCCCAACATACTGCCAGATTTACAGGTCGATACAGTAACATGCAGTTAAAGATTGCCCATCTGTAACGTGCTGGGAGCGCACAATACAGACGAGTAAGGCGATTCAGCGATACAGTCTCCAGTTTCACGCGTCCCTAGCGCTTCCTAAAACAGAAGCATAACCCTTTCCGCACCCAGCATGTAAATGAATGAAAAAGCTGTATAATGAAGGAATTAGCTATTCCCCTCCGATACCTTAACGGGCGCTGATACTATCTCCTCAGTAACCCGCTGTTTTGCCGCGGCCTTAACGTGTTAGTTTACCGCCTCCCCCTAGTAGGAGTTAGTGTAGTGTAGTGTAGTGTAAAAAACATTGCTTACCCGCCCTGGTCCCGTCCGGTCTCCGGTCCAGCCCGTCCGGTCTCCGGTGTAGCCCCAGTCCGGTCTCCTGCAGCCCGTCCGGTCCCCTCCTCCCAAAGCAAAAAAAAACAAAAAACGAAAAAGTAGCAAGGCTCGGGCCTGCTACGGCAGTCCCTTCTCCCGATTTCGCACGGCCATTCATCCAGGCAGAGGGAACCGGTGGCGAAAACGGCCCACGGTTCCCTCTGCCTGGATGAATGCACGGCCACCGGCAGTGAAGGAATGGCCGTGCGATTTCAGCGCTGAAGGCAGTCACATGCCGTGACGTCACGTCACGGCATGTGACTGCCTTCATGTCACGTCACGTCACGGCATGTGACTGCCTTCAGCGCTGAAATCGCACGGCCATTCATCCAGGCAGAGGGAACCGGTGGCAAAAACGGCCCACGGTTCCCTCTGCCTGGATGAATGCACGACCACCCGGCTCCCTCCGCCTGAATTAATGCGCGCCTGTGAGACCTGGCCGGGTCGCACAGGCGCGCATTAATTCAGGCGGAGGGAGCCGGCGGCGAAAACGGCCTCCGGCAACCCCCACCGGCAGTGAATGCGCGCCCCCCGGATCCCGCTGCCGCGCCCGCCCAATCGAACACGCGCCTACCCGCCCGCGGCCTCGATCGAACACCCGGCTCCCACCGCCGCCGCCGCCCGCCGGCCGCCTGGACCCACGCCGCTGCCTGGATGACCGCATGAAAGTGACAGGTATTTAAAATTTTTTTTTTTTTTATAACACTCAGGTTTTTACATATTTTTGGTTTTTGGTTTTTTTTTACACTTCCTGGTGCCTGTCATTTGAAATGACATTTGAAATGACAGGTACCAGCGCACCCAGGTTACTGTATAGGCGCTGTATTAAGCGCCTATACAGTAAAATGGGTTACGCGGGCATAACCCTTCCCTAACGCTTCACAGCCGCGGCATGCATTTGCATGCGATTAGAGGAGAGTATCGGGGAGTTAGTGAAGAGAACTGTGCGTGCGGGGAGGAAGGGTGCGCCTGACACTGCCGCACTGTTTCTACCGCGGCCTTACTGTATCGACCTGATTGTAATTTCCTTTCTCAGTTGTCTGTAAACCGACATGATGTTTTTTACGAATGCCGGTATATAAAAAGTTATAAATAATAATAATAATTAACACACCTATAAAGTAATTCAGCATTTACAACACATCGGATGCCAGATGTATGATTGTCTATATGTTGGTGACAGGCTACATGTGTGTACCTGGTAGAAAGAGCTCCTGGCTCTCAAAGAACAAGTCAAATCTCTGAAGGCCAGAGTGGCAGATCGGGAGAAGCTGAACATAAGAACATAAGAACATGCCATGCTGGGTCAGGCCAAGGGTCTATCAAGCCCAGCATCCTGTTTCCAACAGTGGCCAAACCAGGCCACAAGAACCTGGCAATTACCCAAACACCAAGAAGATCCCATGCTACTGATGCAATTAATAGCAGTGGCTATTCCCTAAGTAAATGTGATTAATAGCCGTTAATGGACTTCTCCTCCAAGAACTTATCCAAACCTTTTTTGAACCCAGCTACACTAACTGCACTGGCACACGCATGTTATAAAATCACACGCACATGGAGGCGCAAACGTATTTTTAAAAAAGTCTACCCTAATGAGCTCTGTTTGCTCGGGCAGAACATACCATGACAGCACTTGTTTATTAAAAGATTTTGTATACCCTTAGAACTGAGCTGGAGTTATAGAACAAACAATTTGTATCCTGGCACAGTAATGGTATTTTTCACTACTTGACCTTTGCAACTGTAATGTAAGAAATACCTTTGAGACAGTGATGAGTTCTGTAGTGCACAGTTATATAGAAATAAACAGGTTTTACAAACTACCCAAATAAAGTTGTATTATTAGGTAAATCCAATAGTTACATCTTACAGGAAAATAATTGGTCTTTGTCAGGATGCAGACAACTTTATATTTACCTTAATTAAAGTCCATGACACCACGCGCCCATCAGAAGAGACAGAGTAAAAGTTCAAATTATTGTCCATGTCGTTTTTCTGCCACTTGACCTGAAAAGCCCCAAACAGAAGCATGAAAAGTTCAGTAGGAATAAGTGCATTCTTTCTCCTGCAGTGTTCTATTACAAATGTGATTTACGTTTTATCATGCATTATTGCTATAAATGGTGCAGGTCACTGTTTCAGCTTGTGTTTGAACTTCACCATCTAGCAGCATGAAGGTGACCTAGCAATTGATTGGGCAGCTCCCAAGAAACTATACAAATGCCTTTACTGTGCTCAATTTCTACTTCACATTTTATACAAAGAAAGTGCTGGTGTCAGCAAATAAAACCTAGAGCAGAAGAAATGTTTTTGTCCTGACTTCTGCTTACCTACTTTTATTTAGATAACTTACAAAACTGTATCTGTATTTGTGAATGCTCTGAGGTGGCTCTGTACTAACAGTGCTTTACACGTAGGGGTACATCAGTAAGAATAGCATGTACAGGAAGACGTACCCTGTATTTGGTCACATGCTGTTTTATAAACATTGTGCACAGTACACTGGCACAAAAAAAAGAGGGGGTCTGGGGCATTCCGGGGCGCTGTCAAGAAGTATGTGCAGACGTTGCTATTTTCTAAGACATTTATGCGTATACATTAGCCCAATGGTTCCTAACCTATGATCCACAGACACCTAGGGGTCCTCCAAACCATAACAGGGGGTGAGAACAGAGAGAAGAAAGCCCGCACCATGAAAGAAAAGGACCAATAGGCCGCCAGCACACCCTAGCCAGAAAAGACTGAAGGAGGCAGCAGGGCCACCAGCACACCCATCCCGCTGGCAGCTTGAGATTGAAAGAGGCCTGACAGACCACTGGTGCACCCATCCCGCCGACAGCTGAAGCCTGAAAAATGCCACAAGGCCACCGCCACCACATCCTAATATGCTGGCAGCAATGAGAAAGGAGCCATCCATGGGATAACCCCCCTCCCCCTTGCAGACTCCAGAAATAATGAGGAAGAGGCCTGGGTGAGAGTGAGAGAGCCTGTGTGAATGAGAGAGAGAGCACGTGTGTTTCAGTGAATGCGTGTTTGAATGAAAGGAAAGCATATGTGTCTGTGAGAGCATGTGCGTATGAGAAAGCATGTGTCTATGAGAGACAGCATGTGTGATTTTGCGAGCATGTGTGTATGAGGGAGAGAACATGTGTATCTATAACAGCATGTGTGTCTGTAAGAGCATGTGTGTATGAAAGACAGAGCAATTATGTAAGAGAGACAGCATGTATGTCTGTGAGATCATGGGTGTATGAGAGAGAGAGTGTGTCTGTGAAAACTTGTATGTATGAGAGTGTGTCTGTGAGAGCATGTGTGTGTCTGTGAGAGTATGTGTGTATGAGAGAGAAAGCGTGTTTCTGTGAGAGAGTGACCATGTGTGTATGAACGAGTATGAACATGAGCATATGTGTGTGTGTGTGAGAGAGAGAGAGAGAGAGAGAGAGAGAGGGACCATGTTTGTGTGAGAATGAACGTGAGCATGTGTGTGTAAAGTGAGAATAAACATGTGTATGTGGGTGTATGAGAGAGAGGAGTATGATTGTGTCCCTCCTCCCAATTCACAGCAATCCCAGGATACCTGGGGAAGGGTGGGGAATTTTTTAATTCTTGTACTTTAATTGCTGGTTATTATTTGATGTGTCTGATATTTTGAAATATTTTGTTGGTATTTGGGAAATTTAAAAATAATTTATGAGATTTTAATTATTGGATGTTCTGTATATCAGTTGTTTTGAAATATTCTTTTTATTAGTATGGTTTTACTATTATTGATAATTTATGTTTCTTGATTGTTTTGTTTGATGTTTTATGAGGAGTGCAATGTTTTTGTTTTTCCATTGTTGCTCTGCACTTTTCAGTTCAGTTTTTGTCTGCACATTTGTATTATACTTTATGGTCTCTTTATTTTGTATTTGGCAAGGATCTGTCTCTTTTTGCATGTGTGACTTAGGTGAAGTATTCTGTTAGCATGTAGTTTCTATAATCTATATAGGGACCTACAGCAGCTGGACTTGCTCAGTTTTCTTAACAGGAGGAGTACTGGTGTTTTAGTCTGTTGTAATATTTGCAGTTTGAGTCTGGCAGTTAGAGTGTTATAGTATGGCAGGCTTCCTATAGTCCGAAGTACATTTTGCAGGATTCTGTGTTGCTGTTAATGAGATGACACCAGAATTTGATTATTGGTAAGGGGAAGTGCCCATTTTCTGCTCTGCACCCTTTATTGGGAGAGTTTGATTGAGTGCAAGGTACTGTAGAACTTGAAGTGCAGGTTTTATATTGGGATTTTGTCCCACTCCTGTACAGAAGAATTTTTATTTTTTAATGCACTTGAATAATTTTGGTGGTAGTTTTCTTAGATGGTTGAAACTGGCCAGGGGTTTCTTTGTTACTTAGAAGGCTCTTCCGTCTAGAGCTGCTACTGACATACATGCCCAGCACTTTGTGACAATGGTACAAAATGTTTGTAGCGGTGCCTCTTGCTTTATGAGCAGGGTGTCCTGTCTCTGCATGTATGGAACTTGGTAACAGGCAAGTATGGAGAGAGCCAATGGACCTCTGCCAAGGTCAAACCTTCAAGGTGGTTTCCCTGTCACAAATGATTTTCTTTAAAAAAACAAACAAACATATTGGGGGGAAAGGGGTGGGAGGGATATGTGTACCAAATGTCTCTCCACATCTCCCTTTTAGTGATGTGGGCCTGTCTCAAACATCCCTCCTTTCCTCTTCCCCATCAGTCTCTCACTTTCTGTCTCTGTTTCATGGTCCATCCCAACCTGACTCCCCTCCCTCCCTCCACCAGTCCATCCTGCAACTCCTCGCTCTCCTCCCTCCATAGTCCATCCCCACTAATCTCTCTCTTCCTCTCCACTATTCCCTTTAATCTGTCTCCCTCCACCAATCCATCCCCACCAGTTTCTCTCTCTCTTTCTCCCTCAATCAGTTCATTTCTACCAAGTGTGTTTCTCTCTCTCGGAGTCTGTCTCTCCCTCCACCAGTCCCTCACTCTTGTTCCCTCTACCAATCTCTTTCTTGCCATCTCTCTCTCTCTCTCACTCCACCAGTCCATCCTGGTCAGTCTCTATCTCATCCTCCACCAGTCCTTCTCCACCAGCCTGTCTCTCTCTCCCACGCTGCCAGTCTCTTTCTCTCTCTTGTCCTCCCCCAGCCAGATCCAGCTGTGTAGCTGTCTGCACATATAAGTTCATTCTTGCGCATTTACTTCTGTGCTTTGCAATTATATGTATTCCATTTATATCAGTAAGCATCATTTAGTAAGTTTTATATATAATGAATGAGCCTGGTGTGCATATAATTATTCTTTGTTAATACCTTAATCACTTTTCTATATATGGCACATAGATGCAGGTAAATATGAAAAGGAAGCATGTGGGGGTCCGCAAAAGGTTTGAAGACTGGAAAGGGGTCTGAACTCCCAAAATGGTTGGGAACCCCTGTATTAGCCACCTTGTTCACACAACTTTACACCTAATTGACTTGCACAAGTGAAATCGGACTTGTCTGTTGTCTGCACATTTTTGATGGGAGGTCTGGATGAACTGAAGTGAGTTCAGGGTGAAGTGTTAGAAGGTCTCGGTGAACTGGCAAACTGGTGATTTCAAGTATGTGCACATTTTTTAAACCCTACCTGCCTCCGTGGATAAATCAGGGCTTTTACAGGTACATGTTATAATTTTTTGGCACATAAAATATATGCATGAATGTTTATAAAAGTAAGCACTTTCATTGCCTTGCAAATATTCAGGTGTACTAAAATATAGGCACGTTCTTTAGGAGCAGAACTATGCTGTATTTTATCAACTGTGCAACAACTCGAATATTAGGATACATCTTCATGTGTCCAATTTTGTGCGCAAATCCAGTACTGCAAATAGGTTTGAAAGTTAAGATCCCTATGTGTGCACTAATGGCCATTAGCAGGCACATTATTTCAGGGCAAAATAGAATTATTTAGTTTTATTTATTAACTGCCTTTCTAAAAAAAGAAAATCAAAGCTCTGAACACTAAAAACTTCATACATAATAATAAAACAATAATAATAAAACTAACAATATACCATATAATAATACAATACCACATAAAATAATATCTAAGCTGGCTACTCCAAGATTATTTTGTAAAAATCCTGTATTAATAAAAATTGTACATATACTGATGCATTAATCGTGAATAAAGTTGTCCCCAGCTCCAGGCGTAACTCGCGCGAGCCGGCTGCACGATTCCCCGGCCCGGGAGCAGTTTCAGTTAATGCCACTAAACTGCACTGAACTGCACTCTGAATTTCCTGGAAGGGTTGTACCCTCCACGGACTGTGATCCCCGAAAGGTCCATTACTAATTTTAATTAAAAGTCTAGCAAAGACTGTGGGTAAACTTTATTAAAGCTCAGAAAAGTACGTAGGATATTTTGAATATGTAGTCAAATAAGTTTATTGCCCATTCTGATATATGTCATGAACCATTGCCTATTTCTTATTTTTTAAATTTTTTATATGCATTTACAAATTTCCAAACATAGGGGCGGATTTTCAGAGCCCTGCTCGCCTAAATCCGCCCAAATCCGGGCGGATTTAGGTGAGCAGGGCCCTGCGCGCCGGTAAGCCTATTTTATATAGGCCTACCGGCGCGCGCAGAGCCCCGGGACTCGCGTAAGTCCCGGGGTTTTCGGAGGGGGCGTGTCGGGGGGGCGTGTCGGGGGCGGGCCCGAACCGCGCGGCGTTTTCGGGGCGTGTCGGGAGCGGGCCCAGGGGCGTGGCCGCGCCCTCCGGACCCGCCCCCAGATCGCGTCCCGGCGCGCTAGCGACCCGCTGGCGCGCGGGGATTTACTTCTCCCTCCGGGAGGCGTAAATCCCCCAACAAAGGTAAGGGGGGGGGTTTAGACAGGGCCGGGCGGGTGGGTTAGGTAGGGGAAGGGAGGGGAAGGTGAGGGGAGGGCAAAAGAAAGTTCCCTCCGAGGCCGCTCCGATTTCGGAGCGGCCTCGGAGGGAACGGGGGTAGGCTGTGCGGCTCGGCGCACGCCGGCTATACGAAATCGATAGCCTTGCGCGCGCCGATCCCGGATTTCAGTGGATACACGCGGCTACGTGCATATCTACTGAAATCCAGCGTACTTTTGTTTGCGCCTGGAGCGCCAACAAAAGTACGCCTATTTGCGGTTTTTGAAAATCTACCCCATATACTTGTAAACAAATATTAGGCAGAGAGGAAAAGCAGAAGAAAGACAATAATTTATACATATCAAATAATTATTTAACCTTTTGATAGCCCACAATAAGAAGAAACATAATTGAGTAAAAAATACTATCTAAAACAATTAAAAAAAGAAAAAAATGCTTCTAATCTTACATTACTGCTGGTCAAACCATAAAATTAGGAAAATTAAAACACTTATAAACCAACCCCTTTAAGATTGCAATAAAGAACATTCCACAAACCAAGCCAAGAACCATTAAGCAGTAGGGTCTTATCCTTAACAGAGAATCCAACTGTAATGGTCGAACAATATGAATATTATACCCATATATTCAATAGAACATTTACAAAGGGAGGAAGAGCCAAGATGACTTTAGTTGCGAGAATGTGTCAACAGTGTTCTCTTCACTTTCAACAATCTCTGAATTCTTTATCATGGCCAAAAGAAAAGTGAATTTACCTTCACCTGTGGTAGAGACATACTAGCTATCAGTCCTCTGGGATCTTCAACCAAGGAGATGGGGCCATGGAGATTTTCAGTAAGTATCCCCAGCATAGTCCCAGTCCTCAGTTTTGAATTCAGCTTGCAAAGATTTTCAGAGAACTATCAGCATCCCCTAAGGATCTAGCAGATATTACTGCTGGTTCACCTACAGTGGTGGTTACCGTACAAGATTGTTGATGCATTACCCAGGGTGGTCCAGCCTGTATCATTCGAACAGCATCTTTGGGGCCATTGTCTAGAACTATTGTAACTGTGAATGGATTTGTAGTTCCTTCTGTAGTTTCACTCCCGAGGAGTATACAGAGTGGTGAAACCATCATGGAACATCCCTTAGTTTTTTCTGGGAAGGATACTTTAAGTGTGGCAGACCAAAAAGAATGACTCATAGTACTCTATCCAAGAGTCCTCTTTAAATACTTTAAGATTTTGCTAAACCATAGGTCTTGATAGTTGCAAAAACTGAATTGCAATATGTAGTAGTTAAATTTGAACAATGGATTATAGAATGTGAAAACAAAGTGGATGAATGTTCTGAAATTGTTACTACTGTTGATTCAAAGTCATTTCTTTACAGATCTATTTATTTATTTATTTACAAGTTATTTATAAACCGTCTTACCAATTTAAATAGATCATCCAAGGTGATATATCAGAATGGGCAATAAACTTATTTGACTACATATTCAAAATATCCTACGTACTTTTCTGAGCTTTAATAAAGTTTACCCACAGTCTTTGCTAGACTTAATTAAAATTAGTAATGGACCTTTCAGGAGTTCAGAATTTCAAACAATGAAGTGTAATTACAAATTCAGAAATATCCCAACCATAAGTCAACATCAATGAACTAAGAACATTGCTAAGCAGCACTGCACTATACATACTGGATTAATTATTTGGGAACATGAGAGCAATTTTGAACTTTGTCTTCAATTCAGAGTCAGGTGATCAATGTGAAATATCTGTGCTCTAGCTACACGTGAATAAACACACAGGATGTCATGAAGGGCAAATACTTTCGAAGAATACTATAATCTTTTATAACAAATCAAGAACTGCATTGTTTACAGCACCTAATACCTGAAAAAATTCAAAATTTACCCATGATGACATTTCATTTGATTTTTTCAAACCCCTCAATGCATATTCTCTAAGCTGGTAATGATGGTTAATATTTGCTTCATTAAAAACATAGCTCTAGAAGAGAAGGAATCAATAAAAAGGAGGCTCACTCAACAAGATCAGACAATTAAGTTTCTAAGCTTCTAAACGTAGCCCAAAGGCTATCATAGAATATAAATAAGCATGACCTTTGGCAATGAAGAGGAGGAAACTAAGGAAACTTTTTGGTTCATGTTTTAGTAATATTGTTGAAAATGAGGATAATAGGAGCAGATAGGACATACTCGGAGACAATAGCAGTGAGCATTATGTAGCAGAACAGGTAGCAGAGATCTGATGGACATAATGAATTGTGCTGGCAATCAGCAGTAGATGTTGGAAAACTCAATCATCTAAGGATGGAATGATCTCTGCCATTGTCACAGATACTAGCATTTATTGAGGAGTATTGGCAGAAGTAAGCAAAAAGAACTAGCATTAGAGATGATGAAGAAGGCTAACCTTCATCAACCTTCGCAAGTTGGAAAATATGGGTAACTTTTTAAGAAGGTGGAATCTCAGATTTCTTAATTTTCCTCATTGTTCTGTGATTTTCTCCTTTGGAGATACTGAGGAAGTTTTATTTAGACTTCCTCAGGGTATCCATCCATTAGACTATTCCTGAAACTGTTAAAGTGTATTATTTGCCTGTTAAAAGTATTTCTTCAGCAGACCTCTTGTGTTGGAAAGTTTTACTTTTTTAGAGCATTTCTTGTTCTGAAAATCTAGAGAGGTCCTTCCTCAGATTGACCTTCTCTAGGGAGACAGATAAACAATCGACAATGAGATAGTTCTTTTGTGCACATAACAAATCCTTTTTGGATCGAGTTATATCACTTTTTCCAAATGTGATGAAGGATACAAACAGATTAGGAGGAAGGTTTTTCTTGTGAAAAAGTCTAGGGTCTTAGCCCTGGTGGCAACATTTGTGTTGCATTTTCCTTGTAAATGTGTAATTCAGCTTCAGAGCGCTAAATATATTTTTTTGGGATCCAATACATATAGAAAATTTCCTCCAAGCTAAATCTGTTATTTAGATTTTGGGAACTGCAGATCCATGAATTATCTTTGGATAGGCCTTTTAGAATTGGAGAAATATACATTGCTGACTTTCAGTGCTTTTTAAAAATTCTTCTTCTTGATATGTTTTTTCTGCTTTTTTCCTTTTATCAGTTTGTCTAAATTCACCATGCTTTTCCTGTAACAAGAAGTTCACTAAAGAAGAACCTGGAGACGGACCATTGCTGGTTGACAAGACTGTAGATGGAGATGGGTAGATGAAACTCTATTTCCAGAAGAGAATGTATGGGAAGAGCTAGGAAAACTGAAAGTGGACAAGGCCAGGGGGCCTGATGAGGTTCATCCCAGGATACTGAGGGAGCTCAGAGATGTGCTGGTAGGTCCACAGCATGACCTGTTCAATAGATCCCTGAAAACAGGAGTGGTGTCAAGTGACTGGAGAAGAGCTGTGGTGGTCCTGCTTCACTCTTGCTTCACAAGAGTGGTAATAGAGAGGAGGTTGGAAAGTACAGGCCGGTTAGCCTCACCTCACCTCGGTGGTGGGAAAATTAATGGAGACTCTGCTAAAGGAAAGGATAGTGAACTATCGAAAGTCAGGAGGATTGCTGGACCTAAGACCGCATGGACTCACCAAGGGAAGGTCCTATCAGATAAATCTGATTGATTTTTTTGATTAGGTTACTAAAGAATTGGATTGAGGAAGAGCACTTGATGTGATCTACTTGGATTTCAGCAAAGCTTTTGATATGGTTCCACATAGAAGGCTTCTGAATAAAATGAGAAGCTTGGGAGTGAGCGCCAAGGTGATGGCATGAATTACAAACTGTAATTGATGATGAATAGAAGACAGCATGTAATAGTACATGGAACCTACTCTGAAGAGAGAGTGGTGTTATGTGGAATGCCACAAGGATCGGTGTTGGGAACAGTTCTGTTCAATATCTTTGTGAGTGACATTGCGGAAGGATAGAAGGTAAAGTTTGTCTATTTGCAGATGATACTAAGATCTGCCACAGAGTGGACACATTGGAAGGATAGATAGAATGAGACATGATTTAAGGATGCTTGAACAGTGGTTAAAGATATGGCAACTGGGATTCAATGCCAAGAAGTGCAGTCATGCATTTAGGGTGTGGTAATCCAAAACAGCTGTATGTGATGGGGGGCTGAAAGTCTGTTGTGCAAGGACCATGAGAGGGACCTTGGGGTGATAGTGTCTAGCGATCTGAAGACAGCGAAGCAATGTGACAAGGTGATGGCTAAAGCCAGAAAAATACTAGGCTGCATAGAGAGAGGAATAACCAGTAAAAAAAAAAAGGAGGTGATAATTCCCTTGTGCAGGTCCTTAGTGAGGCCTCACCCGAAGTACTGTGTTCAGTTCTAGAGACATTATCTGATAAGGGACAGAGACATGATGGAGGCGGTCCAGAGAAGGGTGAAAAAAATGGTGGGGGTTCTCCATCAAATGACTTACGAAGAGAGGCTGAAGGACCTAAATATGTGTACCCTGGAAGAGAGGAGGTGCAGGGGAGATATGATACAGACCTTCAGTTACCTGAAAGGTTTTAATGATGCACAATTGACTAACCTTTTCCGACTGTTGCGGAGAAGAGTAGTCAGCAAGGCAAGGGCAACTGCCCAGTCCCTGGGCAGAAAAGCTTTCGCTTGCGCCATGTCCAGCCTGGCACTGATGAAGTCCAACTAGGGGGACGGACAGAGGTGCATCTTGGGGAAGCTGATAACAAACCCCACCGTCTGCAGGGTCTGCACTGTCAAGGCCCTAGAGCGAGACTCACTCATGACCAGCCAGGTACGGGAACACATGGCCTGAGCGACGCCTCAGGTAAACAGCTACCACTGCTAAGCATTTGGTGAAAATGTGGGGAACCGATGCCAGCCCAAAGGGCAACACTTTGTACTGGTAATGTGCTTTCCCCACCATGATGCGGAGGTACTTCCGATGACTAGGGACGATTGCAATGTGTGCATAAGCCTCCTTGAGATCGAGGGAGCAAAGCCAGTCTCCTCTTCTGAGGAGCGGAATCAGCGTGCCCAGAGAGACCATCTTGAACTTTTCTCTTATGAGAAACTTGTTCAACGCCCTGAAGTCGAGAATGGGGTGCAAGCCACCATTCTTCCTTGGGATGAGGAAATACCTCGAATAGAACCCTTGGCCTTGTTGACGGCGAGGGATGGGTTCTACCGTGCCTGCCGTGAGGAAGGCAGAGAGTTCTGACTGAAGCATGACCAAATGGGTGGACGAACCCCACGATGGACATGGAGAAGTCTCTGGGAGCCTGCTGAAATTCAGCCAGTATCCCTGGTGCATGATGGAGAGGATCCAGCGGTCCGAAGTGATCTCCTCCCAGAAGCTGGCGAAGGTCATGAGCCTGCATCCAACTGGGGGATCCGATGGCAGGGGTACTTAAGCTCCCTCGCCATCCATCAAAACCCCATGGACGGGGTTTACTGAGGGGCTGGTTGGGACCTAGTGCTTGCTGATGGCGAGGACAGCCCCTGGAGATGGTGCGTGGCGGGCAATTCTGGGTGGCAGGAGGATAATATTTCCTCTGCTGGTAAAAGGGTTTTTGAGAACCCTGCCTGGAGGACTTTCTGGCCGAGGACGGGCCTTCCGAGGCACTAGCGGACAGCTGCTAAAGGGTATCATAATGGTCCTTCATTTGCACCATTGCATTCCGAACCTTACCCCCTTAGAGGTTCTAATCCGTTCAGGGAAGGTCAGCTGTCCTGCAGATAGCTACACCAGTTCACCAGTCCTTCTCCAGGTCCTTGAGGCCTTCCTAGGTCTTCACCATGAACTCCCTCCATTTCACCCAGATCTTGCACCCAATAATAGTAAACACAGATGTGTCTGATATTAATTGTGCTAGATAATTAGCAGGTGTAAAATTGCGCAAATAAATTTTCTAATGTATTCACATAAATCTCTTAAAAAATAGCAAATTATGTGCGTTCCTCTTGGCCCCGCCCCAGAATGCCCCTAGACCACCCCCTTTTTTGCACAGATATATGTGCACATGAAACTAAAAATATATGTGTATTTTTGATATTTATAAAATAGCAATTATGCAACTGCAAGCTATTTACAGGGTAATTTTCAAGTGAAAATGTAAATGAAAGATAATATCATAACAATTTTCAAAAGTCATTTACCTGAGTTAAGTGCACTTAATTTTTAGTTGTTTATTTAAAAATACTTGTATTCTGCAATTTCTAAATTTAAAATTTGTCCAGGGCAGATCACATAAATGCGTTTCTTAATACATAAGTATCAAAAAATATTTGACAAATAACATTAAAAAAATTAATACATCTCATTAATACCATATGCTTACAGATATTTATTTATGAAAATATTTATAAAGTAGATAAAACATATTGATAATTCAATAGCACATATGGTAGCAATTCTCCAGCATCTTTCTTTAGGCTGATAGGATATTGCACAAAGCACGAAGGCTATTCATTACCAGAGTCTGCAGCACAGTCCACCTGCATTCTGCTGCTCAGTCTCTGCTAGAACTACTGCCTGCTTCTGCCTCAGCCAGCTCCCACCCGTGTGCCATCAGGGAAAGGTAAGCGTGCGTAGCATTTGCACTAGTCCAGATGCTGCTGATGAAAGGCACGCTACTCCCTTCTGCCTTAGCCAGCTGCATGCACATGCATGCAGCTGGCTAAGCACTGATTGTACTGGCTGAGGTAACCTGCTTGCTAAATGTAGCCCTGGACAGCAGGTTGTAATTGGGAGCTAACAGCTGCAGCAGATGGTTAAAGTCCAGGTGCTCCCCAGTCTGCAGGGGCTGGAGGACATTCTTTTCCCTCATACACTTCATTACTTCCTGCCCCAGACAGTGATACAGGACATCTAAGATGGGTTGCCATTGCAGACTCATAGCACGGGGCTGCTGGCCTGTCGCCTGACTGCTGGAAGGGACCGTGGAGCACCTTCTGGAAAAGTCTTCCTCTTTTCAATTCCTTTCCTATGGCTTTTGCTTTGAGTGCCAGAGGGGGTCCCTAGGCTAGTACGGCCACCCTTCCTTGATACTAGCAGGTAGTGTTTCTGCAGGTGATGCTAAATACAGTGTTTGCCAGATGCCCTAGTACCTTCCCTCAACTGATGTCCTTACTACAGGGAAATAACTATAACAAATAAATCTCAAAGAGTAATTAAATTACAATGTAAATATTGAATCACTCTGTTGTGACTTAATCAATTACTAACTATAAAATTTCAAAGGAAAGACCCTCATGACATTAATAATGGGCTGACTGCACACATTTAGGGGTAGATTTTAATTCGTGCGAGCGGCCTTGTGGGGAAGCGCGGATTTTATAAATGCGGTGCCAGCGCGCGCATATTATAAAATCGGGTGGCCGCGTGCAAGAGCGTGTGGCAAGCTCAAGGGGGGTGTAGTTTTACAAGTCTGCGCGGCGACGCAATTGGCACTTTCCCAGTTCCCTCTCAGTCCGCTATAATTAGGGCAAATGACTGCAGTACCGGCCGCCTCCAGGCCCACCCTTCCCTGCCCCTTTATCTGGGCCTGGCATTTTGGTGCGTAACAGGGGTTACGCGCGTGGCTGGGCTCCTTTGAAAATGCACACAGTGCATGCAAGGCCCAGCCACGCACGTAACCCCCGTTTTTTACGCGCGAAGTTGATTTAAAATCTGCCCAATAATTTGCATGAAGCTCGCTCTGTTGTTGAGAGAAGCAAGATGTTATAATCATTGGTCTGCACAGTGGGGCAGATTTTAAATGCCCTGCGCGTGTAAATCCGGCCGGATTTACGCGCGCAGGGCCCTCGCGCGCCGGCGCACCTATTTTGCATAGGCTGCCGGCGCGCGCAGAGCCCCGGGACGCGCATAAGTCCCGGGTTTTTTAAAAGGGCAGGAAGGGGCGTGTCGGGGCGTGGAAGAATGACGCGGTGTTTCGGGGGCGTGATGCTGTGTTTTGGGGGCGGTGACGTGGGCGTGGTTTCGGCCTGGGGGCATTCCAGGGGCGCGGCCACGGCCTCCGGACCAGCCCCCGGGACCGGAACATGGAGCGGGGCAGCTGGCCGGCGCGCGCAGATTTACGTCTGCTTTTCGCAGGCGTAAATCGTGGAATAAAGGTAAGGGGGGGTTTAGATAGGGCCGGGGGGTGGGTTAGGTAGGGGAAGGGAGGGGAAGGTGGGGGGAGGGCGAAGGAAAGTTCCCTCCGAGGCTGCACCGAAATCGGAGCGGCCTTGGTGGGAACAGGCAGCGCGCGCTGGGCTCGGCGCGCGCAGGTTGCACAAATGTGCACCCCCTTGTGCGCGCCGACCCCGAGTTTTATAAGATACGCGCGGCTACGCACGTATCTTATAAAATCCAGCGTACTTTTGTTTGCGCCTGGTGCGCGAACAAAAGTACGCGATCGCACAGTTTTTTAAAATCTACCCTAATATGTACACACTTTTTAAAAATCAAATTTTATTATTTTTGAATTATAAGTAAAACTTAGCTTGTAAATCCTTGAAAAATCTTCAAGGTATGTTTGCAGTGGTGAATCTGTCACTTCCACAGTGTTTCAAAATATAGCTTAAAAGCTTACAAAGCTACATGAAAAAGTGCTGGCAGCATTTGTGGACATCACGAATGCCTGTGATTACAACATCTTGCTATGCTCAATAATAGAGTGAACTTCATGCCTTTGACATTTTATATTCATTTTATATTACATCACAACAGAGTGATTCAATATTTACATTCCTTACTACAGTGAATACACTAAGCAAAATGTGGGTCCTCCCTCATTTTAAAGTGATTCCAGATCAGGAATGTCTTGCCAATCTCTTTTTTGCATTCTTGGGGACTAATGTTGGCACTGGAGTTGAGGTTGAGGATGGACCTTGAGAAAAATGACTAGGACTTCACTCATACTCTCTACCTGCCCTGCCTGATCTTTCTGGGTTTGCTCTCAACAATGTCAGTATCATCTCTCTTCCCCATCATTTCACTGGAGGCTAGGACGTTACTGACTAGACCCTCCACCCCTACCCTTCATTACCCAATTTTCTTCAGCAACTAGCTCTTCAATAGCTTGATTCAGGGAATTCAAGACAAAATTCTTCCTCAGAATCAGTTGTTGAAAATATTGCCTCCATTATATCAGAAGCATTAATCATGAAGGACTGCGCTGCTAGCTTTAGGTATTGCACTTTTTCTGCCCCTGTCCTTGCCCCTGTCCTGCTAACACCAGCCTCCAATGGCTGTCCTTCATTTTGCCCCTGCTTCAAAACAAGAGGGAGAACAACAGGTGGTGGTGGCACATTTTCTCCCAATTTCAATTTCTTATTGCCTGAGTGGGTTTTCACTCTTGGCTTTCTATAGCTAGAAAGTCTCTTAAGTTTAGGGGGAAGACTACCTTTTTTCCTTTCTACTAATACTAGTACTGTTTGTACTTCTCACAGGCTGGGCTGGCTCTGCAGCAAATCCTCTGTTCCTGCCATTCCCTCCTCTACCCTTTCCTTGAAGTGGCATGATAAAATTTGAAGTGCCTATTGGGGGTATAAAAACATTAGCACAGGGTGGATACAAGGTAAATTCCAATAAAGCACAAATTTGTCCGTATTGATGTCAATAAAGGATTTATTGATACTGAATGAGTGTGCTGTCACACACACACACTCCAGTTCACTGAGTTCATATCAATGCTTAGCAAGCACTGCCAGCTTGACAAAAAGAGCTAGCTGTTTGCTAGTGCACAAACCCAATTTCTGTTCTTCTAGGTCTTTCCCTTACAGTGTGTGCAAAATTGTCTCTGTGTCTCACACACACTAACACAAACCCGGATACAGTATATATGTGTGCACTACTGTCTTTTGCACACACAAAAAACTGTTAGAAACAGAACTAAAAGGCTGGCAAGACTGTGCTTCTCTTGATGCTAAACAAAAATCAGTCTGCACTAGCACTAGTACTGTTTCAATTTGCACTCCACTCCTCTCTGCCCATTGTGAACACAGAAAGCAGTACCACTGCCTTTCTCTTTCTGTCACAGAAAGTGAGAGACCACTGACTGCAGCATAGACCAATGCCAATGCCAATGCCAATGCCTACTTTTTTAAAATGTTTCCTTAACTCTTAGAGAGCTTTTGAAAAGAGATCCTTCTCTGCAAACTCCAGCAGAGCAAGTGGAGTTTCTTTATACATACTCAGACTTTTCAATGAGAAAACATCAGCATAACTTGAGCCAGATGGCAGCTATAGGCTAGTTAAAAAGATGATTCACCATGATTTGGTCTCTTTGCCAACTTGTTCTGCCTCGGCTCCCAGGAAGCTGCTATATCATATAGGCAAGAGTTGCTTGCTATACTTACCAGTTAGTCCTGTCTGCACCTGCTCTTTGCTCAGTACAGACATAGACTTGAATGTGCCAAAGAGTTGATTGAGAAACATAAATTAATAGAGACAAAAATGTTTGCTAAATTCGTAGACCCCCTCCATTTGTTTTGGGGGTCCACAAATGAAACTAAAATGGACTCATTCATTGCATATTACCCATTCATTTCAAATGAATGCACATCTTTACCACAGACATCTTTAACTCCAAATCCTCCAAAAATAGAAAAGAAAATAAATTTATGGATGGGCCACAGACACTAAACACAAGATCACAAAACCCCCCAAAACAAAACACTACACTTCTATTCTGCAACAGTGCACAGCAATGTTAAAGGAACAAAAACAAACTTAAAAAGACAAAATCCTGACTAAGTTGTACTAGGAAGAAGAGAAGCTTAGTTGCAAAAAATGTAGTGAATGCTTCAGAAATCTGGCCCTGATATAATAACTGGCTGTGGAAAGATTTTATTTTATTTATTTAAAACACTTGTACACTGCATAATCAGGAAACATACAATAAAAATGGTTTACAGTTTTCACATATCATAATAAAAACACAAACAACCCCATAGCTGTCAACTATCAGTCACCCCCAACAAAATAGCTGCCTCCATATCTTATTTCACTTCCCCCACTCCTTTACTAATGAAGAAAACACCATGTTTTAAACAATTTTCTGAATTTTAAATAGCCAGACTCATTCCTAATTAAATCCGGAAGACAGTTCCAAGCCTGAGATGCCACGGATGAAAAGGCATTCTTCCATTCTTCTACCAGATCTAAATTTGTGTCTGTAAGAAACATCTCCTTCTGACAATAGAAAACAAATTTGAGAGGCTACTGCTGCTATTTTTTCCCCTAAGTCACTAATGCCTTCTCCTTTCTTAAACCAGCTGCTACAACATGGCATTGAAGTTATAAATAAGAGTTTTCTAAGAAACTGCAAACATCACTCCCAATTTCAATAGAATATGCTGACTCTGAGATCTTTATTTAAACTTGCTGTTGTTTATTTCTAATTCTTCCCCAGCACAGTTCTGAAGCTCACAATGAGGTCCATGAATTGGAATCCATGCTGGCAGTGCATTAAAAGCTTCAGTTGCACAGCAGCTGCTGTGATGTCACATACAGCAAAACAATGGCTAAGGCTTACAGGGCTAATAGTTATAGATTTTCTTCCATATATTGCTTGCTAACCATGCTCCTGATCATCTTAGGAACTACCAAACTGCAGTAAAAGGGAAAATAAACAAACAATACATTAGGAACTGAAATTGAAGCCTGTACTTAAATTGCCATATCCTCAGAGGTAGATCTTAAAACAATACGCGATCACGTACTTTTGTTGGCGCACCAGGCGCCAACAAAAGTACGCTGTATTTTATAAGATACGCGCGTAGCCGCGCGTATCTTATAAAATCCAGGATCGGCGTGCGCAAGGCTGCCGATTTTGGGCAGCCTGCGCGCGCCGAGCCGCACAGCCTGCCTCCGTTCCCTCCGAGGCCGCTCCGAAATCGGAGCGGCCTCGGAGGGAACTTTCTTTCGCCCTCCCCTCACCTTCCCCTCCCTTCCTCTACCTAACCCACCCCCCCCGGCCCTATCTAAACCCCCCCCCTACCTTTATCCATGGATTTACGCCTGCCGGAGGCAGATGTAAATCCGGGCGCGCCAGCGGGCTGCTGGCGCGCCAAGACCCGACACGGGGGCTGTTCCGGAGGGCGCGGCCATGCCCCCGGGGGGCGTGGCGCCGGCTCCACGCCCCCGGGCCGGCGCCACACCCCCGGGCCCGCCCCCCAAACGGCGCACCATGCCCCCAAATGCCGTGTCATTTGGCGATGCCCCCGACACGCCCCTTTCAGGAAGCCCCGGGACTTCCGCGCGTCCCGGGGCTCTGCGCGTGCTGGCGGCCTATGCAAAATAGGCGCGCCGGCGCGGGAGGATTTACGCGCGCGGGGGGTTTAAAATCCGCCCCTCTATGCATTGGATGCTATTTCAAAAGTGCATATGCAAACTGTAATGCTTATCCTTTCTACTCTGAAGAAAGGATGGTGTTAAGTGGAGTGCCACAGGGATTGGTTTTGGGACCGGTTCTGTTCAATATCTTTGTGAACGATCTGGCAGAAGAGATAGAAGGTAAAGTTTGTCTATTTTCGGATGATACTAAGATCTGCAACAGAGTGCACATGCCTGAAGAAGTAGAGAGAATGAAAAGTGATTTAAGAAAGCTTGAAGAGTGGTTGAAGATTTGGCAGCCGGGATTCAATCAATCAACAAATAAGGAACAGTATAATGTAAACACCCATGAAATTTCAATTCTTTAATGATCGCTTATAAGGTACAAACATTTTTTTATTTGGAAAAAACAACTTATATAGTATATGAATTTAAATTTCACGTATTAATTGTAATACTCACATACTTGCCCTCACCCTTCACCTACCCGCAACAAATCACCATAACCATTCACTCTCCACCAAAGAATCCCACACAACTTCAAAACCCCTCATTAAAAATACTAAATGTTCAAAAAATATATATGTCCCAAAATTTCATAGTCCGCTCTTGAGAAAAGGAGAACTTCAAACAGAACACTTAACTTATGTTGATGTCCATGGGAATCCTAATGTCAATGAATGTTCAGAATGCAGTGTTCAATGTTCAGTGTCCAATGTTCAATATTAAGAAGAGTGCTTCAGTGATAGATCTCAAATGAATTTTCACGTTATGCACATGTTGTGTCCGTCGGTTCCCGACGCCCTCTCTCCGCTCTCCTCACCTCTTTGGCGCCTCCCTCTTCGGCCGCGGGAAGATTGGCTGTGGCGGCGTCTTCCTGCCGAGGTCCTCCAGTGTCCCCGGACCGGCTCCACGCTGCTAACCGCCATGTTTCCGGGAGGCCTAGGGGTGCGTGCACAGCACGGCCCCGGCTGAAGTACCGGCGATGGCGCGAACCTCGGGGGCGTCCCCCGAAGATGACGTCACCCGTTATGGATATTTAAGGTCTTAGAATTTGGTAATACATTGAGTTAGCAAGGAATGACTAAGGATTCACTTCGACTTTCCAAGCTACTCTGTCTCCTCGGACTAACCAGGGATACCCGCTCCTCATGGGCCTCACCCTCTCTCTCTTACTTTGTAGACTGCAGTCTGGAACCGGTACTCGCTCCTCGAGGGCCCTTGTTCCCAGACTTCTTCGAATTCACTTCTGCCAGGAAGTCAGCACTGCCTACTACATCTGTGAGTTACCATCGCTCCCTCAGAGCTTTCCCTGGAACCAGGTACTCGCTCCTCGAGGGCCTATACATTCCAGCTCCACGGCTTCTATAAGACATTGTGTGAGTCTTACCATCAGGTTTGGTACATGAACTCTGCATACCCTGCCTACTCACTATATTTCAGTTTCTCTACAGCTCAGCCTCAAGGGATCGCTGTTCCAGTATCTGAGGAACTACAGCCCAGCCGGGCATTCCAGCTCACTACTGCTACCTCTGGTGGTTCAGTATACTGTCTAATAAAAGAACTAGTGTGTGTCTGTCTCCATACTCTGAGCCTGACCGGTGGTCCCTCTCGGGGACTTCCCCGGGGCCGTGGTCATCTGCCACTGGCCCAAGGATCCACCCACAACTCTCCTAAATACTATAGATTGCTAACTCCTATCTGATTGCTCCTCCCATCAGATAGCGGTTTCATTATAGCACATAACTTATGAACGAAAGGTAACAGCCATCATAAAAATGTCTCTATAACAGCGGCAAATTTTCATACAAACTCCCGAATAGTTGTTAATAATTGACAATATTGTCAAGTTCCATTTGGTTATCTCAATGGGAAACAAACCACAGGGGTGCTTATTGGTCGCACCTTAAATACAATGTATCCACTAGAAAAACAATCCTAGAAACAGTTGTTCCGCCTGTTCAAAGCACATAATTATTCTGTCTATTCAAAGAAACTCCCTCTCCTGATGCTGTAGATCGGGAGAGGGAGTTTCCTTAATAGCCAGTATTCCAATGCTCCTGGGAACGGGAGTTCTTTGAACAGACGGAAAGTCTCTAAAAACGTATTTCTTTCAGCGTGCTTTGCTGATTGAATTTCACTACTGATGTTACACTATTTTGCATTGTTTTGTGTTGTTTGTATTGTCATGCTTTATTGTATTTCACTATGCGAAACAGTTTTATTGCTATAACTCTGTATGTGAAGCTATAATCTGCCAAGATTTCCAGATCAGCAAAATAGAAATAGGTTAAATAAGTAAATAAATAAATATGCTAGAACTGGTCCATATCCTGTATAATGTTACAAATAATTTCCATATATTGTATGGATCAATAAGATCCCAATCTGTGTGAAGTAGTTTACTTCAAATAGAGCTTATAGATTTAAAAAAATTGATTTCAGAGCAATATTTTCACTAATAGAAAGTAACGTGTTTTGTGTGGTTAAATGCAAACTTCAGTGAGCATGGAGAAGCCAGATTTTAACATGGAAGATGGCTTGAGTGTTAGCTTTGATCCAGTAAGTAAAGCTGAAGATGGCAAGGTCTGAAATGGCCTACAAGCAGCGAATGTGGAGACCAACATTGTAACAGATTTTGGGCATGATTGGGAGGATATGAAATCATAGGAAAGGATGGGGAGGTCATTTAAAGGATGGAGAAGGAGCTGGTTTGAATGTGATACCTCATAGGCACATCTAGCCAAGAGGACCAAAATGGCCCATCCAGAATGCCTCATTGATTTTTTTTTAATGTTTTATTTATTTATTTATTTAAAATTTGTATACTGCATAACAAAATTTCTATGCATTTACAGATAAACTCGTAAAAACTATAAAATATAAATAAATAAAGACATTGAACATTACAGAAACATAAGACAATACAAATAAAATAATAAAATCAATAAAATGATTAAAAATCACATCTTCCCCATCTCTGCTCAAGATTTGAAGTCTGAAATTAAATACCATCCTATCTGAGTAAAATACCAATTACCCTCATCCTCAGAAGTTAAATTCTCTGGCTTTCGTGATGTATTTCTCTTTTTTTTTTTTTTTTTTTTAATTCTCACTCCTTTAATAGTGGACTCCTTTAATATCAACCATGAGTTATTAATATATTCTATTTCTGTGATGTTTCCTGATACTCAGTTTCATGTCTTGATGTTTTTCTTTTTCCAAGATTGCTTAAAAATAATGAGTGTATAAATACTTACGCGCACAGGAGCATGCCAGGGTCCCCTGCCGAGTAACTTTACTTCTGCTAAGGATGACGTGTAAGTTATAAAGTAAAGGGTTAGATTCATTAAGACTTTTCTCCCATTTTGTGTCTATGGGAAAAACCCTTAGTAAATCAAGTACAAAGATAGCAAAAAGACAATTGTGTGCTCCGATAACACTTATAGTGGATTATTGATGAGGACAATAAATCTGAGAAAGTAATAAACAAAATGCGTATAATACAACAAACAGCATCTAAATTTTAGAACAGTTTTAATTGAGAGGAGGTCTTTAAGAATCTAATTAGACATACAAAACAATTGCCTAGATAGATGTTAGCGAATTCAGATTGGTAGGGTTTTAAGGGTCAGGGCTAACTGGGGAGAAGGGAGCCTATTAAACTAGGGGGGTTTGGAAGTTCTAACCCTTACCTGGGCAAACTGGGAATGAACTGGGAAAACTAGTAATGGCATCGGCATGCGTGTCTTTTAAAATACCCCGCATACATGGTAGAAGTAGCATTTGCAATTGTGCACATGTGCTCATGGTCAGGCTGTTTTATAACATGTGCTCATATACATGCACATGTTATAAAATAGCTGTGTCCCTGGTTACGGGCTGACGAATGCATGCACATGTGCGCCCACATGCCAGTTTAAAAGTTACCATCTAACAGGGTCATTCATCAAAATGCATTAGGGCCCTAATGCCCGCGATAACAACATAATGGGCCGGATTTTAAAAGGGTTACGCACATAAGTTATGCACGTAACCCTCTTAAAAGGCCCCTGTGTGCGCCAAGCCTATTTTGCATAGGCTCGGCGGCGCGTGCAAGCCCCGGGACGCGCGTAAGTCCCGGGGCTTTGCAAAGGGGGCATGTCGGGGGCGTGTCGGGTGGGCGGTGTGAATTTCGGGGTGGGGCGGGGTGGGAGACGTGTCGGGGGCGTGACGCCGGCCCGGGGGCGTGGTCGAGGCCTCCGGACCAGCCCCCAGGTTGGGTGATGGCGCGCCAGCAGACTGCTGGCGCGTGCAGATTTACGCCTGCCGACAAGGGTAGGTGGGGGTTTAGATAGGGCCGGGGGGGTGGGTTAGGTAGGGGAAGGGAGGGGAAGGTGAGGGGAGGCAGAAGGAAAGTTCCCTCCGAGGCCGCTCCGATTTCGGAGCGGCTCGGAGGGAACAGGCAGCACGTGCCGGGCTTGGCGCGCGCAGGTTGCACAAATGTGCACCCCCGTGCGCGCCGACCCCGGATTTTATAAGATACTTGCATAGCCACGCGTATCTTATACATTTTATACATTTGTATAAAATCCAGCGTACGTTTGTTCGCGCGTGGTGTGTGAACAAAAGTACGCGTGCGCACTGTTTTTGAAAATGTACCCCTGTGTTCGCATTATTTTTTGCATTGCAAGATGCGTATGCAAATTTTGAAAATTTAGACAAAGGGGAGGAGTTTAGGTGTAGTTTATAAAAATGAAGGATGTTTAATGTTATGTGGGATAGTGTAATGCACGATATCGCACATTTTAACGCCAGAAATAACTACACCTTTTTTCCTGGCGTTATGCTGTGTGATATGCCCGAACTGGGATTTGTCATATTTATCGCAAATTCCATTTTGGGCAGGAGAGAGTGGAGTGGAAAGAGAGATAGTGAGACTCTGGGGTAGCACACATATTAGTCAACTTTTTATATCACTGTCGGAAGGTCAACTAGTAACTCGAAGTGAGGTTTTGATGGTGGTTAAGGGTTTGGGGACAGTTTTACATGCACAATCAGAGGTATGAACAGCACAGTACACCTCAGTGAATATTTGATGTGATTTGGAGTGAGGAAAGGTACACAAAGATGAGATTTGTACAATGTAGAGGGCAACCTGAAACCTAACGGGCAGGCGGAAAGGTGTTTGTACATCAAGTTGCAAAAAGGTTGTGCAAGACAGACTGGCCGAAGATGAAATCTTGTCTTCCAGCCTTGTCTAAACAATAATGGGCTCTAAAGGTATGGAGAGAACTCCAGGTAGCAGCCCTACATGGCCCTGACAGAGTGTGCTTTAACACGGTCCTGAAATGGAATGCCTGCTTGCTGATAGCAAAAGGATATGCAGTCCGCTAACCAGGAGGAGAGAGTCTGCTTACCCACAAGTTGACCCAATCTGGTGGAATGGAAAGAAACAAACAGTTGAGTGATTTTCCTGTGGGCAGCTGTACGGTCTAGATAGAATGCTAGAGCCTTTTTACAGACAAGGGTATTCAGAGCCTGTTCTCCTGGATTAGAATGCAGCCTGGAAAAGAAGGTGGGTAGTATAATGGATTGATTAATGTGAAACGCCAATACTACCTTGGGCTAAAACTTAGGGTGAGTATGGAGCACCACCCGGTCGTGCAGAAGTTTAGTGTAAGGCGATAGGTAACTAGAGCCTGTAACCCACTAATTCTGTGAGCGGATGTGATTGCCAACAGAAAAATCACTTTCTAAGTGAGATATCGAAGATCACAGGATTGGAGAGGCTTGAATGGTGGCTTCATGAGCCGACCCAAAACCAGACTGAGGTCCCAAGAAGGGGCCAGAGGGCGCAGTAGAGGTTTGAGGTGGAGCAAGCCCTTCAAAAAGCGTGTTACAAGGGGTTGTACTGAAATGAGTACATCCCCAACACCTTTAAGCATTTGCTTAGGTAGCTATGCCACTTATCAGGGTAGTAAGGTTACTGTGTAATTTTATTCTAATATTATTTTAAATTTTTTATGTGTTTTATTGTCTTTTGTTGTAATTGTAATCTGCTTAGAATGATTTATTATAAGAATATAAAAATTGTAAAAGAATAAATAATAATACTGTAAATCACCTTCAGCATCCTTTGAAAAGGTGGGCTAGAGATCCAAAACCTATTTTGTCTTTTGACCCATCAGTTTCCTCCTGCTCCTTTGTACTTCCAGCTCAATTGGAAGCAGAGCTTGGATCTGGCACCATAAGTCTTTTTCTACAATTACCCAGGATTTTTTTTCCTGTTTTATATCCTCTCCCAACTTATGTTTTAGCCCAGTCATTGCAGTGATGGTCTTGGGCCAAGGCTTCTTCCAGAACTCTGCAGTCATGGACCCTGAATCCAGCCACTGAGTGTCACTCTTAACAATGACCATGACTGCCTCCCAGCCTCTGCAGCATCCCTTCAGCCCCAGCCTACCTGAGGAGCAGAAGACCCAATCCAGAATGGTAGTAATTACCATCTGGACTAGCCCCATTATTATTATTATAGCTAGGGTAGACCCCATGTAGACTCTTCTTTTTTACAAGATCCATGTGGAGGATGCTGCACCCTGGCATGGTACGTCTTCATCTCTCCAGGGTCCTGAAGGCTTGATGCCACATTAGGCTCTAAAGCGATTTCCACTTATGCCAAAAAATGCTCCATTCCCCTTTCTAGGGAATTCCATCTGTGGGAAACCGAGTGGTGTTTCCCTGGCTAAAGACAGAAAAGCCATACTGACTCCAGCTTTTCTTAATGCAGATACAAATTTATTTAGCAACTCAACTCTTTAAACAGTGGACTGCCTACCTTAGCAGTATTTGCTTACACACACAAGGGCTGTAGACTGCCTTGCTTCTGGTCAGTGTACACTCACTCCCTTCTGGTTTGGATAGATTGCTTTACAGGAACTGCCTTCCTCCTAGAGGCATAGGGGCCTCCTGAACCGAGCTGGGCTTACTCTATTATTCTGGCCCAGTTGGTCCCGCCCTGTGGACTCTCCCCTGCCCTTTAGAGTCCCACCCACAAAGCTCTCTCTCTCTCTGTGGGATTTAAAGTGGACCAGGCATCTAGCCCAGAAGAGCACACACAAAAGGGAGAAAACAGGATCATTCTGTTACCAACTCCCTTCCCCCAAAGCTTGGACTTGTTGGTCCAAGTGCCACTACTTCCTCCTGGGTCCCATTCAGGGAAGTACCACACACCCCACTCCCCTTCATCTGGCCTCCCACCAGCTAAGCTTGGGGTCAGGAAACTAGGGTCACACCAACCCCCATCTCTTAGGGTTGCCCCAAACAACACTGTTAGTACCTCCCATTGCGACCCTCAACCAGTATATGCCCACAGTTCTTTATCTGAGTCCATCAGTAGCTCTGGGTTCCACGTCCACTCTAGCGGGACTCCTTGGACTGGCTGTGGGACTTGCAGGGAGTCCTCTTCAGTCATCTCTGTGGTGACTTGTGCCTCCTCTACACTATCACAACCAGTGACGCCATTGTGGCTTTTGCTGACTCATCACTGCCACGCATTAGATCCTCTGTACTCCCTCTTGAACATAAGAAGAACCTAACAACATAAGAACATGCCATACGGGTCAGACCAAGGGTCCATCAAGCCCAGCATCCTGTTTCCAACAGTGGCCAATCCAGGCCATAAGAACCTGGCAAGACCCAAAAATTAAGTCTATTCCATGTTACCGTTGCTAGTAATAGCAGTGGCTATTTTCTAAGTCAACTTAATTAATAGCAGGTAATGGACTTCTCCTCCAAGAACTTATCCAATCCTTTTTTAAACACAGCTACACTAACTGCACTAACCACATCCTCTGGAAACAAATTCCAGAGTTTAATTGTGCGTTGAGTGAAAAAGAACTTTCTCTGATTAGTTTTAAATGTGCCACATGCTAACTTCATAGAGTGCCCTCTAGTCTTTCTATTATCTGAAAGAGTAAATAACCAATTCACATCTACCTGTTCTAGAGCTCTCATGATTTTAAACACCTCTATCATATCCCCCCTCAGCCCTCTCTTCTCCAAGCTGAAAAGTCCTAAGCTCTTTAGTCTTTCCTCATAGGGGAGCTGTTCCATTCCCTTTATCATTTTGGTCGCCCTTCTCTGTACCTTCTCCATCACAACTATATCTTTTTTGAGATGCAGCGACCAGAACTGTACACAGTATTCAAGGTGGTGTTGTCTCACCATGGAGCGATACAGAGGCATTATGACATTTTCCGTTTTATTCACCATTCCCTAATAATTCCCAACATTCTGTTTGCTTTTTTGACTGCCACAGCACACTGAACCGATGATTTCAATATGTTATCCACTATGACGCCTAGATCTCTTTCTTGGGTTGTAGCACCTAATATGGAACCTAACATTGTATAAACTATAGCATGGGTTATTTTTCCCTATATGCATCACCTTGCACTTATCCACATTAAATTTCATCTGCCATTTGGATGCCCAATTTTCCAGTCTCAGAAGGTCTTACTGCAATTTATCACAATCTGCTTGTGATTTAACTACTCTGAACAATTTTGTATCATCTGCAAATTTGATTACCTCACTCGTCGTATTTCTTTCCAGATCATTTATAAATATATTGAAAAGTACAGGTCCCAATACAGATCCCTGAGGCACTCCATTGCCCACTCCCTTCCACTGAGAAAATTGTCCATTTAATCCTACTCTCTGTTTCCTGTCTTTTAGCCAGTTTGTAATCCACGAAAGGACATCGTCACCTATCCCATGACTTTTTACTTTTCCTAGAAGCCTCTCATGAGGAACTTTGTCAAACGTCTTCTGAAAATCCAAATATACTATATCTACTTGTTCACCTTTATCCACATGTTTATTAACTCCTTCAAAAAAGTGAAGCAGATTTGTGAGACAAGACTTGCCTTGGGTAAAGCCATGTTGACTTTGTTCCATTAAACCATGTCTTTCTATATGCTCTGTGATTTTGATATTTAGAACACTTTCCACTATTTTTCCTGGCACTGAAGTCTGTAGTTTCACAGATCGCCCCTGGAGCCCTTGGTAGGGACTCCATGGCCTCTGCGGCTTTTTCAATTGGCCCCTTGGCAGTGCCTCTCTCAAGCTCCTCGATACTGCCTCCCACAGTCCATCTGGCACTCTCCCCTTCTGGGCAGTCTGTGTTGCCTTCTCCAGGGATCTTTTCAGTGTTTGGGCATACTACAGGGCCTTCTTTAGGACCTCCTATAGCGCCAACCTCAGACTTCCCTGACACGTCCCTCTCTGGTATCTTCCTGCTGCATTCTTCGCTCTCTGTAAGGCCTCGCCCAGGAGTCTCCACAGCCCTTCTCTCAGAGCTCTCCAGGACACCACAGGGTTTTGGAAGTACTGCCAGTCCTTTAAGCTTTCTGGCTTCTGCACTAGCTAGAAGTTTCTCTTTCACTCTTGCTAGAAGTTTCACTTTCATGCCCTGTTCCAACCACAGTGCACAGCTGCTTTTCTCTCTCTTTTTTTTTTTTTAAGTAAAAAAAAGTAAAAAAAACAAACAAACCCTGCCTCACCAGCACTGACTATACTGAATATAACAGTTCTAACTCCAGTTTGGGCTTCTCTTAGTCTGCAAAGAAAAACCTACGCTGCCTGCAGGTCCTACAGACCACTACTAGCTTAAAGGCAGTTTTCAAGTTTTTTTTTCTGTGCTCCTCTAAAAGCCCACAAGCCTCTAATTTCCAGTGTTCTCATACACAGTTTAAAAATACTGCTTTTCTTCGTTCTAGCTCCCTTCCTTAGGCAAAGCTACACAACCTTTTTTTCTTATGGTGGCTCCCAGAGCCACACCCTTATCCTGCAGTACTTCTTATGCTCCAACTTCTCGGGCAGGCCAGACAACAAACTTCAAGTTCGCAATACTCCCTTGGAGATTTGGGGTTTTCTTTACCAAGCTTTAGAAAAAAATCCCTGTGTTATGAATGTGAATCCTTGATCCAGTTGAGGAATCTATGGAACTACTAAGGAATTGACCCTTAGAATTACCTACAACTGGGAGGCGGACAATACTTATAGATCAGGCACCTTACTAGCCTGATCTAGGTTGGACCCTTGGGTATCGGAGCTAGCAGGACTTACCAGAAAGTCTTTTAGCATAGAAAGAGTACAGCAAAGATCTGAATCAAATTGATGACAATTAGGGAACAAGAATAGTCTGAAGATCCTGGCAGATGTCTTAAGCATAACCAATGAGGCAAATTATGACTCCGGATGAAATACCATAGAAGAAACGTTTTAATTTAAATCCCTACTAGCATATACAGTCCAGAGATATTCAAGATAATAGTATCCACAGGCCTCCACTGACGAACAGAAACAAGCAAGAAAAACAAAAAATAACTAGGAGCTAACCCTCTGCAGTGTTTCCCTTTACACTGATTCGTTGCCAAAGCAACGAGAGACGCTGGCAATGGCCCCACACAGAACTCAGCGATGACATCATCCGGCCTGCTCGCTCCAACAACATTCCACGTCCCGCGGGGAGAACGCCGCAGCCACCCACCGATGTCTCGGCCCGCCGACCTGAGATGCAACAGACACCCGCCGGCGCCCCCTCCGTGGAGCGAGCGCCGCTACGACTCGAGCCGTGCCACCCCCTCCCACATCGGAGGAGCGAGAAGACTGGACCACAATTCCAAAACCCTGACCTGATACCAATATGTAGGAAACTGAGCACTGTTTCCCTGACTGAAGACATAAAAGCCATATTGACTCCATCCTTTCTGAATGCAGCTAAAACTTTATTTAGCAACACAATTCTTTAACAGTAACTGCCTACTTTAGTTGTGTTCACTTACACACACAGTGGCAATAGACTGCCTTGCTTCTGGTCAGTGTACACTCCCTCCCTTCTGGTTTAGACAGAGAACTTTACAGGATCTGCTTTCCTCCTGGAGGCATAGGGCCTCCTGAACCGAGCTGGGCTTACTCTCTTTTTCTGCCCCAGCTGATCCTGCCCTATATGGACTCTCCCCTGCCTCATAGGTTCCCATCCACAGAGCTCTCTCCCTCTGTGGGATTTAAGATCCAGCACACACAAACAGGGTCGCTCTGTTATACCCCTCCTCATATTTCACTGGCCATACCCAAAGGCCCACGTCCCATCCTGCATTAATTTGCGGCCTGGGATCACCTGTCTCATATGCTTCTGGCAAAGGGGCAGCAGGCATCTTTGTAAGGAAGTGGATAAAGCATGGCCATCCCTTACTGAAAAGTCTTGTTTGGACTGACAGATTTTTTTTAATTGAATAGCTGTATAAATATTTTCCCGTCGATAGCAGGGCTGAATTAGCCATGCTGTCATGGAATCTGTCAATCAGGCCCGGGAGGCGGAGCTTGTCAAAGCAGAGAATAGAGCTTTGCTCTCTGCGGCTGCGCGTGTGTTCCCGCGCAGGAAAGTAACAGAATCTCCTCAGTCTGTTTTTTCCGCGAGCGGGATCGCACGCGGAACTGATCTCTCCTCAGTTTAAAAAAAAAACCAAAAAAAAAAACAAAACAGATTAAAATGTCAAAACCGGGGTTTAAACCCTGTCCGTGTGGTAAAAGAATGTCGGTCACGACCGATGTTATAAATGTCTCGGACCACACCACAAACCAGAGAATTGTGAGTATTGCTCTAAAATGTCACCTAGAGCATTAAAACAAAGGGCTTATAGGCTTCAAGAACTGTTTGCCTCACGGGATCCGTCGGAGGCTCACTCATCACCGGGCCCGTTAACTTCTTCGGCTCCAACAAAAAAGAAAACTTTCTCGTCGGATCCTAAATCCTCCATTCTAGGAGGTAATGGAAAGCCAAAAAGACTAAGGCCAATGGATTCTCAGAAATCCTCAGTGCCTAAAGAGCCGCAACATACCTCATCGGAAAAGGAAACCTTGGCGCCAACGACTTCTGCGCCAAGTGCGCATATACCGGCGCCGAAGACAGAGTCTGCACGCAACCTAGCGCTTCCGGCGCGCACGGCGCAGAAGACACCACCACGCCGACCAGATATGCGCACGGCGCCGGAAACACCTATGCACACGGCGCCGGAAACACCTGCGCGCACGGTGCAGACTGTAAGAAAGCTTATGCGCATGGCGCCGATAAACCCTGTGCGCTCGGGATCAAAGAAATATGTGCATAAAACTACAACCGCGCACAGTTCTACTTCCGCGCACAGATATTCAAGCGCGCATAAGTCTACAGTCGCGCATACGCGCATACCTGCGCATACCTCTACATCTGCGCGTAAACACATATCCGCGCATAAATCTAAATCAGCGCATAGATCAAAATCTGCACGTAGAAACCAAAATTATTCGCCTCAAAAATTAAGGAGAAGGTTGAAGAGAAAACGATACCCTTCACACAGTTCTTCTTCCGAGGCTGAATTCACAGATACTGAGTCATCATCTGAGGACTATCATAAGTACTCAAATCACTCCCATTCTAAAAGATTAAAAAAGAGGAGTGCTACATGGGAGATGAGTCCTTCGACTTCTAAATCATCTCATAAAGTTCCATCTACTACCGGCTCATTAAGGGAAGTGGTACAAATTCTTTCCTCTACCACTTCTTCAGATTCGGAAGACTTAAGAAATACTCCAATAAATAAGACACAGAGAGATAGGGAAGTTCCTACAACTTCACCTCCAACAACAATCTCACAACAACAAGACAATCGTATGGTAAAGCCCTCACATACAAGAGAAGCATTTTTTCAATTGTCGCAGTCTCTAGCAGGATTTTACGACACGCTTCAATCATCATTTAAAATGACTAATACTTCTGAGGACAATGCTACAAAACATAAAGCACAGTCTAATGAAGAGCAGTCGGCAGAACCACTGACATCTCCCAGGATAAACCAACCAGCCTCGCCAACTCATATACAGGATACATCTTTTGATTCTCCTTCAATACAAACATCCCCATCATCATCGGTGGGATGTCTGTCAGATACGCAGGACCAACTACAGGAGCCGTATTCCCCTCCTGAAGACCTTACATACCCAAAATTCATAGAAAAAATGGGTACCATTCTACACCTAGAGGTCCAATAAGAAACAGACCCTAGAGCGGAAACCCTTGGACTTCTAAAGATATTTGATACTCAGGTGGAACCAACATCTCTTCCATCACAAGAGATCCTGCATTCGGTCTTACAAAAATCCTGGGAAGCGCCTTATACAACTGCAGCTGTTTCCAGGAAAACAGACATGAAATTTCGTATGAAAAAAGCATCACTATACACTCTACCACAATTACCTCACGCATCAATTGTAGTAGAGTCGGCGATGCAAAGGTTCAGGAAAACAAAGTTGCACACTACTTTCCCACCGGGAAAAGACAACAAATATTTGGATGAGTTTGGCAGGAAAATATACCATAACTCGATGTTAACCGAAAGAATTATGCAACATCAGTTCTACATGGTACAATATCTATATGAGTGTATGCAAGCTATGAAAGGTATACATTCCTCAGTAGCTGAACAGATACCTCAGCCTCTTCATGACATGGAAGAATGTTCTCGACATCTCTTGAGGTCAATCTATGAGGCACATGAAACATCATCCAGGGCATCTGCAGCAGCTATTGCAGCCTGCAGACTAGCATGGTTACGTTCAAGTTCCATACGGGATGACTTGCATGAGAAACTAACAAACCTCCCATGCACAGGAGATAACCTGTTCGGTAAAGTAAATTAAAAGTAAATTAAAAGAGGAAGCTCTAGCAGTACAATCTCTAACATCGAATCCTATTTACTCGACTGCACGTCGTTATGTGGCATCTACTCGTAGACAGCCTTATGCCAGATGACCCTATAGATCTTATCAAACGTTTCGTAACCAGCCATACCCTTCCTACCAGCATCCTGCTCCACAAACCAATACATCAAATCAACGAAGAGGTAAACCACGTAATCAAAGACAGCAGGCCCAACAGCCTACTACTACAGCAAAAGCGACCTCATCTTTTTAGTTACTCAGCCGCCACCACAACATCAAGCTCCTCCAGGCAGAATTCGTGCTTGCCTGAAAGCCTGGGAAACAATAACATCAGATCAATGGGTTCTGGAGATAGTACGTCAAGGTTACCAACTCCAATTTCTCACAAAACCCATCTTGCCCCATCTTTCCACTCTCAAAACACACAATTCCCATCCACAACTGGGGGAAGAAATTGCTTTGCTTCTCAAACAACAAGCAATTTGACAAATCCACCCACATCCCAATTTAGCAGCTTTTTATTCCCCGTACTTCCTCATACCAAAGAAGTCTGGGGGCCTTCGCCCAATACTAGACCTAAGGGAGTTGAACAAATTTCTCATCAAGGAGAAATTCAAAATGGTATCGTTGAAGTCAATTCTTCCTCTCATTCAAACAAACGATTGGATGTGCTCCATTGATCTGAAGGATGCTTACACGCACATTCCAATCCATCCTTCATCGTGGCGTTACCTGTGCTTTCGCTACAGACATCAACACTACCAGTACAAAGTTCTTCCCTTTGGCCTTTCGGCTGCACCCAGAGTTTTCACCAAATGCATGGTAGTGGTGGTGGCTCATCTCAGGAAACAAGGTATAACCATCTTTCCATATCTGGACGATTGGCTCATAATCGCCTCAACTCCGAACATCTTACAGGATCACCTCAATCGGGTGATACACTGCTTGCAAGAACTAGGGTTGGTGATAAATTTTCAGAAATCACACCTACAACCAACACAGAAGTTACAGTTCATAGGCGCATGCCTGGACACTACGTGCAACAGAGCATACCTCCCAGACGACAGAATATCACATTTCCGTCAACTTCTACATACCTTGAAACATACTCACAGACCGTCAGCAAGACAAGTCCTGGTAATTCTGGGCCACATGGCAGCGGTGAACTTCATGGTTCCCAACACCAGGCTACACATGAGACGCCTACAATGGGGTCTAAAGCGCCAATGGAAACAGCATTCACAACCATTGACGCAGAAGGTATCGCTGACCGCAGAAATGAAAAAAGATATAGCATGGTGGCTCCTAGACTCCACCTTGTCCAAGGGAGCATTGTTCAGCCCCCCCTCCTCACAATGCAGTTCTAACCACAGATGCGTCTCACAAGGGATGGGGTGCACACCTTGAGATTTACGAAACCCAAGGGTTATGGACACTCTCAGAACAAAATCTACAAATAAATCTATTGGAACTCAGAGCGATTCGCAACGCATTGCGAGTCTTCCAAGACCACCTGAAGGGACGCAGGGTCATGATCTACACAGACAACCAAGTAGCAATGTTTTACATCAACAAACAAGGAGGGTCTGGTTCATGGTCCCTCTGCAAAGAGACCCTGACAATCTTCAAACATGCTCACAAAAATTGCATACATCTACAAGCAACTTACCTACCTGGAATTGCAAACACAAGAATGGACAGACTAAGCCGCATCTTTCATCCGCACGAATGGACACTCAATACAGAAGTAGTCCAGGACATATTTCTTCCATAGATCTCTTTGCAACAGAGATCAATTCTCAAGTTCCCAAATTCTGCTCAATAAGACCAAGCCAATTCAGGATCGCTCAAGATGCCTTCCTCATTCCGTGGACGACAGGCCTTCTCTATGCCTTTCCTCCCATACCTCTCATAACAAGAACAATTCAGAAGTGCATAGCGGACAAGGCTCAACTGATACTCATAGCCCCGGCATGGCCGAGGCAACCATGGTACAGTTTCCTACTTCGACTATCCATCAAGGATCCAATTCTATTACCAAATCGTCAAGATCTTCTCAGCCAAGATCAAGGAATACTACTACACCCGCTACATTCATCTCTACACTTGACAGCTTGGAGATTGAAAGGCTCCTTCTGACAGAACAAGGAGTTTCCACTTCAGCACAATTCATTTTGTTACAATCAAGGAAACTCTCAACCAGGAAAAATTATAGCTATAAATGGAAACGCTGCTCTGCCTGGTGCACTTCCAAAGGTGTACCACCACTGGACTGTTCCCCGGAATTGCTCATTGATTATCTTTATACACTATATGTAGCTGGTCTAGCAACATCATCCATCAGAGTTCACCTCAGCGCCATAGGCGCCTATCATAGACCAATCAATGACATTCCTATATCCAATCACCCATTACTGACTCATTTCATAAAGGGTTTAACATACATTCATCCTCCAGTTCCATGGAAACTCAACATAGTTCTGGAATAGCTAATGCTTTTCCCATTTGAACCCATGGACTCAGCACACATTAAATACCTCACTTGGAAGATGGTATTCCTGGTTGCAGTAACATCAGCACAAAGAGTTAGTGAGTTACAAGCTTTGGTCCATTATCCTCCATACTTGCAATTTCATCAACAGAAGGTAGTTCTACGAACTCACCCATCCTTCCTACCGAAAGTAGTTACCCCATTCCATCTCAATCAGACAATGGAATTACCAACTTTTTTCCCTAAACCTCATGCAAACGATAGGGAAAAACTACTGCACACACTGGATTGCAAAAGAGCTTTTACACACTACAAAGAAAGAACGAACTCGGACTCCCGTGTTTCTCAACTCTTTGTTTCCTACGACCCGAAGGCACCTGGACTGCCAGTGGCTAAATGCACCATCTCCAGTTGGATAGCGCAGTGCATCAAATTCTGCTACGACAAACAGAATTTACATTTACAGTCTACTCCTAGAGCTCACCAAGTCAGAGCAGTAGCAACATCCTTAGCACACCTGAAGAATGTGCAACCCATAGACATTTGCAAGGCAGCTACATGGTCATCACTGCATACCTTCACATCTCATTACTGCCTTGACCAGCAAGCAGCCACGGATGCGAAGATAGGACAAGCAATACTGCAATCTCTATCCTCCTGTCCACGGTGACTGCCACACTGTCAAAGATCACGTCCAACCATATATGCTATAAATGACATGATCAGGAGCTTTGGACTCCCATGACAGCATGGCTAATTCAGCCCTGCTATCGACGGGAAAAAGCAAGTTTGCTTACCGTAAACGATGTTTCCGTAGATAGAGGATGAATTAGCCATGCTGACCCTCCCTCCTCCCTGGCAGTCACCAAGTCTTCGACTACACTACAGCTTAATCACAGACTGAGGAGATTCTGATACTTTCCTGCGCGGGAACACAGCCACAGAGAGCAAAGCTCTGATCTCTGCTTTGACAAGCTCCGTCTCCCGGGCCTGATTGACAGATCCCATGACAGCATGGCTAATTCATCCTGCTATCTATGGAAACACCGTTTACGGTAAGCAAACTTGCTTTTATACAAAAAGAACAATCATCCCTGTGAAAGATACACAGCATAGAAATAAAAACAGTAAATTTGATGTAAAGAAAAAAAACCCACCCCACCCACCCACCCATCCCTATTAAAAATGCATTCCCAACCTTACAAATTGCAAATAACGCTCATTTCCAGACTGTATCTCAGATCTTAGCCCTTACCAATGAAGAATGAAATAGTTCCCAGATAGCATTCAATTTGAGGAGAGTGTTATATTTTATTGCTGTCAATTTCCTCAGATAATGTACAAACGTCTGTACTCCCAAATGGAACTCAGCCCTCCTGACAATTCTGCGGGCACAGTTCTGATCTCTTCAACACCATCCCCTCATAATTTCCTCTAACTTGCAACATTGTGATAAGGGCGGGCTATAAATCTTTGAAATAAATAAATAAAGCTGAACTCTGCTTAGATGGGAGCCACTCTTCCTGTCCTGCATAACTTTTAGTCTTCCCTCCCTACAAGATTATGATGCAACATGGTATTCAAGGAGGTTGCCTTCCCCCATTCTTGACTCCCTATGTTGTTCGAAAGTCAACTACAGAATTAGAACTGCACCTTTCCTCCTCCGATTCCTCTTGCTGAATCACTCACCTCTACCTTGTGCTAAAGAGAACACTGGTCTGTCTGTTACCTACCAGTGCCCCTAGCCCCCCTGACTCGACAATCTGTATCAATTGGTGACTTTTCTATACTCTTCTAAGAACATAAGAACATAAGAAAATGCCATACTGGGTCAGACCAAGGGTCCATCAAGCCCAGCATCCTGTTTCCAACAGTGGCCAATCCAGGCCATAAGAACCTGGCAAGTACCCAAAAACTAAGTCTATTCCATGTAACCATTGCTAATGGCAGTGGCTATTCTCTAAGTGAACTTAATAGCAGGTAATGGACTTCTCCTCCAAGAACTTATCCAATCCTTTTTTAAACACAGCTATACTAACTGCACGAACCACATTCTCTGGCAACAAATTCCAGAGTTTAATTGTGCGTTGAGTAAAAAAGAACTTTCTCCGATTAGTTTTAAATGTGCCCCATGCTAACTTCATGGAGTGTCCCCTAGTCCTTCTACTATCCGAAAGAGTAAATAACCGATTCACATCTACCCGTTCTAGACCTCTCATGATTTTAAACACCTCTATCATATCCCCCCTCAGTCGTCTCTTCTCCAAGCTGAAAAGTCCTAACCTCTTTAGTCTTTCCTCATAGGGGAGTTGTTCCATTCCCCTTATCATTTTGGTAGCCCTTCTCTGTACCTTCTCCATCGCAATTATATCTTTTTTGAGATGCGGCGACCAGAATTGTACACAGTATTCAAGGTGCGGTCTCACCATGGAGCGATACAGAGGCATTATGACATTTTACGTTTTATTCATCATTCCTTTTCTAATAATTCCCAACATTCTGTTTGCTTTTTTGACTGCCACAGCACACTGAACCGACAATTTCAATGTGTTATCCACTATGACACCTAGATCTCTTTCTTGGGTTGTAGCACCTAATATGGAACCCAACATCGTGTAATTATAGCATGGGTTATTTTTCCCTATATGCATCACCTTGCACTTATCCACATTAAATTTCATCTGCCATTTGGATGCCCAATTTTCCAGTCTCACAAGGTCTTCCTGCAATTTATCACAATCTCCTTGTGATTTAACTACTCTGCACAATTTTGTGTCATCTGCAAATTTGATTATCTCACTCGTCGTATTTCTTTCCAGATCATTTATAAATATATTGAACAGTAAGGGTCCCAATACAGATCCCTGAGGCACTCCACTGTCCACTCCCTTCCACTGAGAAAATTGCCCATTTAATCCTACTCTCTGTTTCCTGTCTTTTAGCCAGTTTGCAATCCACGAAAGGACATCGCCACCTATCCCATGACTTTTTACTTTTCCTAGAAGCCTCTCATGAGGAACTTTGTCAAACGCCTTCTGAAAATCCAAGTATACTATATCTACCGGTTCACCTTTATCCACATGTTTATTAACTCCTTCAAAAAAGTGAAGCAGATTTGTGAGGCAAGACTTGCCCTGGGTAAAGCCATGCTGACTTTGTTCCATTAAACAATGTCTTTCTATATGTTCTGTGATTTTGATGTTTAGAACACTTTCCACTATTTTTCCTGGCACTGAAGTCAGGCTAACCGGTCTGTAGTTTCCCGGATCGCCCCTGGAGCCCTTTTTAAATATTGGGGTTACATTTGCTATCCTCCAGTCTTCAGGTACAATGGATGATTTTAATGATAAGTTACAAATTTTTACTAATAGGTCTGAAATTTCATTTTTTAGTTCCTTCAGAACTCTGGGGTGTATACCATCCGGTCCAGGTGATTTACTACTCTTCAGTTTGTCAATCAGGCCTACCACATCTTCTAGGTTCACCGTGATTTGATTCAGTCCATCTGAATCATTACCCATGAAAACCTTCTCCATTACGGGTACCTCCCCAACATCCTCTTCAGTAAACACCGAAGCAAAGAAATCATTTAATCTTTCCGCGATGGCCTTATCTTCTCTAAGTGCCCCTTTAACCCCTCGATCATCTAACGGTCCAACTGACTCCCTCACAGGCTTTCTGCTTCGGATATATTTTAAAAAGTTTTTACTGTGAGTTTTGGCCTCTACAGCCAACTTCTTTTCAAATTCTCTCTTAGCCTGTCTTATCAATGTCTTACATTTAACTTGCCAATGTTTATGCTTTATCCTATTTTCTTCTGTTGGATCCTTCTTCCAATTTTTAAATGAAGATCTTTTGGCTAAAATAGCTTCTTTCACCTCCCCTTTTAACCATGCCCGTAATCGTTTTGCCTTCTTTCCACCTTTCTTAATGTGTGGAATACATCTGGACTGTGCTTCTAGAATGGTATTTTTTTAACAATGACCACGCCTCTTGGACATTTTTTACTTTTGTAGCTGCTCCTTTCAGTTTTTTTCTAACAATTTTTCTCATTTTATCAAAGTTTCCCTTTTGAAAGTTTAGCACGAGAGCCTTGGATTTGCACACTGTTCCTTTTCCAGTCATTAAATCAAATTTGATCATATTATGATCACTATTGCCAAGTGGCCCCACCACCGTTACCTCTCTCACCAAGTCCTGTGCTCCACTGAGAATTAGATCTAAAATTGCTCCCTCTCTCGTCGGTTCCTGAACCAATTGCTCCATAAAGCTATCATTTATTCCATCCAGGAACGTTATCTCTCTAGCGTGACCCGATGATACATTTACCCAGTCTATATTGGGGTAATTGAAGTCTCCCATTATTACTGCACTACCAATTTGGTTAGCTTCCCTAATTTCTCTTAGCATTTCACTGTCCATCTCACCATCTTGACCAGGTGGACGGTAGTATACCCCTATCACTGTAGTCTTCCCTGATACACAAGGGATTTCTACCCATAAAGATTCAATTTTGTATTTAGTCTCATGCAGGATGTTTATCCTGTTGGACTCTATGCCATCCCGGACATAAAGTGCCACACCTCCTCCCGACTGCTCCTCTCTGTCATTGCGATATAATTTGTACCCCGGTATAGCACTGTCCCATTGGTTATCCTCTTTCCACCATGTCTCTGAGATGCCAATTAAGTCTATGTCATCATTTACTGCTATACATTCTAATTCTCCCATCTTACTTCTTAGACTTCTGGCATTAGCATACAAACATTTCAAAGTTTGTTTTTTGATTGTATTTTTATTCTGCTTTTTAATTGATAGGGATAAGTTAGAATTTTTTAGCTCAGGTGAGTTTTTAGTTACAGGCACTTGGACTACTTTTCTAATTATTGGAACCTCACTGTCGGGATGCCCTAATTCTAATGCATCATTAGTATCCTTTAAAGATACATCTCTCCGAACCATGCGCTGCTGAGCGACTGTTGGCTTTCCCCTTTGTTCTAGTTTAAAAGCTGCTCTATCTCCTTTTTAAAGGTTAGCGCCAGCAGTCTGGTTCCACCCTGGTTAAGGTGGAGCCCATCCCTTCGGAAGAGACTCCCCCTTCCCCAAAAGGTTCCCCAGTTCCTAACAAAACTGAATCCCTCTTCCTTGCACCATCGTCTCATCCACGCATTGAGACTCCGGAGCTCTGCCTGCCTCTGGTGACCTGCGCGTGGAAAAGGGAGCATTTCAGAGAATGCTACCCTGGAGGTTCTGGATTTAATCTTTCTACCTAAGAGCCTAAATTTGGCTTCCAGAACCTCCCTCCCACATTTTCCTATGTCGTTGGTGCCCACGTGTACCACGACAGCCGGCTCCTCCCCAGCACTGTCTAAAATCCTATCTAGGTGACGCGTGAGGTCCGCCACCTTCGCACCAGGTAGGCATGTTACCAGGCGATCCTCACGCCCACCCGCCACCCAGCTATCTACATGCCTAATAATCGAATCACCAACTATGACGGCCGACCTAACCCTTCCCTCCTGGGCAGTAGGCCTTGGGGAGATATCCTCAGTGCGAAAGGACAATGCATCACCTAGAGAGCAGGTCCTTGCTACAGGATCCTTTCCTGCTACATCTGGTTGGTGCTCTCCCATTATGAGACCTTCTTCCTCCAAGGCAGCACCAGGGCTGCCAGTCTGAAGTTGGGACTGGACTACTATGTCCCTGAAGGTCTCATCTATATACCTCTCTGTCTCCCTCAGCTCCTCCAGGTCTGCCACTCTAGCCTCCAGAGATCGGACTCGTTCTCTGAGAGCCAGGAGCTCTTTGCATCGCATGCACATGTACAACTTCTCACCGGTGGGTAAAAAATCATACATGTGACACTCGATGCAAAAGACTGGGAAGCCCCCCTCTTGCTGCTGGACTGCTGCCTTCATCTCAATTTTGATCAGTTCCTAGTTAAGTTTTAGGTTGCTATGGGAGTAGGAATGTGTCTAAGTTCCTTTAAATGTATTAGTGAATTCACTATATGTCTGGTAGTGGCCTACTGGGGTCTGATCGAATTCTCAATAAAGTTTTTGTTGATGGGGTTTTTTTTTTTTTGTGCAAGTGGCACCTGCCTATAAATTAAGGGATGAGCTTGGGGTGGGTGGGCGAGGGGTGGGAGGGTTGGGAATTACAAACAGTCTAACTTTAGTTAGTCAGCCTGAGTGACTCACAGCTCCCTTGATTAACAAATGTTGTTCCCTATTCAAACCTAATCACACTACCTCAACACCTTTCCAAGGTGAGTAACTGAGCTGAACTATTCAACTTTTTTACTTTGGTATATACTGCTCCTAGCTTATTTCTAGCTTCTGGCTACTTTTTTGTGGGGGTTTTTTTTTGTGTTTTTTTTTTGTTTTTCAATACAATGCACTCAGTTATTATTAAATAAAACACTTAGCTCTTTAAAAGTCTGGAGGACACTTTAATAGTCAGGCAGACTTTTAAAAAATAAACACACTACCTACTGCTACCTTATTGACTGACTAAATACAAACAGTCTAACTTGTTTATTTATTCACTGCCAACCTACTGCTACCTTATTGACTGACTATTTAAAAATGCAAACAGTCTAACTTGTTTTATTCACTGACTGCCTATTAAAGGCACAAACACACAAACACACTAAATAATATTCCCAAATAGTTAACTTTGCCCCAATACTTTTAAAAAAGTCAATGTCAATGTCCCAAGCAAAAACTTACTGATTCCTTTCAGCCACCAGCAAGGTGATCCTCTCCTCTCAGTGTTTCCACTGGAATGTGGGTTACTGAGCTCTTTCCTTCTAACTTCTTCCACAGCTCATTACAGCCACACTGCTCCAGGCATTGATGTCAGCCTTTACAGAGTTGGCTTTTGTGCACATGGAAGGACCATATAACCAAAACTCTAGCAGACTTACATTGGTTACCTATCGAATACAGGATAAAATACAAGGCCTTATGCACCATACACAAACTAATATATGATAAAGAAGCAGACTGGCTAAACACAGCCTTACGAGTACATGTTCCACAAAGAAACCTCTGCTCAGCAAACAAAGCACTACTAACAATCCCTTCAGTAAAGTCAGCAAAATTAACCCAAGTGAGAGAAAGGGCTTTATCATTGGCTGGGCCCATACTATGGAACACGATGCCTCCTGAACTCAGATTACAGAATAATCTCAAAACTTTTAAGAAAAATTTAAAAACATGGCTCTTTAAAAAAACCTTCACTAAAGAGTGTGGAGGGTAGAGAATGAAAGTACAGGGTAATGCAGATGAAAATGAATTTACTCAATCCTACATTTAAGAAGTAATATCTCAAAGAGATAGTAACTCAATAATATACCTGGACTTGACCAACATTACTCAAATAATGATTTTATTTATGAAATTGTAACTGAACTTTATTGGCACCTGTTAGAATGTACGATATCCTACATTTACTTACCTTAGTCTATGTGCCTATTTGTAAACCGTTACGATGGTATATAACTTAGCGACAGTATAGAAAAGTTTTTAAATAAATAAATAAATAAAATAAATGTCAAGCATGCAATCAGAGTAATATGCATAGCATATGATGGAAGATAAAGACCAAAATGACCCACTCAGTCTGCCCTGTTGAGGTTTGCACACTTGGCTAGAAGCACATATGAGTTTTCATAAGCAATCCAACTCCTTCTCCCCATAATGTTTAACTGACCTCTCCACCCTTTTTCTTACCGCTTAATGCCCTCCTCAGCATGCCCAAAATCTGTTACAGTAATGGCCTTCACCGTCCTTGCTAGTGGCCATTTCAGGCCTTGTCATCTTCAGCTTTACTTCTTACAGGATCAATAAGAAAGCTAATGCCCAGGCTCCTTTCCATCATGTTAACATCTGGCCGGAGTTTGACCATACAGGTCACTGCTGGCTGAGAAAATCACTGGGCTCAACTTTAAAGGAGGTGTGCTGGTTTAAAAACTATAAAAAAAAAAAGAGGGGAAAGCAGATCTGAACACAATAGGAAGAAGAAGTGCGGAGGGCGAGTAAGTCAGTCTCCCTTTCTTAAATTTCTCCTCCAAGGAGCAGCCCTTTTTTTCTTTGTTCCCCCTCTTGTACCTCCAGCCATCAGCTGAGGGCTCAAGTTATACCCGGCCAGGAGGGAGAAAAAGTCCTCAGGGAAAGAGGAATGAATGTGAAGCGGAGGAAGGAGAACTGCACCTGGTTGGGCATAGCTCCTGGTTTGGCATCTTTCATTCGCTGAAATTGGTCATTAAATACAATTAAAAGGAACAGGACAAACAGAGATTAGGAAAGAAAAAAGTGTCCAACAATTTCAGTGAATGTCATTGCTCATATTTAGTTATCCCCAAGGACTCCTATGAACTGCCAGTCATTACTCGTCAGACTAACTACCCCCCATACAGACGTGATTCATTTGATAAATACAGGACAGAACCGCAAAGGATTAGTCACTGCCAGGGAACTGACCTGCCACACAGGGTCTGTGTGTTTGCCTGAACTGGACGAGCTCTTATAATTTGCTTGGGAGCTTGGCTTTTTCAAATTGTAGATTGCCACGTTGCCATCATAGAAGCCCACAGCCAAAATGTAGGGATGTTCCAGGTGGATGTCCAAGCACATAATTCCAGTCTCAGTATTAAAGATGAACTCTGGAAAGGAGGGGTTCTTCAGGCTGTACAAAAGTAGCATTCCTTGAGTCTGCTTCAAAAAATCATCTGGACAAAGGCAAAATCAAATATTATGAAGGAATTAAGTAGAATATACACATCTATGTAATAAGAATATTAACTTCATAGAGGGAGGTCACCACCAATCAGACAAGGCTGGATGCTCTTTTTCTTGTTCATATATCTCTGAAATAAAGTCAATGGGATCATTTTCTGAACCCTTCCTTCCATTTAATTTCATGTATCAGATCTTTTCCATCCGCTCTGTTTTTCTGTGCTTCCTCACAATGCTGGCTTTCTGTCATTGTTTCAAGAGCAGAGGCACAATTCTGGTAGTTGCCAGCTTATCTCATCTGTAGTTGCCAGCTTATCTCATCTGAATACGACTCCTCCACCACGCCACCGCCCCCCCTCATCTCTCCCACACTACCCCTCTCCGTAAGAGACTTGGGAGTCACACTCGACCAACACCTGAACTTCAAGCCACACATCAAGTCCCTTCTTAAAGCAGGCTTCTACAAACTCCAGATCCTTAAAAAGCTCAAGCCTTTACTCCATACTCAAGATTTCAGATTAGTCCTACAGTCCACTATCTTCTCCAAGATGGACTACTGTAATGCCCTTCTACTAGGCCTTCCATACTCCACAATCAAACCACTCCAAACTCTTCAGAACGCCATGGCACGAATCCTTACAAACACACGTAGAAGAGAGCATATTACACCTATCCTAGTTGACCTGCACTGGCTGCCCATCCAATTCCACGCCCAATATAAGACCCTAACTATTCTACACAACACTCTCTACAAAAACAACTCCCCCTGGCTTAAGGAAATGCCCCACTTCCACATCTCAACCCGCCAGACAAGATCCACATCTACAGGCACCCTCCACACCCCCCCCCTCAAAACAGCCCGCCTCTCCACCACCAGAGAAAGAGCCTTCACCATTGCAGGCCCCGCCCTCTGGAACTCCCTCCCCACACACCTCCGTCTTGAACCCTCACTACCCAACTTCAAAAAAGGCATTAAGACCTGGCTCTTCAGACAGGCCTACCCCGAACCCAACCCCTCGTAGCCTACCCCCTGAAACCCCCCTAGTCACAGTACCGCCCACCACCCACCCACCCTATACCCCCCCCACCTTACACTTTACCGCACCCCATCTACCTTACAACCTGTACAATCTGCATGTTAAAAGTTAAAATTAATTGTCTTTCTTCTCCTGCCATAACTGCTGTAAATAAGCATATATATATGCTCCTCATAACTTGCCATAACTACCGTAAATAAGCCTCCATATATATACTCCATACAATCCATATTTCCTTCATTATCCGCTGTAACTTTGTGACAATGTTTATCCCTCATTTATTGCCTCTCATGTAAATAATGTTATGTTCCTTTTAATTTCTCAGCTACTATCTTCTTCCTCCTTTACTTCCCCCCTCTCCCCCCCCCCTTTTTTCTCAAACCTGCTCCATCTCCCACTCCCTTGTTTTTTGTAATTTCCTCCTTTCGCAAGTATATTGTAAACCGGCGTGATGTGCTCGCACGAACACCGGTATATTAAAAAGCTGTTAAATAAATCTACTGCCTCCACTGACGAAAGCATCAGCCTCTCAACTTCATTTGTACTAAAACATTGAGAATATTACATTCATTGGGATTCCATCATCCTATGATGTAAGCACTATAGAATTAGAGGTTTATGAAGTATGCAGTGCTCACATCACAATAAATACACATTTATTTATTTAAAATGTATTTATAAACTGCTTTACTGATTTAAATGAATCATCCAAGGTGATGTACAACAGTCAAATAAAACAATCAAAACATCCAACATTTGTAATACAAAATTAGATTGTAAGCCTTGTGGTGATAGGGAAATACCTATAGTACCTGAATGTAATCTGTTTTGATGTACATTTTGAAGTGCCGAAAAGTGGAATATAAATAAATAAATAGATAAAAGAAAAATAAAATACAGAATGAGGTCACGTGATGCTGTGAAGGCAGCCGGACATGTTGCTGATCGGCTCCTTTTGGGCCTGCTTACCATCCACCCCTGGCCTGCTGAATCCGACCAAATCTGTTGTCGTTTTGGATGCCCTACCATTGAGTAATGTGCGCTGATCAGAGAAGTGGTACTTTGAAGTGGATCATTTTGAACAGGCTTGCTAATAAAGAAAGATAAAACCCAACTGGCAGACCCACAACATGGCTGACGATAAGATGGAGGGAGCAACTGAGATGGCTCAGATGGAAGTGCTGATCACCACAGTCACTGGGGCAATCAAAAAAGCAATAGACCTTAAATTAGATGGGAAAGTCTAAGAAATTTTCGAAAAATGTGAAGCACTATCGGGATGACTCAAGTCAACTGCTCAATGTTTGATGGCTATGGAATAGCGCGTGTCAGATTTAGAAGATGGCTCCCAGCAGCAGTAACTAAAGTGGAGGAACGGCTGGAGGCTATGGAAAACAAACTGGAGGATTTGGAAAACGTTCGCGTTGCAACAGTTTTAAGTTCATGGACCTCCCTGAGTTGTTGCTAGATGTGGCTGCCTGCTTCAGCACCCTGATACGCTGGGACTATTGCGCATAGAAAGGGCATAGAAAGGGCTCATCGTATAGGCCCAAGGCAGGAGACTCATCACTGGCCCAGAGTGGTCATCGCCTGTTTCTTAGATTTTACACAGAAGGCTGCAATATTGCAAATGGTATGTTAAAGAGCCCAGCCCTGCATGGAGGAGAGGAAAATATTGATTTTTCAATCAAGCTCACCATGCTCTGTAGAGCTTTCTCTCACATATGCAATTCTTTGTTCCAAAAGAAGATACTCTTCTCTTCTCACTGCAGTATCCGGCCAAATTGTGGGTCACTCACACTGGGGCTACCACTATTTATAACACACCCACGGAGGCCATCTCAGACTCCATCCTGGCCACTTCCTCATTCTCCGGTAGCTGCTGGATCCAACGGAGGACAGCCCGAGCTACCATAGAGAAACAAATAGAAATCCGGACTTGTCACCAATGAAACAAATTCCTCTGGAGTGACTCCATTTTCCTATCATGAGGATCCTTCAGGGACGCATCCCCCTCTACCAGAATTGTAGTACGCCTGGTAACAGCATACAATGGAACCTATAAATCTTCTGCACCAAAGCCAGTAGAAGAAGATAAAAACGCTGTAAGAGATTAACAATCCAAAGACCCGACTCCGGAGATTCCCACTCAGCAACCATCTCTTCTACTTTCGGAAAGAGTAAAAAGGCGCTAGTGGTATTTCACTTTCCCTTGATTACAGAATCCAATGCCAGAGCCTTCTGTGGCTTTGATTCCTCCAGACTAAGGCAAGTATTTACCTGGTAAATCAAATAGCTTATCTTGTCCCTGTGAAAGAGACTGATCACAGAATCAGCCTTAGGAATTGGAGAGAATTCCCCCTCCTCCATACTGTCAGCATCCCTGAGTACCTCATAATTTGCCTGGTCCTCCCAGGAGGGCCCCCGGTTCCTCAAAGGCCAGCCATACCCTCATGACAGGGAATGTTCATGCATAGCAAATCCTATTTAAATAAAATAATGCGGCTGACTTACAAATTTGCAAGCTACAGCATTCCCAAAAATGTTAATCTGTCAAGGGAACATTAAGACCCTAATTTGGGTCCCGATGCTCACACAGTAGATTTAAAGGCCCAAGTACCAAATAAAAAAGTGGCCAATATTTTATAAAAGTGCCAGGGGATTTCCCTTGATCCCCCTACCTCCTCACCCCAGGGCCACCAACTGAGGCAACCCTGACAACAAAAGTGCAAAAATAGATATGCACAATGAAGCCTCCCCCCCCCCCCCCAATCCAAACCGAATCAACAGTGTTCAAATAGTAGCCTCCCAGCACCATTTTCATAACACAAATTACAAAGATTGGGACATACCGTACCCTTTTCCATCCCTCCCAAACTCCAAGATTAGAACACCTCATTTGTGGAATAGTGTATAATTGGGACCCCTTTCACCCCCTTGGACCCCAAAATCTATTTTAAAAAACCCTCTTTGGTTCAATAGTGCATCTCCTCTCGTCCCCCTCCCATACCCCATTACCTCAAAATATGGTAATGTGGTGCTTGGAAGGACTCAAGGCGCCTCCTAGCCCTAGGCAGCACTATTTTCCAAAATGGCGCTTGTCAGGCCTTCCCCCTGTCATATCACTGGGGCAAGGTCTGGGCCCGGGACCATGGCCTCGCTGTGCCTGGATGTGGTGTCCCACTCATATAATACGGTGTGTGAGCAGCCTCTCTCTGTGCCTCCTCCTCCTGGTCTGCAGCAAGGTGGGGTGACATTTTTGGGGCCATAATAGACCCACTCTCATTCTCTTAGCCTAATCACAGGTGGCTACAGCCCACTGCTTTTCTCCCTAGCTTTATTGCATCCCTTCTGCAGGACCCCCGGGATGGACTTGCAGACATCAGATTGGGGACCATTGTACCACAGGAGTCTCATCACTCCCCCCAATCTGTGTTAGAAGCATTCTGGAAGCCACGGCTCAGCTTGCTTTACCAACTTCTTATTTATTTTAGCCCTTCTAAAATGAATGGAATAAGTACAGTATGGACTTGATGATCCTGGCAAAGTATTTCAGGGTAAGGTACATTTATTTTCTGTTTGGAAACTTTAAAAAGAATTTTATATATCTTTTCCTATGAAAAGGTAGAAAAAGATGATTTCTTAATTTATTTATTTATTTATTTTTAATTTTTATATACCGAAGTTCTTGTAGGGACTACAAATCACTCCAGTTTACATAAAACGAATAACTGCTCAACAGAGAGCGGAGCTTTACATGGAACCGTAGAACATATGGAACAGTATAACTGTTTGACAATTTAACATAGTACTAAATAAAGAAATAATAGTTTAACTGGAACATAAATAAAGAGTATAATATTTTAAATATGAAGAAGTATAACTATTTAATGTAGTAATAAATAAAAAGAAAAAAAAATATAAGCAAAGCCAAATAAATATAAGAAAAAACGTGAATTTTGAGCTCCAAGATAATTGTCCCGTTGCATGTTCTTAAAAGTAGTATTTGATACAGTGTCCATAATTAAGGGATATCTAGTAAATTAGGAAGTCTGTCCGACACAGAAAGAATTAAGCATCTGGGATGGGAATAAACACAAAAAGATAAAAACACAAAAAGATAAAAACACAAAATGGGAATAAACACAATGGGAATAAACACAAAAAGATAAAAACTCTTTTTTTTTCCATATATCTCATTTAAAAAAGCACACAATTTAAATAAAAAATCTATTTCCACAACCCGGTTTCATTTGTACTCTGTGTAAGGTAGGTCATACAAAACATTATCCAGCAAACCAGAGCCATGAGAATTAGGATCAAACTTGTAAACAAGGATCATCAATAGAAACATAGACTAGGATGGCAGATGAAGACCTCATGGTCCATCTCGTCTGCCCATTTTCCCTTCCTACTGCAGTACCACAGAGTCCGCTCAATTCGTGGTTTTATTTAAAAATCTTTTTTCTTTCCTCTACAACATAAAGTCACGAGACACTCCTAGACTTCTATGAGTACACTGTAGTTTTCTCCCTGATACTGCGATTCTGATTGATATAATGTTCATTAGATTTGTGCTGTCATTCACTACAGACTGCAAGGGTACGAAGACAGAAAAAAAATGAAGGTTGGCTGAGTCTCTCTCTCTTTCCTCTTCCCACACCTGTCATTTTAGATTTTTGTCTTTCATGCTTCTCTTTCTATGTCAAGGTGTTTGCTCTTTTTTTTTTTTGCTTCCTTCCTCTCTCCCACACCTCACCTCACCCTATTTGATTCACTTGTTTTTTGAATCTTTTTCTCAAATGAATATATCAGACCTCCAGCTGTCAAGAATGGGGAAGCTGTCCTTATCAGTGGCACTTCAAAACTAGGCTGCAAATGCTTCTGCGGGGTGTGATTGCTGTGGGCCTGAAAATATCACTGTCACCACATCACTACCTATCATTCACCCTCTCTCCTTTCTAATTAAACTTTCCCTAGGCGCTAATGCTCTTCCTTTGTCGTTGCCTTCATCTCAAACCCCCCTTTTTGACCTGTCAACATTGGTAAACTATTATGAGGAGAAGGAGAACTATTACTGTACAATTTCAAACTGAATTTTACACCATATGATGTTTTAAAAATTATTATTAAATAAAAGGACATCATCTCCTTGAATATGATACTTTAAACAAGATTTATTTTTTAAAGACTTTTATTTGTGACTAAAGTTAGTAAAATATTCAGATGTTTCCTGAGCCAGGTAAAAACATAATAAATCACTAATTCCCCTTCTGTCAGATTTCATATTATTTACAGGTTCTGAAGATCCATCCTCTTTAGTCACTCCCCCGTGAATAGAATAATTTAATCCATTTGATTCACTCAAAATTCATCAATAAGCTAACTAGAGAGTGCATTGTACAAATCAACTCCTCTTGTATCTTTCATCGATTCAAACAGCAGAAAATCTTCAGTGATGTCAACTTTGCTGTTCATACCTCCTATCACCCCACCAAACCTACCCCACCCCGAGTTAAAATTGCCCCCTCTTACAGTGGTATAAATAGTAAAGTGATATATTGGTCTCTCTTTCTCTCCCCCAACAGCATGTACAATAAAAACCTTTACACCCGGGAATGCACAGCTATCGCGGCCACCACTCACAGAAAAAAAGTGTAGTTGTTTGTGGAATCAAAATCCGCATTGCTGTGCGTTACTCTTTTGTATTTGATGTTAGGAGCCGCTCATTAACATAACCTCCACCCAAACTCCTCCCACTTGCTTAGCAAATGTCACATTTGCATACTAGCAAGCAGTTGCGTTATTTAACGTGCGCGTTATGGCGTTATCGCGAAATGATAAATGATCCTGTTAATTTGCTACATCATCATAAATATATAAATAAGTATGATTCCCCAACATACAGCAACTCTAAATGTAGCCAGGAACATAACTGCAGTTTTATATCCAACTCTAGTAAAATTCTCTCTAAATGATATTCAATCTTTCGATGGAATTGTGCAGCTCAAATAAGATTGTGAAAAATAGGAAGAGTGTTTTTCACCCATCAGATTTCTCGTCTTTAGCAGTTTCATTATTAAATCTTTACCTGATTCCCTTTTAAAGGTAATCAATAATGCAGCTCTAATTTTTCTTTTCCATTCAGGAAGAGTAGATGACAGTTTTGAAGAGCCGCCATTATTCACCATTTGATTCTGATAGCCGGCTTCCTGAGGCAATTGAATGTTTGGATTATTGATTCTGTTTCTCCACAAGAAGTAACTGCTGAGAATGAACTGCAAACTTCTCTGCCTCATGAGCAGTTATTGTGCCTTACAAAATATACTCGGCAGCGCTCTCAACCAGCTGAGTATGTTTAGATCTCATTTTATTCAAAAGGTCTTTGCTTTGCCTCCAGTGTAATAAATTGCTTTTAATTAGAGCTGTAAAGACCATCCTGTTATTCTCAGCTTGGTCTGTAACTTTTAAGAAAAGCCGGTTTCATACCATTCATTTCCTCGATAACATTTCACGGAATATCAGAGTAAGATGTAAACTTGCTATCCATAGGATAAAAATGTTTCTCTGTCTCTCAAGCTAGCATAAGACAAACAGGAGATAATTTTCAAAAGAATTTACACGTTTAAAACTGGGGTTTGCACTGTAAATGCAATTAATGTGTGTAAGTGGGCTTATGAAAATTGCTATGATACATACTACTGAATTGTCAGCAGGCTTTATCGGGCTAATATTAAAAGCGCTAGGCATGCCTATACCGGGAGATAAGCACGTGGCTGGGCCACAGACGTATCTCCCGGTATGCACAGAAGAGCCAGTTAAAAAAAAAAGGGGGGGTGGGCCGGGGGGCAGGGGGTGTCCGGCTGGGACAGTGCCCTTAAGCTGGTCTGGGCAGCTGCTGGCCTGTGCGTGGAAGAAACTGCTCCTCTGGAGCAGACAAAATTTAAAAAATAAAAAGTGGGTTAAATAGGGATAGTATAGGGATCAGAGAGGAGAGGGGAAGAGGGAGGAAGGATAGGGTTAGGGAAGTGTTACGCTTCCCGGCCGTGTCCGCTCTGCGGCCGGTCCTGCTCACCTCTCCCTTCCATCCACAAGCTCCGGGTTTACCTCTGCTGCCGCAGCTAGTTTGCGGCGTCCCCGGCTCCCCCGCTCACTGTCTCCGACGCCAGCCTCACAGCGGAGGTCCCCTAGGGCTCCGCATCTTCCTGGTCCTCGGCCCCGCCCCTAGGTGCGCGCGGGGCCGACATCGCCCTATTTAAAGGGCCAAGCGCGGGAAACCCGAACCCGGCACGCCCTGATGACATCACGCAATCCAGCTATATAAGGCAAGGCCCGTTCCCCAACGGTGCCTTGGCAATCGGGTCGTACACTCCGGTGTGTCTAGTTTGCCTTCCAGTGTCTCTTGTTCCAGTGTCTCCTTTTCCAGTGTCTCTTGTTCCAGCATCTCCTGTTCCAGCGTCTCCTGTGTCTCCTGTTCCAGCATCTCCTGTTCCTTCATCTCTCCATCCCTGGTAGTACCCTTCGGACTGATCTCACGGTACTGACCTTTGCTTGCTCCTGACGTCATCTGCCTGCCGCCTAGATCCGACCTCTGTCTGTTCTCTGCCTGGAACCGACCTCTGCCTGAACACTGACTACTCCTGATCGCTGCCTGGAACCAACCTCTGTCTGAACACTGACTACTCCTGAACACTGCCTGGAATGCCTGACGTGACTACTTCTGGATTGACTACAGGTACTGATCCCTGCTTCAGCTGACCATTCTGAACTCTGGCCTTGATCCTTGCTATCCATTCGGGCTCTCTATTCTGGCCTCCTGTGACTTCTGGACATTCTAGTTTGGACATCGACTGAGCACCCTTGTTCATGGTGGGCACTCCTCTGCACTTCCTCTCTAGGAGATCCTGTGTAAAACACAATCTGAACTTATCTCATGTCTCAACATATGATCTTCCTTGCCCGTTATTTCATTTGCCTGCCCGACATTGACAATGTTTCAGCGCACCCACTGCGCCTGCTTCAGGGGCACTTAGTTATAATCATTTTAGCTCAACTTAAATTCTCTCCACAGCTTGTACTATTCAAACTTGGCGCGTGAACCCTTCCTCTGTTCAGTTGAAAGGGCTAGCTGAATCAAAGACAACAGAAGCAAGAAATTGCAGCATTATAAATCATTACAAAAATAAGATGTAAATAGAGACAATTTGTAATACCACCTGAGCCTGGGTCACAAATAGCAAGTGTTGCTTACCTGTAACAGGTGTTCTCACAGGACAGCAGGATGTTAGTCCTTACATATGAGTGACATCACAGGATGGAGCCCTGTACGGAAAACCTTTCTGTCAAAGTTTCTACAAAGCTTTGACTGAACCTGGCACACTCAGTGCACTGAGCATGCTCAGCCTGCAATGATCCCTGTGAACCACAGGTGTCTCCCTCAGTCTCGTCTTATAGCTAAAAGCGCAAGCGAAACTAAAATAAAAGTAAAAACCTATACAGACCCAACTCCGCGGGGTGGCAGGTGGGTTTCGTGAGAACTAAGATCCTGCTGACCTGTGAGAATACCTGTTACAGGTAAGCAACACTTGCTTTCTCACAGGACAAGCAGGATGGTAGTCCTCACATATGAGTGACATCACAGGATGGAGCCCTGTACGGAAAACTTTTCTGTCAAAGTTTCTACAAAGCTTTGACTGACACTGGCACACTCAGTGCACTGAGCATGCTCAGCCTGCAATTATCCCTGTGAACCATAGGTGTCTCCCTCAGTCTCGTCTTATAGCTAAAAGCGCAAGCGAAACTAAAATAAAAGTAAAAACCTATACAGACCCAACTCCGTGGGGTGGCAGGTGGGTTTCGTGAGGACTAAGATCCTGCTGTCCTGTGAGAACACCTGTTACAGGTAAGCAACACTTGCTTTCTCACAGGACAAGCAGGATGGGAGTCCTCACATATGGGCAAGTACCAAGCTGAGGATGCCCGAGAGTGCACCAAATGCACCCAAGACACACAAAAGGCGCAATGGCGGGGGTGGAATTTGGAACGGAGGGCATCCTGAAACCCGTAACAGGTTGGTGGAAGGATGTTGGATAGTTAAACCGAAAAGAATAAGAGTAGACGGACTGGCCAAACATGGAGCATGCCGGCTAGTCGTATTTAAGCAATAATGGGCTGCGACGGTATGGAGAGAGCTCCAGGTTGCAGCCTGATAAATATGTACAAGCAGCAGCGGCCGAGGGGAAGCTATTGAGGCTGGGATGGACGCAACAGAGTGTGGTTACACATAGTGTTGTAGTGAAATGCCTGCTTGTTGATAGGAAAAGAGATACAGACCGTCAATTAGGAGGAATAGGTCTGTTCGTCCACTGGAACTCGCAGCTTGACTCTTGCCACACAAGGAAAGAGTTAGGTGGAATTCCTATGGAGTGTAGTTTGATCTAGATAGAATGCTAGTGCACTATTTCTGTCCAAGGAGTGGAAAAACCCTCTCACTTTGGTGAGTGAGAGGTGTTGGGAAAAATGGGCAGAGTATATTCTAAGTAAGGTGAGATGCAACGTCTACCTTAAGAAGGATATGAAGTTGAATACATAAAACCACTCGGTCATGGAGGAACGCAGGGTCGGATGAGTATGTAACAAGGTGTGTAACTCACTGACCCTGTTGGCAGAAATGACATTTAGGAGGGAAAGAATTTCCCATGCCAAACTGTGAAATGAGAGGAATGGAAAGGTTCGAACGGAGAAAGTATGAGACTTATAAGCACGAAATATAGGTTCCATTCCGTGACTAGTGAAAATAGAGGCGGCTTGATCAGTGGATAATCCATGGTAAGCTGACTCAGAAGGGGTTTACCGTTAATCGGGTATTCCCACTCCCAAACGATACACCAATTGGAACAGAGATGTACCTATGTGGAGGATGTCTGGGGAGCAGAATCCGAGGGAGCAAGAGAAAAGAGTGGTGTAGAAAAATGAAAAAGGGTAATACCCTTTTGTATGTGTCATGTGGTAAATCATGCCATTTTGAATGGTAGGATTTATGTGTGGAAGGTTTTGTGACATTACCAGTATCTGAGAACATCAGTGAGTCTACGATTTGTGACTGACTGGGGAGAAGGCGAATTGGTTACTGGTGCGATAGATTGAGAAGTATGGGAAGCATACTGGTCTTGGCCAGGACATGGGTCTGAGGAACAGTGAACCCGTTCCCGGTTCAGCATTAGAAGAGTGCTGGCTATGAGAGGCAGCGGAAGAGACACATTTAAGAGGCCCTTTATGGAAGAAAGGCATCTATGGGAACGCATTGGAAACATGTGTAGGGAGTAGAATCTGTGCACCGTATGGTTCGATTCGGATGCAGAGGGCAAGTTCGGTTGACCTCAGTGCTAGAAGATTTTTCTCGCCACACATGTAGTCCAAGACCATTCGAGAGGATGGAACCTATATGGTGAGGGTCTGTTAGTGCATTCAGTAAGTCTCTTAGATAAGTGGCCCGAGGATGCATAGAGTGAGCAAGGGCCAAGGGTAGAGCTGCGCAGCTTCCTTGCAGAGCAGCTAACAGGTTGTGCGTGCTTGTGTGTTGGAGAGCACATTGTGCATACAGACAGACAGCACAGGGACAAAGATTTGTTGCAGAGGCAGTATTGGAAGGCATAAGGATATAACTCATGGCGACAAGCTCCAGGAAGTTTATGTGAAACTGTGCCTAGAGCGGAATAGACGCATATTGGGTTGAGAAGATTTTAGGTCAAAATTACAACCCTGAGTAAATGCGAGAATGAGCAGGTCAGACTAGGTTTTGGTTCTAGATCTGCAATATAGATGAGGGACGAAAGCGGTTGAACAGCTTAGACCCACTGATAATGGAATTTCACTGAATCTAACTCATAGCAGTTTGGGATCTATGAGGAAAGAGCATAGTGAAAAAACCCCATAGCCCGACAATGAAGAATTGAGGAGCTGAGGTTATGGGATATGCACGCAGGGACATGTAGGAATTTATTAGAATGTCTGCGCGGTTGCGGGACAGGAAGGTCATTGTGACTGTGGTGTCCAGAAGTGTTGAATAAGGGATTTATGGCAGTGACAGTAATCACAGATAGTAAATCTATGGTGAGTCATGAAGAAGTTAGAACTTATTGCGTGGACTGACTGTGGTTATGCAGCTGTCCATGCAAGGAAAGCGTGAATGATGTTGCACTCCGTAGAGAAACAGTAGTCACCGATAGTGATTCAATGAAATACCCCAGTTGCCGAAGCTGGTGCAACCGGCAGAGCTTGGGATTGTGATGTTGTTGACTCACTATGAAGCACATAGAAAAATTAGAGGTAATGTACTTACTGCGATATGTAAGCATAGTGACAAGAGATACCATTTTACCTGTGCCTTCTGAAGAAATTTGGTATTTCTGAGGTCCAGGATGGGCAGAGAGTAACTACTTTCTGTTGAAAGAAAGAATAGTGTAATTAAAACTCCCCAAACCCCTCCCCCCCCACGCTTTGTAGCATCTGGGGGAGTGTACCGGGAACCTTGGTACAAAGTGGGTTGGCCGCTCTGATGTCCGGCCAGTTGGGAGACCAGGAGGTGTCCAACTGGAGGGGCTGATGTAATCTGGATATCATGTAATCTCCCACGGGAGTGTGAGTGGTAAAGTCTTACCCGTATTTCTGTGTGCTGTACAAGGAGACATCGAGACCTGTCATCAGGCTTCGAGATGGACTTGCACTTGAGGTAGTATTTGCTGGATCTCGTGTTTAGCAGATCAGCGAATGCATCTGGAACTTTGGTTCTGAATTAGGAACCAGAAGCCAGAGTATTAATCAGTACAGAGCCCCGTTGCTGAAAATGGGAGGATGTCCTGATGCAATCCCAAAGAAATGATAGAGAGGTTCTATTGGTATTGTGGCTGACATAGCTGGCATAGTGATATGTGACACTAATATGGTTCTTGAAAGGTACATGACCTAGAACTTTTCGAACCATGTGGCCCGAATTAGAGAACACATCTCAATGGGAATGCCGCAGAAGCGGGTACTTACCATCCGACGTGGATCGCCGAAGGATGAACCGGTGAAGATTGCTGGCTCCGTGGATTTCAGGAGTCATCGAGGGGTAGCCTGTCGGACATAGATGCCCGTCTCAACTCTGATGCCTGGTATGGTGGTGCAGGTATAGAGGAGACAGGCTGAGCGTGGCTGGTGCTACCACAGTCATTTTGTGGAGGGCCACAATCCCACACTGATGTCGATGGAGCACACCTCGGGAACAGGGGAGCCATCTTTGGCTCATGAACCCAGCCCTCGTCGCAGCAGCTCGATGTCTCGTGACGCCAGTGCAGAATTCTTCAGAACTCATTCCGGTGTTTCTGGAGCACCAAGGACTGATAGCACTGTGCAGAACAGTGGCGATGGCAGTGGTAATGTTGCTCGGCCCAGGCGTTCTCCATCACCGAGAAGGATAGCACCGATGTGCTGGATGGCGTCGGTGGCGGACGATGACCATGTCGGTGATGATGCGTGCCATGGTGCTAGGCCCGGTTTTTCCCCAGCATCGAGATGGATGCTCTCACTGTCTTGGATGGCGACTGATGACAGACTGTCAGCATGCCTGCACTGCTCCTGGCACTATGTAGTGTTGTAGGCTAATATGGGGCTTTAATAAGAATCCAAAGCATGGAGCACTATGTTTAGGCGAGGCATTACGTGGAGATGCTATGTCGGTATTGACGGTGTCGATAGTGGCCGAAGCGGCCTCAAGGGTAACGTCAAAAATATATATGAAACAACGTCGATGACCCGGGCAGAGCAATGATGACAGTGATGGAAGCACTGATGGCATAGGCGTAGGTATCTATGGAAACAATGTGGCATCGAATAATAAAAAAAAAACATTGTTGGCTTTGGGAAAATGATACCGGCATCGACAGAGTCGATGACCGCATCGATAGGAACATCAAAGACACCGATGGAAATGACGTGGGCGTCGAGGGCATCGATGTATGGAGGCGGGCGCTGACGGCATCAGTGGAATGGCCACGGGCATCGGTGGCATGGCCATAAGCATCGACGGTATCGATTGGATCGACTCGGGCACCAATGGCATCATTGGCATCGATGCCACTGACACGGGCACCGATGGAATTGATGTTAGCATGGATGCCATCGATGGAATTGACATTGGCATCGATCGCATCGATGGAATCAACCCTGGCATCGATACCACCGACCTGGGCATCAATGCCACCGATGGAGTCGACCCAGACATCGATGCCACTGACCTGGGCATCGAATCCATCGATGGAATCAACCTTGGCATCGATGTCATCGGTGGAATCGTCCCTGGCATAGATGCCATCGATGGAATTGACCTGGGCATCAATGCCATGGACAATGGTATCGATAAAAATGTCCTGGGCATTGATGACATTGATAAAATAAAGGATGGTATTGATGGAAATGATCCTGGCATCAATGGAAGTGCCCTGGGTGATGGTGGCATCGACCCGGGCATGGATGGCACAGACGAGACAAAGGTGTGCGTCAATGGCATCCATTCGGGCAATGATGGCACCAATGAAACCCAAGGAAAAATCAGTGCCATGGATGAAAAACACGGATGGAACTGATAGAAACAATGGCAGGGACCGATGGCATCAGTGTACCACGGGGGAGAGGTACCAATGGCATCGAAGAATCCAGGACGGTCTAAAGGGGGTACCGTCGGTAGCGATGGGGGCATCGACTGTACGAGGGTACCGAGGAAATCGAAGGACCTGAAATTGACAGGGGCCCTGGCGGCAACGGAAACCGTAGAAGTCCCTGTCCCACTAGCGCTAATAACCAGGCAGAGTGTCACAGAGGGACACTTGCGGGCTACGTGTGGCTAACTGAAAACATAGGGAGAGGGAAGGCCGCAGTCGGTTGGCAGGCCAGGGAGGTGACAGGAACCGACCCAAAAAACAGGGCATAGTACTCACCAAGCATCGAATAAACGTACGCGAAGGGAGACCTGTGCAGAGAAAAGTGTTTGTGAAGTAAAAGTTTAAGTGTTTCCATGAAGAAAAAGTGTTAGAATTTCTCACAGAGCGGAAAAAAGAAGAATGAGGGAGACACCTGTGGTTCACAGGGCTAATTGCAGGCTGAGCAAGCTCAGTGCGGCAGTGTCAGTCAAAACTTTGTAGAAACTTTGACAGAAAAGTTTTCCGTACAGGGCTCCATCCTGTGATGTCACCCATATGTGAGGACTACCATCCTGCTTCTCCTGTGAGAACAGCTGGCATCAGCTTTAAAGAATTCTCTTCTCCAATGGGAGCTTCATTGAAATCAGCCAAACTTAAGTACCTGATTCACTAAAAGGTGATTTTTAAAAGCCCTAGGTGTGCCAAAGCTGGGAGATATGCGTGTATTTTGGGCCGGTGCGCGCTACACGGATTTTAAGAAGTACTCGAGAGTGCATAAATATCCCGGTATGCGCACAAACCAAGAAGTGCAAAAAAGGGGTAGGGTGTTGGTATGGTGTGGGTGGAGCCTGGGCAGATCATGGGCATTCTAGGAAGGTAATTTGAAATATGCGCATAAATATTTACGTGCACAAGCAAGTGCCGGGGTCCCCTTGTGTGTAACTTTACTTCTGCTACGGATGGCATGTAAGTTTTAAAATTAAAAAATCAGGCTAGCCAGCGGGGTTGAAGGGTCATGGCTAATAGGGTAAAAGGGAAGAAGATTAATTAGGGGGTTAAGAAGTTGGAAGCCTTGGCCTGGGAAGTTGGCCTGGGAAAACTGGTAATTGCATGTGCAATTACCAGTTCCATCCCTGTTTTATTGTAACTGCAACGTTTCTCTTCACACCTGTTAATTATTTATGTTTTGTATTGGCCAAATCCATTAAGGCTTTTCTTCCATTTTGTATCTATGGGAAACACACGGGGACGGTAACTTTTAAATAACCACACGGGCATACATGTACTCGCATATGGTGGCTCGCATGAATGGATGCAACCATTTTATAACATAGGCATGTATATATGCAAATGATATAAAATCAGCTGTACATGGGTACATTGCATGACATTTTGTATGGACACGCGCTTGTGTGTGCAAATGCCGGTGCAACTGTGTAAGTGGGGGGATTTTTTTTTAGATCTGTATGCATATTTTATTTATTTAGTGTTTTTCTATACCGGCATTCGTGATAGGTGTCACATCATGCTGGTTTACATTTAACAAGGGGGGGTGTAAAATGAAGATACAATAAAACTTCAACTTCAAATTATTTATGTTTTGTATTGGCCAAATCCATTAAGGCTTTTCTTCCATTTTGTATCTATGGGAAACACACGGGGACGGTAACTTTTAAATAACCACACGGGCATACATGTACTCGCATATGGTGGCTCGCATGAATGGATGCAACCATTTTATAACATAGGCATATATATATGCAAATGATATAAAATCAGCTGTACATGGGTACATTGCATGACATTTTGTATGGACACGCGCTTGTGTGTGCAAATGCCGGCTCTACTGTGTAAGTGGGGGGGGATTTCATTTTAGATATGTACGCATATTTTAGATATGTATGCATATTTTAATACCTACACATCTCTAATACCTACCATTAATGCGTTCTGTGTTTTTTTCTTCTTTTTTGTTTTTAACATTTTTTTTTGTTTTTCCCAAATTTTTTAATTTGTGTCCCTTGTTTGCCATTAGTGCACACTAACGTGATTAGTGTGCACTAATGGTGAGTATGCACAAACACATATACAGACAACTAAAGCCCCCCTTAATATATATGTACTGAAGAGTCAAATTAGCAACATATATATATATATATATATATATATAAATAACTGACAAATTCAAAATATATTTTTGCCAATTACTATGTACCTCTTAAAAAAATTAAAGCAAGATTGGGGAATCCAAAGTATTCATATCCCAAAATGCAAGGGCCCTGTTCCCAAAATTAACATGAGCTAGCAAATTCAAATTATGCATTTGCATTGCATGCTTATTGCTTTGTTTACTAGAGAATTTGTTGCAATTGTTTGCTTATATTTGTTAACAGGCAGGTGGTATCTTCCCTCCACACACCACCTGGAAACCTTGGCAACACAAACAAGTAACTAAAGAGACAGCAAATGGAAATGGAGGAGTATAGCTTTAGCTAATGAACTACTCCCCCATTTGACACTTTTTAACCTGTGTGTAACATTTCTAAACAGTGTATACTATTTGCCGAAGTGTGCACTAAATGGAAATAATGTGCACTAATGCAAAATGTAGAAAAAAAACAGTTGGCAAATTTTTTTTGTTTCATGATATAAAGAAAAGGAAACAAAATAGACAATTTATTTGACAATGTCTATTTCATTAAAAATGAAAGCACATTCCTAGTAGGTATGTCATCAACCCCACAGAGTACCCACAAATGTTTTCTTGGAGGAAATGCATAAAAATAAAAAAAAATAGAAAACGAAGAAAAAAATCAGTAGGACAATTCAGTCAAAGAAAGCTGTGAGACTGCAGCTAAACATGACCACTTTTATTCCCTTAGAAGCAACTCATTTTCATTATCAATTATTTGTAATTTGTGAATATCTTTATACAATATCTACAGTACTAAGTAGGCTGATGAACTAGAAATACCCATTCATCAAATACTGAACTCTGCTATATTGTATGCTTTCCAATTTCATTATATTCTCATTCTTGAATTGTTTAAAGACATTTTTTGAGCAATTATAGAATAATTTATAGAGAGGGTTGATGGATTACAAAGTAATCAGTATTGTTACTGGAGCAAATTTTGTTAGGAAATGACTACAGAAGAAAATATATGATAAGACACTTCATGCAGGCCAGCTGAATTCCCAAACAGTTCCTAAAGCTGCCAAGCATATTTGGCTTTAATTCTCAGCTTCTTGGCTGTCTAGCTAGTAGATTTACAGAAGCAGACCCAGCTGAAGAGTTTGAAACAAGGTATTTCAATCAATGTGACAATCACAATAAAAGCAACACTGAAAGCAGCTCTTTAAAGATCTATTCTATTCTAGTTCACATTTATTAATTAACTATCAAAAAACATTGTTGCTCAAAGCAATATAAAATATATATAGGGACTTTCAAATTGGTTTATTATTTTATTTTTCCCTGAAATTTATCAGGGTTTATTATAATAAGAACAGAGGCAGGAGAAAATGAGCGGGAACACAATTCATCATTTTTCTGGATATTTCAGAGTTGAGTTTGGAGGACAGAAGCCAAAACAGTAAAAAATTAAATAAGCAAATGATTAAAACATGAATCGGCTTTATTTAATTAACTAAACAGAATTTACTATCTTCAACAGTATCCCTCCTTTCTCTCCCCCCCCCCCCACACCCATCCCTGCCTAGCATATTGTCCCTCTCTCTCAATCCCTTCCCCACTAGACATCTTCCTTCGCACTCCCTACTCCCCCATTTGAGCAGAATCCATTCCCTCCTTACCAGTAGTGGTTCTAGGCTCCTATCTAGCCACAGACAGCAGACTGTATTACTTCCTTCTTTGGTAGGATGCCTGCATGCACCTGCTGTGGATCTCAAGTTCTGCAGCAGTTCTGTGTTTGCATGGAAGCCAGGGCTCGTGTTGGGAAGGCTTTGAAATGCTGCATTAGCAGCACCGGTTGGTAGGCTCTCTGGCTTCCAGCAGCGGCCGGGGAAAGGCTTGAAATGCAGTATTTGGAGCCGGCCCTCTGGATTCAGGCAGTGGAACTCTAGATTCCAGTGGTGAATAAATAGGTGGTCTTGAAACAATGCATTGATTGCCTGCTCTGGCTTCCAGCACTGGCAAGTGTGTCTTGAAAGCAGTTCTGGGGCTGCTTCTTTCACAGCCTAAAATTGATTTAAACTGATTTTCACCTTTGCAAAGATCTGGAAATTTATGGGTGAAAATCGATTTAAACCGATACCGAATGACCTTAAACATATTACAACTATGGGGCTGATAAAATAACAGTGCAGTAAAAATCTGTGCTAAGATTTTAGCACTGATTTTTTTACCTACCATGTTATAAATACTTACTCTGAATATAATAAGAAAATTATATGCACTACACACAGTAGTTAAAAAAATAATCAGTCCAGAAAAAAGGTGCGGTAAAATGGTGTAAAATAAGTGAGCCAGAATGGTAGTTAACGTTTTACTTCAGTACTGCTTTTAAGTTCAGTAGTTATCGGAGAGGGAAAAGGAGCCGGCCTCAGTGCCTGCAGATTGTTAAAACTTTGGTGAGCTGGGAGGGGACTGGGTGCTACACCTGCTCTAATTTTAAGGTGTTTTCTGGGGTGGGGGCTGGGGGCTTGGACCGGAAGGCCCCATAGCTGTTTTTCTTTTTTTTATTTGATTTTGCAGCTATATGTTGAATATTGCCAGTTAAGAGGCAAGCTATCTGGCTATACCTGACCGGCTAACTCAGAGGCAGTCCTAGAATTATTAGGCTTGCTTTGCTGACAGCACTGAATACTGGCTAAGTTAGTCAGATAACTTTGCTGTGCATACAGTATTATTTCATTTGTCTTCTTTCAGTATTATAGAATAAGCATAGCTAGAGAAAGTGTCTCCTCAACTGTATAACTAGCAAAAGACTTTCAACAGCGCCACCGTGTGGTGCAGCTTAACTGTTTTACTCCAAGATATTTTTGACAGTTCTTCTATAATCCCAGACACTATGGGTGCCATACTGCCTGCAAAATTATTTTTTAGCAAGAACATTAAATTGTTCCATTACATGTCCATTTTAGAAGCCGGACTCTGTCATTTAAAAAAGATATTTAGTAACAAGAATGCTGCATTTATTCTAAGCTAGATCCAACTTTTTCTTAATATGTTTTGAAATTGTAATTAAAAAAAATAAGCAGTGAGAAGCATGTACCATAATAAATGAGGATTATATCAAAGTTTGCAAACTCTTGATAATAAGCCTTGCTGCTTCAACGTGCATTCAAGTGGATTAACACAGCAAGCACACTATTTTAACCTTGGTGCTTCAAGTCAGACATCTATCTGATCTCAAGAATCAAAGCATACAGAACACCAGCAGTCTGAACCCAGCCCAAGATTTCCTTGGCTTCAGTCCCATAGGTACCTGAGGTGATCTGATTTTCGGGACATTTGCTTTGAAACTGTATATCCATATTTTTTAGTCACAAAGTAAAGGTAGTCCAGAAAAGGGCTACTAAAATGGTGAAGGATCTGTACCCAAAGCCCTGTAGGAAGACCTATAGAAACCTATATATATATATATATATATATATACCCTGAATGTTGCGGTTCTGGCTGCGAGCACCGCGGCCAGACCCTTACCTCTGGGCTCCTGGACCTGCCCCCGTTCCCTGAGGCTTAGTTTCCAGCCTGGATGGCAGCGTTCCCACTGGGGCTGCGCTGCTATGAGCTCCTCCGTAGACGCCCTGTGCTTAGGCGCGCGCGCCACTTGGGCGCTTTTCTAGGCCGTTTCCCGCCAGTGGTGACTCTGCCCAAATCCTGACGTCAGACGCCACGGCCTTAATAAGCCGGCCGCGGCCACCCAGTCTTTGCCCTGCAACGGGTTAGCCTCCCGGTTTCCTGTTGCGCTGTGCCCCGGAGTGACTCACATGGCTTCATCGCTCCATTCCTGCTACAGTACCTGCTTGGTTCCTGCCTGCCTGCTACAGTACCTGCCTGGTTCCAGCACCCGCATCCAGCTACAGTTCCTGCCTGGTTCCAGTACCCGCATCCTGCTACAAGTACCTGCCTGGTTCCAGTACCTGAATCCAGCTACAGTTCCTGCCTGGTTCCAGAATCCGAACCCACTACAGTATTGCTGTTGTGCTTTCGGGATGTGGACCCTTGGTTCAGCGAGGAATGAATGTTCGATCGCTGATTGGCGAGGCCTAGACCAGGACTCTCACAGAGATCTGGATGCAGGTACTTCCAGTAGGTCGTGGACTCAAAGGTGGATGTCCTCAGCAGGTCGTGGAAAGTAAAGCTGAGCTGGCGCCTCCAGCAGGTCGTGGACTCTAAGGTGGATGTCCTCAGCAGGTCGTGGAAAGTAAAGCTGAGCTGGCGCCTCCAGCAGGTCGTGGACTCGAAGGTGGATGTCCTCAGCAGGTCGTGGAAAGTAAGGCTGAGCTGGCGCCTCCAGCAGGTCGTGGACTCAAAGGTGGAGGTCCTCAGCAGGTTGTGGAAAGTGAAACTGAGCTGGCGCCTCCAGCAGGTCGTGGACTCAAAGGTGGAACAGTTCGGATTAAGGGAGTTGAGGGAAACTCCACAGTCAGTCCGATGGTCGAAAGCCACAGGATACCCCAAAGCCAGTCCAGGGGTCGGAAGCCAGAGAATTCACCAAAGCCGGTCCAAGGGTCAGAAGCCAGAGAATACGCCAAATCCAGTCCAGGGGTCAGAAGCCAGAGAATTCGCCAAATCCGGTCCAGGAGTCAGAAGCCAGAGAAATCACCAAAGCCGGTCCAGGAGTCAAAACCACGAATCAAGTACAGGAACCACAAACAGGAACAAGCCAGGAGCCCAGAGGAAGTCAAGGCAAGGTCTGAGGTGCAAGACCTGCCTTTAAATAGCTCCTTCCAGCTGGCATACCAGGGGAGAGCCAATCCCGCTGCAGGAGGTATCCAGCAGCCAATCAGAGGCAACGATGTTAGTCCCTGAAGGGGGGCGGAGCCAGCAGCCAGGAAGAGGAGCCGAAACGCCGCGGCCATGTTGTGCTGCGGTCCGCGGCCCCGGACCCACGACTCAGCACCACATCAGGGCAACTGCGGCGGTCTGCCGCGCTGGTAAGCGGCGCCCCTCGGGCGCGGCGTGCCGCGAGCGCGGCTCCTAACAATTGCTACTGTCTTAGTCTGGTTCCCGTTCCCAGTCCTGATCCACAACTCGCCTAAGTCCCAGCGGCCGGGCCCCTACGGGCTCCTCCCGGGGGGGCTTCGGCTTCCAAGGGTGAAGCCACCTAAGTCCCAGCGGTTGGGCTCCTACGGGCTCCTCCCGGGGGAGTACCAGCTTCCAGGGTGAAGAGCATCTACGTCCTGCCCGAACATCTGCCTCCCGGCCTGCTTTGCAACAGAGACATTGTCCACCTTTCCAAGTCTCCAGCAGGTCGGCCCAAGGGACCACTAAACAAAGACTCCCATAACACTGAAGGAGAGAATAGACAGAGACATCACAAAGTGATAAATAATGCACAAGAAGCAAACCTTTTTCAGTGGAGAGGTCACATGGATCTAAATACAGAAGTAATATCAGAATGGTGGATGTCCAGGACAGTCTTCCAGGGGAAATGAAGGAAGAAACAGTAATGAAAGTCAAAGAAATCATTCAATAAGCACAGAAGATTCCTAGCTGCTAATCAGCAAAGGGAAAGCCAGAGACCAGCTGGGAGCCTATGGCATGGTACCAGAAAGTTTATTGGGCCTTATAGTCCTTATCTACAATCAGATTAGCCAACCTATAAACATACAAATCTCAAAGAGTCAATCAAATGTTCCTTTCTTTTAATCTTAAAAAGAGAGCTCTCTCTCTCTCATATTCCACAGTGCAGTGGAAACATATTACTGGCCGTAAAATATCACAGATTGAGTAACATTAGTGTATGTAACTGTCATACAAGTCCATATAAAATATAGAGGCACAATGTGGCCTGTGTGGAATGTATACATTGGCAAAAAATAAATGAATTTTTATGGAGATGCTCCCATTGTAGAAAAACAGAAACATAATTACTGCAAGACCTGTCTAGTCTGCCTATTAACTATTCATTTTTGTCATGGTTCAGTGGGCTGGAGTCAAAGAGCACCCCCACAGAATCAGCACAGGGCTTTAGGGCAGCACTGTAGGTGGTCTTTATTTTTATTTTATTTAATCTTTTAGATTTTTATATTCCACTTTTCGGCACATCAAAGTGGATTACATTCCGGTACTGTGTGTATTTCCCAATCCCCAGAGGGCTTAGAATCTAAGAGGGTCATTTATCACATGTGTTAGGGTGTTATCTCGTGTGTTAGGGCCCTATCACCCATGATAAATACCGCATTGCAAATTATGTATGCAAATTTTTCAATTGTATTCAAATGGGAGGAATTTGGGTGGAGTAAATGGAAACGAGGGTCAGTTAGCGTGGTGTGTGATAGAGTAACACCCAGCAGTACAGGTTTTAACTACACCTTTTTCCTATGTGCTGTGCCTGCTTTAGCTGTGCATTACTGGCTAAAAATGTTTTTATTGTGGTTTGGAGTGGGAGTGGGAAAGGTAGAGATCCTCTGTAGAGGCTCACAAAAAAGTTAACTATTTATACCACTGTAAGAGAGGGCATTATGAACTTGGGGTGAGGTTTGGGGAGTGAGTTGGGTTTTGGGGGGCAGATTTACATATGAACATAAGAAACTGCCATGCTGGGTCAGACCAAGGGTCCATCAAGCCCAGCATCCTGTTTCCAACAGAGGCCAAACCAGGCCACAAGAACCTGGTAAGTACCCAAACACCAAGAAGATCCCATGCTACTGATGCCAGTAATAGCAGACGCCATTCCCTAAGTCAACTTGATTAATGGACTTCTCCTCCAAGAACTTATACAAACCTTTTTAAACCCAGCTACACTAACTGCACTAACCACATCCTCTGGCAACAAATTCCAGAGCTTAATTGTGCATTGAGTGAAAAAGAATTTTCTCTGATTAGTCTAAATATGCCATTTGCTAACTTCATGGACTACCCCCTAGTCCTTCTATTATCCAAAAGTGTAAATAACCGATTCATATCTACTCGTTCAAGACCTCTCATGATTTTAAACACCTCTATCATATCCCCCTTCAGCCGTTTCTTCACTAAGCTGAACAGCCCTAACCTCTTTAGCCTTTCCTCATAGGGGAGCTGTTCCATCCCCTTTATCATTTTGGTCGCCTTTCACTGTACCTTCTCCAGTGCAACTATATCTTTTTTGAGATGCGGTGCCCAGAACTGTACTTAGTACTCAAAGTGTGATCTCCCCATGGAGCGATACAGAGGCATTAAGACATTTTTCCATTTTATTAACCATGCCCTTCCTAATAATTCCTAACATTTTGTTTGCTTTTTTGACTGCTGCAGCACACCGAGCCGACGATTTCAATGTATTATCCACTACACTACCTATATCTCTTTCCTGGGTGGTAGCTCCTAATATGGAACCTAACATCGTGTAACTACTACATGGGTTATTTTTCCCTATATGCAACACCTTGCATATCTCCACATTAAATTTCATCTGCCATTTTGGTGCCCAGTCTTCCAGTCTCACAAGGTCCTCCTGCAATTTATCACAATCCGCTTGTGATTTAACTACTGTGAATAATTTTGTATCATCTGCAAATTTGATAATCTCACTCGTCGTATTCCTTTCCAGATCATTTATAAATGTATTAAAAAGCACCGGTCCAAGTACTGATCCCTGAGGCACTCCACTGTTTACCCTATTCCACTGAAAAAATTAACCATTTAATCCTACTCTCTGTTTCCTGTCTTTTAACCAGTTTGTAATCCATGAAAGGACATCTCCTCCTATCCCATGACTTTTTAGTTTTCTTAAAAGCAATCAAGCTAGGTAGAGAGAACATTTAACAAATCTACTCTTCTTTCAACTTTCATTACTCCAAATCACATTAAATCTTCACTGATGGTAACTGTGATTTATGTACATGTGACTGTGCATGTAAAACCGCCCCCTAAAATCCAACTTATCCCTAAACCTCATCCCAAGTTGCTAGTGCTCCCTCTTACAGTGGTATAAATAGTTACCTTTTTTGTGAACCTCTACAGAGGGTCCCTCTCCCTCTCCCCACACCAATAGCCTGTCCAGTCAGTAATGCAGCAAGCAATGGACCTCTCAGCTTGCAAATTGAAAATAACACAGATGCAATAAATTTAACACACATTGCAGTAAAATACTTATGCAGTACCAGGAAAATTAGCCTAACCATTAGCCTAACCTAACCTTTTTATTGCAGGCACTATTTTTATAGCAAAATGATGAATATAGGCCTACGTTTGTACCTGAGGCAACAGAGGGTAAAGTGACTTGCCCAAGGTCACAAGGAGCAACAATTGAACTTGAACCCTGGTCTCCCCAGATCATAGCCCACTGCTCTAACCACTAGGGTACTCCTCCACTCTGCCTAACCAGCCCCCTATCCCACAGGTTGAGCCATTGGGTACTGGGAGCCAGTAGGACTTGCCTTCTAGAGAATATCATGATTGGTGCTGGATATAGACACAGGCAGTACTGGAGGCAAGGCTGGTACTAATGGTAGGCAGGAGCTGGATATAGGCAGGGCTGGAACAAGGTACAGACCGGGAGCTGGAATACAGTACAGGCTGCAAGCTGGAACACAATATAGGCCAGGAGTTGGAATGAAGCACAGGGTGTGAGCTGGATAAGGACAGGGCTGGGGATAAGGCTGGAATCAAGGGCAGGCTTGAAATGAGGTAAAGGCAAGGCCTGGGTTAGCATTCAAGGGACCGGGATGGCTAGGGCAAGACAAGGACAGGACCAGACAAGGACTGGACACAGACAGGGCTAGAAAGGACTGGAGAAGGACTAGACATAACAGACAACAATAAACAGGAAAGTCCAACAGGGCAAGAGGCTGGCTAGATGAACCTAGAAAACCTGAAGGCCACAAGATAGGACAGGAAAGCCCAAGAGGGCACTGAGCAAGGCAGGCAGGTAGGCCTGGAATGCCATAGAGTAGGGCCAGAAAGCCTGGAAAGGCATAGAGCAAGGCAGGAGGCCAAGGTAGGCCGCAAGGCAAGGCAGAGGTTGACGTATGCTACAAGACTAGGCAGGAGTTTGAGGTAGGCCACAAGGCAAGGTAGAGGACAAGATAGGCCACAGGGCAAAGCAGGAAGCCAAAGTAGGCCACAAGGTAAGGATGGCCAGGTAAAGGACACAAGGTGACTCGAAGAGGCCCTGAGGGAATGGACAGGCTGGGTTAAGTAGGGCTCAAACTGAGGTGTCGTGTGATCAGCGAGGAGGTAACTTGTGCAGCTGTGAGCAAGGCTCGTTGAGGACCATTGGTGAAAGGGAGGCTGCTCAGCAGCTGTAACCGTAACAATCCTATAGCTGAGTTTACTAAATCTCCACCTTTGTCCTTGTTTCCACACAATTATGCTCATCCCAGGCTTTCTTGAATTCCATTACTGTTTTTGCCTCCACCAGCTCCCCTGGGAGGTTATTCCATGTATCCATCCTGCTTTCTGTACCTTTTGTTCATCTCTTCCATAGTCCTGTTTATTTTTAGTTGTGCCAGTACCCTGAATACTACATCTTCAGTAAACAGTTATGCATTCACTCCACAGTACTTATGTCCTTGACTTTTGTCCATTACTTTCTCTTTCTAATGTGAATACAAAGCAAAAGTATTTAAGATACTTTTATTCTGATTGTTATCTTCACTAATATGTTCTTCCCTTTAATTATTATTCCGCTTTTAGTTTTTCTCTTTTTACTTATCAAAGAAAGTTTTATCCCCTGCCTTTACTGATTGGGCAATATATTCTTCAGTTCCTGCCTCCCTTTGTTTCTTGTAGTAATTTTGCTTGGTCTCTTCCTTATGCATCTGTTTGTATTGCCTGAAAGCCATTCTGTTGTTCTTTGTTTCTTATTTCTTTGGTGAATCATAGTGGTTTTTTCATTTTCTTACCTTGCTAACATGCCAGAGACAATGATTTCTTACCATTTTAATACTGCTTTTTAAATCTGCCCATCATTTTCTTGTATCTCTCAGATCCTCAACGCCTGACAAGGCTTCCTTAATTTAATCATTCATTTTCTTAAAAAAAAAAAAAAAAAAAAGGTTGGCCCTTCTGAAATCTAGGATCCTTGCTTTAGTATGGTTTCATCATAATCCAGTACTTACATTGAACCATACCATATGGTGATCATTTGAATCCAGGAAGTTCCCTAACATACCTTCAGTGATATTGTCTTCATTTGTCAATACCATAACCATTGTTGCTTTGTCATGAGTGGGCTCCTCTACTAATTGTTGGAGAAATACTTCTTGCAAGGATTTCAGTATCCCCCTGCTTCTAGTTGATCCAGAAGATGGCACTCTACCACTAATAATACTTAACATTTCTATAGCACTACATGACATATGCAGCGCTATATAAACGTACAAAAAGATAGCCTCTGCTCAATAGTGTTTTCAATCTAATAAGACAAACATACAGGATAAGAAACCTGGGGCATTTTATAAAGTAAGCAATGGTTAAAAAAGAAAAGAAAAAGGAAGTTAGTTAATGAAGCTAAAAGCAGACAATCAGGCCTAAGATTTAAAAGCAGTCTCGAAAAAGGTGGATCTTTAGATACGATTTAAACATGGCAAGAGAGGGAGCATGATGCACCAGTTCAGGAAGACTATTCCAAGCACATGGCTCAGCCAAATGCAAAGCAAGGAGTCAGGAATTGGCAGCAGAGGAGAAAGGCATAAATAGAAGTGACTTGTCTGATGAGCAGAGTTCACGAGGAGAGGTGTAGAGAGAGAAAAGAGATGAGAGGTAGTCAGGTGCTGCAGAGTGAAGGCATTTGTAGATGATAAAAGAAGAGCTTGAACTGTATGCAGGAGTGGATAGGGAGCCAATGCAGTGACTTCAGAAGAACTGACTTCTCTAATATTAATCTGGTGAATTTAAGTCTCCCATTAACAGCACCTTGTTTTTGCATGCTATCCTTTGGAAGGTTTCTATCATGTCCCTATCTACCTCTTCCACTGTGATGGTGCCTTATAGATTAACCTCACACAGATATTATACTCCTTAGATGTCATCAAGAAAGCTTACAGCAACTCAGCTGAAGTAATATAGCAGTTGGTGGCAGATAAAGACCAAATTGACCCATCCAGGGCCCACTTGATATTTCAATGACCTTTATTTTGTCCTAAAATTATAAAGCAATTCCTCCTCCTTTTACCTATCCCCTCTTTCAGAAAAGAGTATATCCTGATATGTTCATCTCTCAGTCCTGATTATCACTGAACCAGGATTCACTTGCTGAAACCATATCAACGTTATTTTCCACCATGATAGCTTCTAGGCCAATAATTTTGTTAGATAGACTGTGTGCATTCATACACATAGCTTTCCAAGTTGTTTTTCTACCTCCCTCTCTCATTTTTTTTAAACCTTTATTTATAACATTTTTCATGTGAAAATAAATCCAACAAACAATACATTTGTGAATGATGCATATTTTCAAGAATCACAAAGTTGAATTCTCCCCCCCCCCTCGCTTTCATCGTCTCTAAGAATTTGTCCATTTCCAATGCTCTGTACAGGTTCCAGGGTCCTTTGCAAGGATCCTTGTCTTACCGACTGTTCCAAGTTCTCCAGGTGTATAAGGTGTTCCATTGGGTCTATTTGTTGGGCATATGTATATATTACACTTAGCTGTGGTGCAGTTCCAATGTTTTAAAGCTGCATATATAGATACCAAGGATCTGCAGCTTAGTTATATTGCTGCCAGTAGATTGCTGCAGGCTTTTGCATTCAGAGACATGATATAAGGCTTCCAGATATTTAAGAATGCTTCATATTTCTGAGTAGATGAGGACTGTTTGGCAGACGTGCTCAAATACTGCCAGTTTGTGGAGTTTAGCCAACGGTAATGGATGGTTTTTCCTTTGTTATCCATTGAGCTAGTATTGCTTTCTTTGTGAGTAGAAACGCTTTCGCCAGAAATAAGCATTGAGGCCAGACTGCCCAGGGTACACTGTCTCGGGAGGGATCGAACAGGCAGAGGGATGTTGATAAAGGGATGGGTTTACCCATCAGCTTCTGTAAGTATCTCAAGAGGATTGTCCAGAACCATTGAATTACTTCACAGGACCAAAAACAGTGAAAATACGTCGCTTTGCTCACATTGCATTTCTGACATGTGTCAGTTGAGACCAACTTGTATCAGAAAGCCTTGGCTTGGGGAATATATAGGTGCTGTAGGAATTTAAATTGAGTTTCTCAGAGTTGGACATTCTCTGAGACTTTGGCCAAGTCTTTGAAACAAGCCAACATGGAATGTGAGGACAACTGGAAATCTAAGTCCTTATTCCAGCTCTCCACTAGTTCGGCAATGTAGTTGGTGTCATCGAGCAGCAGTAGCTTCTTCCTCGTGTTGGCACAGGTCACCCGTTGTTTGTGGCTCGTAAAGAACTTGAAAATGCTGGATTTCGCTGTTATCGATGGATCCTTAGGTAGATTATAGCTTATAAAATGTTGCGCTTGTAAGTAGGTGTAGAAGTGTTTGTGTGATAACGCAAATTCTGCCTGCAGTTCAGAGTAGGTTCGAATAAGACCACTATTATTCGAGAGGAGCTGCCTAAGGTAGACAGCACTTTTTGAGTCCATAGTAAAAAAAAAATTGGGTTCTCCCAACCAGGCTGGAAGCTTGGGTGGACAGTGATGGACAAAAATGGCGGTTTCCCATGGCACATTTAATTTGCCACAGAAATGTTTCCAGGCTGTGCAGCAAGCTTCCAAGAGAGGGAAGGACTGCATAGGGTTGGGCAGTACGTCCGCTCGAACATGTAATAGGTTCACTAGCATATATGGCCTGCACCATTCTCTTTTGTTCCCCCAGAGAAAGCTGCCCAAGGCCTTATTCAAATCAATGATATGTTTCCTTTTAATCCACATAGGTAAAATTTGTAGCACATATAGCCATCGAGGTAGTTCCATTATTTTAAACAACTGTAGCCTGCCAGATAGCATAAGAGGAAGAGAGCTTTACTCTTTTAACTTTTGTTTAGCTTTGGCCAATAGGGGGAGGATATTAGAGTCATAAATATTTTGTATGTTTACTAGTATCTTAATACCTAGATATTTCATTTCAGTATGTACCTACCGTAATGGGAAGGTGCCTGGCCAAATGTCCTAAGGGTCCCTGTGACATCTAACGCTTCCGATTTATCTCTACCGTATTTTCGCGTGTATAGGCCGCACATGAGTATAAGCCGCACCCATGTATAAGCCGCGGAAATCCGGTGTCTATGTCAGCAAGTTGTTGTATAGGCCGCACCCATACATTGGCCACACCCTTGTATACCGTACTATGCCTAAGCGTCATTCTTACACGGCAGATTTTAAACTGGCAGCATTAGAATACGCAAAAACACACGGAAATTGAGAATCGGGTCGTCAATTTTCTGTGGACGAAAAGAGTATTCGAAGGTGGAGAAAAGAAGAAGCCGAACTGGAAAAGATGAATCCAAAGAAGCGTGCCCGTCGAGGTATGCCTGCCAAATGGCCAGTTCTTGAAGCCAATCTAAGAGAATGGGTGCTTGCACAGAGGGATAGCAACAGGGTAGTTTCTACCATTAGTATTAAACATAAGGCTAAAGCATTGGCTGCTGAACTGAAAATTGATTTCTCTGGAGGAGTGAATTGGGTGTACAAATTCATGCGTAGGAACGAGTTGTCAATAAGGTCTAGGGCCACTGTAGGTCAAAAGCTGCCCGAGAACTGGCAAGAACTAAATACAAGTTTTCGTGATTTTGTGCAGAAAGAGTGTATTGAGGGTAATTTAGGGCCCAGTAATATAGTAAACATGGATGAGATACCGATGTGGTTTGATATTCCTGCTACTCGAACGGTTGCTCCACGTGGCACTAAAACGGTACCCATTACAACGACAGGACATGAACACACCAATTTCACTGTGGTTTTGGCGTGCACTGCCGATGGCGAGAAATTAAAGACAATGGTTATTTTTAAGCGCATAACTATGCCACGACAAAAATTTGCTAAGGGTCTAAGCGTCATATGCAATAAAAAGGGCTGGATGAATGAAGACGTTATGATGAAGTGGACGGAGCAGTGCTTTCGCGCACGGCCTGGCGCATTCTTTTCACCCAAATCTCTTTTGATCTTTGACGCAATGGCTACCCATAAGCAGGAATGTGTTCAGAAAGCTCTAAATAAAGCAGGCGCTCATATTGCAGTAATTCCGGGAGGTTTAACTTGCAAATTACAACCTTTGGATATTGCGGTTAATTACCCTTTTAAGTGCCTGGTGCGGAAGGAATGGGAGAATTGGATGTCAGATGGGGTGCACTCATTCACTCCTTCGGGGAAGCAGCGGTGTGCTTATGGGTTCTGAGGTCTTGGGAGGCTGTAAAGTCAACGACAATAATTAATGGCTTCAAGAAGGCAGGCTTACTGGAGAGCACAGATGGCGCTAATTCATCGGCTTTGGAATTAGCTTCAGATGATGACTACGAATTTAACGACGACGAAGCAGAAGCCTTTGCAGCTGAACACTTTGCTGATTCTGATTGCTTGACAGACTTTGAGGGATTTTCATCATATGACGATGTATGGTGTAAATATCATAAAACATTAAAATCTTATACATCTTCCGTACTTTAATTTTGGACTCTCTTCCGGAAAATATTTTTTCCTTGTTAATAAATAAATGTTTTTCTTCTTTCTAGGGACCAAATGAGCAAAACTGCTCTACAACTGTAAATATCGGTACTCTTGAATAGCCAAACTGGATATGACAAAATATTTGGCAATGAATCATTGTCTGGCAGTACCGTATATTGACTTATTGTGTTGGCTAACTGAGATTACACTGCTGCCTATAACAAACTGAGATTCTTATTTCCTCGTTAATATATAGACTGAAGTTTACATGTTTTTGCCGAATTCTTTATGTGTTTTATGTGTAACTGGTTCCAAATGGAAATAAAGTACTTGGAAATATTTATATGCTTTTGTGTTCTAAATTTTCATATGTGACAATTCGAATTTACTGGTAAATTAAAGGTACTATATCGATATATACACTTAATTAAAATAACATCTCAATCTGGTTTTGAATTGTCTGCAGTGCATTCTTCTTTAATAACAATACTGTTATATACAGTAATTTGAGGTGTGCTCGTTATTGCTCCTACTTTCAGTGGTAAACATTCCGGTATTACTTTCCACAAGCAAACTAAAAAAAATATATAAACAATACCGGTAGGTATTATATAGATTATCCTAGTCTATCCTATGTAAATACAGATTTAGAAAAGCCGCATCCTTGTATAGCCCGCAGCCCTCTCTTCAAAAATGTAAATCCGTGTATAAGCTGCGGCCTATACACGTGAAAATACGGTTTTTATTTTGAGACCGAAGAATATTCCAAATTGAGCTTGTAAATCCAGGACAGTAGGCAGGGACTGAACTGGGTCGAGAAGAAAGACCAACATATCATTGGCGAAAGCTGCAGACTTGAAATGAGTATGGCCGAACCTGATCCCCTTAATAGCCGGATTGCCTTCATAGGCTCGTAGCAGAGGGTCTAAGGATAGAATGTATAACAGCGGGGAGAGCGGGCATCCTTGTCTTACCCCCTTCTGGAGCTCAAAACATTTTGACATAAGTCCATTGGCCAACATGCTGGAACTGGGCTGTTAATATTGCTCCCTCGAACCCAAATCTGTTCAATACTGAGAAGAGGTACTCCCATGACACTCAGTCAAACGCCTTCTCTGCGTTGAACCCCATCGCCAATGCAGGTAACAAGGCAGTCTTACAATGGAACATTGCTAGCCATAGACGTACTATATTGCTAGCCATAGACGCACTGAAAACTTGGCTGTTCTCTCAAGCCTTTCCAGGATGAGATTCTCCCCAACTAACAATGACTTGCAAATCTTTATTGTATATAGTTGCCTGTTGCACATTTTCTTAAAAAGCATTATCTAAATCTAATTCCTTCTACTTTCAATTATCCTGAATTACTCTCCCAGTTCATTGTAACTTTCACTTTATTATTTATGGTTGTCCCCTGGTTTTATGTAAACCGGTACGATAAGACATGGTCTTGAACATCGGTATATTAAAAGAATTTAAATAAATAAATAAATATATGCTTGCCAGTGGTTCTGCCTTTTACAAAGCCCACTTGGCTCTCTGAGATCAAAGAGGGGAGGATGGTATTTATTCTATTTGCTAGTAGTTTTGCAAACAGCTTCAGATCAAAGTTTAATAATGAGATGGGTCTGTATGATGCTGGCAATAGCGGGTCTTTGTCACTTTTTGGCAGAACAGTGATATATTCTGTCTTGGCCTCCTTGGAGAATCCTACCTAAGAACATAAAAACATAACAAAATACCATACTGGGTCAGACCAAGGGTCCATCAAGCCCAGCTTCCTGTTTCCAACAGTGGCCAATCCAGGCCATAAGAACCTGTCAAGTACCCAAAAACTAAGTCTATTCCATGTTACCATTACTAATGGCAGTGGCTATTCTCTAAGTGAATTTAATAGCAGGTAATGGACTTCTCCTCCAAAAACTTATCCAATCCTTTTTTAAACACAGCTATACTAACTGCACTAACCACATCCTCTGGCAACAAATTCCAGAGTTTAATTGTGCGTTGAGTAAAAAAGAACTTTCTCCGATTAGTTTTAAATGTGCCCCATGCTAACTTCATGGAGTGTCCCCTAGTCTTTCTACTATCCGAAAGAGTAAATAACCGATTCACATCTACCCGTTCTAGACCTCTCATGATTTTAAACACCTCTATCATATCCCCCCTCAGTCGTCTCTTCTCCAAGCTGAAAAGTCCTAACCTCTTTAGTCTTTCCTCATAGGGGAGTTGTTCCATTCCCCTTATCATTTTGGTAGCCCTTCTCTGTACCTTCTCCATCGCAATTATATCTTTTTTGAGATGCGGCGACCAGAATTGTACACAGTATTCAAGGTGTGGTCTCACCATGGAGCGATACAGAGGCATTATGACATTTTCCGTTTTATTCACCATTCCCTTTCTAATAATTCCCAACATTCTGTTTGCTTTTTTGACTGCTGCAGCACACTGTACCGACGATTTCAATGTGTTATCCACTATGACACCTAGATCTCTTTCTTGGGTTGTAGCACCTAATATGGAACCCAACATTGTGTAATTATAGCATGGGTTATTTTTCCCTATATGCATCACCTTGCACTTATCCACATTAAATTTCATCTGCCATTTGGATGCCCAATTTTCCAATCTCACAAGGTCTTCCTGCAATTTATCACAATTTGCTTGTGATTTAACTACTCTGAACAATTTTGTGTCATCTGCAAATTTGATTATCTCACTCGTCATATTTCTTTCCAGATCATTTATAAATATATTGAAAAGTAAGGGTCCCAATACAGATCCCTGAGGCACTCCACTGTCCACTCCCTTCCACTGAGAAAATTGCCCATTTAATCCTACTCTCTGTTTCCTGTCTTTTAGCCAGTTTGCAATCCACGAAAGGACATCACCACATATCCCATGACTTTTTAGTTTTCCTAGAAGTCTCTCTTGAGGAACTTTGTCAAACGCCTTCTGAAAATCCAAGTATACTATATCTACCGGTTCACCTTCATCCACATGTTTATTAACTCCTTCAAAAAAGTGAAGCAGATTTGTGAGGCAAGACTTGCCCTGGGTAAAGCCATGCTGACTTTGTTCCATTAAACCATGTCTTTCTATATGTTCTGTGATTTTGATGTTTAGAACACTTTCCACTATTTTTCCTGGCACTGAAGTCAGGCTAACCGGTCTGTAGTTTCCCGGATCGCTCCTGGAGCCCTTCTTAAATATTGGGGTTACATTTGCTATCCTCCAGTCTTCAGGTACAATGGATGATTTTAATGATAAGTTACAAATTTTTACTAATAGGTCTGAAATTTCATTTTTTAGTTCCTTCAGAACTCTGGGGTGTATACCATCCTGTCCAGGTGATTTACTACTCTTCAGTTTGTCAATCAGGCCTACCACATCTAGGAAATAGGCTTCCAAGGTGCCCCCCCCCCCCCAGGTTAACCTTTAATACCTTATAGAAATCTACATTTATCCCATCTGGTCCAGGCGCTTTGTGCAGGGGACTTGAGGCGATACCTTCCAGTACCTCCCAGACCCTTAGTGGCGCATTTAAGCACTGAAGTTGAGATGAGGTTAGTCTGGGAATCTGGAGTTTTTGAAAGAAGGTATTTTATATTGCCTCGGCTGAGATTGAGCCTTCTTTATAATATAAATTTGCATAAAAGTCTCAAAGAATTTTGCATATTTCTATGGTTACCGTTTGCCTTTTCCCCTTTCGCCATATGATCTTTTAGGGCCTCTATGAAGTCGTTGCCCCTACTGATTTTAGCTAAATTTGCCAAGAGTTTACCCACTTTATTGCCGAATTTGTATAGATTGTGGGCTGAGGACAGCAGACTTTGTTTGGTTTTTTGAAGTATATTACTATTTAAGGAGTACAGAATGTCTCTGTAATTTTTCTTATTTATTACTGAGGGGTATGCTATTAACTGGGTCTTTGCTTTTTGCAAAGCTTTCCCAAGCTCCAATATCCATTGATTTGTCAATTTTCGTTAGTGGATCGGGTAGCATGTGATCTCTACCCGCATGGTTGCCTTCCCTGCCTCCCAAAAAAATGTGGGGTTGTCTTTGTGTTGGCCATTATGATTCTCATATTCTTTCCATTTGGTTTTTAAGAACTTCTGAAAGTCAATATCTTGAGACAGGTGGGAGGGGAATTGCCAGCATTGCTATTCGGCTTTGGGGCCCCCTGTTTTTATCTCCACCCACAGCATGGAATAGTCTGAGAATTTCTGCTGCTTCTATCTTGGGAAAGCATTCCATGGAGGTTAGGATATAATCAATACGTGACATTGATAAATGGGCCCTAGCTATGTGAGTGTAGTCCTGGAGTTCCAGGTGGAGAATCCACCATGGATCTACAAGCTGGAGCTGTTTGCACAAATATGGAATTCCTTTGTATTTTTCTAATCCTGGAGTGGCTCCTTGGGATGATCTGTCTATCCTCGGGTCTGCCACATAATTAAAATCTCTGGGCATGCAGAAGTATGGCCTGCACTAGATTCATGAAAAAATGATGGCAGTAGGTGTTGGGGGCGTATACATTGCATAGAGTAAGTTCTACGCCGAACAGTTTTCCTTGCACTATAATATATCTATCTTCTGCATCCGCAAATGTCTGCTCCATTGCAAAAGCTACTTGCTTCTCCAGCAGGATTGCTACTCCCGCCTTCCGATTTACTACCACCCAGTCTCTGGCCAATTTCTTTGTCTCTGTAGCAGATAAGTGCGTTTCTTGCAGAAAAGCTATTTTGGCCTTCTGTCTGCGCAAAGATTGTAACATTTTGGTTCACTTTACTAGAGAGCCTAGGCCGGCAATGTTCCACAATACGACACAGAGTACTTCAGTCATATTTTTGTCAGAAATACCATACCTGCAATGTTCTAAACTTAAAAGAGGAGCAGCACATTGACCCAGTTATTGTTCCTTTGTACACTGAGCATAACAATCATCAATACCTGGCAAACAAATGCAACATGGAAATGGATATAGTTATTACTTATGTTCATCATCCCTGCCCTCCCCTGTTATCCTCCTAACCCCAAGCTTTAACCAGCCCAGTTTTAGGCCTCTGTGGAGGCAGAGATACCACTTGATACATCCGAACCGGTTCCCCATCCCTACTCCCGAACAACTTCCACCCTTGTGATACACCTGAATGACAAACATGAACTTTTTAACAGATATGTGGCCCATAAGCCGCGATGATAGCTTTAATGAGGACTGCCTGCCTCAGCAGGAGCCTCAGAGGCAGCCCAACGTCTCAGGTAAGCTCTTGGCCCCGGTCACGGACTGCCGCAGCCGGAGGCCATAACAGTACCCCCTCCTTTAGGCCTCCTCCTAGAAGGCTTGGGTTTTCCTGGGTGTTCAGAGTGAAAGTTTTTGAGAAGAGTCTTATCCAGGATGTTCTTAGCAGGCTCCCAGGAATTCTCCTCAGGCCCGAATCCCTCCCAAGCCAGGAGGTATTCCCATGTGCTTCCTCGTTTTCGGACATCAAGCACCTTGCACACCTGGTATATAGTCTCTCCACTGCCCTGGGTTGAGGGGCTTCAGGAACCTTCCGAGTAGACCAAGTGAGGACCAACGGCTTCAGAAGGGACGTATGGAAAGAATTATGGATCCTTAAAGTTGACGAAGTTGATAAGTCACAGGACCCAGCTGTCACAGCACCAGAAAGGGCCCAATATACCAGGTGGCCAATCGCATGGAAGGGACTCTCAAATGGTTGTGCTTGGTGCTAAGCCACACCTTTTCTCCCGGTCGGAACCGAGGAGCTGGTCGTCAATGCTTGTCAGCAAAAGTCTTGGTAGTGTGAGCCGCTTTTTGTAGCATCTGTTGGTTATAAAACCAGAGCCGTCTCAATTGTGCAGCAGTGAGCTGGGCTGCCGGTGATGGCAAAGGCAAAGGCAAGGGCAGCCTGGGTTGTCGTCCAAATACAATCTGAAAAGGTGAGGCCCCAGTCGAGGTATAGGCGTGCGAATTGTGCAAGAACTCAGCCCACGAGAAGAGTGCCGCCCAGTCATCTTGACAAAAGTTGACATACATTCGTAGAAATTGTTTTAAGGTACGAGTCATGCATTCAGCCTGACCGTTGGCTTGCGGGTGAATTGCGGTGGTAAAGTCCAAGGAAATGCGAAACTTCTTACACAGATGGGCCGTAAATTGAGGCCCGCGGTCAGAAGCAATGTGCTGCGGTAGGCCGTGGAGGCGAAAGATATGTAGCATGAACAGTGAACTCTCTTGGGTAACCGGACAGACTGTTTTTTCAACTCATAAGTGAGTAAGGAATTGCCTTAATCTACGGGACCTGAGCCGCCGAGATACCTGACGTCAGAGAGAGGGGCTGGAAGACCTACAATATTGGCACTCCTCCAGCGCACCGCAGCCACCGGCGCGCCACCAAAGCCGCGTGCGCCTACAGCTTAGCCCGGATTTGCCTGAATTTACCCGGGTTTTTCTCTTCTTTTTATTTGCAATACTCTCTGGACTTGTGGAATAAAAGCGACAAAGCAGTTCAAGGGGCATCAGAGCTGTCTTAGTTTATTTCATATTGAGGATTCTATGATTATGCCAGCGAAGAGGAAAGGAAAAAAAAGGGGTTTTCCCACCGAACCCTTACCTTCCTTAACACAGCTTGAAATTGACCACTTTTTGACACAACTGGAAGGCGAGGGAGCTAGTGAATCCCAGGGAAGGAGAACGGGAGGCTCCCCTGGATGAAGCATCCCTCAGCCCTGACTATAGACCACCTCCTGCCCAGCGCAGCTCTGAAGATGATGCAGCCCAGTCGCTCACCAATGGAATGGCAGGTGCGATAGGGCAGGTGGGTGCTCTTTTCGGAATTATGTCAGAGGGAGAAAGTTCCTTAAAGGTGGCAGGTGGAGCCACAGAGAATGCTGGAACATCTGGAGCAGGAGAACAGGAACATACTCCCTCTATACAAATAGACGATCTGCTGCGTGTTACAAGTCGGCCAGAGAAGGTAACTCTTGAGGCAATCTGGGACGTTGTGACTGGGCTGAGTTCATCCATCAACAGACTAGAGCAAAAAATTGATTATGTTTCTTCAAATTTCCAAGGAAAGTTGCAGGTTATCCAATAACAAAGTAATGCTTTTGCCCAAAGAGTTGGAGAGACTGAAAATAGTATTAAGTCTCTCCAAAAGTTAAATGCCATAGAAGTTAAAGATCAGTTATTTTGTTCAAGATGTCTTGAAATGATTGAAAACTGTATAAGACATCTAAATCTTAGAATTTTAAATTTTCCTAAGGTGGCAGGTGAATTTGCTTACGCTATAATAAATATGTAATACTAGTTGGATTGTAATGTTAAAGCTTAATTTTGGAGTATTTCTTTTTATTGTCTCCTTATTTTATATTTCTGTTCCTCTTGCCCTACGTTTTCCTAATATTTGATTTGATTTCAATTTAGAATATACAAATGGGAAACTTTCTGTATAAATATGAATATAACAAGTCTATCTTTTTTTCTTTTCTGGTAGAGATGAATAATCTGTAATTATATGAATCAAGAATATATTTTGAAGATTAATTTCTTGATATTTGTAAATTCAAAAAATTATAAATAAAGATATAAAAACAAAAAAAAACCCCATCCCGCTGAATATTTCTAATTAAAGTTATCTGGCTACTTTTACCCAAATAACTTTACACTTAATCAGCTATTTTTTAGCTGGATAAATTATCCAGGATATTCAATAGAATAAACATCCCGCTGAATATTTCCAATTAAAGTTATCCGGCTACTTTTATCCCAATAACTTTACACCTAATCAGCTACTTTTTGAATATTGCCAGCTAGGCAATATTCCAAAAAATATAGTCAGTAAGTAGCAATGACCTATTATTTAAAAAGGTGGTGCACGGGCCTGGTGGCCCAAACCCATGCCCCCCCCCCCCCCTCAATATTGCAAACAAGGTGCCTACCAGCCCATGAGCCCATCCCCACAACTCCTTCAGGTAATATGATAAAATGAAACCATCCCCCCTCCCCATTCCCAGTTCTGAATTTTCTGTAAAAGTGGCCCCATCCTCTTCCTCCCTCCCCCCTCCATTTCTCACCGAGCCCTACTGGTCCCTTGAAAATGTAATTTCTTCACCCGGATCTTGGAAGGCTGCCATTGTGACCTGGGCCCGGTACTGCCAGTATTGCTAGGTGGGAGGCAGGCTGGGATGGTTAAGGTTGGGGTGGGGAGACAGAGGAAGACAAGAATGAAGAGAATGGGGCCTCGTAGTGGCCAGTAGTTGGTGTTCCACTTTCATGCAACAAAACACTGCACGGAGCGGCAGTAGCCACAGAGGCATTCACGGAGTGGGATGCCAGTGCCCAGTGGTTGGTGTTCCACCTTCACGGAGCGGAAGGATGGAGGGCTGCCATCTCAAAAAAATTTTAAAAAAACAAACAAGCAAACAAAACAGGGGTGGGTAAGGGGCAGGGGTGTGGCCTGCTGGTTGCAGCGGTTGCTACCCCTGATTGAGCTGGATGTTCATTAGGATGGCGCTGCTCTCTGCATTGGTGGAGGGGTGGAAGGGAATTGGGGCCGGAGGGTGCTGGAAGCCAATAGAGACGGGTGGGAGGGAGAAGAAAGGGGGAAAAAGAAAAATGGATAAACTGCGTGGCTTGCTGGGCAGACTGGATGGGCCGTTGGTCTTCTTCTGCCATCACTTCTATGTTTCTATGTTTCTATGTTTACAGAAAATTAAGAACAAGGAAGAGGGCCAGGGGAGGGGGAAAAGTTCTCACCCACAGCTAGGACTTTCAAGTTTTTAAATAATACCTGGAGTGGTTTTGGGGTGTGTGGGTTCTCGGGCTGGTAGGCACCTTGTTTGCAACACTGAATGTGGGGTGTGGATTAGGACAGATAGGCCCATGCACCAACATTTTTTTTTTAAAAAGAGGCCATCACTACTTAGTTGGTTATATTGTTTTGAATATAGCCAATTAAGCTAAAGTTATCCAGGAAGATCTTTAGACTTGCTCACTGCCACATCTAGAGACAGACAAATAACTTATTCTGCTAACTTCAAATATCAGATTGATCTTCAAATTCTCTTTACTGAATTTTTACACAATTCCCCTAACAGCGGGTGGTTTCTGTCTCTGCTGTCAGGTCCGTAACATCTCACTAGTTGTACTAAGTAGAGAAATGATTATAAAATGAACCTTAACAAGTAAATACATTTACAAAAAGCCTTCTCCCTCCCCTTAATGATGTGAATCATTATGACCATGAGTATCCATGCCAACATTTAGAAATCCAGTCATACATTAGTCAAATCATTTAGAATCATTCTCTGAGCTCTGTGTGAAAGTGATTGCAAATATTTGTCCCATATTTTCAAAAACAGTCTATGCTTTTTGTGACTCATTTCTAGCTTAGCTATACAATGTTCTGTAATACTCATGGGACTAACAGCATTTCTAAACTATATCATTGCAGGACTCTCAGCTGTTAACCATTTTTGCAATATCAATTATTTTGCAAGACAAAGTATTTTCCTGCTCCACAACCCTGTATATTTGTCTTGAAATGGTATGGTGCTCAAGTTATCAAAAAGAACAATATAAGCCTCTAATGGCACCCGCACCTTTCCTATATCATTAATATAACACAGTATTTTCCCCCCCCAAAATCTTGAATCTGGGGACAGGACCACAATTGATGACCTTATCTCAATAAGGCATTTTTGACATTTATCTGATGGGTCCAAATGTACTAAAAATGCCTGTGAGAAACATAATACCTCGTTAGGAATTTATATTGGGTTTCCCGTAATTCCATATTTCTTGTAATATGTTTAATTCGTGAAAAGAGTTTTAGAAAATAACTCAAGTTCAACCCAACACCTAGTTCTCTTTGCCAACCCTCCCTTTGTGGTACAAACTTGACAGGCACATTTAAATCTTTCAAAAACTTATGAAATAAAGAAATGGTATGCCTTGTCCAGTCCTCCACATCAAAAATATTGATAGGCAAAATTCTTTTTGACTGATGGAGCTCTTGCAGGTCCAGGGAATTTATGTAATTTATTTATTTATTTATTTATTTTTAATTTTTATATACCGACATTCTTACATCCGATGTAAATCATACCGGTTTACATTAAACATGTAATGCCTAATTTATAAAAATGTATAAAAATGTTTATTATCTAATTCAAACTGAGTTTTAAGCTCCTGAAAAGAAAGTAATTTCACATCCTCGGTCATACATTGGGATATACTTGAAGACCTTTAGTGGCCCACAATGAAGGAAGAACGTGTTACTCTTTAAAGATAGGAACTGCGATAGTTTTAACTCAAGTGCATCTTGGTGGACACCCACTTCCATGTTTTCAGTACTGGTAAAATCAGCATGCTTTTCTGAAGATGTATAGGTAATCCTAAAGAGGTACAATGTAGAATAAACCGAAGGCCTAATGGTTTAACCACATCTTGTTCCATCTGTCTAGGGGTGTAATAGCTCGTTCCCATTGTCCACTGTCCAGTCTCCTACATGCCTTAAGTTACATGCCAGGTTATAAAGTCGCAAATTGGCTAAACCTGCATTCTAGTTTCTCATCAGAGTGGTTAAAGCAATCTGTGGCTTTTTCTGTCTCCACAGAAATTGGCGTATTAGAGTCTCAACTCTTCGGATGTTTCTACTATTGAGTAGAATTGGGAGTGTCTGGAAAATATTTAGCCATTTGGGGAAAACAGTCATTTGAAATAAATTTATTCGCCCCGTCAGAGACAATAGCAAGTCCATTCAATCTTGTAGCAAAGTTTTAGTAAAATCATATAATAACTTATAGCTCACCTCAAATATTTTATATGGGTCATTAGGTAACCTGATCACCAGATACTTAATTGATTCTAGTGTCCACCTCATTGGGAGCTCAGGGCCCCATAACTTGGTTACCACATTGCACAGTGGTAGTGCCTTTGATTTCTCTAGATTTAAAGTTAGTCCCGCTATATCCCCATAAATTTTAAAGTTTGTAACCATGTCTTTGGGTTCATTATATGCATTAAGATATTATCTGCAAAGGCCACCACTTTAAACACAGACCCAGCTGGTTTGGCTATCAGGATTCCCTCTATACTGGAATGATTACGTATTTTTGCTAGTAGAGGTTCAAGGGACAGAATAAAGAGCAAAGGGGACAAAAGACACTGCTGTCTCATGCCCTGTTGTTTTTTGAAAACTTCTGATCGCGTGTTGTTGACCCAAATTGCCGCTGTAGAGGCCTCATATAGCAAGCATATAACTTGTAAAAAAAATATCCTCCAATACCATAAAGTTTCAAGGCTTCAAACATGAATGACCAACTTACTTTGTCAAATGCTTTAGTAGTATCAAAACTAAGTAGAAGAGACTGAATGTTCCCATGCTTACTAAATTCCATAGATGTGACTACTCTACATACATTAAGTGCCGGATTTTAAATGCCCTGCGTGCGTAAATCCGGCCGGATTTATGCGCGCAGGGCCCTTGCGCGCTAGCGCGCCTATTTTGCATAGGCCTCCAGCGCGCGCACAGCCCCGGGACACACGTAAGTCCCGGGGCTTCGTAAAAGGGGCGGGGGAGGGGCGTGCCCGGGGCGTGTCAGGGGGGCGGTTCGGGGCGGGACAGGGGGCGTGGTGCCGGCCCGGGGGTGTGGTCGAGGCCTTCGGATCAGCCCCTGGGTCGGGTGATGGCGCGCCAGCAGCCCGCTGGCGCGCGCAGATTTACTTCTGCTTTCAGCAGGCGTAAATCTGCCAACAAAAGGTAGGGGGGGGTTTAGATAGGGCCGGGGGGGTGGGTTAGGTAGGGGAAGGTGCGGGGGGGGGGGGGTGGAAAGAAAGTTCCCTCCGAGGCCGCTCTGATTTCGGAGCAGCCTCGGAGGGAACAGGCAGCGCGCGCCGGGCTCGGCGCGTGCAGGTTGCACAAATGTGCACCCCCTTGCGCGCGCTGACCCCGGATTTTATAAGATACGCACGGCTACATGCATATCTTATAAAATCCAGCGTACTTTTGTTCGTGCCTGGTGCGCGAACAAAAGTACGCGCTCGCGCAAAATTATAAAATCTACCCCTGTGTGAAATGCTTCTACCTTTAACAAATCCTACTTGGTTGTCTTTTATTAAATCAGGGAGAAATTTTGCCAATCAGTCCACCAAAATTTTTGTTATGATTTTCACATCAAAATGATTTAAAGAAATTGGTTGATATGAGTCAAATATCAGATTTAACTGGAAGTTATTCAGCTAATTCGTCCACACCCTGAAACATCCCCAACACACCCCTTACTTATGAGCCGATTCAGTAAAGTCTGTGGGAGAGCAGACGAAAGCCCGCTCTCCCGGTGCGCGCACAGGCCACTCGCCTGTGCGCGCGATTCTGTATTTAAATTAGGTGGTGCTGTAGAAACGGGCAAAAGGAGGCGCTAAATCTTTGCTGGATAATGACTTATCTGGCTAAAGGTTAGATGGATAAGTGTGGGGGATATTCATAACTCGCCATTTAGCTGGGTAACTTCTAAGTTACCTGACTGAAAGGTTTGGATATTGGCTTTTTAATGGTTATGTCGAGGTCCTACTCATCATACATACACGGGTAGATTTTAAATGCCCGATGCGCATAAATCCTAGGGGTTACGTGCGTGACTGGGCCTTGTGCGTGCCACGCACATTTTCAAAGGGTCCCAGCCAGGCGCGTAACCCCCATTACATGCCGAAGTGCCGGGACCAGTGAAAGGGCGGGGAGGGGGCAGGGACAGGTGGGCCTGGAGGCAGCTGGTACAGTGGCCATTTGCCACTGTGCCGGGGAAGCGCGTGCTGGCAGTCAGCTGGCATGTGCAAGTTGCTTCTGCTCCAACGGAGGAGCTTGGCAAGGCTGGAGACATGGTCCACCAAGGACTCCTGGTGGCTAGGAGGCTGCACCAAGGGATGAACTGCATGAACTAATAGGAATTGATGTGGATAGCACATAACAGAGCTCCAAGAATACCTCTGCTGGTGGAGAGGCATCATAGTCAGGGTATGATGAGGCTGTGTAGCAGGTGAAATCGTAACACTGACAATGCTGTCTGTTCTTCATTTCCCTCCCTGCCATCCTTTGAGAAAGAGGTAGAAGCAAATTGATTTTTGCAGTATCTAGGCACAGGCAGTAACACATTTGTTACTGCCGCACATGATCTGTGGAAGAACAGCCTTTGAAGCAGAAGCTTTTCTCTGAAGCAATGGAACTTCTTTAGAGGATAAGATTTTTTGTGCAAAGGACATTGTGTCTTCTACTTTCCTGTTTGTGGCAGTAGAAAGGGTGGAAGGTATAGACACCATGGATGAAACTTCTGTTTAGTGCACAGCTATAGGTTTTTATGTTACCATATCCTTTAGGTGGCCATTCATTCCAGGGGTGGCTTGGGCTGGTCACATCTAACACATAAAGCATAAAACTTGGATCATTTCTCATCAACGCTAAGTCCTGGATGAACCTGGAGAAAACTGTGAAAGGTGGAAAGCAACATTGTTGTCCATTTTATATTTTGAACTTTGGAAAATCTCAGGAAAAGCCTCAAGATGGGAAACAGCCAGGAATACAAAAAGGAGGCCAAACTCTAGCTGGTTCCACACAAACTCACTCTTTATTCACATGCAGAGCCAAAGTACAGCGTATAGGTGCTTACCTCAGCAGTATCACAACCATCAAACATATGCAGTCCTTGCTTAGGCTGGCTTCCTGCCTTCGTTCTGGGGTCTCCCCATCCTTCTGGGCTTTTTGCCTTCTTATCCAAGGCTGCAGAGATCCTCCCTGGCCCAGAATCCTTTGCTGGGTTCGCTCTTAAGGAGGACTGGGCCAGAGAGCTGTGGCTGGTCCTTTAAGGTGTTCTGAGGGAGTTTCTTATATACTCCCTCACATACCCTCCCCCTCAGCTTGGCCTTGTTAGTTCGAGCATCCAGCTGAGCCCGGGCTAATACCCAGCTCCTCCTCAAGGATGTCCCGACTCCAGGTGGACTGCTCTAGCTACCCGTGAGCTGGCCCCACAGGTTTGCAAATTGGGGACAATCGCATCCCAGAATGACCAGGTACGGAACTCGGGAATGACTCCCGCTTCCATAATGGCTTGTTCTGCTGGGGTCATCAGCAGGACCTGACTGGTTAGATACTTCTGTTTGTCCCCATGATTACAAGTAAGTGTCTCTTTCTTCTTATTTATTTATTTATATTTTACAAATTTGTAGCCTGCTATTCCACAGATCTTAGTGGGTAACAAATTACATACATAATACTTATCCCAATACACAACTCTCTGGAAGACACCTACAAAAAAACCAGCCAATTACCTCACCAAAATAAAGCAACTACTAACCAACTTGAGACTTATCCTAAACATTGATAAGACAGAAATAATCATGCTGGATAGAAAGAACAACCCTACGCACTTACCACCACTCAACATAATGAATCAAGACTGCAATCTCCCCTGTCACCCATGCCCACAACCTAGGAGTCATAATCGACAAGGAACTATCCTTCAAGAACCACATCTCCGCTAAAATCAAAGACGGATATCACAAACTCCTAACCCTATGACATCTAAAGCCTTTCCTTTCCCCCAACGACTTCAGAACAGTCCTCCAACTACTCATCTTCTCCAACCTGGATTACTACAACTCCCTGCTATTCAACTTACCTCTCACCACCATCCGACCTCTCCAAATCCTTCAAAATACAGCCGCCAGAATACTCACAGGAACGAAAAAATACAATCACATTACTCCAACTCTCATTTCACTACACTGGCTCCCAATAAAATACAGGATAGACTACAAAATACTATACATAATACACAAAATAATATATGAAAAACAAACAAACTGGCTAAGTGCATCCATAAAACTCCACTCACCAAACCAAAATCTCCGTTCAGCTAACAAAGATCTATTAAAAATTCCACCTATACGCCACACACAACTTACCTCAACTTGGAAGAGAGCCATTTCCCTAGGAAGCCCTGAACTCTGGAACACCCTCCCAACCGAACTGAGAATACAGCAAAACTTAAAATCCTTCAAAAAAGAACTAAAAACTTGGATGTTCACTAAAGCATACCAAAACACCCAATAACTCTATGCTACATATAAACATGCAGAACCAATCCAATGCATGTAAATAACCTGTACAGTTTAACAAATGAACTATGCTTATAACGGCTACGATAACAATGTTAACAAGCACGTGAATTTCTGAACACTCTGTTAAACATCGATACTTTGTAAACCTTTGTGATGGCGAAACCAAACGACGGTATATAAAACATGATAAATAAAATAAATAAATAAGAAATAGAAAACACTGGTTGATGTGCTCTTTTTGGAGCAGGTCCTCAAGAATGAGAGTCTTTCTAGACCCTGAATCTACCAAAGCTTTGGTGGGAACGTCTTCCAGCATCACTAACTCCTTAAGTCCCCAATGTCGAATATCTATCAAATTACAGCTTTGAAGTTTTGCGATAGTATTTGTCCATTCGTGTTCCCACTTTTCATTCTCATTCTGGGGCTCTGTCTCCACCTCCTGCTCCTTCTTGCGCTGTTCCCAAACCATGTCATCAAGCCATAGGCACTCTTTAACCATATGGTCCTCTGTCTTACAAAAACAGCATGCCCATGGGGTGGGTTCCCCCTTAAGGGCTCTTCATTTTCTGCCTTTTCATTTGGGCAGTGGTCTTCCTAAGGTCCATTCCCTGCACAAAGAGCACAGAAGAAAGAAGTATCCAGAGCCTCGTTTCTGAGTTCTGGCAGTATCATTAATTTGAGAATCATCCCTGCTTTGGAGATTTGCCTTTATCCAAGTGGACTTTACCTTCTTGTATTGGTTGTGTCACTGAGCTGATGTCTAGAACGTCTCTTCCCTCATAACGATAGTCCCTTGCCAAATAACCTCTTCTTCCACAGTTAAAGCAAATGTGAGAGACTGTGGCCAGAGGCCTGGGTGCAGAATACAAGCTGTCCGCCTTAGAGGGTTGTTGCTGGGGCCTTCCACTCTCATTGCTGCACCAGGAAGGCTGTGCGGGCTGTCTTTCTAGCCTCCATACCACGTCAACATTAATTCTTTCTGGTGGAAGGCATCTGTCATGTCTAGTGCTTTTTCCAAAGTGACCCCGGGTTGCCAACAGACCCAGTTCCACATGGGCTCATCAAGCCCATTTAGAAACTGTTCCAGAAGCACCTCGTTGTCTGCCTCAAGGACAGTCTTTGCTTCAGGCTGCAGCCATTTCTATCTGGTGTCTTTCAGTCAGTCAAATAGATTTTGGGGACTTTCCCTGAGAGCATAACACTCTGCTGAAACTGTTGACAGAAGTTTCTCTAGCATATCCCCCCTCCCATTTTTAAGAAAATGTATTTTATTTACTTGACGCCTTTTCATTGTAGCTGAAGGCGAGTTACATCCAGGTAGAGCAGGTATTTTCCCTGTCCCCAGAGGGCTCACAATCTAAGTTTGTACCTGAGGCAGTGGAGGATGAAGTGACTTGCCCATCCCTCCTCTCCTCTAAGGTAAACATATTTCGATCTCCTTCATACAGTTTATGATGCAGATTCTGCACTATTTTGATAGACTTCCTCTGACCTGCCTCTATATTTTTTTGGAGATGCAACTTTCAGAATTGGACACAATCCCCCAGAGTAGATTTCAGGAATGATTTGTACACAGACAATATCATCTCCATACTTCTGCTGGTTGCACCTCTTCCTGTGTATCCTAGAATTACCCAGACTCTTGCCACTGTATTTTCACACTGTTATATGCCTTGAAATTATCCGATAACTCAAGGATCCCTCTCTGTTATTTTCCTTTAGATACATTTATAACCCGCACAATCACCATGACTTGGCCCTCTCATGTTTGGTGCACATCTAGTCCCCTCTAATGCTAAATGCATAGCTCTGCACTTTTTTTAAATTAAATCTGTGTTGCCAAACACAGGAAATCATTAGCTGTATTTCTGTATCATTGATTTATCCCAGGAACTTTAACATTGCAGCATCAAGAACAGAAAGCTGTAAAAAGTGGTTAAAAGATGCCAGTTTTGGATATGTTGCTTGGGCATGCAGCATGGGTTGAGGGGAGGGCGATGTATAAAGAGGGGAAAATGGGAACAGAAAGAAAAGAGCTGAGCAGGATTTGATTCTATCATTAGGTTCTGTTTTTGATTTGCAGTTCACACATGGATCCCAAATGGGGAAATGTCAAGACCCATTAGTAAACAATAATGAATTACAGTACTGGTAGAACGTGATCTACATTGCTACTTGGTGGGATTTTCTGGTTGAAAAGATTTGCTTAAGAAAAAACGGAATCAGAATTTGCATTTGTTTTCAGTCAGCTTGACAGTCATTCATTAGGAGTATTGACAAATAAGGCACAGAAGACTGAATTGCTGAAAATGAATGTGTGCGGCAGCATATTCAAAGCCAGACTTCCTAGCAATTTGTAATATTTATGCACCCTTAAGCAACTCATGCTCTGCAGATCTTTCTTGATTTAATGCCATTTGCAAGCTGGAAGATGAAGCTTTTGCATGTTTTTAAATGACAGAGACTAGAATCTGAGAATATATAGAGTCAATGTATTGAAAGGTGATAAAGAATATTAGGGCTGTGGTCAACATCATCACCTTGCACTACATTTGCAAAAGCTGTGGAAATGTAGACAGAACTAGATAATGATTTCTCAGAGCTTATTATCTGAACAGTATGGTGTATTTCTGCAAGATAAAATACTGCAGAGGTATTTGATTGTCACTAAAAGTGACTAGCAGATGCAAAGATAAATCATTTAAAACTGCATCAGTATGTTACTTAATCTTATAAGAGACTTGCTTGAGACTTCTTACCAAAATAATACAATTGCATGCATCATTAATGTGGTATCATCCAGATACATGGTGCGTTAAGAATCAAAAATACAAAGTCTACACTGCAAAGAGTTTACAAACTATCAAAAAGGCACTTCAGGCATCAAGGAAAACAATGTTACCTCTTTTATTAAATTACATTTTATGGATAACCCCTATGTTTAAGAAGGGGTCAATGGGAATCTACAAAGGAAAAATAATGGCATAAAAAAAACTTGTATGAAACAGTTGGCCATGCTAGATAAGGTGCCTCACAGGACTTGGACCACTATCAGTCGAGTCTGAAGATCTGCCCAGCATGCCTTGTCCCATTCCTGTTTCTTCTGGAATGAGCAAACACCAGATGAACTATGCAAGCCAGATGAACTAGGGATATGAGTAACAGCAGTCCAAGCCAAATGCAGCTCTTTGGCTGACACAAGGGATGTTTTTTTTTAAAAAAGCTTCTTGAGGGTCAGCCTGGTGGCTGTGCACGGCCATGTGAAGGCTTTAGGTTTGGATTCCTGGTTCAGAGTTTTTGCTCTCTAGGCTAGTTAGGGATAGTGATGAAGTGTATACAAAAGTATGGGAGGATATGCATACAGAAGACATTTTTCCCACTGAAGGGGGAAGGCATCTGCTGCTAGTCTGCCCTCTGATCTCCTCCTAGAGTAGAAAAGTGGTACCTTCTTGGGTTATTGCAAATATATTCACATTGGGTGTGCCCCAGTGGAGGAAAATCCTGATTGCTACATCCTAATCCAGGGAGCACCCATGGGGTATAGCAGGATATTCTCTCTTGTTCCATGAGATAGCCCAGTTCCACATCCTGATAGTTTCTGACGCAGGAGGATAAAGCCTGTTCCTCCCTTCTTGCTCAAGCAGAACACGATCACCTAACTTTCTGTCTGGACTAGGACAATTTTGCTGATTTCTGAATGCATGTAGAGCATTCAAAATTGATTGTTAGCTCCATCAGACTGATAAGCAACCTCTTCTCCTGAAAAGACCAGGGCCTTTGGTGAGCTTCGCAGGCCAGTCTGGCAACATCTTTGATTAGGACAATTTGGTGATACAGAATTTGAAAGGGAAACCCAAAGTCAAATTGGAATGGGAGAGGTACAAAGTCAAAGAGGCTTTGAGTTTTCTGTGATATCAATTCTCTCCTGCAGTCCCTGAGTGGCTTGTATCCACTGGGATTTTAAGATCATATGGAGATGTGTCATGGGAGTTGCATGAACTGTGGAAGCTATAAGGTAAAATATTCTTAAAATGGACTAAGCTGATGTCTGCTGACTCTAAATTTCTCCTTCCTCTGGAACTAATATACTGTATTTTTGGCCCGATTGATGGGAAGGTAAGCTATAACTTAGTTATATTTAGCAGAGCCCCTATAAATTCCAATATTGGTGTCAGGATCACTTTGGATTTGGGGCAGTTAATGACAAACCCTACTGACTTCAGCATCCAGCAGCTCTGCATGGATTTGTCCCTTCCTGCCCAAGATGTACTCTTGACTAGTCAGTCATCCAAGAAGGAAAAAACACAACCCCCCCAGTTGCACAGAAACACTGAGATAAATGCAAAGCATTTTGTGAATGCCTGCACTGCAGATAATAGAATGCATCAATGGAGATGCTATTTCCCTACCACAAATCTGAGATACTTCCTGTGACTTGGATTTACCTCTCTATGGGTGTACACCTTCTTTAGATCTAGAGAATATAGTCAGTCTTTTTTATTGTTAGGATGGGAATTACTGAGCCCATGGTAATCATCTTGAACTTCTTTCTCTTTGGGAATTTGTTCAAGGACCTCACCGTCTGTAATGGGATGGCACCTCCTGACGTTTTGGATACCAGAAAGTACATGGAGTAGAATCCCCACCTTTTTTATGACCACAAAGGGCAAAATGATTAGCATTCATCAGTACAAGGAATCTCAGAACAGCACAGGGAAGAATAACTGCTAAAGCTGAAAGGAGCAGGGAGCAAAGTGAGAGAAAAAGAAAAAAAAGCTAAGCTGGTAAAGCAAGGAAACAAGACTTTTTTCAGATATGGCAATAAAAAAAGAAAGTGCGGAAAGGGAATTCTAATGTTGTACTTTGGACATTGAAGCTTGGGCCCTTGGTCGCTGTAAGAGATGACACCTCCCACAGGGCGGAGCTCTGTGGGGACTTGCAACGATAGGCTAGCTCTAGGCAGAAATGGACACAGAGATATATCTTTATTGTACTGCAATGTAGATGGTAACCCGAGGATCGGGTGAGGATTCCAGCTAGGAGAGAAGAACCAGATGATAATGTTCCGTCTGTATGTAGCAGAGTGGAATGGCAGTTCCACAGTCTCACCAGGCCTGCAGTGCAGGGTAGATCGGGAGTCTATGGAGAGAGAGATGAGACAAGCAAAGACAGAACAGGAGCGGCAGTACTCACTCTGATGCTGGTAGTTGTAGTAGGAGAGAGCCCCGAGGAGCGAAGGTCTCGGACGAGCAAGGCCCCGAGGAGCGGGTACCGTAGTCATCCTGGTAATAGGTAGGCAACCCTGAAGGGTAAATAGGAGCAAGGCAAGGCCCCCGAGGAGCGGGTACCTTAGGCATCCTTGTTGGTAGCAGATACCCCAGAGGGTAAAGAGGAGCGAGGCAATGCCCCCGAGGAGAGGGTACCTTAGGCATCCTTGTTGGTAGCAGATACCCCAGAGGGTAAAGAGGAGCGAGGCAAGGCCCCCATGGAGCGGGTACCTAAGTCGTCCTGGAGCGAGAGTACACATAGCAGGAGCATCTGGTAATGAGGAGAGATCAGCAAGGAGGATTCCTTGCTAAATCGTAGCTGGAATTGTGAAATGGGTTTAAATATCCTGAGCTTGTGATGTCATGCGGTGGGGACACCCCCGAGGTTCCCACCATGACGCACGTAAAGGACGGGGCTGCGCGCGTGAGCGTGCCCTAGGTGATCCTGGCAGAAAGATGGCGAACGCAATAGCCCATGCCGGTCTGGGGATGCCAGAGAGGTCGGCGAAGTGAAGCAGAGGCAGCCATCTTCCCAAGGTGAACGGAGTTAGGCAGAAAAAAGGTAAGCAACGACAGGCGCAACATATAAGGCCCATATTCAGACATTGACTGACTAGCATTTTAGCTGGACAAACTTATACAGTAAATTTTGATGGGATATTCAGCAGCCCACGCTGGCTATGACAAAGTTAGCCAGATAAGTTTATTTGACTAACTTTAGGACTGCTACTCAGGTCAAAATCTGCATTTATCCAGCTAACTTATCTAGATAGTCAGCTCTGCCCTGGAAAAACCCAGCCCTACTCCTGAGCTATCCAGATAATGTTTAAGTTAGACAAATAGTTATCTGGCTATCTTGGGGCTGGTCGGCATGGTTGGATTTTCAAATCCTAACATTTTTCTGGCTAAGTCCAAAGTTAGCTGGACAAATGGCACAAAATATAGACTTCTATAGAGTCAGAGGAGGACTATGTGGCGGATGTCAAGTATAAAGTGGAAATGCTAAACAAACGTGTTCAGTATCCACTGAAGAAGGGATTGAAGAGTACTGCTGATTGTTAACAGAGGTACCTATGGTAGTGGGGTTAGATGCCACACCATTTAAGGAAGAAAGGCTTTGGGTGGAATTTGCATACTGTAAGTGGATAAAGCTAAGGGACTAGAAAGGATACATTCTACAATATTAAGGGAGCTCAGAAAGGTTCTGGTCAGTCCACTGAAAGATCTGTTCACTAGATCTTTGAAAAATGGGAATGGTCTGTCACAGAGTCTTCACCCAATGCCATAGTTGTTCCCTGCAGAGTTATCCTGAAGTTGCAGGCCACAGTCGGGGCTTCATAACTAAGAAAGTAACTAAGTGGCTTGGGTGAGCCAAGGTTTTGGGAACCCATAGCATGGCAGGACTTCTGGCATGAATCTGAAATCTACAGTGGTAGATAATTGCTAATGTGTTGTCAAAGAGTAGGGATGTGAATCGGGCTTCGGACGATTGAAAATATCTTTAAAAATGGCGCGGGCCATCCAGTGCTCCTACCATGTGACAGGGGCCGGCCAATGGCACGGATACCCTGTCACATGGTAAGGGCAAAGGCCATCGGCGCCATTTTTATTAGTGGCAGCCGATGGCCCAAGAGCGGGAGATCGCTCCCGGGACCCCCACTGGACCACCAGGTACCTGTAAAACGTTTTTTGGGGGGTTCGGGAGGGTGGGGGAAGCTAAGGGATTAGTTTTAAAGGGTCGGGGTGGGTTTTTTGTTTATCGGCTTGGGCGCAGCCGATAAAAAAAACCGCGATCGGGCAGGACGAAAAAAAAAACACAATGTGAATCGGAACCGGAATCAGAACCAATTCCGGTTCCGATTCACATCTCTATCAAAGAGTCAGCCAGTCTTGTGGCTAGCCCTGAGAGTCCTTGCCTGGAGCTCCAGGGATCGAAGTTTCAGCCCACTATTCCTGACAGAACCCCCACCCAACTTGGCACCTCCAGGAGTCAGAGGTCTAGGTTTTTCTGGATATTCTTAATTTGTTAGCAAGGATGTGTTCCGCTGGTCCCCAGCTTTTGTCCTCTAGGTCACAGTCTTTCAAATATATTAAGTAGTGCAGACATCTTCAAATATACCTTGTGTCTATGATTTGGAGGACAAGAAACATGTGGGGATCAATTACAAAAAAAAAAAGCTGAGCTCCTAAATGTAGGTCTTAAAATGAGTGAGACAAGCAATTATAAACCAGGTTCCTTCCCCCACAACTCATTACGTGTTGAAGCCTTACAATGTAGACCAAGCTACATCTGGATCTGAGTGGTGTGTTTTGGACCTGTCTAAAAGAGGTTTGTAACCCTGCAGAGATTGCAAGCCACAGCAGCCAAGGTGAAGGAACATAAAAATACATAAAAAAAATTCCTGGGTGCTCTCCTGTGAATGACAAATGTTCTGCAAGAACAAGCATCTGGCACTCACAGTGTTAACAAGTTGGGAAAAGGGCTAAACTGTTTAGCCTGCCCAGAGAGCAGCACTACTTAGCCAGCAGAGGAGATAAAGGAATGCTGGGAGACCATTTAAGGAAGGAAAAGCACAAACTGGCTGGCTCTGTCTTGTGTGTGAGGGGCAGGGCCAGCCACATGTTGAGCCAGGAATCAGGAAGAGAGGCGTGCATCTGGCAGCCCTACAATCACTTCTTCTCCTGAAGAGCTAATTATCAAGAGTAAGAGACAGAAGTCTGAGATCTGAGGAAATAGAGAGACAGATAGCTGTTCTTGCTTCATAGCCGAGCTGCATGTAAAATCCCAACAAGGAACAGAGGAGCCAGAAGCTGAGAGACTGAGAGATTTCCTATCCAGGCCCAGGAGCACATGGCTGGATCACCATCCTAAGAAACTGAGTTAAGTAATCTAAACTTTGCACACAGGGTATGTTAACAGAGAAGGGAGAAGATTTATTTTCTTGCCTTTTGTCACAAATTCAGTATCTCATCTTAACTACTTCAGCCTTTCAGCCAATGTCAAGCACAAACCCTTGCTGGCAGGTACAGGCACACAAGATAGGTCAAGGAAAGAGAAGCTGATAGACTGTGGTCTTTCTGTATGAGACTGAAACCATGCCAGCTTTCTGTTTAGTATCAAGTAAACCATTTGGAGAAACTCTCCAGAAGAGAGAGAGACCTTCCACATACTGCAGTGCTCATCTATTTGGTTTGTCATCTAGCTGGCTCCACCATCAAGAGGGATTTCATTTTCTTCATTGTTTTTTTCCACAGTTTTGTGTTTGGGACAGGGTGCACTCTTTACAAACTGGTGACATTGGGGTGAATCTGTTCCCCACCCCCCACACACACACTTTGGGAATACTCAGGGATAAATACAATTTCTGAAAGTTGTGTACTTCACTGCTTCCCCCCCCCCCACCCCCCAACATTTCTCTATCAGTGTTCCTTATGTTTTTTTTACTATCCATATGAATATGTTGGTTGCCCTGGCCAACAGGCTATACCCAGTGTTATTTTTGCATTGCTTGATTCAAAATAGGAAAACTGCAAGTTTATATTTTACTATACTGCTGTACTTTTCCCATTTAATGTTCTGGTTGGATTTACTGTCTACTTACATAATACTTAAGGTTAAGTACTGTTTTATTCTGCTGTGATGATTTTATCTAGTCTGTGGTGCCACAAGGAGAGGTTGCTTGGGAAGGGCATAGAATTGTGGTACTGGGGTGACCAGGATCCTGTCTCATTCCCCACTCAGGCTACAAACCTGAAGATAAATCATATTAGTAAATATAATTTCTCATGTGGTACTCCCCACCCCAAGTAGAAGGGTAATTCATAGTCTGGACCAAGGAGGGGCTACATGAGGTTCCTAAGTTAGGCGCTATATCCAGCCAAACTTAGGGTCCTACGTTTTCAGCTGAAAATTCACAGAAATTTAAGGTCTAAAAGTTAGGATCCTAAATTTAGTTCTGCTATTCATTTGCCTAGATTTATGCTCCTAAATTATATACCTAGTTCTGAAAATCAGTGCTCAGCTCCTCACTTTGTTTCTCTGCCCTAATTCCACCCCTGCAGCCACCCATTTCCTAGCTCCTTAAATGTTAGCGCTCAATGAAACTAGGAGCCTGTCATGGCAGGAACTGCCAGTGGGTATAACCCCTGGAGACCAGGTGGGCTGGACACAGGAGTAGCTTTCTTGCACAGGACAGAAACTGCACTGGAATCAGGATTTTCTGAAACAAAACAGAGAACAAAAAGGTTCCCATAAATGACACAGGTCAGGGAGTGCACCACAAGGTACAGGGCTGAGAGACATAGTAATAAGAGACAAGAATCAAGGATAGGGAGGCGCAAACTAGGACCTCAATTGTGTACAAGAACAAACATCAGAATCGAAAAGACACAGACTTAGGCCAATATATGCAAAGCTAAGGCTAAGCCAAGAACAGAGTAACAGAGGCCAACAATAAGGAACAAGGTTAAACTCCATGCTGAGGCTAAGACTAAATAATGATGCACTGTATATGTTCTCTGAGGGATATAATACTGATATCACTCATACACGATATCACCTCATATATTGATCTCAACTAATCTATTACATCTAAATCGACTCATGTGACATGCATGTTATAAAATTGGGCATGTTATAAAATTGGGCATAGATTTGTGCGCGGCGGGTTGCGCACACAAATCTACGCCCGCGCACAAGTCTTAAAATCCGGCCCATAGTGAATTCACTAATAGATTTAAAGGATGTTAATTAGACACATTCCTACTCCCATAGCAACCTAAAACTTAACTAGGAACTGAACAAATTTGAGATGAAGGCAGTAGTCCAGCAGCAAGAGGGAGGTTTCCCAGTCTTTTGCATCGAGTGTCACATGTATGATTTTTTACCCGCCAGTGAGAAATTGTACATGTGCATGCGATGGAAAGAGCTCCTGGCTCTCAGAGAACGAGTCCGATCTCTGGAGGCTAGAGTGGCAGACCTGGAGGAGCTGAGGCAGACAGAGAGGTATATAGATAAGACCTTCAGGGACATAGTAGCCAAGTCCCAACTTCAGACTGGCAGCCCTGATGTGCCATGGAGGAGGAAGGTCTCATGATTGGAGAGCATCAACCGGGTGCAGCAGGAAAGGATCCTGCAGCAAGGACCTGCTCTCTAGGTGGTGTATTGTCCTTTCGCATCAAGGATGTGTCTCCAAGGCCTACTGCCCAGGAGGGAAGGGTTAGGTCGGCCATCATAGTTGGTGATTCGATTATTAGGAATGTAGATAGCTGGGTGGCTGGTGGGCATGAGGATCGCCTGGTAATATGCCTACCTGGTGCAAAGGTGGCGGACCTCACGCGTCACCTAGATAGGATTTTAGACAGTGCTGGGGAGGAGCTGGCTGTCGTGGTACATGTATGCACCAACAACATAGGAAAATGTGGGAGGGAGGTCCTGGAAGCCAAATGTAGGTTCTTAGGTAGAAAGCTTAAATCCAGAACCTCCAGGGTAGCATTCTCTGAAATGCTCCCTGTTCCATGCGCAGGTCCCCAGAAGCAGGAAGAATTCCGGAGTCTCAATGCGTGGATGAGACAATGGTGAAAGGAAGAAGGATTCAGTTTTGTAAGGAACTGGGGAACCTTTTGGTGAAGGGGGAGTCTCTTCCGAAGGGATGGGATCCACCTTAATCAGGGTGGAACCAGACTGCTGGCGCTAACCAGCAGCTGGTGCTAACCAGCAGCTTTTAAACTAGAACAAAGAGGAAAGCCGACAGTCGCTCAGCAGCGCATGGTTCGGAGGGAGGTATCTTCAAAGGATACTAATGATGCATTACAATTAGGGCATCCCGACAGTGAGGTTCCAATAATAAGAAAAGTAGTCCAAGTGTCTGTAACTAAAAACTCACCTAAGCTAAAAAATTCGAACTTATCCCTATCAATTAAAAAGAGGAATGAAAATACAAACAAAAAACAAACTTTGAAATGTTTGTATGCTAATGCCAGAAGTCTAATAAGTAAGATGGGAGAATTAGAATGTATAGCAGTGAATGATGACTTAGACTTAATTGGCATCTCAGAGACATGGTGGAAGGAGGATAACCAATGGGACAGTGCTATGCCGGGGTACAAATTATATCGCAATGACAGAGAGGAGCACCCGGGAGGCAGTGTGGCGCTTTATGTCCGGGATGGCATAGAGTCCAACAGGATAAACATCCTGCATGAGACTAAATGCACAATCGAATCTTTATGGGTAGAAATCCCTTGTGTGTCGGGGAAGACTATAGTGATAGGAGTATACTACCATCCACCTGGTCAAGATGATGAGACGGACAGTGAAATGCTAAGAGAAATTAGGGAAGCTAACCAAATTGATAGTGCGGTAATAATGAGAGATTTCAATTACCCTAATATTGACTGGCTAAATGCATCATCAGAACAAGCTAGAGAGATAAAGTTCCTGGATGGAATAAATGACAGCTTTATGGAGCAATTGGTTCAGGAACCGACAAGAGAGGGAGCAATTTTAGATCTAATTCTCAGTGGAGCACAGGATTTGATGAGAGAGGTAATGGTGGTGGGGCCGCTTGGCAATAGTGATCATAAGATGATCAAATTTGAATTAATGACTGAAAGGGGGACAATAAGCAAATCCACGGCTCTCGTGCTAAACTTTCAAAAGGGAAACTTTGATAAAATGAAAAAAATAGCTAGAAAAAAACTGAAAGAAGCAGCTACAAAGGTAAAAAGTGTGCAAGAGGCGTGGTCATTGTAAAAAATTCCATCCTAGAAGCACAGTCCAGATGTATACCACACATTAAGAAAGGTGGAAAGAAGGCAAAACAATCACTGGCATGGTTAAAAGGGGAGGTGAAAGAAGCTATTTTAGCCAAAAGATCTTCATTCAAAAATTGGAAGAAGGTTCAAAAGAAGAAAATAGGATAATGCATAAGTGTTGGCAAGTTAAATGTAAGGCATTGATAAGACAGGCTAAGAGAGAATTTGAAAAGAAGTTGGCCGTAGAGGCAAAAACTCACAGTAAAATCTTTTTAAAATATATCCGAAGCAGAAAGCCTGTGAGGGAGTCAGTTGGACCGTTAGATGATCGATGGGTTAAAGGGGCAATTAGAGAAGATAAGGCCATTGCGGAAAGATTAAATGATTTTTTTTGCTTCAGTGTTTACTGAAGAGGATGTTGAGGAGATACCCGTATCAGAGAAGGTTTTCATGGGTATTGATTCAGATGGACTAAACCAAATCACGGTGAATCTAGAAGATGTGGTAGGCCTGATTGACAAACTGAAGAGTAGTAAACCACATGGACCAGATGGTATAAACCCCAGGGTTCTGAAGGTACTCAGAAATGAAATTTCAGACCTATTAGTAAAAATTTGTAACCTATCATTAAAATCATCCATTGTACCTGAAGACTGGAGGGTGGCTAATGTAACCCCAATATTTAAAAAGGGCTCCAGGGCGATCCAGGAAACTACAGACCGGTTAGCCTGACTTCAGTGCCAGGAAAAATAGTGGAAAGTGTTCTAAATATCAAAATCACAGAACATATAGAAAGACATGGTTTAATGGAACAAAGTCAGCATGGCTTTACCCAAGGGAAGTCTTGCCTCACAAATCTGCTTCACTTTTTTGAAGAGGTTGATAAACATGTAGATAAAGGTAGAGATAGTATATTTGGATTTTCAGAAGGCATTTGACAAAGTTCCTCATGAGAGGCTTCTAGGAAAAGTAAAAAGTCATGGGATAGGTGGCGATGTCCTTTCGTGGATTATTTATTTATTTATTTATTTATTTATTTATATTTATTTATTTGTATGTTTTTATATACCGAAGTTTGGTGCAGGCCTTTACTCCGAATTACAGGTATAACAACAGTTTATATGAGCAGTCAAACGATTTACATTAATAACTGTGGGAGAATGGTTTAGTAATTATATCAGCTAATTTTAGAGGTTTACAAGAGAAATGCTGCATCATACTGAGTATATTTTACAAGTGAAGAACTACTGGTTACAATGAGACCGACTGATTATAATGATAAGTATAGAGGGTAGATAGAGTTATAAGGTAGTAAAGTGTTTGATGGTGATTATTTTTATTGGGTAGGGCTAAACTGGCTAAAAGACAGGAAACAGAGAGTAGGATTAAATGGACAATTTTCTCAGTGGAAGGGAGTGGGCAGTGGAGTGCCTCAGGGATCTGTATTGGGACCTGTATTTTTCAATATATTTATAAATGATCTGGAAAGAAATACAAGTGAAGTAATCAAATCTGCAGATGGTACAAAATTGTTCAGAGTAGTTAAATCACAAGCAGATTGTGATAAATTGCAGGAAGAACTTCTGAGACTGGAAAATTGGGCATCCAAATGGCAGATGAAATTTAATGGGGATAAGTGCAAGGTGATGCATATAGGGAAAAATAACCCATGCTATAGTTACACAATGTTAGGTTCCATATTAGGAGCTATCACCCAAGACAAAGATCTAGGTGTCATAGTGGATAACACATTGAAATCATCGGCTCAGTGTGCTGTGGCAGTCAAAAAAGCAAACAGAATGTTGGGAATTATTAGAAAAGGAATGGTGAATAAAACGGAAAATGTTATAATGCCTCTGTATCGCTCCATGTGAGACTGCACCTTGATTACTGTGTACAATTCTGGTTGCCACATCTCAAAAAAGATATAGTTGCGATGGAGAAGTACAGAGAAGGGCGACCAAAATGATAAGGGGAATGGAACAGCTCCTCTATGAGGAAAGACTAAAGAGGTTAGGACTTTTCAGCTTGGAGAAGAGACGGCTGAGGGGGGATATGATAGAGGTGTTTAAAATCATGAGAGGTCTTGAATGAATATAGATGTGAATCGGTTATTTACACTTTCGAATAATAGAAGGACTGGGGGCACTCCATGAAGTTAGCAAGTAGCCCATTTAAGACTAATCAGAGAAAGTTCTTTTTTACTCAACGCTCAATTAAACTCTGGAATTTGTTGCCAGAGAATGTGGTTAGTGCAGTTAGTATAGCTGTGTTTAAAAAAGGATTGGATAAGTTCTTGGAGGAGAAGTCCATTACCTGCTATTAATTAAGTTGAATTAGATAATAACCACCGCTATTACTAGCAATGGTAACATGGAATAGACTTAGTTTTTGGGTACTTGCCAGGTTCTTATGGCCTGGATTGGCCACTGTTGGAAACAGGATGCTGGGCTTGATGGACCCTTGGTCTGACCCAATATGGCATGTTATGTTCTTAACAGCCGGATAAGTTATCCGGCTAACTCCGATATTCAGAGATAGCCGGATAACTTATCTGGTTAAGTATGGTCCTGCCATAGAGCTCACCAGAAATTAACTGGATAAATTGCAACAGCATTATTGAATACACCTCCTAAGTTAGCCGGATAAATTTATCTGGATAACTTTGCTCTCCGGACTGTGACCGGATACTTACATCATAGAGAACAACTTGCAAACAAATGCACATGGCAGCATATAGATGCATATCTTGGCTGTGAGCAAATCTATGCAAGAATTTGATAACCTTCAGATATTCGCGTGTTTTATAAGATATGCATAAATCTACCCAGCCAGGCAAACACATAATGCAATCTACCCAGCAACATATGCCTGTCTGTAGGCTTACGCACGAATATATGCAATGCATTGAAACCACATATATCAATGAATTGAATGTGCATACTTTTCCTAATTCATAAATATACACACGAAAGTAAAGTAGGACTTACTCCAGAATTATCCATGTATAATCGGCCAATATTAATACATGTGTGCATAAATTAAATTACCCAGTTTACCAATTAGACCCCCAGTTCGCCCAGTCCTTCTCAGACCTTCCTGGTTCTTCAGCTTGAACTCCCCCCAGTTCATTCTGACCTCTCACCCAGTCAGTACTACATAATAAACACATCTAATATCACTTATGCCAGATAATTAGCAGGTGTAAAAATATGCAAGCAAGTTGGCACATGTATGCGCATGCCTTTTAAAATAGCAAATTACATAGGTGTTGGCCCTGTTCCGGAATGCCCCCAGATCGCTCCTTTTTTTCATGTGTATATGTGTGAGTGAAAATGAAAATATTTGCGTATTTTTTATTTTATAAAATACGGAATATACAAGTAGATGCCACATATCGTACCGTATGCAAATTGTTATGCATATAACATTTTAAAAATTCACCCCATACTCACATACACACACATGCTCTCTCACATACTCACATGCTCATGCGCATACTTCATCTTTCACACATGCTCACACACCCTCCCTTTCTCACACATGCCCACTTACATACACATGCTCTCTCTTTTGCATGCCCTCTCTCACACATAGTCACACTCCCCGCGCTCACATAAATATGCTCATTCATAATTCCTCATTCACATGTTCCCTCACAAAACACACACACACAGATTCCCTCTTTCATATATGCACACTCACATACACATGCTCCCTCTCACAAATGCTCAGTCACACACCCACATTCCCTTCTCTTACTCTTACAGAGTCTTCTAGAAGCACAAGCAGCACTAGTAGCCTTGCCATTCAGCCTTGTGGCTGACAGGATAATGCCTTCTTTTGGCTGCAGGGGCCAATGCTGCTCTACCTTCTGTTCCTGCTCTTTTCTTCCACTGTACAGCTGACACTGCTCTGCCTAAGCTTCTCCTTCTTTAGGTCTACACAGAGGACACTGTTCCTCCTTCTGCTTCTCTCAGTCCATGCTGTTCCAGTGCCTCCTCCCTTTGGCTGCATAAGTCATTGATGCTGACTACTCATTCTGCCACAGCATCTCTTTCTTCCTGCCTGTGTGGCCCAGAAGAGGAAGTAGTGGCATGTGGGCCTGGGTGGACAGGAAGAAGGAGATGTCATCGCTGCTGCCCCCAGAACTGTGGCATCCTAGGCAGCTGTCTTCCAACAGATCTGGGAGGACGTCTCAGTCATTGCTCAATAGCAACATCTAGTAGACAGATTTAGGGTTCAGTTTAACCAGGTTCCAGAGAGAATTGTAGTTTATGACCTCTAGCAGAGGGCAGAAGTAATGATGGATGGCCTAAGTTGAGAGTGAGTTATAAAAATAAAGGACACAACTCTGAGTAGTTGCAAATGAATGCTCATGGCGCTACAAAGGTTGGTTCCAATTGAGCTAGAAGCTCAAAGAAGCAGAATGAAATTGCTGGACAAAAAAATACACACACATCCCTCTCTTGGGCATCTAATTAAACCACAGAGGCTTTATATACAACAGTCCAACTAAAGTGTCAATGTCACTAATGAATGAGTCATTTTATCCCATAATATAATGTCCCTAGTTCTTCCTGTCCTCTCTCCATCAGAAATTATCACAGGAAGATCAACATGTGCTCAAGCAAAGATCTGACTGACTGTTTCCTTCACGAGATCAAAATCAAATACAGAAACATTAAGGATTGGTAATGACTTATCCTAAAAGGTTATTGATACAAAAAAGCCAATAAAAGTTAAAAAAACAAAACAAAACATGTGCTATTGGAAATAAGCTCTGGTACATTTCTGAATTTACTTATAAAGTTCCTGTTGTCTTAGCTTCCATAATACTACAGCATTTTATGGTATTAACACTGAAGTCATTAGATTTCATAAATTAAATGTCATTATTTCATTACTTATAACTTACAAGAGCCTTCTCCCACCGCAAACAGATCATTGTACCTTGGATTCCTGTAAAAGACCAAGATTAAATATAAAAACAATTGAAAATCAAAGTCTTCCCTTCAGACTGATCTAATTTATAAAATCAAGACTCTTCCTCCTGAAAAGAGGGCAGGTCTGCTTCTAAGCAAGAAAAGGAGTATAACAAAGGGAGTAAAATGTCAAGAACTGCAGAAGTGCAAGGGAAAATAGCAAGTTCCTTGATGCATGGACAAAGTAATCATGCAAATTATCTTGTTCCACACCATATACAGTGATGGTGCCATACAAATAGGAATAAAAAAACATCTCATCTCATTAAATGAATTGTCAAAATATTTCTACAAATTGACTGGGTAAATGTATTTCCATTAGAGATGGATGAAAATATTGTTATTAATGATCACTTAAACTCAACCCATTGTCTATCAACTACCAATCTAGAAGAGTTTTCTTGATCACAAACATATATTAGAAATAAACAATCTGGACATGTGAACAGAAACTTAGAAGACGTCAGCAGAATTTGGTCCACTCAGTCTACCCATTGTACTTACTGCCTGTGAAGTCACATGTCTAGCTCTTCTCTTTCCCTCGGCTATTAAGGTCCCTTCGATGCTTTAATTCTACCACTGTTTTGGCTCCTACAACCTACACTGGAAACCTGATCCAGGTTTCCACCACATTTCTCAGTGTAAAAATATAAATGAGCATTTTACAGCATACCAAGTATGATCTGAGATTTTACAACAAGCCCAGGGATTTTGCCAGTTCATTCATTTCATAAGCATGACTGCTATAAAGAAAACTCCACCCAACAAATATTATTCAGATAATAGGTAGAGTTTTAGATTGTGGATCTGAATATTTTTGCTCATATTTAGTTAATAAGACATAGAGGAGAGGGACTAGGTGTTGGATTAACTATGATAACCAGAAAGGTAGAGGAGCAAAGAGGAAGACAACAGAAACCTATGAAGGTAATGAGCAATGTCCAACATGTAGTCAGGCTTCTATAGCTGGCAGCTGGGACATATCCTTAGCAGCAGAATAAATGGACAAACAGAATGAAACAATTAGGGGCAGATTTTAAAAGATACGCGCGTGGCCTACATTTGTGTGCGCTATCCCACGAGCACAAATGTGCGCGCGCATGTTATAAAATCAGGGGCTGTCGTGTGCAAAGGGGTGCACACTAGTGCAACTTGTGCGCGCCGAGCCCTTGGGGAGACCAGCTGGCTTTCCCTGTTCCGTCCAAGACCGCTCCGAAATTGGAGCAGCCTCGGAGGGAACTTTCCTTCCCCCCACCCACACGTACCTTTGTTGTGGAAGTTATGCCTACCAAAGGCAGGCGTAACTTGCACGAGCCAGCCAAGTGCCAGTACGCGATCCCCTGGCCCAGGGGCAGTACAGAGGCCTCTGACCATGCCCCCGCCCCGCCCCCGGACCGCCCATTTTTTTCAAGCCCCAGGACTTACACGCATCCCAGGGCTTTATGCGTGCCACCGGGCCTTTTGAAAATAGGCCTGGCTCGCGTAACTCCCCTACGTAACCCTTTGAAAATCTTCCCCTTAATTTTTCCCTGTCATTATCTAGAAGTTTGTGTGAATGAATGAATAAATAAATAAATCTACTATGTTATTATATAATAGCACTGGGAATTAAATTCCTCATTCATTCACAGTTCATGGATCGTGGAAGTGCACCTTTCATGGATAGTGGAAGTGCACAGTGCACAGTGTTGCACTGTGGATACAGTGCAACATCTAAATGTTGTCAGACATGAAATAAGTCATGTGGAGTCTACCCTTCTATTAAGTTTTACTGTAAAAAGGAAGGGGGTCATTTTCTCATACTTCAGTCATAGTCAACTTTTGTCCTTGAGGGCTGTGAACCATTCATGTAGTCCAAATATCCACAATAAATATTTGCAATATATATTTGCAGATATTTGTTCTGTCAACTAGATTCATTTGTTTATCCTGAGAGCCAGTCCTATTTGTATTTCCTTATACGTCTTTTCCTTATACGTCTCCAAAGGTTAACTGCAAACACAGAGCCTTTTTTGCTTGGTAAAATGGCATCAGCTCCAAGCAAAAGAAACTGAATCACCAGCAAGACAAGGCAGAGATCCAAAGAAGGACACCTGATATAAAGAACAGATGGTGGCAAAAGACAGGGAAACCATTAACCTTCACTTGAAGGAAAAAGCAGAGTTGCGTACCTGTAACAGGTGCTCTTCAGGACACACCTGAGAGCTGATGCTCACATGCGTGACACACTGAACACATGACTATCATGGGACTTAATATAAACATATGTTCTGCATCCACAGGAGTCCCCCACTTCCTAACAATGGGGGCAGAGCAGAACTAAGACATTTCCCTGTACAACTCACCATACAAAAGATATTCTGATTCTGGTGTCAGCTCAATAACAGCATCACAAACTCTCTCTACTACTAGGTGTATTGCAAAATAACAAAAACAAACCCCACTCTATACATGTTTATCAAACCTGCCATACCTCAGCTGCACTAACTCCAAGAAATGAAATAGCAATAACCCTACCCTTGAAAAGGCAGCAGTTCACCACCAGTGCAATATCATATGGAGAAAATACAACAAATAAGGTGGATACAAACCTCCAGTAAAGTACCTCATCTCAGTCACATACACACAGAGCACAGACAGACCTGCCTTCACCTAATATAGAATAAAAGACCACAATTTACAAATGTGGAAACAAAACCTGGAATGGAAACCAAGACCAATTTCTGCATGCATATTCTCAAAACTGACATAGTATGGGCCTGGTACCTCGTCACTCCCCTCCATGCCCCCATCAACCCTCACTTCTCCCAACTACTCAATCATCCCTTCACATGCTCATATCCCTGTCCAACATTCCCGACACTCCACCCCACATCTTCTTCCTCATGCCCCCTCTCTCCCCGTTCAATCCTTTCTTCCCTTCCCTCTCCCCTTCCCTACCCAGAATACCTCTGCCCTTCTCTTTCCTACCCCTTCCTGCTCAGCATCCACTACTCCCCACTTCCCCACCCCCCCAACCTAGCAACCCTACACCTCCATCTCTCCACTTCCATCTCTCTTCCCTGACCAGCAGCTCCCAACCCTCCCTCCTCCACCTCTCCCTACCCAGCAACCCCAACCTTCTTTCCCCCACCCCTTCCTCCCTATCTTCCCACGCCTTCCTGCCCAGTACATTTCTCCCTCCTCCTGGCCCCCAGCCAGTAGAAAAGACTTCAGTCTAATCCAGAGTCTCCCTCCCTCTTTATCAGCAGCAGATGAGGGCAAGAAGCATTGAGGAGAGGAAGATGAGGAGGTAGCAGCAGTGGATCTACAGAGCTAGCACCTTTCTCCCTTATTCTCCTGCTTTCACATCCAGGCCCCATAGGGTGAAGAGAGCATCAGCAGCCTCACTGCCAGGCCAAGATAAAGTTAGTGTCCTGCCGGGCCCATATGAGCAGGAGTTTGTATTATCGCGCTCTGATCTGGGTGAAGGAGGAGGGAACAACCTCCCATTGGCCAGGAAGAGGAGAAGGAAGCAAGAGCAGCTTCCTGTCATACCCAGTAAAAGAGATCAGCCAACTCCTGCCCAGACTGATGAGGAAAGATCAGTCTTCTGCTGGCTCTGCAACACACCTCCCAGGGCTTCACGACACATTAGGGTGAGCTGACATACATGTTGAGAACCACTGCATTATACCATGCATCCATGTGAGGTCCCTTTAGTCTAATACTATAGCAAAGAAAAAAAAAACATGTAGTGGAGACCCAACTCCACGGGGAGGTGGGCAGGATGGCACAATAACTGCCATCCTGCTGTCCTAAGAACACCTTTTACAAGTAAGCAACTCTGCTTTCTTCAAGGACAAACAGGATGGCAGGCCTCTCACTTGGCCCCCAACAAAAAAGTGGACAATATAACAGCGCCAATGGGCACAACAACATTTTTCTTACCAAGAGGCCTTTTTTATATAGTAAATACCCTAGACGGAATCAGAGCTGGGTTCTACACCTTAAACAAGTTCTAGAGTAAAGACTGCGAAACTAGATGTCGCATCAGCCATCCCCGTCTAAACAGTAGTGCAATGTGAAAAAGTGCACAGAACTCCAGCCCGCTGCTTTGCGGATCTCATCCAAGGGGTCTGATCACAAGTGAGCCGCTAGCGTTGGCCATGGCTCGAGCAGAGTGAAGCTTGACATGGCCCACAAAAGTAAGGCCACATGGGGCATAATAGAAGGAGATGCAATCTGTTAGCTAATTGGAGAGTGCCTACTTGGCAACAGCGATCCCCATCTTACTCTGATTGAAAGAAACAAAAAGTTAAGTAGACTTTCTATGGGCTTCTGTCTGCTCCAGATAGAAGACCAAAATCCTCTTGCAGTCCAGACTGTGCAGGTCTTGTTCATCTTGATGAGCATGAAGCCTGGGAAAATAAACTGGAAGGATAATTGACTTAGGAAACCTATTTTCCTGCATACTCTATTTTTTAATGTAAACCGATATGATTTGTATCTGATACAAGAATGTCGGTATATAAAAATGCAAAATAAAATAAATAAAAAAAAAAAAAAAAATTGACTGATTAAGATGGAATTCCTACACTATCTTAGGCAAAAATTTAGGGTGTGAATACAAGACCACTCTATTATGAAAAAACTTAATGGAGGTTGGATTAGTCACTAAGGATTGAAGCTCACTGACTCTGCACGATGAAGTAACCACCACCAAAAATACAACCTTTTAGGTCAGGTACTTCAGATCACAGGACTGCAGCAACTCAAAGGAAGCTTTCATCAGTTGGGAAAAACCCACATTGAGGTCTGATGACACAACAGGAGGTCTGATGGGAAGCTTCATATGAAGCAGACCCTTCATGAAAGGTACAACTAAAGGCTGTACAGAGATGGGCTTACCTTCTACATGGTGATGATATGCACCAGTTGCACTAAGATGTACCCTGACAGAGCTGGTCTTAAGGCCAGGATTAGAAAGATGTAGAAGGCAGTCAAGCAGTTTTTGTGTTTAGCAGCAGAAGGAGGTCTAAGGCCCTTTGTTCACATCACATAGTAAACATCCTCCATTTTAGTCCATTGGACTTTCGGGTGAAAGGCTTTCTGAAAGCTAAGAGAACATGAGACACATCATCTGAGAGGTCAAGGGGATGCAGAATCATTCACTCAACATCCTAATGGTAGGCAAGAAGACCTGGAGATTGGGATGATGCAATCTGATTGACCTTGAGAGATGAGATCTACAGAAGTCCTCAGTCTGATCGGTTTCCAAATAGTAGTGCTGCGCCTGAAGGAGTGGAATCCAAATCTGACTTGTTCAATGGGGGGCTATGAGGATCATAGTCCCCTTTTCTTCCCTGAGCTTCAACAAAGTCTTCATGATGAATGGAACTGGAGGATATGCATGCAGAGTTCCCTGGCCCCAATGGAGGGGAAAAACATCCAAGGCTAGCGTTCCACACACCCTATAAGTAGAACAGAAGAGAGGGATCTTTCTAATCCAAGAAGCTGCAAATAGGTACATCTCCGCAAATAGGTACATCCACAGAAACAAAAGTCCCACTTAATAAGCCCCTGGTCCAGGGACCATTCATGGAGTCTTAAGTATTGACCCAGTCTGTTCACACCCCGTTCCCCATTCCGGCCAGGTTGGTGGTCCTGAGCACCATCTTTTGAGAGAGTACCCAGGTCCACAGCTTAACCACTTTGTGACAAAGGACGTAGGCTCCTGTATCTCTCTGCTAGTTGACGTACTATATCACCACTTGTTTGTCTATATGGATCAGTACAGTTTTGTTGGACAGTCGAACTCTGAATACCCATAGCGCACACCGAATCACCTGGAGATCCAGGAAGTTTATCTAGTACTGATGCTCCCAGGTGGAACAAAAGCCCTGGGTATACAGCCTATCTACATAAGCTCCCCAACCCAAATTGGATGCATTTGTAGTTAGGACAATTTGTACTGGAGGAATTTGGAAGGGAACCCCTGTGTTGCGTCTGTCGGTCTCAGATGGCTTTGACCTCTGTGCCTCCCCTTTATTCCTTCTCTCTCCTCAAGCCTTGGGAAGATGGCTGCTGCCGCGTTTTTATGCAGCTCTCTCCGGCGTCCCCAGGATGGCATCGGCGACGGTGTTCGCCATGATTTTCCTGAGGGCCTCCTAGGATGCGTGTGCGCATGCCACCCACGTCTTTATCCACGTCATGGCGGGAACTTCGTGGGCGTCCCCTCCGAGTGACATCATCACATCCTGGTATTTAGCCTGCCCTTCGTTTGCTAACAAACTGAGTTAGCAAAGATTGGATTGGATTGGACTGCCTCCGGTCTAAGCTGCTCTGCCGCTTTCTAGCTGCTGCAGGAAGATCTCTCTCTGCCCTTGGGGGTAATTCATCGCTAACCTGGGTAACCACTCCTTCGGGGCCCTTATGCTCTCTATCAGGTACCTATCTGGGATATCGGGTACTCGCTCCTCGAGGGCCTGCTCTCCCTACTCTGGTGCCTACTACTGAATTACTTCTGCCTGCCAGGATCTTCACCAATACAGCTATCTACTTCAGTGAGTACTAACCCTGTCAGTCTGTCTCACCTTCAGCTTCAGCGCTCGGAGTCTTCATCTGGGTCCTTCCTCTGCTACCCTGCGCTGCCTATCATCTACTCAAGTGTGGGACTGGCCTCCTCTGCTGAGGACCTCTGGACTACTTCTACTGAGTTACTTCACTGCTGTCTGCTCCCTGGGCAGTACCACCAAGTTATCAAGAGTTCTGCAGAAACAGCGAGAACCGCTTGTACGCCAAGTTGACTAAATGCAAATTTCACAAAGAATCCGTGCCCTTCTTAGGTTACATTGTCTCAAACATAGATTTCCAAATGGACCCTCAGAAGCCTGAGAGTATTCAAAAATGGACACAACCCACTGGCCTAAAAGCTCTAAGACAATTTTTTGGATTTACCAACTACTACCGGACCTTTATCAAAAATTACTCTTCATTGACTGTTCCATTAACAGCGATGACTAAAAAGAGAGCCAAAGTTGCCACTTGGTCTACGGAAGCTGTGACAGCATTTCAGAAGTTAAAAGACGCCTTCTCAAGCAAACCATGTCTCCGCCATCCGGATCCTAAGCGACCCTTCATTGTGGAAGTCGATGCCTCTGATGTAGGTGTAGGGGCCGTGCTAAGCCAGACCAGTGATTCTAAGATCTTGCACCCCTGTTCATTCTTTTCCTGACACTTCTCGCCAGCGGAGAAGAACTACAGCATTCGGGATAAAGAACTGTTGGCAATAAAAATGGCATTTGAAGAATGGCGCCCCTGGCTTGAAGGTGCACAACATCAGATCACTGTTTACACTGATCACAAAAATCTGGAGTACCTCAGTCACGCTCAACGCCTCAACTATAGACAGGGGAGGTGGTCCCTGTTCTTCAACAGATTTGACTTTTTGCTGAAATATCGCCCTGGTGACAAGAATGTCAGAGTAGACGCATTATCTTGCTCTTTCCTCTCAGAGGACATACCTGATGAACTCGAGCATATCATTGACCCGAAGAGAGTTATTCTCACAGCTACATATCCGGTACCCCCGGGCAAAACCATTGTACCCTGCAAGCTAAGAAAGAAATTGCTAACATGGACTCCCGATTCGAAACTGGCCAGACACCCTGGTCAACGGTGAACACTGGCTAAGCTGCAAAAGTACTATTGGTGGCCCACCATGAAAGAAGACACTCTTGCATACGTAGCCTCCTTTTCCATTTGTCCAGACAGAAACCTCCGCCCGGAAGTCCTTGGGGCCTGCTTCAACCCTTGCCTGCACCGGATGAGCCCTGGACCCACATTGCAACAGATTTTGTACTGGATCTGCCACTTTCTGACGGTAACAATACCATTTGGGTTACAGTGGATTGATTTTCGAAGATGGCTCACTTTGTGGCTCTCCCTGGCTTGCCGTCAGCCATGGAACTTGCTAAATTATTCATCAGTCACATCTTTCACCTAAACACATTGTTTCTGACAGAGGAGCTCAATTTACAGCAAAGTTCTGGAAAGCCTTATGTAAGAAATTTGACATCACACTTGACTTCACCTCTTGTGTACCATCTGTTGCGATCGTCGCTGCCCGACGTCTCCACTACACCCACCTTACCTCCTTGGCGACTCCCTCTTGCTCAAGTGGAGGGTTGGCTGCCACGGCGTCATTCTGCCATCTTCCTCCGGTGTCTCCGGAGCGGCTCGACGCTGCAATCCGCCATGTTTCACAAGGGCCTAAGGGCGCGCACGCATGGCACGGCCCCGACTGATGTACCAGCAATGGTGCGAACCTCAGGGGCGTCCCCCTCAGCAGTACTGGATATATAAGGTCTTAGAAATCACTAGCTAATCGAGTTAGCAAGGGAATGGATTCGTTCTAAGCTACTCTGCCTCCTTGGACTTATCAGGGGTACCCGCTCCTCAGGGGCCTCGCTCTCTCTTTGTTTTTCAGGTCACAGTCAGGAACCAGCACTCGCTCCTCGAGGGCCCATATTCCCAGACTGGTTTCTGAATACTTATTCTGCCTGGAAGTCATTGCTGCCTACTACACCAGTGAGTTACCATCTCTCTCTCAGAGCTTTCCCTGGAACCAGGTACTCGCTCCTTGAGGGCCTAACTCATTCCAACACCTGGACTACCATCAAGGTTCTGTTCCTGAACTCTGCATTCTCTGCCTACTCACTATATTCAACTTCTCTTCAGCTCAGTTATCCGGGATCGCTGTTCCAGTACCTGAGGGACCACAGCCCTGCTGGGCACTTCTAGCTCACTACTCCCACCTCTGGTGGTTCATTATACTGTTTAATAAAAGAACTAGTGTGTGTCTATCTCCATACTCTGAGCCTGACCGGTGGTCCCTCTCGGGATCTTCCCCCAGGGGCGTGGTCATCTGCCACCGGCCCAAGGATCCACCCACAACTACCTCAAACACCAACACCATCCTCAGTCGAATGGCCAATCTGAGAGAATGAATAGAACTCTCAAACAGTTCCTCCGCGCCTATGTCAGTTCACGTCAGAATGACTGGGTTGAGCTGTTGCCCTGGGCTGAATTCGCCATCAATTCGCATCCAGCATCATCTACTGGATCTACACCTTTTGAAGTGGTCTAGGATGACAACCCTTACCACCTTTACCACTTCCACTTTCTGTGTCGTCCCCGGCAGCTCAATCTACTGCCAAAGATATACAGGAGCTCTGGAGAAAGACTAAAGAGATGCTCCAAAAAGCAGGACAAAGAGCAAAGAAAGGCTATGACACTCACTGATGCAAGGCTCCTGAATTCCAGCCTGGTGATAAAGTCTGGCTGTCTACCAAACATCTGAGACTTAAGCTTCCATCTGCTCAATTTGCTCCACACTTTGTCGGACCCTTTCCTATTCTCTGACGATTGGGCTCACTCACCTACAGTCTGAGACTCCCTCCAGCTAAGAAGATTCATAATGCATTCCATGTTTCGCTGATGAAACCGCTTCTTCTGAGCGAGTTTTCCACCAAGACACCTGAACCTACTCCTGTTGATGCAGAAGAAGACATCAAGTACAAGGTTGATGCCATCCTTGATGTAAGAAAGAGAGGCAGAGTTTTGGAATATCTTCTGTCATGGGAGGGATATGGACCAGAAGAAAACTCTTGGGAACCATTGGCTAATATCATGGTCAAAGAGAAGCTTCTTCAATTTCATCGATCACATCCTCAAAAACCAAGACCAGGTAGGGGGTCTGGAGGGGGCCCTATGAAGGGGGGTACTGTTGCGTCCATCGGTCTCAGATGGCTTCAATTTCTGTGCCTCCCCTTTCTTCCTTCTCTCTCCTCAAGCCTTGGGAAGATGGCTGCTGCCGCATCTTCATGCTGCTCTATCCGGCGTCCCCGGAACGGCAACGGCGACGATGTTCGCCATGATTTTCCTGAGGGCCTCCTAGGATGCATGTGTGCACGCCACCCATGTCTTTATCTATGTCATGGCAGGAACCTCGGGGGCGTCCCCTCCGAATGACATCATCACATCCTAGTATTTAGCCTGCCCTTCGTTTGCTAACAAACTGAGTTAGCAAAGATTGGATTGGATTGGATGCCTCCAGTCTAAGCTATTCTGCTGCTTCCTAGCTGCCGCAGGAAGCTCTCTCTCCGCCCTTCGGGGTAATTCATCGCTAACCTGGGTACCGCTCTTCGGGGGCCCTTATGCTCTCTTTCAGTTACCTATCTGGGATATCGGGTCCTCGCTCGAGGGCCTGCTCTCCCTACTCTGGTGCCTACTACTGAATTCTTTCTGCCTGCCAGGATCTTCACCAATATAGCTCTCTACTTCAGTAAGTACTAACCCTGTCAGTCTGTCTCACCTTCAGCTTCAGCGCTCGGAGTCTTCATCTGGGTCCTTCCTCTGCTACCCTGCCCTGCCTATCATCTACTCAAGTGTGGGACTGGCCTCCACTGCTGAGGACCCCTGGACTACTTCCACTGAGTTACCTCACTGCTGTCTGCTCCCCGGGCAGTACCACCAAGCTGTATAATATATACATATTCTCTGTGTCTACGTGTATAGAGTCTAGCCTAGTACTGTGGTTCCTCACAGGGCTCCTCCCCGTGGGCGTGGCCATCACCGCAGTACCCAAGAATCCATTCCAACACCTTAAAACCATAACACCCTGCACCAAAATGGAAATTTTCCGCCACCAGGACAGACAGTCCCAGAGTAATTTGGATGCAATCCCAAAGATTCTGAGTGGCCTGAAGCCATCTGGGTCCACAGGATCCATTGGACTCTTCACAAATATAGATGTGTCAAGGAGATAACATGAACGGTTGCGGCCATGAGGCCCAACAGCCTTAACATGTGCCAAGCTGATGTTTGTTGACTCTGTTGGATCTTTGCCTCAATGGCCATCTGGGTGACAGCCCATTACTGTGGGAGGAAGATTCTGGCCTGAGTCCTGTCTAATAGAGCTCCAATAAACTCCCATTAAGCTGATGGGCTGAGATGAGACTTGGTGTAGTTGATGACAAACTCTAGTAATTCCAACACCCGGATGGTCATGTGAATAGTGTTACATTGGAGGTGGACCATTGGGATGAGGTGGGGTTGATGCAACCCGTAGGCGAGGACCTAGAGGTCCCCACCATCAGCAGGTGGAGTGGGCTGAAGCTAGAGGCCACTGGAGGCCCCTCATTCCCCTCGGGTTGAACCTTTGGGTGCCGGGGCAGGCAGGACTTAGGTGGGCCTCGAGGTTAGCGAGAGATGAGTAGCTATACAACCTAGAGACAGCAGTCGGTAGATGGCATAGTTCTATCCTGGACTGGATTTGGTACAAGAACTCAGGTGCCAAAGGTACAATAGGAAACTGAAGGCACCCGATCAAAGGAAGGCCTGAGCCTTGAAAGTCCACGTCCAGAGGATAGGCGAGGAGAGGCATCACTGACAGGCTGGATTCGGAGCTGGCTCTGAATGGTAGTTGTGGCAAGCAATGAAGAACTCTGGATGAAGGAGAGTCTGTAGCATAGCCATACAAAGCGAAGGTGAGGGTGCGAAGAAGGCAGGCGTGGTCAGGCAATCCAGAAGTCCGGGGCTGGAGAAAGCAGAAGAGTAGTCAGGCGTAGTGGAGGTCCGGGGCTGGAGAGAAGCTGAAGAGTAGTCAGGCGTAGCGGAGGTCCGGGGCTGGAGAAAGCAGAAGAGTAGTCAGACGTAGTGGAGGTCCGGGGCTGGAGAGAAGCTGAAGAGTAGTTAGGTGTAGCGGAGGTCCGGGGCTGGAGAGAAGCTGAAGAGTAGTCAGGCATAGCGGAGGTCCGGGGCTCGAGAGAAGCTAAAGAATAGTCAGGCGTAGCAAAGGTCAAGTCCAAGGAGTCAATCCAACACATAGACGAACAGGAACTAGGAGAACAGGAACCGGGAACCACAGGAAGACAGGAACACATGATGAGACAATCCAAGGAACAGCAACGAGTACTCAGAGTACTCGGAGACCTGTTGCAAAGGCAACGCTATGGAGCGAGGCCTGAGCTTTTATACGCTGAAGGATCTGATGTCAGCATCCGGGTCCACGTCCAGGTTACCACCGTGGGCCCTTTAAAAGAATCACTGATGCGTGCGCGCCTAGGAAGGGGCACGGAACTGGTGGCAGTGTCTCTCCGCGGGCCACGCTGAGAGGCCCGATGAGCAGGGACATCCTGGTCAGCAACTCTGGGCAACGTGGCAGGGCCGGAGGCACCGGAGGAACCCGAGGTCGGAGCTGGCGGTCCACCGCTGCCAGTGAAGAGGAACCAGCAGCTGGAGTCCATCTGAAGAAGTGAGAGGGCTGTGCCATGGGGCTGCCGTGGGCAGCACGTGAAACCCATGGACTCCCAACACAGGCTCTTGATCAGCCAATCGTTCAGTTAGAGAAACAAATGCATATCTTGTCTGCGTAGGTGTGCTGCTACCATAGCTAAGCATTTTGTGAAGACACATGGAGCAGACACAAGCCCAATGGCAGAACATGATACTAAAGATGCAGGTTTCCCACCATGAATCTGAGTTACATCCAGTGACTGGGGTATATCTCAAAGTGAGTGTAGACGTCTTTTAAATCAAGAGAGCATGGCCAGTTCCCTTTTTGCAGAAAGGGGATCAAGGTACCCAAGGAAAACATTTTGACCTTTTCTCTTTTGATAAACTTGTTCAAGGCTCTTAGGTCTAGGATGGGATTAAGTCCCTCTGTTTTCTTTGGAATCAGAAGTACCTAGAATAGAACATAAGAACATAAGATATGCCATACTGAGTCAGACCAAGGGTCCATCAAGCCCAGCATCCTGTTTCCAACAGTGGCCAATCCAAGTCACAAGTACCTGGCAAGTACCCAAACATTAGATAGATCACAAGCTACTATTGCTTATTAATTACTGTAATAGCAGTTTATGGATTTATCCTCTAGGAAAGTATCCAAACCTTTTTTAAACCCAGTTAGACTAACTGCTATAACCACATCCTCTGGCAATGAATTCCAGAGCTTAACTATGCGCTGAGTGGAAAATAATTTTCTTCGATTTGTTTTAAATGAGCTACTTGCTAACTTCATGGAGGGCCCCCTGGTCCTTCTATTATCTGAGAGAGTAAATAACCGATTTATATTAACTTGTTCAAGTCCTTTCATGATTTTGTAGACTTCTATCATATCCCCCCCTCAGTCGTCTCTTCTTCAAACTGAACAGCCCTAACCTCTTCAGCCTTTCCTCATAGGGTAGCTGTTCCATGCCCCTTATTTTGGTCACTCTTCTCTGCACTTTCTCTGGTGCAGCTATATCCTTTTTGAAATGCGGTGACCAGAACTGCACACAGTATTCAAGGTGCGGTCTCACTATGGAGCGATACAGAGACATTATGACATCTATTGTTTTATTTGCCATTCCCTTCTTAATAATTCCTAACATTCTGTTTGATTTTTTGATCGCCAAGGCACACTGGGCTAACAATTTAAATGTATTATCCACTATGATCCCTAGATCTCTATCCTAGGTGGTAGCTTCTAAGATAGAACCTAACATTGTGTAACTACAGCAAGGGTTATTTTTCCCTATATGCATCACTTTGCACTTGTTCAAGTTAATTTTTATCTGCCATTTGGGAGCCCAATCTTCCATTCTCGCAAGATCCTCCTGCAATTCATCACAATCCGCTCGAGATTTAACTACTCTGCATAATTTGTATCATCCACAAATTTGATCACCTCACTCATTATACCCCTTTCCAGATCATTTATAAATATATTAAAAAGCATCGGTCCAAGTACAGATGCCTGAGGCACTCCACTATTTACCTTTTTTCACCTTGAAAACTGACCATTTAATCCTGTTTCCTGTCTTTTAACCAAATTGCAATCCACAAAAGGACATAGCCTCCTATCCCATCACTTTTTAGTTTTCTTAGAAGCCTCTCAGGCAGGACTTTGTCGAATGCCTTCTCAGAATTCAAATACACCACATCTACCGGTTCACCTTTGTCCACATGTTTATTCAACCCCTTCAAAACAAATATAGGAGATTTGTGAGGCAACCCTCTCTGTCCTAGTGGAACGGGCTTGATTGCTCTGGCCAAGGGAGGAGAACTCCGAAAGCAGTACCTGCTGATGTATTGAGAGCTCCTAATACAGGCGTGGAGAATGATTTGACAGGACACCTAATAGATTCAGTTTCTACTCTCTGCAAGCAATGCCAAGGACCCATTCATCCGATGTTATACTGGGCCACCAATTCGCATCGATCCGCAGCCTGCCCCCAATGGAAAGGTCCCTCAGCTTGGTTACAGGGATCTGGGCAATGTTCTTTGTGGTCCAGTCAAAGTCCCATAACAGGTGTTGGCTGGGATGCCATTTGGGGCTTAGGCATCCTCTGCTGCCTGGGATGGCTGTAAGGAGCCAGCTGAGCACAAGACTGAGAGGGCAGAGGATAGTGTTCCATCAGGCAGAAGAAAGGTTTCCTCTGTCCCAATCTCAGGTACCTACTAGAGGAGGAGGCTAGATCTAGAGCAGAAGTGTAGAGCTGTTGGAGCATTGCACAATGATCACATATCTGTGTCACCACATCCTTAACCCTATCTCTGAAGAGATTCTCTCCCGACATGGCATGTCAGCTATTTGCTCCTGAATTTTCAGATGGAGATCAGAGGCACGTAGCCAGGCAAGACTGTGTGCCCCTGTCCCTTCAGCAGAGTCTCGATATCACCTCAAAAACATCATAGGTCGATCACACTGCAGATCCTTATTCACCAGTGACTGGAGGGAGTCATTGTGCTTCAGAGGAATTTGTTCTGCTACCTCCAGCACTGCTTTAGAATGTCCTGCATATATTAGCTCATGAAGAGCTGGTAGGCCACTATGCAGGCAAGGAGCATGGCACCCTGAAAAACTTTTCTCCCAAGAGCATCTATGGCTCTAGGGTCCCTCCTCAGGCTCACCGAGAAATGGACCATAGAGTCTTCGGCCTTCTTAAGAGCAGATTTGATCACCTCAGATGGTTTGGTAACTGGTGCCTGTCAAATCCAGGAGCTATCTGGATGACAAAAACCGCGTTCACCTTATTTACAGAAGCCACTGGGAGGGGATTCTCCCACATCCCCAACAGTAACTCCTGAAGGATTTCTTGTACTGGGACTGCCACACTCTCCTTAGGAGGCTCCACATACTGGAGGATATCCAGCATCTTATGTCTGGAGTCATTCATCTGTAAAGTAAATGGGATGGCCTTGCTATCGACCTCACAAAGCCTGCAAAGGAGAGATTCTCCAATGGAGACTTCATTCTGTCTGGAGGAGAAGAGGGATCAGAGGGGAGACCGTCTGATGCCTCATCATCCGGACCACCATCGGAGTCTCTGCAACCCTAGGAATAGATGGATTCTAAACACTGCAGCTGCCAGGGAACAGATACCTAGGCATTCAGTCCATAGCTAGCAGTTTCATGACTGGTATGGATGGCTAATGGGGCCTGGACACCAAGTCTCCTGGTTCCCTTGGGGAAGCTTCCTTCTCTCAGGAACTCGGAATGACCAACAGGGTGGCTGATACCGATTCCAATTCTCCTCTGGGCATCAGAGATGCAATGGACCAGACACCTACAATGGTGTTAATAATATTTCAAGGAGTACCTGCAGAGAGCCAAGCATTTGCTTGAGAAAAGACTGTGCTGTTGAGCCAAGGTCCTGCAGCACCTTTTCCTTGGCCAGCTGCGGACATTTCTTCAATTCCTCTTTGAAAATCATCAATGACAAGACCAACTGGGAGGCAGGAGTAGTGGTCATGTCTTCATCGGAACCTAGGGGAGAATCGCTGGCTGACATCATGAATGGTGGAAACCGTGGCAAACTCCCAAGTAACTTGAAAGATGAGCTCTCCCCACCAGGGGGTTGCTTCTGGGGTTTCTTGGGAGCAACCGGACCATCCCCGTGCTCAACCCTATGCATTGATGGGAATAATCCAAATAAAAAAGGAGAACATCTGCTCATCAAAAAGTGATCTTTTGCATTGATGGGAATAGACATCAATGCTTCTTCAGCTTCCCTCAATGCTTGTCATGATCCGCTATGCTGATGGGAGGAGCAATCAGATAGGAGTGTCAATCTGATGTATTCCATAGGCGAACTTAGCAATCTGTTATAGACTGCCGGAGATAGTAGTAAATTGATCCTTGGGCCGGTGGCAGATAACCACACCCCTGGGGGAAGATCCCGAGAGGGACCACCGGCTAGGCTAGAATATGGAGACAGACACACACTAGTTCTTTTATTAAACAGGTCTTGAAACCATCAGAGGTGGCAGTAGTGAGCTGAAGTGCCCGGTAGGGCTGAAGTCCCTCAGATACTGTAACAGCGATCCCTGGAAGGCTGAGCTGTTGAGATACTGTAGACAATGAGTAGGCAGGGTATGCAGAGTTCATGAACAGAGCTAGATGACAACACTCACATATTGGTCTCAGGGAGCTCAGGAGCTGGAAAGGATAGGCCCTCGAGGAGAGAGTACCTGGTTCCAGGGAAAGCTCTGAGAGAGTGATGGTAACTCACAATGATGTAGATAATGATAACATCCAGGCAGAAGAGAATCAGCAGATAGTCAGGAATGAGGGCCCTCGAGGAGCGAGTACCGGTTCCTGTCTGTAACCTGAAAGGCAAAGAGAGAGAGCGAGGCCCCCGAGGAGCGGGTACCTCTGGTAAATCCGAGGAGGCAGAGTAGCTTAGGCAGGGAACCCAGTCTGAACCTTAGCCCAGTCCAGTCCTTGCTAACTCAACTAGTAGCGATATCAGAGACCTTTAAATATCGGAAGCGGATGACGTCATCTCAGGGTGATGCCCCCGAGGTTCGCGCTCTTGTTGGTACTTCACTCGGAGCATGCGCGCGTGCCCTAGGCTTCAGGCAACATGGCGGATTTGCAGCGTTGAGCTGGCCCGGGGACGCCGGAGAGAGACAGCAGGGAGACGCCGCGGCAGTCAGCCGTCCTTCAGACCTGGAGGGAGTCGCCACAGAAGTAAAAAGGGCAAAGCGAAGACGTCGGGCAGCGACAGTCGCAACAATGCTCAGCATCAGTCGTTCCCAGTTTTGAGGTCGAAGAAGAGAAACCCGACTCCTTCTTCAACCGGGAGGAGCTAGGCAATAGGCTGTCTCTGGGATCCCTTCCAGTCTTCGATGCTGAAGGAGCCAATGCCCACCCTCCGATGATGATGACTCAATGTCCATCAGTGTGGCTCCATGGTACTTGTCAATGCCTCCAATGCAGATGATGATGAATTAGTCTTCCAGTGACTAACAGACAATCGATCAGATCCAAGTGGGACTGGCATCCTTTAGAGGTCATTTCTGCACATCTCTGACAATAATGGACATCATGTGATACCCCCAAACAGAGGACACGTTTCTCCTAGGATCCCTTGATAGACAGAGGCCTCGTACATCGAGGGCATTGCTGGAATCCCGAAGACATGTTGAAACAAAATAAAATGGATGCTAAGTCAAACTCGATGGCAGCAGTGGCTGATGGCCAGCAGGCACTGATGACATCACTGCCTGGAAAGGAACTAACCGTGAAAGGATACTTAAAGAAACATAGAAAAACATACCTAGAGATACTATGGGAACACCGCTGGACCCCGCAATCAACAATGAGGCAAAAAATTCCCAAGGGAACTCAAAATAGAGAAAAACCCAATACAAGAGACTCACAAACCATGACCACCAGGCTCCAAAGAAAAAGAAAGACTGAAGGGACCCCATGTGAATGTAGGGTATAATGCATACTGTGGGCATGCTCAGTGAGGCTCAGTCAAAGTTCTAGAAACTTTGACACCCACGTGATGTCACCCATGTGTGAGGTCTACCATCCTACTTGTCCTTGGCAAATTTCAAAGATCTTCTCAAACATTATTCAATCTCTCATCCCACAGCACCCAGTCAGAGATGAACTAGGAGACTCTACCCACTGTAGGAATAGCCTACTAGCAGAGATAGTGACAACCATAACCATGACACAATTTAAACATGCCTGGAACAGACACAGGGCAAGGTGATAAGGTTAGGTGGGGGTAAGAGGTAGAAGAAATGAAGGAAGGTGTTTGCGTGTTTGCTCAGTTATATGAAACTATAGAGAGCCAAAGAGGGGAGAATACAAGCCAATGGAGCAGCTGCATCAAACTTCCAAAAAGGCTCGGAAAGCTACATGGAGCAACTATGATTAGTGATTACAACTCTAACATTAGTGGTACGGTTGCACTAGGCTTCCAAGAAGGCTGGAATAACCTGTACAGAATTACCATGTTTACAACATGCAGTGGCCGGATGTTTCAGACAACAGCCTCACTAGTTTGAGTGGTCATTACAAAATCTGGTGGTAAGACCTGAGAGGGGGGCCTGGATGTTGGATTAATTGTAGGTCTTATAAAACTCAAAGAGAAAGATGACAAGGCTTGAAACAGCCTTCCAGTGGAAATGATGGAGGCCAGCATTGTAACATAACTAAACATGCTTGGGACAGATATAGAGGACAGGAACAGGGTTGAGAGGTCAGGTAAAAGATATGGGGGGGGGGGGGGGGGGATATAATCAGCTACCCAAAGTGATAGGAAATCCAGACAACTGAACAGACTGGCCAATTAGTCTTTGTCTCCTATCATTTACTATGTTACTATAGATCTTGAATCCAGGTATGCCAGGAGAGAGGTAATAATGCATACAAAAAAGTGGTCAGAAGATGATTGAACCAAGAGTTCATGCACTTTTAAAACAATGTCCTTAACCCAGAGGGTGTAGATGATCTAAATTCCACTACATTACCAGAATGTGTTTATTTAAAATATATTTTACCCACCTATCCGGGATTTTAAAAATTATCTGCAAGAGAAAAAGCGCTACATATTTACAAGTATAAGGATCCTTTGGAGTTAAGGAAGTGATTATTGTAATCTTTTCCATAGCCCTATTATTCTGAATCTGATAAGAATTGCAAGAAACATTGAAGTAAATACTCTATTGATAACTGTGTAGAAATAAAACCTTTGGGCTGCCTGTGGCTGCACTAAAACTTTTAGTTCATATCTGCTCAGTTTATGGGTTAAAAAAAATCACATTTTCAGACACTCATTTACAGCATAGGAAAACTACAACACAAAACTCAAACTGCTTTCTATCTTTGATGCCATGAAAGTATAAGAGACTGATGCTGGTATCACAGTGCAATCACTGACTGGGTACAACCATGAATTTAAAATAAGAATAGGTAAATCAGTTTGGATTTCAGTTTGCATTGCCTCTGAACTAAGGGCTTCCAAAGCATCCCTCACTGGACTCAAATTTCTATTTTTGCTCTGACCCTTTTCCATCATGTTAAGAGCCCAAAGAGGAAGCGGGGAAGAAACAGAAGAGATAGGGCGAGGGAAAAGAAAGAAAGAAGGAGGGTGGGGGAAGAGAGGGAGGAGAAAGGTCAGAATTTTCATTTTCAGATTAGTGTGTAGGAATCTGAAGTGCACACTAATGACGTTAATTAGACTCACAGAAGCTCTCTGCCTTCTTTCCTCTTGACTAACTCGTACCTTCTCCTCCCAACTCTCTCTCCTTTCCCAACCCTCTCAGTCTCCTCCTCTGCTCGCCCCGCATCCTGTAGCCTCCTCATGCTAGGCACTGGCTGCCTTTGGTCCCTCCGGCTGCACTGGTTAGCGGGATCTTGGCCATGGCTTTCTCTTGGAGCAGGAGAAGCATTTGTCCTTGGCTAGCAGGGCCCGGGGAACCCTGCCAATCACACTGCTTGTGACGCCAGCTCCTCCTGCTGTTGTCTGTGTGTGTGTTAATGTTAAGGGCATAAATTCCTGTGCATTTACAGCTGAATAATTACTCAGATGGACAAACTGTCAGATACAGAAGGTGTTCCTACAGAACTTACTGTAAAGGATGCCTACAATGCTTCCCTGCCATTTCTTGATTTTTCTGAACTCTGTGGGCTGGCTGCAGAAAGCATTTTCTCCACTGACACAGGACCGAAGAAACTCTGTGATTCATCCGAGTCCTGCAGCTCTAGCTAAAAATCATCCTGAAAAACCAATAAACCCAAACCAGATTCTGCCAGATTTTCTTCCTGAACCATACAGATCAGTCAAGCCAAGCAAGTGAATCTGAGCCTACATTGGGTCTCCAGTTTATGCAAACATATGAAAGGAATATTCATGGGAGCTATCCTGTAAATCCCAACAGTCTGCAGGGAACACAAGGACAGATTTAAGAACCACTGCCATATGGAAATTGAGCAAGGATCATCAATCATGCTATTTTATAGAGTAAGGCGTGGGTAAACAGTCCAGGTCATCGGTTTTTTTTTTCCCCAAAAAATCTGATCAATAAAATCTGCAACACACAAACTCACCAGCAGAGGGCAGTCACAGCAAGCCTCTTAGATTTGTCGTATTGAAATTTCCACAAAGGCAGCAAAGTTCCTTCCTGATCTCGGTATTCATCAGACAAATCCTCAAAATACTTAAAATCTGAAAAGAAAAAAAATATTCTAGTTAATTAAGCATAGCTACATGCAAACAAGGAAAAGAGGCTTATTCAGAAATGAGAATAAATGTGAGATACTTGGCTCACAATTAAAGAGCATTCTAGAGAAAAGCAAGTTTGCTTACCATAAACGGTGTTTACCAGAGATAGCAGGATGAATTAGCCATGGCATTTAAGGAGTGTCATCTGGCGGCACCGAACAGACCTCTCTCTCAGCTAGTAGAGCTTTTGTTCTACGTTGCCTCGTGAACCCCTCAGTCAATTTTAGAGCTACTGTAACCTAGCTAGGTAGCTAACACTCCAGAGGGACAGGTGAGTATTTAGTATAGCTAATTCATCCTGCTATCTACAGCATACACTGCCTACGGCAAGCAAACTTGCTTTTTCCATTGATAAGCAGGGCTGAATTAGCAATGATAAATGGGGAGTCCCAAGCTGGTAGCAGAGCATTACTGAGTATGCAAGCCGGACCCCACCGTGGAGAGCAAACTATTGGGTGAACAGGCTATGAAAAACTGCTTGTCCAAATTTACTGCCAGTCTTTAAGAGATTATCCAGACACTAATGAGACACAAAAGTATGTACTGCTACTGACTACCATCTTGCAGCTTTGCAGATATCTTCAAATGGTAGTGCTTGTAAATGAGCTACTGAAGCAGCTATGGCTCTGATTTAATGAGCCTTGATGGTATCTGTGATCTGTAAGCCTTCCAGAGTGTGCAAGTGTGCAGTGCAGTCTGCTAGCCAGTTGGACAATGTACATTTGGCCACTGCTATGCCTAGTCTGTTAGGATTGTAGGAGATAAAAGAGCTGAGAAGCCTGACAATGAGACTTCTCGTGTAGTAAGCCAGTGTCCTTTTGCAATCCAAGGTATGAAGGGCTTTTTCACCTTCATGAGCATGTGTGGCCTCGGGAAGAATGTAGGTAACATGATGGATTGATTAATAAGAAAAGCTGATACTACTTTTGGTAGAAACTTAAGAACATAAGAAGAACATAAGAAATTGCCATACTAGATCAGACCAAGCATCCATCAAGCCCAGCATCCTGTTTCCAACAGTGGCTAATCCAGGCTACAAGTACCTGCCAAGTACCCAAAAACTAAGTCTATCCCATGTTACTGTTGCTAGTAATAGCAGTGGCTATTATTTTCTAAGTCAACTTAATTAATAGCAGGTAATGGACTTCTCCTCCAAGAACTTAACCAAACCTTTTTTAAACCCAGCTACAACTAACTGCACTAACCACATTCCCTAGCAACAAATTCCAGAGTTTAATTGTGCATTGACTGAAAAATAATTTTCTCAGATTAGTTTTAAATGTGCTACATGCTAACTTCATGGAGTGCCCCCTAGTCCTTACATTATCAGAAAGAGTAAATAATCAATTCACATTTACCCATTCTAGACCTATCATGATTTTAAACACCTCTATCATATCTCCCTTCAGCTGTCTCTTCTCCAAGCTGAACAGCCCTAACCTATTTAGCCTTTCCTCATAGGGGAGTTGTTCCATCCCCTTTATCATTTTGGTTGCCCTTCTCTGTACTTTCTCCATTGCAACTTTATCTTTTTAGAGATGGAGCGGCCAGAATTGTACACAGTATTCAAGGTGCGGTCTCCCATAGAGCGATACAGAGGCATTATGACATTTTCCGTTTTATTCACCATTCCCTTCCTAATAATTCCTAACATTAACTTCTGCAGCACACTGAGCCAATGATTTCAATATATTACCCACTATGATGCCTAGATCTCTTTCCTGGGTGGTAGCTCCTAATATGGAATCTAACATAGTGTAAATACAACATGGGTGATTTTTCCCTATATGTATCACCTTCCACTTATCCACATTAAATTTCATCCAGGTGAGGTTCAGGGTTATTTAGTGGCTTTCATCCATATGATAGAAGAGAAAACAAAGTCATGGATCAGGGAGTGGGACTTAATTATAAAAGAGGGCTAGAGTACATGTGGGATATAGTGGATTAGGGAACAGAGCAAGGAGAGGGGATAGTGTAATGCATTTATGATAAAGAAAATAGGGTGAGATGCAAAACACTATCCTATTGTGGAAGAATAATCCAAGGCATGAAGTTTGCTGACTTTTCTGGCGGATGTGACTGCTACAAGAAATATAACTTTCCATGTTAGAAACTTAAGGAAAGTCAACTCCAATGGTCCAAATGGAAGCTTCCAGAGTTGTGTTAGAAACACATTTAGGTCCCATGGTTCAGGTGATTTTTACAACTGGAGATTTAGTATGCCATAAGCCTTTCATGATCCGGGACACTAAGGGATGAGTGGAGACTGGCTTACTCTCAGTTTGGGTACAGTATATTGCTATGGCACTGAGATGCACTCTCACAGATGAGGTGGCAAGACCTGAAGCAGAAAAAGAGAGTAAGTAGTCAGTAATTCTTTGGGTTTGCATGTGAACTGATCCAAGGTATTGTCATGACACGGTCTGGAAAATATTTCCATTTAAAACCATAGGCTCCTCTAGTTGATTGTTTTCTAGTGGATAGTACGAAGTCCTCAACCTCTTTAGGTAGAGAGAATTTGGTAATTATTAAGTGCTAAGCAGCCATGCAGACAAGTTGAGGAGGAAGAGGTTTGGATGAAACAAACATCCCTCTTCTTGAATTAATGATGAATGTGATCCAAGAGGGATCGGAGGACTGCTGCTGTACCAGTTACACGAATCAAGCTTGCCTGGGCCACGCTGGAATTTTATGGATCAGTCGGCACAGTTTTTTATAACGTTTTGCACTTTTCTGGCTATCAGTGGTATTGGAGGAAAAGTGTACATGAAATCTGCATTCCAATCAAGTAGAGAATTATCTTGCATGGAGCTGAGTTTTCTTGGAAAAATGGAGCAAAATGTTTCCAGTTTTCTGTTTTGCTCAGAAGCAAACAGGTTGATGGCTGGAAGATTCCATCGACTGAATAGTTGGTCGGCGTGGTCAAAATACTTTACTGAGGTGGTCTATCAATGTGCTGGAGTCACCTGGAAGCTGGGTTGCTTTTAAGTAAGCTTGATGTCTACATGCCCTTTCCCATAACTTTATTGCTTCTTGGCAAAGAGCCCATGACCCTATGCCTCCTTGTTTGTTCATGCAGAACATAGCTACTTGGTTGTCGGTTTGAATGCGAATGCTCTTCCCCTGGAGAAAGCGAGAGAATTCCAAATCAACCCCTGATCACTCTCAATTCTAGGAGGTTGATTTGGAATTGTTTTCCCATAAACTACCAAGTCCCTTGAATTTGAAAGGGGCATGTGTGGGCTCCCCAGTCTTTTGTGGAGGCATCCATTGCTAACACTACTGGGTGAGGAGCTGCCAAAGGGGTAATCCTTCCTGGAGAGTGAAGGAGTTCAGCCACCAGCGTACTTCCTGTTTATTTCTTTCAAAATCTGCACTTTGGTTGTCAAATATTAGTGAGTTAATCCCATTGGGAGCGAAGGCCCCACTGCAGGAACTGTATGTGAAGGTGGGTGAGTGTATCCAAATGTATTGCCACAAACACAGTCCTTGAATGCACAAATTGTGGATTTCTTCTTCCCAGATACTGTGAGGAAATAATAAGTTATTAATTTTTTTCTTTTTTCTTTTTTTTTTTAGTAGCAATGAAAAGTGCTGTTTAGTGGCTGCTGAGGCAGCAAGGCAGCTTTTAAAAATAAAAGTATTGATTTTTTTACAGATCAAAACAGAGAGTTACAGGTACAAGTCTGTGCTAGTGCTTGGACAAAAAAAGACTAAAGGGGTTCAGGAGATAACACCCGCATGGGAATGCCCACATATGGTCAATAGAGCAAACTCTACTAGCTGAGAGAGATGTCATCCACATGTCATGGCTAATTCAGGTCAGCTTATTGATAGAAAATACAATTTGACACCTTTTTTTCCTCTAAGTAATTGAAATACTATTGCTGATCTGGAAGTTACAACAGCATCAGTAAACACATATCATGGCTGGGATGCCTCCCTCTACCCCTAATGTGGCACTCCCACAGCCCCTGCCACTAATCTCACCAGCCATTACTAAAATCAGAATGGGAACGTATGCTCAAGTGAGGACACAATATTTCCAAAGGTGTTCTTTACCTCCAGGATGAAATGTACTCACCATATACACTCACTACAGACCCTCCCCCAAATAATTTATTTTGAGGGTGGCAGTAGTCTATGGTAGATACGAACATAAGAAGATGCCATACTGGGTAAGTCCAAGAGTCCGTCAAACCCAGCATTTTTGTTTCCAACAGTGGCCAATTCAGGATACAAGTATCCAGACAGTAAATAAATCCCATGCTCCTAATACCAGTAATGAGAAGTGGCTATTCCCTAAAGGCCCAATTTTAAAAGGGCCACGTGCGTACATAACAGGGGTTTCTCGCGTAGCCAGGCCTTGCACGCGCCACACGCATTTTTATTTATTTATTTATTTAACATTTCTTATATACCGATGTCCGTTCGCACATCGCATCGGTTTACAGTGAACAAAAAACCATTGGGCGGAGCCCTTACAAAAAACAGATAATATAGTAGCTAGGTAACATATATAAAAGAAAAAAAAAAAAAAAATTTTTGGAAGGAGCTCTTACATTAAATACAAACATCAAAGAGGAAATGCTAAGGGTATATGCTAAGGGATTGAGCTCTAACAGAACCTATATACAGATTATTGCACAGTACAAAATCATCAGGCAAAAAGGCGTTCATACCAGGATATCAGATAAACAATTAGTAAGGGGCAGTTAAGTAATGGGGGGTGAGATGGAGTAAGCTTGCTGGAAGAGCCATGTTTTAAGTTTCTTTTTGAAGGCTGGGGTATAGGTCTCAATGCGAATATCATGTGGCAGTGAGTTCCATATGGTTGGGCCGGCAAGGGAAAAAGCTCTGTTCATGGTGGAGGAGAGTTTAAAAGGTTTGATAGATTGGGCATGGAGTGTTCCTTGGAGTGCAAGACGGGTGGGTCTCTTGGAGGTACGGGGTAAGAAGGGGGGGTTAATCCAGTTGAGGTTGGAGTTAATTAGACTCTTGTGTATGATCGAGAGAGTTTTATAAAGAATTCGTGACTGTATAGGGAGCCAGTGTAATTGAATAAGTGTGGGGGTGATGTGATCTCTTTTCTTTGTGTTTGTCAATATCCGAGCGGCGGCATTCTGTAAGAGTTGGAGGGGTCTAGTGTGTGTTGCAGGAATGCCAAGTAAGAGCGCATTACAATAGTCAATCTTAGATAAAATAATAGCTTGGAGGACAGTGCGGAAATCATTGAAATGAAGTAAGGGTCTGAGTTTCTTTATTGTTTGCAGTTTAAAGTAGCAATCCTTTAAGATGGATTTGATGAATGGTTTGAATGAGAGGTGATTATCAATAATGACTCCTAGGTTGCGAGTGTGTGATGGGAAGTTGGTGGCAGAGTAGGCAGGAGGGATGTCTGGGAGCGGTTGCTTATTGGATATGATTAAAAGCTCAGTTTTGTTTGAATTAAGAGCTAGATGCATGTCCTTTAGGAGTTGGTTGATAGAGGAAAGACAGGATTCCCAGCTGTGTAGAGCGGTTTGGATGGTGTCTGAGAAAGGGAAGATGATTTGTACATCATCAGCATAAATAAAATGTTTAATGTGTAGATTAGTAAGAAGCGTAGTGAGGGGAAGCATGTATATATTAAAAAGAGTAGCAGAGAGAGAGGACCCCTGGGGAACACCTTGGGGGAGACTGATGGGATCAGATTGGTTATTGTCCATAGTGACAGTGTAAGTACGATTTTGAAGATATGATTGAATCCAATCAATGGCTTTGCCAGTAATCCCAATATTTCTAAGTATGTTGAGTATGTTGAGTAGGACATCATGATTAACAGTGTTCGGAAGGGCCCAGCCACGCGCATAACCCCCATTACGCGCCGAAGTGCTGGCCCTCTCCAAAGAGGAGGGCTGGGGGAGGCCGGGTCTGGGCAGGGAGGGGGAGTGGGCTGGGACAGCGCCATTAGTCGCTGTCCCAGGGAAGTGTGTGCAGGCAGCCAGCCAGCGTGCGGAAGAGAATGCTACTCCGGAGCAGAAGTAAGTATGAAAAAAAAAAGGGGGTTAGGTAGGGATTATTGAGGAGAGGGAGGAGAGGAAAAAAGGGAGGAATGATAGGGTTGGGGTTAGGGAAATTCCCTCCCAGTCCGCTCCTCAATTGAAGCGGACTGGGAGGGAACTGGGAAAGGCCTACCTTCGCCGCTGTGAGTATTTTTTTTTTAAGATCCCCTGCCGTTGCGCGCGCCATCTGCCCGCACATGCATCCGCCGATTATAAAATCAGGCGCGCATGTGCACGAGGATATTGTATTTTATAACATGAGCGTGCTGACACTATGCTTTATGTTTGAAAATATAATAAGACTTATTTGTGTACATCAAGATTTATGGACATACGCTGGTATATTTTAAAACATCTGCGTGTCAGAGAAATTGCCAATTTTACAAATTAGTCCACCAGTTCGCACAGTCCTTCTCCAGATCATCAAGACTCTCCTGGTTTATCAGCCTGAAGTTCCTCCAGTTCATCCAGACCTCCCACCAGGCCAATAGTATACAACAAACATGTTTAATATCATTTATGCCAGACACTTAGCAGGTTTAAAATTACACGAGAAAGCTGGCAAATCAGAGAGGATAACTTTAAAAGAATTGCATGCGGCAGTATATACTTAAGGATGTATAGTTTGCCATAGTATTTAAAACATGCATGTATCACATACACACATATTATAAAATACACGTTTGCCCCACAAAATATGCATATATGCAGGTCAATGTGCTATAACATGCAATGCATTGAAACCATGCATTTCAACGTATTAAATGCATTTACTTTATCCACCTATTTTAAAAATATATGTGCATATATTTTATGTGCAAAAATAAAGTATGACTTACTTACATGAGTTGGGATTTACACATGTAAATCAGTGTATTTAAAACATTTGTGTGTAATTCTTGGGGACAGCTAAGGACAAAAAAAGTTTAATTTATCCTTATTTTAGAGGGCTTCTTGGTTATATTTTTCTGTGTTTTGTGTAGTGCTAGCCTTATGTTCTCTATATTTTCCTAGATTTTGATATTGCTGCATTAAATTGCTGAATGTTTGTTTAAGCCAAAAAAAAAAGTGAGTAGGCTCTTCAGCTTTGGACAGCTGACTCATAGTGCATTGCAGGGGGCAATCAAGTCTTCAGTCAGCTTTGAACTTCAAGGTGACAGCTCTAACTACAGATTCTAGGATAGAGCTAAGGAAAAAGCTTAACTTAGCTAGCCAATCTGGGGGAGGATCTGTTCAAAATCAATAGCAGACACAGTTCCAGTGAACAGCCCTGGCCAAGGTCAGTACCAGAGAGACAGTCCAAGGGTACTACCTGGGGAGACAGGACAGACAGACACTGGAACAGAAGGACGCTGGACAAGGCTGGAACAGTAGGACGCTGGAACAGTAGGACACTGGAACAAGACTGGAACAAGACTGTGAACACGGAGGCAAACTAGTACACTTACAGTGCTGACCCGATTGCCAAGGCAAGGAAGTGCAGGCAGGGACTTCCTTATATTCTACATTCAATCAGGGCGCGCCGCAGAGCTAGGACCCGCCCCTGGCCCTAGAAGAGGCCAGGCAGTCCGCACGCGCGCACATAGGGGCGTGGCCAATGCCACTGGGGACGCTGAACTCTGGCATGAGGCCTGGTGCACAGTGGAAGGCCCGTCGACCGCCGCCGCGGGATGCCAAGGCCTGGAGGAGCTCGCGGCTGCCGCTGGGGAGGCCAACCTGTGACCTGCAGAGGAGCTAGCGAGGTGAGCAGGCCCATGCACGGGCCGGGCGCAGAAGGGGCGCACAACAGTACCCCTCCTTCTAGGCCTCCCTTTATGCGGCCGTGGCTTTTCAGGATAAGTCCTATGGAAGGTCCTGAGGAGCTCTTTATTGAGAATGTTGTGGAAGGTTCCCATGAGTTCTCCTCAGCCCCATAAGCCTCCCAGGCTAAGAGGTATTCCCATCTGTCTCGACACCGATGGATCTGGAGTGACTAATCTGGTTCGGTAGAGATCCGTGGAGGTGAAGGATCTCTACGAGAGGGTCAGGAGAGGACCAAAGGCTTCAACAGAGAGACATGGAATGTGTTGTGGATGCCCATGGCACGAGGTAATTGAAGTTGATAAGACACTGCTCCCACTCTTCGAAGCACTGGAAACGGGTCAATGTATTTGGGAGCCGGCGATGAGAAGGGAGTCTCAACCTTATGTGTCGGGTGCTTAACCACACCTTCTGACCAGGTCAGAAGAGTGGAGCTGGACATCTATGGGCATCAGAAGTGTGCTTGGAGCACTCAGCGGCCTGGGTAAGGTGTTCTTTGACTTGATTCCACACCTGGCAAATGGTGTGGGCCATGAATTGCACAGCTGGAGAAGGAACAGTCAGAGGAGCTGGATGTGGCAGCTGAGGTTGTCATCCGAATACCACGGAGAATGGAGAGACATCGATGGCAGCAGCGTCATGGGTATTAAGTAACAACTCAGCCCAGGGTAACAAATCGGACCAGTTGTCCGACAAAGGAATGTTTTCAAGGTCCGGTTGGTCCTTTCAGCTTGACCATTGGCCTGTGGGTAATAGGCCAACGTGAAATTCAAGGCAATGTTGAAGTTTTTGCATAGAGAGTGCCAATACCTGGCGGTGAACTGTGGTCCTCGGTCGGATATAATTTCCTTTGGGAGTCCATGGAGACAGAAAATGTGTTACAGGAACAACTTGGCTAGTTCTGGGGCCGATGGGAGGCCCAGCAGGGGAGTGAAGTGACCCATTTTCGAAAAACGGTCGATGATGACCCAGATTACGGTATTGTTCTGGGATGGAAGCAGGTCTGTGATGAGTCTGGGAACATCAGGAACATCCTGAGGTTCGAAGGATCTTGATAGTGCATCAGCACAGAGGTACTTGGAAGCTAGGCGATAACGTAGAATGAAATTGAACCATTCAAAGAAGAGCGCCCATTGGGCTTGTCTAGGATTCAAGAGTTGAGCTTCTTTAAGGTGCTCAATATTCTTATGGTCGCTGAAAATGGTAAATTTATGCTGCGCCCTTTCCAACCAGGGGCTCCACTCTTGGAGCGCCAACTTGACGGCTAGAAGTGCTGCTCTGTAGGAGAGAACTTGTGTGAGTAGAATGAGCAAGGTATCAATTTACCTTTTGGAGAAAACTGACAAGACGGCTCCTGGTCTGACTGCAGATGCATCGACTTCGACAACGAATGGGCGTCTTGGGTCTGGATGCTGAAGACAAGGACCAGAACAGAAAGCTTCTTTTAGCGTCTGAAAGGCGGCTTGTGCTTTGGGTGTTCACAAACGAGTGTTAGCCCCTTTCTTGGTCATGGCGGTGAGCAGAGCAGCTAGGGCAGAATAATTGGCAATGAAGCTCCTGTAATAATTAGTAAAGCCAAGGAAACGTTGTAAGGCCCGTAGACCTACTGGCTGGGGCCAGTCTCGGATCCCCTGGACTTTATCTGGGGCTTTGGGCCTTTGGGCCTTGCCTTGCCTAATCCTGTGGCCTCCGGGCCTTCCAGTTCTGTCTTGCCTAGTCCTGTGGCTTCTGGGCCTTTTAGTTCTGCCTAGCGCACATGGACGCACCGGTTTTATAACATGCGTGCGTTGCTGCGCGCATGTTATATAATCCAATACCCGCATGCACTCGCATGGGAGGGGGGGAAATTTTGTAATACACGCGCAGCGACACGAACGGGCCTTTGCCCAGTTCCCTCCCAATCTGCTCCAATTAAGGAGCAGACTGGGAGGGAACTTCCCTGTACCCCTAACTGACCTTCCTCCCTTTTCCCCTCTCCACCCTGACCATTAAACCCACCCTACCTATCATATTTTTTTTTGTTTTACAACTTACCTGCTCCTCTGAGCAGAAGTGTTATAGCTATGGCTGCTGTGCAACCGCCTCATCACCAGGGGTCCCTCAAGTGCAGGCTCTCCTGTCTGGCCCAATCCATCTGCTCTATGTCCTGAAGGTTCCTTTATAGCCCTGCTTACCCTAGACTCGAGTGCTTCGGCATCAAGCTCGTTTGGGCTCCCTGCTCTAGCCTTCCTTGCCTTGCTGTGTGTGGCCTTCGGGCCTTCTGCCTTGCTTTGTCTTGCCGTGCGTGTGGCCTTCGGGCCTTCTGCCTTGCCTTGCTCTGTGTGTGTGTGGTCTTCGGGCCTTCTGCCTTGCCTTGCTGTGTGTGTGTGGCCTTCGGGCCTTCTGCCTTGCCTTGCTGTGTGTGTGTGTGTGGCCTTTGGGTCTTCTGCCTTGCCTTGCTGTGTGTGTGTGGCCTTCGGGCCTTCTGCCTTGCCTTGCCTTGCTGTGTGTGTGTGTGGCCTTCGGGCCTTCTGCCTTGCCTTGCCTTGCTGTGTGTGTGTGGCCTTCGGGCCTTCTGCCTTGCCTTGCCTTGCTGTGTGTGTGTGGCCTTTGGGCCTTCTGCCTTGCCTTGCTGTGTGTGTGTGTGTGTGTGGCCTTCGGGCCTTCTGCCTTGCTGTGTGTGTGTGTGTGTGTGTGTGGCCTTTGGGCCTTCTGCCTTGCCTTGCCTTGCTGTGTGTTTGTGGCCTTCGGGCTCTCTGTCTTGCTATAAGGTTCTTGTGACCCTGCCTGGACATTGACTCTGTTTGCCTGGCACCTGCCTTGACCCTGGCCTGGACATTGACTCTGTTTGCCTGCCGCCTGCCTTGACCCTGCCTGGACATTGACTCTGTTTGCCTGCCACCTGCCTTGACCCTGCCTGGACATTGACTCTGTTTGCCTGCCGCCTGCCTTGACCCTGCCTGAACTTTGACTTTGTTCCCAGCCAGTACTCTGCTCCATATCTCAGCCATTGCCCAGCTCCATTCACTCCTGCCAGAATCTCATTCCTTCCCAGCCATTCATCACAGACCTTCCAGCTGTCTCTGTCTCTCTCCACCTGGGGTCACTCCTGAAGGTGATGTTCACAACACCGGACCACTGCCCAAACGTAACAGTATGCCGAAGCCACCCTCCAGAGAGAGAGATAGGATTTTTTGTCAAACCGGTGAGTCAATTTTTTTTTCCACAAACTACAATATGCTTCAGTCTCAAAGATTGTATTGCTGTGCATGCTGTCAAACCTTGAACTATTTAAGCTACCAAGACTGTCTAGCTTGTCAACTCCCCGACCAAGAAAATTGGACATGCAGTAATTGCTATAAGAGAAATGTCTCTGTTTACCAAGAATGTTTAAATTGTTCTACTCCTAAGCCAGGATGGTGGAAATGTTCTTGTATCCCAAGTCTATTACCACCAGGCAAACCGTGCCCCTGTTGCTCAGCTATGGGACCAGCTGCTTCATTAGGAAAAACAGTCAGCTCGACTACTCTGCGTTCAGCTTCTGGCCCAGTTAAAAACATTATTCCCTGTAATAGCTTGTGGATAAAGAATTCCAGCCCTTCATTTCAAGACACTTTGAAGAAAACTTGTCACCAGGAAACAAGTAATAATTCTGAAAACCTTAGAACTCACCGGGTTAAGAAGGCTTCCATGACTTCCACACCAGAGCCTCAGAGACAAGAGCAGACCGTACTAATTAACTCTAGCAGAGCCTTGCTTTCCATAGCTGCAGATCAGTTACAATTAAAGGCTAGGGTTCCAAGACGATCCAGAGCTGCCTGGGCCTTCTCTAAGCTGCTAGTTCACACTTTTAAACCAGGGAAACATAACCGGGAGCTCCAGACTCTGTCTCAAGATACCAAGTCCTCTGCAGTACAATCTTTATCCTCCCTTCACATCACAACAGAGTTTGTTACTCTGCCGTCTGAACCGGCCCTGCCTCCGCCCCTGGAGGGGTCCGAACCGGTTCTGCCGTCACCCCAGGAGGGGTCCGAACCGGTTCTGCCGTCACCCCAGGAGGGGTCCGAACCGGTTCTGCCGTCACCCCAGGATGGGTTTTGGACTACTCTGTCGCCCCAGGATGGGTTTTGGACTGCTCACGCACCCCTGAAAGGGTTTAGGACTCTTCTGCCATCCTGGGAAGGGGTTGTATTTGTTACACCATCTTCAGAGGAGTTTGGATTTGCTATCACGCTGTACTCCCTACAGAGTTGGGATCCAGGTGGAGGGGGAGGCCTTGAAGGGGGGGTACTGTTACGGCTGCAACCGCCTCACCAACAGGGGTCCCTCAAGTGCAGGCTCTCCTGGCTGGCCCAATCCATCTGCTCTATGTCCTGAAGGTTCCTTTATAGCCCTGCTTACCCTAGACTCGAGTGCTTCGGCATCGAGCTCGTTTGGGCTCCCTGCTCTAGCCTTCCTGTGTGTGGCCTTCGGGCCTTCTGCCTTGCTTTGTCTTGCCGTGCGTGTGGCTTTCGGGCCTTCTGCCTTGCCTTGCTGTGTGTGTGTGGCCTTCGGGCCTTCTGCCTTGCCTTGCTGTGTGTGTGTGTGTGGCCTTCGGGCCTTCTGCCTTGCCTTGTCTTGATGTGTGTGTGTGTGTGTGGCCTTCGGGCCTTCTGCCTTGCTTTGCCTTGCTGTGTGTGCGCGTGGCCTTCGGGCCTTCTGCCTTGCCTTGCTTTGCCTTGCTGTGTGTGCGCGTGGCCTTCGGGCCTTCGGGCCTTCTGCCTTGCCTTGCCTTGCTGTGTGTACGCGTGGCCTTCGGGCCTTCTGCCTTGCCTTGCCTTGCTGTGTGTGTGTGTGGCCTTCGGGCCTTCTGCCTTGCCTTGCTGTGCGTGTGTGTGGCCTTCGGGCCTTCTGCCTTGCCTTGCTGTGTGTGTGTGTGGACTTCGGGCCTTCTGCTTTGCCTTGCCTTGCTGTGTGTGTGTGGCCTTCGGGCCTTCTGCCTTGCCTTGCTGTGTGTGTGTGTGGCCTTCGGGCCTTCTGCTTTGCCTTGCCTTGCTGTGTGTGTGTGTGTGGCCTTCGGGCCTTCTGCCTTGCCTTGCTGTGTGTGTGTGTGTGTGTGGCCTTCGGGCCTTCTGCTTTGCCTTGCCTTGCTGTGTGTGTGTGTGTGGCCTTCGGGCCTTCTGCTTTGCCTTGCCTTGCTGTGTGTGTGTGTGTGGCCTTTGGGCCTTCTGCCTTGCCTTGCCTTGCTGTGTGTGTGTGGCCTTCGGGCCTTCTGCCTTGCTGTGTGTGTATGGCCTTCGGGCCTTCTGCCTTGTCATGTGTGTGTGGCCTTCGGGCTCTCTGCCTAGTCGTGTGTGTGTGTGTGTGTGTGGCCTTCGGGCTTTCTGTCTTGCTATAAGGTTCTTGTGACCCTGCCTGGACATTGACTCTGTTTGCCTGCCGCCTGCCTTGACCTTGCCTCGACATTGACTCTGTTTGCCTGCCTTGACCCTGCCTAGACATTGACTCTGTTTGCCTGCCACCTGCCTTGACCCTGCCTGGACATTGACTCTGTTTGCCTGCCGCCTGCCATGACCCTGCCTGAACTTTGACTTTGTTCCCAGCCAGTACTCTGCTCCATATCTCAGCCATTGCCCAGCTCCATTCACTCCTGCCTGCATCTCATTCCTTCCCAGCCATTCATCACAGACCTTCCAGCTGTCTCTGTCTCTCTCCACCTGGAGTCACTCCTGAAGGTGGTGTTCACAACACCGGACCACTGCCCAAACGTAACAAGAAGTAAGTTGTACGTGCTGACCAGCTGTCAGCATGTGCTTCACGCTGTCTCGGCTGGCCCTCAGCCGCCCCTTTTTAAAGGCCCGGCACTTTTGCACATGCCAGGAGATACACACGTCAGGGATGTTCTGACAGCGCACGGCCCAGCCATGCGCATATCTCCTGAGATTTGCGCACCAGCCTCTTAAAATACCCCTCCCCCTATAATTGCATTGTAATTCAGAGCAGAATTTCAGCACCATTGAGATGAACAGCGCACTATGGTAAATGATGTACCTAGGCTACCCACACTGACTTTCACAGCAAGCATGGCAGAAAAAGGAGGAGCAGTGTGTGATACAAGACGAAAAATTTACCTTCCCAGACTAAAAGTATAACTGTGCAGAGAGTTCCATACCTTGTGCAATGTCATCAAATATGTTCTGATTCACCATCCGCTCCAATATTATACTGGATTTTGACACTCTAGATATATCGTCACTCTGTAAAGAGAAAAAAACAGAGCTGAAGTTATAAGATTAAGTGTTGTCTTTTAGGAACAGAGTCCTAAAAGACATAAGCATTAACGCCATGCTACGTTTCTGCCCTACAGAGTTTAAATTGACAGAATTTATTCATTTTCACGAGTTAATGGGAAATTTAAAAAAAAAAACAAAAAACACAGCACTTTATTTAATCTATTAAAGAGAAGTTGTTGAAGCAAACAGGAGGCAAAACAGAAGAGCAATGGCATAGCAGAAAACCGAACGATAAAACAAACTTCTCAGCATCCATAAGGAAAAACCTGTCAAATGTGGTAACATCTCTTAACTGTTTATCACTGCGGAGCCAAAGTCAGAAACAAATCAGAAAATGATCCACGTTGCTACATAAAACACACCCTGGCCCCCTTCTGTGTCTAGACCCATGTATGCTTATAGAAATATGTGTGTGAGGGGGGGGGGGGGGAGGGTAGTCTGTACAGTTGTAGATAAGTTAGTCGATTGTGTTGCGTTTCCTGGCCATGGCAGCCAGTGGCCGGCTCCACTCACCTCCGACGCCCGGGTCCCAGACCTGGCCCTTCCGCCTTGGCAGTGGTAGGCAATTGCCTATGCGCTCACGCTCCTGCTGTGCTCCCAGGCTCCTCCAGCAGCTCCGCGGCCTCCTCCGGTCCCGGTCGGGTCTCCCCATGTGCCTCGAGGGGAGACGCCACCATCTCCTAGTTCCAGCCTGCCCCACCTTCGCTGACTTTAAGGGGACTGCGGCGGGAAACCTTCCCACGGCCCCGGATGATGACGTTTCTCAGCCTTACTATTTAAGGCTGAGAAACGTCATTCAGTATTTGCCTTGGCAACAGGTCTCCACGCTTCCTGTCTTGCGCTTGGTTGCTGCTCGTTTGTGTTCTTGTTCCAGTACCTGATCCTGTTCCAGTGTCCATGTTCCTGATCCAGCCCTTGTGTTCCAGTTCCAGCTTCCTGTTTCCCGCTATGCTCTGTTCGGATTCCTTGGCTTTGACCCTTGCTCAAACCTGACCTTGTCTCCAGCCACCTGCCCTGACTTCAGCTTGTACCTGACCTCATCTCCAGCCACCTGCCCTGACTTCAGCTTGAACCTGATCTATCTCTAGCTAACTGCCTTGGACTTTCTTAGGCACTTGCCTACTCACAAGCCCGGACTTAACTTGTTCCTAACTGTTCACCTGCTTCTGACTGGCCGGGCTTCTGGAACCTGGCCTTGTCTTCAACCTTGCTTCTTTGGACCCTGCGTCTCCGTTGCTTCCTGGCACCCTGCCTTGGACACTCTCTCCGGGATTAACCACACGGAGGCCCCCCTAAGACCAGCCGGCCCCGGTACCCAAGGGCTGGTATTGGCGAAGCTCAAGTTGGCCTCTGCTACCCGTTTGGCCCCGCCTCCCGACGTGGGGAGCCGTGGGGGTTTCCCCACAGGTAGCGCTAACTCCACCTAGGGCCACCTCTGCAACAGGTTGTTGTTTTCCTGAAAATTGTATGGCGGACCACTCTTCCTAGATCCTTCCCCAAGTATCAACATCTGAAGGAGAAGACAGATACCAGGAAGAGTTAAAAAAAATAGCAGAGTAATTTTTTGAAGGCAGCCACTGTGTCTGAAAGTAAGAGGTTAAGAGCTCCAGGAGTGGTCTGGAAAATTATAGACCAGTAATCCTAATGTCAGTGCTGAGCAAAACAGTAAAAGATATTCTTAAGAACAGAGTTACTGGGCATATGGATAAACATGACTTAATGGGCATAAACCAACACGGATTTCACAAAGAGAAGTTATGTCTTACTAATCTATTGGAATGTTTTGAAAATATAAAACATATAGAGAAGGGTGAGCTAGTCAATATAGTGTACCTGGATTTTCAGAAAGCATTTGATAAAGTCCTTCATGAGAGACTCCTCAGGAGATTAAAAAGACATGGGATAAGAGGCAGTATCTTATTGTTGGTTGGTAATGCAATATAAGACTTATAACAGAGAGTTGGACTTAATGGTCTGATTTTTCTTATGGAGAAAGGTGAATAGCAGAGTACCACAGAGATCTGTACTGGGACCAGCACTGTTTAACATTTACATAAATGATCTGGAAAAGAGAACAAGTGTGGTGATCAAAACTGCAGAATACAAAACATTTTTCAAAGTTGTTAAAACAGGAGTGCGCTGCAAGGAACTGCAAAAGGACCTTGCAAGACTAAGGGACTGGGCATCTAAATAGCAGAAGAAATTTAATGTGAACAAATGCAACGTGATACACACAAGGAAAAATAATCCTAACTATAGGTACCCACAATGCTGGACTCCAAATTAGGTGTCACCACCCAGGAAAAGAATGTTGGAGTCACTGTGGACATTACAATATGTTGACATCCTCCATTCAGTGTGTGACGGCAGTCAAACAGCAAGTAGAACTCTAGGAATTATATACAAAGTGATGAAGAGTAAAATGGAGAAAGCAAAGTTGCTCACCTGTAACAGGTTTTCTCTTTAGCCAGTAGGACAAATCAGCCGTAGTGGGTGACATCATCAGACAATGCTGAGACAGAAAAGCTCAAAAGGTTTTCCTGAGCATGTGCAAGCATTCCTGCACAGTGGCCATGCATGAGTCGCCCCAGTCTTGATAACAAGCTAACCTTCAATCCTAAGGGGAGGAGGGTGAGATTATGTGGCTGATTTGTCCTGCTGTCGAATACCTGTTACAGGTGAGCAACTTTGCTTTCTCCGTGGACAAGGAGCACAATCACACAAGTGGGGACTCCTGAGCTGAGGATTGTATAAAATTGTATATTACATGCTTACGTATTAGAGGACCATGCAACTCATAATTATGCCAGAGAATAAAGAGACTATAATAAAGATCCTGTATATGTGTGTAGTAGGGGGGAGAATTTTAAATAGACTCCATTCATGATGCCCAAGGACTCTCCTACTCTCCCCCTGCAGTCATTGAGAACACAGCTGACTGGCCCCGTCATTGCAGAAATGGGGCTCCCAGAGGACATCCCATAGGGATGGCCACATGTGCTGAAGAGTAGCATTGCAGATCATGAACCATTTCCATCTGAAGTTCTAAGATTATCTTGTTGAGTATGTTTTTAGATGCTAGGAGAATTTTGTCAAATTCAGAATACCAATTGTAGAGAAGATATTAATTTCCATGCAGCCAGAAACAATGATTGAACTTTGGGTTGCGTGATTTTCCTGTAGCTATAAGTGATCAGGGATAGGAACATATGCAATTTTCCAGATAGTGAACAGCTAGGCATTGTAGTTATGGAAACCAAACTTGGCACGGCCCAAACAAGGTTTTGAAAATCATTTAATCCTTTTCTCTTTTTTTTTGTTTGAAATATGTTTATTAGATTAACAAGAAAAGGATTGCATGTTCCATCCTATATCCAGCAACTTAAGCCTGAAACATTTCTCTTTTTAACTTCTGAAATGTTTATGTTATAAATGGACTTGGGGGAAAAGGATACAACAGTCCTTGATACCATGGAATTGAGAAGGCATCTCTTACCAGACAGTCTTCCTGAAACCGTATATTAGTACACCTGGCAAAGGGGCGAGAGAAGGCTTTTTCAGTTGAAAGGCTTGTTCTCTGGAACTGCATTCCAGCTTACTTGTGTACAACTGAATGTCGCAAAGTATTTAAAAAACATTTTAAGGCTTATTTTTTAAAATAGGCAAATGAATTAACATGATAAATATCAGCCTAGCAATTACAAAAACACTGCTAAGGAAGGCAAAGAGAGAATTTGAAAAGAAACTTGCTATGAAAGCAAAAGCTCATAAAACTTTTTCAAGCAAAAAGCCTGCAAGAGAATCAGTTGAACCATTAGATGACTGAGGAGTAAAAGTGAAGACAAGGCCATAACAGAGAAACTAAATTAATTCTTTACTTCGGTCTTTACTAAAGAAGATATAAGGGAAATAAGGGAAAGTGATATTTAAAGGCAATAATTCAGAAGTACTAAAACAAATTTCAGTGAGCCGGGAAGATGTAATAGGGCAAACTGACAAATTAAAGAGTAGTAAATCACCTGGACCAGATGGTATACAAGAAAATTGAATATAAATAAATAAATAAATAAAATAAACTAACATCCCAGCAAGCTGAAAGAATTAAAAAATGAAATTGCAGACCTATTGTTAGTAATCTCTAAACTATCATTAAAATCAGCTTTAGTGCCTAAAGACTGGAGGGTTGCCAATAGAATGCCATTTTTTTTAAAAGGGCTCCAGGTGTGATCTGGAAAACTACAGTCCAGTGAGCCTGATGTCAGTACTGGGAAAAAAACTATTATAAAGAAACTATTATAAAGAAACTTCTGTCAATGACATCACACTGAGCAGAGGTCCAAAGGGTCTGCTCCCTTGGAGTTCATAGAATTTCCTATTATTTTGGCTATAGAGACATGGATCAGCAGCATACAAAGCAACAGAGTACTTATGAGAACTCATGGACATTTTTGGCACAAAGGAATTTAATGAAATCATGAGCAGGACAGAGTGGCAAGGTGGAGAAAAGTTAAAGACCCAGGAAGACAAAATGGCACTGGAAGTGTGAGCTAGTGCAAAGGGACAATTGGAGCTGGTGCTTAAGGAATTGACATGGCTGTATCTGTGGCCATGACGGATTAGTTGCAGAAGCTGCAGTCAACTGTAGATGAGCTTTGAGAGAAGGTAGATAACTTACAAACATCTGTCACGAATCTGGTGCAGTCTGTTTCCGCCCATGAAGAAAGGCTGGGAACAATTAATGATTCTGTTGTGCAGTTACAAACAAAAATTGAGGTGTTTGAAAACAAAATTGATGAGCTTGAAGATAAGTGCAGGTGAAATAACCTGAGGGTATTGTTGTGTCTGTTGACCCTTGGGCCAAGGCAGAATTGGCGCAACCTGCAGAGAGGAGCCTTACATGGTCATACCGTCGGCAGGTGAACCTGCAGGAAGCAGAGACCCAGCGGGATCTTTGCCTAAACCAGCCCTTTGGTTGAAAAATTGGGTACCAGGGCCAGCAGGTCTTAGGTGGGTTTTTTGCTGATGGTAGATGAGGTGGTCCTTGGTTAGCTTGGATCATGGGTAAGCGCAAGTCAGATGAGTCCAAGGTCCAGGTGATGGTCAGAGGCAAGCAATGGTCAGACATATCACAGATCAGGCAGTTGTCTGAGGCAAGCAGCAGTCAGGTGTATCTAAGATCAGGCCAAGGTCACACCATTTATCCATTCAAGAGGAGAGGAGGGCCGGATAGGCAGGGCAGGCAGGCAAGGAGAAGGATAGGTGGGCAATGAAAAAGAGATGAAGACTGAAAATAAGGCTGGGACTGAAGTTAAGACACTGGAGCAACACGCTCTATTCTGGAGTAGATGGAAATGTTGCTGAAGCATTGAAGCAGGACCAGCAGGAGCCTTTCATAGACTTCAGCATGTCATCCAAAGGTGCCCCAGGGCTTTTCCCGCTGCTGACCCTTTAAATTAGGTAGTGTTGGGCACGTGTGTGCCTAAGGGGAAGCGCCAATGGCTGCGAGCAGTGGTGTCCTACTGTGTGGAGGGCCTTGGGTAGTTGGGGCCAGCGGCCTGACCAGGGAGCAGCTCGCGGACTGCCAAACACAACTGATACTTGGTGGTTCCAGAATCTGTACAAGGAGAAGCTCTCCTCAAATTTGCTGCATCTTGGCTCCCCAAAGCCCTTGATATTAATATCATGGTATACAAGTATACAAGTAAGGCATAATAAGCCACAATATATAAAGTTCCCCCCCCATTTATTCTTACCTGTTACTATGTATAAATTCTGTCTCTTTGTTCCACTGAATTTCACTGTTAAATTGTTCCTACGCATGTATTAAAGTTACAATCCCCTATTGTTTTAATGTTACTATGTTCCTACTGTTACAATGTAAAAACAGCTTGACCCCGTCACGCTATTAACCTGTTATTATGTGAACCGATGTGATGTACCCCAACAAATGTCGGTATAAAAAAGCAAATAAATAAATAAAAATAAATGGAGCGGTCCATATTAGTAGAGAGGGCACTTCACCTGGGAATGGGAAGAACTGCTAGCAACAGACTAGGCAAGTTATAATTAAATATCTGAATTTTATCAATAAAACCAGATTCCTTACTGCATACAGTATGAAAACAACAAACTGCTGGTATGTTGCAAGGTGCTGGTGTTGCACAAAGAAATGACACCTTATTGCACACAGCTCCTTCAATAGAGGGATTACGTTTTCTCTCTAATATCCAGTCAAGCTTAAAGTGTTTCATAAAGGGGAAACACACGTGTTCACGCACGGAACAGAAACTAAAGCTTTTATTGAGCAGCTGGCTAATGAGGAAGTCTAAGGCAGTGAGCTGCAGTGGGAGAGCACTAGCCAATCCCAAAGAAGTATACCAGTGACATGTAAAGCAAGTTTTAAATAGCATCATTGTGCTGTGAGCACTTTGTATTTGCCACGAGGATGGGCATCAAGAAGCAATATTCGGCCATTTTCTCACTGTAATTCGGACTTCAGGCTGGGCTGGCATATTATTTTTCAAGAATGTCACACTTTTGCTCGCATGGATATATATTGGACAATGCTGGGGCTTATAGTCCAGTGGAGCTGCTGCTCCCACTGGGGTGCAGGCTCCACAGTTTTTCTGCATTTCTGCATTCTTTTTCTCTTTGATATGTAATTGTTTGTTGACTCCGGGAGATCCTTGGCATTGTAGGGAGCCCCTTTGGAGCAGTGAAAATAACAGAAGAAGAAATGTTTGCTATGTCTTTAAAGGATGTTATTCTACGAGGACTGAAACTTTCAAGTTACCATACTATTTTGGTAGAGGTACCCAGCAGGTATGCCCTTTGTCCCCATTATTGTCTGTTCTTTCGTTGGAACCCTTGGCTGTTAAACTGCGGGCCTTTCTTCTCTTTGAAGGTATCTCTATAAAAAATAAGAATATAAAGTTGAGTATGTTTGCGGAGAACATGCTGCTATTTGTGGGTAATCCACAGGTATGCTTAAAGGATATAATACAGATATTTAATTGCTTCAGAATGTTCTTGGGTTTTAGGATTAATTATGACGAGTCAGAGGACTTCTCCCTTGAATAAGGACTTATGGGAAAGGTGGGAGGTCCCTTCCCATTGATGTGGGCAAAAAATCAAATGCGATATTTAGGTATTCAATTAGCATGCATTACATTGGAACTTTATGAGGGTAACGTTTGAGTTATTTTAACAAAAGTTAAGTCCTTATTACATAAATGGAAGTTGTTACCTCTAACTTATGGGGAGATGTGCTTTAGTAAAAATAGTTATTTTGCCTAAATTTCTATTTTGTTTGCAGATGCTACCCATATGAGTTAAAAATAAGGAGGTGGTAGCTATCACCGGCCTGCCTACCGTTCCTGAGCCTCCCTGGATGCCACGGATGCTGCCAGCTGCCATCTTGCCCTCAGAATCCCCTAGGCGCGCTTGCATGGACCAGTCTTAAGCACGTCATGGCAGGAACATCGGGGGCATCCCCTCCGGATGATGTCAGCCTTCCAGGACACTTAAACCAACTGGCCCTGCCTACCTACGACGTGGCAACGAGTTCCCTCATTGCTGAATCCACTTCGTTCACTACGGTCTTCCCGTTCCAGTTCCTGCTCCTTTGGCATAAGACGCTCTGGGTACCTGCTCCTCGGGGGCCCTAGTCTCTGGCTATCCGCTCCACAGAGGGCCTTTCGAATTGGACTGCTGCTTGCCCCATTTCCCGGGGCTTCTCCTGGAACCTTCGCTACTGTGGGTACCTCCGCTCTACGGACCACTACCGTACCATCTCTAGTTGGAACCCTCACCGGTGTACCCCCTGCTGTGGACCACTACCGTACCATCTCTAGTGAGTATCCCTCATCGGTGTACCCCGCGCTGCAGACCACTACCATGTCATCTCTTCTGAGGACCTCTCACTGGTGTGCCCTGCTCCACAGATCACTACCATATCATCTTTACTGAGGAGCCTCATCGGTGTACCCCACTCTGCAGACCATTGCCGTATCTTCATTACAGAGGTATTCCCCTTCGGTATACCCCACCGTACAGACTCTGTGATTTTCTCCTGCACTTCCCGCTTCACAGGCAGTGCCTTTCTATTTCTCTAATAAAGACTCTATTCCACAGCTGTGTCTGACATCCACTGAGACATCGCCTCCCGACAGAGAGCTCACAGGGCTCCTCCCTGTGGGCGGTGTCATCTCTCACCTCAGCCCAGGGTCCACATACCTACAAATCCTAACAACTTGGATACAGGAACAAAGACTTGGATGCAGGAATCAGGAAACCAGGAACAGAAGACCTTAAAGAACTAGTAACTGTGTGAAGGCCTGGAGCAGAGATTGAAGACCCCTTTTATAGGGTTGGCAGGAAGAACGTCACCAGGAGGGGCCATGGGGCATGTCCCGCTGCTGTCCCTTTAAATTTCAAGCAGGGGCATGCATGCTTAACTAGGGAGGTCAGAAGCAGCAGTTTTGTTCGGCAGCGTTCCAGGCCATGATGATCAATGGCACATCGGTGGTATCTCTCAGCCACAGAAAGTGGTGGGCAGGCCCAGGCGACATCAGGGACAGTGGTGCTCCAGCTGCACAAGAGGCAAAGGTGGTGACTCAGTCGCCAAGACCAGATGCAGGGGTGGCATCTCTCCCATCGTGGGATGAAGCAACAGGGCTCAGATGGCAACAGGGATGAGTGAGTTGCTTGCTTACCTGACCTGCAAGTGTGGATCGCAACAACGACCCTCAAATCTCCCTCCTCAAGCCTCCTTTCTTCGAATTCCAAGGAGTCAAAGGTATACATATACCTACAAGAGGAGTTGAGGGGCCAAACAGAGAAATCTGAGATGCTTGGATTTAGGAACTGAAGTGAGGAACCATACTGGACTGACTAGGACAAAGATATGGCTGCAGGCTTGAAGACATGGCTGCAAGCTTGGATGAAAGACACAGTGGAAGCTTAAACAAAGACATGGCTATAGGCTAAAACAATTTACAACATCCAGGAAACTGATCCAATTCTTCGGGTTCTCACATGATTGTTGCAGGAATGAGGATTCATTTAGGATTATTGTCCTCAACCCCTCAGGCAATGACAATGGTTGATTTTGAAAAGAATCATTAATGCATTTTCCTGTGGCTGGTGCTGTATGAGCCCATGATAGATGAGCAAGCTGGACTTCAGGACTACAAACAAAGTGGCTCCTGGGTGACCGATGGCACTGGAGAACTTAAGGGCACAGCTATAAACCTTGGTACTTCCTGAAGGGGAATACTTCCAGGGGATGCTGAAGTCCATTTGATTGTGGTCCAGATTTGTGATGCATTTGACATAAGTAGATGGTACGCGAACATACAGCTTGGGGCTTGCGATGGAAAGAATGACTTGACAAGATCCTCTGCTGAAAGGACTTAGAGTCAGCCACCAGCCACGACTGTAGTATGGCTTAGAAAGAGAACTTATTCCTTGGTTCTGTAGTCCATGAATGAGCAGGCACATGAAAACCAGTGGATTTTGTTCTTTATAGTGGTAGGAAGATAAATAGAAAGCTGGAATTGGCTTCTCTTAACTTCTAATGTGCACATAAGATTTGGCCTGAATAGGACTAATTATTCTCAATTGTGGAGAGGTGGTCTCTGAACCAGTAGTGTATCTTTAACAGTCCTTGCTTCCCATTCCCATACAAGGTAACCATCAAGCACTACCTCCATCAGGAAGACTTTCAGGTTTTGCAGAAAATTATGCCCAGCCAAACTCATTGCTTCCCACCATACTCAGGAAGAATATGGATACTTTGTCCTCTACCAGGATAACATTTGAGCTGATCTTAGAAACACTCTATGGGATTGGACAAAACTTACCAGGTCAGGGTTCTCCCATTGGAAGCAGAACATGAACACTGGAGACCGGTTACCCTCTTGAGTTCTTTCTTTCACTATCAGTCTCGTTCTCTGACAGCTCAATATCGGAGATTTGAAACCTAGTATTCCAAAGCAGTTAATACTTGCTCTCATGCTGATTTCTAGCAGAGGTGAAATTTCCAAGACTTTATATTAAAAAGTATGGTTTCATGACTGACGAAATTTGAGCTGAACTAAGCGATGTACAAAAGATCCTGATTGGGAAGGCTGCTGCCAATTCAGGCAGGCAAGGAGAAGCTCATAGAAAAGGTGGAAGAGGCATACTTTGGTTTAATTCATAGGAAAAGGTGCTACAACCCAAAAAACTCTTTTGGAAGAAACATGGCTGTTGACGAAGATCCCAAGATTGTTACTGGTGAATTCCACTTTGAACACTATGAAAAGGCAAGAACACTGTTTGTCTTTCAAGCCATGATGGGAATACCGTCATTTAAGTCCACTGTGCAGTCAGTAGTGAAGGCATTAATAGCTGCCACAATAGCAAAATTGGAGTACTAAGTAAGGTCCCCCAGCCAGGTCCATTTGTCACACTGACTCGAGAAGAGTTCTGAGAAAATGGCATTGAAGAATGGTAACTTAAATGGACGAAGCAGATGTTCTTTTAGAAATAGCCTCCTTCTTGTCAGCATCATGGGAAGGGTTGATTGAACAGTCTGTTACATTCTCAAGTACTGTATAATCACAATTCTAGGATTTCCTACTGCTGAAGTTCCATAGGTCAAATATTAAGGAACTAATACCCTGTTTCCCCAAAAATAAGACAGTGTCTTATATTAATTTTTGCTACCAAAGATGCACCAGGCCTTATTTTCAGGGGATGTCTTATTTTTCCATGAAGAAGAATTCACATACCGGTACTGGTATATTGTTGAACAAAAAAATGAACTCGCTCCTCGAGGGCCTGCTGGGCGCATCCATCCTTAAAAGCAACTATTGCACCTGCTACAAATAAAAGGATTTAACTGGCCATGTCAGATTGAATAAAAGTCTTTTTAAAATAGTTATTCAGTAGTCAGTGACATACTTTTCACACACACAGAACAGCTCTTCTACCCACGGCATCAGTTAACTTGTGCTGAATGGAATTAGACACACCTAGATCTCATTCCAACTCTGTACTTTCCTTTCTTCACTGGCTTTGAATTTAACAATTTATAAACCACATTTTCTTGATGCAACCAATTCAACACAATTTTAAAGCAACACATCACTAAAGCAATATAGTATTTATTTATTTATTTATTTATTTATTTAACATTTTTCTATACCGAACTTCATGACAAACTTCATATCAGGCCGGTTTACATCAAACTGAGGGATTAACTTAAACAAAACCATATAACAAGAAGGCCGAGGCGCAGATACAAATAACAAGGAGAATAAACTTGGGGGCTAGAGTAGCCAGGAAAAGGACAGAAAAAAAACTGGAGAATGAACACGAATGATTAAACAAAGGCTGGGTCGGACATTTAGACTATTAGGCTATATGACGGATACTGTTGCACTGTTGGGTGCAACAGTATCCAAAATAAAATGTGTATGAACCTCCCCCGCCCCCCGAGAGGAAGATAGAGGCTGCTGCCATTGAATTGAACTGCAGCAGGAAGAGGCAACGTACCATCTGCTACCGTGTTTTGCGCCTTGCTTCAGGAGGAGGGGAGAGAACTGGCAGTGTACGGTAAAGCAACGAAGTGACTTACTTTTTTCACAGCCCTCCTCCGGAGACAGATCGCGGCTCCCCTGCCTCCCAGCGAAGATGGATGCCTGCACGGGCGAAAGCGGCCCCTGTGCGTGCGATTGGGCTGCTCAATGCGTGACGTCACGACGTTTGGCGTCACGGCATGTGACGTCACGCATTGAGCGGCCCAATCGCACGCACAGGGGCCGCTTTCGCCCGTGCAGGCATCCATCTTCGCCGGGAGGCAGGGGAGCCGCGATCTGTCTCCGGAGGAGGGCTGTGAAAAAAGTAAGTCACTTCGTTGCTTTACCGTACACTGCCAGCCCTCTCCCCTCCTCCCGGAGCAAGGCTGCTTTTCGTGCCTTGCTTCGGGAGGAGGGGAGAGGACTGGCAATCCCGAGCGTAGGATTGCCCGTCCTCTCTCTCTTGCAACTTTTTTTTTTTCGCTTTTTTTTTTTTTTTTTTTTGCTTTTTCGATTTTTTTTGCACTTTCGTTGCTTCGGGAGGAGGGGAGAGGACTGGGGCTGCCCCAGAGACCAGCACCCATGGACGTGGCCAGGGCAGGTGAGCGGGGGCTGGGGGAAAGTTTGCCGCCTACTCTTACCCCTGCCTCTAACGCAGGGGTAAGGGTAGACGGTAAGTTAGCAGGTTAAACGCGCGGCAAAACGGCAGGGGCGCGCGTTACTGTATGGGAGGGAATACCGTAGCTAATTCGATCGTTTACATGAATTATGTGCTAGGTCTTACTTTCAGGGGAGGTCTTATATTTAGCAATTTGGCAAAACATCTATGAGGTCTTATTTTCGGGGGATGTCTTATTTTCGGGGAAACACGGTAGTATCCAGCAGCTCCATGTTTATTATTTCCTCCAATCCAAGAGCTGAGGACTAGGCAAGGGCAAACCTGATTTATTTATTTTATTTATTTAAGGGTTTTTATATACCGCAGTACGTAAAGAAATACATCACCGCGGTTTACATTTAACAATAACTTAGCAACAAGCTTTACATTGACATTATTAATAGGTATTAAATAAAATAAATTCCATATAACAGTTTTGATGGAAAACAGACTGAACAGACTGTGGACCATCCAATAATGTATAACATACAATTAAAAAATGGATGTAACTATTAAACCTTTACAAACCAACACAATAACTAAAAGTATCTAAAACAATACCGGTTCTGAGAGTAGGTACAATTTCTATATTGCACCGAAGACATTTCTGTTGGCTAATAAAGCTAATGGCTTGCATACTGGGAGGTGAAACTGAAGCATAGTTGAAGGATTAGATGAACTCATAGCTGAGGGCTTAGGTCAAGACAGAATAATAGCTGAGGAGAACAGGAAGACATGGAACAGGCTGAAAAAATTGAACAAGAATTTGGATGCAGGTGCCTCCAGCGGGTCATAGGCAAAAAACCCCAAAAAACTCAAGAATGAAAAAGAGTCAAAGCATGGAGGCCCATCGTGGGGAAACATACACCAAGCTCATGGCCTTTGCAATCTGTTCTGAATGGCAGGCACTCGAGAGCGTGAGCCCCTATGCCGCGATACAAACTGCACAATAGGGATGGCCGTAGTCCACACTGCTGGTGGGTGCATCCGGGCATGGACTGGCTGAAAAAGGAACACCCTTGCCTTGGAGCAGGAAGACTTGGAACAGGAACTGAGAAACAGCAACCCACACCGAAAGCCCTTTCAGACTATTGCTTGGAAGCAGTTTGAGTATGGGAACAGATGGAGGAAGAGGACTTGAAAATGACTATGGAGGTGTGAACAAGATGTTGACTTGAAGACTTGGACATGGCTTGAAGACTGGAGTATGGCTTGAAACAAGAACATGGCTTGAAGACAGACACAAGGCTGAACAGAACAAGACAAGGGCTCAGGACTTGAAACAGGCAGGTAGCTGGAACAAGAACTCCAGAGACCAGGGACAGAACTCAGGATCTCAGAACTCTGACTTGAACTCAGACTCGGGAACTCGGAACTCAGACTTAGGAACTCAGACTAGGAACTCAGATTTTGGACTCAAGAATTCGGAACTAGGAATTTGAACTTGGCCTCCGAAGACTTGAACCAGCAGCGAAGACTTGGACAGGATTCTGAAGACTTAGACTGAAGTCTTGGACGTGGGAATAAATACTTGGATGCAGGAACCAAGAGAACAGGGACAGAAGACTACAAGAAACAGGAAATATTGAAGGACCAGTAACATTGCAAAGGCATGGAGCAGAGACTGATGGGCCCTTTTATAGGGCTTGCAGGAAGAACTTCATCAGGAAAGGCCATGGGGCATCTCCCTCTGCAGTCCCTTTAAATGTCAAGCAGGGGGCGCGTGTGCATGCCTAGGGAGGACAGAAGCAACAGCAACGTTTGGAGGCATTCCAGGCCAGAATGATCACTGGCACGTTAGTAGCATCTCTCAGTTGCAGTAAGTGGCAGCTAGGCCCAGGTGGCATCAGGGACAGCAGCACTCCAGCTGTGCAAGAGGCAAAGGCGGTGACTCAGCCATGAAGACCAGATGCAGTGGCCGCGTCTCTCTCATGACAGTATGTAACAACAAGGCAGAAGTGGTGTTGGGGAGTGAGTGAGCCATTTGTGGGCCTGTCCCACATGCGTGGATCGCAACACCATCTTGTGCATTATTTATACCTTTGAGATGTATGTATCTTGGGTATACATATGTATACCCAAGATACATACTATGTATGTATCTTGGGTATACATATTTACGTCCTTCAGTCTCATCTCATATGACTTTTCTTATAAACTTATCACCATTTTGGTAGCTCTTCCCTGGATTTCCTCCAGCCTGTCTATATCCTTTCACAAGTACAGCCTCTATAATTGGACACAATATTCTAGGCGAGATCTCACTAATGCCCTGCACAGAAGTATTATTACTTCCTTTTTTCTATTGGTTATACTTTTCCCTATGTATCTTAATATCTGTCTGGCTCAGGCTACCATCTTGTCACACTGTTTTGCTACCTTTAGATCATTAGACACAATCTCTCAAGTTCTCTTTCTGTCAGTGCATGCTAGTATTTCTCCCCCACCCTCCCATCTTGTACAGGGCCCTTGAATTTCTGCATCCCAAAGAAAGCTTAAAGCATGGTCAAGAGCTTGGTAGGTAGGATTTAATGCAAAAACGATCAGAGCCATATATTTGGAAGTGAGAAATCCTAGTCTGTACTTTTCTCTTCTCTCAGCTTTTTTCCTTCCTTCTTTCCTGAGTCTCCTTCCCTCTTCCCAAAACTTCCTCTTTCCATTCCCTTTTCATCTTCCCACAGACTCTTTTCTTTTTCAGGCAGTTTCTCTCCTTCTCTCCTCATTCCTACAATTGCCTCTCTTCTGCAAGCCTGTCTCTTCTTTCTACAACCCCTGGCCTGTATTTTCTGCTCAGTCTCAACCCTGGCCAGTCTCTCAGTATTTCCCTCCTTACCAAGCTGCTTTCTCTTCCCTTTTTTTCTCCTGGTAGTTTCTCAGTTTATCCACCAAATAACTGAATTCAGTCTTTCTCCTCTACCTCTTTTGCTCCCCAAGGCTCTCACTCAGCCTCTCTCCCTGTCCTGAACTAACTTTATCTCCTCTTTCCAACAGCTGTCTAGCCTGTTTCACTTTCAGCCTGCATAGCAGCCTCTTTTCCTTTTTACTCAACTCAGCTTGTCTCTCTCCTCCTTCATAACCTGCTCTATTTCCCCGTCTCCCCAAGAGGTCCCATTCTCTTCATCTAGAGCGTGTCTTCCCTCCATTCCTTTGTTTCTCCCCATAATCTTACTAGTATTGTTGGCTGTTTAGATTTCTACAGTCTTGTGATTAGGCATAGGAAAGGTGAGTGCTGAAAGGAACTAAGTGAGGATCTTATATGCTCTTCTACCGAAGACAGTGGCGAACAAAGGAAGAAGACAAAAACGATTGTCCAGGATCTTGCAGGTTTTCACAATTCTGGGGCTGAAAGCTAGACGATATCCTTCGTAATGTGTACACAATAGCTGGGCAGACTGGATGGGTCAGACAGTATTTATGTACTGTTACCTGCTATGTTGCATAACTCTTGTGAGCTGCGCAGGGCTGGCTCTACCTTCGTGGCTTTGTAGTGCTGACTAAATGAAGTCAAGCACTGTGACAACATTACAGATCCTGCCAATGCTTTGTGACCAACTTGCCTCAAAAGAGCACCCAGTCAAGAACACAGGTGAATATTGAAAGCCTGGATGAGAGAGGGGAGACAGCTGGATTTGGGGGAACCCAGCCCTCCTTGCCAAAACACCAAAATGACTTTGGTCAACAGGAATTTTGACAGTCAAGCCCAAACTCTAAACAGTGAAGCAACTGTTCTAAACTTTTCTAATCACTAAGGAGCAAGAAATAAAGAGAAAAGTATGAAGGGGAATGAGAAAATATTAAATAAATTGAAACCAACTGTCATTTTCAAATCATAGGTCACTGGAACCAAACCACCACTGTTCAAACCCAATTTTGTTGTTCCAATTTTGATTAAACTCAGAAGATGAAACCAACTGAGTACAAGAAGCTTATTCTGCAGCCGCACACCAGCGTTCCAGGCGTGGCATTCCTTCTGTTTAATAAGAGCTCTAAGCAACCTCTTTCAGTTCTGCTATCAGTCTGCAGATACCACAGGCTAGGAAAAGTGATGAAAGTAGCTTACATCTTTACAAGAGATATTCCATAACTTCCTCTCACAATTTCTTTCCTCGACCTACAGACTTTGCACCAATGCAGGCAGTTAAAAAATGACTCCCAAAATGGGAAAAACTCTTTAATACATCAGGCCCTTTATATTAAGGAATTTTGCAAACTCAGGGTGCACTGTGAAACAGAAGGTCAAAGGCAGAGTGCCTTCAGCCACCAGGAAATGAAAAATCCTGAAGTGTCCATCCTTGAATGTTATACTTAAAGTAAAAAAAAAAAAAAAAGAACATTGTTTTTAGTGTAAAACACGTTAAGTTTTAGTCCTTTGAATTTCTGGTGTCTCAGTTGACTTGCCAGGGGTCTCATGCATATTGTGCTCACCAGCCACTGTTAAAGCTGACTTGCCACCGCACCGCTTCACGCATTATGAAGTCTACGTATTAGAGAATTTCAAAACACAGCCATTTAAAACTGTCTCACCAGTCACAACACTTGACTTTTTCAACCATTTCATAAATTCTTTCTGTCTTACCTCTCACCTCTGTTGCCTTTTCTTTTGAGTGCCTGTTCTCTACAGTTACACCACAAATCTCTACCAGCTCTCAGCTCTCCCTGGCATTATCTGCTCATCAGCATCTGAACAGAATTTGTATAAAACATTCAGAATGTTGACTTCATAATTCTTGTGACTGGCTGTCTTCTGTGTCCTTGTGATGTAAGCACTGAACCATCACAGCCTTCTTACTCTTTGCTGCTTACATCACACCCTATAGGTTCTCAGTGCTAAATGATTTTAGGTAATTTAGGGTGAAAGTGATACCTGGTAATCCAAAGCCATTAATTTCTTCCTTAATGAGTCTTCTTTCTTGGAAGCTGAAGGTTTTTGCTTTTCTTTTGCTTTCTCTTGCTGTAGAAGTTCCTTCACGTAGGCATCATATATCTCCCACTGAAATGAAGAGTCAGTCCCATTAAGTAAAGAAGAGGAATCGTGTACATATTTTAATAGTATTTTGCGACAAGTTAAGATACAGCATTTTTGGAAAGCATGCCTCCCTCCCATGCTACTCAAAAACACAGAAAGCAGAGTTGCTTACCTGTAACAGGTGTTCTCCTAAGACAGCAGGATGTTAGTCTTCACACATGGGTGACATCATCAGATGGAGCCCGGCACAGAAAACGTCTGTCAAAGTTTCTAGAAAGTTGACTGGCACACTGAGCATGCCCAGCATGCCACTATCCGCGTAGCCACGCGGGGGTCCCCCTTCAGTCTAGTTACAGAGAATCTCAAACATGAAATACAAACAGAAAATGAAACCCAACTCTGCGGGGTGGCGGGCGGGTTTCGTGAGGACTAACATCCTGCTGCCTAGCAGAACACCTGTTGCAGGTAAGCAACTCTGCTTTCTCCTAGGACAGGCAGGATGGTGGTCCTCACACATGGGTGAATACCTAGCTGCAGGCTGTTTCTGAACGGAGTGGACCAACAGACAGCAGACAGGTGCCAAAGGGCACATCAACCCAAGTGCTGTTGGTAATGGAGGAAGGCCGCCTGAACCCGAAAAAACAGGGCTCTAGGCGGAGAGTTGGGTTTAGACCTGAAAAAGGTGACGGAGGACAGATTGGCCGAAGCTATTGTCCTGGCAGCGGTCTGTCCAAGCAATGGTGAACGGCGAATGTGTGGAGAGAACTGCATGTCACAGCTCTGCAGATCTCCATCACGGGGACCCCTCTCAAGTGCACCACTGAAGTCACCATGGCTCTGACAGAGTGAGCTTTAACATGGCCCCCAAGCTGCAGTCCCACTTGCGCGTGGCAGAAAGAGATGCAGTCTGCTAGCCAGGTAGAGAGGGTGTGTTTGGTCACAACAACTCCCATTCTGTTCTTATCAAATAAGATGAAAAGTTTGGTGGACTGCTTATGGCCTGCCATCCTCTCAAGGTAGAATGCCAAGGCCCTCTTACAATCCAAAGTATGCAAAGCCCAATTGCCTGAGTGCGAATAGGGTCTGGGAAAGAAAGTGGGCAGGACGATAGACTGGTTCGGATGGAAGTCCGATACTACCTTAGGCAAGAACTTAGGGTGAGTACGGAGAACCACCCTATTGTGGAAGAACTTTTTATAAGGTGGGTACGTCACCAATGCTTGAAGTTCGCTGACCTGATGCGCCGAGGTGACCGCAATCAAGAATATGACCTTCCAGGTCAAATACTTCAGGACACACTTGCGCATAGGCTCAAAAGGGTCCTTTATGAGGCAAGCTAAGACCACATTAAGGTCCCAGGATACAAGTGGAGGATGCAGAGGGGGCTTCAACCAAAGCAGACCACACATGAAACATCCCACCAAAGGCTGTACTGAGACAGGTATATCATTCACCCCTTGATGATAAGCCCTAATGGTGCTGAGATGCAGTCTAAGTTGATCTTCAAACCAGCTTCCAACAGGTGCAATAGGTAGTCCAAGAGCTTTGGGGAGAAGCAGGTAAACGGGTCCATCCCGTGTTGCTCACACCAGACAGTAAACCTTCTCCACTTCAGGCTGTATGACTTTCCAGTCGAAGGCTTCCAGGAGGCAACCAGAACTCAAGAAAATGCCAGGGGCTGCAAGACTAGCCTTTCCACATCCAGGCCTTTAGAGATAATGCCCTGAGGCTGGAATGGCATAGCCTGCCCTGATCCTGTGTGACTATGTTTGGGGTGGTCCCCAGACTGATCGGGTTCCGGACAGAGAGGTCTTGCAGGAGCGGGAACCAAACCTGCCACGGCCAATGGGGACTATGAGGATCAAGGTTCCTCTGTCCTGCCGGAGCTTCAGGAGTGTCATTACCAGTGGAAGTGGAGGATACGCATACAGAAGCCCCTTGCCCCAATGGCAGGCAAATGCATCTGAGGCCGGTTTGCCCTCCTCCCTGTAAAGGGAGCAAAAAGACTCCACTTTGTTGCTGCAGGGGGAGGCAAACAGATCCACATTTGGGATGTCCCAACGAAAGACGATCATGTTTGCTACCACCAGACCCAGGGACCACTCGTGGGGCTGAAAAGCCCAATGGAGACAGTCCGCCACTAAATTCTCTGTCCCTGCCAGGTACACTGCTCGAAGTAATATACCCTGAGAATGGGCCCAGGACCAAATCTGAAGCGCCTACTGGCACAGGAAGAACAACCCCATACCCCCCTGTTTGTTGATGTACCACATCGCCACCTGATTGTCCGTCTGGATTAGGACCAATTTAATCACCAAATGATCCTGGAACACTGATAGACCATAACAGATCATCAGGAGCTTTAGGAAGTTGATTTGGTACTGAGCTTCCTATGCCGACCACAGGCCCAGGTGTGGAGCCCCTCTACATGGGCACCCCACCCCAGTGTGGATGCATCGGTTGTGAGAACAACCTGGAAGGAGGGGATTGGAAAAGGATCCCTTGAACCAAATTGGCCAGGTCCTCCCACCAGGATAAGAGGTCTAGAGCAGTGGAGTGGAGGAGTAGACTAGTGGTTAGAGCAGTGGGCTATGAACCAGGAGTTCAAGGTTCAAGTCACACTGTCACTCCTTATGACCTAAGGCAAGTCATTTTACCCTCTGTTGACTACAGTACCTAAATGATATCCACTTTGAAGTGCTTAAATAAAAAAACATATATGTGCATTGAGGTTAATACTTCCTCTGGCGGTAGAAAGACCTACGGGCCCCTTGTTGACCTTCTGTCAGAGGAGGGGGTGTCTGAGGTACTAGCTGAAAGATGCTGGAGGGTCTCATGATGATCAACTTTTAGTTGAGCCACAGCATGCCAGACCTTAGTCCATAAGAACATAAGAAAATGCCATACTGGATCAGACCAAGGGTCCATCAAGTCCAGCATCCTGTTTCCAACAGTGGCCAATCCAGGCCATAAGAACCTGGCAAGTACCCAAAAACTAAGTCTATTCCATGTTACCATTGCTAATGGCATTGGCTATTCAAGTGAACTTAATAGCAGGTAATGGACTTCTCCTCCAAGAACTTATCCAATCCTTTTTTAAACACAGCTATACTAACTGCACTAACCACATCCTCTGGCAACAAATTCCAGAGTTTAATTGTGCGTTGAGTAAAAAAGAATTTTCTCCGATTAGTTTTAAATGTGCCCCATGCTACTTCATGTCGTGCCCCCTAGTCTTTCTACTATCCGAAAGAGTAAATAACCGATTCACATCTAGCCGTTCTAGACCTCTCATGATTTTAAACATCTCTATCATATCCCCTCTCAGCCATCTCTTCTCCAAGCTGAAAAGTCCTAACCTCTTTAGTCTTTCCTCATAGGGGAGCTGTTCCATTCCCCTTATCATTTTGGTAGCCCTTCTCTGTACCTTCTCCATCACAATTAAATCTTTTTTTAAATGCGGCGACCAGAATTGTACACAGTATTCAAGGTGCGGTCTCACCATGGAGCGATACAGAGGTTTTATTCACCATTCCCTTTCTAATAATTCCCAACATTCTGTTTGCTTTTTTGACTGCCGCAGCACACTGAACTGACGATTTCAATGTGTTATCCACTATGACACCTAGATCTCTTTCTTGGGTTGTAGCACCTAATATGGAACCCAACATTGTGTAATTATAGCATGGGTTATTTTTCCCTATATTTATCACCTTGCACTTATCCACATTAAATTTCATCTGCCATTTGGATGCCCAATTTTCCAGTCTCACAAGGTCTTCCTGCAATTTATCGCAATCTGCTTGTGATTTAACTACTCTGAACAATTTTGTGTCATCTGCAAATTTGATTATCTCACTCGTCGTATTTCTTTCCAGATCATTTATAAGGGTCCCAAAAAGTTATCCTCCATACAAGGGAGGTCTGCCAGTTTCTCTTGGACCTCTGGCTGGAGATCTGAAGTTCTGAACCACGCCATCCTGCGGGTTCCGCTGCCCGCTGCAGCTGTGCAAGCTGACATCTCGAAAATGTTGTAAGTGGAATGCACCTCGTGCTTACCACACTCGAAGGCTTGCTGGATCAGCACCAGGAACGCATTCTGCTGCTGTTGAGAGCAGCGTTCCGCCAGCTCTTGAACCTGCTTCCAGAGGTTCCGAGAATGTTGAGCCATATACAGCTGGTAGGAGGCAATATGGGCTATTAATATTGCCCCCTGGAAACCTTCCTACCCAGAGCATCCCATTCCTTATGCTCCTGACCTGGGGGTGCGGAAGTATGAGTCCAGGAGCATTTGGCCTTCTTGAGGGCAGACTCTCCTACTACTAATTGGTGGGGGAGCTGGCACTGCTCAAAGCCCAGGGATTTCTGTACAAGGTAGACAGCGTCAGCCTTCCTGTTTACCAGCAACAAGGACACAGGATGTTTCCAGATGTGTAGGAGCAACTCCTTGAAGACCTCATGCACGGGGATAGCTACCACCTCTTTTGGCACATACACAAACTGGAACACCTCCAGCATGTGATGTATGGCATCCTCTTCCATCAAGAGCTGGAAGGGAATGGACTCCACCATGAAACCGGCAAAGGTTAAGACCTCTGGTGGAGACTGGCACTGCTCCTCCAGAGGGGACGGTTCCGAGAGGACATTGGAGAAGACATTGGAGGATCGTCCCCCCTCGGGTTATATGGAGCCTCCTCCTCAATGAAATCCCCAGGCGAGGTCTGTGGGGGGACCCAAACTCACTGCCATTGGCCTGGACCCAGAGGCACTGGGGGCACCGCTGGTACTGAGGCCCCTGAGGGCCCTGGCACCAGAACTGGGAGAGGTAGGTGAGGCACTAGAGGCCCTGAGCCTTCTTCCTTGGAGAAATCAGCAATAGATATCGTCTCAGAGGGGGGAGGCAACATTGGCTGCCAGGGGCCCTGAGTACTGGCTGCATAGGGAGGATGCCCAGCAGGATATCAAGGCAGAGCAGAGGTGATATGATACAGACTTTCAGATACTTGAAAGGTTTTAATGATCCAAAGACAACGACAAACCTGTTCCGTAGGAAAAAAATCAGCAGAACCAGGGGTCACGATTTGAAGCTCCAGGGAGGAAGATTCAGAACCAATGTCAGGAAGTATTTCTTCACGGAGAGGGTGGTGGACGCCTGGAATGCCCTTCGAGGATGTGGTGAAGACCAGAACTGTGAAGGACTTCAAAGGGGCGTGGGATAAACACTGTGGATCCATAAAGTCAAGAGGCCGCCAATGAAGAGTGGGTGACTCGCCAGAATGACGGCTACTGCCTGGAGACAATACCCTTATTCAATAAACATATACATGGTTACTGTGACTCCAACATCGCTCTAAGCTTCAACACAAGAGGAAATGTGGAAAAATGGATTTACACTCACAAAGAGGGGAGTAGCTGGCTTGTTATGGCGGTTACTACCCCAAACCAAATAAGCCTGATGCTTCACCTTCAATGCATATACAGCAGAGTTCTCTGCTTCAACGGCAGGGGAGAAGAAAAAAGGGTTCGCACTCACAAAGCGGGGAGTAGCTGGCTTGTTACGGCGGTTACTACCCCAAACCAAATGTGTCTAATACTTCACTTTCGATGCATATCCAGCATGGCTCTCTGCTTCAACGGCATGGGAGAAGACTGATACATCACGCATTTCCAGCATAGCTCCCTGCTTCAACAGCAGGGGAGAAGAAAAACAACCAATAAGGACTGTATAACATAGTCTGGGTAAAACAAATAAGCATGGGTGTAGCTTGCTTATTGCGGCGGTTACTACCCCTACTACCCCTAACTAATCAAGCTAGATATTTCAATGGTGGGGGTGGAAGGGAAATAGAACCAAGAGCTAAGAGAAACAGATAAGTATGAGAGAAAAAAATGTGTGAAGCTTGCTGGGCAGACTGGATGGGCCGTTTGGTCTTCTTCTGCCGTCATTCCTATGTTTCTATGTAAGGCACTCCAGCAGTGGTGCTAGGATCGAGGGGGTTGGCTCTGGCATCGGTGGTAGTGGTAGATACCACTGGGGCCAGCGATTTGATACCCCTGAGGGCTTGGAGCACTGCCAACTGAAACCTGCGATCCAACTCCTCCTTGAAGGTCACCATAGGTAAGGTGGGTGGAGGAGGAGCAGGCACCACCAAATCGCCCTCAACTTGAGAGGGATCAGTGCCCGGCACGGACATGGACATCAGTGGGGAGCGCCTCAGACTCCCGGGTTTGATCGAGGGTGAAGCCTCATCTCCGAATTACTGCTTTGGGGGCAACACAGCTGATGCTGATACCTTCCCGGAACTGGTGCCATTGCCAATCTCCCCAGGGCTCGTCCTGGTCTTTCCCCGGCGTCAAGGAGAGCGAGGAATCTGACGTTCTGGAACGTGATGACACTGACAGCGGTCGATCCCCAGCACCCCTCTCTGGAGGGGGACATGGTGGGGGGGTGGACATTGATGGCTCGGTGTCCATGGGCTCTCCCTGACACGCCAGACACCGGTGTGGATGGCCCCAATTTCCTAGAGCCAAAAAGTTTCACCATTTTATCCAAAAGCACCCCACAATCTTTCAGGGTCATCTGGTTGCAGAACCGGCAACCCCAGACATCATGTGAAACCCCCAGGCAAAGAATACAAACTTCATGCAAATCAGTCAGAGACATGGCCTGCAGGCAATGGGGACACCAACGAAAACTAGAGGAAGCCATGCTTCAGGCTGGCAAGCGGTCGGTGCAGGGCAGACACAGATGCCAAAAAACCCCAGAACCGACAGCAAAGAAGGTAGAAAACTTACCGCGCTGCCCTACTGACTAAGGGAACTAGGGCACGGATGCAAAGGAAAAAAAAACATAAAAAGCAGAAGAAAACTCTGGAAAAACAGAGCAGAGCTCCACAAACCGCGAGGCAACAGCACCGCGCAAAGAAAGAGACTGAAGAGGGACCCCGCGTGGCCGTTCGGACAGTGGCATGCTGGGCATGCTCAGTATGCCAGTCAAAGTTCTAGAAACTGACAGTTTTCCATGCCGGGCGCCATCTGATGATGTCACCCATGTGTGAGGACTCCCATCCTGCTTGTCCTAGGAGAAAGAGTGGGTTAGATGACAAAAAAAAAACAACCCCTACAGAAATAAAATCTAAGTTTCCAAGTATGACAGCTAGCAGAGCTAGTCTGAAACCCTCCCCTTTCCTACCTGCCTAATTAAGTTACTTAACATCCTTTAAGGCTAGATTAAAAATGACAGTGGGAAAAGGAATACTATGGTTGGACAGCAGACACTACTTGACTGTATAATATAATTTCAGTGAGTGCACAGTTTTGTGGGATCTCCTCCCTATCCAAGTTTAAGTAATCCACCCCCCCCATCCTGCAAAGAAGAAAACAAAACGGGTCATGTCTTACTGCATTTCCTGGGTGGTACCTAGCTTCACTTTGTATGACAACAGGCTCACCTGATGCAGGCAGTGAAATATGCTTTATTACACAATTCATCGTGATTTATTACTTAGGGCAGCTCTAGAAAGTGCCGGGGGGGGGGGGGGGGGGTACAAAACTGACAGCCTGCACGGTGATAGAGAATTGACTTTAAGAATGGTAGAGGCCATGAGTGTTGTCTCCTCAGGAAACACTTGCACAACAATGCGACCATTCCACTCTAATTGTCAATGCGGAGGCTGCTTTAATCTACATTTTTAACCCAGCTAGAAAAACAACAACTTTTAAAGCTTTCTGCGCTTCTCCGCAAATGAATCATAGGATGCCTTTTGTGTGGCTGAGACAGTGAAATGCACCTATTTTGTTCTTTATTCAGAACGGTGAACAAAAGCCTTAGCGTTCATTTCTAAGGAATCAGAGGAGCTTTACAGTTGCTCTACATGTCTGCTTTATATACTTAAAATATATACTTTATATATACTTTATATACTTAAAATAACAACAAACCAAAAACCATTTTTCCACTGACAAATGAGGCTCCCTACAGCACTATAACTCTGCAGAGTTATAGTGCTGTAGGTTTATTCAGTGTCTCTAGTTCCTTAAAAATGAAGAATAATCTATTAATCCAGTCATGACAATTCAGCTTTGGTTACCCATACTATTCCGTAGCACTAATAGCTCACAATATCTTATAATTCCCCTATAAAAAGAATCAGACTCTTTATGAATATATAAAAAATTACCGGTTAAATGAGGTAGCTTTAAACCCATCACGTCAAGAATTCTATACATTTATAAGATCACAGCTACAGTTCACTCAAGTTCCACCCCCTGACTCCACCAAGGAGTCAGGGGGTGGAACTTATCTTATTATTTATATTTGGAACTTATTTGGAACTTATCTTATTAAGTTATTTGGAACTTATCTTATTATTTATATTTGGCATGGTTAATATGTCACTATATCCAAGTTAAATATTTAAATTATACAGTTTATATTACATAATTTTATTAATTACAAGTAAAACTATTCTATATTATTTATTATCATTATGTTAAATTGTCATCCAGTTATAATGTTCCATATGTACCACTGTTCTATGTAAAGCCCCCTTATCTCTGTTGGGCAGTTTATCGTTATATGTAAACCGGAGTGATTTATAGTCTCTATAAGAACCTCGGTATATAAAAATTAAAAATAAAAAAATAAGGAACGTGATCCAATAATATCCTGGGTCCCAGCACAGAGGTCCATATTAGCAATATTAGGAATGGCCAAACCATTTTGGATGCAGTCTGAACCCCATTCAGGGGATGCAAATAGGAATAATGAAAGTGAAACTACCACAGGCCACAAATCCACCAGGTGCTAACTGAACTACAGGCTCTGAGCCATTTGCATCCTGTTTCTGCTATTACTATACTAGGCCCGAACGTTTGATTTCAACAAGGAAATCACAAAAAAAAGTTTGTTTTTGGGTGTAGCAAGTTTGTTTTCCAAAAATAAACCCAGAAGCGGCAGCATGTGCTCTGGGATATTGTCATTTTTCAAACTTCACACAAACTGCCTGCTTTAGACAGTGACTGTGCTTTGTGCCCTCCAGCAGAAAAAAAGAGACCAGCACCTCGCCCACAACTCCCTGATTACATTTTCTTCTGTGCAATTAAGGACCTTCAATAAAATGAAGACAAATTGCCTCTTCCTTTTCCATCACAAAGTATCCTTCCACTAATGCAGTTCAGCTGTGGTTCTTTTCTGTTCGTAGCAGCATGTCTCCAGTTCAACAGGCAAACTAGTGCACAGCGGCTCATATGGGATCCCCGTAACAAGCACAAACAGACTGATAAAGCACCTAAGAACCACTAACCTAATCTTTCAGATTCCATGCACTCTACAGGCAATGATAGATTTCCACTATCATGCTACAAATGTCTTTTCCTAATAGCACTGCATTTGCTCCTTTGGGTTAAAATGCAGATCATGTTTCATGAAAAGATAGCGATAAATACAAAACAGATTGCAAGCTCTCACAGTTCTTTCCATTTTAGTTGGCCGTAAAAGATAAAGTTAAAAAAAAACCAAAAACAACCCAGGAACTGCACCCAGTCTCAGTAGCAAAAGACCAAAAAAAAAAAAAAAAAAAAAAATCAAAGATTATATACCCAACAAACCTATGTTTAAAAGAAAAAAAGAGGAAAAATAAAAGTCCCTTGAAATTACTGGGACTAGGCAACCAAGCTAGAGGGAAAACATGATCCAGCCCAAAACATTTCATGCAAAAACACATTCTTAGGGGTCAAAGAGCAACACATAGTACAGTGGACAACTTTGTAGGTGGATGTGCTGGTCTAGGGAAGGGATGGAGGAGGGGGAAAGGGAGCTGGGAGAGAAGCAAAATTCTTTAAAAAGTAGCTGGGATACATTCTTAGGGAACGGAGCTAAAATCACAAAAAATATTGCAAGATTCATACATTGCTGCTGATCCTGCCACAATCCTCATCCTCATACTATAGAAATTTCAAAGTTTGTTGAATTATTTTTTTTAGTTTAAATGCCTAAAAACAATAAAACAAGCTTTGAAATTTATATAGTAAGGCAGGAGTGGGCAACTCCAGTCCTTAAGCATCACAAACAGGCTATGTTTTCTTTTTTTTTTAAACTGTTCAATATCTCAACTTTATTCTGTGTTCTAAAAAAGTACGGCAAAATCCACAAAGCTTGCAAGGAGCTGACAGATGCATTCTGTTTTTCTAATGTATAGCCACCAGGTTTTCAAAATATCCACAATAAATGTGCATGAGATAGATTTGCATAAACTGCCTCCTTTGAACGCCAAATCTATCCCATGCATACTCATTGTGGAAATCCTGAAAACCTGGCCTGTGTGTGGCCCTCAAAGACCGGCTACCCCGTAGTATGAGGATCAAAGCAAGCTCAATGGCAATATGTATGAGTCTTGCAATATTTTGTGATTTTAGCTCCATTCCTCAAGACTGCATCCCAGCGACTTTTTAAAAATGTGCTTCTCTCCCATCCCCCTTTCCCTGGACAATCACATCTTATAAACTATTCATCTACTGATATTTAAATTTACCAAGGCAATTTCTTATGAGTTGCTGCCATTTCAGAACCAAGTATGAGGTAAGTAAATTTGAGATTCTCTCCACTTTAGATATATTTTTTAAGATGACTGAATTATGAATGCATATGAAAGATGCGAGAATGGATAGTAGCCAGGGCTGAAACCTTGAAGACTGGCACTACTGCTCACACGTTTCAAACCTTTTTGTGAAGCTTATCGTGCAACTCTCCAGATGTTCTTTGACCAACGCACCCTTCTGCCCTCTTAGATGTGCTCCTTGCTGCAAAGCTACTACCAAGAACAAAAATGTTGTGTCTTTGCTTTTAATTGGGTTTTTTTTCTGCTTTTCAACCATTGCTGAGAGTACTGAACTGGTAATTCAATCCATTTGACTGTCCATGGGCATAATACATTTTCCATAAAAGATGGCTGATTGACCTTACATCATAAAGGTTAACAATGGTCCTGTGACTTATGATATTTCAAATTAACAATATTGGATCAATGGTGGTGATAAATATCTTGTCTTCTACAGTCTTGGACAATTTCATCCCCATCATAGCATCTAGGACCTTCTTGGTAGAATGCTGTAGTGGGTTGCTGTTGCCTTCAGCACCTTATCTTCACCAGTGGTCACCCAGCCAAGTATTGGCCAGGTCTGAGACTGCTTAACTTCTAATATATAACAAGCTCATATTGTCCTAGAACATGGTTGCTGGGGTTAAGTGGGAGCCAGGATAATACAATATAATGTAGACAAACACTAAAAATTCAGGTGTATGCATGATTTCCACTACCTTGTCATAGTTTAGTAAAGTATTACACTGTCACATGTGCCCTTTGACTAAGATTACACCCATCTGTATTAATCAGCATGTCCCAGGTTTTTATTTTTCAAAAGTCTGGTCACTCTATAATTCATACCATTTCATGTTTCAATGCTAGATTATAGCATGATTTATATTCTGGAAGACACAGCACTGGCTGAGAGCAGATAACTCCCATTCCAAAACCACATGATGGCACGAACGGCACCGCATCAGGATGAGAGACAGAAAATGAGAACTGGATAAAAATGTCATCATGACAGAGTTAAGTTGGCCACACTGTCATGGAAAAAATACTTTAAAACAATTAAGAATCACAAATTACAGAGGGAAAAAAACAAGATGTTTCACACAGAACTAATGGAGTCTACTTTTTGGGATGTATCCACTCATATATGGGGATCCAAGAAAAAATATCCCTATTAGGAACCCCTTGGGTCCCCTGACAAGCACTGAAAATTTGGGGTAGATAGGACATTAAACACACAAGATGTTAGGGGCAGACAGACAGATATTCCATCAGTCATGGTAATCTCATAAACCTCAGAAAATAGGCTAAAAATGGTGTCAGGAAAAAAAGTGAGAGACTAAATGCTTTATTTGTGAAATTAAAATGCCTGAGAGACCCTCATACAAATAAGATTGTATGCACAAGTGAGCAAGGTTAAGAAGAAAAGCAATGAAACAGATCTCAGTAAAATGTCAAATGCAGTATAATTACCTGGTTAGCTGAATCAGAAAACGTTGCTCTTGGAGGTGCTTTCGTTTGAGTTGATCTTTCCTGAGAAAATAAATGAAACCCCAAGCCACTTGTTAAAATTACAATTGCATAGTTCAAAGGGAAGAAAAGCACAACAATAATTTCTGAGCAGCTGTTGTAGGCTACCTTTAGCAAGGTGGGAAAACGACTGGCCTAGTAGTTAGAGCATTGAATCATGATTTAGGGAAATCTCACAACATGTATTTAACAATGAGTCCAAGCTTGCCTCTGCCACTGATTATCATTTTATCTACTTGTGCATTTGGAAACCACTTGAAAGCAAGATGTTTGTCTTTAGTTTGGCTCTTCTGTTCAACACATTTTTGGCTAAGTGGCAACCAATGAATATCCATCTGTGCTCAGCGGTCTCCACTTAGCCAGATAAGTCACTTTTTTGGCTAAGTTGATAGCTGGATATTTAGTGGGCGAGCAGTGGGAAAATCAGGGCAGCGCTACTTATCCGGTTAAATTAACTGGATAAGTAGTGATATTTGCTCTTATCCAATTAAGTTAATCAAGTAAGTTAGACGTCATAGAAAAAGGTCTAACTTAGCTGGATATAACTTATCCAGCTAAGTAGCGATTTTTACACAGATATTCAATGGCTTAGCCGTATTGCTGAATATCCCACATAACTTAGCTGGATAAGTCATTTCCAGCTAAGTTACATACCCAGCTAGCTTTCAATATTGGCCCCTAAATGTTTTAAACCGTGTCAAAATGTAGTCAGCTAAGTCGCCACCAAGCAGCTTGTTGAAAATCAACCACCAAGAGAGTGATCTTATATCCTAGCTCTACCACTAATCACTTGACCTTGGCAAGTCACTTTGGCCTGGATTTATCGAAATGTAGCCTTATTTGTTAAGTTAAATAACTTACTGCTCCTTCGGAGCAGAAGTAAATTCCATGTGCCGGCCGACTGCCGGTGTGCACTTCCCTGGGAAAGTGTCTAATTGTGCTGTCCCGGCCGGCCCCCGCCACATTCCCGGCCCACCCAGACCCCACCTCTGGCCCACCTCTTTTCAATGGCTCGGCAATTCTGCCCATACTGGGAGAAATGCGCGTGGCCGGGCTATTTCTAAAATGTGCCCGGCGTGCGCAAAGCCCAGCCACACACGTATCTCCCAGTATTTACGTGCACTGGGCTTTGAAAATTCGCCCATTATTGGGGACAATGGTCATGAGGAGGTTGCCTCAAGAGGTCTTCCCTACTTAATTGGTTTTGACAAGAAAGCCCATTAACCAGGGGAGGGATGATTCAATAACTAGGATGGGCTAATAAGAGGAGAGGTTGTTCCTCCTCGTTGTCTCCTCTCTGGAGAGCCAAGTTCCCTGACAGATCCTCATACATTATTATTAAACAATATATCAACCATAGTGCCTGGTGATTTTAATTTAGTAATAGACAGAGACCCGTTACCATCAGCCATTGAGATCTTTCTGGATACCATGGCTGGACTAGGCTGGGAGTAATTTGTTAATTTTACAATTTAAAAGCAAGGCCATATTTTAGATCTTTTTTCATGAACTCTGAGCTATTAGCACAATCTCTGCATCATCTTCAATCACCAAAGATACTTTGATCCAACCACGTTCTTATCTCATGTAACTATAAATTGAAACCCCAGTTGGTTCAAAACACTGATGAGACTCATTACATCAGGAAGATAGGTTATTTTAATATTAATCAATTTAGGAAGCTACTTGAACCTAATATTGCTACGTTTACAGCACACAATGTTGAGCAGGCTGTTTCCTCCTGGCATAATATGCTTACTACCATCTCAGATGAAATGCCACCAGTTAAGACCATTTACATAAAGTGTCGGAGGTATGTCCCATAGCATATGCTGGTCTTAAAAGACCTAAAAAAACTTAGGAGCAGTGAGTGCAGATGGTAAAAACATCCCTCTGCAACACCAAAAGCAGCATAGTTGATACAACTATCTATATATGGAGACAAAGTCAATGTGCAGTATAAACCTTTCAGAATTATTCCTGGTTATGAAGATCTTAACTGGTTCAAAAAATAGCGATGGGTTAGTTCCGAGTTCCTGCAACATGTAATCTAGCCCTCTGATTGGACAGTCTTACAATCCAAGAGACTTTTAAATCTGATGCTCTTTTCCTTTTAGATTGAAGATGGCCGTTCAGGCTTAAGCAGATGAAAATTGCTGAGAAATGTTGTTTGTAAATCAGCCTTGAGATAGTGCAGCAAAACATGCTCATATCAGGGTTAGCATTTTTTGCAAGTTAAGTATAATTAATGCTGTTTGGAATTGAATGGCATCATTACATTGTAAATGTTTTTTTGGAGTAAAAAGAATACCGATGTACGTTTTTGAAAATAAGATGGGATTACAAATGTTTGTTGAAAAAATTATTTTAAAGAAATTTTTAAAAAGTTTTGCACAGTTTTGCACATTTCACAATTTTGGAACATTTTGCCAAAAACTATTGAAAGGGTTTTTATTCCCGTAATGGCAACTCATAAAGAAGCTCATGGTAAAGTACTGTAAAAGTCTTGATACTCTGCAGTTGCTGTCTGAGGTTTTTCCTTTTAATTAATGAAAAGATCTTTTGGCATAGAATGTGTTATGCAAAGGTTACATTGGTATTGGAGAGCTTTTATGGCACAGTATTTATTGCTTGCATAATTAATAGCGAAAAGAAAAATATAAAAGGCATAATGGAAAGTCAAAAGTTGTGCCCAGTATGCTTTTGATTTTTTTTGTTGGTGATGATTTAACACTGGAGAGCCCATTTTGATGGTGATTTATTGACAGGGAAATACCTACAGTACTGAATGTAATCCACTTTGCATTGCCTGAAAAGCAGAATATAAATCAAACAGTACATAAAATAAATAAATAAAATGAAAGGGAGACTCTTGCCTAACAACTAGCAAAACTGTCTGAGTAAAGATAGAGGTAGAACTGCAGTTAAAAGAAGCTCTGAACCGGTTGAAATATGAGACGGAACTATGGGAGCAGTTAAATTGGTTATTGCCAGACTTTCTTAACAACCTCAGGGCAATCTGTGAAGAAGATGTACAACTCTGGAGTGGGTTACAGGAAGACCATCAGAGAAATCTCGACTCTTGAGGTGAAGTGGAAAGAAGTGACTGAGGAATGGAAGAAAGCTGAAGTAAGTGTTCAAGAGTCCCAAGCTAAACTTCAGGAGAGTAAATGGGCTTGGCAGACCTCATAAAGGGACTGACCACTTAGCAAAGGGGTTAGAGGCAGTGAAAAGAACTAAAAGGTACTTTGGACACCACTGCGGTCAAGCAGAAGCCACAGACAAAGTATGAACAGGAAGTGACTGAGTTGAAGAAGACAATTACAGAAGATGCCAAGAATCAAGAAGCCTACATTCAAGAGATGAGGTCTCAAATGGAGAGGTTGGAGGCAGAACTCCATGCCACAGAGGATATCAAGCTATGCCTGGAAGAGGACATGCAGGCTATGAAGATCCAGTTTCATAAAGGCCTACAGGCTTGAAATGAGTGGAATGAAGAAGAAAGGGTATTGCTAGAACAGATGAGAGAATTTGAAGTAAAGTGAGAAGAAAGGGCAAGCCATGTTATGGAGAATTACAGAAGATTGCAGGAAAGTTGCCTCAAGTAGAGAATGAAGTTACACAACTAGCTCAAGAGATCAGTGCATTAAATGCAGAGCTACAGAAGCATCAGTCAGACGTTATGCCTGGAGAGTCAAAACCAACTCACTGCATTGAAACCAAGACTAGAAGGCAATGAGAGATCTATTCTGGGTGTTTTAGTTTCTTTGATCCTGTCTGTGGTGGGGGGAAGGAGGAAGAGAAGGAGAGGGTGGAACAAGGCAAGATGGTGCTACTTCTACTTCTGCTGCTATGGCCATGATGAAACCCTCACTGGCACCCCAGGTATTTTCTAAGGGGAAAGAAGAGTTTATTCATTCTGAACCTGCAGTTATAATGCTGGATACTATCTGGGAAGCAATTGTAGACCTTTCTTCTCAACCAAGCCATTATGTTGATTCTCAGCAAATTTTCTCTGCCTCCCTACAAAGTTCTCAAAGGGATCTAACTACCAGGGTGATTTATCAAAATGCTATGTGGCCTTATCGCGTGCAATAATGCCCTACCGCACGTGATAATGGCCACATTGCGACGGTATTATTGAAATGAGGGGAAGGGGAGGAGTTTGGGCAGTGTTATGGTCCGGTAGCACTGTGGGCGATAATATTTTCCACATTACTGTCGGCAGAGCCATGGGAAATAACATCACTTTTTCCCGTTGTGCTATGGGTGCAAAAGTACGCGACCAGTTCGCAACCGCAGTGGATGAAAACACAATGCCACGATGCAGCCGGCTGCACAACTTCTCCCCCTGCCCCTTTTTTTACCGCAGCTTATCATTCTGCTATAAATATAGCAGAATGACCAATCTAGCTATAAATTATCAGTACAGCTTCAGGAGTTTCAACCTATGATCTCTTTTTTGCAAGAAAATGTTGGGACCTTATCTAAGGGTCCTATGGCTATACAATATAAAATGGAGTCATTGGAAAATGTGGCTAGGTCAAAAAACAGAAGACATACATTTTTCTAGAAGATATTTCATGGAGGTTTAGGAAATTCCAGAGAACATTTTAGTTCCTATTGGAAAAGCCTATTATTTTCCTCAAGCTGACCTCTTTAGATGTCCTTAATCTAACTGATTATTTGGGGCATTCTGCTTTTAAAGACATGTTTTCCTCTATTATGGTTGCTACATTTGTACTGGACTCAGATCAAGATTTAGTGTTGAAATACTTCTTCTGGAATTGATTATATTCCTTCTTGAATTTCCAAGTCAATATTTTTGCAGATGTTGCGAAAGCTACCCAGCTTAGGAGGAAGAGGTTTTTGCTTCTAAAACCTGGGGTATTACAACTTGGGGCACTTGTGTAAATTTTCCTTGTAAATGTGTAGTCAAATTGCAAGGGGTCAAGTACATATTTTTTGATCCCTGAGAGTTGACTAATTTTATAACTCAGAGGCAAACCTTTACTTCCTCAATGATTTCATCCACCTCCCCATGACTGCTAAGTGTTCCCTAGCTGTGCTTAGGTGCCAAGATTGGCTGTTTTCTTTTTTCTATTTAATAATGTCTATTGTACTCCCCCCTCTCCTCTATATAGTGGACTAATGTTTGATGATAATTTTCTTTATATTTTATATATTTGAATAATTGTTTTCTATATAAGAATTTTTATTCTTTTAGATGTATTGTAAAAAGTAATAAATAAATAATAGTTAAAACGTTTTCAAGTATATTCAAAGCAAAAAGTCTGTAAGGGAGTCAGTTGGGCCGCTAGATGAATGAGGGGTGAGAAGTATGCCTGATCATACAACCAACATGGAGAAAGAAAGCCCCAGAATCCTCTGCTCTCTTAGCCTATGTGACCTCAAAGTGACTTGCTGAGAATGACTTGCAGAATTCATCTGGACAGGCAGTTGAAGCTGGCGCCACCTATGATGTCTAATTATAGGGTCATAAAAAGAAAAGGCAATGGTTGGAAACTTCAGGCTAAGAGGCACTCTTTCTCAGGGGTTTCTATAAACACAGCCACAGATGTGTTAATTACCTTGACCAACAAGATTCTAACAGAACAAAAGACTATCCAAGGAGTGATGGTAAATGGGCCCCACCTGGTAAAACTAATCAGGGCAGTTCAGGAATAGTCACATCATGCGGTTGACATGACAACCAATGTAAATTATTCTTACCAATTTAACCCAAGGACCCTCTTCGCCTATGTCAAAGACCTTACCAACCCCATCCAAAATGACAATACGCCAAACTCCAGCAACATCTCCAGTGAAAAACTAGCACAATTCTTCAAGGATAAAGTCAACAACATCATTGCCAAGATTCCGCAAACCCACAATGACTTAATTGACACCCCCCCTCCTATCCACTCATGGTCACAATTCACTCCCGTTGCTACCACAGAAATTGAACCTATCATCAGAAAAACCAACCCTGCATCCCACTCCTTAGACCCCATCCCCATCAAAACCCTAAAACTCATCAGAGAGATTATTGTCAAACCAATAACCTACATCATCAACCTATCCCTAGAACAAGGAATCTTCCCAGAAAAACTCAAAAACGCCATCATCAAACCAATCATCAAAAAGCCTCAACTCGACAAATCCGACCCAGCAAACTACAGACCAGTCTCCAACCTCCCATTCCTAGCAAAAATCATCGAAAAAACAGTCAACAATCAACTCACAGACCACCTTGAAACCTTTAATGTTCTTCAGCCTGCACAACATGGTTTCAGAAAACTCTTCAGCACTGAAACCCTCCTCCTCTCCCTCACCGATACCATCCTCAAAGGCCGCGACAAAGGCAAATCGTTCCTCCTGATACTTCTTGATATATCAGCCGCCTTCGACACCATCAATCACAGAACACTCCTCACCAGACTTAAAGAAATTGGTCTCCAAGACACCACAATCAAGTGGTTCAAATCCTACCTCTCAAACAGATCTTACATCGTCAAGATGAACTCATCTGAATCCTCACAAGTGCCCCTCACTCATGGAGTCCCACAAGGTTCTTCCCTATCATCAACCCTCTTCAACATATATCTCATCCCACTATGCAAATACCTATCAGAGGCAAACCTCACCTACTTTGTCTATGCAGACGACATACAAATATTACTCCCCATAAACAACTCCATTCAACTCACTATGGAAAAATGGAACAAACTCAGCTCAAACTTATCCCATTTACTATCTCAATTATCACTATGTCTCAACCAAGCCAAAACAGAAATCATTCACATCCACGATGACCATCCCTCCTATCCACTCATGTGCACCCCCTCTGACCACCCAGGAAACTCAATCAACCCGGGAGTGCCACAAATCTCACAAACCTCACTCACGCCGTCCACAAGAAACCTAGGCATAACAATTGACAGCCAACTCAACTTTAAACGACACATCTCCAATACAATCAAAGATGGATTCTTCAAACTGCAGACACTAAAAAAACTCAAACCCCTTCTCCAAGAGCACGATTTCAGAACAGTCCTCCAATCAATTATCTTGTCAAGACTCGACTACTGCAACTCCCTCCTCCTCGGACTACCAGAAATACACATCAAACCCCTCCAAGTTCTACAGAACGCTGCCGCCAGAATCATCTCTAACAACAAAAAATCCCCTCACATCACACCCACGCTCAAAGAACTCCACTGGCTACCCATTACACAAAGAATCCAGTATAAAACCCTCACCCTCATGCACAAAAAAATAAACAACAACAAAATGGACTGGCTAAACAACGGAATACAACCTTACCCCACTCAAAGAACTCTCAGATCCACCAACACTGGACTCCTAGCCGTCCCCAATCTCAAAGCTGCACACCTCAACGTCACCCCGCAAACGAGCCATAACAATAGCGGGCCCCACCTTATGGAACACCCTCCCCACCTGTCTCAGAAACGAACCTTCACTGCAAGTCTTCAAAAAACACCTCAAAACATGGCTATTTTTAAAAGCTTTCCCACCCGACACATAACCCGCCCAATCGCACCATCCACTCCATGCCCCCTCCACAAGCATCTCGCCCCACACCTTTCCCTCCCTACACAAGCATCTCCCACCACCCTTTCCCTCCCTATCACTACCTTCCTCCCACACATCCCTTCCTCTCCCCTCCCCCCTCTACACTCCCTGCTCTCCTTACCATAATTTATCCTCATCAACAAGCCATTTATGTACATATGTTATATACTATAGTCTAATGTTCCATGTACTCCTGTTAGTTCTGTTACAACTTGTTATATTTATTACCATGTTATAATGTAAAATATTCTTGTTATATTTATTACCATGTTATAATGTAAAATATTCTTATATCTATTTAATACCATGTTATAATGTAAAATAGGGCTGTTACCACCCTATTCCTTTAGTTATCTGGAAACCGATGTGATATCTCGATCGAATGTCGGTATACAAAATAAATAAATAAATAAATAAATAAGGCAGTCACGCACACTAGAATCTTCTGCAACATTGTATGTTATCTATAAAAGAAGGATAACTTCCTGTATACAATGAGATGCTGGTGGTCTGTTTGTCAGAGACATGGTATCAGCATCGCCCAAGAATACTTATATTGTTCAATAAAAAAAATTATGCTTTATACAAAAATCTAAGTGTTCTTGTATCCCTGGACATCAGCATCAATAACAAATGACATGGTGCTTAACATTTGCAAAAGGGGTGCTCAGGGATGAAAAAGAAATAGCAGAAAAAATGAATGAATTCTTTGCCTCAGTTTTTATGGAGGAGAATGTTAGGAAGATTGCGGGGCAGACTCAATGGACCATCTGGTCTTTTTGTGCCGTCAATTCTATGTTTTTATGTTTAGTAAGGAAAAGTTACTAAAGCATGGAAATCACTGACTCTGCGGGCTGAATGCCACCAAAAGCATTTTTAATGATGGAGATTATGAGCAACTACAACACATATATGTGACAACGGCAAATGTAATAGATTAGATTGAAAAACTAAAGAGTAGCAAATCACTAGGACTGGATGGCATCCACCCCAGAGTTCTAAAAGAATTAAAACATGAAACTGTTAACCTGGTAAGCTGTAACCTATAATTTAAAACAGCCACAATTCCTAAAGACTGGAAAGCCAATATTTATTTATTTTATTTATTTAACAGTTTTTTATACCGACCTTCATAGTAATAACCATATTGGATCGGTTTACATTTAACAAGGGAATAACTGGAGTAACAATTCAAGTAAACGAGAGCTAAACAATAGGTAGGAATAAGTTAAAGTTACAATCAACAAGGAAAGAGAACTTGGAAGCTTGCGACAAGCTGGAAGGAAGATAAGACAGGAAAAATATAAAGTGTTACCATAGAGTGTACGGTTAAAAGCTTAATAGGTGCTTTAACTTGGAAGAGTCAGAGTCCATTCGTGAGTGTAAATGCCAGTGCACAAATTGACACCAAGTTTTAAAAAGGGCTCCAAGGGTGATCCAGAAAACTATAGATCGGTGAGTCTATCATCAATGCAAGGAAAAATGGTAGAAGCAATTCTTAAAAACAAAATCACTGACCATATAGACAGACATGGCTTAATGGGAAAGAGTCAAAATGGTTTTAGAAGGGAAGTCTTGTCTTACCAATCTTTTAGATTATTTTGATATGTAAATAAACATGTAGATAAAAGTGAGCTGGTTGATATAGTGAAATAAATAAACAGCCCTGATCGCTTTTGGAAAGGCAGTATATAAAATCATGCAAATAAATAAATAAATTGTGTGTTTAGATTTTCAGTAGGCATTTGACAAGGTCTCCCATGAGAGACTCCTCAAGAAATTATAGTCATGGGATAGCAGACAGTGTTCTATTGTGGATTGGAAACTGGTGAAAAGGCCAGAAAGAGAGGGTAGGACTAAACGCTTAGTTTTCCAAATAAAGAACGGCAGTTAGTGGAGTATCGAAGGGATCAGTTCTGGTACCTGTGCTGTTTAACACATTCATAAATGATCTGGAAAAGGGAATAACAAGTGAGGTGATCAAATTTCCAGATGACACAAAATTGTTCAAATCTGATAAAACAGCGGCAGATTGCATAGAACTGTAGAAGGACTTCATAAGACGGCAAATGAATAATAGATAAAATTGAATGTGGAAAAGTGCAAAGTGTTGCATATAAGGAAAAATAATCACAACTTAAGGTCCACGATACTGGGTTCTGTATTGGGAGTCACTACCCAGGCAAAGGACCTTGAAGTCCTTGTGGACAATACATTGAAATCCTTGGCTCAGTGCACAGTGGCAGTCAAAAAAAACAAATAGAATATTAGGAATAATCCAAAAAGGAATAAAGAATATAACAGAAAATATCATATTGCCTCTGTATCAAATCATGGTCTGACCACATTTTGAGTACTATGTGAAGTTCTGCTCACCGCATCTCAAGAAAAACATTGTGGAACTAGAAAAGGTACAGAGGAGGACAACAAATATGCTAAACAAATATGGAATATCTCTCCTATGATGAGGGACTATGCAGGCTAGAGTGCTTCAGCTTGGAAAAGAAACATCTGAGAGGGAACATAATAGAAATTTATAAAATCACGAGTGAGGAGGAATGGGTATAGAAAAGGACAGTTATTTACCCTTCCAAATAATACTAAAACAAGGGGACACACCATGAAACGAACAATCATCAGATTCAAAACAAACGGTAGAAAGTACTTTTTCACTCAGTACATTATCAAGCTGTGGAATCTGTTGCCAGAGGGCGTGATCAAGGTGACAGGCATAGCAGGGTTTAAAAGAGGTTTGGACAAGTTCCTGAGAGAAAAGTCCAAAACACATTATTAGCCAGGTAGACTGATAGCTATTGCAATCTCTGGGAGTGAGTAACAGGAATCAGATCTACTTTAGGAAAACTTTTAGGCATTTGTGATAAGGATTGGCCACAGTCGGAGACAGGATGCTGGCCTCAATGTACCTTGGTCTGACCCAGCATGGCAATTCTTTCATGGTCTGAAGTTGACAGTTTACAAAGCCTTTCTGTGAATTCCCATGGAAGCAAGTCTTAAAAAGAGAGGATTTTTTTTCTTTTTTAAGTAAGAGGCAAGCACTCCCTGATGGAATGTGATGCTGGGGGTGAGGGGAGGGGATGGAAGTACATAATTGACAAAGGGGTAGAGGAAGATGCCCTCATCTTAAAACCCTCAAAAGAAATTAGACTGATCCATGTTAAACAGTAAATTGCTGACTCACTGGGTGAACTCTGTTTCTTAAATTGAAAACAGATTGGGAGGAAACAAGAAGTGTGACAGCCCGGAAGCAGAGAAACAGAGGCCTAGGAGTCCAGAAGAGCAAAGAGTCGAAGGAGCCAGGGCCAATCTGACTACAGATCTAAGCCACAGAGAAGCAAGTCTGACTAAGGAAAGCCAGGAATCCTACTAGAAGAACCTAGCCGGAGAGGTTCCAGGACTGGTAGAGAAAGCTGCTGGCTAAATTAAACCAGTCATGAGGAAAAACATACTTAAAAAATATGGGAATCAGTATCAGAATAAAAGTGCTCTTTTCAGTACAGTCTCCAGGCTCTTGTATTTATGTAGTTGAAATCTGGTCCATCCGATTGGTAGGATTAAAGGCAGGCAGTTCCCTTTAAAAATGTACTTCTGGTTTTGACTTGATGAGCGTTTGTCGCCATTTTGGAGCTGCGACGTGGAGCCAGGTTTGGCAGTGAAAGAGGGTATGTGCCATAGTAATAGTTTGCTTAAAATTATAGAGAAAAAAAAAGGGGTTTGATGTGTTCTCTTTTGTAGATAATGTTCATTCCCCTAAAGAAGGCATAAATGAATGCTGAAACATTGGCAATATCGGGTGTGTGAAGCGGGCTGGAAAATAAATAGAGCATTCGCAAAAGAAAAGATACGTGATTTCAATAAAATTGTTATAAATATAATATAGTTAGGTTCAGGAAGAAATAAATGACATGAACCTAGTGCTCGTTTATGATGCTGGTTGTTGCCCATTGCGGGCAAGAGCCTGGAGATTGTATTGAGAAGAGCACTTTTATTCTGATACCGATTCCCACATTTTTTGAGTATGTTTTTCCTCATGACTAGGTGGATGTGAGTTTTGTGTTGAATACATGAGGTAGTTTAGCCATATTTTGTTTTAAAGTAAACCAGTAGCTGAAACTGTTTGTTTTCTTTAAACTTTTATGTTCATGAGATGGGCTGTCACGCTGCACGTAAAAAGAGTGAACAAACAGTAGCAAATCTGTATTATGGTGGTGTCTGCTGTTTGGTGAATTATTTTAAAAGAAGCAAAACTAAGCCTAGACTCTAGGCCTAGTTTTGCTTCTTTTAAAATAATTCAGAGCGTAAAAGGGAATCCACAGTATTTATCCCATGCTGTGGATTCCTAAAGGCTAAAGACTGGACCTATGAAGGTAGATTGAGGTCCCTAAATATGTACACCTTGGAAGAGAGGAGACGCAGAGGGGACATGATTCAGACCTTCAGATACATAAAAGGTATAAATGATTCACAACTAAAAACAAACCTCTTCTACTTGAAAGATACAAAGAGAACTAAGGGTCATGATATGAAACTCCAGGGAGGCAAACTCAAATTGAATATCAGGAAGTTCTTCTTCACAGAGAAGGTGGTGGATGCTTGGAACGCCCTTCCAGAGGAGATGGTTAGAAAGAAGACAATAGAGGACTTTAAAAGGGCATGGAATAGACTATGTGGATCCCTAGGGAAATAAATCCAAGATGGCCACTGTTGGAAACAGGATGCTGGGCTTCATGGACCCTTGGTCTGACCCAGTAAGGCATGTTCTTATGTTCTTAGAGGGAGGAAGTAAATGAAAATTTGTGAAGAAGAATACAGGTTAAGACATCAACTAGTGAAGGCGATAGGCCCTGTGAACCCACTAAGGAGCTAAAGTTAAGAGGCATAGGGTCAACAGTTACAATTAACCCCTAGTGACAATGAAAGGGCCCAGTCTGTGATTCAAATTCAAAACAAGATTGCAGAGCAGACTCGATGGACCATCTGGTCTTTTTCTGCCATCAATTCTCTGTTTCTATGTTTAGTAAGAAAAAGTTAATAATGCATGGAACTCACTGACTCTGTGGGCTGAATGCCACCAAAAGCAACTTTCCAGGTCAGGTATTTTAGCTCACAAGAGGCCAGAGGTTCAAAGGGGACTTTCATAAACTGTATTAAAGCCATGCAGAGATTCCATGACACTGAATTTGAATTTATGGGAGGCTTCAAATGAAGCAAGTGCCACATACATTTGACAACTAAGAGCTTTACAGAAATTGGATTTCCTTCTACAAAATGGTGGTAACAGAGATGGTTTTGAGACCAATTGGTTTTGTAACAAGTAGAAAGTAGTTGAGCAGTTATTGCATGGAGCAGGAAAAGGGGTCTAACGACTTGCCATCACAGCATACAGCAAACCTCCTCCATTAGTTTCTGGTTGAGTCCTTCCTGTTACGCCTCTCGGTCTTAGATGGCTGCGACCTCTCTTGCTCACCTCTTTTTTCCCTTCTCCATCAAGTCTGGGAAGAATGGTGTTCTCAGCGCAGCATGGGTGCTGCCGACCGCCATCTTGGTCCTGGGATTACCTAGGCGCGCACGTGCGCACAAGGGCCTTCTTTGAAGACGTCATGGCAGGAACCTCGGGGGCTTCCCATTCTGATGACGTAAACCCGCTTGACTACTTAACCCGCTCAGCCCTTGCCTTCTCTGAGTTAGCAAGGAGGTCCTTCTTGCTTTATTCTCCACACTCAAGGACTTCCTGTTCCTGATTTGGTTGTTGGCAATCGGACGCTGAGTACCCACTCCTCGGGGGCTCCCCTGCGTTCTCGGCTATCCGCTCCTCAGAGGGCCTATCTGCCTGACTGCTTGAGACCTGCTTCTCAGGTCTCTCTCTCTCCAGGAAACATCTTCTGTGAGTACCTTACTGATTTCTACTACTGAACTGTATTGCGGATGCCAAGAGGTATACTCCGAACCCTCGGGCCTCTACCGCCTCCATTCAGTAGAAGCCATTCAGCCTTCCTACCTTACAGAATATCAGCTATCCAGCTACAGGAGCCATCTCCAGGTTCCGGCATCTCTTCTAGCTCTTCTAACATCTGCTAATACAGACTTCCTCGGCATACCCTGCTCTGCGGGACACTACCGGATCTGTATTCCTGAAGTTGCCTGCACTCGTCAGAGGGGATTCCTGGCGTATCCCGCCCCGCGGGCCACTACCGGATCTTCTCAGCTGTGATTCTCTCTGGGTAATCCATTGCCTAGATCTGCATTACTTCATCTGCTATTCTGTGGACATTACTTTTCCTTCCATTACAATAAAGTCTCCTGTTCTAGCTGTTTCCTATGCCACTGAGAATATGCCTGCTGATGGTGAGGTTCACAGGGCTCCTTCCTATGGGCGGAGACACTGCTCATCTCAGCCCAAGGGTTCACAAATCATACATAAACATAACACTTCCTAGAAGGCAGAAGTACTTGAGACACTCTTTTGGAAAGACTATAGAAACATAACACTTCCTTTTAAACATGTAAGCCATGTGGTGTGTGAGAGATTGGGTCGAAGTAATGTTCCCTAGTCCAGCATTATCAGAGTTTGAAAAGGATCCAACTTGACTGATTTCTTGACTGATAAATTCTGAAGTTTCGAAAACCAGATCTGTTTCAGCAAAGAGTATCCTATAAGAATCATTGTTCCCAAGTCTCTTCCGCGTTTTACTATAGTTTTTGTCATCAAAGGTATCAGAGGATATATGTACAGAATATCGGTGCCTTCCTGTTCTGAGCTGTTGCAAACAGATCTATCTTGAGTGTTCCCCTCTGGAGAAAGATTCTATTTCCTAAACTCTGACTCAGGGACTACTTCTTCCTGTGTATGGCTGAAGTATCAACAGAGCAGCAACTATAATTTCTATACTGAGATATCAAAGCTAAATGATTGATCCAGGAATAGCTTAACATCTCTAATATCTCCTTCATACTTATGAGTTCAGTATTGGCTTATTAAATATTCAATCATCTGTCCCTCATAGCCACAATCACACAATGGAAGATTTTAATTTCTATTTATGCATGAAATATCCATATCTATCATAACCTGTGCAGCTACAGTTAAAGATGTCCATAGCCCCAGTAGAAGACAAACACCAGCGACCAGGTCTTCCACAAAATCTTTACTTATAAATCCCTGTAATCTCCATTCAACCTTCATCAATGTTAGACATGCTTGCTTGAAGTTAAATAAGCAAGCCTGCTCTAAAGTCATTGAATATTAGAAATGTAATTATAATAAGGGTAGATTTTTATACATGGCTATCATTATTGCAACAATGTACATCATGGTACTTCAATATAATCAGCAACTTTCTTTATTACAAAAGTCTGTAATGTAAATATATTTTTTTCTAAGCACATTCTTTGATTTATAGATTCTTGTCCCAGAAAAAAGAATAAGAGACATTTTCACATCAAGAATCAATCAGAGATTACATAGAAACATAGAAATGACGGCATAAGAAGACCAATAGATCTATCCAGTCTGCCCAGCAAGCTTTCACACTTATTTTCTCATACTTATCTGTTACTCCGACCAATGAGTTCAGGGCCCTTATTGGTAACTTTTTGATTCTAATTTCCTTCCACCCCCGCCAATGATGCAGAGAGCAGTGTTGGAGCTGTATCAAAGTGAAGTATAAGGCTTAATGTTTGAGGGTAGTAACCATCGTATCGAGCAAGTTACCCAATGTTTGTATACTCATACTGCTCAGATCAATGCCTTTTTAGATGTTGTCTGGATGTAAATCCTATTTCTTCATTCCCCCCTGCCGTTGAAGCAGTGAGCTGCACTGGCTATGCAATCAAAGTGAAGTATCAGGCTTAATTTGTTAGGGGTAGTAACCGCCACAACAAGCAAGCTACTCCCACGCTTATTTGTTTACCCAGTCTGTGAAATTCAGACCTTGTTTTTTGTTGTCTGAATGTATATCCTCTTATCTTCATTCTCCCCCGCCATTGAAGCAGAGATCTACACTGGAAATGCATTCAAAGTGAAGTATCAGGCTTAATTGGTTTGGGGTAGTAACCGCCGCAACAAGCAAGCTACTCCCACGCTTATTTGTTTACCCAGTCTGTGAAATTCAGACCTTGTTTTTTGTTGTCTGAATGTATATCCTCTTATCTTCATCCCCCCCCCCATTGAAGCAGAGATCTACACTGGAAATGCATTCAAAGTGAAGTATCAGTCTTAATTGGTTTGGGGTAGTAACCGCCGCAACAAGCAAGCTACTCCCACACTTATTTGTTTACCCAGACTGTGCTACCTTGTTGGTTGTTGCCTGAATGCAAATCCTCTTTTCCACATTTCCTCTTGCCGTTGAAGCATAGAGCAATGTTGGAATCGCATTAACCGTGTGAACGTTTATTGAATAAGGGTATTAATCACCAGGTAGTAGCCGTCATTCCCGCAAGCCACCCCCATACCTTTTCTCTTCATTCCTATCCTCCAGGCTTTATGGATCCAGTGTTTATCCCATGCCCCTTTGAAATCCTTCACAGTTTTGGTCTTCACCACTTCCTCCAGAAGGGCATTCCAGGCATCCACCACTCTCTCCGTGAAGAAATACTTCCTGACATTGGTTCTGAGTCTTCCTCCCTGGAGTTTTAAATCATGACCCCTGGTTCTGCTGACTTTTTTCCCAATGGAAAAGGTTTGTCATAAACAAGGGATTGACTCAGCTCTTACAGATCATTCCCAAATTAACATAAAATAAACTGAATAAACTTAAAGGACTTTAGTTTAAACATCCCTACTCCCTTAGCAACCTTAATTAACTAAAAACTCAATAATATTACGAATTAGATAGTAGTTCAGCAATGAGATGGGAGCCTTCTAGTCTTTTGCATAGAGCACCACATATATAAGTATCTACCAATTGGTGAGAGGTTGTATAGGTGTGCGCTCAATGGAAAGAGCTCCTGGATTTCAGAGAACAAATCCAATCTCCTTTGTCTCTGTATTTTCTAATGGGGAATACAGTATATTGATTTCCCCACATCTTTCTAAGGACATCCTAGTAAAGAAGTTTGAAGAGCACTGCCATCAACTCCTTAGGAACATCCAGATACTTGAAGAGACCAAAAGTGGTGCCTGGGTTTCTCCTTCAACCTTTAAATCAATGGGAATAGCCTTAGCTATTGCCTATACAAAACGTGAGAAGGAAATGTCCTTTGGAGGTAAGGGTTTCAAGGGGAGGTTGGGTGAGCATTTTTCTTGAGAACCAGATTCCTCTGATCTATATAGGGAACCCTATCACTCTTCATTTTCAGTCTTCTGTGAGAGTGGATCTGAAGAATGGGTGGGTGATGACCATTGAATCAACTGCCTTTCAATACCAAAAGTTAACTCTGAGGCCTGTTGGCACCAAGGAGCTGAAGAAGATTCCTTCTCTGAGCCTGTTCAGTATCAACTAAGCTCTGAACCAGACTACATTGAAAGCCCAAAGTTGGTGCTAAAAACTCAGTATCAAAGAGTAGGGAGCCATACATAGGACATTTAACACTAGAAGTGGCATGGGGCTGATCAATGCATGCTGATCTGCCATTTTTTATGTGCTGAACTACAAATTCTGTGGATTAACTTTACCACAGGTTTTTGAGGGATCCGAAGGACTGAACCTGAACCTCTGCAGACCATTGTAGCAAATATATTAAATGAGAGGCAGGGCTAACCTCTACATATAGCCAAATCAGCATTGCCAGAATTTTCAGGAAGGTTCCTCACCCAGTGAAAATGTTGCTAGCAGTAATTTTTTATGGGTTTGACAGTTGCTTGGTTTTTGATTGTAAATATTACTACCCTTATCATAAGGATTGGGGGTAACTGCGCAGACTACCTTTAAGAGAAACCTGGGAGTGACCTACACAGCGCGGTAGATATTACCATAAGAATCTACATCTTTTTCAGATAGCTTTTTCAGAATATAATTAATAACACAATATAAACCTGGTGTTTCAATTGCGAGTCATTCATACTGGTGTTTCAATTGCGAGTCATTCATGCTGACCATGTTTTACTATGCACTGTTATTTTTCAGGGTATTATGTTATTTTGTTTTTATATATTATATATGTTCTGATGTACCCCGCCCTGAATGTTGGAAGGGTGGGTAACAAATGTTTTAAAATAAATAAATTAAATAAGAAGCTTACTGGGCAGACTGGATGGACCATTTGGTCTTTTTCTGCCGTCATTACTATGTTATGTTATAGTATAGCTTCCCTAGGTAGCAACTGCCACTCCGTGCAGGCTACGCCCATGTTTCTCTTAAGGGTAGTAACTAATGCTCCGTTAAGTTATCCCAAGCTTTATGTTAACCCATAAAAATTGCAACTAGCAACATATTTACTGGGTGATGAGCTTGCTTGAAAATTCAGACAATGCTGCTTGACGTGCGTTGCTTATGGACTTTGCCATAGAAGCAGTCCTGTGCTTTTTCCTTATGCCTGAGTATCAATACCTCAGACCGCAGAAGTCAGGGCCCTCGGCTGTTTTTTGAATCATATTCCCTTTTTTCACCTGCCTTTGAAATGGGGAGCAATGTTGCAGTTGCATTAACAGCATCAAGACATTGGTTAAGGGTAGTAATTTCCATGCCTTCTGCTAAGGGTAGTAACTGCCACACCAGCAAGTTACCTCCCTGCATTCACTTCTTCATTATCATCCTCTAGCCTTTAGAGATCCACAGTGTTTATCCCATGCTCTTTTGGATTCTTTGACTGTTTTTGTCTTCACCACCTCCTCTGGAAAGGCATTCCAGGGCTGCTGGGATGTGTATGCTGATCAAACCACCTTCAGTCCAGGCAGTATCCAATGCCTCTGCTTGAATTACAGTGCAGAAGTCAAATACCACCTGCAGACCAGCACACAGGAAATGAGCTCGCTGGTGAAAAATGTCACAGGGCAGAACAATAAACTACAATGCATGCAAACCCTGTTTCATCACACCTCCCCTCTTTAAGAAAGACCCCGCACTGCGACCTTATTCGGACCACTGGTCAGATCTCAGCAGTCCAGTGTCAGGGCAGTGCTAGCTCATCCTTCCTGGAGAATGTATCTGCATCGCATTGTTCACTGCCCGTCCGGTGCTGTATGGTTAAGTTGTACATCTGTTGGGACAAACTCCAGTGAAGTAGCTTTCCATTCTCTCCTGAGACTCTTTTAAGCCAGAACAACGGGTTGAGGTTGGTGATGACAGAGAAGTCCCGTCCATACAGATATGGTTGCATCTTTTTAAGGGCCCACACTAAGGCCAGGCATTCTTTCTCAATAGTGGCATACGCCACCTCTCTGTCCAGGAGCTTGCGGCTCAGATACACAATGGGCTGTTCCTCCCTTTTATCGTCCACTTGACTGAGAACAGCTCCAATGCCATAAGCTGAGGCGTCAGTCTGTAACTACAGATTTTTTATTACAATCCGGTGCAGCCAGTACTGGAGCAGTAACTTTAATGCTTATTTTTTATTTATTTAGCATATTTATATACCGTTTTACCAGTATAAACACTGACCAAAGCGGTTTACAATGATAAAAATTAAATCATAAACAAAACCAAGTTAAAGTTGAGTTTAAATAATTTAAATAAATGATAAAACAGAAATTAAAATAAAGTATGAATAAAAATACAATATTTTGCATGATCAATAAAAATTAAAGTGACATAAAGATAAGAGTTGGCAATTACATTTAAAAACTTAAAAGGTCAGAAAATAAAACAGACAAAAACCAATAAGTATTTTGAAAATCAACTGATCCCTGGTAAAAATTGAGTTTAAAAATTGAGTTTAAAACTTACCTAACCTTACTTACTCTGGCTAAATGTCCCTGAATGCTTCCTGGAAAAGCATTCAGGGACATTGGAAGGCTGCTTCACATTCTGGTGACCAGGAAATGGTTTGTGGTCGTCTCTTTTTAGTCAGGTCAGCCAGGGGTTTGGCTATTGTGCTATACTGGGACACAAACCTTCTGTAATACCCTGCTGGCCAGTACTCGCTTTCTAGTTTGGGGAATGGGCCAGTTTTGGATTGTTCTACTTTAGCTGGTTCAGGTTTTAACTGTCCACCTCCCACTCTGTGTCTGAAGTACTGAACTTCTGCCATTCCCATCTGATATTTGCTGGGCTTAATGGTCAGGCCGCCTTCCCAGATCCAGTCTAATACACGAGTTAAATGGGTCAGATAATCATCTCATATGTTATTATATTCTTTGTTACAAAAAAAAATGTGTCTTAGAAGTGGTGGGCTTGCTGTCAGGACTAACGAAAAATAAGAAAGCAAATGTTGCTTACCTGATGTAACAGGTGTTCTCACAGGACAGCAGGATGTTAGTCCTCACAAATGGGTGACATCGAGGATGGAGCCCTGTACGGAAAACTTTTCTGTCAAAGTTTCAACAAGCTTTGACTGACACTGGCACACTGGGTGCACTGAGCATGCCCAGCCTGCAATTATCCCTGTGAGCCACAGGTGTCTCCCTCAGTCTCGTCTTATAGCTAAAAAGCGCAAGCGAAACTAAAATAAAAGTATACAGACCCAACTCCGCGGGGTGGCGGGCGGGTTTCGTGAGGACTAACATCCTGCTGTCCTGTGAGAACACCTGTTACATCAGGTAAGCAACATTTGCTTTCTCACAGGACAAGCAGGATGGTAGTCCTCACAAATGGGTGAGTACCGAGCTGAGGATGCCCGGGAATGCACCAGATACACCGCAGATGCGCAAAGGCGTAACGACTGAGGTGGAAATGGGAACGGAGGGCATCCGCAACACCATAATGGGTTCGTGGAAGGATGTTGGGTAGTGAATTGAAAAAAGTAAGAGTAGGCGGACTGGCCAAACATGGAGCATGCCGGCTAGTCAAATGTAAGCAATAATAGGCTGCGAAGGTATGGAGAGGACTCCAGGCTGCAACCTGATAAAAAAGTACAAGCAGCAGTAACCAAAGGGAAGCTGTTAAGGCTAAGACGGACACAACAGTATGTGGATACCCACAGTGTTGTAGTGAAATGTCTGCTTGTTGGTAGGAAAGGAAATATAGACCACTTAATCAGAAGGATTAGGTCTGTGTGGCCACTGGAAGTAGCAGCTTGACCCTTGCATGAAGGAAAGAGTCAAGTGGAATTCACATGGAATGCAGTGCAATGTAGATAGAATGTAAGCGAGAGAGAGAGGTTAGGAAAAATTAATAGAGTATTTCCTGAGGAAAGGAGATACAACATCTACCTGAAAAGGATAGAAAGTTGAATGCGTAGAACTACTCAGTGGCAGAGGAACGGAGTCAGGTGAGTATGGAAAGAGTGCATAACTCACGGACCCTGCTGGCAGGAATGACATTAAGAGGGAAAGAAGTTCCCTTGCCAAACTGTGGAAGAGAGGAATGGAAAGGCTCAAACGTAGAATGTATGAGACTTATAAGGAGAATATATATGTTCATTCCGTGATTAGAGAAATAGAGGCGGCTTGATCAGTGGATAATCCATGGTAAGCCGACTCAGAGAGGATTACCGAAAACGGGAACCCAACTCCCAAAACGATACACCTCCTAAGAGAAAGGTGTATCTATGTGGAGGATGTCTGGAGAACAGAATCCGAGGGAGTAAGAAAAAATGGTGGAAAAGTAAAAGGGGTAATACCTCTTTTTTTTTTTTTTTTTTAGCGTCAGGAGGTAAAGCCTGCCATATTAAACGGCAAGATTTATGTTTAGAAGGTTTTGTGACGCTACCAGAACCTAAGAACATCAGTAAGTCTATGATTTGGGACTGACTGGTGAGGGAATAAAAGGTTACTGATATGATGGATTGAGAAGTATGGGAAGCATACTGATCTCAGTCAGGGAGTGGGGAAAAGAATACTGAACCCCCATCCCAGTTCAACATTAGAAGAATGCTGGCTACGAGAGGCAGCAGAAGAGATATATTGAAGAGGCCTTTGATGGAAGAAAAGGCATCTAAGGGAACGCATAGGAAACATGTGTAGGGAGCAGAACCTGTGCATCGTATGGAATGATGCAGACGCAGAGGAAAGTTTAGTTAAACTCAGCGTTAAAAGATTTGCCCTGTACACATGTAATTGAGACCATTCGAGAGGATAGAACCTACGTGGAGAAGGTCAGATAGAGCGTTCATTAAATCTCTTAGATATGTGGCCCAAGGACGCATGAAGTGAACAAGGGCCAAGGGTAGAGCTGCGCAGCTGTCTAGCAGAGCAGCTAAGAGGTTGTGCGTGCTTATGAGTTGGAAAGCACATTGTCCCTATGCTGTCTGTCTGTATGCACAAAGAATTGTTGCAAAAGCAGTATTGGAAGGCATAAGGGCATAACTCATGGGTGCAACGTCCAGGACGTTTATGAGAAACTATGCTGGAGTGCAATAGATGCATAATGGGTTGACAGCTTTCAGGAGAAACTTTATAACCCTAAGGAATTGCGAGCATGAGTCGAAGGAGACTAGGTCCTAGTTCGAACTGGGATAAGAATCAGGGACGAAAGCAATGAAACCACTTAGGTCCATTGAGTATAGAATGTCACTGAATATAACCCATAGCAGTTTTGAATTATGAGAAAAATGCATAGTGGGAAGAAACCCCATAGCCCAACCATGAAAAGTTGAAAGGCTGAGGTTATGGAAAATATGCGCAGGGACATATAACAATGTATCAGAATGTCTGTGCGCATGCTGGACAAGAGGGTCTTAAGACTGTGGTGTCCAGAAGTGTTACAGAAGGGATTTATGGCAGTGACAGTAATCCCAGTTAGTAAATGTATAGTGAGTCCTGAAAAAAGTGAGAGCTCCTTGCATGTACTGAAAGTGGTTAGCAGTAGTCTATGCAAGGAAAGTGAATGATGTTACACTCCGCAGAGAAAACAGCATTCACCAACAGTGATGCAAGAGACAGTTCACTTACCGAAGCTGGTGCCGACGGCAGAGCTTGGGGTTGTAATGTTGACTCACCATAAAGCACATAGAAACATTAAAATAATGTACTTACTGCAGTATGGAGTGATGGTAACCAAAGATACCATTGTACCTGTGACGTCTAAAGAAAGTTGGATTTTCTTAGGTCCAGGATGTGCGGAGAGTAACTATTTTCTGTTAAAAGAAAGAATAGTGCAATTAAAACTCCCCAACCCCCCTCCCTTCTCCCCTCTGCACTTCGTAGCGCCTGGGGGAGTGTACCGGGACTTTGGTACAAGGTGGGGTGGCCGCTCTGATATCTGACCAGATGGGAGACCAGGAGGTGTCCCAATGGAGGATATCATGTAGGCTCCTGCAGGTGTGTGAGCGGTAAGTGGTACCCGCATTTCTGTATGCTGTACAAGGAGACACTGAGACCTGTGGCCAGGCCTCAAGGTGGACTTGTACATGGGGCAATGGTTGCTGAATCTCATGTTTAGCAGATCAGCCAATGCAGCTGGACCTTGGTTGGGAGGGAACCAAGAGTCAGAGCATTGGTCGGCACAGGGACTTGTTACTGACAAGAGAAGAAGCCCTGCTGCAATCCCAAGAAGATAGAGGGGTTCTCCTGATATTGTGGCTAACATAGCTAACATAGTGATATGTGACACTAATACAGTTCTAAAAGGCACATGACCCAGAACTTTTCGAACCACGGTCCGAATGGGAGAACACAACTCTATGGGAATGCCGCCGAAGCGGGTACTTACCATCCGACGTGGATCGCCGCAAGACGAGCCGGTGAAGATTGTTGACCCCGACGGTCTCCGGAGTCCTCGAGGGTAAGGCCGGGGACGTAAACGTCCATCTCGCTCTGAAACCCGGTATGGTGGCACAGGTACAGAGGAGACAGGCCAGGCGTGAGTGGCGTTTAGACTGCTAAGTGTAACAGATGGCCATAGTCCCACACCACTTGACGGTGGGGCACGCCAGGAACAGAGGAGCCCTAACGGAACTCATGTTCCCTTCCCTCGTCACAGCGGCTCGATGTGTCGTGACGCCAATGCAGAAGCTGTCGGACCTGGATCCGGAAGTTCTGGATCACCAAGGACTGCCAAAACTGTAGGAACAGTGCTGATGGCAGTGGTGATGTCGCTCTGCCCGAGCGTTGTCCAGCCTGGAGAAGGATGGCACCGATGTGCTGGATGGCGTCAGCAGCGGACGATCATGATGTCGGCGATGATGGGTGCCACGGTGCTCGGCCCGGTCTTTCCCCAGCGCCGAGATGGAAGCCCTCGTCGTCCTGGAAGGCGATCGATGACGAACTGTCAGCACGCCTGCTCTGCTCCTGACACAATGGAGTGTCTTAAGCTAATACGGGGCTTAAAAAAGAACCCAAAGCGTGGAGCAATGTGAGGAGGCGAGGGTATTATGTGGCGGTGCTATGTCGGTATTGACGATATTGAAGGCAACCTAAGGGGCTTCGAGGATATCATCAAAATGGGTATGAAAAATCGTCGATGACTGGCCAGGAGAATGATGACAGTGACGGGCACTGACAGCAGTGGCATAGGTATCTTTGAAACGATGTGGAATCGAATAATCGAAAAACATTGCCGTTATTGAAAAAGATACCGGCATCGACTGAGTCGAAGTCGAATCAATAGGGCGTCAAGGACACCGAAGGAAAACGGAGGTGTCGAGGGCATCGATGCATGGAGGCGGGCATTTATGCCGTTTGTGGCATGGCCACGGGCATCAACTATAGGGCCACAGACGTTGACGGTATCGATTTGGACAGACTCAGATTTCCAAGTGTACAATGCATCGGTGCCCCAGACACGTGTGTCGGTGGCATCGATATGGACACGTATGGAATCGATGGCATGGATCTCCCAGTCGATGAATTCCATCCCGGCATCAACGCCAGTCCTGGAATCGGCATGGGCATCGATGCCAGCCATAAGGCTGGCATTGGCATCAACGCCCATCCACGGAATCGAGCCGGCATGGATACCCACCGATGGGACCCACCTGGGCATCGAATTTCACCGATGGGAGCAGCCTGGCATCGACTGCCCTCGATGGATGCATTCTAACATAGATGCCCATGGATGAAACACCTGGGCATCGGTGTCCATCGATGCAAAAGGACCCGGCACCGATGCCATCGACGGACAGCCATCCGGCACCAATGCCATCGACGGACAAGCCATCCGGCACCGATGTCCATCGATGGGGACCATCCGGCACCGATGTCCACCGATGGGGACCATCCGGCATCGATGCCCACCGACGAATCGATGTGGCACCGATGCCCACCGATGGAAAAGGGCTGGACATCGGTGGGGAGGATGGGGCATCGATGGCATCCCCAAAAGGGGGGGTGGCATCGATGAAGTGACCCTGGGATCGTTAAAAAGTGTCTCGGGCAGCGGTGGCGGCGACCCGAGTATGCATGGCAGTGACTAACAGCGTGTGCGTCAATGGCATGCATCCGGGTAGGGACGGCACCGAGGAAGCCCAAGGAAAAAAACAGTGCGTAGGAGGAAAAAGCCTGGTAGCACTGAAAAGCAAAAAACATGGATAAAGGCATCAGGGCACCGTGGGGGGAGGGGCGCTGATGACATATAAAAGCCCAGGGCGGTTTAGGAGGGTCCCGGTGTAGCGATAGGGTATCGACTGCGTGAGGGTACCAGGGAACGAAGGACTTGAAGCTACAGAGGTCCTAAAGTTAAGGAAAAAATCCCTACCCCACTAGCATAAGCAAGCAGAGTGTCACAGAGATACTCGCAAGCTGTTTAAAGCTAACTGAAAAAATGGGGGAAGGGAAGGCTTCAGTCAGTTAACAGCCTTAAGATAGTGACAGAAACCGACCGAAAAATAAGAATTAGTACTCACCGAGCGTCGTAAAAACGTACGCGGAGGGAGACCTGTGCAGGGAAAAGTGTTTTTTGAAGTGAAAAGTTAAGTGTTTCCATGAGGTAATTAGTTAAAAAATCCTCACAGAGCTCCAACCGCTATGCTGACTGCAGAGCGGAAAAAAGAAGACTGAGGGAGACACCTGTGGCTCACAGGGATAATTGCAGGCTGGGCATGCTCAGTGCACCCAGTGTGCCAGTGTCAGTCAAAGCTTGTTGAAACTTTGACAGAAAAGTTTTCCGTACAGGGCTCCATCCTCGATGTCACCCATTTGTGAGGACTACCATCCTGCTTGTCCTGTGAGAAAACTTTAAAATTGCTGCCAACCTGACTAGGGAAACTAAGGGGCCGATGAGCGCACTGTATAACCCGCACTCAGACGCAGGTTAAATAGGCGCTAATCCACCCCCTAATGCAATAGGGGGATTAGCGCCTATTTAACGCGCGTCCGATACGGAGTGAATGCAATAGCGCTCATCGCATGCAAATGCATGTGAATGAGGCTATTACTCTTTCACTTCTCATTCCAAAAAAAAAAGTGTGTGTCTCAGACGCACATTTAGCTCTCAGATATTAACCACCTACCTGGAGCAGTCGTTAATAGCTGAGCACATGTAAAAGAAGCACAGAAAAGCAGATAAAACTGCTTTTCTGTACTTCTTGGTTTTTTTCTTACTTAAAAAACCTCGGCAGACCGCCGAGTTATCAATACCGACGCCGGTAAACTCAGCGTCGGTTTTCATAACCGGCAGCCGCAGCGGGGGTCGCGTTAGCAAGGAGGCGCTAGGGTCACACAAGCGACCCTAGCGCCTCCTTGCTAGTGCGACCCTCTAATTTGCGTGTAGCATGGCGCCCCCCCTTGCGGGTGGCGTGCGCGCATTAAGAAAGCGGGTGCTGACTTGTCAGCGCCCGCTTTCCACGCTTTTTATTGCATCGACCCCTAAGAGAATTAAGAAGATTTTGTGGCATACTGTTGCCAAAAGAAGATAAAGATATCTGTCATAAAATGCTCTAAAGATCAGCAGGACACCTCTGCTCTTTAGAAGGTTCTGCTCTCGCCAGCAGGAAAAATGAGCTGAGGCGTGCAGCAGGGCCACGGCAGTACAGGAGTTGGTGCATATGCTCAGAAAAAAAAAAAGCTGTGGAAAATGTCCAGTGGGTGCCATGCAGCATGACCTCACCTATTCGGGTGACTGGTGATTCCACTTGTCTTTAAACAAAAGCATTAAATATAAACTGAAAACAAACAGAAGAGTACTACAAACCTTTAAAGTGATGATACAGTACAAGGAACAGATGTAACCTGCATCTGACCTCTATCTGCCAAGCGTAGATATTTTGAAGAAAAAAAAAAAACAAAAACAAAGCTAAAGAAATGTATCCTCTATTAGTTTTAGGCCTTTACTCCTTTACTCTGTTAAAGGAAGCTGAAACAAAAAAACCCAAGACTATTAGAAAAAAAAGGAAACGTCATGATTCCGTCAGCAGCGCAGTAGCTGTACAAGTATGAAAGAGAAAACCATGCTATTAGAAAAATGATGCAAACCAGGCCGCCATCACAGCCCAGCAGTGTGAGCCAAGAGCTCTGAAATCTGCAGCTCCCCCACAGGTTCCGGGCTGTTTCCCACACTCCTATGTATAACCACCTCACTTAGGCGCTGAGCACTCCACTTCTCTCCCTAGGCTTTCCTTCATTTTTTTTTTTTTTTTGCCCCTCATAAGTATTAGACTCTCAGACCTAGCTAATCTCTGTAAATTGCTCTAAAGAACTTCCCCTGAATTTCCCCTCTTCACCTTTCAAAAGAAGAAAGATGGAACATGGAGAAAAAAAGGTAGGATTCTTTTCAGCTTTTAAAGCTTTTCTTTTGGGGTTTTAAGTCCAGGGTGGCTTTCTGCTCCTATCAGCAGTTTAATGACAAACCGGAGAAAGCATTCTGACGTATGAAACAATCTTCTGTTGAGATATTCTGGGGAGCAGGCCTATAAGGAAAACCATCCATCACACTGCTATGTCATTTGCCCCATGCATCACAGCTGCTCCTGTCGTTTGGAAGCTGCTGAACTGTAAAAGCACGCCATCCCAGACTAAAACGTGAAATCTAGGCTCTGGGCCCTGCAGTCCTCTTTACCTGTTCTTCAGAAGCTTACTTTGAGAGAACAGATGCATTCAGGTAGGTCAAAGAATGCTCTCTTTGTATTAAAGATGGTTATTGGTGAGAGGTTTACTATCAGCTAAGTCTATTGTATTCTCAAAAGCAAAACCTTATATTTAATAGCATGACAGACAAGAGAGAGAGAGAGAGATGAATCCCTACCCGTAGAGGGTTGTTATAGGTCTGTGTAGCTCTTTCACTGAAGTTGAATTGGTTGGTGAGCTTCTGTTCTTTCTTCAACTTAGGACCTAGGTCTACCAGTTCCAATGGTTCTGCAATGATAATATCCTGGAAACAAAGGAAAGAGCAGTTCATTACAATGAGACCGAACTATTCAATGACAAGATAGAAAATCTAATTAGACTAAATAAATAAACATAAAACAATGGAAATCCAGTCGAACACAGGACTCAATAAGCCTGATTGAATAAAAATTGTTGCCGTGGCCACCCGATGACTCAAAGGAAGTGCTTCAAGGGGCCAAAATGAAGATGCTGGTTCATTTCTTGAACCTGATGTCTGTTTCCCATACAGAAACCAGGGTAGGAGATGCTGTGGAAGTAGCATCCACAAGCCCTGAAAAATGGGAAAGGAGTCTCACTCATAGATCTACACCTACTGGCCACACATGTGTAAAGGTGGCCATCTTTAGGCTCTTTCATGTGCCAAATGTTGTTCCTGCCTCCTGGCTACATGGCAACTGAGCAGCACGGCAGAGGACAGGAGGGGATGGGCTGGAGCAGGAGCACACACAATAAAATAGAGCAGAGAAGAGCCATTCTGTTCCAGCACCCCTCCCCCTACTGATCTCACCATGCTGCTGGTTGCTGCAGAGATAGAAGGGGTGGGCTGGAGCAGGGATCAGAGGATTTTCTATGCTCTTCTCCTTTCCACAACCCCCATCTGCAATCAGCAGCGGTAGAGAGCAGGAGGGGAGGGGAGGGGACAGGAGCTGGAGGCTGTAGTTGACAGGACAGCCAAGAAAAGCCGGTCAGCATCCCGGTCAATCTCTCACCATCCTGTCTAACCTCTCATCCCACCTGCTGCCTGGAGTACAGGGTTCTTTTCTGGTCTATCGTCTGGAAGCAGTTGACTGGAGTAAGGGCCAGTGCAAAGGGATTAGGTGCCCCAGGCACCTTCTGCCTTGCGCCCGCCCCTCCCTCATCGCGCCACCACCCCCATTAGGGGGGGCGCAAACCATGTGGGGGTTGCAAGCGGCGGCGCCACAGTGGCAAAGAGGAATGGCACCCCCTGGTTGCGCCGCCCCCATTAGGGGGCGCGAGCCAAGTAGGGCCGTGAGTAGCAGTCCTGCGACGGCAGAGAGGAGTTGAGCTTGTCAAATTTCCACTCCTCTTTGGCGCCACGGCTTGTGGCCCCACATGGCTGGCGCCCCCTAACGGTCAGCACCCTGGGCCCAGGCCCAGTTCGCCCAGTGGATCTGCCGGCCCTGGCTGGAGTGCACACAAAGTTAGGCCCAGCAGCTCACTGTGCTCCCAAGACTTGGGATTCAACTGGCAGTAGAGGAGAGAAGGGTGTATTCAGGGCTCCAGTCAGGGCAGAATAATTTGTGTTAAGGTAAAGGGGTGAGGGGAGAAGGGGCGAATGCTTGGAAGCACAGTACATGAACTGAATATTGAGGCAGGTGACGAGTGTGAATGCTTGAAGGAGAAGTGGTGCAAGTGGAGGTGAATGTTTCTTAGGGCAGTGATGTGCTGCAAAGGTTGGGGTGGGGAACAACACAAGGAGAAGCTCATGTTGTGAGGGAAGACAGGGGTACATATTGTTTCCCTCCCCATTTCCCTGAAGACAGCAATGCAAATTGGATTGTCTGGCACCTTATTCCTCCCCAAGGTTCACACTGCCACCTGTTTTACAACAGGTGGGAGGGGACCAGGTGTGGGAAATAGAGGGAGGGAGGGAAGAAGGCCAGGATAGGGTGTTGTATGAGAGCCATGCGGGGCTCTCATACAACACCCTCCATGAGGAGGGGGCATGAGAGATCCAGGGATGGGAGTAAAAGAGGTTCCAAAGATCAGGGAAAGGCAATAGAGGATTGTGAGAAAGCCAGGAGGGAGGACATGTGTGAAAGAAAGTCAGGAGTGGTGAATGGGGAAAGGGTGAAATAGCAAATGTTGCTTACCTGTAACAGGTGTTCTCACAGGACAGCAGGATGCTAGTCCTCACAAATGGGTGACATCACAGGATGGAGCCCTGTATGGAAAACTTTTCTGTCAAAGTTTCTACAAAGCTTTGACTGGCACTGGCACACTGAGTGCACTGAGCATGCTCAGCCTGCAATTATCCCTGTGAGCCACAGGTGTCTCCCTCAGTCTCGCCTTATAGCTAAAAGCACAAGCAAAACTAAAATAAACGTGAAAACGTATAGAGACCCAACTCCGCGGGGTGGCAGGTGGGTTTCGTGAGGACTGACATCCTGCTGTCCTGTGAGAACACCTGTTACAGGTAAGCAACACTTGCTTTCTCACAGGACAAGCAGGATGGTAGTCCTCACAAATGGGTGAGTACCGAGCCGAGGATGCCCGAGAGTGTACCAAATGCACCCAAGACGCACGAAGGGCGCGATGATGTGGGTAGAGTTTGGAACGGAGGGCATCCTGAAATCCTTAAAGGGTTGGTGGAAGGATGTTGGGTAGTTAACCTGAAAGGAATAAGAGTAGACGGACTGGCCAAACATGGAGCATGCTGGCTAGTCGTATGTAAGCAATAATGGGCTGCGAAGGTATGGAGAGAACTCCAGGTTGCAGCCTGATAATATGTGTACAAGCAGCAGCGGCCAAAGGGAAGCTATTAAGGCTGAAGTGGATGCAACAGAGTGTGGTTACATACAGTGTTGTAGTGAAAAGCCTGCTTGTTGGAAGGAAAAGAGACACAGACTGTTTATTAGGAGGAATAGATCTGTTTGCCAACTGGAACTCGCAGCTTGGCTCTTGCCACAGAAGGAAAGAGTTAGGTGGAATTCCTATGGCATGTAGGCAAGCTAGGTAGAATGCAAGCGTAGCCTTTCTGTCCAAGAAATGGAAAGAATCCTCTCGCTCTGGTGAGAGAAAGGTGTTGGAAAAAATGGGCAGAGTATATCCTGAGTAAGGTGAGATGCAACATCTACCTTAAGAAAGATAGAAAGTTGAACACATGAAAACCACTCAGTGATGGAGGAACGCGGGATCAGATGAGTATGTAACTAGAAGTGTATAACTCATTGACACTGCTGGCAGAAATGACATTTATGAGGGAAGAATGTCCCATGCCAAACTGTGAAATGAGAGGAATGGAAAGGCTCGAACGGAGAACGTATGAGACTTATAAGGATAAGCTATAGGTTCCATTCCGTGACTAGTGAAAACAGAGGCGGCTTGATCAGTGGATAATCCATGGTAAGCTGACTCAGAAGGGATGTACCGTAAATCGGGTATCCCCACTCCCAAACGATACACCAATTGGAACAGAGGTGTACGTATGTGGAGGATGTCTGGGGAGCAGAATCCGAGGGAGCAAGAGAAAGAGTGGTGTGGAAAAAGAAAAAAAGGGTAATACCCTTTTGTATGCGTCATGTGGTAAATCTTGCCATTTTGAATGGTAGGATTTATGTGTGGAAGGTTTTGTGACGCTACCAGAAACCTGAGAACATCAGTTAGTCTACGATTTGGGACTGACTGGTGAGAAGGTAGATTGGTTACTGGTGTGATAGATTGAGAAGTATGGGAAGCATACTGGTCTCGGTCAGGGCGAGGGTTAGAGGAATAGTGAAACCCATCCCGGTTCAACATTAGAAACATAGAAACATAGAAATGACAGCAGAAGAAGACCAAACGGCCCATCCAGTCTGCCCAGCAAGTTTCGCACTTTTTTTTTTTTTCATGCTTATCTGTTTCTCTTGGCTCTTAGTAACCTTTTGGTTCTATTTCCCTTCCACCCCCACCATTAATGTAGAGAACAGTGTTGGAGCTGCATCTAAGTGAAATATCTAGCTTAATTAGTTAAGGGTAGTAACCGCCGCAATAAGCAAGCTACACCCATGCTTATTTATTTACCCAGACTATGTAATTCAATCCTTGTTGGTTGTCTGTATATAGATCCACTTTTCTTCATTACCCCTGCCGTTGAAGCAGAGAGTTATGCTGGATATGCATTGAAAGTGAAGTATCAGTCTTTTTCCCCTGCCGTTGAAGCAGAGAGCTATGCTGGATATGCGTGAAGTGTCAGACATTCTCCCCTGCCGTTGAAGCAGAGAGCTATGCTGGATATGGTTGAAGTGTCAGACTTTCTCCCCTGCCATTGAAGCAGAGCGCTATGCTGGATATGGTTGAAGTGTCAGACTTTCTCCCCTGCCGTTGAAGCAGAGAGCTATGCTGGATATGCTTGAAGTGTCAGACTTTCTCCCCTGCCGTTGAAGCAGAGAGCTATGCTGGATATGGTTGAAGTGTCAGACTTTCTCCCCTGCATTGAAGCAGAGCGCTATGCTGGATATGGTTGAAGTGTCAGACTTTCTCCCCTGCCGTTGAAGCAGAGAGCTATGCTGGATATGGTTGAAGTGTCAGACTATCTCCCCTGCCATTGAAGCAGAGAGCTATGCTGGGTATGCTTGAAGTGTCAGACTTTCTCCCCTGCCATTGAAGCAGAGAGCTATGCTGGGTATGCTTGAAGTGTCAGACTTTCTCCCCTGCCGCTGAAGCAGAGAGCTATGCTGGATATGCTTGAAGTATCAGACTATCTCCTCTGCCATTGAAGCAGAGAGCTATGCTGGATATGCATTGAAAGTGAAGTATCAGGCTTTTTTGGTTTGGGGTAGTAACTGCCATAAAAAGCAAGCTACTCCCTGCTTTTTTGTGAATGCAAATCTTTTTTTTTCCCCACATTCATTTACGTCCTGTAGACTTTATGGATCCACAGTGTTTATCCCACGCCCCTTTGAAGTCTTTCACACTTCTGGTCTTCACCACTTCCTCCGGAAGGGCATTCCAGGCATCCACCACCCTCTCCGTGAAAAAATACTTCCTGACATTGGTTCTGAGTCTTCCTCCCTGGAGCTTCAAATTGTGACCCCTGGTTCTGCTGATTTTTTTCCGACGGAAAAGGTTTGTCGTTGTCTTTGGATCATTAAAACCTTTCAAGTATCTGAAAGTCTGTATCATATCACCTCTGCTCCTCCTTTCCTCCAGGGTGTACATATTTAGATTATTCAATCTCTCCTCATAAGTCATTCGATGAAGACCTTCCAGAGAGAGTAGTTTTTCACACAGCATGCCATTAAACTGTGGAATTTGTTGTCAGAGGATATGGTGAAAGCATTTGACATAGCTAAGGTTCAGAAAGGGTTTAGACAAGTTCCTGGAGGAAAAGTCCATAAACCATTGTCAGCCATGAAGACCTGGGAAAGCCACTGCTTATCTCTAATTATGAGCAAGAAGATTTGGACCATTCCAACATGAGCTAATTTCTAGTTTGATTTATTTCAATTATTGTAAGTTCTATGTTATCAGCTATATATCATTACTTATATCTGTTGGATTGTAAAGCTTGTTGCTAATTTAATGTTCATTGTAAACCGAGGTGATGTTTGCTAACGAGCCGCGGTATATAAAAATCCTTAATTAAATAAATAAATAAATGAGGAACGAGGTCCTATCTATGGCTTCCATTGGAGATTTAACTGATGAAGATTTTGTGAATTTCAGTGAAGCGGACTTTGTGAATTCAGAGGAGACAGATCTGAATTTATCAAAGCTAAACCGCCGCCATATTAAACCAAGTCTAGGCTGTGCCTTTAGGTTAGCATGCCCATCGTCTCTACAACCAATAGATGATGGAGGAAGAGAACTTAATTTCCACAGTGGTTGCCAATACATCAGAACTAACTGAATTAATGTTGAATATGAAAGGATTCTTTTCTCTGGCAACTCTGGATGCTCACTCAACTAGGCTTCCTATAAGTCAATGAACTGAAGCCTAACATAGGCACAGAAAGCAGGACTGAGCCCCCAGTTGGCTGAAGACTGTTGGGGTGAGCAGTAGCAGCCTAGTTAGCAAGCAGAGTGATTGAGCAAGGGCAGGGATAAGTAAAGATCTCTTTCCTCTTCCCGTCTTCTCTGCACCTCACGCAATCCCTCTTTTCCCATCTTCTGCCCTTTTCTCCCAAATCCCACCTCTCGTTGCTCTATCCTCAACAGCAGTCTTCCTCGGAGGACCCAGATCCTCATTCCCCTTTAACCCAGTAATATCCCCTTTCTCGCTTTCCTTCATCTGCCTTTGCACCTTCACTGTTCTCTCCCTTTCCAAACCACTGCTTTGTACAGCAACAAAGTAATGTTGGCAGAGAAGGATAATTTAGTCCACCCAAGTCTTCTCAAGCCTCACCCTTTTGATACTTTTTGTGTTCTCTCTCATCAGGTTGATGGGGTCTCGTCTCCTCCTATCTACTGCAGCCTCAGTATGGACTCTGCGGGGCTGCTAAAAGCTCCTCTGCCATGGTCTTTGATAAGCCCGCCAATCTGTGCACATCCCCTCCTTCTCATGTGGCACATCTTTTCCTCCCTTATTTGGCTTTTAAGTTAATATCTGTGTACAAACGTTTCCATGTTGACAAAAGTGTTGCAATAAAAGTTCCTATCCTAAACACTTTCATTTTAACCTCATTTCCTTTTTGCTCTTAAATGTTATTCTAAAAAAATCAGAGATTGGTCTAAAAAGATCACAAATATACATTACCAGATCTTCAGCTGTGTCTTCCAGTTCATCCAATTCCACTATACTCGAATCAGTAGGGATTGTGTCTGATAACACAAGAAGGATGCAAAAGTTAGGAAACTCTATCAGCCAGTGCAGGAATCCAGTCATTTAGACGAGCCTATAACAGTTTACAAACTTCATATAAAATGGTAACATTAAGATCTTATAATATTTAAAATATAAAAGGCATATTAAATCTAAAATTACAAGTGTTATGCATACTACTAAAATATCAATCTAAAATACAAAAACAATATTAATCACTCTAAAAATTAATATAAAATAAACAAAGTGAATTAAATATAAAAAAGTGTAGTGCTTAATAAAACTGTCTGTTTGAGTTGCTCTCATTCATTATCCTTGTAGGTGATACCGAATAGCCAAGTCTTTAGATCCTTTTTAAAAGCTTTAATGTCTGTCTGATAGTAAGCTTGGGTCCAGCTAAGGAGATAGTTCTTTCCCTTGGCTCAAATGGGCAGAATTTACAGATGGAATGGCCAGCAATCTCTTGTTTGTTGATCTTAAACTTCTTTGTGGCTTATACAACCGGATTGCTGCATTTAACCAATCTGTTTGGTCACTATAGATTAGTTTGTGTATAATGCAAAATACTTTGAATTGAATTCGAAATTTTATGGGGAGCCAATGCAAGTTTATCAAGGTTGGTGTTATATGGTCACTTTTTTTTGCTTCCAGTTAAGACTCTAGCCACTGCATTTTGCAATACTTGAAGTGGGCGGAGTGTGGAAGATGGTAGGCCTAGTAGGAGTGAATTGCAGTAATCAATGCTAGAAAAGATCAGTGACTGGAGAACAGTTGTCATCTCAGCATATATTCCTGAAATAGGTTACAGTGCCCTCTGACTCACTTAACTCCCACATTTAAATACCACTAGTTCTAATGGCATCTTATATTTATAGGAAAATGGGAGGCTCAGAGTTTCTGTTTGATTGCCAATACACAGTGCTTTTCCCTCACATGCTATACTTGGCTCTGAAGAACTAAAGCTTTGGGGAAAACTGTGCATGTCAGGCAACGAAGATATTCAAGTTCTATTTTACAAACTATTAAAATTCCCAACAAAAGCAAAGAGCAAGTCATGCAACCCACAATTCTAGAACACAGATATGAGTCCCATTATCAAAGCAACATTAAAATATATGATTGCGTGTCCATACGCTATGGATATGTTGATAGACTGTTACTAAATTATTGAAATCAATACAAGTCTTCAGTCTGTGGCTTGTAATGCTTGTTCCTGATGTCATCTTGCAATAATTTGTTTACGATAGTGGAGCACTCAATCTTTTTTTTTTTTTTATAACATTTTTATTAATCCAAGCAAAACCTGAACTATTCTCACCTCAAAATGTTCATACCCAAACCTTCAGATCTTATTAAATCACAGCAATTTCAACAATTACTGGCTCAGATTTTATTTTTACTTGTAATTATTCAAGTTTCTCATTCTGTTCCATATTCAACCTCATTCATTCCTCATTCATCCTTCCACTCATCACAGTAGTACATTATCTTTGAGGTTATAAAATGTAACTCAGCTATATTTTGACATTATCCAATTTATTCCATAGCTCAATATATTCTTTATCTTTTCCTCGTTTTTCTAACAAATCTACAATATGATCAGTTTGGTTATTGCTTCATATTGTTTTATATTCTTGGGGGGGGGGGGGGAGAGGGGGAGTTTCTCTCACCACTCTTAAAGAATACAGACTTTCAGAAACCTGAAAGATTTTAATGATGCATGAACTTTGAACCTTTTCCGTTGAAAAGCTGCTGTATAACTAGAGGTCAAGATATGAAACTCCAGGAGGACGACTCAGAACCAACATCAGTAAATATTTCTTTATGGAGAGGGTGCTGGATGCTTGGAATGCCTTTCCAGAAGAGGTAGTGAGGATGAAATCAGCAAATGAATTCAAAAGGGCATGGAATAAACCTGCAGATCTGTGAGGCAGCGCCCCTAGTGTCCCTGTGTGAGCATGTGCAGGACCAGGCTAGGAGCCTGGTCTCCTTTAAATCCCCTACAGGGAGAATGTCTACGGGTGGGACTCTGCCAGGCAGGAGGTGCTTGGACGGCGTGCCCAGAATAGAGAAGGATAAGTTGCTAAGCCAGCAGGGAGAGGATGGGCCCCATAGATCTGGGATCAGGAGCTCCAGGTCCTGTCTGAGAGTGGGAGCTCCAAATCTCTCTCTGGGAGAGGGTAGGCAGACCTCTGGGAAGTGCCTAAGAGATACTGTGAAGTGAGCAGACTTCTGGGAAGTGCCTAGTGAGTAACTTACTGAGAGTGGAGAACAGGCAGACTTCTGGGAAGTGCGTGGTTAGGTGAGACTAGAGAGTAATCTTTGTGTCTGCACCTGTGTTTGCCAATCCTGACTGTGTTGAGTGTGGCACTGTAAATAAATGCACTGAAGTTACAGCAGAGTCTGAGTGTAATTCCTCTGGCTGTGTCCAAGTCCTTGACTGCTCGAGTGCCACATATGGGGGCCCATACAATACAGTGCGCTCAGCTGAGCGCACTGTTTAACTCGCAGTTGGACACGGGTTGTGTAGGCACTACCTAATCCCCTTTTGCAATAAGGGGATTAGCGCCTCCACAATGTATGTTCAACACGCGGCGAAACTAATAGCGCTCATCACATGCAAATGCATGTTGATGAGGCTATTAGCAATTCACTCACATTGCAAAATATCGTTGCGATATTAAGTAGGAGGAACAAAATCTTTAAAAAAGTTAAAAAAAAAAAAAAAAAAGTTAAAGAAAAGTGCCGGCAGTCAGGATTAGGAAACAGACGCTCAGTTAACAAGTGTCCCTTTCCTCAACCCCTGGCTGTGCGCCGATTAGGAAAACGGATGCCGATAAATTCGACATCTGTTTTCTAAACCAGCGGGCTCCCACTGCACTGCTAGTCTGCAGAGCACAGAGAAAAGAAAAACTGCTTTAAACCCAGAGACAGCCATAAGAGGCCTGTTAGGGAAGCAAGTCAGGGGGTTTTTTGAGTTTTTTTTACTGAGTCTAAAGGGACTAACCCTGTCTCAAGGTAGGGGTGCAACACAGTGTAGCCAGAGCTGGTCAAACAGGATTTCATTTGGGAGGTTTTTTGAGAGAGAGGAGACTGCTGTGCTCTGGGCTGGAGGAGGGCATGGTCCAGCAGAAGAGAAGCTGCTAGAAGGAGCAGCCGCTGGAAGCCTAGGCATATCCCAGTAAAGTCTGGTTGGGAACCAGTAGGGATTACTGCAGCGTGGGCAAAAAAAAGGGGAAAGAAAGAAGAAAGAGGAGCCAGAGGGCTGAAGTCTGATAAAATGTACTTCTGCGTAGTCGGAGTGCCTCATGCCCAGGAATCGAGCAAGAGGGAAGAGCTGGAGTTGCAGGTGAGGCAGCTGAAGAGGTCGGCCAGATCTGAGCGTGAATGGCTAAAGTGGATGGACAGGGAGTCTCAACAGCTCTTACAGGAGAGAGACGAGATACTGGCAGGGATTATCACTGACCAAGCTGGGGCAGCTGCCTGAAGAGAGAGGCACTGGAGAAGGTACCGCTGAGATCCCAGAGGGAGCAGTCACAGAGATCCCAGACGATGGAGCAGATGAGACTCCAGAGGGAGCGGAGAACAGCCCAGATGAAGCTACCACTGAGACCCAAGATGGCCCAGCTCTCAGGACTTCAGAAAGAGGCACAGTGAAGTTCCTTGCAGATGGGAGAAAGGGTAAGCAGCAACCACAGTCCCCAGAGGAGGCTACAAAACTCCTGTCAAGGAAAATCTGGAACTCGGAGCTCCATAAGAGCTCAGGAAAAGGACTGTGGCTGGAGGCACAGTGGGTGGTGGATGATGTACTTTCTGGGAATACACAGAACATTAGATTTTCATATCTGACCCTAGAGGGGGAGAGCCTGGTTAAAGGGGTTGGGCAGTATGGAGTATTACCCTGGGTGGATCCCAGGGTGAGTAAAGACAGACCTAAGCTGAGGGGGGGGGGGGGGGTATGTGAGGCAGCGCCCCGAGTAACCCCTTATGAGCATGTGCAGGACCAGGCAAGGAGCCTGATCCCCTTTAAATCCCCTAGAGGGAGAATGTCTACGGGCAGGACACTGCTGGGCAGGAGGTGCTTGGAGGCTGTGCCCAGTATAGGGGAGGATACGTTGCTGAGCCAGCTGGGAGAGGGTGGGCCCTGTGTATCTGGAATCAGGAGCTGTAGGTCCTGTCAGAGAAGTCTGAAGCTCCCACTCTCACTGGGAGAGGGTAGGCAGACTTCCGGGAAGTGCCTAAGGATCTGAGAAGGTGGGCAGACTTCTGGGAAGTGCGTGGTTAGCTGAGACTAGAGAGAAATCTTTGTGTCTGCACCTGTGTTTGCCAATCCCGACTGTGTTGAGTGTGGCACTGTAAATAAATGCACTGAAGTTACAGCAGAGTCTGAGGGTGATTCCTCTGGCTATGTCCAAGTCAGTGACCACTCTAGTGCCACAAGATCCCTAAGGCTAAAGGTTGGAATGGAGAAAAGTATGCATGGGAGGTAACTGGCACGGAGCAGCAGGTACTTCCTTTAACTGAGCGCACTTTACACTTCCAGTGATGCTGATCAGAAGCAGCAGTGCAACCGTCAGGAGCGGGTGAATAAGACCCTCGCTCCCGGCAGGGATTGATTTAGGCAGCTGAGGGGGGGATGGGGGAGTCCGGCGTGGGGGACAGGTGAGCCTGTTTAGTGTTTGCCGGGGGTGGGGGGGAGGGGGGGCTGTGAAGTCCGGGGGTTCCCATTACAATATTTTTTTATGAAATCGGGCAAAGGTTGTGGGTGGGGGATGGGAGGGATCGTTTCTTGGGGCTGAGGGGCGCTGCGCTCAACAAGAGGTCAGGGGAGAAGGGGAAGGAAGGGTCACAATCGGGCCGCGGGCCCCATGATTCTTTTTTTCGGTGACAGTGACAGCACTATTTAATTGGATATCTTGAAAGATAGCCTCTCTAGTCTGCACAGCCACACAACTGCTCAGCTCTACAATGCCTGTCTCATCCTCAGAGATCCCTGGGCTTGACCCTTGCTTCTTTGAATTCAGATATAGTCCTTGTCTCCGGCACTTCCACTGGGAGGCTGTTCCATGTATCCACTGTCCTTTCAGTAAATAAATATTTCCTTACATTACTCCTCAGTCTACCCACTTCACATGATCCCCTTATTCTAGAGTCTCTTTTCAAATGAAAGAAACCTGCCCCCTGTGCATTGATACAGTTATGCTCAGAAGTTTACATACCCCTGGCAGAGTTTGTAAGTTGTGTAGCATTTTAAGAAAACACGAGTGATCAGATAAAACACGTCTGTTATTTTCAATGTGTTTCAAATTAAACTATTATGCATCACAGAATAGAACAATCATTAAACAAACCATAGCAATAAGAGAAGTAATAAAATGGTCCTGTTCAAAAGTCTGCATATCCTTGAATGTTTGGGCTGATAATATACACTCAAATTGACACACACAGGTTGAGATGGAAATGAAGGGTAGGTATCTACACCTGTGCCTTGGTTCATTGTAATTAGTGTCTGTGTATAAATAGTCAACGAGTTTCTTAACTCTTGAGGAACCCTTCTGCATTTCATTCAAGGCTGCACTGACTTTCATGGTTACTGAATCATGGGGAAAGCAAAAGAACTATCAAAGGATCTGCGACCAAAAGTAGTTCAACTTTATAAGTCAGGAAAAGCATATAAAAACATATTCAAAGTTTTGAAAATGCCAATCAGTACTGTTCAAACTCTGATCCAGAAGTGTAAAATTATGGGTTCTGTTAATACCAAGGTAGACCAAGATAAATTTCAGACAAAACTGCCAGAAAAATTTGTTGGGATGCAAAGAAAAACCCACAAGCAACTTCTACTGAAAGACAGGTTTCTCTGAAATAAAGTGGTGTGGGTGTTTCAGCATGCACAATAAGGAGATACTTGAACAAAAATGGGCTGCATGGTAGAGTTGCCAGAAAAAAGCGATTGCTGTACCAATGCCAGAAAAACAACCCGTTTACAATATGCCAAACATAGAAACATAGAAATGACAGCAGAAGAAGACCAAACGGCCCATCCAGTCTGCCCAGCAAGTTTCACACTTTTTTTTTCTCATACTTATCTGTTACTCTTGGCTCTTAGTAACCTTTTGGTTCTATTTCCCTTCCACCCCCACCATTAATGTAGAGAGCAGTGTTGGAACTGCATCTAACTGAAATATCTAGCTTAATTAGTTAGGGGTAGTAACCACCACAATAAGCAAGCTATACCCGTGCTTATTTGTTTACCCAGACTAAATAATTCAGTCCTTGTTGGTTGTTGTCTGTATATAGATCCACTTTTCTTCATTCCCCTTGCTGTTGAAGCAGAGAGTTATGCTGGATATGCATTGAAAGTGAAGTATCAGACTTTCTCCCCTGCCGTTGAAGCAGAGACCTATGCTGGATATGCATTGAAAGTGAAGTATCAGGCTTATTTGGTTTGGGGTAGTAACTGCCGTAACAAGCAAGCTACTCCCCGCTAGGGGGCACTCCATGAACTTAGCATGTGGCACATTTAAAACTAATCAGAGAAAGTTCTTTTTCACTCAACGAACAATTAAACTCTGGAATTTGTTGCCAGAAGATGTGGTTAGTGCAGTTAGCATAGCTGTGTTTAAAAAAGGATTGGATAAATTCTTGGAGAAGTCCATCACCTGCTATTAATTAAGTTGACTTAGAAAATAGCCACTGCTATTACTAGCAACAGTAACATGGAATAGACTTAGTTTTTGGGTACTTGCCAGGTTCTTATGGCCTGGATTGGCCACTGTTGGAAACAGGATGCTGGGCTTGATGGACCCTTGGTCTGACCCAGCATGGCATGTTCTTATGTTCTTAACTGTACCTCTAAAATATTTAAATATCTTTATCAGCTCCCTTATCTCACCTTTCTTCTAGGTTATACACATTTAGATCTTTAATTCTGTCCCCATATGCTTTACAACGAAGACCACAGACCATTATGATAGCCACTCTCTAGATCAACTCCATCCTGTGTATATCCTTTTGAAGGTGTGGACTCCAGAATTGTACAAAGTTTATCACGTGAGATCTCACTATTGACTTACACAGGGCGATATCTCCTCTTTCTTTCTGTTGATCATTCCTTTCCCTATGTACTCAAGCATCTTTCTGACTTTTGCCATTGCTTTGTTTGGTCACCATTGAAATCATCAGATATGTTTTCTCCCAGATCCCACTCTTGTTTTGTACATAGAAAAATTTCACCCCCTAGACTGTACTATTCCCTTGGAGTTTTGCATCCTAAAAGCATGATTGCATTTTATAGCATGAAATCTTAGCTGCCATGCTCTAAACCATTCCTCACTCTTTATTGGATCCATCCTCATGTTTTCCATGCCTTCCTGGGCATCCACCTTGTTGCAGATTTTGATATCTTATGCAAAAAGCCGTGCCTTTCCCAGTAGTCTACCACAATATCACTTATGAAAATGCTGAAAAGAACCGGTCCAAGGACCGATCCCTGTGTCACACCACTGGTAATTCCTTTCTCTTCAGAGTGAGCTCCATTTACCACGTCCCTTTGTTGCCTCCCACTCAAGCAGTTTCTAACCCAGCCAATCACTTTAGGGCCCATACCAAGGGTGCTCAGTTTATTTACAAGTCACCTATGCAGATTCCTGTCGAAGGCCTTACTGAAATCCAAATACGCTACATCTAGCTCTCTCCCATGATCCAACTCTGGTCACCTTGCCAAAGGTGACCAGCCCGACTCTGGCCAAGTTTCGCCAAACAAAGTGGCTGCCTCAGGGGCTTAGTTTTAAAAAACAAATCAGAAGTGAAGAGGAATCTGATGAAATTTCAAAAAACTCATCCGCAAACACATTTATCTTATAAGAAATCGGGTGTTCACAGCGCTGTGAGTGGAGACCGTCAAGATCGTCAGTCAGCCATATGTTCATGACGCCGTTTACAAGATACTAAGAACACCCGATTTCTTATAAGATAAATGTATTTGCGGATGAGTTTTTTGAAATTTCATCAGATTCCTCTTCACTTCTGATTTGTTTTTTAAAACTAAGCCCCTGAGGCAGCCACTTTGTGTGGCGAAACTCGGCCAGAGTCGGGCTGATTAATGGAACAATACATTTTATACGACTCCACTAATAAAGATTGAAAAAGACTTCTTTGTGGCATCCACCTCTTAGATGTATCCCATCCAGCTCCACCACTTTATCTAATTTAAGATTAGCAAACTCCTCACAAACACACTTTTTTGAAAACTGAGGTTTACCTCACTTGCAGTCTTATCTGTGCCCATTTTCTGTGGTCCTATTCCTAGTCCTACTCAGTGCACACCAAACAGAAGAATGTAAGCAATTCTGCCTTTTCCTAGTCAGTCTCTTCATATTCCTCCCCTTCTCCTCCAAATCTCACAATGCCACTTTAGCATTTTTCCCTGTCCAAAAACAGTATTGTTCCCCCCCCCCTCCCCGTTTTACCATATTTGTTATTTTTTTCTTCCATGTGCATCTTTACTGTTATGACTACTTGCTCAGCTTCCTGGTTTGTTGTCTGTCTTCTGCTTTCTGCAAGCTCTAGCAGTTTATGAACACTAACATTTTTTCCTTACTTTTTCTGCTACTACTTTAGAAAAGCATATTGGCCTCTTTTTCCTCTTACCTCTATTTACTTTTAACAAAAGATTAGCAAATGCTGCTTACCTGTAACAGTTGTTCTCACAGGACAGCAGGATGTTAGTCCTCACATATGGCTGACATCACAGGATGGAACCCAATCATGGAAAACTTCTGTCAAAGTTTCCAGAACTTTGACTGGCCCCTACTGGGCATGCCCAGCATGGCACTAACCCTGCAGCCAGCAGGGGTCCCCTTCAGTCTTGTTTGAAAGCTACAGGCAGTGCCGAAAAATAAAATAAGAAATGTAACGAACCCAATAACGCGGGGCGGAGGGCGGGTTTCGTGAGGACTAACATCCTGCTGTCCTGTGAGAACACCTGTTACAGGTAAGCAACATTTGCTTTCTCACAGGACAAGCAGGATGGTGGTCCTCACATATGGGTGAGTACCGAGCTGAGGATGTCCGAACATGCACCAAATGTACCCAAAGGCGTGCAACAGGCACAACAATTGGGGTGGAATTTGGTAGAGGGCATCCTGAACCCCACCGGGCAGGTGGAAGGGTGTTGGTACGTCATGTTGTAAACAGGTTACGAAGGACAGATTGGCCAAAGATGGAATCTTGTCTTCCGGCTTTGTCCAAGCAATAGTGGGCTGCAAAGGTATGGAGAGAACTCCAGATGGCAGCCCTGCAAATGTCAGGAAGCGGCACCGATCGCAGGTGTGCTATTGAAGTCGCCATAGCCCTCACAGTGTGTGCTTTAACACGGTCTTGAAATGGAATGCCCGCTTGCTGATAGCAAAAGGATATGCAGTCCGCCAACCAGGAGGAGAGAGTCTGCTTACCCACAGGTTGCCCTAATTTGTTAGGGTGGAAGGAGACGAACAATTGAGTGCTCTTCCTGTGGGCAACTGTATGGTCTAGATAAAATGCTAGAGCCCGTTTACAGTCAAGGGTATGCAGAGCCTGCTCTCCTGGATTGGAATGGGGCCTGGGAAAAAAGGTAGGTAGTATGGTGGATTGATTGAGGTGAAAATCCGAAACTACGAGTGCAGAGTACCACCCGGTCCTGCAGATGTTTAGTGTAAGGCGGATAGGTAACTAGGGCCTGTAATTCACTAACTCTGCGAGCTAAAGTGATTGCCAAAAGGATAATCACTTTCCATGTGAGATATCGAAGTTCACAAGAGTGAAGAGGCCCGAATGGTGGTTTCATGAGCCGACCCAAAACCAGATTAAGGTCCCAAGAAGGGGCCGGAGGACGTAGTGGAGGCTTGAGGTGAAGCAAGCCCTTCAAAAAAGTGTTACAAGGAGAGGTCACGTGATGCAGTGCAGGGGAAAGCCGTGAGTTTTTCCCTCGCAGCGCCGACCCTCCTGCATCCAGCCTCATCCACGGCTAATTGGGCTTAAAACCACTACGGGACCTTGGGGAACCTGTCCTGACCGTCCGCCAACCCAGACGAGCGCCATGGCGGCCCGCTTGAAGCAGAAAGACAAGGAAAAAGATAAGCTGCGCGGCTCCGAGGTACAAATCAACATGGCGCCGGCCACCCCGCCCCCACCGACAAAGGCGGCCGATCACTGAAATTAAGACCGCGATATCTGAACTGTTGGGTCCGGAGCTGAAGGGTATTTCCACTAAGCTTACCGAGCTTGCCGCGGCGTTTGCGGGCTGCAAGGCCCGCTTTTCGACGCTTGAGCAGCGGGTCTCCGATTTGCAAGACGGCGCGCAAAACGTGGAGGCTGAGGTGACGGCCCTAAAACTGGTGGTGGCGAAGCAGGCAGACCGTCTAGAAGACCTAGAAAACCGGTCTCGCCGGTCAAATCTGCGCTTCCTGGGCCTCCCGGAGTCTATCCCTGATCGGGAGCTTGTGACATTTTTGGAAGGCTGGCTCACCAAGGAATTGGGCCTTACAACCGCGCACGGGCCCCTGCGAGTCGAGAGGGCACACCGGCTGGGCCAAAGGAAGGAGTCGGATCCCAGACCGCCCATCATTATCGCAAAAATTTTCAATTTTGTGCACAAAGGGGAAATTTTGCAGGCGACTCGGGCAGGTAAAACGCTGATGTATGACAGTAAAAAGATAATGGTGTTTCAAGATTTTTCGACTGCCCTCTCTGCGAAGCGCCGCGTTTTAGCCCGGGTCTGCACCCAGCTCATCAATTTGGGATACCGTGCCACCCTGATATATCCGGCTCGGCTACGGGTGGTTACCCGCGAAGGTGTCCGGTGGTTCACCGAGCTCACGGAGGCACAGGAGTTCGTGCGTACATCGGCCTCCGGGAATCATCAGAGCTCCCCTCGTGCCAGTGAGGACCCAGATTGAGAGCAGCGGAATGGCTGGACCTCACTGTTTGGGGACCTAGCTGGCTAACGTTGGAGTTTCTCCCTTCTTTTCTTGGGAGTTTCTTTCTTCTCCTGCAGTAGTTCTCAGTGCTGGACTGGGCCGAGGTTTTTTTTTCTGTGCCCGGGACTTTGTTGCAGCGGTTCCTGTTATTGGACTTCCCTAAAGTTTATCAGTTTTTCCATCTTACACTAAGCCTATGAGTGTGTCAATGCGTGGACCTCCCAGAGTCCATGTTCGCTTATACGTGGAGTGGATGAGGCTGGAATGCGTCGGGTAGGGGGGGGGTGGGTGTTTGTATGCATGGTGGTGACTTCTTTTACTGTACGAATGTTGGGGTGGATAGGTACTGGGAACAGGGGAGGGGAAGGGAGGCAGGGAGGGGGATATGGGGACTTTCATTTCGGGTTAGGTGTGGGTACCATGCACGTAGTTCGGGAGGTCAACTACTGTCCTACTCTGGGAGTGCTCTTACAGGGAGGTTTTAGCTGGGAGAACCTTCCTGTTTATGTCCTATGTATACTTATTGCAATGTTTGTCCTCTTCTTAGGTCATGTCAGTTAGTGGACTAAGGTTTATATCCTGGAAGGTCTGTGGTATAAATTCGCCTATTAAAAGGTCAAAAATATTGAATCATCTTAAGAAAAAACAGGTGGACGTGGCATTCCGCCAAGAGACTCACCTGACAGATGTAGAACATTCCAAACTCCGCAGAGGTTGGGTGGGGGATGTGTATTATGCCTCGGCCTCATCTAAATCTGCGGGGGTAGCCATACTTTTTGGTAAACATGTACCCTTCACCATACTGCGGGAGTTGAAGGATCCGCAGGGTCGCTATCTGATCCTAGTTGTAAAAATTTTCACTGTTTCAATTGTACTTTGTAACGCTTATGCTCCAAATAATGATACAGTAGGCTACCTACGGGCCCTGCAGGGTCTGCTGCTGCCCTATCTTGATGACTTTATTATCCTGGGAGGAGATTTCAATGCGATCCGAGATTTGCACCTAGATAAATCCACTAGTGGCCCAAGGGATCGGGTTGTTAGTTCTAGTTTAACACAGCTTGAGCAGTCGGTACATCTTCTTGATGCGTGGCGGATCTTACACCCGAGTGAGAGAGACCACTCACGAGTCTCGTGCACACGCGACGTGGTCGCGTTTGGATTATTTCTTTATTAGTGATAAACACTTTACTAAGGTTAATGATGCTTGTATTGGCGATATTCTTATCTCCGATCATGCTCCCATTTGGTTGGATGTGCAGGTCTCCCCTTCTGCTCCTACTCCACGGCAGTGGCGGTATCCATATTTTTTGGCTGATGATATTCCCTTCCAAGAATATTTACGGTTACGATGGCAGGATTATGCGACTCTTAATGAGGAACATAAATATAGAACATAGAAACATAGAAACATAGAAATGACGGCAGAAGAAGACCAAACGGCCCATCCAGTCTGCCCAGCAAGCTTCCCTCACTTCTTCTCCCATACTTATCTGTTTCTCTTAGCTCTTGGTTCTAATTCCCTTCCACCCCCGCCATTAATGTAGAGAGCGGTGATGGAGCTGCATCCAAGTGAAATATCTAGCTTGATTAGTTAGAGGTAGTAGGGGTAGTAACCGCCGCAATAAGCAAGCTACACCCATGCTTATTTGTTTTTACCCAGATTATGTTATACAGCCCTTATTGGTTGTTTATCTTCTCCCCTGCCGTTGAAGCAGGGAGCTATGCTGGATATGCGTGAGGTATCAGTTTTTTTCTTCTCCCCTGCTGTTGAAGCAGAGAGCTATGCTGGATATGCATCGAAAGTGAAGTATCAGGCACATTTGGTTTGGGGTAGTAACCGCCGTAACAAGCCAGCTACTCCCCGCTTTGTGAGTGTGAATCCTTTTTTCTTCTCCCCTGCCGTTGAAGTTATGCTGGATATGCGTGAAGTATCAGTTTTTCTTTTCCCCTGCCGTTGAAGCAGAGAGCTATGCTGGAAATTCGTGATGTATCAGTCTTTCTCCCATGCCGTTGAAGCAGAGAGCCATGCTGGATATGCGTCGAGAGTGAAGTATCAGGTACATTTGGTTTGGGGTAGTAACCGCCGTAACAAGCCAGCTACTCCCCGCTTTGTGAGTGCGAACCCTTTTTTCTTCTCCCCTGCCGTTTAAGCAGAGAGCTCTGCTGGATGTGTGAAGTAACAGTTTTTCTTTTCCCCTGCTGTTGAAGCAGAGAACTATGCTGGATATGCATTGAAGTGAAGTATAAGAATGGAGTGATCAAGCTAGTTGAAAGGCATCAGGAATAGAGGAAGGTGGAGGTAGTAATTTGGATATTTGGTTTGGGGTAGTAACCGCCGTAACAAGCCAGCTACTCCCGTCTTTGTGAGTGCAAATCCTTTTTTCCACATTTCCTCTTGCTGTTGAAGCTTAGAGTGATGTTGGAGTCACAGTAACCATGTGTATGTTTATTGAATAAGGGTATTGTCTCCAGGCAGTAGCCTGGAGACAATCTAACCCTGTCCTTTTTTGGTACACTGCTAAGGCGGTGATACGTGGAGATATTATCTCATATGTTGCCCGTCGACGGAAAGCCCTTGATGCGGGTCTCCTCACTTTAAGCGCTCAGTTGCAGAAGCTTAAACGGCGTCTAGCTCGTACTAATGTCCCGGAGGACAAGGCGGCCCATCGGGTATTACAAGGGAAAATTAACACTTTACTTCACCAAAGAGAAAAGAAGAGTCTGCTCTATTATCAATATCGGATGCATCGATATAGTAATAAGTCGGGCAGGTTGCTTCATAACTTAGTGAAGGCGTCTCGCTCATCCAAGCACATTCCTGTAATCCGTTCGGACACGGGAGACCTGCATACGGATACTAAAGCAATTCTTGCACAGTTTCAGACATTTTTCTCTCGCCTTTATACTAAGGGGGATTGGCAACCTGATGTCTGTGCTCAATTCTGTGCAAAGCTGGATTTACCAGCTCTTACAGTGGCACAAGGGGAGAAGCTGAATCTGCCCCTTGAGCAGGAAGAAATTCATACGGCCATTCAGCAGTCCAAGCGATTTAAAGCGCCAGGGCCGGATGGGATCACTGCTGAGTTTTATAGAAGCCTGGTGGATCTGGTTAGCCCAGTCCTGGCTCAGACGTTTACCACCCTGGTCGCTCAGGGGCAATATCCCCACCATGTTAATCAGGCCCATATCACACTTATAGCCAAACCGGGAAAGGATGCCACTTCTGTGGCCTCCTACAGGCCTATCTCGCTCCTCAATGTTGACCAGAAGCTATTGGCCAAAATTCTAGCCGACCGTTTGGCAGAGGTGCTTCCCTCCTTGATTGGGGAAAATCAGGTGGGCTTTGTACGGAAGCGCTATGCTTTAACTACTATTAGAAAGATCTTGGCGGCTATGGAAATGAGTCAGATGATGGAAGAGCCATATCTTCTGGTCAATTTTGATGCGGACAAAGCCTTTGATCGTGTAGAGTGGGGTTATCTCTTCTATATTCTGCAGGAGTTGGGATTTGATGGCTGGTTCCTAGATGCACTTCGCTTATTATATCATGAGCCCACTGCTGTTATCGTAGCTAATAATGCTCACTCTGAGGTGTTTCTATCACCCGTGGTACCAGACAGGGGTGCCCCCTGTCACCATTGCTCTTTCTTCTACAGTTAGAGCCTTTATTACTGTCAATCCTCGACATGGGGCAGATACGGGGTATTCGCATGCACCATGAAATTTTTAAATATGTTGCTTTTGCTGATGATGTGATGCTCTTTTTGTCTAGGCCCCAGCGCTCTTTACCTCCATTAATGAAGCTTTTTGCAGAGTTTGGCTGTTTTGCGGGACTTCGCCTTAATCCTACTAAGTCTGAGGCATTGGCCTTTCCGGCTACCCTTAGAGAGAGCTGGCAGGGTGATTTTCCTTTAAAGTGGGCTGATGGCTCCCTCCGCTATTTGGGGGTGATCCTTACTTCCCCTCTCACTAGCCTTTACGTGGCTAATGTTAAGCCTTTACTTCAAGTGACCCTGGATAAACTCCGCACTTGGCATGCCTTGCCCCTTTCCCTCTGTGGCCGTCTCAATTTATTTAAGATGGTGCTCTTGCCAAAATGGCTATTCCTTTTGCAAAACTTGCCTCTTTTGCTTAGTCGTCAGGACCTTAGATCCATTGACAAAGCCCTACGTGTTTTTTTATGGAGGGGAGGTAAGGCGCGCATTTCGTTGGTGGATCTTAGAGAGCGCTGGGGAGAGGGGGGATTGGGAGTCCCGGACTTGCGACTCTACAACTTGGCATGCAATCTCCGTATTCTACGGGATTGGATGTTACATCAATCTTCCTCTGTTCACATAACAGCGGAGTCGGCCTTGGTGGTGCCTTTTGCTCTTTCTTATGTTGTTCAAGCTCCCGCCCGGGAACTCCCTTCAGTGTTACTTCATTCTGCAGTTGTTACCCCGATTAGAGCTACGTGGCGGCTGGTCACCCAGTTGCTCCGGATGCCTCGGTTGTGTGTGCCCCTGCTGCCTATCCAGGGGAATGGTGCCTTTATCCCGGGCTCTCAGACCAAGGGGTTTCAATACTGGCGGGCACAGGACCTTACTCGCCTGGGACAAGTTATAAATGATGATGGTCAGTTGCTTCCATTTTCGGACCTGCGATCTCGGTTTGGGTTGAATGTCTCTCACGTTTTCCCGTACCTCCAACTTAAGCATTACTTTCAGTCCCTACCGATGGACCCTGGCCCGGTGGAGGTCCTCACCTCCTTAGATAAGGTATTGAGGTTTAACGTCCAGAAGGGCCCCACGGTATCCCAGTATTACAAGAGTTTAAAGGGTGTCACGAGAACTGAGCCATATGCATTATTGCTTGAACGCTGGAATAAAGATGGGATATTTGCTCTTACAATCCCCATATTAAAAGCAAGCTTTGGACGAATTAATCACATTACCATTAATATGTATTACAGAGAGATGCATTATAAGTTTCTGCGAAGGGCTTATATTTCCACCCAATTGGCTCATCGTTCGGGGTTGGTTCAGAGTGAAATTTGCGGTAAATGTCATGGAGCAATTGGGCATCTCTCACACTCTTTTTGGGCTTGTCCTAAAGTCCGCCGATTCTGGGGACGGGTTGCATCTTATTTAATGGATCTTTTGGGGGTTAATTTGCCTATAACGCCACTGCTGTTCCTTTTTGGTCATTTCCCACGTATTTCCTTAAAGCAGGGTCCCCGTTATTTCATACACAAGGCTTGCTTGGTGGGGAAGAAGGTTATTTTATTGTACTGGCGGGATCCGGGTCCCCCCTCATTTTGGACTTGGCGTAACCATTTGCATCACTTGTTACGAATGGAGGAACTGGGCTCCCGAGTGGATCCTCGCTCCCATAGGAGATTCTTACTGATTTGGGACCCATATTTGCAATCACTATCTCCCCAGTCACGAAGTTTGGTTATCAACGATTGCTGAGGTTGTAGTGGACTCCACCTCCTGAAGATTTATCCTGGCCTCTGGACGTACCGCAGGGAATATACGTGCATGGACTCTGCCTTTGGACATTTATCCTTCATGGGGGGGAGGGTGGGCAGGTTGGGGGGGGGTAGGGGTGTTGTGGAGCAGATGTTATTACGAGGTCTGTGTGGAGGTCAGTGTACCACCTCTCCAGACCGACTTCTTGGTTATATACTTTGCCTGTATTGATTGAATAATAATAATAATAAAAACCGTTTCACACTAAAAAGTGTTACAAGGGGTTGTACTAATATAGGAACATCCCGAGACTTTTATGGAAGGCGGCTACTGCACTGACATGCATTCTGATGGAAGAAGTCTTTAGACCTGATTCTGATAAATGCCAGAGATAGTCAAAAACTCCGTGATTGGACAGGAAAAGGGGTCAAGGAACTGAGAAGAGCAACATGATGTGAACCTTTTCCATTTGAAAGAGTAAGCTTTTCTCATAGAAGGCTTCCATGAAGCAATCAAGACACGGGAAACTGGTTCAGAGAGGTTAAGTGGCTGAAGGATTAACCTTTCAACATCCATGCCGTCAGAGACAAGGCGAGAAGATTGGATGGCGGAGGCACCAGTTGTTTTGAATGATCAGAAGCGGGTCCTTTCGCAAGGGAATGCGCCTGCGAATGGAGAGATCCTGCAGTATTGGAAACCACACTTGGCGTGGCCAGTGACGTGCTATCAGGATCATGGTTCCCTTGTCCTGACGTAACTTCACGAGTCTTCGAGAGAAGAGGAAGTGGAGGGAATGCATAGAGCAGACCGGTTGGCCATGAGAGGGAGAATGCGTCTCTGGGCTGAGAGTGTTTGCTGCGAACAAGAGAGCCGAAGTTCTTTACTTTGCGGTTTTGAGGAGATGCAAAGAGGTCTATCTGAGGATATCCCCATTGTTGGAATATGGAGTTTGCCACCGAGGGGATGAGAGACCACTCGTGTGGTTGAAAGATGCGGCTCAGCTTGTCTGCCAACACATTGTCCACTCCCAGCAACCAGGTGGCCCTGAGGTACATTGAATGGGAGAGAGCTTCTGCCCATATCTGTGCAGCTTCCTGACACAGAAGGAAGGAGCCTGTGCCTCCCTGTTTGTTGATGTCCACATGGCCACCTGGTTGTCCGTCTGAATCAGGATAACTTGATTTGAGAGGAGATCCTGAAATGCCCTGAGAGCATATCTTATTGCTCGAAGCTCCAGGAAATTTATTTTGTGTTTGGCTTCCTCTGGAGACCAAGAGCCTTGTGTCTGCAGATTGGCCACATGGGCTCCCTAGCCGAGATTGGAAGCATCGATGGTGAGAGTTATTTGAGGGTCTGGAGCCTGAAAGGGCAAGCCTTGGAGGAGATTGGACTGATGCCTCCACCAGGCAAGAGACTGACGGAGTGAGACGGTTTCGTGGACCATGGTCGACAGGGGCTGAACGCTTTGAGTCCATTGCGACCGTAGAGTCCACTGCATGACTCTCATGGCCAATCGTGCCATTGGTGTGACTTGAACTGAGGACGCCATGTGTGTTACGATCCCGGTCACTAATCTAGTGACCGGGCTCTTACCTGGCTCCGTGGCGCCGCAAACCACCGGGTTTCTGGCCTCCAGGGCCGCATGGCAGCGGCGTCTCCTCATGGAGACGCCGCCGGAGACTCCTCCCCTCGATGGGGGAACACGCGCGCGCGAAGAGCCGCGTTTTGAGGCGTCTGCACCCGGATGTGCAGACACGCCTCCTCTGACGTCAGACTCTGAGCAGAGGATTTAAACAGGGACTTTTGAGCTGTAAACTTGCCTTGCAACGAGGTCTCTCTTCAGAGTGCTAGTTGCTGTCGTTTCGTCTGCCTGCCTGGTTCCTGATCTCTGCCTGCCTGACTCTGGTTTCGTCTGCCTGCCTGGTTCCTGATCTCTGCCTGCCTGACTCTGGTTTCGTCTGCCTGCCTGACCTCTACTCTGCCTGCTTGCCGCCTGCCTTGACTTCAGTTCATGACCTCTACTCTGCCTGTTTGCCGCCTGTCCTGATTCCGGTCCGGGTCTTCGTTCATCTCTCTTCTTGGATCCCTCGGTCTTCACCTAAGTCCCAGCGGTCCGGGTCCCTACGGGCTCCTCCTGGGGGGATCTCGGGCTTCCAGGGCGAAGGCTCCTAAGTCCTAGCAACTCGGACCTCTACAGCTCCTCTGGAGGGGTCACGGTTTCCAGGTGAAGACTCATCGATACCATCGAGTTCTGCCTCCCGTTCGTCTTTCTACGACGGTCGGCCCAAGGATCCACCTCCGGATTGGACAATCGCAACAATGTGTCCCAGAAGGATGAGAAAGTGACGAGCAGTCACGGAATGCTGAGACTGCAGCTGTTGTGCAAGAGACACGAGAGTGAGCGCTCGCTGTCGAGGCAGAAAAGCTTTTGCCTGTAAGGTGTCCAAGTCTTCCCCAATGAACGACAAGGTTTGAGATGGGACTAAGTAGGGTTTGTCGTAGTTGACGAGAAATCCTAATGAAATTAGAGTGTGTAAGGTTAGATTGAGAGACGACAGAGCAGCTTGCTGAATGGGAGCCCTGATTAACCAGTCATCTAGATAGGGGTAGACGTGAACACCTTGGGTCCAACTACTACGAGGCATTTAGTTGGCTGCAACTACTACGAGGCATTTTGTGAAGACTCGTGGCGCAGATGCTAGGCTGAATGGAAGCACTCGGTATTGATAGTGCTTGGGGCCCACTTAGAAACCTCAGGTATTTGCGATGAGATGGAGTTATCGCAATATGAGTGTATGTGTCCTGGAGGTCCAGAGAGCAGAGCCAGTCTCCTCTTTGTAAAAGAGGAAGAAGCGAGCCTAAGGGAACAATTTCTAAGTTCAAAATTCATTTTATATTATTATTTATATTTGGCATGGTTAATATGTCACTATATCCAAGTTAAATAGTTAAATTATACAGATTATATTACATAATTTTATTAATTACAATGTTAAACTATACCATATAATTTATTATCATTATGTTAAATTGTCATCCAGTTATATTGTTCCATATGTGCCACTGTTCTATGTAAAGCCCCTTATCTCTGTTGGGCAGTTTATCGTTATATGTAAACCGGAGTGATTTGTAGTCTCTATAAGAACCTCGGTATATAAAAATTAAAAAATAAAAATAAATAAAAATAAATAAATAAATAAATAAATAAAAACTTCTCCCGCTGGAGGTACTTGTTGAGGGCCTGTAGGTCCAGGATAGGACGAACGCCTCCCGATTTTTTGGGGATTAGAAAATACCGGGAATAGAACCCTCGGCCGTACTGAGAGTAGGTCACGGGTTCTATTGCCTTGGACTGGAGAAGGAGGGAGACCTCTTGATCCAGAAGGATGGAGTGATCGGAAGTTCTCCACATCGGTAGAGGTGGGGAGTCCAGTGGCAAGGAGAGAAAGTTCAGATGGTAACCCTGAGCAATTATTGCCAGTACCCATTGGTCTGAGGTGATTGAGTGCCATAAGTTGTGGAAGTGGCATAATCGACCTCCCACTGGTATGTGAGGCAGTGGAATCTGGCTGCTGCTTTCTAGATGGAAGTCAAAAACCTGAAGCAGGCCCTGGTTGAGGAGCTGCATGTGGCTTTTGTTTATGTGTTTGACGCGACTGTGCTTTTAGAAAAGGTCTCGTGGCATGGGATCTGGTTGGTGGCGGGTAGGACTTCTTCGGGCGGAAGAATTAATTTCTAGAGTCCTTTCTGAAGGACTGTTTAGAAGAATAGTCAGAAGGCATCAGAGAGAGCTGTCTTAGGGTCTCATGTTGGTCCTTAAGTTCCGCCACTGTTCGCTGAATCTGTTCGCCAAACAGATTTTCCCACACACAGGGCAGGTCGGATAGCCTGTCTTGTACTTCAGGGCGAAGGTCGGAAGACTTGAGCCAGGCCCATCTTCATGCCGAAATAGCGGCTGAAGATACCCTAGTGGCAGTGTCAAAGATATCATAGGAAGATCTGATTTCATGCTTGCCTGCCTCAAAACCCTTGTTTACTAGGGTTTGAAGCTGATCTTGGAATTGTTGAGGCAGGGTATCTGAGAAGTCTTGTATCTGCTTAAAAATGACCCTATTATATTGGGTCATATAGAGTTGATAGGCAGCAATCCGGGAGATGAGCATTGAGCTTTGGAATACCCGGCGGCCAATGGCATCTAAAAACTTCTGTTCTTTGCCTGGGGAAAAGAGGTATGAGGCTTTGATCTCTTTGCTCTTTTTTGTGCAGATTCAACAACTACAGATTGGTGATCCAATTGAGTTTTCTGAAAGCCTGGAGCTGATTGCACCAAATAGGTAGTGTCAGCCTTTCTGTGCATTGGAGCAATGGAGCCAGGATGTTCCCAGTTCTTCTTGAGGAGATCTAGAAGAACCTGGTGAATAGGGATGGAAGTTATTTCCTTGGGAGCATCCAGGAATTGGAGCAACTCCATCATCTGATGTCTGTCATCCTGTTCAGTCTGCAATTGGAAGGGAACCAATTCAGACATTTCCTTCACAAAATTTATAAAGGAGAGGTCCTCTGGAGGAGAACGCTTCCTACTTTCAGTGGGTGAAGGTGGTGAAGGTAAATCATCGGTGTCTGGCGAGGAATCATCAGTCCAGGTATCATAAGGATCAGCACCTATCCCTCTAGGAACTAGAGGGGAACGGGGTCGTGGGATACCTGAAGGTCCTGATCTAGGCTCCGAAGGAATCGGAGGAATTATTGGAGGCACCATTAAAGGCATTGAAGGCACCGGCATAGGCATCGAGGGCAGACGTATCGGCACTGATGGTTGAATCGGTGGTGAGGGACGTATCGGCACCGATGGTTGAATCGGTGGTGAGGGACGTATCGGCATCGATGGCTGAGGCAGGACTCCGGATGAAGGGATGCGGAACGGTGTTTCTCCTCCCGATGACAGAGTAAGTGGAGAGGGCACTGGAGCCATCGGAGACCCGGGGTCCATCAGTGGAAATGCAGCAATGAGCGCTTCCATTCTGGATAGCAGCTGTGCCAATGCTGCTGGAATCGGGTCGGCGCTTGGTTCCACAATCGGTACCGGTGTCGGTGCCGGAGGAACCTGGAGTCGTTGCATCGCCTTGTCGATGGCCTCCTGATCCATCCGGTCCAGTTCTTCTCGGAGACCTGGAGCAAGCAGCCCTGGCTCCGGAACAGAAGAAGGAGGTAGAGGCATAGCCGGAGGGACCACTGTTACAGGCGGAGTCGTGGCTCCCGACCCCTGTCGGGTGAGGGTTGCCTCGGTGACCCAGTCGCCGAAAAGGTCGGTGCCTTTTCTGGATGTGTTTTTTTTTTTTTTACAGTTGCTCGGACGATGGCGAGGTCGATGACTTCGCTCTCTCGATGGTCCGAGGCTTATGATGTCGATGGTGATGTTTCTCTCTACGTTCCCCTTGGTCCTGAGGGGGAATAGAAGGTGTCGAAGGCCAAGATGTCGTCAATGCCGGACGGTCACCGGCCGGTGGTCGATACTGGCGCAAAGTTGACGGTGCCGGTTCTAATGACGTCGATGCAATGGACGGAGTCGGGGTTTGAGCACAGAAGAGAAGTTCCATCTTCTCCATTCTGGCCTTGCGACCTTTTGGTGTCATTAAGGCACATTTGGTGCAGGTTAGGATATCGTGCTCTCGTCCAAGACACATTACACAGACTTTATGAGGGTCTGTGATAGACATGGGGCAAGTACGGTCTGGGCCCCGAGGGAACCCCAATGCCATGGCCATAGAAAAAACTGAGCAGCGGTATGGTTGACGGCCAGTAGGCCGAGAGGGACAAACTCGATGGTAATTGACGGAAAATGGGTAAAAACTTACCGGAGTGCTGTGGCTTGAAAAAAGTTAGAGGAGGGACCCCTGTGGGGCAAATAAACTTTTATTAATTCCGTGAGGAAAATTCCTGTCAGGAATCTCTGCAGAGCTCCTTTACCGCGAGGCTACTGCTGCGCGAAAAAAAGAAGACTGAAGGGGGACCCCTGCTGGCTGCAAGGTTAGTGCCATGCTGGGCATGCCCAGTAGGGGCCAGTCAAAGTTCTGGAAACTTTGACAGAAGTTTTCCGTGATTGGGCTCCATCCTGTGATGTCACCCACATGTGAGGACTACCATCATGCTTGTCCTGTGAGAAAGTTGCTTTCACAATATCTACTTTTAATTTGCCCACTGATTTTCTGCTTCGCGTCCAACTAATGATTCCTTGAGGTACTCCTCTATTTTAACAAAGTTAGTTTTCCTGAAAGCTAGTACCTCGCCTTTGAACAAACCTTCACCGCCTGCATTCTAATACTGAACCACCCCATCCAGTGATCACTGGATCCCAGATGACCATGCACTACATCATCAAACACTGTCCCCACTAATAAGCACCAGATCCATTATGCCCCCCTCCTGTGTGGGATCCAGGACCAGTTGATGGAATAGTTCTCCCTGCAGAGAATCCAGAATCTCCCTGCTTCTAGAAGACACTGCAGCCAGGATATTCCAATCAACATCCAACAGACTGAAATCACCTAGCAATAGCACCTCCCCTTTCATAGCAATTTTGTGAATATTCTCCATTAAATCTCCATCCATTTCTTCAGTTTGCAATGGAGGACTGTATATCATAAGGAGGAGGAGAAATAGCCTAGTGGTTAGAGCAGTGGACTATGAACCAGAAGACCAGGGTTCGAGTCCTGCTGTTGCTCCTTGTGACCTTGGGCAATTCACTTTACCCTCCATTGCCTCAGGTACAAAAACTTAGATTGTAAGCCCTCTGGGGATAGAGAAATACCTATAGTACCTGAATGTAAACCAGTGTGATATCTTGATTGAGATCAAATGTTGGTATATACATAGAAACATAGAAATGACGGCAGAAGAAGACCAACCGGTCCATCCAGTCTGCCCAGCAAGCCTTACACTTATTTTTTCTCATACTTAACTGTTTCTCTTGGCTCTTAGTAACCTTATGTTCTAATTCCCTTTTCACCCCCACTATTAAAGTAGAGAGCAGTGATGGAGCTGCTTCCAAGTGAAATATTAAGTTTGATTAGTTGGGTAAGCGGCAGCATAGCTCTCTGCCATGAAGCAGAGGGCAATGCTGGAAATGTGTGAAGTATCAGTTTTTCTTTTCCACTGTCACTGAAGCAGGGAGTCATGCCGGACATGCACCGAAAGTGAAGCATGCCTTGAAAGTCACATTAACTATCATCAAATATTGAAAAGCCTAATAATTGGTAATACCTATAGCCCATGAACCCATCCCTGTTTTTTGTTTTTTTTTTGTTTTTTTTTAATTGGGAGATGGATGCCCTTCGTCCTTCTACTCTGTGAAGGTGGACACCTACCACTGGCATCTCGCTCCGTTAATGCCTCTGTGGCTACTGCCGCTCCATGCAGTGTTTTACTACCTGCTCTTTATATGCGTCCTCTAGAACTGATGGATCCCATCCCTGTTTTTTTTTTTATTATTTATTTATTTTTTATTATTTATTTAATTTATTATTTATTTATTTTTATTATTTATTTAATTTATTTATTTAATTATTATTTATTTATATAAAAAATAATAAAAAAATAAAAAATAAATACCTATAGAGATGGATGTTTGATTCCCTCTTTCCAGATTAACCCACAGAACCTCCTCCTTACCCTATAAGCCCTGCAGTTCTATTGCTTTAATATTATTTTTTTTATATGATACCATTCCTCCTCTCTTTCTTCCTACCATGTCTTTCCTGATTAGCTTTTAGCCCAGAATAACTATATTCCAGTTGTAGTTGTCCATATTCCAAGTCCCTGTGACAACTACTATATCCAAGTCAGCCTCTTCCATGATTGCCTCTAGATCTGGGATTTTATTTCCCATCCTATCCGCATTAGTATGCATTTCTATACAAGTGTTCAATGTTTTACTTACCTGGGGAGTTTTTTTACCCATCCCTAATGATCCTAATTAAGTTTAAAGCCCCCCTCAGATTTGCCCCTCAGTTCTGGAAGACGCTTTGACCCTTCTTCAATAGATGTATACCATCTCTGCTCAACAGTTCTTGAAACATCATGTTCCAGGAAGCCAAAATACTCTTATCGATATCATCTACACAACCATTCATTCACCTCCAGAATGCCAGCTTCTCTGTCTCTACCTTCATCCTCTACTGGGAGAACTAAGGAGAAAACCACCAGCGCACTAAGGGCCAGATCTTAAAATCTATGCGCGGGCATAGATTTGTTCACGCAACCCGGCACAAACAAATCTACGCCCGATTTTATAACATGCACGTGCATGTTATAAAATCCGGGCTCGGCGTGCACAAGGGGGTGCACACATGTGCACCTTGCATGCGCCGAGCCCGAGGGGAGCCCCGATGGCTTTCCCTTCCCTTCCCCTATCTAACCCACCCCCCAGCCCTAACTAAATCGTCCCCCCTACCTTTATTTCAAAAGTTACGCCTGCCTCGGGCAGGCGTAACTTGCGCGCGCCAGTTCACCATCCCCCAGCACAGGCCGCTGTGCTGGAGGATTAAGCTGTGCTCCCAGACTACCCCCGAACCGCCGCCACGCCCCCTGACCAGCCCCCGGACTGCCATCACGCCCCCCGGACCCACCCCCTTCCCGCCCCTTTTTCGAAGCCCCGGGACATATGAGCGTCCCGGGGCCTGTGCGCACCGCCAAGCCTATGCAAAATAGGCTCGGCGCGCACAGGGGTAGATTTTCTCGGGTTACGCGCATAGCCTTTGAAAATCTGCCCCTAAATGCTTTAGCCTCTCTTCCAGAGCCATGAAGTCACATTTGATATGTTCCAGTAGATACCTAGCAACATCATTCGTGTCAGTATGGATGAGCAGAATCAGATTATAGAGTCAGTAGCAGTGGCGTAGCCACGGGTGGGCCTGGGTGGGCAGGTGCCCACCCAACTTAGACCCAGGCCCACCCAACTGGCACCGGAACTGCAAGGCTGTCGCGGGATCCCATCCCCGCGACAGCGAACAAGAGAACCCACGCCTCGCGCGGCACACATGGGGAAGCGCTGCTGCGGCCGTATGGCCAACTGGTCTTCCTGTTCGGGGGGGGGGGGGGGGGAGTGGAAGCGCCGCGCGCAGCTTCCGCTTCCTCCCCCCAATGCAGGAAGATCAGCTGCCTCTCCTGCTGCCACCCGTTCTCCTGCTATCTTCGGGCCAAACGGCCCGCCGAACTTCCTGTTTGGGGGTGGGGGGAGCGGAAGCGCCGCGCACAGCTTCCGCTTTCTCCCCCAAAGCAGGAAGATCAGCTGCCTCTCCTGCTGCCACCGGACTCCTGCTATCTTCGGGCGTCGGGCCGATCTTCCTGCTTGGGGGGGGGGGGAGGGAGGAAGTGGACATTGTGCGCTGCGCTTCCGCTCCCCCCCCGACAGGAAGTTCGGCGGGCTGTACAGCCCGACACCCGAAGATAGCAGGAGTCCGGTGGCAGCAGATCTTCCTGCTCTGGGGGAGAAAGCGGAAGCTGTGCACGTGCTTGAATGTGTACGTGTGGATGAGAATGGGAGTGTGTGTGTGGGTGAAAACTGGAGCCTGGGTGTGTATGTGGGTGAGAATGGAAGCTTGAATATGTGGGTGAATGGGAGCTCGAATGTATGTATGTGTGGTTGAGAATGGGAGCCTGGGTTTGTGGGTGGGTGAGAATGGGAGCTTGAATGTGTGTATATATGGGTGAGAATGAGAGCCTGGGTTTGTGTGGGTGGGTGAGAATGGAAGCTTGAATATGTGGATAAGAATGGGTGCTTGAATGTGTGTATGTGTGGGTGAGAATAGGACCTTAAATGTGTATATGTATGGATGAGAATGGGAGCTTGAATATGTGTGGGTGAGACTGGGAGCATGGGTTTGTGGGTGAGAATGGGAGTCTGAGTTTATGTTTGTGGGTGAGAATGGGTGTCTGGATGTGCGTCTGTGTGTGCATAAGAATATAAGCCTGGGGAGGGGTGAGAAAGTGAGAACTTGTATGTGTGTCTGCAGAGAATATGAGCTGGGGGGGGGGGGAGAGCATATGAGAGTGACAGCTTGAGTGTGTGAGAGGGAGTCTGTGAGAGAAAGCGTGTATGTGTGTGTGTGTGTGTGTGGAAGGGAAGAAGACAGTAATAGAAGAAAGACACTGAAAAGGAATTAGGAAATGAGCTATAAGGGAAAAAATGGGAAAAAGAGACCAGGACCAACTGATTAGAAAAATACAAAGATCAGACAACAAAGGTAAAAATATATATCTATATTTTGAGATGTTAGCAATTTAAATATAAGCAACACAACCGCTCTCTCAAAATTTATGGACAGGTAGGAGCCGTGTATAAAATCGTAATAATAAGAAGGCTAAAGTACCACAAATCACCGTGAATTATGTTTGTATCATTAAGTAAACCTCATACTTAGGCGTAGATGTGAATGCTATGCTGCATAATTTGGCATTATTTATCAGTAAAAAAAAACAACTAGTAGATCTGCATGCCTACAGCCCACCCATGTTAACCTTGTGCCCACCCAAAAAATCAATTCTGGCTACGCCACTGGTCAGTAGACTTGATGATTCTCTTCAATCTCTCTCATTGATGTCTCAGATCTTGTCACCCGGCAGACTGGGACTGGAAAGTGGCACTCAAGGGGAGGAAGAATTGGGCAGGGATAGCATTTATGTACATACCGTATTTTTCGCTCCATAAGACGCACTTTTTCCCCCCAAAAGTGGGGGGAAAACGTCTGTGCTTCTTATGGAGCGAATATATATAAAAAAAAAAAAAATTAACTACAATCCCCTACCCTCCTGACCTCCCCAAGCAATCCATTGCTCCTACCATGTGACAGGGGCCGACCAATGGCACCGGTAGCCCCTGTGACATAGTAAGGGCAAAGGGCCACCAGCGCCATTTTGATTACTGGCAGCCAATGGCCCCAGAGCAGGAGATCGCTCCCGGACCCCCGCTGGACCACCAGGGATATTTGGCAAGTCTTGGGGGGATCAGGAGGGTGGGGGGTTGTAGTTAATTCAATTTAAAGGATTCGGGTGGGGGTTGTTTTGTTTTTTTTTCTCACACAAAGAGAACGATAAAAGTTTTCTGAAATGGGAAATGGACTGAAATGGCCCTTCCCAGACCCGAAAACAAAATGGGGACAAAAAAGATTGTATGCACACCCCTAATTTGCTCCATAAGACGCACAGACGCCTGGGAATAGAGCCGGTTTAGCACACCATTTTTTTTTTTTATTTTACCCCTCTGAATCCTAGGTGTGTCTTATGGTCAGGTGCATCTTATGGAGTGAAAAATACGGTAATTTAGATTTTCAAAACAATATGCATAAATGTACATGGACACAAGGGAGCAGGTGTAAATTTGTGCACGCATGCCACGCAGGGGTACGTACATACCTGCTAATTTTTAAAGCAGATTTACATGTGCAAGTCCACTTTGGAAATTCAGGCTAAAGTCTGTATGTACTTTCTAGAGACAGACTTTAGTCTTATGTGGGAAGTTATAAAATGTACCTTTCCTATGCATAATGGCTCAGATAAGAGACATGTTGCAAACTGCACTTATATATAGTTACTTGGAGCACCAACAGTGCTATAAAAGTGCTCTGAATCTCTGTCAGAGACGTTCTATGACAGAGCTGTCCAAACCTGTCCTGGGGACCCCACAGCCAATTAGGCCTTAAGAATATCTAGAATGAATACACATAAGATAAATCTGCATATACTGGGTTTCTAATTCATGCAGATTTATTTCAAGCATATTCACTGGGGACATCCTGGAAATTGACTGGTTATGGAGTCCCCAGGACCGGTTTGGGAAGCCCTGTTCTATAAGAAATCCCTTGCATATTACTGCAGCTTACCCTCTCTTGCAATTAAAATGACATACTACTTGAGCCAAATGCTTCATGCCAATATCACATAAATATAAGTTTACCTTCAATTAGGCCCATTCTTGCTCTTTGTCGCCTGGCTTCATCTGAGTCTTTATGTAACAAGTGACCATCAAGGCAAAAATGAACCGCCAGCTGATCGACCATGCTTATCGGCTTGTATGTTCGTTCCTACAAACAAGATAGACAAAAGTGCATGAGAAAACAAAAGACACAGAGAGAAAGAGTGGGAGAAAGACAAACAGTAAAAAAGGGTAGAGTAAGATATAAAAAAGGGAAAAAATGAAAGTGAAAAAATAGGAAAAGTAAAATATTCTGAGCAATAAATATGAATTATCTTAGCCACTTTCCTTTCAGATATATAACATTGTACAGCTCACTCAGTACATTCTGATCACTGTATTTTCCCAGTCCTGAAGTAGTTGCCAGCTATTAGGAAGACAGCATGGTTATTACACATCAAGGTGTTCATGGCTGCACATCTTATAAAAATAAAGACATTTTAGAAAAATTGAAACTGAATAATGTTTACTTAGGGCTAGATGTAAAAAGAGTTTTCTTGTTTTGTGTCTATGGAAAAATTGCTTGGCACATCTGACCTAAATTACACAAGACTTAAAAATGAAAAATTCTCTTTAAAGTAGGGAGGAAGAATCAGATACATCATTTAAGGAAAAGTTAAATAAACCAGCCTTTATAGTGGGATAAAAAAGGAAGAGGTAAAAGACAGGGCCCCGGTCTCTCGTGATTCCATGGCCATGGAAAGGGCTTCAAAATGTGCCTCTTCCAGTGGATTTTGCTGGTATGGGCCAAATTGCCAGAGGAGACTGGAGGAAGCAGAGCTGGGAAGAGACTGTCCTGCTATCTGGAGCTCCTTTCCCTATGCTAACTGGGCAGCAGAGGAGAGCAGCATCGGCGCATTGAGCTGGGTCCTCCTCTTCTGCCACTCAGGTCCACAGCTCCAACACTGCTCTCTACATTAATGGTGGGGGTGGAAGGGAAATAGAATAAAAAAGGGTTACTAAGAGCCAAGAGAAACATAAGTATGTGAGAGGAGAGAAAAAAAAAAAGTGCGAAAGCTTGTTGGGCAGACTGGATGGAGCCGTTTGGTCTTCTTCTGCCGACATTTCTATGTTTCCAACTGCAGCTGTCACTCGTGATGAACACAGAGCCACGAAGACAAAAGCTACAGTTGGGTCTGGAAGAAGCAGCCTGAGTGCTGCCACTGCTCTCCTCGTCTTTTTGCTGCGGAGGGAAGGGGAGTTGAGGAATATTCGGGAAAGAGATTGTGGGAAGGTGAGGAATACGTGGGAACCAGATTGAGGGGACTGAATAGAAAGCTGGGGAGGAGGAGTTGACTAGGGATAATTGAAATAATGAATGTAAGGGACAAGAATGAGGGGATGGGGAGGCAAAAGAGAGGCTGGGGGTGGATGGGCAACAGTGAATGAGGGAATTGAAGGGAGTGCAGGGGGCAGGAATATTGAATAAGTGGATGAGGCAAGAGGGAATGAGGGAATCAAAGAGGGTGCAAGGTGTGAATGTAAGTGTAGGGTATGAAGACTTGGAGGAAATGGTGTGGAGAAAGAGCAAGTTGATTGGAGAGCAGTGAATGAGGAGAACTGAGGGGTGTGAAAGGGATTGGTGCTTAGTGAAAGAGTGTGAATGATTCATCCCTCCCTCTCCTGATTCTGGGCCCATTTTATCTTTTCTTCACTCTTGGCTTCGTGACCTGCCACTTGTTCTTATCTTGTCTGCCTTGCAGCCTATGGGCCTTCTGACTTGTCTTGCCTTGTGGCCAGCAGGCTTTTTGCTTTCTTCTTGCCTTGTCTTGAGGACTTTGCGCCTATCTTGCCTTGTTCCCTGTCTTGAGCCCTTTGGCCTATTCTCTCTTGTATCTCTCTTGTTACAATATGTGAACCGAGGTGATGTTTTGCAAACGTGCCTCGGTATATAAAAAAAAACCCTTAAATAAATCCTGCCTGGAGCCTTTGGGCCTATTCTGTCTGTTCCAAGCCTTACTGCCTTCAGGCTTCTATGTTCTTTGTTCTGTGTCTCCCTTGTCTAAGTCCTGCCTTAGTCTACCTTGTTGGTTTTGTCCTGTCTATTCCAGAGTCCAATCCTGCCTGTATCAGAGTCCTGTCTTTGCCTTGTCTCACCCTTGTATTGTCTAGTTCCAGGTCCCGCTTAGTATTCAGCCTTGCCTTGTCCTGCCAGCCAAGTCTGCCTAGTCCAGTCTGCCAAGCCTGCCCAGTCTTGCTTGCTTTGTCCAACCCTTGTCTCCAGCCTACCTTTGTCCAAACCTTGTCTCCAGCCTGCCTTGTCCAAGCCTTGCCTGTGTGGACTCACTACTATGATGTACTGCCTCCACAGAGACCTACTGGCTCCCAGAACCCAAGGGCTCAACCTGCGGGAGAAGGGACTGGCTAAGCAGAAAACTGGCCCTTCTCTTGCTCAGAGTCCTGCCTTGCAGTCCCATGCTGCTCCCCATGTGGGTTTCCCAGACTCCAGGGTCCATAACACACTGATTCGTTTCTTCCCAGTGGATCCAGTATCTAGATATCATCTGCATAAACAAATGGAATGAATCCAAAAGATATGATTAACTTCCCAATTGGAGCCAGAAACAAATTAAATAGGATCGGCAACAGAGAGGATCCCTATGGCACACCTTGCACAACTTCTCTACAAGTAGCGACCCTCCCCTGTTGGACTATTGTTTGTGTACAGTCCTTCAAAAATGCAGCCACCCACATAAGGATAGCACTTCCAAGTAGAGATTCCAGGCACCAGGCAATCAAATCCTCATGATTTATCAAATCAAATGCGCTGGAGAAATCTAATGATACCAGCATCATTGATTCTTCCTTAGCCAATCTAGGAAGTACCTCATCCATGAGGGTAACCAGCACTGTCTCTGTGCTACTATGCTTTCTGAAACCAGCTTGTGCTATATCCAAAACGTCCAGTTCTTCCACAAATTCTGATATTTGTTTAGTCACAAATATTTCCAAAAGTTTCGCAACAAATGGTAAATTTGACACTGGGCAGAAACTACTACGGTACATATAATTGGATCTAACGGTATTTTTCAAAATTGGAGTCACCACTGCCTTCTTCAAAATCTTAGGAATACTACCTTCATTAAAGGAAATATTTATAATGTTCAAAAATCCATTCAGGACATTATCTGACAATCCCTTAATCAAAAAAAGATGGGCATGGATCAAATGAATAAAATGAAGGTTTCATTTGATACAAATAACCTTTCAATTCCAGTAATGAGAGAAGTTAAATTTCCACTAATTTGGAATTCACCTCCCCCAAATTACTCTGTCAACTCCCCCTTATCTACTTCCTTCCAATCCCAGTTCTTACCACCTCCTTTTTTTCTATCCCTAAATCCACTAGTAACTGCCACTTTTTCCTGAAAAAATATAGCCAGAGCTTCACAGTCCTGTTGATCATCACACTATAGCAAAACATCTTTTCTTTCCCCTAATAGAGTCCTAGCCACCTTATAAAGAGTTCTAGGATTATCTTTTCAATTTTCCTTGAAAAAAAAATCCTTTTTTCTTTCACTATTCTTTCAAAAGAGATTGTTGCTGCTTTACACCATTTTTCCCTATCCGCCCTCTCACCTGTTTTCCACCACCGTCATTCTAGATGATGCGCCTCTCTTTTTTCCTCTTCCAAAGCTGGTGAGAACCATGGGGAGGAGCAGATCTTATCTTTCCTACCTTCTTCCCTCCTGTCCTTTCCATTCTCTCCTCCATTAACAAACACCAGTCGTTAGTTACCTGTTCCACCTCCTCCTTATCTCTGTATTCCTTAAGCAATTGTTCCATAACTTCATTTCCAGTGGGAGATATCACAATTCCCTTCCTTTTGTTTCATCCTATTCTGCTCAATCCTATACCCAAGCTTAACTAAATAATGATCAGACCAAGGTACCATCCTTTGATCCGAAAATGTTTAAATCATTCACTTGTACAACTGAAGAGGATCCACATATGAATCCAAAGTATGGCTCTTTCCACGTGTTGGACCATCTGCTACCAAATTTAATTCACTAGATTCCAATGCTCCCAAAGCCTGCTGGGTTTTCAACCCAGAATCTATATCCACATGAACATTCAAATTCCCCAGTACTATACAACATTGTTATTTCATTGATTGCAGCAAAATATTTTCCACCACCTGGTCCAACAATTCCGCACAATATTTAGGGGGAGAAAACCAAAGAGAACATACTATCGCAACCCCAAAGGAGGTAGGGTTTGGGAACTAGGGCCAAGGCCAGGGCCAGGCCAAATTTATTTTTATATTTTAAACGTTATTTATTTATTTATTTATTTTGAATTCTTATATACTGACACTCCTGTATGAAATACAGATCACACCGGTTTACAGTACAACAGAACAGTCGCGGGTGGGCGATACATTAAACATTAAGTTAAACATTAAGTTACATTAAACAAATTGGGAGAGCCATTAAACATTAGAGCATTAAACATTGGGGTATTAAATTTTAGTTGCTTCAGGCTGCAGCGGATGAGTGGGGGTGGGAGAGGGGGGTTCACTAGACCCCCATGGATTTGATCACTTGGGCCAGGGAGGTTTATGGAGCCATTCAGCCCCTTTAAACAAAGACCCCTGGGAACATCAGATCACCTGTTAGCATTCCAATGATCCCTGGGGGGGAACTAATTATATGTGGGTGTAGTTAACGTTCATCAAATAACGCGATTTGCAAACTTTGAACACAAGCCATGTTATTTGATTCCTATAATTATGAACTGATGTTCATGCACTTGCATGCAAATCAGCTCATCAGCATGTTTACATTGCACCGGGTTTGTTGAGCCACAGACAACATGCAGAATTTCAAATTCCACATGTTATCTCTGTGAATTGGTAAATTACCCCTTTAGACTGTATTATAGATACCAGACACTGAAAATTATCCATTTTACCAGTTACATCCACCTCCACATGGGTCAGTAAAAGACTAAAGTATAACCAGGATACTTTCTCACTGTCTCTAAGTTTAAGTTTGGTTCCAAAATACCAGCTCCAAAATTCTGGGGTTAAGAGCAGGCGTGGAGCAGCCAGCACACAATTTTTTAGCATGCAGTCCCCAGAACCCAGAAGATTCTGTCAACGTTAACAGCAGTCACTCTAGACTGCGATGTTAGCAGGCCCAGTAAACCAAGCACCATCTCAAGAGTAATGGCACCCACACCAGATATACTTGGAGGAGCCACAGAACTACAGTTCCCAATGGCAGGCAATTGGCACTAAAATAAAGTGGATCCTTAAGAAACCAGGCACTATAAGGAAAGACTGTCTCTCGCAGCATCCTGCAATATCTGTGGTTCACCCGAGTCCAAACACTAACAATGGGAGACCCAAGACCTTCAGTAAGCAGTTACTCAGCGATGTCAGTGGAACCCCCTGTCCAGGAAGGGGCTATGTTCTGGTGGCCATAAAAGAATTTGTTTCTTTGGGGCACAAACCATAGCTAGCTTGATACCGTCTCGTTTCTTTCCCAAAACATGAGATCTTTATTGGATGAGGGGAAAGCTTCCTTTCAGGGCCTCGAGTGCTAAGGGTGTGCATATCCCTATCTCTATGGAGCTTCTTAAAAAGCCTCTCAGGGGGACGGTCATTCTAGAACCCTCAAAGGGAGGGGATGAATTTGAATGGTATCCTGCCCCTTACTGACCTACATTGCTCTAGCTTGAAAATAGGGCTTGCCGAGGGCTTACTGCTAACCGAAAATGGCTATTGGTTACATTGGAAAACCCAAACTATCAGGACTCTGCAACTGCTTTGGCATTTTAGAAGACTGAGTGTCATCTAGAGTAAGCGACAGGTCTGTGTCCTTACCTGAGACTGCAATCAACGGGAGGGGAGGGGAGCGGAGATGTGCTGACTGCTCCCTGAGCCCAAAAAGGGCAGAATGGTGCTGTCTGAAGGCTTTTATGAGGGGGAAGTCCAAATCTTCCCCCTTTCTTTTAACCACTTTGATAAAGCATACAAAAGTTTAGAAATGAAAAAAAGGCCAAAGACAGCATATGGACTCCATCTGCTGTCTAGATCCAGACCCAACTAGGTGCCTTTAATTTCCATGATCTAACTCTTCATTTTCTCTTTGCTCTCATTCACTGCTGTTCATGCACTTTTCTCTGCACCCCTTGTACACTAGGCCACCTCTTACCATTGATCTTTCTCCCTCCTTCCACCTGCCCTCTGGAATAAGTTACCTTCGCCATTTTCCAGCACAGGCTGAAAAACCTGTCTTTTTAAAACTTGCATTTCCACAAACCTATCTCTTAATTTCATGCTCTCCAATCTCACTCCTCATTCATTTCTACTGTTAAATAAAAACATAGAAACATGATGGCAGAAAAAGAGCCTATCTATTATACTCTAGTATTTCCTTACTTATTGTGTGACTCTTGAGTAAGGCGCCACTTAAAAATCTATAATTAAAATAAATCCTAGAATGGGGGGATAGCGAACGTCAGTTGTGACAAATGTTTTGTGGCCCAATACAATTTTAACTGCCCTGGTATGGCTTATTAGGTGGTATTAGACACAAGATTACACGTCAGCACCTCATGACCTAATTAAGCAACATATTACTCCATTGGACTGGTCAATCGGCTCTTATCGGTCAGATCTTTTGCAGGTGCTCTGGAATTTGCTGGAGAAAAGTTGGAGACCTCCAATTGTTGGCAACTCCAATGCAAAAGAGGAAAACTGGCAAGTATGTTTATACATACTCCTCAATCTAACCAAATTGTAGGAGCCTGTTAAGACTTTTGGATGTATTTCCGTGCATAATTAAAGCTGTAGTTAAGATTCTCTCTAAACGTCTCGTATTTATTTGGAAAGTGTGGCTGACCACCAATGCTAAAGCTTTGGCACAATCCCATTCATTTTGATACTGCTGCTCACACAGATGCACTGACATTATTTTCTCTGCTCGTTCCAAGGATGAATATTTTATTTGCCTATTATCTTTGGTGGAAGGCTTTGTGTTTTGTTTTTTTTTTAAATGTCTGCCATTTGCTGTATGTCATGGATCAGTCTATCATCATTGTGTTGTTTCCTTGGGGAGCAGGAATCTGTGCTGCTTAGTTTATCCCTCTGTGAGGCAGAAGCCGTAGAGCATTCACAACACTGATTGAAAGTTAGGAGAGTGCAAGATGCCTTTCTGAAATGAAGGCAGATGAGGGAAACAAATGCAAATAGCGGCATACAACATATTTTTATTCTTTACGTCCGCATCTCTTTTCTCTTTATACTGCATTCCAAAATTACTCGTTTCCTTCTCATCTCATTCTCATTTCATTTCTGTTGCATGAACTGGATATGGACTGAAATATTTCCCGGTTTTCTCCCACATACAGTATCTGTGACTGTAAAAATAGCTCTCTCCCCTCTATGTTCTTAAGCCTTTCACTCAGCAGCCCTCCCAAAGAAGCCAGGAGCCAACTCTACATCTCTTGCTTGGCAGATTAACTAGCGATGAGAGGGGGGGAAATGCAGCTGAAAGGAGACAGCTTGACCAGGAGGGGTACTTCTTTTTAGGAGTTCTTTACCGAAGGAAAACAAAAGAAAGCAAAGTTATTCACCTGTAACCAGGGTTCTCCACAGACAGCAGGATACATCAGTCATAACCAGAGGGTGGCATCATCTGACAGCCCCAACACAGCCCTTGTTCTCAGAGTTCAGAAGTTATTCTGAGTATGTGCGGGAGTTCCCGAATTCAGATGCCCCCCTCAGCTGAGTTTAAGACTCTTCAAGGAGGGGAGGCGGGTAACAAATATATGGTTGATTTATCCTGCTGTCTAGGGAGAGGCCTGGTTACAGGTAAAGCAAATTTTCTTACCTGTAAACAGGGTTCTCTGTAGACAGCATTAGCCATGACATGTGGGGTGCTAAACAGACCCATCTTTTAGAGTTCAGTTAAAACTTACTGAGCATGTGTTATTATTTGTGATAATTGTGGGTGGATCCTTGGGCCGGTGGCAGATGACCACGCCCCCGGGGGAAGATCCCGAGAGGGGCCACCGGTCAGGCTCAGAGTTGGGAGACAGACACACATTAGATCTTTTATTAAACTGTATAGTGAACCACCAGAGGTGGCAGTAGTGAGCTGGAACGCCCGGCTGGGCTGTAGTCCCTCAGATACTGGAACAGCGATCCCAGGATAGCTGAGCTGTAGAGAAACTGAATATAGTGAGTAGGCAGAGTATGCGGAGTTCAGGAACAGAACCTTGATGGTAACACTCACACAATAGTCTCTTGAAGCAGCCCAAAGGCTGGAATGAAGTAGGCCCTTGAGGAACGAGTACCTGGTTCCAGGAAAGCTCTGAGAGAGAGATGGTAACTCACTGATGTTGTAGGCAGTGGTGACTTCCTGGCAGAAGTAGTATTCGGTAGCAGGTCCGGGAATGTGGGCCCTCAAGGAGCAAGTACCAGTTCCAGACTGCGACCTGAAAAGCAAGAGAGAGAGCGAGGCCCCCAGGAGCGGGTACCCCTGGTAAAGTCCAAGGAGGCAGAGTAGCAAGGAATGCAGAGAGCGAATCCCATCCAAAGCGATACCTGGAGGAAGCCCTTGCTAACTCGAATAGCTAGTAAAAACGAAGACCTTAAGTATCCGGTGAGGATGACGTCATCTCAGGGGAACGCCCCTGAGGTTCGCGCCACAGCTGGTACTTGAGTCGGGGCCGCGCCACGCATGTGCCCTTAGGCTTCAGGAGAACATGGCGGAAAGCATCGTCTAGCCGGTCCGGGAACGCCGGAGGAGGTCGGCAAGATGACGCCGCGGCAGCCAAACATCCATCAACCAAAGAGGGAGTCGCAAAAGAGGTAAGGTGGGCAGAGTGGAGATGTCGGGCAGCGACGGTCGCAACAGCATGCATGGTGGTTCCCATGCATGCACTGCCTCGTGAGCCCCCTCAGTCAATTTCAGAGCATAGCAAACGTTTGCAAGGTAGTTGACCCTCCAGGGAGGTGAGCAGAAATTAAGCATAGCTAATTCATCCTGCTATCTATGGAGAACCCTGGTTACAGGTAAGAAAATGTGCTTTATCCATTGACGATAGGGCTGAATTAATCAGAATCTCATCCCAAGCTGAGGACTGAACAGTGAAGCAAATATAGAAAAGCATCCCAGCCCCACCAGTGCAGAGTGAACTACTATATAAACTGGCTGCACAAAACTGCTTGTCCAAAACTATTGTTGTCTTGGGACACGTTGTCTAGACAATAGTGTGCACAGATGACCAAACTACAGCTTTGCAGATGTCTTCAGTCGAGGTGGCTCTTAGGCATACCACTGAAATCGCCATGGCTCTCACTTGATGAGAGCCATGGTATATGTGGGCACAATGACATAGTGGGGTGCAGGAGGGAGATTCTAGAGGATAATTTTAGGCTCTTAAGTAAGAAACTGAAATCCAGAACCTCCAGGGTTGGATTCTCAGAAATGCTCACCGTTTCATGCATGGGACCAAGAGGCAGGCTGAGCTCCAGAGTCTCAATGCATGTATGAGACTCTGATGCAGGGAAGAGGATTTTAGGTTTGTTAAGAACTGGGGAAGGGGAATCGTATTCTGATGGAATGGACTTCACCTTAACCAGAGTGGGAGCAGATTGCTGGTATTAACTTTTAAAATGGAGATAGAACAGCTTTTAAACTAAAACATGAGGGAAAGCGGACAGTCACCCAGCAGTACATGGCTTGGAGAGAGGTGTCTTCAGAGGATACTGATGAAACAAGTAAATTAGAATGTTCTGATAGCGTGGTGGTTGTAAAAGCTGAAAAAAACCAGATTTATTTAAAGATAGAGCACACACATAAAAATGACACTAGGCTTCCTTTATCAACTGATAATAAGCAGATTGTAGGTACATATAAAGATAGAAATACAAATAAAATTACTTTAAAATGTTTATACATATGTAAATGCCAGAAGACTGAAAAATAAGACTGGAGAGTTAGAATGTATGACAGTATAGGAAGTTATAGACACAATAGGCATCTCGGAGACCTGGTGTAAGGATACCAAATGGGACACTGTGATACCAGGGTACAAATTATACTGACACGACAGGGCAGACAAAATTGGTGGAATAGTGGCACTAAATGTTAAGGATAGCATAGAATCAAGCAGAATAAAATTTTTGCAGAAAACAAACTGAATTCTCAAATCCCTATGGAGAAATTTCAAGGTTAAAAGGGAAGAGTATAGCAATGGGAATATATTACCGCCTGCCTGACCAGGATAAAGATGGTAAACAACACCTAGGGAATGTGCTAACACTATTTTCTCTAGAACATCATACTCTACCTCCACATAGAGAAATCTAAACTTTTACCATTAATGTGCAATAATATTTATTCATAAATCTGTAAACAATTACACTGTTAAAATCAACAAAAAACAATCACTCCCATTCATACCATTAAAACCAACACACTACTGACACATTTAAATTTATACAATATTTCAAAAGTGCAAAAATACATCAAAAATCTTGTTTAGATATATATTATAGGAACACTTTTCTTCATCCAGTTTCCAATCTTTGTAATGAAGTACCCATGCAGTGTACTCCCAATAATTTTCTTCTAAGCGTCCTTCATAATTCGATTAGCATAAAAGGTTGCTTGTTTCCTTGTTGAGAGGTGAGACCTTTTTGGGTGAAAATTATAGATTTGGGCGTTATGGTATTTGTGCGCTCTTGACATAAAAATGGAAAAATTGTTAAAAAACAATTATATAATTATGTGGGCATTGTTTTGATGATTTATTATAGGTCATATCCCGTGAATTTATAGTTTGTCCCTGAGGAAGCCCTTTTGTGGGGGGGCGAAACAAGGATCCATTGTTGGACTGGAGATGCGGATGGTGAAGGAAACAAGCAACCTTTTATGCTAATCGAATTATGAAGGACGCTTAGAAGAAAATTATTGGGAGTACACTGCATGGGTACTTCATTACAAAGATTGGAAACTGGATGAAGAAAAGTGTTCCTATAATATATATCTAAACAAGATTTTTGATGCATTTTTGCACTTTTGAAATATTGTATAAATTTAAATGTGTCAATAGTGTGTTGGTTTTAATGGTATGAATGGGAGTGATTGTTTTTTGTTGATTTTAACAGTGTAATTGTTTACAGATTTATGAATAAATATTATTGCACATTAATGGTAAAAGTTTAGATTTCTCTATGTGGAGGTAGAGTATGACCAGGATAAAGAAACAGACTATAAAATGCTAACAAATATTAGACTGGTTGGTAAAATGGGTGACACAAAAATAATGGGAGACTTCAGTATTCTGAGTATTGATTGGGTAAATATCACATCAGAGAGAGAAATGCAAGAGAGGTAAGAACATAAGAACATAAGAAAATGCCATTCTGGGTCAGACCAAGGGTCCATCAAGCCCAGCATCCTGTTTCCAACAGTGGCCAATCCAGGTCATAGGAACCTGGCAAGTACCCAAAAACTAAGTCTATTCCATGTAACCATTGTTAATGGCAGTGGCTATTCTCTAAGTGAACTTAATAGCAGGTAATGGACTTCTCCTCCAAGAACTTATCCAATCCTTTTTTAAACACAGCTATACAAACTGCACTGACCACATCCCCTGGTAACAAATTCCAGAGTTTAATTGTGCGTTGAGTAAAAAAGAACTTTCTCCGATTAGTTTTAAATGTGCCCCATGCTAACTTCATGGAGTGCCCCCTAGTCTTTCTACTATCCGAAAGAGTAAATAACCGATTCACATCTACCCGTTCTAGACCTCTCATGATTTTAAACACCTCTATCATATCCCCCCTCAGTCGTCTCTTCTCTAAGCTGAAAAGTCCTAACCTCTTTAGTCTTTCCTCGTAGGGAAAGTTTCTAATGCCATGAATGAATGCTTCATGCAGCATTTGGTCATGAAACCAACGAGAGGGGGAACTATATTAGATCTAGCGCTCAGTGGAACACAGGACCAAGTACAAGAGATAAAAGTGGTGGATCTGCCTGACAGCGGTGATCATAATGTAATACAAATTGACGTAATCACTGGAGGGTGAATACTAAGGAAAACTACCAAAGTAGCATTTAAAATGAGGAAATGTGTTAAAAAAGCAATTGAAAGGTGCAATCCACAAGGTTAAAAACTTGCAGGAGGCGTTTACACTAAAATGACCATCCTCGAGGCCCAGACAAAATGTATTCTATGCATTAAAAAAGGTTGAAGGAAAATCAAACATGCAGACATGGTTTAATAATAAGATGAAAGAGGCAATTAAAGCCAAAAGTGTTGAGGTCTCAGTCGCGGCAGCCGCGACTAGGCCCTTACCTCCTTGGTCCCGGCCCATCTCCGAGGGTCTGCGGCCTGTTTCGCAGCATCCCCGCGGGGGGGGACGCTGCCGAGAAGTCCTGCCTGGACGCCTTCTCCCTAGGCGTGTGCGCGCGCTTATGAAGGCCATTTCCCGCCACTGAAGGCTCCGCCCTATCCGTGACGTCAGACGCCGCGGCCTATGTAAGGCCGCCGTGGAGCCCAGGACTTTGCCTTGCAACGGGGTTCCTTGTGGTTCTCTGTTGCGCCGTGCCTCGGAGTGTGCTACTGTGTTAGCAACTCCATTCCTGCCTGAGACTTGTTTCACTCCATGCCCAAGTCTTGCTTCTGTCTGGTTAGCTTGCAGCAACCTGTTCTGCTTCAGTTCCAGCTTGGCTCCAGTAGCCAGTCCCGCTTCAGCTCGTCTGGTTCCAGTAGCCAGTCCTGCTTCAGCTCCTGTCTGGTTCCAGTAGCCAGTTCTGCTTCAGTTCCTGTCTGGCTCCAGTAGCCAGTCCTGCTTCAGCTCCTGTCTGGTTCCAGTAGCCAGTCCTGCTTCAGTTCCTGTCTGGTTCCAGTAGCCAGTCCTGCTTCAGCTCCTGTCTGGTTCCAGTAGCCAGTCCTGCTTCAGTTCCTGTCTGGTTCCAGTAGCCAGTCCTGCTTCAGTTCCTGTCTGGTTCCAGTAACCAGTCCTGCTTCAGTTCCTGTCTGGTTCCAGTAGCCAGTCCTGCTTCAGCTCCTGTCTGGTTCCAGTAGCCAGTCCTGCTTCAGTTCCTGTCTGGTTCCAGTAGCCAGTCCTGCTTCAGCTCCTGTCTGGTTCCAGTAGCCAGTTCTGCTTCAGTTCCTGTCTGGCTCCAGTAGCCAGTCCTGCTTCAGCTCCTGTCTGGTTCCAGTAGCCAGTCCTGCTTCAGTTCCTGTCTGGTTCCAGTAGCCAGTCCTGCTTCAGCTCCTGTCTGGTTCCAGTAGCCAGTCCTGCTTCAGCTCCTGTCTGGTTCCAGTAACCAGTCCTGCTTCAGTTCCTGTCTGGTCCCAGTAGCCAGCCCTGCTTCAGTCCCAGCCTGCTCCAGTTCCTGCCTGACTCCTGATCCCTGCCTTCCCGCTCCAGCTCCAGTTACCGTGATCTCCTAAGTCCCAGCGGCTGGGTTCCTACGGGCTCCTCCCAGGGGAGCTCCGGCTTCCAGGGTGAATCACCTAAGTCCCAGCGGCTGGGCTCCTACGGGCTCCTCCCGGGGGAGTACCGGCTTCCAGGGTGAAGCTCACGTCCAGCTCCTGCCTGGTATCCGCCTCCTGACCTGTCACTCACTAGAGACTATAGTACATCTCTCCCCAGTCTCTCACAGGTCGGCCCAAGGTCCACTAAACAGCTCACTCACAACAAAAAGGGCATCATTCAAATAATGGAAAGCAGGCCCAAATGAAGAAAATGGGGAAGAGCATAAGCACTGGCAAGTAGATGTAAAAATGTAATCCGGAAAGTAGGCTAAGAGAGAATTTGAAAAGAAGTTTGCCATAGTGGTAAAAACAAGTATTAAGAACTTTTTCAAGTATATTCAGTGCAAAGGTCTGTGAGGGCGTCTGTAGGGCTGCTAGATTACCGAGCAGTAAAAGGGCTTCTCATGGAGGATAAGGAAATAGCTGTAAAACTAAATTCATTCTTTGCCTCTATCTTTACTGAGAAGGATGTCGGGATCATACCCAAACCAGAAACATTTTTTGATGGTGATGACTCTGAGCAACTAGATGGAATCATTGTGAAACTGGAAGACATAATAACTCAGACTGATTGCTATTAACCAAATTGACTTGGGGAATAGCCACTGTTTGTTACTGGCCTTAGTAGCATATGATTTATTTACTGTTTGGGTATTTGCCAGGTATTTGTATCCTGGATTGGCCACTGTTGGAAATAGGATGCTGAGCTTGATGGACCCTTGGTATGGCAACTTCTTATTTTCTTATAACTAAAGAATAACAAATCTTAGAATTATGCCAGGTACTAAAAGATGAATTTTAAAAGAGTTGTGCACATAAAAATGAGCACTTGCATGCACAAACAGCACATATTCACGCAAACGCTATTTTATAAACCTCAAACACACACATGACATGGTATCTAGGTCCCCTGTACCTCTAAAACACAGAAGTATGAAAATCTGTAACCTCTGAACCATTCTGAACCTCTGAAATGACTACTGCTATGCTGCCATTTCTATTTTTTTCTCTCTTCTATGGACCACCTGCAGATGTTAGACCTGGGAAGATAGCCAGCGCTTTGTTAAGATAAGGAAGAGAGAATGACCTTCGTTATTGATGTATGCTATCCTGGCAAAGCTTCCAGAGTTTGGGTCTTAATTAGCACCAAACTCCAGATAAAAATGATATCTTTGACTTTTTGAAATCAGTATAGACACATGCCTATTGCAAGTAGTATTTCACATATCTAGTCATTAGGAGTTTTAGATGCTTTTCTTTGCTTATGCACTGAAATTGGAATATGTAATCAGGTGCTCTTCTGTCAATTAAATAGATTGACAGAAGCATGAACAAAGCACCCAGATGGCTTGATGAAGCATAAATGATGTAAAGATCAAATAATTTTTTATAGCTAAATTCTCCTGGCCTTGTAATCTGACATATATGTTAAATGTATGTGACATTGTATTCTAAGGTAAAGAGCGTAATCTTTAAGGGAACCCCTTACTAACATATTTCTTACTTAGAATTACCAATCAGAGCAGAACCGAGACACATGCAGATAATGGTGTGTGAATAAATTTGCTCATATAGAAAAGAGGCTAGGGGCAGGCCAGGGTTATTCTAGGGCAGGGCAAACATTTATCCATATAAGGTGCTATTTTATAACCTGTAAAAGTGATGTGCATAAGGCTGTTACCGCCACATATTTATAGCTGCTAACTATTTGGTGTAAGTCAGAATAAAATTCTTCTTAGCCAAATACTGAATGGGTGAGGGGTCTGAGTAAACTGGGGGGAGTGCAAGCTGAAGAACCAGCAGGGTCTTAATGACCTAGAGATAGACTGAGCAAACTGGTGGACTAACTGGTAAAACTGGTAATTTCCTTCATGCACGCATGTTATAAAATTTGATAATTTACACGCATAAAAGCCGACAAGTGCTAAGGAAAATACATGAGTTAAATTTTCTTGTGTAAATGATTAAAATTAGGAGTACAAATATGATTTTTCACAGCACTGAAGTCCAACTCACCAATTTATAATTTCCCAGATCACCCCTGGAATCCTTTTTAAAGGTCGGCGTTACATTACCCACCCTTAATCTTCAGGTACAACAGACGATTTTAATGATAGATCTGCAATTTCATTTTTTTTTAATATATCCATTTTTATTGAAATTTTCAAAATAAACAATTTGAAACACATGAACATAGAAGTTCCAATAACAAAGAATAATATATTCATCTTTCTAGACATCCTATCCTTAATCTGTAACCTCCCCTCCTTCTTAATATGTTATAGCAAATGATGTGTGAATTTATATCTCAAGGAAATGATAGTACAGACTAATAATGTCACATAATCGTTTATTAAACCTTATCCAATATGTGAATAAATTATACAGAATATATGCTTAAGAAAGTGACATATCAAGCTCAGGTATTAAAGTTTATAAATTGAAGTTCTAATATCTGGGACTGATGCCTGCATGACGTCTTGCCAGGTCTCCAACATCAAATCACATTTTTTTCCATGACAAATTTCTTGCTGTCAAATATTCAAATGTTAAAAGCTTAAGTATTCTAGTTGTCCACACATTCACATGTGGCCTCTCCATTTCTAACCAAGCAGACAAAATTGTCTTTTTGGCAATTAAACTGACTTTTTTCATAAACCAACATTGAGGTTTGCTTAAGTCAACTGGGAGCTGATCATAAATTCCAAACAGCCACACCCGTGGACATAGTGATTATAAAGAAGTTCATAATATCTCTAATATATTCCTTATTTCCCTCCAAAATTATTGAATCTTTTCACATGACCAGAATCCCTTTTAACTTACTGCATTTTATATAGACATCTGTATCACGTATAGCAGCCTTAGTATCTGCCTCAAACGAGAGCTTTTGTTATGCAAGTGGACCCTTGAACCGGAGCGAGTGATGACACCCACCTGCAGTGCTCAGGCAAACTCGTCTCCGGCAGGTGGAAGTTCGGCAAAGCCTTGACACGGAGTCCTCGGGGAGGAGGCTGGGACGCAGTCCCAATACCAACCACGGATCTAGGCAGGCAGCAGGCAACCAATGTCCAGATACTAGGCAAGGGTCAGGGCAGGCAGCAAACAACGAAGTCCAGAATCCAGGCAAGGGTCAGGGCAGGCAGCAACAACGAAGTCCAGAAGTCAGGCAAGGTCAGCAGGCAGCAATCCAAACGAAGTCCAAAATCCAAGCAGGGGTCGGGGCAGGCAGCAAACAACGAAGTCCAAGGCAAACCGAGTCGAACCAGGAGGCACAGGCAAACACAGAACACAGCCAACTACAGGAACCTGTTGCGAAGGCGTCCTGCTCCTTACTGAGGGAGTTTAAATCTCCCTCACCGATGACATCATCTTCCGGGGCCGGCCTCGCTTCCACGTCGCGGCCCCTTTAAGAGGCGGAGTCAGCCGCGGCTTGTAAGACGCTGCTCCCTGACATCTTCCTGTCTTCACACTGCTGCCTGCACGCTGCAGACCGCCACGAGGGGGATCCTGAACAGCCCGAGAAGAGGAGGTAGGGAGGACTGGCTGCGAGTGCTCGCGGCCAGAACTCACAACAGATAACATTTGATGAAGAAATTTAAATTATATCTTCCGCAAGACTACATTTTCTGTGCACAATCTAATCCTGCGGAAACATTGCTTCAATTCTAGCACTATAATTTCTATTCCTTGAAATCTGTCCCATTTGTTGACACATCATCTAAACTCTCCATCTCCCATATCACCCTGTAGTGCTTTATTAAGACCGGCACAGGAACATTTCTTTCTCTTAAATAATATATCCTCTAAAATTTTAATGTCTGCAAAGATTGAGTTCTGTTTCATCTGTTTTATGACATAATGTCTCAGTTGAAGGTAGGCATAAAAATCTTTGTGAGGAAGCAAGAACTGCCGCTGTAATTCCCGGAAACTATAAAGTGACCTTGTGTCATCACTTATAACTTGTTGTATACTACGAAGTCCTTTCTCTCTCCAAGACCTGAATACCTGATCATCAATCCCTGGCATAAATTGTGGATTCCCTTGTATGGATGATAGGGAAGTGAGTTTGCAAGTTCTCTGAAATAATTTACACACTGAATCCCAGGCTTTCCTCCTGGAGAATAATAATAAGTGCTTCTTAAGATTCCCCAGAATGTCACTGTCATTCTGAATCAATGCATTTAAAGAAAAGGGGAAAACCAGGGCCTCCAGAAAATGTAGTGGGGTATAATCTGAGGTATCACACATTATATCCTTAATGTGTCTCAATAAACAGGCCAAACAACAACCAAGACCCCATTGCTGAGTAAGCTTTATCATAGTTGATAAAGTCAGTCTTGCCTTTTTATTATTCCATATGAAATCTTGTATACACCTATTTATATTTATAACATCTTTCCTCAATAACCATATTGGGAGTATTTGTAATAGATACAACCATTTGGTGATTTCCATCATTTTTATCAAGTGCATGCAACCTGTAATTAAGGGTACATTTTTCCAGGAAGACAGGTTTCCTGTCATTTTTCTCAATAGAGGAGTGGCATTAGCTTCATATATCTTACCATCCTCAGGGACTTTAATTCCCAAATATTTCATCTCTTTTAATACCCACTTCAGAGGAAAACACTCTTCCCAGCTGTTCTTTAAACATCCTAAAACATGCAACGCTTCTGACTTATCATGATTAATTTTTAAACCAGCAAATGCCCCGAAACATTTCTGTGTGTGCATAACCCCTTTTAGAGATTGAATGGGAATAGTCAAAAAAACTAGTACGTCATCAGCGAAGGCTGCAATTTTAAAAGACTGATCTCTGAGTCTTAAGCCCTCGATAGTGGCATCTTCACTGATTTTTCTTATCATGGGATCAATAGACATTCTGTATAATATTGGTGAAAGGGGATGTCCTTGTCTGTCCCCCCTCCCAATATGAATATCTGAGGATATGCAACCATTTGCCACTATATTTGAGAAAGAGGATTCATATAGAAGTGCTATATATCTCAATATGTGTCCTCCTAACCCATACCTCCTGAAGACCAAAACCATAGAAGACTAAGATACCCTGTCAACTGCCTTTTCTGAGTCAAACCCCATAACCACTGCAGGAATATTCCTAGCTTTACAAAATGTCCATAGCTATAATCAAGTTGATAACATGGGTCCCTGCCATTCTCTCTTTTACAAAGCCTACTTGGTGCCCAGAAATAATAGAGGGAATAACGGCGCTTAAGCGATCTGCTAATATTTTAGCCAGTATCTTCAAATCACAATTTAACAGAGAAATAGGCTTGTATGAGGTCAGCTGAATAGGGTCTTTGCCTGCCTTGGCTAAGACTAAGATATAAGTTCTATTAAAACTGGATGGAAAAGCCCCGTTTTGGATGACATCTTCAAAAAGAACTTTCAATGAGTTAGCTCTGTGGGGGCTTAATATCTTATAACAATTCAGATTGAATCCATCTGGACCTGGAGCCTTATGTGATTTGCCTGACTGGATTACTCTGAGGATTTCTTGCACTTCAATAGGATTATTAATAAACTCTAATTGCTTTGGATTTAACTGTGGGAAGGATATTTCTTTAAAGTATGATTCTTCTTCTACCTTCCCACTTTGCCTATCTTCAGAGTATAGAGTTTCAAAAAACTCCTTACAAACTTCACATATATCTCTGCTTTTCCCCACTAATTTACTCTGGGTAGATTGCATCTTCTTAATAAAAGTTTTCCTTTCCAAGTTCTAAAAGCATTGGCTAGGAGTTTCCCAGATTTATTTCCAAAGCAAAAAAAGTTGTGTTCTGCATGTCTCAACATTTTTTGTGCCCTCATGTGCAAGTGCATATTTAGGGGCGGATTTTAAGAGCCCTGCTCGCGTAAATCCGCCCGGATTTACGCGAGCAGGGCCTTGCGCGCCGGCGCGCCTATTTTCCATAGGCCTCCCAGCGCGCGCAGAGCCCCGGGACTTGCGTAAGTCCCGGGGTTTTTCGAGGGGGGCGTGTCGGGGGCGTGTCGGGGGCGGGGCCAACCGGCACAGTGTTTTGGGGGCGGGACGCGGTGTTTCGGGGGCGGGCCCGGGTGTGTGGTTTTGGCCCGGGGCGGTCCGGGGGCATGGCCGCGCCCTCCGGAACCGCCCCCAGGTCGCGTCTCGGCGCACTAGCAGCCCGCTGGCGCGCGGGGATTTACTTCTCCCTCCGGGAGGCGTAAATCCCCCGACAAAGGTAGGGGGGGGTTTAGATAGGGCCGGGGGGGTGGGTTAGATAGAGGAAGGGAGGGGAAGGTGAGGGGAGGGCGAAAGCGAGTTCCCTCCGAGGCCGCTCCGATTTCGGAGCGGCCTTGGAGGGAATGGAGGCAGGCTGCGCGGCTTGGCGCGCGCCGGCTGCACAAAATCGGCAGCCTTGTGCGCGCCGATCCTGGATTTTAGCAGATACGCGCGTATCTACTAAAATCCAGCGTACTTTTGTTTGCGCCTGGTGCGCCAACAAAAGTACGCGAAGGCGCACTTTTTTAAAATCTACCCCTTAATGTTTCTAAAACCGCTCTGTACTCTAAGTTAGTCTTATTTGTGTGCTGAATTAATTACCTTTTAAGAAGTTGCAGCTTCTCTTCCAACAGTAAAATAGTCTTGTTTAATACCTTATTCTTCCATAGTATGTATGCAATGATCTCTCCCCGCAGGACCGCCTTACTGGTTTGCCAGAATAGTATCAGGGAATCCCTATGTTGACTATTGCTCAAGTTGTACTCCCAAAACTCCACATCCTCTGCAAGGTAACTTGGAAATTTCCATATTTTCTCACCTTGCCCTCCTATGGAGACACTCAAATCTATCCATATCAGAGAGGATTGTTATATGTAAACCGGAGTGATTTGTAGTCTCTATAAGAACCTCGGTATATAAAAATTAAAAATAAATAAATAAATAAATAAATAGGGCCAATCTTAGCTGATGCCATTTGTGAGAAAGATTTTTGAGACACCAAAATGTAGTCAATTCTAGAGAGCGACTCACAAGCCCGAGAAATATGTATAAAGTCTTTGTTCGTTAGACTGAGAACTCTTCAAACATCTACTAATTGCAGCATTTGATAAAAATATGCTACTCCTTTACATCTCCCTTTACCAGATTTCTTATTTCCCTTGGATCGATCAATCTCAGGATCATGCATACAATTAAAATCCCCTGTTACCATAAGGAAACCCTGCATCACTTCTATTAATGTATTTGCCAACCCTATAAAGAAGGCATGATTGTACACATTTGGGGCATATAGACTGCAAATCGTGATTTCCTTCCTATTGATTTTCCCAATGACAATCAGGAATCTACCTTCTGTATCTTTTATTTCTCGTGTCAGCTGAAAATGAACATTCTTACCCAGAAGAATTGCTACACCTCAATTTTTCCTGTTTACAGCTGAGAAATAGCACTCTTTTACCCATTCCCTTTTAAGCTTCTTGCTTTCTATCTCTGATAAATGCATCTATTGGATGCAGGCTATAGCTGCTTTATGCCGTTGTAAAGCCTGCATTATCTTTTTTCTTTTTATCTGGAAACCCAGCCCATCAACATTCCAGGACACAATTCCTATTTGATCACCCTTGAAAATACATTTGGCTTAAACCCCTGAACATTGCCATAAGGTGTGAGGTTCCCAGCCATGCCTCCCACCAACCCGAGCTTTCCTATACTGAGACTTTACTACTTAAAAATGTATCTCCTTTCCACCTCCTATATTGCCAAGCTACACTTTTGTTACCCTGCATATCCCACACTTCCTCCCGCCGTATCCCCCTTCATGTCCCCCTTTTCCCTCCCCTTCTCCCCTTCTTTGCAACAACTCTCCTAACAAAAGAATAAGGGTCGAATATAATATGTACAGGTGCCATCCCCCTAACACCACCAAAGTCTCAAGTTAATGAACGAGACAGTGAACATCTACTACTAAAATGCTGGTAGTATTTCTCTGTTCATCATATCTTACCATAACTTCATGCTGAAGTCTTCCAAGAATACTATAATTCCAAACAAAAAAAACAAAACATGCAACATTTGTCTAAATATCCAGATGAGGTTTTCTCTTCCTCTCAACCTCGAGAACATTACCATACCCGCAAATGACTAACAAGTATTCAGTTAAAGTATTTTAACCACACAGTCTCTGATTCGATAGGGCATTCTCTGGTATGACACCCAAGGCTCCAGAATATCATGTCTCATGACTCGCATAGTTTACAGAAGACCAGAACAGTCCTTGATTTTATCTGGGGCCATCTTTGGCATGACCCTCAGGGACCCCACCGAATCAGTCAGGCAAAGTACCAGGAGAAAATTGCTGGTGTCCGTGGATATCATCTATCAGATTAGACTCAACATTGTTCAAATTCAGAGCAAATTCGCAAGCCAGGTATCTAAAACTTCCTGGCTGCCTGAATTGAAACCGTCCGATCGCCCAAAAATTCTCTTCATCTTACAGGTAAACTTTACAAAACATCCAAAAATCATTTTGCTTTCTCAACTTGGTCAAAAATTTGAACTATGCCATCATGCCATATCCGAAGACGTGCCACGAACTTGATTTGTTACATACCAATTTAAACTCTCTGCGTTTGGCCGACGCTTGGAGAGAATAATCTTGAAACAAGTGAATGGTAAGATCTTGGTCACAATGCCGGATGGAAGCAGCAAGGGAGGTCATGTTGGAATTAGTGACTGCTGAAACAACATATGGAGGAGGTTCGGTAAATAAATATTTTTGAAAGTGCACCCTTACATCGGGATAGCGGGGAAATCGGTTGTTGAAAACAATAGATGTGGAATGAGAAATGATCAGTGGACAATTGTTGAAGATGAGTTCATTTTATTTATTTATTTATTAAGGCTTTTATATACCGACTTTCTTGATACAAATCAAATCAATTCGGTTTACAATGAGTTCATGGGAATAGTTGCTATATAATAGTTGCCTGTCGTCGGTCACATATCTGCTGTATTCTCCAGACAGTCTATGTGCTCAGATTACAGGGTACAAATATGATTTATGCAGCCTTTCCATGAGTGGCAATTCTGTAGAGCACGGATAATTGCTCGGTTTATTTGTTAAAATTAGAACTTTAAATTTTGAGTTATTTTACTTATGTTTCTGCTATTTATAAGGGATCCAGGATTTAATTAAGTACCATAAAACTAGGGGGAGTTCTTAAGTAAGCTTATTTTATTTACTCGGTCACAAGTAAATTGTCAAAGAGCCACGCGCGTAAACCCCGGTCTGCGCAGAAGTGCCAGCCGAGGGAAAAGGGGCGGCCCGGAGGGCGTGGAATGATAGATCTCTATTAGAAGAGGTGTGTGGAGGATGTCAACTGTGATCAATCCACATACATGAGTTACATCTAATTTTGGAGTTCGGATCCCTTTTCCATTTCTTGAAAGATGTTCTTTTAGATATTATAGCCTCTCTCACTTTCAACCATGCCGGTAGTTGTTTAACCTTCTTTCCAACTTTTATAATGCATGGAATACATCTGTTCTGTGCTTCCAAGATGGTATTTTTAAACAACAAATAAAATATTCCTCTTCTCCTCTATTCACACAATGGTATCAAAAGGATGCTCATATTCATTAAATGACCTTCATGCCTAGTATCAGGGACTTTCTTAAATGCTTTCTAGAAATCTAGATGCATTATATCAACTGGCTCATCTTTGTCCACATGTTTATGAAGGTATTTTAATGAATATAAGCATCCTTTTGATACTTTTGTGTGATTAGAGGGGGGGAGGAATATTTTATTTGTCGCTTGAATATTTCAGCTCGACCTCACAAGAAATGTTGATGGTGGATAGTTCATTTATTTTGCTCTTAGAATTTTTAAACAACATCCATGCCTGAGCTAAACTCTTAACCTTTGCAACTGCTCCTTTCAGTTTTTTCCTAACCATTTTCCTCATGTTATCATAGTCACCTTTTTGAAAGGTAAATGCTATAGTAGATTTCTTTTTTGCGTTCCCTCCAATTAATATGTCAAATTTGATAATGTTGTGATCACTGTTGCCAAGTGGCTCCAACACTGTTACATCTCACACCAAATCCTGTGTTCCACTAAGGACTAGGTCTAAAATAATTTTCCCGCTTGTTGTTTCTTCTATCAGCTGCTCCATTAAGCAGTCATTTATTTCATCTAGGAACTTTACTTCTCTAGAATGCCCTGATGTAACATTCACCCAGTTAATACTGGGGTAATTGAAATCACCCATTATTACTGTGCTGCTGATTTTGTTAGCTTCCCTAATTTTCTAGCAATTCATTCAGGCCGATACAGTACAGTGTGCTCCAGCGGAGCGCACTGTTAACCCGCAGCTGGACACGAGTTTTCGATGCGCTAGCTTTACCCCTTATCAGTAAGGGGTAATAGCGCATCGAAAACGCGCGTCCAACTCCCGAAACTAATAGCGTCCTATTAGTTATTCCCGCGCAATTCAGAAAGTAAAATGTGCAGCCAAGCCGCACATTTTACTTTCAGAAATTAGCGCCTTCCCAAAGGTAGGCGTTAATTTCTCTCAGCACCGGGAAAGTGTACAGAAAAGCAGTAAAAACTGCTTTTCTGTACACCTTCCGACTTAATATCATGGCTCGCCCGCTCTCCCGCGTTTCTTTCTGTATCGGCCTGATTGTCTATTAGTTCACTCTAGCCAGGTGGACAGTAATACACCCCCACAAGAGGGCCAGAAGGCTCATCTGCATATCCTACCCAGCAGCCCCCCGTGGGAGGACACCAGAGGTCACAGCTAGCAATCCAGGCTTCAAACTCCAGAGTCCCAGCTTCCAGAAGCCCCGCACCACTTGCAGCAGAAAAGGACAGGAAGGCTCATCTGCATATTCTACTCAGCAGCCCCCGGAAGAGGTTACAGCAAGCGATCCAGGCTTTGAACTCCAAATCCTCAAAAAAGGATATTTTAATTGGGGATGATAAAATGTATCAATAACCAACAAATTTTCACACATTGAACATCCAGAGCATCCAGAGTGGCGGAAGATACTGATTTATAGATTTTGTAGAAATAGTTTGAGTAGGAATGTGTTAATGGTTAATATATCCCCTGAAGAAGCCGATGTGGGTGAAACAAGGGACCTTGTTGGGACATCAGTTATTAGTATGGTATGGGGATCTTGAGAGACTGATTGTGGGGTGGTACATTTTAATATAATATTTTAGTTGAATATGAATATGAATGGATGGTGATAGAAGATGAATGGGTGTGAGTAGTGTGGTGTGAGTGTGGAGGGAGTGTTATGGATGGATATAGATGTATCTAAATTGGTAGTTGTCTTTGTATCTGATACATTTGGTATAGCAATTGTATTATTTTAATGAAACATTTATAAAATAATGACTTGTTGAATAAATAAATATATTTTAAGGTATGTTATAATGTTATCTAGCTTGGGTTTGTGTATACAGTCTTTGTGAAAAGCTTTTGAGATGAATGTTTAAGGACTTTGTAATGTTATCTACTCCTGAACTATGTATACAGTTTTGTGGCATATCTGGCCTTATTCTTCTATCTAGTGGCCTACCAGCCTTCTGCCTAGCTGCCTTCAGGTGTATTCATTCTGTGTTGCCTTGCTCAGCCCTTGTTCTGTCTAGTCTTGTTCCAGTCCTGTCCTAGTCTGGTGGTGTTATGTCCTGTCCCAGTCCTTGTCCTGTGTTTGCTCTTAGACCCAGCCTGTTCACAGTCTCGCCTGGTCCAGCCTATTCACAGACTCACCATATACTGCTGCCGCACTGGAGTCCTACTGGTCCATAACATCAAAGGCCTAACTTGCGAGGAAGGGGGCTAGCTAAGGAAAAGACTGCCCTATGTCTCATGCTGCCATTCTGTAATACCCCTCGAGCGATGTTCCCTGAACAGAGGCAGCATAACAATCTCATTCTTGAATAGAATTGCTGTCTTTTGCAGTACTGAGACTAGGGCTTCCTAGACTTAGAAAGCTGTTCCAATGTTGTCCTGAGAATGTAAATAGAGTAGTACAAAGGTTTTTAATAAGGTCTACTGTTTCTTTCACTTTTTTCCCAAAGATATTTTCCCCCATACATGGCACATCAGCAGGTTTTTCTTGTACATCCTCACATAGCCCTGAAACTCTAAGCCATGCTAATATTCTTCCTCCAATGGCTATTGCTGACTGTGGCACTCAAGTGGTAAGTGGTGTGTTTACAGTCAGAGGAAAGCATACAGACACTCTAGCTGCACTTTAAGTGCTCTTTATTTATAGTGATCTTAAAGACACACAAGTTGTAGCAAACAATAGAACAGACTCCTTGAAATCAGGCAGTCTCTAAGCTTTAAGTACAAGCAGTTTACCAACTTTACAGATAAGTCCTCAGCTGGTATGCTGGAACTCTCCGTCAGCTCCCCGGGGGCCCATCTACTCTCTCTAGGCCCTCAGGTTTTAGGTTCAGGGATTGGACTCCTCCCGCTCCCAGGATACCTTGGGGAGCCCAAGCTTAAGGAGAACTGGGCGGGATATCTGAGCCTGGCCCTTTAAGGTAGATTGAGGGAGACGTCTATATACTCCCTCACATTGACATCCTGAAAGAAGTGTCATATGCCTCATAGGCTGATCTGAGGTGCTTACCAACATTCTTCAGCTTCATAAAGTGCTGGCATGAAGCACTGCTGAAGCTCTGATAGAAGATGTTGGGTCATATTTGTAGCTTTTGCAGGCAAGAATGCATATATTGTTCCATGTATAATTGAGCAGCTATTCTAGAACTTAACATAGCTCACTGGAACACCTTTTTTGCTTTGGAATCCAGCAAGGCCAGATCCTTACCCAAAGAAGAATTAGAATATGTTTTTGATCGTTTTGCCTTTTTTAAAACAGATTCTATGACCACTGATTAGTAAGGCAGCTGGACTTTCTGATGACCTGAACAACATAAGAACATAAGAACATAAGAAAATGCCATACTGGGTCAGACCAAGGGTCCATCAAGCCCAGCATCCTGTTTCCAACAGTGGCCAATCCAGGCCACAAGAACCTGGCAAGTACCCAAAAACTAAGTCTATTCCATGTAACCATTGCTAATGGCAGTGGCTATTCTCTAAGTGAACTTAATAGCAGGTAATGGACTTCTCCTCCAAGAACTTATCCAATCCTTTTTTAAACACAGCTATACTAACTGCACGAACCACATTCTCTGGCAACAAATTCCAGAGTTTAATTGTGCGTTGAGTAAAAAAGAACTTTCTCCGATTAGTTTTAAATGTGCCCCATGCTAACTTCATGGAGTGCCCCCTAGTCTTTCTTACTATCCGAAAGAGTAATAACCGATTCACATCTACCCGTTCTAGACCTCTCATGATTTTAAACACCATCTATCATATCCCCCCTCAGTCGTCTCTTCTCCAAGCTGAAAAGTCCTAACCTCTTAGTCTTCCTCATAGGGGAGTTGTTCCATTCCCTTATCATTTTGGTAGCCCTTCTCTGTACCTTCTCCATCGCAATTATATCTTTTTTGAGATGCGGCGACCCAGAATTGTACACAGTATTCAAGGTGCGGTCTCACCATGAAGCAATACAGAGGCATTATGACATTTTCCGTTTTATTCATCATTCCTTTTCTAATAATTCCCAAACATTCTGTTTGCTTTTTTGACTGCCGCAGCACACTGCAATGACGATTTCAATGTTTTGTCCACTATGACACCTAGATCTCTTTCTTGGGTTGTAGCACCTAATATGGAACCCACCATTGTGTAATTATAGCATGGGTTATTTTTCCCTATATGCATCAACCTTGCACTTATCCACATTAAATTTCATCTGCCATTTGGATGCCCAATTTCCAATATGAACTTCATATTTGTTATCTATTTTTCTCGACCATGGGGTATCACTGACAAAGGATGTCTTCCACATCCTTATCTGAAGATCATATTGTATTGGTTCAATATTTTAATAAGCCAATATATCGTCCCCAGGTTCTGCCAACTTGGAACAAAGGGAAAAGAATCTCCCTTGGCCATCTTTTGGACACAGCAGGATAAGCTGTGTCCTCAGGAGGAGACATACTCATTGGAGGTTGCAGAGAAAGGTCTGACAGAAGAGCAGCAGAATCATCAATCCTCTAATGGAATAATGAGGAAACATAAAATGATTCAGATTTTTCCTATGAATCAAAGAGTATAATTGGTTCCTCTTACATTACCCTTTCCCTAGAAGAGAGTGAATTATAGGATTTAAGTAGTATTATTCCATGTCTAAGTTGATAAGGAGGGATCATAGACTGACTTTCCATCTTAGGTGTTACTGAACTGATTCCAAAATCGGAGACATTGGTTTCAGTGATGAACGAAATGACATGTCAGTAAAATAATTTTTAACAAATTTTAACCACATTCCTCTGACCCCGGGGTGGTGATCAGATACAGGAAGGACATATCTAATTCAGAAACCAGAATCAGGACTGGGGAACTTTGGTCCAGTTTTATAGTTTCAGCTCCCGAAATGGAGTCTCCACACTGAGAAGATATCTGTGCAGAGGATGGCACCGTGCATTTTTCTTAAACATAAGAATTGCCATGCTGGATCTCTGAGAGTTGTCAGTCCAGGTCTCAAGTACCTGGCAGATCCCATAAAATAGATCTAATTCCTGTTACTCACTCCCAGGGATAGAAGTGGTTTTCTTTAGTCTACCTGGTTAATAATGTGTTATGGACTTTTCCTCCAGGAACTTGTCCAAACCTCTTTTAAACTCTGCTATGCTAATTGCCTTGATCATATCCTCTGGCAACAGATTTTGCAGCTTGATAGTGTGCTGAGTGAAAAAATACTTTCCATGATTTGTTTTGAATCTAAAGAATGTTCCCTTGTTTTAGTATTTAAAAAGGGAAATAACTGTTCTTTGTTTACCCACTCCACCCCACTCATGATTTTATAAACTTCTATCATGTCCCTTCTCAGCTGAGTTTAAAAAACATTTGGACAAGTTCCTGGAGGAAAAGTCCATAAACAGACATAAGCAGCATGGAATCTATCTATTATTCTGGATCTGCTGGTTACTTATAAGCTGGATTTTGAAACACATTTTTGATGGGTCAGTCCAAGGGTCCATTAAGCCCAGTCTCACCTTTCCAACAAGATACTGGGCTTGATGGAATTCTGAGAGAGCTTTCCATCTCGGCGCTGTCAGATGACATCACCCACTTGGATGGCTGATCTTTGTCCAGCTTGCCCACAGTGAAATATCAGAACAGACATTTCCAGAAACCGACTCAATAGCTGAGAGACTCATGCAAATTAATTTCAAGTTTATTTGTACTCAGCTCATGTGTAACCAAATTTTAATCAATATTGACTGTGTCAGTCAAGCTTTGCAAAGTAAAGGAATATTTTTTAATAAAGCTGTAAAACTGATAAAAAGGGTTGCAGAACAGATTGCAATATATGCCTGATGAAGGGGAAGATACAGTTCAGGCAGAGTCTTCCTTTAATAATAGGAAGATAACAAGGCTGTACTCTGATGAAGCTCAGGACAAAGGCGTGTCAAAATCACAACTAAGCAGACTTTCAAAATACAATGTAATAGCTTATGGATCTGCTAACTGCACAACCTCAGTGGCAATACAAGACATTGTCGGAGATTTCATCAGACTTTGAGTTCTTTACCAGGCCTGCCCTCTCCAACATGCCTCTTAATCAATCGAGAAAGAGTGCAACTGACATGGCAATGAAACACCCTGAGGATTTGTATGCAATTGAAATTGCAATAGAAAATGAAAGTTTCAAGTTCCTGGCTGTTGCGATCTTCCCAGATTATTTCACTGCCACTCCACAGACTCTTTTGAACCTCTGTGTGCTACTTATGTCAACATTGAGACAGCTTTGCATATTTTCTTTAACTCTCCCTGTAATAGCAGCATCTTGCGAATGGAGCTTCAATAAATTTAAACTGGTGAAGAAGCACCTGAGGTCTTCAGCTGGACAACAACATCTCTCTCACTTGGCAATTCTATGCATTCAGCACAATGTAAGCAGCTCCATACATTTTAATGCTATAATAAATGAGTTTGCAAGTGTTAAGGGAAAAAGAAGGGTCTTCTGTAAAAGTGCCAGCTTGTCAACATTTCAAGAGATCTTTTTCAATGATATGATTTGTTTACAGATTCTCTTTTTTCAAATTACGTTGTTAACCATACAAGTAGAAATGTGAATTTTTGTCTATCTGAATAAGCTGTCTTTTTAAATATTAGTGTAATTGCCAGTGCCTTGATGGGCCATTAGGATAGTCCCTGTGCAAAATAAATTCCTTACTACTATTCTCTAGCTTTACTCCTAAGGGAGGAGGGGCACAAATGTGATTGCCTACCTCAGCTCTAAAATACCTGTCGTCGGTCACATATCTGCTGTATTCTCCAGACAGTCTATGTGCTCAGATTACAGGGTACAAATATGATTTATGCAGCCTTTCCATGAGTGGCAATTCTGTAGAGCACGGATAATTGCTCGGTTTATTTGTTAAAATTAGAACTTTAAATTTTGAGTTATTTTACTTATGTTTCTGCTATTTATAAGGGATCCAGGATTTAATTAAGTACCATAAAACTAGGGGGGGGGGTTCTTAAGTAAGCTTATTTATTTACTCGGTCACAAGTAAATTGTCAAAGGGCCACGCACGTAAACCCCGGTCTGCGCAGAAGTGCCAGCCGAGGGAAAAGGGGCGGCCCTCAGGGCGTGGTATGAGAGGGGCAGGGGACAGGCCGGGACAGTGCCGTTAGCTGCTGACCCAGGGAAGCGCGCGCCGGCAGGCTCCGGAGGAGCAGGAAGGGGAGGGTTAGGGATAGGAAAGTTCCCTCCCAGTCCGCTCCTTAATTGGAGTGGACTGGGAGGGAACTCGGGGAGGGCTGATTGCGTTGCTGCGCATTCCTTTGTAAAATTTCCCCTCTCTGTGTTATGGATTAACAGTTTTAGTGGACCCTTGGGCCGGCCTGCAGGAGACTGGGGAGAGGTGGACTATAGTCTCAGTGTACAAGCAGGCCGGGAGGCGGATATCAGGCAGGATGCGAACGATGATCTTCACCCTGGAAGCTGGAGCTCCCCCGGGAGGAGCCCGTAGGGGCCCGGCCGCTGGGACTTAGGCGAGTACTGTAGCTGGATCAGGAACAAGCAGGCTTGGGAACTGGAACCAGGCAGGGAACTGGAGCAAGACTCGAGTACTGGAACCAGGCAGGAACTGAAGCAAGACACAGGTACTGGATCCAGGCAGGAACAAAGCAAGACATGGGTACTGGATCCAGGCAGGAACTGAAGCAAAGTCTGAAGCAGGAACCAGGCTGGAACGTAAGCAAGTCTGAAGCAGGAATCAGGCTGGAACGGAGCAACTGCCGGCAAGTAGTAACACACTCCGGGGCACGGAACAACTGGGAACCGCAAGGTAACCCGTTGCAAGGCAAAGACTGAGGGTCCGCGGCCGGCTTACATAGGCCGCGGCGTCTGACGTCAGAAAGCGGGCGGAGCTCTGAATGGCGGGAACAGGCCTACAAAGGCGTCCTTCTTGCGCGCGTGCGCGCCTAGGGACAGGGCGTCCACCGAAGATCTCCCACCGGCGTCGCCCCCGCAGGGACGCCGCCACACAGGCCGCAAACTCCGCCAGCTGAACCGGGAGTAGGACCAGGAACATGGAGGTAAGGGCCCGGTCGCGGCAGATGCGACCGGGACCGTAACACTCTGCACATGCGAGTTGCAGGCCGCCCGCACGAGTGGGTGGGTTTCAAAATCTGGCGTGCATGTACATGTGGCGATTGCATTTTATAACATGCGCGCGCCACTGAAGATTTTCTATCATTTCAATTGATGAAAGGTACAGGAGGAGTTGATTTGTACAATGCACTCTCTACCTCTCTCTCTCTCTCTGTCTCTCTCGCCTGCCCAAACGGCACATGCGATAAAAAAAACTTTTCCCAGTAACACAGAGCTATCACGGGCACAACGCACAGAAAAAAGGTGTAGCTATTTCTGGCATTAAAGCCCATGTTGCTGTGCGTTACTCTATCGCATTTGATGTTAGGAGCTGTTCATTTCCATTAACTCTGCCCAAACTCCTCCCACCTGCATATCAAATGTTGCATTTGCATACTAACGCTCATTGAGCTACTTACCACATTAAGGCCCTAGCACGGATCATTCATAAAATGCGTTATGGCCTTAACACACACGATGAACACCATAACGCTAGCGCACGGCACTCAATGCAAATTTTGGGAAGGGGCAGGATTGGGGAGGAGTTTGGGTGGGATTTATGAAAATTAGGGGCACTATCACATGGTTTTAACTATACCTTTTTTCCTAGCATTAAGCTGTGCGATATACCCGTAACACAATTCACGATACATTTTTCTAATTGCATTTCTGCCATTTCTGGGCTTGGTGGAGGAGAAAGAGAGGGAGGGAGGGGGAGGAGGAGAGGGGGAGATTGAGGTAAGGAGGGAAGGAGGGAGGGGGAGAGAGAGCGAGCCTCTAGGGAGGCCTTCACACTGTGCAACTTTTTATATGCCTATAGGAGAGGCATCTAATAGCTCGAAGTGATGGTGGTGGATTAGGGGCCAGTTTTCATGTAGAGTGAGACGTACGAACAGCACAGTACACCTCAGTGAAGATTTGACATCATTTGGAGTGAGGAAAGTCTCATAAAGATGAAATTTTGTACTATGATATCTCACCCTAGCTTGATGGTACCCTGTTATAGAGTCCATTAAGCTAGGGTGAGAGAACATAGTATTAACAGTCTTATAGCAATCAGACTTATAAAGAAAGTATGGTTATTTATTATCTGCTTGACGGAAAGAAATTGCACATAGCTCAGGATTGTGAAGTTTTGCTGTTATCATTCCAATTGTGGTCTGTTATTATAAACCAATGATTGCACAGCTGCACTTCTACCCATAGAAAACTGCTCTGTGGAACTCTCAGTCCATGTCTTCTTTTACTGGATTAGAGTTGTTTGTTAATTTGGGTTTTTTGGGGGGAGGGGGGATTACATTTATTATTCATTTTTGTGGCTTTTATTTATTAAGTCTTTTTCATTTTTGGCAAATAATTCTATTTGCAAATAGTATATACTATTTGCCAAAAACAAAAAAACCACAAATGTTTGGGGGGTTTTCCCCCTCATTTTTGATTCATTTGAAATGAAATAGAATGAAAACAGGCTCATTCATCTCATTGTGCTCATTCGTTTCAAATGAATGCGTATCCATACTGTTGAGCTCCCAGACACTGAATTCTTTTCAGCTGTAAAGCCACACTACTTTTTAAAATATTCCTAAATAATGACTCTTCAGGGGGTCCAAAGCCATATTGCTATCTAGAACATGCTGGCTACAAACTCATTCAGTAATTTGCTTTTAATGTCTTGGTATGCTGCCTTGGATAATGCCAGAACTCTTACTACTTCTAGCATTCTTCTCGGCTAGGTTGCTTATTCCTTTTGTTTTGAGCCACACCGCTAATAGCATTTGACCAGTTCTGTTACACCCTGGTGCTTTTAAGCTATGGGGGTTTTTTTTGCCAGGTTCTTCAACAGAACATCACACCACATTGGCTCCGCTGCCCATACCAGGTCTGTTTAAACCAGCACCATTGCTGTATGCATCTGCTTTAGCACTGCTGCCAGCCACAGCTCTCCAGTTTACCTCCAAATTCTCAGGCTGCACTGCTAAAATAAGAGTACTGCCTTGGCTTAGTTCTGCACCCTTTGGCCACTTGCTCTGCTTGGTTTTGCTGCCTTCCTGTACGAGCTCTCCAAAAATTTAGATCCCTGGGAATAGACTCCCCGCATCTGCTCTGTTCTTATAAAATTCTATTTTAATTATAAACAGCAGGCAATGTCCAGGACAGCAATCCTGCATCATTGCCATGTACTTCTCACACACAACTGAATCCATATTATCTGCTGCTGTATTCTTATAGTCATCATATTCTCTGCCAATTTGCTTTACCTACAACTGTCCAACTTTGCCAGCCTGTTTAAGCACCTTCCTCTTGCAACAATCCTAGCATAAAGCAAAACTGTGCCATCCAGGCACTTGACTCCTGCCTCTCATTTGCTTAATACTGAAACAGCAGATAGATAGGAAAGGAATGCAGCTGTGCATGTTGTAGATTAACAGACAGGTATCTCTTGCAGCAGGACAACAGATCTAAGATTACTATGCTGCATAAAATGACTTATTCTTCCCTAGTTCAAGGGGCACCACATAAAAAATCCACATACCATGGGAAACTGAAGTAGCTGAATTAGTTGTTGTGAAATGACTGACTTATCCAGGAACGATGTCCAACTATATTGTCACACAGTGTTCCAGCTAAGTCAGCCATCTGCAGCATTCCAAGCTAAATGTGATTTTTCAGCCTTGAAGCATGACTGTATGCCAGAGAAAATGTTCTTGTCAGCTCTACTCTGCTTAACAGAATAAGGTGTTGCGACTGCATTTGAATAACTGTCCTGAAAATCTGAACAAGAGAACGTGGCTGCATTGTGACATAATAACACAAGTCTATTAATTGATAAACACGTTGTAGATAAGCAAGCAACGTTCATGCTCTCTGCTGTTAAGTAGTCAAATGTTTAAGCTTTTTCTAAACAGGTTACTTTTTTTAAGATAAGCAAATTTCAAGCTGCTGCAGATAAATAATCATTTTTGCCTCACTGGACAGGCAAACACGCAAGATTCTGTAAACCTGCAAATATTCAAATTATATGTAGAGTAAAACAAACTCTGCCATTAAGTCAGCCAAGAAACAAAGATCAGCAGTTAGGCTAGCTTAATAAACAATCAAGCTCTGAAGCCAAGACAGTTAAGCAAGCTCTACAGTCAAAGCAGCCGAGCAATCAATTAAGTTCTGTAGCACAGCCAGCTAACAACAACTGGACTAGAGTAGAGGTATATAAGACTTTAAAATAAAACAAATCCCTATGCTTTACAGAAAGGCTGGGTTCCAACGCCAGGGCTGGGCCTAGACCAGAGCCCGGAGGCTGGGTCCTGATGCCAGGAACCTACCTGGAAGGCAGCTCCCGATGCCTGGGCCTTGGCCTAAGCTGGAGCCTGGATCCAGGCTCAATGCCGCGGCCCAGCACGACTCCAGCATCGGGTCTGGATCTGGGCTGAAGCCCTGGCTTCAGGAACTGTCCCCCGGACTGGGCCATGTTGTCAGGCCTGGGTCCAGGATCCAGCATAGGCCGAAGCCGAGGTATCAACCTTGAATATGCCGAGGCTGAGGTTGCAGAATCTACCTTAGCCTTGGACTACACAAGGCCGAGGCTAAGGTAGATTTCCACTGACCAGGTAATTTTTATTTTTTTTTAATAAAGTGGGGGTCAGGAGAATCCTGGCCTTGGCATTTTTCCAGGTGGGTGGGAGGCCTTGGGAGGTCTCATTTTTGGTTTTTTGGCCATTATTTTTTTTTGGGGGGGAGGGGGGAAGCAAATGTTGCTTACCTGTAACAGGTGTTCTCACAAGACAGCAGGATGTTAGTCCTCACATATGGGTGACATCACAGGATGGAGCCCAATCATGGAACATTTTTGTCAAAGTTTCCAGAACTTTGACTGGCCCCTACTGGGCATGCCCAGCATGGCACTAACCTTGCAGCCAGCCGGGGTCCCCCTTCAGTCTTGTTTAAAAGTTACAGGTAGTGCCAAAAAATAAAATAAGAAAACGTTTCGAACCCAACACCGCGGGGCGGCGGGCGAGTTTCGTGAGGACTAACATCCTGCTGTCCTGTGAGAACACATGTTACAGGTAAGCAACATTTGCTTTCTCACAGGAGGATGGTAGTCCTCACATATGGGTGAGTACCGAGTTGAGGATGTCCGAGCATGCACCAAATGTACCCAAAGATGTGCAACAGGCACAACAAATGGGGTGGAATTTGGTAGAGGGCATCCTTAACCCCACCGGGCAGGCGGAAGGGTGTTGGTACATCACATTGTAAACAGGTTAAGTAGGACAGACTGGCCGAAGATGGAATCTTGTCTTCCAGCTTTGTCCAAACAATAGTGGGCTGCGAAAGTATGGAGAGAACTCCAGGTGGCAGCCCTGCAGATGACAGGAAGCGGCACCGATCGGACGTGTGCTACTGAAGTCGCCATGGCCCTCACAGAGTGTGCTTTAACACGGTCTTGAAATGGAATGCCCGCTTGCTGGTAGCAAAAGGATATGCAGTCCGCCAACCAGGAAGAGAGAGTCTGCTTACCCACAGGCTGTCCTGTGGGCAGCTGTACGGTCTAGGTAGAATGCTAGAGCCCGTTTACAGTCGAGGGTATGCAGAGCCTGCTCTCCTGGATTGGAATGGGGCCTGGAAAAAAAGGTAGTAGTATGATGGATTGATTCAGATGAAAATCTGAAACTACCTTGGGTAAGAATTTAGGGTGAGTGCGGAGTACTGCCCGGTCCTGCAGAAGTTTAGTGTAAGGTGGATAGGTAACTAGGGACTGTAATTCACTAACTTTGCGAGCTGAAGTCATTGCCAAAAGGAAAATCACTTTCCATGTGAGATATCAAAGTTCCCAAGAGTGATGAGGCTCGAATGGTTGTTTCATGAGCCGACCCAAAACCAGGTTAAGGTCCCAAGAAGGGACAAGCTGAGGACATAGTGGAGGCTTGAGGTGAAGGAAACCCTTCAAAAAACGTGTTAAATGGGGTTGTACTGATATAGGAACATCCCCAACACCTTTATGGAAGGCGGCTACCGCACTGACATGCATTCTGATGGACGAGGTCTTTCGATCTGACTCTGATAAATGCCAGAGATAGTCCAAAAACGTCGTGATTGGACAGAAAATGGGTCAAGGGACTGAGAAGAGCACCATGACGTGAACCTTTTCCATTTGTAAGAGTAAGCTTTTCTCGTGGAAGGCTTCCGTGAAGCAATCAAGTCACAAGAAACTGGTTTAGAAAAGTTAAGTGGCTGAAGGATTAACCTTTCAACATCCATGCTGTCAGGGATAAGGCTTGAAGATTGGGATGGCGGAGGCACCCGCCGTTTTGAGTGATCAGAGTGGGTCCTTTCCTAAGGGAATGCGCCTGCGAATGAAGAGATCCTGCAGTATTGGAAACCACACTTGGCGTAGCCAGTGAGGTGCTATCAGGATCATGATTCCCTTGTCCTGACGTAACTTCACGAGAGTCTTTGAGAGAAGTGGAAGGAATGCATAAAGTAGACCGGTTGCACACGAGAGGGAGAATGCGTCTCTGGGCTGAGTGTGTTTGCTGCGAATGAGAGAGCAGAAGTTCTCTACCTTGCAGTTTTGAGGAGACACAAAGAGGTCTATCTGAGGATATCCCCATTGTTGGAAGCTGTAGTTCGCTACTGAGGGGTTGAGAGACCACTCGTGCAGTTGAAAGATGCGACTCAGCTTGTCTGCCAACACATTGTCCACTCCCGGCAACCAGGTGGCCCTGAGGCACATCGAATGGGAGAGAGCTTCCTGACACAGAAGGAAGGAGCCCGTGCCTCCCTGTTTGTTGATGTACCACATAGCCACCTGATTGTCCGTCTGGATCAGGACAACTTGATTTGAGAGGCGATCCCAAAATGCCCTGAGAGCATATCTGATTGCTCGAAATTCCAGGAAATTTATTTGGTGTTTGGGTTCCTCTGGAGACCAAGATCCTTGTGTCTGCAGATTGGCCACATGGGCTCCTCAGCCGAGGTTGGAAGCATCGGTGGTGAGAGTTATTTGAGGGTCTGGAGCCTGAAAGGGCAAGCCTTGAAGGAGATTGTCTGATGTCTCCACCAGGCAAGAGACTGACGGAGTGAGACGGTTACATGGACCATGGTCGACAGGGACTGAACGCTTTGAGTCCATTGTGATCGTAGAGTCCACTGCATGACTCTCATGGCCAAATGGGCCATTGGTGTGACCTGAACTGAGGACGCCATGTGTCCCAGGAGGATAAGAATGTGACGTGCAGTCACGGATTGTTGAGACTGCAGCTGGTGTGCAAGAGACACGAGAGTGAGCGCTCGCTGGTGAGGTAGAAAAGCCTTTGCCTGCAAGGTGTCCAAATCTGCCCCAATGAATGACAAGGTTTGAGATGGGATTAAAGAGGATTTGTCATAGTTGATGAGAAATCCTAGTGAAATTAGAGTGTGTAAGGTTAGATTGAGAGACGACAGAGCAGCTTGCTGAGTGGGAGCCCTGACTAACCAATCGTCTAGATAGGGGTAGACATGAACACCTTGAGTTCTTAGGAAGGCTGCAACCACTACGAGGCACTTCGTGGAGACTCGAGGCGCAGAGGCTAGGCCGAATGGAAGCACTCGATATTGATAGTGCTTTGGACCTACTAGAAACCTTAGGTATTTGCGATGAGATGGAGTTATCACAATATGAGTGTATTCATCCTGGAGGTCTAGAGAGCAGAGCCAGTCTCCTCTTTGTAGGAGAGGAAGAAGTGAGCCTAAGGTTACCATCTTGAATTTCTCCCGCTGGAGGTACTTGTTGAGGGCCCATAGGTCCAGAATAGGATGACGCCTCCTGATTGTTTGGGGATCAGAAAGTACCGGGAATAGAACCCTAGGCCATTCTGAGAGTAGGGTACGGGTTCTATTGCCTTGGATTGGAGAAGAAGGGAGGCCTCATGATCCAGAAGGATAGAGTGATCGGATGTTCTCCACGTTGGCAGAGGTGGGGAGTCCGGTGGCACGGAGAGAAAGTTCAGATGGTAACCCTGGGCAATTATCGCCAGTACCCATTGATCTGAGGAAATTGAGTGCCATATGTTGTTGAAATGGCACTGTCGGCCTCCCACTGGTATGTGAGGCAATGGTGGTTGGCTGCTGCTCTCTAGGTGGAAGTCAAAAACCTGAAGCAGGACCTGGTTGAGGAGCTGCTTGCAGCTTTTGTTTCCGTGTCTGACGAGACTGGGTTTTTTGAAAAGGTCTCGTGGCACGGGATCTGGTTGGTGGCGGGTAGGACTTCTTTGGCCGGAAGAAGGACTTTTTAGAGTCCTTTCAGAAGGGCTGTTTTGAAGAGTAGTCAGAAGGCATCAGAGAGAGCTGTCTGAGAGTCTCATGATGATCCTTAAGTTCCGCCACTGTCCATTGAATTTGTTCTGCAAATAGGTTATCTCCTACACAGGGTAGGTCAGATAACCGGTCTTGTACCTCAGGGCGAAGGTCAGAAGACTTGAGTCAGGCCCATCTCCTTGCCGAAATAGCTGCTGCAGATACTCTGTAGCAGTATCAAAGATATCATAGGATGATCTGATCTCATGCTTGCCTGCTTCAAAACCCTTATTTACTAGGGTTTGAAGCTGATCTTGGAATTGTTGAGGCAGGGTATCTGTCAAATCTTGTATCTGCTTAAAAATGACCCTATTATATTGGGTCATATAGAGCTGATAAGCTGCAATCTGGGAGATGAGCATTGAGCCTTGGAATACTCGGCGGCCAATAGCATCTAGAACTTTCTGTTCCTTACCAGGGGGAAAAGAAGTGTGAGGCTTTGGTCTTTTTGCTCTTTTTCGTGCAGATTCAACAACGACAGATTGGTGATCCAATTGAGTTTCTGAAAACCTGGAGCTGACTGCACTAAATAAGTTGTGTCAGCTTTTCTATGCACTGGGGCAATGGAGCCAGGATGTTCCCAGTTCTTCTTGAGGAGATCCAGAAGAACCTGGTGGATTGATATGGACGTTATTTCCTTGGGAGCATCCAAGAATTGGAGCAACTCCATCATCTGGTGTCTCTGTCATCCTGTTCAGTCTGCAATTGGAAGGGAACCAATTCAGACATTTCCTTCACAAAATTTATAAAGTAGAGATCCTCTGGAGGAGAACACTTCCTACTTTCAATGGGTGAAGGTGGTGAAGGTAAATCATCGGTGTCTGGGGAGGAATCATCAGTCCAGGTGTCGTAGGGATCAGCACCTGTCCCTCTAGGAACTAAAGGGGAATGGGGTGGTTGGATACCTGAAGGTCCTGGTCTAGGCTCCGAAGGAATCGGAGGAATTAACAGAGGCACCGATGAAGGCATCGAAGGCATCGATGGATGGCTCGCTGGTGCCGACGGACGTATCGGCACCAATGGTTGAATCGGTGGTGAGGGACGTATCGGCATCAATGGCTGAGGCAGAACTCCCGATGGAGGGATGTAGAACGGTGTTTCTCCTCCTGATGACAATGTAAGCGGGGAGGGCACTGGAGCCATCGGAGACCCGGGGTCCATCGGTGGAAAAGCAGCAATGAGCGCTTCCATCCTGGACAGAAGTGGTGCCAGCGCTGCCGGAATCGGGTTGGTGGATGGTTCCACAATCAGTACCGGTGTCGGTGCCGGAGGAACCTGGAGTCATTGCATCTCCTTGTCGATGGCCTCCTGAACCATCCGGTCCAGTTCTTCTCGGAGACCTGGAGCAAGCAGCCCCGTCTCCGGAACAGAAGAAGGAGGCAGAGGCATAGCCAGAGGGACCACTGTTAAAGGCGGAGTCACGGCTCCCGATCCCCTGTCGGGTGAGGGTTGCCTCGGTGACCCGGTAACCGAAAAGTTCGGTGCCTTTTCTGGACGGGGTTTCTTCGATAGCGGCTCGGACGATGGCGAGGTCGATGATTTCGCTCCCTCGATGGTCCGAGACTAACGGTGTTGATGGCGATGTTTGTCTCTGCGATCCCCTCGGTCTTGAAGGGGAGTAGAGGGTGTCAAAGGCCAAGATGTCATCGATGCTGGATGGTCACCGGTCGGTGGTCAATGCTGGCGCGAAGTTGACGGTGCCGGTTCTGACGATATCGATGCAATGGACGGAGTCAGGGTTTGAGCATGGAAGAGAAGTTCCATCTTCCCCATTTTGGCCTTGCAACCTTTTGGTGTCATCAGGGAACATTTGGTGCAGGTCAAGCCATTGTGCTCGCGTCCTAGACACATAACACAGACTTTATGGGGGTCTGTGATGGACATGGTGCAATTACAGTCTGGGCACTGATGGAACCCTGATGCCCTGGCCATGGAAAAAATCGAGCCGTGGTACGGTCGACGGCCAGTAGGCCGCGAGGGCCAAACTCGACGGTAATTGACGGAAAATGGTAAAACCTTACCGGAGTACCGCGGTCTGAAAAAAGTTAAGGACGGGATCTCTGTGGGGCAAATTAACTTTTAGCAATTCCGTGAGGAAAATTCCTGTCAGGAATCTCTGCAGAGCTCCTTTACTGTGAGGCTACTGCTGGGCGGAAAAAAGAAGACTGAAGGGGGACCCCTGCTGGCTGAAGGGTTAGTGCCATGCTGGGCATGCCCAGTAGGGGCCAGTCAAAGTTCTGGAAACTTTGACAAAAGTGTTCCGTGATTGGGCTCCATCCTGTGATGTCATCCATATGTGAGGACTACCATCCTACTTGTCCTGTGAGAATGTTTGATTCATTTTTTTCACATGAATGAAACAAATCCAACATTCCAGAAGTGAAATTTGTGGAGAAAAAAAATTTCTCAAAAACAAACTGAAAAAATGAAAATTTTTTTTTCTCTAGGCCAGCTAGAAAAACAATTGTGTTGTCAGTTAGGTGAGTTATCTATCAATTAAACATCATTAAGAGTGGAGGAGCAAGGCAAGGTTCAAATCCCGCTTCTCCCACTAATGCTCCTCATAACCTTGGGCAAGTCACTAAACCCCCCATTGTCTTAGTTAAGGCTTAGATTGTAAGCCCTCTAGGGAAGGGACCTACCAAACGTACTTGAATTTGTAACTCACCTTGATCATGGGTTTGGAAAGATGAGTAATTAAATCTAAACAACAAAATTAAATTGCACACCATCATCCTTTGCACACCATCCTTTGCACACCATCATCCTTTGCATTAACCTATTCATATTGTTTTGACCTGATGAAGCGAATGTAGCTCTCAAAAGCTGGTCAGGAATGTATAAAATTAGTCCACCAAAAAGGTATTACCTACAGCTATTTTGCTGACCATTAAGTCTACATAAAGACAGGGAGAATAAGCCAGAGATGAGGATGGGTCTACGACATAACCAGAGGAAGAAAAGTGGGCAGACTAGATGTGGGCCTTTTGGTCCTTATCTGCTGTCACATTCTATTTCCCTATGTAAGAAAGTTAGTAAACAAGCGTTTTAGGGATGCTGCACAGCAATCAATTACATTTCAAAGTTAAGTCAGCTATTAAACAACTAGATTGTGTGGTGAAGACTGCCAGCCATTAAACATTTCAGTTAAGTTAAACCATGTTACAACTTGCTCCCAATCAAGCTTTGCAGTTACACTAGCTGGCAAACCACTTCATCTCTGCACTCCAGTCAGCTAAACAACCAAATAAATTCTGCTGTCAGTGATAAGTACACAACCAATTAGGCTGTGCAGTTAAATCAGATAGCAAATTATTAGGTTCTGCTGTTAAACAGACCACAATTGAACTCTACAGCTAATCTAGCTACCACACAATAGGCTCTGCAGGTAAAATAACAATTAAGCTTGGCAGCTAAATCAGCTAAGGAATAATTATGTTCTTCATTTAAATCAGTCTATCAAACAATCTTTACAGTTAAGGCAGCTAAAAAAAAAAATAACCTTTGCAGCTAAATCATATTAGCCAACAAATGAGTTTTGCTCTTGCAGTTACGTCAATTTAACAATTAAGCTCTGAAGCCAAGTGATAATAACAATTACATTTCTTTTCCCCAGCTAAACCAGCAGCAAGGATTAAACTCTGTATCTAACCTGCAAGGAACTGAATTCTGGAGAGAAACCACGAAATAATTAAACATTGTATAGTTAAATACTTGAACTTAGAGTACAAGAAAAGAAATGATTGGTTTTTGCAAAGTAAACATTGTGGAGCTGATTTTCAAAAGGATTTACTTGCAGAAAAGTAGCATATTATCAGAGCAATTTTCAATTGTTCATTTATGCACAGCAAAACTTTTGAAAATTCATTGACATTGCAAAGGAGTTACACATGTAAAAGTTGCAGTTTTCAAAAGCTCATTTGCACCTGAAAAACCCCAGTTTTCTGCATGCAAATCCTTTTGAAAATTACCCCCAAATCTTGTAAGTAAACAACCACAATTCACATTTTGCTCAAAACATTCAAATGTATGTGAGCCAGCAAACTTTCCTGCTGCTACAGAGTAATAAAAAATAAGTTTTATTTGAATGCTACAACAAAGCAATAAAACTTGATAAACAAGCAATGTCTAAGCAAGCACTCACTTTATAATAGGAAACTACATGTACATTAAAGTTACTGCAAATAAGAGAACACATCCTCTTCATGCTGGAAACCAAGGACCTAACTAATGCCATTTATAGCAGAAGGTTCTTGTGCTGAAAGTTTCTGTTCTGTCTCCCTCGGCTGGATGGGAGGGCAATACAAGCGTCTGGGCTATATTTGTTTCCCCTCCATATATCTTTATTGAGGTATACAGCAAAAAAAGACAATCCACACAACACAAAAACTGTGTAGCATACCTACAAACATTTTCACCCATTAAACCCCTACCCAACCCAAAGTAACACCTTGGCCAAGTCTCACTGGCTTAACACAATATAATAATATAATATAATCCGCATGTAATGAAAAAACACATAACTGTGCAGAAAACAAACCAAAAGGGGATTTGTAGGTCTACCAAATTATATAGTCAGTCTTCAAGGATGTACAAGGCTTGACAAGAGGCAAAGATTTTAAAACGTGGCCACAGGTTTGCTTAAAGAATAATTTCTTCTTCCGAGAGGATCTTCGATACAATGAGCCAGACTCTAACTGGAAAGGTTTTAACGCCTTCCACATTTCCAGCGTAAGGGGGGGTCAGGCTTAATCCGATGAAGTAAGATACATTTCTTAGCAATTAAACATACCTTAGAGAAGAACAGAGTATTGTCTGAGTTGATACTTTTAAGTTAAATTCTAAGAAATGATAATGAAGAATATATTTGAAAAATGATTTTATGGTAAAAAGTCATTTTCATAAGTATTAAAGTTTACCTTAAAAGAAAGAAAAATAGTTCTCCAGCATAAAGGAAAGGAAGAATCACATATTCTCTTTCAGAAGAAAAAAGAACGATACATAATATATACCGTACATAGAAACATAGAAATGATGGTTGAAAGGACCAAATGGTCCATCCTGTCTGCCAGCAAGTTTATGATAGCATCTGCCGCGCCATATAGGTCACCCCCATTCTTAGGGGTAGATTTTAAAAAAGAATGCACGTGCTTCCATGTGCGTGTGCTACCCGGCGCATGTTATAAAATTGCGGGCGGCGCGCTCAAGAGGGGCAAACATAGGCTAAAATCTCGCAGCGACGCATCTTCTGGCTTCCCCAGTTCCCTCCCTGTCCGTTCCAATTAAGGAGCGGACTAGAAGGGAACTTCCCTACCCCCTACCCTAACCTCCCTTCCCCTTCCCCTATCCTATCCGCCCCCTATCCCTACCCTAGGTATCCCTAGTTTATTTTTTTTACCTTTTGCTCCTGTAAAAGAGCTGTAGCAAGTTGCGCGCGCTGGCTCCCTGTCGGCGTGCGATCACCCAGCACAGTGGCAAATGGGCGCTGTACCGGATGCCTCTAGCCCTGCCCCACCCCCTCGCCCACCCCTCTGCCGAAGCCTGGCTCTTGTGCTTGTAACAGGGGTTATGTGCGCAATGTGCACAAGGCCCAGCCTTGCATGTGTGGGCCATTAAAAATAGGGCCTTACGTTTGTACCTGAGGCAATGGAGGGTAAATTGACTTGCCCAAGGTCACAAAGAGCGACAGTGGGACTTGTACGCTGATCTCCTGGTTCATAGCCCGCTGCTCTAAGCTACTCCTCTGGGGGCACCATACGTAATAAGAGTCCTGCAGCTAAAATGGTGGCTGTTCCTGCAGAGTAGTTAAATCTCAAGCGGATTGTGATGAATTGCAGGAGGACCCTGCGAGACTGAAAGATTGGGCTTCCAAATGGCAGATGAAATTTAACGTGGACAACGTCAAAGTGATGCATATAGGGAAAAATAACCCTTGCTGTAGTTACACAATGTTAGGTTCTATCTTAGGAGTTACCATCCAGGAAACAGATCTAGGTATCATAGTGGATAATACATTGAAATTGTCTGCCCAATGTGTTGTGGCAATCAAAAAAGCAAACAGAATGTTAGGAATTATTAAGAAGGGAATGGAAAATAAAACAAGGATGCCATAATGCCTCTGTATTGCTCCATGGTGAGACCGCACCTTGAATAGATCAATAGTAGCTTGTGATCTATCTAACGTTGGGTACTTGCCAAGTATTTGTGACTTGGATTGGCCACTGTTGGAAACAGGATGCTGGGCTTGATGGACCCTCGGTCTGACCCAGTATGGCATATCTTATGTTCTTATGATATGTTCTTATTGATTAAGGGTAGTAACCGCCACACCAGCAAATTAACCCCATGCACTCTTTTCTTCATTTCCATCCTGTAGAGTTTAGGAATCCACAGTGTTTATCCCATGCCCCTTTGAAATCTATAACTGTTTTTGTCTTCCCCACCTCCTCCGGAAGGGCATTCCAAGCATCCACCACTCTTTCTGTGAAGAAATATTTCCTGACATTGCTTCTGAGTCGTCCTCCCTGGAGTTTCATTACGTGACTCCTAGTTCTACTGATTTATTTCCAATGGAAAAGATTTGTCGATTGTGCTTCATTAAAACCTTAAAGGTACCTTAAGATGTATATCGTATCTCCCCTGCACCTCCTCTCCTCCAGGGTATACATATTTAGGTCCTTTAACTTCTCCTCATAAGTCTTTTGATGGAGAACCCCCCACCATTTTGGTTGCACTTCTCTGGACCACCTCCATCCTGACTCTGTCTCCTTTGAGATGAGGTCTCCAGAACTGACCACAGTGCTCCAGGTGAGGCCTCACCAAGAACCTGTACAAGGGCATTATCACCGCCTCCTTTTTCTTACTGGTTATTCTTCTCTTGATGCAGCCCAGCATCCTTCTGGCTTTAACTAATGCTTTGTCACATTGCTTTGCCGTCTTTATTTATTTTTATTTAGAAACTTTTATATACCGGTATTAGTGGGGACATCATACCGGTTCACATTATAACTGAAAGCTTGGAAAATACATTTCAACAAGGAGAAAGAAACTGGGTGGGGGTAAACCAAGAGGCAGTAGGAAGGATAGAGAAAACAAGGTCAAAACTAGAGAAAACAATTTACAAAATTTACAAAATTTACAATGAATGTCTCCTTAGAATAAGGAGAGGGCGGTCACCTGAATGGGGGGGGGGGATTACGGAGGGGAAGTACAAGAACTATTCTGTGTAGGCATGGTTGAACAGGCACAAGACTGTACATGACTGTACATGAGAAGAAGCCAAAATTACAAGCATAATTAGAGAGGAACTCTCCTAAACAAAGTGGCAGATCATACTAAATCAACGGAGAGATCAATACAAAACTGTCTCAACTAAAAAAAACCTACTGTATTTCTGATTTCTCCTGAAGTATATTTTTCTGAATAAATAAGACATGTCATAAATAAATGATGATGATGATCAGGATCTCAAAACAAATAAGGGTAGATTTTAAAAAATTGTGCGATTGCGTACTTTTGTTTGCCCGGATTTACGCGCGCAGGGCATTTAAAATCCGCCCCATAGTATTTTACATTTGTGTGGGTATTTCAGAATGAAATCAGCAACAAAATCAAGCAAATCAGACCTTAAAATTACAAAAAATTCCTTTTCTCATCTGTTAAATACAAAATATCTGAAGGGAACCTCACTTTGAAACCAAAAAAGTCACACTAGCTTTCTAGAGAAAGATTCTCAAAATCCAGACTGTCAGGACCAAGAACAAAAAAGCATTGCATTTTGAACAGAAGAACTTCTAGAGGAATCAAGCTCCTTAATTAAGCTTAACAATGGGCAAACAGCAGATGAATTTCCTCCATGTGTTGGACAGCTTATGATAATAAAGCATCAGCGATAGGTGGCATTCTCTTCTTCAAGATGGTAGCCAACTCAGTTCCTCAAGAGCCAAAAGTAGGCCTGTTTTTCAGGATATCGACAATGAATATGCATGAAACAAAACATATCTCATGCATATTTATTATGGATATCCTGAAAACCAGGCCTGTTTATGGCTCTTGAGGACTGGAGTTGGCGAACTATTAGGAGCGCGGTCTTCAGGCCCTGTAAGGAGTGCAGAGGCGCGGTCCCATCTCAAGGGAGGATGTGAGCCCTTGGATCATGGCACGGCTCAGGGAGGAGCCACAAAACACATCGCGAGAGGTGAGCAGTTTTGAGCATGGGCAGAGCAGGAGTAAGGCTGGACTGAAGACAAGGCGAGGAATATCCGGAACAGGAACAAGGCAGGCTCAGCCATCCACTGGACCTATACGCACCAATGAGACCCTACAACGCAATGATGGTCTCGAGAGTAGCCCTCCGGCCACTCGAGAGCTCTTCCAGACCCGCCGCTTGGGAACGACGAGTGTGTGAGGCCAGACGGAGGCTGAGGGCAGGAACAAGAAGACTCAGACGAAGACTCAGGATACTCAGAGGATTCAGACGTAGACTTAGATACTTGGGAGACTCAGACAAAGACTTGGATACTCAGAAGACTCAGATGAAGACTTGGATACTCAGGCAAGGACTCAGGATACTCGGAGGACTCAGACAAGAGTTCAGGTTGCTCGGAAGACACAGACAAGGGTTCAGGTTGCTCGGAAGTTTCAGGCAAGGATTCAGGAGTCAGGCAAAAATATTGGGTGAGAACTGCATCGCAGCGCGCCCTACACAGCCGCCCACAGCTGGTCGTGGACCACACTGAATGCGAAGCAGACTCCAGGCAAAGAAGTGGAACTTGAGACTGGAACATGACAAGATTCAGTAGAGGCCTGCACCAGAGCGCGCCCTACATAGCCACCTGTGCCTGGTCGCGGACCGCGTTGAAGCGGAGCACGTACTGGCAGAATCTTAGGCATGGATGGAAGCAGGCACAAGGGACTCCGAAGACCGGGACAGGATTCAAGACTCAGGATTCTCAGAAGCAAGGCATTAAAAACAGGAATCTTCCAGAGGCTTGCACTGCAGACGAGAAGGAGACCTTGTACCACAAGGCACCCTACACAGCCCCCATGGTCACGGATGCCAAGAGAGGTGGACAGATGAGGGACTTGGGAACTGGACAAAGAGCTGAAGATGAGACGGACGGAGTCAGGACAGGAATATCGGACATCAGGAACATGGAACATGGCACCTCAGGACACGGGACATCTGGATACGGAACATCTGGACATCAGGAGAACTGGACAACTGGAACATCAGAAACACGAGACAGGCGACGAGGGAGCTCCAACAAGGGACGAGACCAGGAACATCAAGGTGACAAAGTTCAGGAACACAAAGATCATGGAACGAAGATCCATCAAGGCACAGGAAGACCGGATCCGAAGGCCCTGAAGAACTGAAGCAGGACCCTTTTATAGGGCTGAAGCAGGCGAAGAGTGATGACATCATTGATGAGGACCGCAGGGCTTTTCCCGCCGCTGGCCCTTTAAAAGTGCAGCTGAGGCGCGCGCATGCACCTTTGGGACGTCCGGAGGGGAAAGCTGCACCGGCTGAGATGGCTTCCCTGCTGCTCAAGGACTCCGGCAGCGGCTCCAGCCGTGAAGGAAGGAGGCATCAGGTGGCTCAGCCTGCCGTGAGGGACAGGAGACAGCCGCGGCCTCCAGGCTGCAGAGGACTGCATCTGCAGCAGCCTGCCGCGAAAAAGGTAGGGGACTGCCTGAGGGCACGCCGCGGGCAGGATCCCAACACCAAGCCTGATCTAAAAGAATTCAACCAAATATTTTTTAAAATAACTCATTCCGAGACTTAGTATCAACCTCAGGACAATTCATTGCCCTTAGATATTTTCAATTTTAAGAGCATTTTCCAGATTTTCAAGACTTCTCTTAAGAAAGATTATTTATTTATATGTTTAATTATAAGCATTTGATATTCCACCTTTTCCTAAAGGAAGGACTAAGGTAGATTACATAAAGTACATAAATAATGGATACACTCAAATTTGATATACAGATATAAGGTGGATTGCAGGTAGAAAGATAAGAAGTAGGCTGCATAAGGCAGGAATAAGGAGGTGGTGGGTGCAATAGGTAAAAATGAATGAAGCCTTATTTTTAATGCTAAACACCCTCCAGGAGAATTTCAAGGTATTTTGCATTCATAAACATGATGGGCAATTGGGCATATTTCTGTACAAGAATCTTAGATAAACATATAACTTTTCAGTAACACAGATCAGGATAAGGCATGGGAATATTAAGATACGTTCTGGAATATGCATGTCTGTGCCGTACTCGAAGCTTGTCATTATAGGACAGAGAATATACCCTGGGCCAAATAACGGAAGTAAAAACAAAAAAGAATGCAGAAAGTCAACTTGTTCGCTAAATTTTTAAGAAGTACATTTTTTGCCCAAGGACTGAATTTACTGTAACTTTAGAATTGAAAAAAAAAAATTTAAAAAAAATAGTCACAGAAATAATTGGGCAGGCAAAACTACCTTTATAAATCAGCATGAGACTTTTACCTGAAAATATTAAAATTTAATAATTAATAAAAGGCAAAGGTTTTGCAGTGCTTTTTATATAAGCTTTTGTTTGCACAATTTTTTCAGTACAACGTTCTTTTCAGAAATTCCAGGCAAATAAGGCCTTGTATAAATATTTATTTTCTGGCTGGCTCAGGATCTATTATGCAGGGCCACACTGAGACGGGGGCGCCTCGCGCAGGCTAACAATTTGCACCTCCCCCCACCAAAACATAGGATCAGATGCCTCGCACACTCCCCTTCTGCCTGCATTATTTACCTGGCAAGCTCCGCCACCGGGTACTGTGAAGCCTAAAGTGCAGAGCCACCCCAACCGCACACGAACACAAGAGAAGCAAGAGCACAGATAGATCGTGCATTAACCACCCAGCCAGCAGAGCCCTGGCCTCACTTGGCCACTGAGAAGCCCTGGCTGGACCAGCGGCAGGAAGAGAAAACCCTCTTTTTCCATCAGCCAGCAGCAACCTCCCTAGCTTGCAGGCGTGGTATCACCACTTCCTCCTCCAAGCGATGCATTCTTAGGAGTCTGGGGGAAACATGAGCCAGCAATGGTCCAGGAAAGTGTGTGGTGGTGTTTTAGCGCCCTGTACAGATTGATGCCCTGGGCACTGGCCCAGCTGGCCCATTCTTTAATCCAGTCCTGCTACCATGGTCACATCAAATTTTAATTCAATGAATCAAAAATATTACATTTTAGCTTGCAGGTGGCAAAAGAGTCTACTTTTTGTTGTAGCAATTATAATGTGATTTCCACACAAAATGTGATAGTTTCCAAGAGTTTAATTTTATTCTGAGGTAAGACTATGGTCAGCTTTAGGGGTGTGCGACCTATGCGGTCACATAGGGTACCACCCTTTCAATGGTTTTAAATGGGGTGCCACCGCGGCACTCCACAGATGATTCCCCTCCCACCCATGCCAAACATGGCACTCCTGTTTCATGGGCACAGAGGGGCTTTAAAGGGGCACCATCACTCACAGCACTCCAAGGGGTGTAGTACTTATGTACAGTAAGAAGAAAGACATGTTATGTCACACCAGGATGTTTTGATGAATGGCTGTAAAGCTGGTATAAAGAAGAGGTTTTGGGGTATCTTGGGAATTGGAATTGTCCATGGGGACAGAAATGACCATAACAGAGATGGCCTGCATCTGTCCAAGAAGGGAACGAAGATCATAGGTGAAAGATTCAGGTAACATATTGGTAAGGATTTAAACTAAATGAAGGGGATGGTGTGGTGAATGGAAGCTGATTGAATCAGGCTGTCACCCTCAGATTGGTGGAGAAGCATACAAAGATAAGCATGTCACAAAACGTCTTGTAAACAAAATGAAGGACAAGGGAGGCATGCACTGTCTAAGGATATACAGAAGGAAGATAAAGAAGAGGGAAATATCTGAAATACTGTAAACACAAATGTTCATAGTCTCTAGACAACAACATTCTAGATTTGTAGGTCTTAATGACAGAGCAGATCTAGATATCATTGCTGTTAAAGAAGAGTGGTTTAATGAGTCCCATAAGGAAGATACATTCCTATCCAGCTATAATCTGCTTAAAAGAACTAGGGTGGACAGAGAGAGGTAGCCCTTTATTTAAAAAATAATATTACAGCAACTGTAATGCAGGGGGTGTGGGAAAGAGTGGAGGTGCTGTGAGTTATCTTGGAAAGGGACAATGGTTCTTCCGTCTATACTAGTGTGATCTACAGACTGGTACAGATGGAAAGTGAAAGAGTGGCTAGGACTCCATATTCAAATCTCTTTCTATTTCTGTTCATTATGTTTGTCTCCATCTTGCAGCATATTATAGGATGTCTCTAGCATTTTATAAGACATTAAGGTTATTATAGAGTTCTAGCCTACACCAGTCTTGGTTTTCTAGCCAGTACATGCATGGATATGAAGTTCCTAAGAAATGGAACTATATGTCCATGCATGCTATGGGAGCAAAACCAAGATTAGTTCAGCCTCTCTCAACTAACATAGAGTTATACGATAACCATCTATGGGGCAGAGAAAAACAAAAGCATTGCAGCCTCAGATCTCCTTGGGCCAGGCCAGAAAAAGAAACAAGCAGAGTTTTTCAATAAGTTGGTGTATCTATGTGGGGGCAACATCGAGGAGAGGCTGAGATGGAGACATCGAAAGACTTGGGAACTGGTCACCTACCCTTGCTGTTCTCGACAGGTGTCTCATATGCTGTTGCTCCCCCACCCCCCTCAATAAGCACTGCAGCAACATCATCAAGCCGCGACATTTCAGCTATTTAATCTTGGGCCCTGCAGTATGTGAGTGGGAGCAACATCGAGGAGAAGCTGGTGGTGACACTAAGTTGTAGACATTGACAGACTTGGAAATTGGTAACTTACCTTTGCTATTCTCAGCTGGGTCTCATGAGCTGTTGCTCCCTCTCCCCCCTCAATGAGCATTGTGATGATGTCATCAAGCCATGACTTTTTAGCTATTTAATCTTGGGCCTTGTGGTACGCAGCCGAAGCCATGTGGCAAAAAGGCACACCTCTTTGCTCCAGATGGGGAGGAAGAGGAAGATAAAATCTTGAACATCTTCACTGGCTTCTCTTGTGATTTGGGGTCCAATGGATTAACACATCCAGTGTAATGTTGAACAGCCCAGTGATGACTTGAGCATTGAGTCCATCCATTCAGAAGTCTCATTAAGTCTGGGTAAGAACCAGCTGCCACCTCAGCCAACAGGTCAGTAATCTAGTGGGACACTACCATTGCATAATGCTTCCACTCCTGCTGGGATAGAACCTACTTCTAGTTTGCAGGATGCTGGGGCAACCACGTTGGGGGGGGATCTGTTGAGACTATGGTTTCTGGATTAAAGGATATTCCCTGTAAATCCATGAAGTTGCTCTTCTATCTGTAATCTCTCCTATAACTGACGCAATTGGAGATATTGAAGAACCTGTGACTATAACTCTGGCAGATCTATGGAGATTGGTGGTAAAATTAGACAAGAATTTGACCATTACAGTTTCTCAGTTTTACAACTTTTCTATTAATACCAGAACCAAGCTAGAGGAGCATGAGACTAAAGAGGTTAGGACTTTTCAGCTTGGAGAAGAGACAGCTGAGGGGGGATATGATAGAGGTCTTTAAGATCGTGAGAGGTCTAGAACAGGTAGATGTGAATCGGTTATTTACTCTTTCGGATAATAGAAGGACTAGGGGGCACTCCATGAAGTTAGCATGTGGCACATTTAAAACTAATTGGAGAAAGTTCTTTTTCACTCAATGCACAATTAAACTCTGGAATTTGTTGCCAGAGGATGTGGTTAGTGCAGTTAGTATAGCTGTGTTTAAAAAAGGATTGGATAAGTTCTTGGACGAGAAGTCCATTACCTGCTACTAATTAAGTTGACTTAGATAATAACCACTGCTATTATTAGCAATGGTAACATGGAATAGACTTAGTTTTTGGGTACTTGTCAGGTTCTTATGGCCTGGATTGGCCACTGTTGGAAACAGGATGCTGGACTTGATGCCAGTGTGGCATGTTCTTATGTTCTTATGACTAAAAGAAACTGATGGAGCAATACCTATATTCACTTCTCAAGTAGCCTCCTTACAAATACTAGTTTTTTAGCCTGCATCGGGATAGTTTGTTTATACATAATCAAATAGAATTGTTGGAGAACAAACAGAGATCATGAAACTTGTGCTTTTTCATTTTCCCTGTTAATAGGTTAATGTCAACATGGGAGATATTTAAAAATGCGTGTGGGAGAGGTTTTATTTGTTTGTTTCTGAAGAGAAAGTGCCTGTATTGTCTAGGATTTATCTTACTATAAAAAGTTTTAAGTGAGGAAAGAAGGGGGCTGAATAAAATATTTTGTCATCTGAAAGCCCTGAGGGATCTACCTTTTTGGAGGCCTCAGGGGATAATATACCTACTAGGGACACCCAAATTTTTTGTTTTGTGCAGAACAGGATAAGGACCTGGAATTTCAAAAATCTTCAATTGTAAAGAATTTTCCTTGTGTGGACAAAAGATTCATGTGTTTCAGGATGTTTCTTGAGAAACACAAGCTCAGAGGAAAACAGTTTATTTTATTAAGACAATTAGGGGTAAATTTTAAAAGCCCTGCGTGCGTAAATCCAGCTGGATTTACGCACGCAGGGAACTTGCGCGCCTATGTTGCATAGGCCGCCGGCGCGCACAAAGCCCCAGGATGCGCGTAAGTCCCAGGGCTTTGCTTGGGGGGGCGTGTCGGGGGGCATGTCAGGAGCGGCGCAGCATTCGGGAGCATTCCGGGGCTGGGTCCGTGGGCGTGGTGCCGGCCCGGAGGTGTTCCTGGGACATGGCCAAGGCCTCCGAAGCAGCCCCTGGCCTGGGGAATGGCGAGCTGGCAGCCAGCCGGCACGCGCAAGTTACACCTACCTGGGCCAGGCATAACTTGTCCAACAAAGGTAGGGAGGGTATTTAGTTAAGGATGGGGGATGGGTTAGAAAGGGGAAGGGAGGGGAAGCTGGTGGGGGGGGGGGGGACCGGAAAAAAAGTTCCCTTCAAGGCCGTTCCGATTTCGGAGCAGCCTTGATGGGAACAGGGAAAGCCATCGGGGCTCCCCTCGGGCTCGGCGCGCGCATGGTGCACCGATCCTGTATTTTATAACATGCGCGTGGCAGCGCATGCATGTTATAAAATCGGGCGTAGATTTGTTCACGCCGGGTTGCGCAAAGAAATCTACGCCCGCGCGTATGTTTTAAGATCTGCCCCATAGTGTTGGCCACTGGAGGCCATGTTTTTTTTTTCTTAAATTGTTATGCAAATGTGTAATTACTTATTAAAATAGTAAATTAATTTTTTCTGACCCACTTCAGCTAGATAGTTTTCTTTTAGATAAATATAGGCAACGTCACATGGTGAACATTTTGCAACCTATTGAACCTTTGAGTTGTTAACTGGTTCAAGTATTTCGCCCTCCCCATCCCTTGTTTCTGTTAAACCCTTGTGGTTTCTTTTTTCTTTTCCTAATTTCCCCTCCCTAATTGATATGGGCTTGACATTGAGTTATCATTTATTTCTTTGTAAGTCTACTGGTTGGCATTGGTAAAAATTTCATGAATGCTTTTTTTTTTTATTCATTTTCTTGTAAATGAATTAATTAATAAAGATGAAATTGAAAAAAAAAAAAAGATAGCCTATCTATGATTTTTTTTTTAACTTCTTTGGAATAGGCTGACTCCACATCAGACCTGTGCTTGAATGTATTTCTTATCTATGGAACAGTTATGCATCGATTCAAATCCAGTCCTTCCATTTCTATGCTATTTCAGCTAATACAAAACATAAGCTGACTGAAAAGCTCATGCATCGTCAATAAAAGATGTCGTTTATATGGTACCATATTTGCATTTTCAGGTAAAACACCATGCTGGAAGTCAGAAAAACATTCTCCGTGCTCTTTTGATGGCATATAGACCTTTTATTCTGTTTGAAGGTGAGGCTGAGTGGAGCAGTATCACAGCTGTGCAAGAGCAAAATAACATTCTGGCTACTGAAATGCAAATGAGTGCCTGCCCTTTCGTGATATATCATTAGAAGTGTCACTAATGCTTAGCAACCGCCTCTTTGCAATGTTAACACAACTCCAGGAATATTACTGTACCAGCGGCAACCCACAAAACAATTGTGGGGACATGAATAGCCCTTTTCCCACCCCCTCTTCCTATAGTAGGCACAGGAGAGTAGAGAATAGGTGCTGGCTGCATCTCTATGGTATGCAGAGAATGGGCTTTTTAAGCCAAAATCCTTCTATTGCTCTGTCTATGGAGCCAACTCAGATAAGGGACACATTAAAAGGAAATGCTTTAAACTCTTTTGCCTCAGATACAAACTTACAGGGTCATTCATCAAAATGCGTTAGGATGTTATCGCGGGCATGAGGGGTGTTTAATGTTATTGCACATGTTAACATGAGAAATAACTACACCTTTATTCCTAGCATTAAACTGTGTGGTATGCGATTCGTGATGTTTTGGGCAGGAGAAGAGTGGAATGGAGTGGCGTAGAGAGAAAGAGAGCTTCTGGCACACATATTTGTCATCTATTTATACCACTATAGGAGGGTCATCTAGTAACTCGAGGTGAGGTTTTGGTGGTGGTCTAGGGTTTGGGGGCAGTTTTACAGGCACAGTCAGACGTACGAACAGCACAGTACACATCAGGGAAGATTTGATGTGATTTGGAGTGAGGAAAGATACACAAAGATGAGATTTCTACAATGTATTCTCGCCCTAGCTTGTTAGCACCAGGGTAAAGAGTGCATCAAGCTAGGGTGAGAAAGTATAGAAAGCGGGGGATTTTTGACATTTTTATTGGTTTTAATTATTGGGTATTATCTGATGTGTCTACTGTTTAAAATCTTTATTGGTTTTGGTAAATTTTTAAAAGTTTTATCTGAGTTTAATTACTGGATGTTCAGCTGTTTTGAAATATTTATTCTTTTTATTAGTATGCCTTTACTATTGTTGATTTATATTTTATGAGGAACGGTAATGTTTCTCTCTTTCTATTGTTGCACTGTATACAGGATCTAGCTTGTTGCATTTTCCAATTCAGTTTTTGTCTGCACATTTCTATTTATACTTTATGGTCTCTATTCTATATTTAGTGAGGATCGATCTGTATTCTGCATGTGTGACAGAAGTGAGGTATTCTGCTAGCATGTAGTTTCTATGTAGGGACCTATAGTAGATTAGCGTGTTCTGGTTTCCAAATTGGTGTTTTAGGTCCTGGTGTAATATTTGTAGTATTGCCTTCTCATGGGTAGGGTTGTCACTGCTTGAATGCTGGCTGTTATTGCTGTTTTGGTATTGGTGTTTTACTATATTTTAATTGTAATTCAGTTTATCCAAGGGCTTTTGAGAGCTGAGCCCACACCCAAAATCTGTTACAATAGGCTTAATGCAATATGGGATCCAAGGGTTTTCTGGTTGGCACCACAGCAGTGCATGTAAATATTATGTACATGCTGTAAGTGATACATTAAACTCATAAGACTGTACTTTAAATGTCCTTTTTAATGTAAAAACTATTATAAATGCATAATTGTTAATTGTATGGGAAGGAAGGGCTGGGGGTACAAGCCTGTAAGGTTTACCTCTAATGCCTAATACCCTTGCACCAGCCCTGGCTGCTACTGGATCCATCTGGAAAAGCAGGATTCTGGAGCTGTACTACTTTGGGTCCTGTGGCTCTCTCGAGACTCAGCCAGGGCTTCATTTTTCTTTTTAAGCCCTGGAGGAACAGACATACATCTGGCCTCCTCACCCATCAACTGAAGTAGGTAGGCACTCCAGAGCCTGAGGAACTATAAAAGCAGCAGACTCTGTAGCACTCAGTCAATGGTAATGTGCTGGAATAGTGGCAGGGGCACGGAGAAGTGGAGGCAAGCTCTAGTCACAAAAAGACATGGGGGTGAGCCAAAAAGAAGTGCCAGTGCAGTGTTGGGAAGGCTTCTATAAACTGGTCTTTCCTTCTTAAAGGGCTAACTAGCAATGGAACCAGTGAGTCTCCTAACATGAGGATGCCAAGAAGGGTGGGGGTGGGAATGAGAAAGGGAGAGGGAGAGGGCTGAGGTAGGCTGGGGAAGGGCTGACAACAAGCAAAAACATTTTACATAAAGCAGTGGCAGTACTGGTGCGGGGGCACTCACTGTGTTAGAATATGGTGGCAGCACAATGATGGAAAGTATGTGTCAGAGAGAAAGAGAGAGAATGTGCGTGTGTGGATGTCTTTCTCTCTGACACAGAAAGACATCCAACACACTCTTTTTCTATGAGACACCCATACACTGAGAACGAGAGTGTGTGCGTGTGGGTATCTTTGTATCAGAGAGAGAGAGAGAGAGACATTCACAGAAACCTTCTCTAAGACACAAAGTGGGTGTCTGAAAGAGTGTGTGTGGGTGTTTGTGTCTAAGAGACTGTATGAGTGTCTGACACTGGCTGACAGTGTGGTTTAAACATTACCTGGCAATTGGTTCAAGAGCTGATTGGTTGGCAAGAAACTTTAATACCAGACCATGAATCCAAGATATATATATATGAGAGATGGGAAGGGATTGGGAATGGTTAATAAAACGGAAAATGTCATAATGCCTCTGTATCGCTCCATGGTGAGACTGCACCTTGAATACTGTGTACAATTCTGGTCGCCGCATCTAAAAAAATATGTAGTTGCAATGGAGAAGGTACAGAGAAGGGCAACCAAAATGATATAGGGGATGGAACAACTCCCCTATGAGGAAAGGCTGAAGAAGTTAGGGCTGTTCAGCTTGGAGAAGAGATGGCTAAGGGGGGATATGATACAGGTCTTTCACATCTACTCGTTCAAGACCTCTCATGATTTTAATCTGTTATTTACACTTTCGAATAATAGAAGGACTGGGGGCACTCCATGAAGTTAGCAAGTAGCCCATTTAAGACTAATCAGAGAAAATTCTTTTTCACTCAACGCAGAATTAGGCTCTGAAATTTGTTGCCAGAGTATGTGGTTAGAGCAGTTAGTGTAGCTGGGTTCAAAAAAGGTTTGGATAAGTTCTTGGAGGAGAAGTCCATTAACTGCTATCAATCAAGTTGACTTAGGGAATAGCTCCTGCTATTACTGGCATCAGTAGCATGGGGTCTTCTTGGTGTTTGGGTATTTGCCAGGTTCTTGTTGCCTGGTTTGGCCTCTGTTGGAAACAGGATGCTGGGCTTGATGGACCCTTGGTCTGACCCAGCATGGCATTTCTTATGTTCTTATGTTCTTACTTGGGGGCAGATGGCAACTGATTGCATGGATGGAAGAGGACCCGTAGTTCTGTTTGCTTACCCTTGGTATAGGGTGTGTTTTACTACTTAATTATTTACGAAAAATGAGAAATTTATATTGCAGATCTTTTTGGCTCAATTCTTCCAGGCTCCAGGTCACATGATGTACCTATGAAGGGTCAGTTAGGTGTGTTTTCGGAACTGTTTAAACACATCCTGCAGGGAAAGCACACAAGGGAGTGAGAAAGAAACCAAGTAGGTCGATTTTGAAAAATATCCCTATAATCCACCCCTGATTCCTTCTTTGAACTGATGAAAGGTAAGCTACAGGTATAGACTTGAATGTGGCTATTGTTCCTTGATCCATGGGTTACATCATCACTGTTGTGTTCTTTGGGATGTACTGACCCTCACATTGTCAGATTTTCTAAGGTTAAAAGGGCAGCATGGAGCATTATTTATGAAGAGCAACATCTTGTAGGCAAGATAATTCCAATTCTTTAATTTCTTTCCAACAGAGAAGCATTACACTGTAGGACAAAAAAAGTTGTGAACTATTCTTAAAAAATTTGCATAGTCACATAGGCCGTCTTGTTTGATCTCTAAAGCACAGATAAACTTGGCTTTACATCGCCTTTCAAGGCCCTTGGATTTTCAGTATGTACTTCTATTTAACATCACCAGACATACTGCTTTCTAGGATATGCATAAATGAATTTTAGCAGCTTTTAAAATCTGGAGCAGACTTTTCTTCTTTGGCAATAAAGGTTCGGTCAGACATTCGCTTCCCAAAAAGAACTGTCTTGCCAAAAGAGAAAACCATTGCTGGTTTGTTCCCCTATTTGCAATGATTTTCCTCAGCAGGTCTTCACATATTGTGGCTATATCAGCACTGGCCTTTTCACCTATCATCCTGATCTTATACAAATCATGATGTTTTTTAAATCTCTCAAACTACCCTTTGCTGGCAGTAAAGATTTCCCTGTCAGAGCTCTTTCTCTGTGCTCATGCTGCAGGTCTTTGTCAGGTTGAGGACTTCCCTGAATATTACGAGTTAGCTCCCGTTTATGAATCACCTATAGCTTAGAGAATGAGGAAAGTTTATTCAGATGTATTTAAAACAGAACTATAGCAAGCTGACATTTTCACAGGGTAAAACTGTACAGCATTAGGAATAAGGCAAACATAGTTCAGGATCCAGTCCAGGTCTATTGATATCAGAAAAATTTCCCAGTACTTTAAACACGACTTCCACAATACTCTTCCATTTACAGAAATGGTTCTGTAAAGGAATGAGTATTTATGGGTCTCTCTGGGTCCAACATCTCAGCTCATTGTGGCTCTCTAGCCTCTAAGTTGCCAGAATACTGTGGCGTTCCGAGCACTCTTGTATCAATGTATCAAGCTAACAGCCAGCTGAGCCTGCCTCGATTTAAACCATGTTAAGCCTCTCTGTGGCTCTACGTACAAAGCACCAATCCGTGATCAGGTAGATCCAGGTTCAAGATCTGCCAGCGCACTTTTTTGCTTGCCTCTTCATGGATTATCACCATGCATTCAGCAATCTTTCCATGACATAATTCCTATAACTTAGAAGCATTTAAAGGTGTTGCAGCTTGTGAACTTGCTTTTATTTTTTGTTTTCAAAGATTGTTCCCACTGTGGATATTGCAAAGTGCCTTCAAACTTCTAATTTCACATCCAGAGTAATGCATTGTCGTTACCTTTTTTGCACTTCTACTCTGATCTCTAAATTAACCCTGCATAAACAGGAAGTCATCCACAGGAATCTCAGCAATACGGAAAGCATGCCCAATAAGTTTCCATTATGGCATTCGAAAAGAATTAAATTAAATTCTCTGCACTTTAGATACTGAATCCAAGAACCAAAACAGAAATTATGCTATAGCAAAATTCTAAGTTAATTTTTGTATAATGAGGGATTGCTGAACTCTCAGTTTCTTATCAAGAGGCTCTAGCTGGTTTTGCTCCATTCACTATATTAATCAGTTTTTGTTTTTCAAACAAGGGGATCTCAGGTGTCCTTAGACACCTCCTCCAGCTTCATGAGAAGTATAGTGATGATTGGACTTCATCAAGCAACAGCTGGATGGAGGGATACCTGATGTTACTAATCTTGCATAACCATTTTGTTTTTATTCTACATGTTGTCAGAAAGAATCTAGTCTACATCATTTATGACCTTTGCAAAAGCCACATTATATATGGAGCCAAATTTACTAAGAAAAACATTTTAAAAAATAGCAGTGGGTCTGTTCCATACATAATAATTAAGGACCCCAAAAATCGGGGTGTGTGGTGGGGCTGGGGTTATCAACCAAATTTCTTGCGAGTTTACTTTTTGGGTTTAAGAGCAGGAGAAAACTGGAATGACTGATCAGAAGAGATTATGTTAATGGCTATTTTTTTTCTTTGAGGTACCCTGCAAAAGGTTCTACCATTTATAAGTATGATAGCTACACATTTTTGGAATCTTCTCAACTCTCTGAAAGTAATGCTAAACACTCTGCATCACCTCTTGAATCTCACTCTTAGAGTGCCATCTCATCAGACGGCATGGGTTCGTTAATGAGAAGTCCTAGGATTGGCTTTTCTTTTCTTTCTTTTCCTGTTATTTTCTATAGTCTGTGGCTTGTAATTTTCTGCAGTAGCTCTGCCTTTGTTTTGTTTAATACTCTGTGTGTAACACCTGGGATGATATTCTTCACTGGAGTCCAAGGGCGCACCATTCAATACAGAAATGTAAAATGTTCTCTCAGTCTCTATATATCCATTCTATTCCAGGATTCACTGTGAGGGGAGAATTACTCTTCAAGGCCTGGCTGTGATGCCAACATAACTTTACTGAGGTAAATTTCAAGCATAAAGGGAACATCATTGACAAGTCCAGTATAAATTTGTGACTCTGTGATTCTTTTCAAGTAGTTTCCCATCCAGATCCTTTCCCAATCACAAAGGGTAGTTTGTAACCTTTCCTCCAGCCTTAAGGTGGTCTGTTTGGATTCACAAATTATCCCAATTCAGTTTCCAATTTTCACATACTTTACTTTAGATGTCTTGGATAGACATTTGCAGCTTCTCAAAACCTCTCCAACATCTTTGGTACCTGAATGGCAAGTTGAAACTCCTCTTCCAAAATATCGAGGATGATATATTAAGAGGATTAACATCGGATGGGTGTCACTTGGCTTCTCTTTTACCTCTTCTCTCCTTCTACAGGAACATTGAGTCAATGTTCCATGCTCCTCAAAGGTTCTATAGCTGTGGGCCTGAATTCCTCATCTGGAGGAATTCAGATTTACAAAACAACAATAGGCCCAGTATTGGAAAGCAATAAAATGGGGAACATGTGGATACAAATCTTTCCCAATAGAAGTCCAAAAATAGTAACTAATTTCTTCTCCAAAGGAAAAAATAAAACACTCTTAAAGCTCTCCTCAACTCCAAATCCCAAAAGATAGGATTAGCTGGATGGGAACATCTAAGGGAAGTTGAAGGACAGTGGGCAAAACTAAAAGGAGATATAAGGGCATCAAACATTTTTGTTAGGAGGAAAGGAGGAGCAGAGGTGATATGATATGATACAGACTTACAGACTTTCAGATACTTGAAAGGTTTTAATGATCCAAAGACAACAACAAACCTTTTCCGTAGGAAAAAAATCAGCAGAACCAGGGGTCACGATTTGAAGCTCCAGGGAGGAAGATTCAGAACCAATGTCAGGAAGTATTTCTTCACAGAGAGGGTGGTGGATGCCTGGAATGCCCTTCCGGAGGAAGTGGTGAAGACCAGAACTGTGAAGGACTTCAAAGGGGCGTGGGATAAACACTGTGGATCCATAAAGTCAAGAGGCCGCCAATGAAGAGTGGGTGACTCGCCAGAATGATGGCTACTGCCTGGAGTCAATACCCTTATTCAATAAACATACACACGGTTACTGTGACTCCAACATCACTCTAAGCTTCAATGGCAAGAGGAAATGTGGAAAAAAGGATTTGCACTCACAAAGAGGGGAGTAGCTGGCTTGTTACGGCGGTTACTACCCCAAACCAAATAAGCCTGATACTTCACTTTCAATGCATATACAGCATAGTTCTCTGCTTCAACGGCAGGGGAGAAGAAAAACTGATACTTCACACATCCAGCAGAGCTCTCTGCTTCAACGGCAGGGGAGAAGAAAAAGGGTTCACACTCACAAAGCAGGGAGTAGCTGGCTTGTTACGGCGGTTACTACCCCAAACCAAATGTGCCTGATACTTCACTTTCGATGCATATCCAGCATGGCTCTCTGCTTCAACGGCATGGGAGAAAGACTGATACATCACGCATTTCCAGCATAGCTCTCTGCTTCAACGGCAGGGGAGAAGAAAAACTGATACTTCACGCATATCCAGCATAGCTCTCTGCTTCAACGGCAGGAGAGAAGAAAAAACTGATACTTCACGCATATCCAGCATAGCTCTCTGCTTCAACGGCAGGGGAGAAGAAAAACTGATACTTCACGCATATCCAGCATAGCTCTCTGCTTCAACGGCAGGAGAGAAGAAAAACTGATACTTCACGCATATCCAGCATAGCTCTCTGCTTCAACGGCAGGGGAGAAAAAAAACTGATACTTCACGCATATCCAGCATAGCTCCCTGCTTCAACGGCAGGGGAGAAGAAAAACAACCAATAAGGGCTGTATAACATAGTCTGGGTAAAACAAATAAGCATGGGTGTAGCTTGCTTATTGCGGCGGTTACTACCCCTACTACCCCTAACTAATCAAGCTAGATATTTCACTTGGATGCAGCTACATCACTGCTCTCTACATTAATGGTGGGGGTGGAAGGGAAATAGAACCAAGAGCTAAGAGAAACAGATAAGTATGAGAGAAAAAATGTGTGAAGCTTGCTGGGCAGACTGGATGGGCCGTTTGGTCTTCTTCTGCCGTCATTTCTATGTTTCTATGTTTCTATAAGTAAAGAAAAGAATTTTTAAAGAAATAGCTAAAAAGTCAAGGGAAAAAAGATTAGTGTTCATAACCTACAAGAGATCACAGAAAGAGGAAGACACGCATTAATAGCTGGAAAAGGTAAGAGAAGCTGGGAAAGTAGTAAGAAATGCAAAGATTCAAATGGAATAAAAAATAGCAAATACGGTAAAACAGGGAGACAAGACTTTTTTCAGATATGTCAGTGATAGGAGGAAATACATAGTGGTTTTGTGAGACTCAGGAATAGAAATGATAATCATCTAAGTAAGGCCTAGATTCATCAAATTACTATTTTTATCGCAGGAACACAGCAAATTACCCGCCGTGATAAAAAAAAAGGGGCATGTTTAGGAAAATTTTCGAGATTCTGCTTTGCACAGCTAAAAATCATAACCCACGATCATTTTTTTTATCGCGAAACAGCTTATCGCAGCGTGCGACGCATTAGTGCATCATGTGCCCAAACTGGGAGATATGCACAGAATGGGGTAGATTTTCTAATAGTGCACCCATGCGTACTTTTGTTCGTGCACCAGGCGCAAACAAAAGTACGCCGGATTTTATAAGATAAACGCATAGCCGTGCGTATCTTATAAAATCCGGGGTCGGCGCGCACAAGGGGGTGCATATTTGTGCAACTTGCGCACGCCGAGCCCTGCGCGCACTGCCCATTCCCTCCGGCCTCCTCCCACCTTCCCCTCCCTTCCCCTATCTAACCCACCCCCTCAACCCTATCTACACCCCCCCTACCTTTATCTACAAAGTTACGCCTGCACGTGCCAGCGGGCTGCTGGCACACCATCACCCGACCTGGGGGCTGTTCTGAAGGCCTCGGCTGCACCCCCCGAAACGCCCCCGGCCCGGTATCATGCCCCCCGACACGCCCCCCGGAACGCCCTGAACGTCACGCCGCCCCCCAGTGAAGCCCCGGGACTTAAGCGCGCCGCCAAGCCTATGCAAAATAGGCTTGGCACGCGCAGGGGGGTTTTTAAAGGGTTACACGCATAACTTATGTGCGTAACCCTTTTAAAATCTACCCCAATGAGTTTTAAAAGGCACCAGAGTACATACATATCTCCTGCTATGCTCACATATGAAAAGTATTGAAAAGTGGTGGAACGTAGACATGCAGAGAAGGCCATGCTTAAGCCCACAGGCAAGTGCCGGGTCCCCTACCTCATAATTTAACTACTGCTATAGATGGCGTATAGGGCATAAAAGTAAAAAATCTTGGCTAATCAGTGGACTATTACGGGTTGTGACCAACAGGGAAAAGGAGGACAAAAAAACTAGGGGGTTTTGGAAGGCCTATCCCTAGCTTGGACAAACTGGGGGCAAACTGTTGAAGCTGTCAATGGTGTCTGCGCCAAAGTAACCAAATACACTGCAACCTGAAGTTTGTGTATCTTATGCACTCGAAAGGAAAAAAATAAACATTTATCATTTTCACCTTCTCGTGTATTCTTTCATCTCACTTTCCCCCTTGCAGCCCAGAACAAATCCACATTATCCTCATCCCATCCTGAAAATCTTCCCACTTAAGTGGCAGAAGCAGGATTTGCATGCACATGAGCGCGCACATTTCAGAGGGACAGCAACTTAGAAATAGGCGCTCATATCAAACAGGGCGCACTTGTAGGTGCTTTCAGCCTATTTGATATCGTGCGTGCATGTACGTGCATATGTAATAAAATGGTTGCAACAATTATAACATAGGTGTGTATAATCATGCTCGGTATCAAATAGGCTGAAAGCACCTACATGTATGCGCAAACCCCGATTCTATCACATAATTGGACCAGTGAAGCAGCCAGTATCCCAATACTATTAGACTTCTCCCTAAGATAGAATACTTTGGAAGACAGGCAGATAAGAAAAGGTATTTTATTTGGCCCAGCAGGGATGTGTAGGTTTGTGTAAGCAAAGCCCTCGTCTTCGTGATCATTTTAGCCTCCATTAAAGCCATGACCTGCAATAATGGTGGCTATTCCACGATAAAACCTTTTTCCCCCCTCTTCCACACCCAAAAAAATTATTTCCGATATTAAATCCCATATTAGTGTGCATTACATTTTCATGACATTTAGTAGGAGTTCCTCATTTGCATAAGAAGTTAGCTTTTGTATACTCATTTTCAAATTTGCGTACAAAAACGCACGACGGGATAAACATTGCGCGTTTACTGCGCATTAGACCCCTTTTAAGTTAGCTAGATAAATTTCAATTACCCCAATATTGACTAGGTAAATATAACATCAGGACTTGCTAGAGACATAAAGTTCCTGGATGAGGTAAATGATTGCTTCATGGAGCAATTGGTTCAGGAACCAACAAAGAGGGAGCTATTTTAGATTTAATTCTTAGTGGAACGCAGAATTTGTGAGAGAGGTAACGGTGGTGGGGCCACTTGGCAATAGTGATCATAACTGGAAGGGGGACAATAAGTAAATCTGCAGCTCTAACACTAAATTTTCAAAAGGGAAACTTTGATAAAATGAGGAAAATAGTTAGAAAAAAACTGAAAGGTGCAGCTGCAAAAATTAAAAGTGTTCAACAGGCTTGGACATTGTTTAAAAATACAATCCTAGAGGCGCAGTCCATATGTATTCCACGCATTAAGAAAGGTTGAAGGAAGGCAAAACGATTACCGGCACGGTTAAAAGGTGAGGTGAAAGAGGCTATTTTAGTGAAAAAAAATCCTTCAAAAATTGGAAGAAGGATCTATCTGAAGAAACAGGATAAAGCATAAGCTGTTGCGGAGCGCTCGGACAGCGATCCCACTCCTGGGAGAGGTGTGTGCCCTTGGGCCGAGGCTCGACGCCAGAGAGTCTGAAGAGGTGCCGTGGGAGGCGTGGCATGCCCGAGCATGGCCTAGACGGGAGCAAGCTGGAGAGATGACTGGAAGACAGGCCCTCCTCCGAGCCTGCACGCTTCGGAAGACCCAACAATGCTATGTTGGTCTTGTGAACAGTCCTCCGACCGTTCCCAGCCCTTTCGGACCTGCCGCAGGGTACGGCATGAAGCGGCAGGCCGGATGGAGGCCAGGGCAGCGAAGACTGGAACATGGATGCAGACGAGACTCAGAAACGAGGGACTGGCAGTGCAGACGAGGACTTCAGAGACAAGGTACTGGACGTGCTGGCGTAGACTCAGAAGCTAGGTTCTGGAAGTGCAGACGTGGACTCAGAGACAAGGTGCTGGACGTGCTGACGAAGACTCAGAAGCTGGGTACTGGAAGTGTAGACGAGGACTCAGAGACAAGGTACTGGACGTGCTGGCGTAGACTCAGAAGCTAGGTTCTGGAAGTGCAGACGAGGACTCAGAGACAAGGTACTGGACGTGCTGACGAAGACTCAGAAGCTGGGTACTGGAAGTGTAAACGAGGACTCAGAGACAAGGTACTGGACGTGCTGACGTAGACTCAGAGGCAAGGTACTGGAAGTATAGACGTGGAGTCAGGAACGAGGTATGATGCATACAGGAGACTCAAGGGCAAGGTACGAGACTGGCAACATGGAGAGCCCTACACAGCCCACCCGTGGGGCTGGTCACTGACCATGACAGCGGTTGCCGCAGGATACCAGGCTTTCAGAGAGTTCAGGAATAGGGTAAGGGTAGCTCACAGATTCAGGAACGAGGTGCATGGCTTGCATCATGAAGCGCCCTACTCAGCCCGCCCTTGGGGCTGGTCACGGACCATGACATGGCTTGCCGCGAGGCACCAGGACATCTTGAAGAACAGGAACAAGGGGCTAGCTTTCCGGAGACTCAGGAACAGGGTAAGACTTTCTCACAGATTCAGGAACAAGGTGCGAGGCTTGCATCACGAAGCGCCCTACTCAGCCCGCCCATGGGGCTGGTCACGGACCACGACATGGCTTGCCGCGGGGCACCAGGACATCTTGAGGAACAGGAACGAGGTGCTAGCTTTTAGGAGATTCAGGAACAGGGTAAGGCAGGTAGCTGCAGTACAGGCAGTCTATAGCAGGGTTTGCTGCACACCGGCAGCCTGAAGCAGGAATTGCTGCACACCGGCAGCCTGAAGCAGGGATCGCTGCACACCGGCAGCCTGAAGCAAGGATCGCTGCACACCGGCAGCCTGAAGCAAGGTAAAGGCATCAACTGGACTGGAACACGGGATCGGATTGGAAGACAGGCCGAAGACAGGAACAAGGACAGGCAAACATCAGGGCTGGTACATCAAGCAGACATCGGGACTGGAACAGCAGGTAAACATCAGACGAAACGAGGAGCTCCAACAGAGCACGAGTAACACTGGACCTTGCAGAAGGCTGGAACACGGATAACTCCTGGGGCAAGGATGGAAGACTCCCAGGAGTGACCAACTCCTTGCGAAGGCAACATTAGACTGGAAGCTGGGCCCTTTAGTAGGCTGATGATGACAACGCCCTGGGAGGAGCCAGCAGGGGGCCACACCTAGCTGGCCCTTGAAGAGGAGTAGAGGGGCGCGCGCCCGCGCTCTAAGAAGCTGAGGAGACAAGCTGGAAGCTGATGGCGTCCTCCCGGCCACGTGAAGAATCCAAGGGAGTCAGGCAGGTCGCGGAGCAGGACTGCTCTGAAGGTGGAAAGGTGGCAGGCTGCTAGCGGCTCCCAGCCGCGAAGACTGAAGCAGGAAGGCAGAGAGGTAAGCTGGCTGCAGGTTGAAGTGGAGTCAGAAGCAAACCGGAGACTGAGGCAGGCAGCGAGCTGAAGCGGAGTCGGGAGCAGACCGGAGTCAGAGGCTGGCTGCAGAGAACTGGGGAAGCTGTAGAAACGTGGAGAGCTGCAGGCACCGGCAGGGACGGCCACCCTGCCGGGCGAGGACCTGGATTGCAGCACGGGCACCAGCAGGGACACCCTCCCTGCCGGCTGAGGACCCTGGGAGCGGCCGAGCACGCCAGGGAGAGCCAGGAGAGACAGCGGGGGTCCCGACCGCGAGGAGCGCTCACGGCGGGTCGGCCCCGCTGCACGAAGCAGAGGGCGGCCGGGGAGGAGCCCGGACACCTCAGAGGGACTGCTGCAGCGGCAGCGGCATCAGCGGCCCGGCTGGCCGCATGGAGGTAAGAGCCTGCCCGCGCTCCTCGCGGGCAGGATCGCAACATAAGCATTGTCAAGTTAAGTATAAAACATTAAGGCAGGCAAAGAGAGAATTTAAAATGAAGTTGGCCGTAGAGGCAAAAGCTCATAATAAAAACTTTAAAAAATATTTCCAAAGCAATGTAGATCAGTAAATTAATTAAGTCAGGTTACACTAAGTTGCATATACTACATCGGTTGAAACCATTATTAATTTTTGCAGATTTCCATACTGTATTTCAAACTCTAATCTTCTCAAATCTTGACTATTGTAATTCCTTACTACTAGGTCTTCCAGCAAGTCACCTAAAACCGCTACAACTATTATAAAATGCTGCAGCAAGACTATTACTAGGATCTAGGAAATATAATCACATTACACCCTCGCTGATGTCACTGCATTGGTTGCCAATACAAACCAGAATCTACTATAAAGTATTATAACTAGTTCCTTGTTAACTATTCTAAGTTATACTGTAAAATAAGCAGTCCATGTATTATATTAAGCGCCACAGGTATTAGAATTAGTTCCTTGTTAACTGTTCTAAGTTATACTGTAAAAATAAGCAGCCCATGTCGTATTTACTGTTCAGTTTTATGTGAACCGATGTGATATCTCGATCGAATGTCAGTATACAAAAACAATAAAATAAATAAATAAATAAATACAAACGATAATATTCAACATCATTCATTCCAATAACACTGGCTTGTGACACTACAACCTTACATTCCTCAGCGAACACTAAGATTTCAAAATAAAGGACTATTGACTACCCTCACAATACGGAGCACACATCTGACGCAAATAAGAGATTGCGTGTTTTCCATACCTGGTCCAAAGCTCTGGAATTCCTTGCCTTAGATGTTACGGATTTTACCAGACAGAAAGAGATTTAAATGCGAATTAAAAACACGGTTGTGCAAAAACGCATATAATTTAACTTAAAAACATCAGAATATATAGAGCCACGAAGACAAGGACAAAAGATAATAATTGAATCATGAAGAATACATCAAACGAGACATTGAAAGATTCTCGAAACAACTCACTAAGATGTGCAAACTATCATTTTGATTTAATTATCGTACACTTTGCCTTATGTACTAGATCAATACTAATAAGTATTAGAAAATTTCACGTGATAGATACTAATGCCTGCCTAAGAATACCACCTCTATAACTAAGGATAAACTGACCAGCTCAAATGCCTTTTTCAAAAACAACTTCACTTTCCTATTTTGTGGGTCTTTCAACACTAAGCCTCTCTCTACTGGCATAGTTGTTTTCTTTAACACTGCAATCACTGCTGTATCCACCTTTGGCATCAGAGAAATACTTTCTTTCTCAGGCTTCATGGCATATAACCTTTCCATTGTTATTTTAATCCTTAGGCCCGGGCCAGATCCATGCTGTTTATTCATCCCTCACCTGCAGTATTGGATCCCCTTTGGGCATTTCCCTAAGTTGCTTGTCCATCAATTTCAAGGAATGAAATACCTTTGAGATTAGGGCCCATCACTTTGAATACCTTAATAGATGAATCCTCTCTGACTGAAAAAAGTTCTTCTTTCAACTCCTCCACCCAGGAATCTCCTTGAACCAAACCCTCCCCCAGCACTGATAGGGAGGATGCTGTGCCTCCCAGGGTTACATCGAATTCCCCTTCCATCCTAGGCCTCTTCCACAAGAGGTCCAGATCTGCCCTGGAGAGACTCTACGCCTTTAAGATCACAGTGTACTTTACGATTTATAAGCACAAAGTCTATGGAGAATTCCTGTCCCCTGGCTCCTCCAGGCATCTGGGGCTCCCATTCCTCCTCTCTCTGCTCATCTTGGGATACCTCTGATAGCTCACAGGCATGGTAGGACCATGGTGCTGCTGAGTTTCCTGATACTAACAGCACTGGAAGCATGGCTGCCACGGTGTCACTCGGTTCTGGAGGTACGCAGTCTGCCCGAATTTCTGCTGCAGCCTCTCTCACCGCCTCCCCTTCGACTCCAAGAATTGCCATCACAGTTCACACAAAATGATTCAGCGATGCTCAGCAGCCTCCTTGTTCCATACATAATACCATAAAAACATAAGATTTGCCATAATGGGTCTGACCAAAGGTCCATCAAACCCAGTATCCTGTTTCTAACAGTGGCCAATCCAGTTCGCAAGTACCTGGCAGGATGCTAGCACATTTTTTGCCTCTTTCCATCTCTGGCGGCCCGACCAAGTCACTGCCGTGATATGGAAGGGACTCCCTCATGTCAATGTCCTGTAGCTTTTTTGTTACAATCAACTTCATTGCTGTGTAGGTCCTTTTTACAGGAAAAATGCAAGGATCCGGTCAAGCTGATTGTCCTGCAGAAGGAAGATCAGTCTCTCCAGAATGTCATACACAGAGTCCCCTGACTCGGCCTCAGCTACCACTGGGGAAATCAACCTTCCAAAGGCTCTTGCCTCAGAAGCTTCCACTTTCTCCCCTTCTCTGTTTTCTCCTGCTGTATCAGACTCCTACCAGCTACTGGAGGCAGAGAACTACTGAGGGCTCCCCTGCTGTACCAGGTTATATATTTCTGACAAAGGTAATGTATGCTTTTTAATATAATTTGTTGATTGTTCTATGTAACGCTCACAGGCGAAGTTATGTTTTTATTGTAAACCGGTGTGATTTGTATTTTATACAGGAATGTCGGTATATAAAAGTTAAAAATAAATAAATAAATAAATAAATAAATAGGGAGGAGAGACATCAGGTCAGAATTTGTACTGTGCCTCCATCTGCTGGTAAGAGGAATAAATCTCACTTGTCTGGACAGGTGTGACAGGACAATGAGGACATGCCAGTTTGTTGTCAGACAACCAATTTTTTATCACTGTCAAGCATTTCTGTAATAAAGATATGGAGTTAAACCAGGCAGTTTTTATTGGAATAAAGAGCTGGATGTTGTCAGCCTGTAATCGAATTCTAGGGCTCGATAGCAGTCTTCGAATAGGAGCCAGGTAAATGCTTAAGAACAGAAGACCTATGGTCTGATCCAGCATGGCGACATGATACGAACTCCGTGAATGCCGGTATAGAAAAATACAAATAAATAAAAATAAATAAATAAATAGATCCAGCATAGCATCCTGTCTTCAACAGTGGCTCTTCTTGGTCAACTGAAAGAATCTAGCAGATCCCAGCATGAAAGTCTGTTTCATGCTGTTCACCCCAAGAATTAAGATATGTAGAAACCAAAGTCTATCTGACTAGTAATTATTGAAGGATCTGTCCCCCAGAAAGGTGTTTAAACTTTTTTAACTCAGTTATACTACTAGCCTTAAACAACTTTTCGTGCCACAAGTTCCATAGCTTACTTATGTGCCAGCTGGAAAAATGCTCTTTAATTTATTTTAATCTGCTACCTGTTAGTTTCAGGGCGTGTCTCCTCATCCTAGTACTGACATTGAAAAACAACTGTTCCCTGTTAACCCATTACCTACCACTCATGATTTTAAAAACCTTTATCATATCCCCTTCTAAGTTGTTTCTTTTCCAAGCTGAAGAGCCCTAATCTGTTTAGCCTTTCTTCACAAGGGGCCTGATCCAACCCCGTAATCATTTTTATTGCCTTTCTCTGCATGCATTACCCAAGGTGTGGCCACACCATGGATCGATACAAAGGCATTATTATATTCTCCATTTTGTTTTCTATTCCTTTCTGAATAATCCCTTAAATTCCATTTTCTTTTTTGACTGCCGCCACACAATGAAAAAAAGATTTTATCGTGTTATCCATCGTGAACCCAAGATCCATTTCCTAAGTGGTAACTCCTAATATGGAACCCAGCATTGTGCATGCACAGGGTTATTCCTCTCAATGCCCTCTTTTTATTTTAGAGGAACTCTTTCTAAGATTATAAATGATCATCTTGTTGAAATATTTTTTTTTTGCCCTTTTTTCATTTGTATAATGTTTTGCTATGTTTTGTTGGTAACTTTACCTAACTTAAATATAACATACAGATTGTAAAGAAACAAACTAAATGGAATGAAATGTAACATCTTCTCAGGAAGCATAATCACATAACTAGGCCCCTCTGTTGCCAATCTAAACCAACTCCCCACCCCCAATAAAATCCATATTTTTCAAAAGCTATTAATGATTTGTTAATAATTTTCGCCCTAATTTTGAAACATACGTGCATGGCTGTGCTAAAATGGTTACATTAAAGTAAGTGCAGCTGCTTTAGCACAGTTGTGATCTGCTTTGAGCATGGCCAACCCCCTTTTATGCTGCTATTCTTCCAGCCGAACAAAGTATTTTTGTACGTCGCTTTACTTGGGCTCTAATAATGGCTTTGTCATGTCCCTTCCTTTGCACTAGAACCCACAACTCATGTTTTTCATTCAAGTGCGACAATAAATCACATGTAACTTACTTTAAAGTTGTACCTGACAATATTCTGAGGAGCATGGGGATTGTTGGCTGTAAGGACACGTGTAAATTCTTCTTTTAATTCCTGTCAAACAAAACACAGACATAAATATTATTCCAGGTCACAAGTTCAAAAATGGGGAACTAGTAGCAAAAAACTACTCCAAAATGTGAATACCATAATTTAACATATCAGTCAGTAAAATCAGTTTATCGTGGAAGAAAACTGCATTTCGTCAAGCAAAAACAATACTAAAGAATTTACCCCAATTTTGAACCTCTATGGCCATCTGCTTTGATCATTTCCCTTAAATTAAGTTTAGCTCTATTTCGGGTAGCACTCCTGCTGTCACCAGAGCATAGTTGGCAATTTATGGAAAACACAGTGCTGTCAGTCTAGTACCACTGACCACAAAGGGTGGAATGCTCTCCCAGAGCAAGTAGTGGAGGTACAATTTTAAGAAGACATGGGATAAGCACAAAGTATCCTTAGATGCAAAGAAGTAAAGAGACAGTGGAAGCATTATCTAGCAACATCACAGGCCATAGGGCTAACAGGGTTGGTCATGGCCCATATACAAGGACAGGAGAGAAGGATACACTTCACTGGGCCACAGAAATCCAGAGATCCCAGCCCAGAGTGCAAATCTAACACTATGAAGAAAAAAAAAACTAAGGCTAAATTCTATAACATGCTTGAGAATTCTTATGCAAAGTCATGTATGACCTATGTGGTGTCCAAGTTGTGAGATGTCTGGAACCAATCAACAGCAGAACAAGAGCATTCTCAAGAGTAGCTGTCCAGCGCAGAGCCCTTCTGTAGAACAAAGAGTGTGTGCTTGTACAGTTAATTCTAGGACTTGTACTCTGAGGGATGTATGCATATGTGACAAAAACTACAAGTCCCAGAATCCCTTGTACATAAAGAGAGGGGAGGGACAAAGCACCATAAAACCAGGGAGGGCCGTTGACCCCAGATTCCCAGGATAGTGGGATCAGTGTTGCTGGTAGGATTTGCAGTTCCAAAAGTGAGTAATGAGTTAGGCATGGTGGTCTACAGATGGTACAGAGAAAAAGTAAAACATGGATAGGAAATAGGTCCTAGAAAGAAAGAACATTTCTTCTCTCTCTCACACACGCATACACACACCTCACATCTGGCTATAAATACAAATCAGGCAGCCAAATGCAAAAGAAGATAAAAGAAAGAGAAAGAATATTGTTGCGTCTGATCTCAGACGGCTTCGCCCGACATGCCTCACCTCTATTTCAGCCTTCTCCACCAGCCTCGGGAGAATGGCATCCGTAGCGTCTCCTTGCCGCACCCTCCAGCGTCCCCGGAGCGGCTCTGGCGCGGCTTCCCGCCATGTTGACCTGAGGCCTTCTAGGGCATGCGCGCACGCCTCACGTCTTGTAGAAGTGTTGGCGCAAACCTCTGGGGCATCCCCCTTGAGTGACGTGACTGCTTCCAACTACAAAAGTTTGCCCATTTGCTGACTCTCGCTGAGTTAGCAACAGATTGGATTCGTTCCGGTCTGAAGCTGCTCTGCTGCTTCTGCTGCTGCTGGAAGCTATCTTCACCTTCCGGGTTTCTACTAACTTGGGTACCCGCTCTTCGGGGGCCCTTTGCTTATTTCCGGGTGCCTATCCTGAATCCAGGTACTCGCTCTTCGAGGGTCTGTGTGTCTATCCTGGTGCCTGCTACCAAATCTTCTACCTGCTGGAACACCGCCTATCAGTTACAGAGAGTGAGTACTACTTCTCCCAGTATGTTCATCTACAGCTCCTCATTGTCTGTCTGCCCTATACCACCATTGTGGAACGGGACCCCCTCTGCTGAGGATCACAGACTGTTGCTACCTATCCTCTCTCTACTGCTTATTGGGAACTCTATCTACTCAGCTACAAGGGAGTGTGTAATAACATCTGTCAGTCTGTCTCTCCTACAGCATCTCACTGGATACCTGCATCGGGACCTTACACCACCATTGTGGGACGGGTCTCCTCCACCGAGGGTCACAGACTGTTGCTATCTAATCCACTCTCTACTGCCACCTCTGGTGAACCATACAAACTGCATAATAAAGATATATTCCCTGTGTTTGTGCATCTGAGTCTAGCCTGGTGCTACAGTTCCCTATGGGGCTCCTCCCCGTGGGAGTCACTATCACTGTTGAGAATCCACCAAAAACCTCGATATCATAACAAATATTTTCTTACTGTAAATGGAGTTCTTCATAGATAGCAAGATGAATTAGCCATGACATATGGGTGACATCATCCAATGGTGCCAAATAGATCTCTCAATAAAATTTTACTACTGAGCATGAATGAGAAGCTCCCACATGCACACTGCCCCATCAGCCCTTCATTCAATAATAGAGATTGTAGAGACAAATAGTTGAGAAACCTTATAATGTGGTTGAGCCCTCTTGCAGTCCAGTGAGTGGATGGCCTTTTTCCCTTTATGTACATGAGATCTTGGAAAGAATGTGGGTAAAGCAATAGCTTGATTCAAGTTAAAGCAGAAAAGAGTTTAGGCAGAGACAGGATGAGAATAGAAACTGTGAAAAAAATGTAGGTACAGAGAGTATGAAACCAATTTTTGTAGCTCGCTGATTCTTCTAGCTGAAGTGATAGCAACTAAGAATACCACTTTCCATGTAAAATACTTAAAGGAACATGACTAATGGCATAAGTTGCTTCACAAACAGCGGTCACATATGCCACAAGCTCTTTATGAACTTCGATACCAGAGGATGCATGGAGTTCAGCTTTCCATCCACTTGAGGGTAGTAAGCAGCAATGGCATTAAAATGCACTTTTAAGAGACAATCTAGGGAAACCTAAAGAGGAGAGCAAGAACTTGTACTGAAGTAGATCTTTTGGAACACAGTTGAATGGATTCAGGCAGCCTGTGTAAAACGCTTCCATTTAAAGCCATATGCTCTTCTGGTAGACAGTTTCCTGGCCAAAATTACAATGTCTTCAACCTCCTTAGAAAGTGACTATGAGGACACTATCGAGCACTCAACTTCCATGCCATTAAGCTGAAGGAGGGGAGGCTCAAATGACATAGATGACCGTTCTCTTGAGTTAGTAGAGCCAGGACAGTTTCCAGAGGGATCAGTGGACCAACTAATGACTAATGAAAAGTGAGGTATGAGAACTACACTTTTCTGGGCCAAGCTGGAGCAATGAGGAATAAGACCTGCCTAGTCTTTGAATACCTGCTACATAATCCCTGCTACCAACAGAAGTGAGGAAAAGGCATACAGCAGATCTACATCCCACTTGAGCAGAAAAGTGTCAGGAGTGGACTTGATCTTGTTTTGAAAAATGGAGAATTTTTTTTCCCTGTTGCTTTCTGATGCAAACAAATCTATTGAAAGATGACTCCAGATGATGAATAGTCTGTTTGCCACACCTTGGTCCATAGCATTCATGGAGATGAAAAATCCTGCTGAAGTGATCCAGTTGGAGATACTGTGAAGGTAAGTTGCTTGAAGAAAAGCTCCGTGGCTGAGCGTCCACTCATGAATTCTCACAGATTCCTGGCAGAGGGTTCAGGAATCCATGCCCCCCTTGTTTGATCATGTAGAACATTGCAACTTTGATATCGGTATGAATCAGAATTCTCTTTCTCTGAAGAAGATGCGAGAATACTCTCAACATATGTAGAATAACTCATAGCTCTAAGAGGTTAATTTGGAATAGACGTTCCAACAGGGTCATTCATCAAAGTGCATTATGGCGTTAATGCCCTCGATAACACGATAACACTATAACACATGCGATATTTATCGCAGTGCAAATGCAAATTTGGCAAATTCATTCAAAGGGTGGGATTGGAGAGGGGTTTGGGCAGGATTAATGAAAATGAGGGGCATTATCGCACCGTGTGATAGTGTACTGCACGCTAGAAATAACTACATCTTTTTTGCAGGTGTTAAGCTGTGCGATATGCCCAAAACACTGTAACGCAATTTGCGATAAATATTGCAAATTCCATTTTGAGCATTATTGGGCATGGGAGAGAGGAGAGGGGGAGAGGAGAGGAGTGGAGTGGAGCAGAGAAAGAAAGAGAGAGAGAGCCTCTGGGGTGAAGCACATAATAGTCAAATATATATACTGCTATAGGAGGGCCAGCTAGTAACTCGAGGTGAGGTTTTGGTGCTGGTCTAGGGTTTAGGAGGCAGTTTTACAAGCAGAGTGAGTCGTACAAACAGCACAGTACATATCAGTGAAGATTTGACATCATTTGGACAGAGGAAAGTCACACAAAGATGAGATTTCTACAATGTTCTCTCGCTCTAGTTTGATGGACTCTCTACGAGGGTACTATCAAGCTGGTGTAAAAAAACAGGTATTATGTGGACAAGAGGTAACATTCCATAAACCACCACTTAGAAATGAACATGGAACTGTCCGGTGTCCACATAACACCTGGTTTTTACACCAGATAGCAAAATATCTAAAACAGGGCATTTTCCTAATGCTGCTTTCTTTTCATTATCTGTACTAAAATGTATTTGATGTCTGAAGCCTAACTACAGCAGTACTAGGTTCTTCTGTTAGAATCTGTAAAGATGTCTCTTGACTTTTCATATTAGTTTTATTCATGTCTATTCCTTGATTCTGTTGTACTCTATTTCTCACTTCAGTCTTCCTGTTGCTGGTTATTTTCTCATTTCTACAGTTGCGAGCTATGTGTCCCGGTTATTACTAGGTCTGGTATAATCTAGCAATAACCATTCTGAGGTAGCATTCCATAAACCACCACTTAGAAATGAACTGGGAGAGCTAATATGTTATAAGTTTTAGGAACCGGGACACATAGCTCGCAACTGTAGAAGTGAGAAAATAACTAGTAACAGGCAGACTGAAGTGAGAAATAGAGTGCAACAGAATCAAGGAATAGTCATGATTTTGTCATCCCTTATGTCTTTAAACATTCCCTCTGGATCTATTAAGCAATCCTCGTCTCTATTTAATGCCCTCATTAATTTTTGTTGAAATGCATACCCAAAACTTCTTAATGTTTCTCCTGGTTGTGCCTTCTTTTGTAAAACTCTTCCAACCTGACACTAACTATGGTCCATAGCACAAGGGAGAGGCGGAGTAAATAGCACACACATATAGGGAAAATCACAACAAGCAAATGTGTGGCATATGAAATAAACTGGACAATAATAGTATAACCGACAAACAGTTATTTATTTTACATTTGCACAAAACCTCGTGCAAGATATTTTAGTATAGATTTAACAATGGTGTACAAGCGACAGAGCCTCGACACGGCCGTGTTTTGCCTCCAGCTGCGTCAAGGGGACCGAAGTTTGTCAAAGTCTGACCAGATAGCGTTATGAGGAAATTCAAGTTATTTAAATTGGCTCAAGGCTCAAAGCTCAGACTGCTGATGACATCGCGGCTAAGGTGAGTGAATAGACCCCAGAAAGGGAGTTAACATGCTTTGCGAAAGCGTCGGGAAAATTGCAGAAATGAAAAACTTTTGCAGAAGTAAAAATCTTTTCCCGCTGGTCGCCGAATCAGGCAACTACTCTCCTGTGGGTTTTGTGCATCCGAAATCATGTGGGCTGAAAGACTGTGTTATATACTTGCAAATTTCTTTAAGAAGAGCTGATCCGGCTTAATCCAGATGAATGTATTCTTCACCGCTGGTACGCTGGTAAGCAATGTGGCTGACGCTGGTACATTGCGGTGAAGAATACATTCATCTGGATTAAGCCGGATCGGCTTAATCCAGTATATAACACAGTCTTTCAGCCCGCATGATTTCGGATGCACAAAACCCACAGGAGAGTAGTTGCCTGATTCAGCGACCAGCGGGAAAAGATTTTCACTCCTGCAAAAGCTTTTCATTTCTGCAATTTTCCCGACGCTTTCGCAAAGCATGTTAACCCCCTTTCTGGGGTCTATTCACTCACCTTAGCCGTGATGTCATCAGCAGTCTGAGCTTTGAGCCTTGAGCCAATTTAAATAACTTGAATTTCCTCATAACGCTATCTGGTCAGACTTTGACAAACTTCGGTCCCCTTGACGCAGCTGGAGGCAAAACACGGCCGTGTCGGGGCTCTGTCGCTTGTACACCATTGTTAAATCTATACTAAAATATCTTGCACGAGGTTTTGTGCAAATGTAAAATAAATAACTGTTTGTCGGTTATACTATTATTGTCCAGTTTATTTCATATGCCACACATTTGCTTGTTGTGACTAACTACTGTCCAACCAGAGTCAGTCACATTGCTTAACTGGCTAACTCTGAATATTGGAATTAGCCACATAACTTAGGCCATTCCACACACCCCCAGAATGCCCTCTTCTTATCCAGCTAAATTCTAGGCTGTTAATTAGTTATCTGGCTAGAATTTAGCCAGATAAGGGATAAATATAGTGGGATAAGTCATTAAGACGGATAACTATTATGTTATCCATCTAAATGGATTTTAAATATCGACCTCTAGTTCTTCAATTCATCTGGCAACTTATTCCATAAATATGGTCAAGCAAAATAAAATACTCTCCCCCTTGATTCTGTAAGACACACCTACCTCACAGTAGGTTTTGTGAAGAATATCTCAAAGAATGCATTGGCTGAGATAATTTCAACAATTAATTAAAACAGTGGGGCACAAGACCATGTATGCCTTATAAACAAGCAGAATAATCTTAAATTTGATTCACCAACTGATTAGCAGCATGTAAATTCTCGCAGTGCTATCCTCTCACCAGCAGGGGCCCTCAATGGGCTATAGTTCTTCTGCTGAGTCCACCAAGCCCAATGGCTTAGAGGTCCGGCTGGCAGCCATGTTCTCAGCACTGTCTCATCATATAAGCCTTCCCCCTCCCCGAATTCCTCACCTTTGCTTGGAGTCTCCTGCACTTTGTTTTGTGGCCATCTTAATCCTATTGTTTGCTTTGTCTTTGTTCTATATTTGGCCCTATTATTATTGTCCTTCTTGTTCTGTGTTTGTTTTGATTTGTTGGTCTTGGTCTGTTTGCCCGAGATATTGGCCCTAGTTTAGTGGCCTTCTATTTTGCTAAGTCCTGTTTTTTTGTTTTGTTCTTGGCCCTAGTTTAGTGGTTTTCTAATCTTATCTGTTTGTCTATCTTGTGGTGCACTTCTTGTTTTGTGTTTCTTTTGTAGACACCCTTTTGTTTCCGATTTTGTTTTCTGCAGCCAGTTCTGCCCCAGTGGGTGTCCTTCCATACCTGCCTTTGCTGTGCGCTTCTTGTTAAGTCCTGCTGGTCACCAGAACCTGAGAGTTCAATCCAAGGCAGAACCACCTTTTGTGCCCAACCAGTCTAGTCTCATAGAAACCTGCTGCAACTGGATCCTGCCCAACTCCTGCACTAGGGGCTACCTGTTACCGACACCCCGTGCCCTGACATAGACAGTGCAACTTAAACAACACTGGGGTAATGTGATCATAAAACCGGGTACTAGAAATAACATGAGTTGCCGTATTCTATAATACCTGTAAAGCTTTAAGGGTAGTCTGAGGAAGGCCAATATACAAGACATTTCAGTAATCAAGAGCTGAAATAACTAAAGTATGAAACACAAACTTTAGGTCAGGCTCAGAAAGAAAAGGCTTCAATTGACACAAGAATCATGGCTTATAGAATGCCAATTTTACCTCATTCTTAATCTATAGATGTTCTGAAGAGACTTACAGAAAAACAAAACAAAGAGTAGTGCTATGCTAACTGATTCATGATTGATACCCAAGCTTATGGCCTAAACTGATAAATCACTTTTTTGATGGATAGACACTGTTATTCAGTTTCCTGACTTTTGAAGAAATGCAGAAGTTAAAGAGAATTCCAAAAGATGTTTGAGGGCCTATGATTCCTGAATTTCTTCTCAATGTAAGATTTTCAGTATAGAACAGATACCAAGAGATTGGCTTGCTTGAAGTCCTACTCAAGCATTGTATTGTTTTCAATGTCAATTGCTTTTTTGAAGGGAGAAAGAACAAAGTAGTATGCAGGCAAAACGTGTCATAAGTTATATAATTAACCTTCTGAACATGAAAAGAGCATAGAACATACAATTTGTCACTTCCATGGGAAGGAATTACATTCACTGACAGATAGACATGGAGTTAAGAACGTGTTATGGTTATTGATGTTTGGGTGGATCCTTGGGACACTGTGGCAGCTGACCACGCCCACGGGGGGCAGTCCCATGAGGGACCACAGTGTCAGGCTAAACTCCGGACAGACAAACACAGATTTTGAATCTTTTATTAAACAGTATATGGAACCACCAGAGGTGGCAGTAGTGAGTAGTGATGATAGAGCCCGGCTGGGCGCATCTCTTACAGAATGCTGGAAACAAATCCTCTGTAAGCAGTGCTGTAGTGGAAAGAGACTGAGAGTTAAGAGCACACAGTAGAATTAGCATTCAGAGTCCCAAGTAGAATAGGAGAGCTCTGAGACAGTGAGAGCAGGCCCTCGAGGAGCGAGTACCTGGTCCCTTAGAGCAGAGAGACTCGGTAGCGTTGTACTCACTAGCAGTAGCAGACATTCCACTAGACGAGAGGTCTGGCACTGGAGCAGAGGGCAGGCCCTCGAGGAGCGAGTATCTGATTCTGGTGAAGCTGTACTGTAGAGAGAGATGTTTCTGTACTCGCAGATGGTGACTGTAGTTAGTTCTTCCAAGTAAAAAGTAGAAGTTGCAGGCAGCGACACAGGAAACATGGGCCCTCGAGGAACGAGTACCAGTTTCCTGATAACACCTGAAAGAAGCAGAGAGGCCCCCGAGGAGCAGGTACCCCGTTAGTGACCCCGAAGGGTAGTAAGAGTTCCAGTTAGAGCTGGAGTGGCAGAGTAGCTTAGGAACGGAGAGCGAATCCCATCCGTACGATTCCTGTTGCTAACTCAACGAGCTAGCAAATGCAGTAGGCAGATATACCCTGGAGTCATGACGTCAGAACAGGGGGATGTCCCTGAGGTTCACACCAACATGGAAATAAAAATGAGGGCGGCGTGCGTGCGCTCCCTAGAGGTATCTTGAAGGAGCATGGCAGGAGGCAGCATCAAAGCCGGTCCAGGGACACCGGAGAGGTCAGCAAACAGACGCAGTGGCGGCCATCAGTCCAAGGTGAGCAGGAGGAGCCGCAAGTAGAGAGAGGTAGGCGGAGCGAAGTCGTCAAAGACCGACGGGCGTAACAGAAAGATATTCAAAATCAAATATTAAGAGAAACAAAAAGAAGGAAAGAAATATTGAAAAGATTGTTGGATGTGTTACGGTCTGGGTGTGGATCCTTGGGCCGACCGGCAGGATGAGACGGTCGGAAGGCAGACACACTCAGCGAGGGATGGATCTTCACCTGGAAACCCGTGACCCCACCAGAGGAGCTGTTAAGGCCCGGGTCGCTAGGACTTAGGTGGCTTCGCCCTGGAAGTCCGAGGTCCCCCCAGGAGGAGCCCGTAGGGACCCGGACCGCTGGGACTTAGGAGAGACACTGGCGTGAAGGAAAACCTGGAGCGGACTGGGGTCAGGACTGGCAGCAGAAGACGGGGACGAGGAGGCGTACCGGAGTCTGGGCAGGCAGCAGGAAGCGGATCCGTGAGACGAACCAAGGTCAGGACAGGCAGCAAACAGGCAGAATCGTGAGACAAACCAGGATCAGGACAGGCAGCAATCAGGCAGAGTCGTGAGACAAACCAAGATCAGGACAGGCAGCAATCAGGCAGAATCGTGAGACAAACCAAGATCAGGAACTCAGGAACAGCAACTAACTCTCTCCAAAGAGTGACCATGTTGCAAGGCAAAGCTGAGGAGCCAGGTGCCGGTTTAAATAGTCTGCCGGCGTCTGACGTCAAGAGAGGGGCGGTTCAGCACTTCCGGGTGCTGGACCTACAAAGGCTGGCTCTTTGCGCGCGCGTTCCCCAGCAGGGGGAGGGGCCGAATACAGGACGCGACGGCGTCTCCACGAGGGAGACGCCACTGCCATGCGGCCCGGAAGGCCTCTTGCCACGCGGCTCGGGGTGCGGTCGGGGAGCCCGGAGGCCAGGTAAGGACCCGGTCGCTGCGCAGGCGACTGGGGTCGCAACAGTATGTTATCTTATATCTTGCCAAGACAAACCAAACATCATTACTTACCACCCCTTATCATTTTTCAGAAAATTGTTATAAATCAATATCAACCTAATAAAAAAAACATATATAGTACCAATAAGATCATTCTTGAAAGGGTGAAAAAGCAATGTAAGGCTACACTTAAACTGGCACTACGTTTTAATCATTATTGGCATTAAACATAAGAACATAAAAACATAAGAACATGCTATACTGGGTCAGACCAAGGGTCCATCAAGCCCAGCATCCTGTTTCCAACAGTGGCCATCCAGGCCATAAGAACCTGGCAAGTACCCAATAACTAAGTCTATTCCATGTTACCATTGCTGCAACAATGTGCTGGTGAAACTTGCAAAACGAAATTGGCTGTGTGTATTATGTTAGCAAATATCTGTTCACCATCATGACAATAAAGTTTTTATGTCCAAGCATTTGATTTTTAAAATTGCACATAGTAGTATCTTGTCTCTAAAAAAGTCCCCATTATTGTAATCATAGAAATTTAATATCCAGAAAAGTATTAATGAGTATTATAGCAAGTTATGTATCCCCTTATATTTTGCTTCAGGAGTTTTAGCATTTCAAGGAAATAATATTCTAATAGGTGACCTACATAATGGCAATTTTCTTGGAACTCTCAAATTAACAGCTCATTATGACAGCACTACTTGTGGCCATTCAGACAAAGTTAAAAAGAAGCAGAGGGCAAAACTATTCAAGAACAGGCTCATTATCTCTCATGGATCAGTCAGAATGAGTTTATTGAATTATGTGATGAGTGCACTGACAGCCATCCTTGCAGAGAGAGAAAAGGCCATTCATTCATTATTTATATCATTTATATTCCTCTATCACAGGGGTCAGTAACCTTTTTGGCTGAGAGAGCCATAAACGCCACATATTTTAAAATGTAATTCCATGAGAGCCATACAATATGTTTAAAACTAAATACAAGTAAATGTGTGCATTTTATGTAAGATCACACTTTTAAAGTACAATAAGTCTCTGAAAATATTACACCAGGCCTTAAGACACCAATACATCTCCTATTAGGAAAACGGACCAAGTCAGGCTGCTATAGAGTCCTACACAGAAACTACACGCCAGCAGAAAACCTCACCTGAATCACGTGCTGACCCTCACCTAACATAGAATAAAGAAACCAAAACGCATAACAAGAAGCATGCAGAAAAAACTGAATTGGAAACTGCAACAAGCCAGAGTCTCTGTATGCAGTGTAACAAAGGAAAAAAGAGACATCACCCATCCTTATAAAACAAATCAAGAAATATAAAATCATCAGCAGTAAAACTGTACTAACAAAAAGAACATATTTCAAAACAGCTGATGAGTGGAATATCCAATAATTAAAAACTCATATAAAACATTTCCAGATACCAACAAAATATTTCAAAATAGCAGACACAAAGACCCAGTAATGAAAAATAATAAGGATACAAAAACCTTTTTGCTCTGCATACCTGGGAACGTTTGATATCCAGGTGTCCTGAGATTGTTCTGAATTAGCAGGAGGTGGGGTGGTTTGCTTGGAACTTTCTTCTCTCTCAGTCACATACCAGCGCTCTCTCTCACACTGGCTCTCAATGACACACCTATACACACATGCTCTCAGTACTCACATATACACGTTTTTTTCTCTCACTTATATAGGCTCTTAATTACACATTTACACACATGCTGTCTATCTTTTCATGCTTACACACACACACAGGCTTTCAATCACATAAATACATGCTGTCTTTTTCTCTAACACACAGACTCTCATTCACATGCTTACAAACATGTCCTCTCTTTCTCTCATTTACACACAGGCTCTCAATCACATACTCACATGCTCCCTCACCTAAATCAGCTCTCAATCACACACAGACACACATGGTCTCTCTCTCTCATTTAAACACAGGCTCTCAATCACATACTCACATGCTCCATCACCTAAACCAGCTCTCAATCACACACAGACACACATGATCTCTCTCTTACTTATACACACAGGCTCTTAATCATACATACACATGATTTCTCTCACACACAAAGGATCTCAATCATACACACATACTCTTTCACACAAACAGGTTTTCAATCACAAACTTACACATACAGGTTCCCAATCATAAACTTACATTCATGCTCTCTCTCTCTCACAGGCAGGCTCTCAATCACAGACATACTCTCTTTCACATGTACAGGCTCTCAATCATTCACATACATGCAATCTCTCACTCTCACACACACACGCCCCCCCCCCCCCCCCCCGCGGCCCGGAAGAGGAAGTGGGGAGGAGGGAGAGTGAATGAGCGAGCAGTGTTTGCTCGCTCATTCACTCTCCCCCACCCCGGGAACTCGCGGCAGCAGCAGCCTCCTCCCAACGCTAACCTCTTCATTTTCAGCCCTCGCGGAGGCGGAGTCCCATCGGCCGCGGTTGAAGCTCTTCATTTTCCTCCGAGCCGCGCTGCAGTCTTTTCTTCGGGCCGATGCCGAGCGCACTAGCGTGGCCTCTTCTTGCCGCGCAGGCACCCGATTCTCTCCACTTCCTCTTCCGGGCCGCGGGGGGGGGGCGGGAAGAAAGAGAGCACGCCGGTGCCGCTGACTCCAGCTGTCCTGCCGCATTCCTCCCGGGCGGAGGAGGACCGGGGAGCAGCTGGGTCAGCGGGAAAGTGTGGCGACTGTCTGCGAGCCAGATGCAGCCCTCAAAAGAGCCATATCTGGCTCGCGAGCCATGGGTTCCCGACCCCTGCTCTATCATATGTGGTGCTACTGCTGATGTCTCTCACCAAAAACACCACATGCTCATATTCTGATTTGTAGGTCCCAATAAAGATACCGATACATTTAACATTAAAGAAAGGTATCTGAGTTTATCAACTTTGATTTAAAAAGTAGAGAACAGATAGCTGAAATGCTAATTGATAACTTGAAAAGTCTTAAAATTCCTCTTAATGACTGTATAGATCAAGGATTTGATAATGGCTCTGATAAGCAAGGGGAAAACAAGATGTTCTTGCTTGCATGATGTCCAAAAATAAACTTGCCATGTATTCTCTTTGTGCTTTGCATGCACTAAATCATGCACTGAAACATTGACATTTTTTTTGTTGTTGGCTGTATACAGCAACGTTTTGTGTTTTTCAGTGCTTCAACGGCAGGGGAGAAGAAAAACTGATACTTCACGCATATCCAGCATAGCTCCCTGCTTCAACGGCAGGGGAGAAGAAAAAAGGATTCGCACTCACAAAGCGGGGAGTAGCTGGCTTGTTACGGCGGTTACTACCCCAAACCAAATAAGCCTGATACTTCACTTTCAATGCATTTCCAGCATAGCTCTCTGCTTTAACAGCAGGGGAGAAGAAAAACTGATACTTCACGCATATCCAGCATAGCTCTCTGCTTCAACGGCAGGGGAGAAGAAAAACTGATACTACACACATATCCAGCATAGCTCCCTGCTTCAACGGCAGGGGAGAAGAAAAACAACCAATAAGGGCTGAATAACACAGTCTGGGTAAAACAAATAAGCATGGGTGTAGCTTGCTTATTGCGGCGGTTACTTCCCCTACTACCCCTAACTAATCAAGCTAGATATTTCACTTGGTTGCAGCTCCATCACTGCTCTCTACATTAATGGTGGGGGTGGAAGGGAAATAGAACCAAAGAGCTAAGAGAAACAGATAAGTATGAGAAAAAATGTGAAGCTTGCTGGGCAGACTGGATGGGCCGTTTGGTCTTCTTCTGCCGTCATTTCTATGTTTCTATGTTTCTATGTAACCCTATGAGGTGGATGATTAAAACAAACAAGATACACCAACATATTGTATGTAAAGCATTGATAAGGAAGGCAAAGAGATAATTCGCAAAGAAGCTTCCCATGAACGCAAAAGCACATAATAACAACTTTTTCAGGTACATTGGAAGCCAAATGCCAATGATGGAGTAAGTTGGACCATTAAGTGATTGAGGGATAAAAGGGTCACAAAGGGAAGACAAGGCCATAGTGGAGAAACTAAATGAATTCTTTGCTTCAATCTTTACTAAGGAAAATATAAGGGAGATACCCATCAAGAAGTATAAAGCATTTCCCTAATCTTAATAGAATTTTCTAATTACTGAGGTCCATCATACCTGAAAACAACAGTCAGTGAATCACCTAGAGGTTTCTATATTATAATAGTCTAAAAAAGTATGTTGTTGCACTTGCAATTAAAAATATTTAATATGAATAGCACATTATGGAAGATACCCATGTCAGAAATGATATTTAAAGGCAACAATTCAGAGGAACTGAAACAAATCTTAGTGAACTTGGAAACTGTTACAGGGCAGATTGACAAACTAAAGAGTAGCAAATTACCTGAACCAGATGGTAATCATCCTAGTACTGATAAAACTGAAAAATGAAACTGTAGATCTATAATAAATAATTTATAAACTATTACTAAATTGGCTATGGTACCTGAAGTTTGGAAGGCAGCCAATGTAACATCAGTTTTTTAAAAGGGTTCTGGGTTGTTCCAGGAAACTACAGACTGGTAAGCCTGACTTTAATGCTGGGCAAAATGGTTGAAACTATTATAAAGAACAAAATTACTGAAAATATACAATAGATAGTCATAGCTTAAAGAGACAAAGCAAACATGAATTTAGCCAAGGGAAAGCAGAGTTGCTTACCCATAACAGGTATTTTCCTAGGACAGCAGGATGTTAGTCCTCACATGTGGATGACATCATCAGATGAAGCCCAGCATGAAAAACTTCTGTCAAAGTTTCTAGAACTTTGACTAAGCACACTGAGCATGCCCAGCATGCCACTATCCACAAATCCACGCGGGGTACCTCTTCAATCTCGTAATATAGAATTATGAACAAAAATAAAATAACAAACAGAGGAGAAACCCAACTCCGCGGGGTGGCGGGCAGATTTCCTGAGGAATGCTCCCTTATACACATGGGACACACAGCACTTAACTAGGTTGTAATGGGCACAACAAACTAGTGCTGGTGGCAACAGAGGGAGTCATCCTGAACCAGAACAAAAGGCCTGAGAGAGGAAGAGTTGGGTTTAATTACTGAAAAGGTTTCGCAGGACCAACTGACCGAAATGGCTGTCATGTTGATCTTATCAGTAGCGTGAAGCAAAGGTGTAGAGGGAACTCCATGTTGCAGCTTTGCAAATCTCATCCACGGGGACCCCTTGTAAGTGGGCCACTGAGGCTGCCATGGCTTGAATGGAATGAGCCTTGACATGGCCTCCCAGCTTTAGGCCTGCCTGCATGTAGCAGAAAGATATGCAGTCCGCTAGCCAGTTGGACAAGCTCTGCTTGGATACAGCAATTCCCAATCTATTTTTATCGAAAGAAAGGAAGAATTGTGTGGATTGTCTGTGGCCTGCTGTTCGCTCCAGGTAGAAGGCAAAGGCCCTTTTGCAATCTAGACTGTGCAGAGTGCATTTGCCCCAGTGTAAATGAGGCTTAGGAAGGAAGGTTGGCAGGACGACTGATTAATGTGGAAATCAGTCACCACCTTCAGTAGGAACTTAGGGTGCATGTGTAGGACCACCTGGTCGTAAAAAAAACTTCATGTAGAATGGATAGGACACTAGAGCCTGAAGTTCACTGACTCTGCATGTTACCAAGAAAAGGACCTTCCAGATCAGATACTTTAGGTCACAAGTGTGTAGAGGCTCGAATGGAGCCTTCATCAGATTGTCCAAGACCATGTTGAGGTCCCAAGAAACCACAGGGGGTCTCAGGGGAGGTTTCAACTGGAGTAAACCTCACATGAAATGGCCCACAATAGGCTGTACTGAAATAAGAGAAGCATCCACCCCTTGGTGGAAGGCCCCAATCACACTGAGATGTACTCTCACAGAGGTGACCTTCAAGCCAGCCTCCGAGAGGTGCAGCAGGTAATCTAACACCTTAGAGGTGGAACACAAGAAGGGGTTCAACCCCTGGCTGACAAACCACACTGACAAACTCCTCCACTTCAAGCAGATGTTACATGTGCCGCCCACGGCAGACATGCGGCACGGCCCCCTCACCTTTCTTCTTCAGTTCTAGCTTCTGGCTCCTCCTCATTGGCGGCAGTGGGCCGTCAGCTCTGTCCTCGGGCCTCCCCTGGTACCTCCGTTCCTGCTATAGCTCCCAGCATCCCTGGTCCCACTGCCTGTGTGGCCCACAGAGAGAGGCTGCCTCTCGTGCCGCACCCCTCCCTAGGCGCGCACACGCGCATCGCTAATGTTTAAGTAGGGACCACGGCGGAAAATTGGCCCCGGCACCAAATGATGTCAACACGACTACAGTATATAAGCTTAGGCTCCGCTCCCTAGTGTCGCCTTTGCAACCGGTCTCCTCACTGGTCAAGTACGCGTTGCCTTCAGAGATTCGTCTCACTTCCTGTGTTCCTGTTCCTCATTGTTCCTGGTTCTAGTCTCCTTGCTTCCATCCCTGCTTCGTCCCGAGGATTGACTACACGGACTTTGACTTTGCATTGCCTGACTTTACCATTGACTTACTCTCTTCAAGCCCCGACCTCTGCATTGCCTGACTTCGCCATTGACTCTCTACAAGCCTGGACCTCTGCATTGCCTGACTTCACCATTGACTCTCTCCAAGCTCGGACTTCTGCATTACCTGACTTCGCCATTGACTCTCTCCAAACCTGGACCTCTGCATTGCCATACTATGTCATTGACAATCTCCATGATCAGACCTCAGCCTTGCTTGCCACTGCCTTCGGATTACCGCCAACTCTGTCTCAAGCCTGTTCCTTGACGCCTCTTCAGCTTACTCCCTGGACGTGGTTTATTCAGGCTTCAGCCTACTCTTGCTCGAGCACCCCCTGTCTGCTCCTGTTCCTTTGGTGCTTGGGTTTCCAGGACACTACCTCGTCCAGAGTGAGACTGTACCATCTCTTACCTTCTGTCTCTGGGCTGAACCACTCTTATCTTGAGGCCCACCTAAGTCCTGCTGGCCCCGGCACCCAAAGGCTCAACCTGCAGGGAACGAGGGCTGGTATAGGTGAAGCTCCAGTGGCCTCTGTCTATCAGCCCACTCCACCTGCCGACGGTGGGGACTGTGGGGACCCGGGTTGCATCAACCCCACCTCGGCCCAAGGGTCCACCTCCAATGCAACAGGTTGCAAAGGCCATGGAATCGGTGGAGCTGCGTACTCTCCAGGCCATTTTTGGTCTGGCATCCAAGGTACAAGACAGCAGCAGTTTCTTGAGGCATTGGCCTCCTCCATTGAGCGTCTTCATGCCCAGCTTGATGCCCTCACCAGCAATCCGGTATCTGTGCCAGCTCCTTCTCCTCCACAGCCATCTTTGTCAACACCTCGAGCCCGTTGAGACCGTGCCCTCCTAGCTAGAGGGTAGTATTTCCTTGGGCAGTAAAATGGGCGTCGAGGCAGAGCCTCGACGGGCAGTAAAATGGGCGTCGAGGCTCTGCCTCGAGGATTTTTTACCCGAAGACTGTGGGTCCGAGGTGCTAGCTGAGAGATGCTGCAGGATCTCATGATGATCTTTCAGCTGTGCTACAACCTCCTTAATCTTGTCTCCGTAGAGATTCTTCCCAGTACAAGATAAGTCAGCAATATGGTCTTGCACGTCCGGTCACAGATCAGAGGCCCGTAGCCAGGCCATACGAAAATCACCGATGCCCACTGCAGCTCGTCTTGCCGCTGTCTCAAAGACATCATATGCGAACCTAACTTTATGTTTGTTGCATTCCAATCCCTGCTGTGAAACTTTCAGGACGTCCTTCAGGAGTTCTTGAGGGAGGTGGTTTTCCAATTCCTGGACCTGTTTCCAGAGGTTCCTGGAATACTGGCTCATATATGATTGATAGCAGGTAATGCGAGCTGCCAACATAGAGCCCTGGAAAACCTTGCGGCCCAAGGCATCTAGGGTTTGTGCTCATGGCCTGGAGGAGCTGAGGCATGGGTATGGGACCTCTTAACTTTCTTGAGGGCGGACTCTACTACCACAGATTGGTGTGGGAGGTGGCATTGCTCAAAACCCGTAGTTGGCTGCACAAGATACACTGCAACGGTCTTCCAGGTTACCGAGGAACCAAGATTGGGTGCTCCCAGAGCCAGACAACCAAATGCTTGAATATATCATTGACCGGAACCGCAACCACTTCCTTAGGAGCATCCACGAACTGAAGGATCTCCAGCATCTTGTGTCTGGGAGTCTTCCTCAATCAGAAGCTGGAAGGGCACTGACTCTGCCATAACTCGTACAAAGACTGAGAATAATAAGTCCTCCAGAAGGGAGCAGCGTCTCTCCTCTGGAGGAGAGGATTTAGAAGGCAGGTCCTTGGAGTCCTCTGAGGAAGAGATGGAAGGTTCATCCTGCCTTGGGTCATAAGGGATGTCATCTTCACTCAGATTGCCTAGCGACTCCAGTGGGGAAGCCCGAAATGTGATCCTGGGCTGGGGCGCCAGGGGCACTGAGAGCCCCAAGAGCACCAGAGGCACTGTCAGCACTCGAGGCATCAATGGTGTCGATACACCTGGCAACTCAGGGCATGGCTGCTGCGGAATTGGCTGTGGAAGAAGAACCACCAGCGCTGATGGCCCTCCTTTGTCTGAGGAATCAGCAATGGGGATAGTCTCCGATTGCTGCCTCACCGATGCCTCCCGTGGCAGCGGGGGCTCTCGAGGCATAGGCACGAGTTGCGTTGGCAGTGCACCACAGAGCAGATCCAACCGCTCCAGCAATGGTGCCAGCATGGACGGTGCAGGTTCCAGTGGCGACAGAAGCCCCGAGAGGGCTGGTGGCTCGATGCCTTGTAGGACTCATCCTACGCCAACCGCACTCTGCACTCCAACTCCTCCTCGCATGCTGTTGATAATAGTACAGCTTGAGGAGGAGAAGGTGTAACTTGGTTTCCCTCAGAGTTCTGAGGGAGACCGGCGCCCAGCACTGAAACCAGCAGGGACTGCTTTGGGCCCTCGGCCTCGACGGTTGTCGATGCCTCACTGGTACAGGGCCACTTTGGTGGCATCTTGGACGATGCCGGCGCCTTTCCGAGCTTGGAGCCATGGGAGGAAGGTGACCGATGATGGTGCTTCCTCGACTTCTCACATGAGCAGATATTCTTTTGCTGATTTCATTCTCACCTTCAGTTTTTGCAATATTAGAGGATTCTATAGATGCTTTTTACTTTCTGATCAAATTTAATCTTTAAAGGAAAGGAGTGGCCTGAAATCAGCATCAAAAGCAACTTGGAATACTCATTGCAAACTACTTACTGTGCCAAAGTGTTATGGGATTTGCAGATAGTTTTCCTTTGCAAGGCTCTGTTTGCCATCAGTACACTGATCAAGAAGATTCTTGAGTGTAGGGCAATACTGCAATTCGAAACTGAAGCTCACAAAGAACAAAGACCAAAAGGCCTGTCTTGCATCAAGCTGCTGATCTTGATGTAGATGATCGAGATTTTTGTGGTCAGTGTAGAATGTAACAGCATTGGGCTCTTTTGAGTAGGTGATGCCATTCCTCAAGAGCTAATTTGACAGTTAAATGCTCTCGATATCTGATACTGTAGTTCACTCAGCTGGAGAAAATGTCTTAGAAAAGAAGGCACCTTGAAGGCAGTCGAAGGGTTCCGTTATCAGAGGTGATGGATACAAGTCTTTCTTTGTGATGTCATTTAGACTGCACTAGTCTATGTATGGCCTGAGGGAGTCATCTTTCTTTGCAATGAAGAAAAACATGGCTCCTGCCAAAGAAGAAGAGAGGCGGATAAACCCATGTTCCAGATTTTCCCAAATATAATCGGACATGGCCTGAGTCTCAGGAGAAGACAGGATATAAATCCGTCCACGTGGGGGCATGGCAACTGGAATGAGTTCAATGCCACAGTTGTAAAGGCAGTGCGGTGGCAAAGTTTCAGGCTTTTTCTTTGAAAAGATGTCTTGATAGTCCGCATAGTCAGGGGAAGATTGAGAAGTGAAGTAGCCTCAGTCATAGGTTAAGGAGGCTCTATAGGTTCCAAGCAGGAAGCCTTGCTCTTGCAGCTCCATTCAGATGAGTTGAAGGGTGGCCCTGTCGAATTGCGGTTGATGTCACTAGGATAAATAGCCCAGGAGATCACAGGCAAACTGAGTTTTTCAGGATGTAGGAGACTGGTGCTTAAGGTCACGGGTACCATAGTCAGAGTAATTTGGCCTGGAAGAGGGTCTCCATTGACAGAAGAAATTATTAATGGTAAGTTTATCCAGACTGTGGGAATTAAGAGAATCTGCAGAATCTACAAAAGCCTACATAGTAAAGCAAATGGAACCCAACTCCAGGGTCACGGGAATCAGTAGTTGGGGAGCTGGAATGGTAAGGCCTAGGGTCATCTCCCCGCAAAACTCTAGGTATTGAGGTTTTCTGGCCTCAGTGGACATTGGGCCAAAAGGTGGCCCTGAGTGACACAGTAGAGGCAAAGGCCCTGCTGCAGGGGAAAATCTCTCCTCTGGAACAAAGTGGGAATGCCCCAATTTCATGAGCTCTTCAGGAAGGGGAGAGAGTGGGTTCTGAATCCGAGGTGCCAATGCAACACTCCTTCATGCTGGATGGGCCTCCTGAGCCCTCTGTTGTAGCTGACAGTCAATTTTTCCAGTAAGGACTATAAGTTACTCTAGGGAGGTAGGGAGGTCTTGGGCAGCAAGCTTGTCTTTAATCTTAGGCAAGAGGCCATCGAGAAATATTGTGATCAAGCTGTCTTCTTGCCACTTTAGCTCAGTAGCCAGTGTTCAAAAGTCTATGACATACTCTGCCAGAGTTCTGGAGCCTTGCAGAGATGTAGCAGCTCAGACATCATGGTGGCTGAGTGACCAGGCTCCTCAAAAACTAGCCTGAACTGCTCCGTGAACTGTTGAAAGTTCAGCAGAAGGGGGTCTCCTCATTCCCAGAGGGGAGATGCCCAGACTAAGGCTGAGCTGTTCAACAGAGATAGTATATATGTGGGTTTTGTCTAATCCTCAGGGAATAAGGAAACTTGCAGTTGAAAGTGCATGTGGCACTGATTTAGAAATTCCTGACATTGCTTGGGGTCTTCGGCATACCAGAGTGGAGCTGGTAACTGTGGTATCAGATGAGTAGTGAGTACAATAGGTGGCAGTACTGGTGCAGGTGCGGATGGCATTGCAGGATTAGTCAAAGCATTCAGGCAGGTAGATAGCTGATCCATGGATGTGGCCAGAAGCTCCAAGGTTTGTTGCTGATCGTGCAGCCTGTGAGCGAGACCCAGAATGGCCTGCAAGGAAGTCAAGTCTGCCAGATCCATGGCTTCAGCAACCTGTTGCACTAGTGGACCCTCGAGCTGAGGCAGGATTGGTGCAACCACCGTCAGCAGGCAGACTCAGGCAAAGCACAGGTCCAGCTGAAGCTTTGCCTACACAATCCTTGTTCTCCTTGGATTGAGTCTTTGGGTACCAGGGCCGGCAAGTGGAGGCCTCTGCTGATAGCTGTTATTGTTTGAAAGGTTTTGGGTGGATCCTTGGACACTGTGGCAGCTGACCATGCCCAGGGGGGAAGTCCCATGAGGGGCCACAGGTCAAGCTCAGCTTAGGACACATAACACAGATAGATCTTTTATTAACAGTATTGAGGAGCCACCAGAGGTGGTGGTAGTGAACAGAGATGAAGCCCAGCTGGGCTTGTAGTCACTCAGGACTCTGGAACAGCGATCCCACAATGGTAGCGAAGAGAAACTGAGATAGTGAGTACAATGAAGTATGCAGAGTTCTGGAATAGAGCCTCGTTGGCTGAGTACTCACACAGCGGTTTCTCTTGGTAGGAATCAAAGGAGCTGAAGTAAAGGCAGGCCCTCGAGGAGCGAGTACCTGGTTCCAGGGAACGGCTCTGAGAGAAGTAGATGATAACTCACTGATGGTGTAGGCAGCAGTATCTTCCAAGCAGAAGTGACATCCAGGCAGCGAGTCCGGGAACATGGGCTAGCGAGTACCGGTTCCAGACAGCGACCTGAAACAGAAGAGAGAGGCCCCCGAGGAGCGGGTACCCCAAATAGAGTACATCCAATAATGGAGAGGCAGAGTACGTAGGTACGGAGAGCGAATCCCATCCATAAGGAGTTCACGAGTACGAATACCTGACCCCCTTGCTAACTCGATTAGCTAGCAGTAGTGTAGGCTTTTTGTGTCCGAGATGCGTGAAATCATCACAGGGAGACGCCCCTGAGGTTCGCGCCAAAGAAAGTATTTGAAGCAGGGCCGCACGGCACGTGCACCCTAAGGCAGCTGGATAGCATGGCGGGAGGCAGCGCCCAAGCCGGACCGGGGACGCCGGATAGGACGGCAGGCAGACGCTGAGGCAGCCAAACGTCCATCAACCGTGGGAGGAGTCGCCAGAGACTCACATGTATGATTTTTTACCCACCGGTGAGAAGTTGTACATGTGCACCGGTGAGAAGTTGTACATGTGCATGCGATGCAAAGAGCTCCTGGCTCTCAGAGAACAAATCCGATCTCTGGAGGCTAGAGTGGCAGACCTGGAGGAGCTGAGGCACACAGAGAGGTATATAGATGAGACCTTCAGGGACATAGTAGTCAAGTCCCAACTTCAGACTGGCAGCCCTGGTACTGCCTTGGAGGAAGAAGCTCTCATGATGGGAGAGCACCAACCAGGTGCAGCAGGAAAGGATCCTGTAGCAAGGACCTGCTCTCCAGGTGATGCATTGTCCTTTCGCACTGAGGATATCTCCCCAAGGCCTACTGCACAGGAGGGAAGGGTTAGGTCGGCCGTCATAGTTGGTGATTCAATTATTAGGAATGTAAATAGCTGGGTGGCTGGTGGGTGTGAGGATCGCCAGGTAACATGCCTACCTGGTGCGAAGGGGGCGGACCTCACGCATCAGCTAGATAGGATTTTAGACAGTGCTGGGGAGGAGCTGGCTGTCGTGGTACATGTGGGCACCAACGACATAGGAAAATGTGGGGGGCTGGTTCTGGAAGCCAAATTTAGGCTCTTAGATAGAAAGCTTAAATCCAGAACCTCCAGGGTAGCATTCTCTGAAATGCTCCCTGTTCCACGCGCACGTCACAAGAGGCAGGCAGAGCTCCGGAGTCTCAATGCGTGAATGAGACGATGGTGCAAGGAAGAGGGATGCAGTTTTGTCAGGAACTGGGGAACCTTTTGGGGAAGGGGGAGTCTCTTCCTAAGGGATGGGCTCCACCTTAACCAGGGTGGAACCAGACTGCTGGCACTAACCTTTAAAAAGGAGATAGAGCAGTTTTTAAACTAGAACAAAGGGGAAAGCCGACAGTCGCTCAGCAGTGCATGGTTCAGAGAGAGGTATCTTTAAAGGATACTAATGATGCATTAGAATTAGGGCATCCCGACAGTGAGGTTCCAATAATTAGAAAAGTAATCCAAGTGCCTGTAACTAAAAACTCACCTAAGCTAAAAAATTCTAACTTATCCCTATCAGTTAAAAAGCAGAATGAAAATACAAATAAAAAACAAACTTTGAAATGTTTGTATGCGAATGCCAGAAGTCTAAGAAGTAAGATGGGAGAATTAGAATGTATAGCAGTGAATGATGACATAGACTTAATTGGCATCTCAGAGACATGGTGGAAAGAGGATAACCAATGGGACAGTGCTTTACCGGGGTACAAATTATATCGCAATGACAGAGAGGAGCACTCGGGAGGAGGTGTAGCGCTTTATGTCCAGGATGGCATAGAGTCCAACAGGATAGACATCCTGCATGAGACTAAATACAAAATTGAATCTTTATGGGTAGAAATCCTTTGTGTGTCGGGGAAGACTATAGTGATAGGGGTATACTACCATCCACCTGGTCAAGATGGTGAGACGGACAGTGAAATGCTAAGAGAAATTAGGGAAGCTAACCAAATTGGTAGTGCAGTAATAATGGGAGACTTCAATTACCCCAGTATTGACTGGGTAAATGTATCATCGGGACACGCTAGAGAGATAACGTTCCTGGATGGAATAAATGATAGCTTTATGGAGCAATTGGTTCAGGAACCGACAAGACAAGGAGCAATTTTAGATCTAATTCTCAGTGGAGAACAGGATTTGGTGAGAGAGGTAATGGTGGTGGGGCCGCTTGGCAATAGTGATCATAATATGATCAAATTTGATTTAATGACTGGAAGAGGAACAGTGTGCAAATCCAAGGCTCTCGTGCTACACTTTCAAAAGGGAAACTTTGATAAAATGAGAAAAATTGTTAGAAAAAAACTGAAAGGAGCAGCTACAAAAGTAAAAAATGTCCAAGATGCGTGGTCATTGCTAAAAAATACCATTCTAGAAGCACAGTCCAGATGTGTTCCACACATTAAGAAAGGTGGAAAGAAGGCAAAAAGATTACCGGCATGGTTAAAAGGGGAGGTGAAAGAAGCTATTTTAGCCAAAAGATCTTCATTCAAAAATTGGAAGAAGGATCCAACAGAAGAAAATAGGATAAAGCATAAACGTTGGCAAGTTAAATGTAAGACATTGATAAGACAGGCTAAGAGAGAATTTGAAAAGAAGTTGGCTGTAGAGGCAAAAACTCACAGTAAAAACTTTTTTAAATATATCCGAAGCAGAAAGCCTGTGAGAGAGTCAGTTGGACCGTTAGATGATCGAGGGGTTAAAGGGGCACTTAGAGAAGATAAGGCCATCGCGGAAAGATTAAATGATTTCTTTGCTTCGGTGTTTCCTGAAGTGGATGTTGGGGAGGTACCCGTAATGGAGAAGGTTTTCATGGGTAATGATTCAGATGGACTGAATCAAATCACGGTGAACCTAGAAGATGTGGTAGGCCTGATTGACAAACTGAAGAGTAGTAAATCACCTGGAGTGGATGGTATACACCCCAGAGTTCTGAAGGAACTAAAAAATGAAATTTCAGACCTATTAGTAAAAATTTGTAACTTATCATGAAAATCATCCATTGTATCTGAAGACTGGAGGATAGCAAATGTAACCCCAATATTTAAAAAGGGCTCCAGGGGCGATCCGGGAAACTACAGACCGGTTAGCCTGACTTCAGTGCCAGGAAAAATAGTGGAATGTGTTCTAAACATCAAAATCACAGAACATATAGAAAGACATGGTTTAATGGAACAAAGTCAGCATAGCTTTACCCAGGGCAAGTCTTGCCTCACAAATCTGCTTCACTTTTTTGAAGGAGTTAATAAACATGTGGATAAAGGTGAACCGGTAGATATAGTACACTTGAATTTTCAGAAGGCGTTTGACAAAGTTCCTCATGAGAGGCTTCTAGGAAAAGTAAAAAGTCATGGGATAGGTGGCGATGTCCTTTCGTGGATTGCAAACTGGCTAAAAGACATGAACAGAGAGTAGGATTAAATGGACAATTTTCTCAGTGGAAAGGAGTGGACAGTGGAGTGCCTCAGGGATCTGTATTGGGACCCTTACTTTTCAATATATTTATAAATGATCTGGAAAGAAATACGATGAGTGAGATAATCAAATTTGCAGATGACACAAAATTGTTCAGAGTAGTTAAATCACAAGCAGATTGTGATAAATTGCAGGAAGACCTTGTGAGACTGGAAAATTGGGCATCCAAATGGCAGATGAAATTTAATGTGGATAAGTGCAAGGTGATGCATATAGGGAAAAATAACCCATGCTATAATTACACAATGTTGGGTTCCATATTAGGTGCTACAACCCAAGAAAGAGATCTAGGTGTCATAGTGGATAACACATTGAAATCGTCGGTTCAGTGTGCTGCGCCAGTCAAAAAAGCAAACAGAATGTTGGGAATTATTAGAAAGGGAATGGTGAATAAAACGGAAAATGTCATAATGCCTCTGTATCGCTCCATGGTGAGACCGCACCTTGAACACTGTGTACAATTCTGGGCGCCGAATCTCAAAAAAGATATAATTGCGATGGAGAAGGTACAGAGAAGGGCTACCAAAATGATAAGGGGAATGGAACAACTCCCCTATGAGGAAAGACTAAAGAGGTTAGGACTTTTCAGCTTGGAGAAGAGACGACTGAGGGGGGATATGATAGAGATGTTTAAAATCATGAGAGGTCTAGAACGGGTAGATGTGAATCTGTTATTTACTCTTTTTGATCGTAGAAAGACTAGGGGCACTCCATGAAGTTAGCATGGGGCACATTTAAAACTAAGCGGAGAAAGTTCTTTTTTACTCAACGCACAATTAAACTCTGGAATTTGTTGCCAGAGGATGTGGTTAGTGCAGTTAGTATAGCTGTGTTTAAAAAAGGATTGGATAAGTCCATTACCTGCTATTAAGTTCACTTAGGGCCGTATTTTAAATGCTCTGCGCGCGTAAATCCGGCCGGATTTACGCGCGCAGGGCCCTCGCGCGCCGGCGCGCCTATTTTGCATAGGCCACCGGCGCGCGCACAGCCCCGGGATGCGTGTAAGTCCCGGGGCTTCGTAAAAGGGGCAAGTAGGGGGCGTTGCACCGGCCCGGGGGCGTAAATCTGGCAACAAAGGTAGGGGGGGTTTAGATAGGGCCGGGGGGGGGGGGTTAGATAGGGGAAGGGAGGGGAAGGTGGGGGGAGGGCGAAGGAACTTTCCCTCCGAGGCCGCTCCGATTTCAGAGTGGCCTCGGAGGGAACAGGCAACGCGCGCCGGGCTCGGCGCGCGCAGGTTGCACAAATGTGCACCCCCTAGCATGCGCCGTCCCCGGATTTTATAAGATACGCGCGTATCTTATAAAATCCAATGTACTTTTGTTCACGCCTGGTGCGAGAACAAAAGTACGCGCTCGCGCAAAATTATAAAATCTACCCCACAGAGAATAGCCACTGCCGTTAGCAATGGTAACATGGAATAGACTTAGTTTTGGGGTAATTGCCAGGTTCTTATGGCCTGGATTGGCCACTGTTGAAAACAGGATGCTGGGCTTGATGGACCCTTGGTCTGACCCAGTATGGCATCTTCTTATGTTCTTATGTTCTTAGATATAAGGAGGGCATAGCGGAGACATCGGGCAGCGACAGTCGTAACAGTACCTCCCTTCAAAGGGTGGTCTCCTCTGCGGATACCAGGTTTAGGTTTTGAAGGATATGCGAGATGAAATTGACGGATCATCTCTTTATCAAGGATGTTAGCCTGAGGCTCCAAGAGTTTTCTTCGGGGCGAAAATCCTCCCAAGAAAGGAGATATTCAAGTGTTTTGCTTCGTCTTCGGACATCAATAATCTCTTTGACCTTGAATTCTAGGTCATCTTCTGTGTTGATGGCAGGTGGTTCCTGAGTCTTGGAAGAGAATTCACTGAGTATGAGAGGTTTCAAGAGTGAAACGTGAAAAGCGTTGTGGATGTTTAGTCCGGGTGGTAACTTCAGACTGTAGGAGATGTTGCCTAGATGTCGGCGGATTGGAAATGGTTCAACGTAGCGAGGAGCGAACTAAGTGGAGGGTAACTTGAGTCTGAGATGTTTGGTAGATAACCAGACTTTGTCACTGGGTTTGAGAATGAGAATGGTGAGCATCATAGAACTTCTTAGCGCGGTCACTCACTTTAACTAGCATGTCTTTCGTATGAGTCCACAGGTTATGGATTTCAAAAGCAGAGGATTGAACTGCCGGGGACATCACTGAGAGCTTCAGTGGAAGTGGCGGTGTTGGAGAGCGTCCATATACCACTTCAAAAGGTGTTGATCCAGTTGATGTTGCTGGATGAGAGTTGATGGCAAATTCAGCCCAAGGTAACAGTTCGGTCCAGTTAAGAACATAAGAACATAAGAAATTGGGTAAATCCATGTTGGATAAATCCATGTTGACTGTGTTGGGTAAATCCATGTTGACTGTGTTCCATTAAACCATGTCTTTCTATATGCTCTACGATTTTGATCTTGAGAATAGTTTCTACTATTTTTCCCGGCACTGAAGTCAGGCTCACTGGTCTATAGTTACCCGGATCATCCCTGGAGCCTTTTTTAAATATTGGGGTTTCATTAGCCACTCTCCAGTCTTCAGGTACAATGGATGATTTTAATGATAGGTTACAAATTTTAACTAATAGATCAGAAATTTCATTTTTGAGTTCCTTCTGATGGCAACTCACGTAGGCTTGAATGAACTGCTTTAAGGTCTATTCATCCGGTCTGTTTGGCTATTTGATTGCGGATGATAGGCTGAAGTGTGTTCTAGAGAGATGTCGAATAGCTTGCACAAGGCCCTCCAGAATCTTGCCGTGAATTGAGATCCTCTGTCTGAGACAATGTGTCTTGGTAGGCTGTGAAGGCGAAAAATTTGCGATATGAAGAGCTTCGCAAGCTCCAAGGCTGAAGGTAAGCCAAGCAGCGCCATGAAATGGGCCATCTTGCTGAAGGGATCGACTGTTACCCAGATGGTATTCATTCCTCCAGAAGGGGGTAAATCAACTACAAAATCAGTAGCAATGTGTGACCAGGGCTGTTCTGGAACTGGCAGTGGTTGCAGCAATCCCCACGGTTGGCCAGAAGCAGGCTTGTGTTTGGCACAGTTGGTACAGGATACCACGTAGGATAGGGTATCCTTCTTGATAGTAGGCCACCAATTAAAACTTCTGGATCTTGAGCAGGGTACAGCGTTGACCAGGATGGCCAGCCAGCTTGGAATCGTGCGCCCAAAAGAGCACTTTCTTCCTGAAGTGTTTAGGCACGATGGTCTTACCAGCGGGCACAGAATGTGTAGTCGCCAAGATGACTTTCTTCGGGTCAATTATGTGCTGAGGTTCTTCAGGCACATCCTCCGAGAGAAAGGAATGTGACAAGGCATCAGCTCTGGTATTTCTGTCTCCGGGGCGATATTTAAGCACATAGTCAAAACGATTGAAAAATAAGGACCATCTAACTTGTCTGTGGTTAAGACGTTGTGCATGGCGGAGATACTCTAGATTTTTGTGGTCCGTGAATACTGTTATTTGATGTTGAGCACCTTCGAGCCAAGGCCGCCATTCCTCGAATGCAAGCTTTATTGCCAAGAGTTCTTTATCGCAGATCCCATAGTTCTTCTCTGCCGGGGAGAAATGTCATGAGAAGAAAGAGCAGGGACGTAAAGCTTTAGAGTCTCCAGTCTGGCTCAATACAGCCCCCACGCCGACATCTGAAGCATCAACTTCTACGATAAAGGGCTTGTTAGGGTCAGGATGCCGCAAGCATGGTTCTGTGGAAAAGGCAGTCTTTAATTTCTCAAATGCGGAAATGGCCTCCGCAGACCATTTTGAAGCGTTGGCACCCTTGCGGGTCATTGTGGTCAAGGGTACTGTTAAAGAAGAGTAGTTCTTTATAAAGCTTCTATAATAGTTGGTAAACCCCAGGAATCATCTCAGGGCCTTCAGGCTGGTAGGTTGGGACCAATTTTTGATACACTCGAGCTTTTGAGGGTCCATCTGGAAGCCATCTTTAGACACGATATAGCCAAGAAAAGGCACTGAGTCTTTATGAAATTCGCACTTGGAGAGTTTGGCGTAGAGCCGGTGTTCACGGAGTCAGCGTAGTACTTGCTTGACATCCTCTAGATTAGTGGGCAAATCCTGAAAAAATATCAGAATATCATCCAGGTATTCCACGACACTCTTGTACAGCAGGTCCCGCAGGATGTCGTTCATCATGTTCTGAAATATAGCGGGTGCGTTGCACAGGCCGAAGGGCATAACTAAGTACTCAAAATGGCTGTCTCATAAGAACATAAGAACATAAGAAAATGCCATACTGGGTCAGACTAAGGGTCCATCAAGCCCAGCATCCTGTTTCCAACAGTGGCCAATCCAGGCCATAAGAACCTGGCAAGTACCCAAAAACTAAGGGGCGGATTTTCAGAGCCCTGCTTGCCTAAATCCGCCCAAAACCGGGCGGATTTAGGCGAGCAGGGCCCTGCGCGCCGGTGAGCCTATTTTATATAGGCCTACCGGTGCGCGCAGAGCCCCGGGACTCGCGTAAGTCCCGGGGTTTTCGAGGGGGGCGTGTCGGGGGCGGGCCCGAACCGCGCGGCGTTTTCGGGGCGTGTCGGGAGCGTTCCGGGGGCGGGCCCGGGGGCGTGGCTGCGGCCCAGGGGCGTGGCCGCGCCCTCCGGACCCGCCCCCAGATCGCATCCCGGTGCGCTAGCGGCCCGCTGGCGCGCGGGGATTTACGTCTCCCTCCGGGAGGCGTAAATCCCCCAACAAAGGTAAGGGGGGGGTTTAGACAGGGCCGGGCGGGTGGGTTAGGTAGGGGAAGGGAGGGGAAGGTGAGGGGAGGGCAAAGGAAAGTTCCCTCCGAGGCCGCTCCGATTTCGGAGCGGCCTCGGAGGGAACGGGGGTAGGCTGCGCGGCTCGGCGCGCGCCGGCTATACGAAATCGATAGCCTTGCGCGTGCCGATCCAGGATTTTAGCGGATACGCACGGCTCCGCGCGTATCTACTAAAATCCGGCGTACTTTTGTTTGCGCCTGGAGCGCCAACAAAAGTACGCCAACGCGCCTTGTTTGAAAATCTACCCCTCAGTCTATTCCATGTAACCATTGCTAATGGCAGTGGCTATTCTCTAAGTGAACTTAATAGCAGGTAATGGACTTCTCCTCCAAGAACTTATCCAATCCTTTTTTAAACACAGCTATACTAAGTGCACGAACCACATTCTCTGGCAACAAATTCCAGAGTTTGAAGGCTGTTGAAGGCTGTTTTCCATTCGTCGCCACTACGAATGCGAACTAAGTTGTAGGCCCCCTTCAGGTCAAGTTTTGAGAATATTTTAGCCCCCTGAAGCCGGTCAAACAGCTCTGAGACTAAAGGCAGGGAGTAGCGGTCTTTAATCATGATCTCATTCAGACCTCGGTAATCAATACAAGGACGAAGGGTACCGTCCTTCTTCCCCACAAAGAAGAATCCTGCGCCAGCTGGAGACTTCGATGGTCTAATAAACCCCTTCTGTAAATTCTCCTCGATGTATTTGGACATCGCCTTGTTCTCAATCGCTGAGAGTGGATAGACATGTCCTTTAGGAGATTCAGTATTGGGTTTCAGTCTTATGGCACAGTAATAAGACCTATGCGGAGGAAGGATGTCAGCAGCTTCTATGGAAAACACATCACTAAAAGATGCGTATTGGGGCGGCAGTCCTGGCATCGCTGGACGGCAGGCAGATGCCGTGGCACCCATACGTCCATCAACCGCGGGAGGAGTCGCCAGAGAGGTAAGGAGGGCGGAGTGGAGACGTCGGGCAGTGACAGTCGTAACAATAGCGAAGATGGTCGTCCAAGGATAACAGGGTTGAAGCAGATGGAGATCAAATGAATCAAAGTTCCAGGCGATGGGCAGGGGCAGGCAGCAGTCAGGCATCTCCAGTGGCAGGCAGTAGTCAGTGGCAGGCAGTGGTCAAGTATATCCAACATTAGGCTGAGGTCAAACCGAGTATACATCCAAAAGGAAAGAAGGGACGGATAGGCAGGGTAGGTTGGGCAAGGAGAAACAGAGGCAGGCATTTAGAAATGAAGACAAAGTTGATAGTGAAGACAAGACATTGGAACTGAAGATAGGGCACTTAAGACAAGATGCTGGAGCAACACGCTCTACTCCAGGATTAGGGGGACCTGTTGAAGTGATAAGGGCAGAAGCAGGTGAGCCCTTTATAGAGCTTTGGTAGTGTATCATCATCCAGTGCTGTGGGATCTTCCCACCATTGGCCCCTTAAATTAATATAGGTTGGGCATGTGCACATCTAGGGAGAGATGCGTCAGCTAGGCCGGCAACGGTGTCTTGCCATGTTAAAGCATGGCAGGCTGCCACACAGAGCCCATTCAGAGCATCAGGAGCAGGGAGGATGAGCCCGACCAGAGAGGTGAGTAGCCCATCAACCGTCAAACATAACAGATAAAGAGTAGAATAGATATTGGGGAGGGATGGTTGAGAGATATTACCAACATATATGCACTCAATCAAAATCAACATGCTTTTTTCTGATCATTTATCCTTTTCAGCAGCTTTCACTGTTGATTTTATTCTAATGGGAGAAATGTTAATTTTTCCTGATAATTTAGGAGACAAAACAGGCTTATCATTTGTGAAGAAGAGAGCTATGGATCACCTATTTCAAAACACTCTCTGTGCTATGTATGGGGATAGATAATATCACTTGTTTTTCAAGGCTGCATGGCATGGACTCTGGGTTTGATCCATTTTTGATCAATCCATGGTGAGGAGATATCTTTCAGGTTGTGACGGGGAAAATATTATCTAACTAGGTCAAACTCACAGTTTGTTTTGTCCTGCCAAAAAATTGATTTATTCCTTCCAAAGCATGGATGTTAAAAAGGATGCTCTACTTTGTGGGGGAGTTCATAGTACAATTAGAGATTACTAAGCAAGGAATGACAATGCAGATGACTTGATCTAGACCCTGTGGATGCTTTGAAGTTTGTATTGAAATAAAACTGAAGACATTAGCCTCTAGCAGAAAGAAGTTGTTCCAAGCACAGAAAATCTTTCTGGGTACAGAATTAAATATTTAAGAAAACTAACAAAAGAGACAAATTATTAAGGACCATATTAATATGCTTCTGGTGGAAATAGCTGATAAACTTCTTAGAATAAATAAACCTTTTATGAAAAAGGTAATAAAGCAAATAAATTGTTGGTTTATCAGATTAGGCACTGGCAAGTACAGAACATTATTTCAACTACAGTGAATGACTACAATGAGATGGCTTGTTCCCTGATTTTACCGCTGAGCCTTTCACAGAGTATTATGATACACTGAAACTCTGCTAATCTCAAAGAAAAGTGGAAGCTTTTCTGATATATTTACATCTCTCACTATTATCTTGAGATATGGCTGATGCAATAGAATTACCTATTTCATTCACAGTTTGAAGAGATCTGGAAATTATTACCTAATTATAAGTACTGACATCTTCTCTATTGAGTTTTATAAAATGATTTACAATGACTCTCTCATTATGTCATTTGAGATTTAATGATGTCAAAGATTCCAGGATATTACTCGATTCTTTATAGGGGAAGCTATGACCATACTCCTCAAAAAGGATAAGGAGACTACTGACACAAGTTCCTATATGCCGGTCCAACATTATGGAACTCCATTCCCCCGGATCTTAGAATGGAACCCAACATTTCAACATTCAAGATAAGACTCAAAACGTGGCTGTTCACGCAGGCCTTTCCTAACTCCAACCCCATCTAATCTCCCTTCACACAACAAGCTCCGCTAGTATTAGCGTTAACAGCCACCTTTCAAAATGTTATTTATACTTATATTTTACTATCTAATCTTCATTTCCCTTCTCATTCCAAGTTATTGTTTTCCCTTGTTTTATGTAACTGCTTTTCTGCACTTTTGTTAAATGGTAAAGTTTCACCCCTGTTTCTTGTGAACCAGCATGATGGGACCACCGTCTTGAATGTTGGTATATAAAAAACTTAAATAAATAAATAAATAAAAAAAAAAATAAATATGCCTATTAGCTGATAAATAATGATTCAAACATCTTTTTCAAGAAAAGTCCTAGTTACATAAGTGAATGACAATAAAGAGAAGCATCTTATATTGTAATATCAGAACAGTGTTTCTCAAACGGTATGCCATATCATACTGGAGTACCATCAGACCTAATCAGGTGGGCCATGGAAAAGTCACCACAGCTTGATGCTCAGATCTAGATGGGCATCTGGACTCTGTTCTCAGCACCTTAAATAAATAAGAATTGCCACGCTGGGTCAGCCCAAGGTCCATTTAGCTCAGCATCCTGTGATCAACAGTGGCCTATCCAGGTTTCAAGTACCTGGCAGATCCCATAAAGTAGATCTAATTCCTGTTACTCACTCCCAGGGATAGCAATAGCTTTCTTTTCCTCCAGGAATGTCTCCAAACCTCTTTTAAACTCTGCTTTGCTAGTTGCCTTGATCATCTTGCAACAATAAGTAACATCTTCAGTGGCTCTTATATATGTAGGAGCTCTTTCTTGAGCACATATATAGTCAAGTATGTCTCTCCTTCCAAGCTATAACATGAGCCCGGCATGTGGGAATTAATAAACAGAACTGGGGAAACGGATAACCAGGCGCCTTTCATGTAGCATACACATTACTCACAGCATCTCCTCTTCTCCCTGTTCCTGAATTTCCTCCTTTAAGTTCTTCCAGCTTATGTCATATCCCCAGGCTGAGTAAGATGAGAAAGCATTCACTGGGTACTAGATATGGCTCACTCTGAATAATGGGAGCAGCAACAGTGGAGGAGGTCTATCAAGCAAGGCAACTAACCGAGCCAGCTGCTTGCACCACATGGATTTCTGCTTTCTCTTGCATAGAAAGGAAGCTGGAGACTGTTCACAGCAAGGAAAAGGGGATGTGGGATAGAGAGAGAAGTCCATGCTTGGTGAGCTGCTGAGGGTAATACAGAACATAGAAACATGATAGCAGGAAAAGTCTGAATGGCCTATCTAGTCTGCCCATCCACCCTACGTACGAAAAGGCAACACTGCAAATATTACACCAGGCCTTAAAACACCAAAACACCTCCTATTAGGTAAACAGAAAAGCAAGTTTGCTACCTACGGTGTTTCCGTAGATAGCAGGATGAATTAGCCATGCTGTCTGGGGAGCATCGCGACTGGATCAGTAGGCGGTGAGGTTCCTGGGCGATTGCTGTTTTACCTCAGTCTCTTGTAACAAAGCGAAAAGTAGATGGAAAATAGATTCTGTTAATGTGTAGACTGTCTAGGGAGGTGGGCCGGGAACACAGAGGCTAATTCATCCTGCTATCTACGGAAACACCGTTTACGGTAAGCAAACTTGCTTTTTCCCGGCGATAGCAGGCTGAATTAGCCATGCTGTCTGGGAGTCCCAAGCTCCTGGGTGGTGTCCAGGAATTTTGTTCTTTAGGTCAGGACACTACCCTTTAACCAAAAAAGATAGCCAGTCTTATTTAGGTGCAATGGTTGACAGGATTGCCAAACCCATGGCTGCATCAGAAGAGCTCTGCTGTTCTAGTCAGTAGTGTGATGTGAAAGTGTGAAGAGAAGACCAAGTTGCCGCTTTGCAAATGTCTATCAGCAGAACGTTTCAGAAATGTGCAACCAACATTGCTGTTGCTCTAATTTAGTGTGCTTTTGGTCTTGTATCCAATGGCATGTTGTGCTTATTGTAGCAAAACGTTATACATTGGGACAACCAACTGGACAGAGTTCTCTTGGAGACAGGTTGATTCGGAGAACTTGGATTGAAGGAGAGAAACAGCTGAGATGGTCTGGATTCAGAATGTGTTCTTTGTTTGTAATAAGCCAGCACTCTCTTACAGTCCAAGGAATGGAGAAGTTTATCTCTGTCATTCGCATGAGGCTTAGGCTTGAAGATTGGAAGAGTAATGTACTGGTTGATGTGAAAGACTGATACCACTTTAGGAAGGAAGATAGGATGAGGCCTAAGTGGGACTTTATTATGAAAGAATTCTAAGTAAGGGAGTAATGAACCAAGGCTTGAAGTTCATTTACTCTCCTTGCTGATGTTACAGCCACCAAGAATATTGTTTTCCAAGTAAGGTATTTGACATAATAGGATTCTAGAGGTTCAAAAGGAGGTAACGTTAATTGTTCCAGGACGATATTGAGATTCCATGGTATAGGCGGTTTCATGACTGGTGATTTAAGATGCAATTTGCCACGCATGAACCTGGAGATTAAAGGGTGGTTGGAAATGGATAGTCTGTTATGAGCATGATGGAAAGCTGCAATGGCACTGACATGCACCTGAACTGAAGTATATGCCAGACTAGCTACGAAAAGAGTGTGGAGGTACTCCAGGAGATGTGTTACTGTTGTAGAGTAAGGGTCTAGACTTTTTGGTCTGCACCATTCTGAGTAACGATGCCATTTCCCGGCATAGTTACGCCTGGTGGACGGTTTTCTGGATGCAATGAGAACATCCTCAAGTTGAGATGGAAGTCCTATATGGTTTAGTACGTGCTATTCAACCTCCATGCCGTCAGATGGAGGGATTGATGCATCAGATGAAGAAGGGATCCCCCCTCCTGAGTTAACAGTTGGGGATGGTTTGCCAGCAGAATTGGTGGGCAAATGGATAGTCGCATGAAATACGCATACCATGGTTGCCTTGGCTAAGCTATGAGAATCATGTCTGCTGCATCTCTGATGCATTTTTGTATTGTTTTGGATATTAGTGGAATGGGAGGGTAAGCGTAGAGTAGACCCTCCATCCTTGGGATGAGGAAAGCATCTGGAGCGTAACGCAGTTTGCTTGGGTAGATGGAACGCAAGATTTGATAAGAAAAGTAACGGTGGTGGGGCCACTTGGCAACAGTGATCATAACATGATCAAATTTAAACTAATAACTGGAAGGGGGACAATAAGTAAATCTGCAGCTCTAACACTAAATTTTAAAAAGGGAAATTTTGATAAAATGAGGAAAATAGAAAAAAACTGAAAGGTGCAGCTGCAAAGGTTAAAAGTGTTCAATAGGCTTGGACATTGTTTAAAAATACAATCCTAGAGGCGCAGTCCATATGTATTCCGTGCATTAAGAAAGGTGGAAGGAAGGCAAAACGATTACCGTCATGGTTAAAAGGTGAGGTGAAAGAGGCTATTTTAGCTAAAAAAAATCCTTCAAAAATTGGAAGAAGGATACATCTGAGAAAATAGGATAAAACATAAGCATTGTCAAGGTAAGTGTAAAACATTGATAAGACAGGCGAAGAGAGAATTTGAAATTAAGTTGGCCATAGAAGCAAAAACTCATAATAAAAACTTTTTTAAATATATCCAAAGCAAGAAACCTGTGAGGGAGTCGGTTGGACCATTAGATGACAGAGGGGTTAAAGGGGCTCTTAGGGAAGATAAGGCCATTGCAGAAAGACTAAATTAATTCTTTGCCTCCGTGTTTACTAAGGAGGATGTTGGGGAGATACCAGTTCTGGAGATGGTTTTCAGGGGTGATGAGTCAGACGAACTGAACGAAATCACTGTGAACCTGGAAGATGTAGTAGGCCAGATTGACAAACTAAAGAGTAGCAAATCACCTAGACCAGATGGTATGCATCCTAGGGTTCTGAAGGAACTCAAAAATGAAATTTCTGATCTATTAGTTAAAATTTGTAACCTATCATTAAAATCATCCATTGTACCTGAAGACTGGAGGGTGGCCAATGTAACCCCAATATTTAAAAAAGGCTCCAGAGGCGATCCAGGTAACTATAGACCAGTGAGCCTGACTTCACTGCCGGGAAAATTAGTGGAAACTATTCTCAAGATCAAAATCGTAGAGCATATAGAAAGACATGACTTAATGGGACACAGTCAACATGGGTTTACCCAAGGGAAATCTTGCCTAACAAATCTGCTTCATTTTTTTGAAATTGTTAATAAACATGTGGATAAAGGTGAACCGGTAGATGTAGTGTATTTGGATTTTCAGAAGGCGTTTGAAAAAGTCCCTCATGAGAGGCTTCTACGAAAACTAAAAAGTCATGAGATAGGAGGCGATGTCCTTTCGTGGATTACAAACTGGTTAAAAGACAGGAAACAGAGAGTAGGATTAAATGGTCAATATTCTCAGTGGAAAAGGGTAAACAGTAGACTGCCTCAGGGATCTGTACTTGGGCCGGTGCTTTTCAATATATATATAAATGATCTGGAAAGGAATACAACGAGTGAGGTTATCAAATTTGCGGATGATACAAAATTATTCAGAGTAGTTAAATCACAAGCAGACTGTGATACATTACAGGAGGACCTTGCAAGACTGGAAGATTGGGCATCCAAATGGCAGATGAAATTTAATGTGGACAAGTGCAAGGTGTTGCATATAGGGAAAAATAACCTTTGCTGTAGTTACATGATGTTAGGTTCCATATTAGGAGCTACCACCCAAGAAAAAGATCTAGGCATCATAGTGGATAATACTTTAAAATCGTTGGCTCAGTGTGCTGCAGCAGTCAAAAAAGCAAATAGAATGTTAGGAATTATTAGGAAGGGAATGGTTAATAGAACGGAAAATGTCATAATGCCTCTGTATCGCTTCATGGTGAGACCGCACTTTGAATACTGTGTACAATTCTGGTTGCCACATCTCAAAAAAAGATATAGTTGCGATGGAGAAGGTTCAGAGAAGGGCAACCAAAATGATAAAGGGGATGGAACAGCTCCCCTATGAGGAAAGGCTGAAGAGGTTAGGGCTGTTCAGCTTGGAGAAGAGACGGCTGAGGGGGGATATGATAGAGGTCTTTAAGATCATGAGAGGTTTTGAACGAGTAGATGTGACTCGGTTATTTACACTTTCGAATAATAGAAGGACTAGGGGGCATTCCATGAAGTTAGCAAGTAGCACATTTAAGACTAATCGGAGAAAATTCTTTTTCACTCAATGCACAATAAAGCTCTGGAATTTGTTGCCAGAGGATGTGGTAAGTGCAGTTAGTGTAGCTGGGTTCAAAAAAGGTTTGGATAAGTTCTTGGAGGAGAAGTCCATTAATGGCTATTAATCAATTATACTTAGGGAATAGCCACCGCTATTAATTGCATCAGTAGCATGGGTTCTTTTTAGTGTTTGGGTAATTGCCAGGTTCTTGTGGCCAGGTTTTGGCCTCTGTTGGAAACAGGATGCTGGGCTTGATGGACCGACCCTTGGTCTGACCCAGCATGGCAATTTCTTATGTTCTTATGTCTGTGTTTGCCTGTTGCTCTCTGTGGCAAAGAGGTCTATGGTTAGAAAGCCCCACTGTTGGAATATGTTTGATGCCATGTCCCGATTCAAGGTCCATTCGTGTGGATGGAAAATTCTGCTGAGGCAGTCCACTATTACATTGTCTAATCCGGGAAGGGAAGTAGCTTGTATCAAGACTTGGTTCGATATTGCCCAAGTCAGTATGCAAAGTGCCTCCCAACAGAGTATCCAGGAACCTGACCCTCTTCCTTGTTTACATAGAACATGGCTACCTGGTTGTCTGTATATACCATGAGATGTTTTCTTCGAAGTTGGGTAGAGAAGGTTTTAAGTGCTTTCCAAATGGCTCGAAGCTCCAGGAGATTGATCTGATAGTTGGTCTCCTGAAGAGACCAGCGACCCTGAGTTTTTAATTCATTTAAATGGGCTCCCCAGCCCCTTCTGGATGTATCCGTCGTGAAAGTGATTTGGTGAGGAGGAAACTGAAATGCTGCTCCCGAGGACAAGTGGTTGGTGTTTATCCACCATTGAATGTTGGTGCACATTGAATGTTGCAATGTGCACCAACGTACTGTGCACCATTGAATGTTGGTGCACAGTACGTCTGGTAAGACCGAATCTGGTCGAGAGTGGTTGCCAGAACTGTGACCACTGATTCTTGAGACCCCACTGTCGGCGACGCATGTGTAGTCTTGTGTATGGGACGACGTGGATGGCTGCTGCCATATGACCCAGCAGTTGAAGAATTTGGCGTGCCGATGCATGCAATTGATTGAATAGACGTTGAGCAAGAGAGGACAGAGTTTGAATCCTGTCTTGTGGTAGGTAAGCTCTCTGTTGTGTTGTATTGATGAGCACCCCAATGAACTGTAGAACCTGTGTTAATTGTAGGTGGGATTTTTCATAATTTATTATAAATCCCAACATCTGAAGACAATTGATTGTTTGGAACGCATGAGTCTTCAAGATAGTCGGATCCGAGGTTACCAACAGCCAATCGTCGAAATAGGGAAAAATCTGTATCGAGATCTGTCAGAGATGAGCCATCACCACCGCTAAGCATTTCATGAATACCCTCGGGGCTGAGGAAAGGCCAAAAGGTAGAACCTTGATAGTGGTTGTTCTGAACTTGGAAGCAAAGGTAATGCCAGGAGGTAGGGTGCATGGGTATATGGGAATACGCATCCTTCAGGTCTATGGAGCATAATCAGTCAGGCTGTAGAAGAGGAAGAATACTCTTGAGAGAGGTCATTTTGAATTTTTCTTTTTGAATGTGTTTGTTGAGGTTTCGCAAATCTAAGATTGGTCGAAGATCTCCGGACTTCTTTGGAATGAGAAAATATGGGGAGTAAAACCCTCGATTTTTTTATGAGATTGGGATTGTTTGAATTGAGTTCTGCAACTGTAGTGACTAACTGTTCTTGCAGGTCCCGGGAGTGTTTTGATGTATTCCTCAGAGGGGAAACTTGAGGGAGGGTTGGAAGAGTCAGAAATTTTAATTGGTAACCTTCTTTTATGATGTTTAGTACCCAGCGATCTGAAGTAATCGCTTCCCAACTGGCATAAAAGTGTTAAAGTCGGCCCCCTATGTACTGTGGTGGAGGTGGCTTGGGGTAGCTCAAAAAGATGGAGTTTGTTTTGGAGGTGGTGCTGGAGTTTGTTTTTGAGTCCGTTGTTGGCATGGATATCCACGGGAAGGATGAGCCTGTGGTTGGTAACACTGATGGGGGTAATACTGCGTTCTATAAGTGTGGTATGGTTTGAACAGTGCCCTTGCATAAGGACGTCTTCTGAATGAAGGGTAGAATCTTCTAGAAGAGGCAGGAGGGTCTGTTGGTGATGTCAAAGACTGAACCGCAGTATTCTGTTCTTTCAAAAGGGTAACAGTTTCCCCAAACTTATTACTAAAAAGATTGTCTCCAAGACAAGGTATATCAACCAACTTGTCATGGACATCATCATGTATTGAACTAGCTTTTAACCATGCCATGCGCCATGCTGCTATTGCTGTAGCGGAGGATCTAGCCGATGATTCAAATGATTCATAAACAGAACGAAGTAAATGTCAAAGACCTTTCTCCATGTCTGTAAATGGCTGTGGTAAGGAGTTATCCGACGCCAGACATATGGGACGTAATCTCTGGAGACATTCAAACAGATATTGGATTACGTAAAATTGATGGTGCTGGATTTTTGTGGCTAGCATGGACGAGTGGTACACCTACCTTACGGCCAAAATCATCCATTGATTTATGGTCTTTGCCCGGTGGTGAATTTGCATGATGTTTTGATCATTTGGCTTGTAGTAGTGCATATTCCACTACTACAGAGTTGTGGGGTAATTATGTGGACTCCTAGATTGTGGAATTTCGCATACGGTATTTTAAGTCTGTTTTCCTTGACGCAGCTGTGGTGGTAAAGGGTTCCTCCCACATTTTATGCAGAACAGCATCTAGTACAGCATGTGATGGTAGATCTGTGTGCTCTGGTGGCATTTCAAAAGTTTTTTGAATCCCCAGAACCTCTGCACAAGGGTTGGGAACCTTTCCTGTTTCAATATTTAAGAGAGATCCTACTTTTTCGATGAATTTTGCGTAGGATAAATCTTCTGGAGGAGAATAAGGTTCTGGAAGCCCCTCAGGAGGATCTGACAGAAATCCTGTAGATGAGGATGGTGACAACGTAGACCACTGTGAGTGCGGAGAATCCGGTCGATCTGGGATTGGAATTGGTTCTTCCGGTTGAGTTGGAGGTGGAAGAATTGGTATCACCATTGGAGAGGGCGGTGAAGATGGACTTGGAAGCTGAGGATACGCAGCCTTCAGATCCTGGAAGAAAGTATTCAAAGCCAAAGAAATCTGTGGCATCGCCTTTGATGCGAGGCTATGCTGTGAAGGTGCTGGAAATGGAGTTGGAGGTGGAGGCAATGCTCCCAGAGGCAAGTCCTCAGAAGGTTGGCTCGGTTCTGGGAGATGGAGTTAATGAGATTGACTAAGAGAAGACCAATTAGAATGAGAACTTTCGGCACCTGAAGAGTCATGGTTAGAGTGAGAGACCACTTCTACATCAAAATCTGTTCGTGGAGATTCAGATGGCTGGAGATGTTTTGTTTTTGCTTTCTATCTGGCATAGTGTTGGCCTTGTATTGAAGACTGTGCAGAGGCAGGTGTGGAGCTTTAGGTGGAGCATAGTATTTTGCATATTTTGCATCACCATGTTTGGAAGTGTGATGTCTAGAATGCTTTTGTTTGCAAATATCGTGATGTGATGCCCCCACTAGTGATATGGCTCTTCCTGATGCACTGTCAGTCGCACCCTGCGCCGATGTGTCTTGCTCCAATGCGCCGATGCGTCATGCTTTGGTGCGCCGTACGCCGATTTCAGCGTCGATGCACCGTGCGCCAATGCGCCATGCACCGTATGCTTCGGCTGCCTTGCTTTCCCATGCTCCGAATGCTGTAGCGTCGAGGAGCGAGAACGAGCGGGTACAGAGCCCTGTGACCCGAACGGCGCATGAAAGGACTTCTTCATTAAAGGAGTCGAGGCCTCGACAGCCTTCCGTGGCCTTGGTGGTGGTACCGACCTGGCCGAAGCACCTTCCAGCGATGCCAATCTTCTGGCTGGAGTCTTCTTAACTTTCTTCGCCGGGCCCGGCGAAGAGTGAGGAGATCATAGGCACGCGATTTTTTCGACGTGCTATTTTTGGGCAACATCTGACCACAGTCTCGACATGAGGCTGGGTCATGCTCCGGGCCCAAACAAATATAACAATAATTATGTCCATCTGTTATGGACATAATTTTCCCGTATTGGCAGTATTTGAAACCTGATGGCTTCGGAGCCATCACTGCCAAAAAAACGGGAGAAAAATTGAAAACAATTGAGAAAATCTGAAGAGAAGAGTAAGAGAAAAAAACCTGCATGCAGTCCTGCTCGTGGAAAAAAAAGAGACTGAGGAAAAATGGCAATCACGCGGGAACCTCACTGCACAGCCGTACTGAGTTCAAAACTCTGTACTCTTTGAGAAAACTGCGCCTACTGATCTGGTCGCAACGCTCCCCAGACAGCATGGCTAATTCAGCCTACTATCGCTGGGAAATAAGCTAGGCAGTTATATATCCCTACACAGAAACTACATGTTAGCAGGCTGTTACAGTTGGGCGATAGCCCGGTGTGGTGAACACCACCTGCAGGGGTGACTCAGGATAGGGAGACAGGAATCTCAGTAAAGTCTCTGATAATGGCTGGAGAGGAATCTCTAGTGCTGGCTATGTGGAGTATGTAGAGCTGGGTATTGGCTGGAAAAAAGTCTCTAGTGCTGGGAGCTGGTTTGAAGGAGTCAGCCAGCACCTTCTCTGGTGTCAGGTGCTGGCTGGAGTGGAGTCTCTGGTACCGGATGCTGTCTGGAAGGAGTTTCTGGCGCAAGGTGCGTGGGGGAAAGGGTAAGCTTTGGGAAACACTGGAGCAGCATGGGGGTACACATGGATGTGAGTGCCGGTAAGTGTGGTCTTAACACTGGAACTGGGTGCAGGTACAGGTGGAATCCGGACAGCATGCAGGTAAGTGTGAGAATGATTGTAGGTATGTGTGAACTGGACTGAGGGAACCAAGACAGCAGGACAGACAATGACTGGACTAGATAAAACCAAGACAAGACTTACACTGAACAGAAAACACAAACCCCCGAAGGCAGCAAGGCAAAGAGCCAGGACACAGAGCCCGAAGGCAGAACAGAAGGCCTGAAGGCACACAGAGGGAAATGGGAGGCTAGAGCAGGGAGTCCAAAGGAACTCAATGCTGAAGCACTGAGGCATTGGCTAGGCAGGATTATATAGGAAGCCCAGGTTATGGAGCAGATAGATAGGCCAAACTGGGCCAGCCAAGAAAGCGTACTCGTGGGGGACCTCTGGTGGTAAGGAGGCTGCATAGCAGCCATAGTCGTAACACTACCCCCTCTTTAAGGCCTCCTTCTCCTCATGGATCCCAACTCTGTAGGGGGTACTGAATGATGGAGGATGCTAAGGGTTGATGTGGACAGCTCTCTTTCATAAAATAATCCTGCTGGAAATGGGTGCCTCTTGCAGGGTAAAGTTGTCTAAATTTGCTAAAGATTGGTGGAATCAACTTAAGTCCATGCAGGAACTGTTGAAACCCCTGAGAGACTGAGTCAGGTCCCTCCTGGGGCTGTGTACCAAGTTCCGACCCCTCTAGGGGTGACATGGCAGGCAAAAACTCCTCCTGGGGTGGCAAAACAGTCTTAAACCCCTCCTGGGACCATGCGGAAAATTCAACCCCCTCGTCAGGTGGTGAAGCAGTCTCAAACCCTTTCTGGGGTGGGGGGGCAGGGTCAAACCCCTCCTGAGATGATGCAGCAGGCTCAAACCCCTCCTGGGGTGGCACGGCAAGTTCAACTCCCTCCTGGGGCAAAGCAGCAGGCTCAGATGAGGCAGGCTCAAACCCCTCCTAGACTGGCGCAACAAGCTCAACCCCCTCCTGGGGCAAAGCGGCAGCTCAAACTCCTCCTGGGGCAGCGCAGCAAGCTCAACCCCCTCCTGGGGCAAAGCGGCAGGCTCAACCCCCTCCTGGGGTGAAGCGGCAGGCTCAAACCCCTCCTGGGGTGAAGCGGCAGGCTCAAACCCCTCCTGGGGCAGCCGGGCAAGCTCAAACCCCTCCTGGGACAAAGCGGCAGGCTCAGATGAGGCAGGCTCAAACCCCTCCTTGGGCAAAGTGGCAGGCTCAAACCCCTCCTGGGGTGAAGCGGCAGGCTCAACCCCCTCCTGGGGTGGCGTGGCAAATTCAAACCCCTCCTGGGGCGATGCAGCAGGCTCAAACCCCTCCTGAGGTAATGCAGAAAATTCAGCCCCTTCCTGGGATGGCACGGCTGGCTCAAATGGCAGGATATTGAAGCCCGTTGTTGACTGTTCACAAGTTGTAGGAGTGGTTATGATAGTGTGGAAGGAGGATAAAGACCAGACTGCTGAGGACTTGGTGAATAGCGACAGACTCTCGAACCCCTGATCACAGTTCCCTGGTTTTGATGTGTGGGTTTGCAGATTAGTGAAAGCACAGGCAGCTCTGGAACATCTTGGGAAGCAGCTCGTTAGTTGTGACTGACCTGCAGCTGTGGGAGGCTGAGCTCTGCTTGGCCTAATTAGTTCTCTCTGCTTTAGAGAATCTTGTTTCTCAGGCCCTAGCATGGAAGTCACAGGAGCATTCCTGACCAGGTGAGTTCTAGGGCTTTCTGGGAGATAACTTGATTTTTTGTGAGAGGTTTTCTTCAAGGTTTCATGAGAAGATGTGCTAGGATTCTTTATCAACAAACTGCCAATAGTAACTACATTATTGGTTTGGCCAGGAGCAGAACACAGGCTAATTGAACAGGCTGATGTTTTTTGCGAAACAGCTGGTCCAGTAGTTGTGCAACAGGGGCAAGGTTTGCTAGGGATACAGGAGCATTTCCACCATCCTGGTCTAGGAGTGTCGCAATTTAAACATTCTTGGTAGAATGAAACATTCTTTCTTTGACAGTTACTGCAAGCCCAGGATTCCTGATCTGAAAGCTGACAGACTAGACAGTTTTGATAGCTTGGATAGTTCAGGATTTGGCAAGAAGCACAGGTAAAAAAACGTGGAGACTCAGAAGTATTGTGGGCAGTGGAAGAAAAAGTTGACTCACCAAATGGGTACATAGTCCTGTGTCTCTCTCTCTGGAGGTGGATGGCTTCAGTGTGCTGTTACAGTTGGGCGATAGCCCGGTGTGGTGAACACCACCTGCAGGGGTGACTCAAGATAGGGAGACAGGAATCTCAGTAAAGTCTCTGATAATGACTGGAGAGGAGTCTCTAGTGCTGGCTGTGTGGAGTCTGTAGAGCTGGGTGCTGGCTGGAAAGGAGTCTCTAAAGCTGGGAGCTGGTTTGAAGAAGTCAGGTGCTGGCTTGAAGAAGTCTCTGGTGTCAGGTGCTGGCTGCAGTGGAGTCTCTGGTACCGGATGCTGTCTGGAATGAGTTTCTGGAACAAGGTGCATGGGGGTAAGGGTGAGCTTTGGGAAACACTGGAGCAGCATGGGGGTACGCGTGGATGTGAGTGCCGGTAAGCGTGGTCTGAACACTGGAACTGGGTGCAGGTATGGGTGGAATCCGGACAGCGTGCAGGTAAGTGTGAGAATGACTGTAGGTATGTGTGAACTGGACTGAGGGAACCAAGACAGCAGGACAGACAATGACTGGACTAGACAAAACCAAGACAAGACTTACATTGAACAGAAAACACAAATGCCTGAAGGCAGCAAGGCAAAGAGCCAGGACAGGAAGCCTGAAGGCAGCAAGGCAAGGAGCCAGGACACAGAGCCCAAAGGCAGAACAGAAGGCCCGAAATGGGAGGTTAGAGCAGTAGCCCAAAGGAACTCGATGCCGAAGCACTGAGGCATTGGCTAGGCAGGGTTATATAGTAAGTCCAGGTCATGGAGCAGATAGGTAGGCCAAACTGGGCCAGCCAAGAGAGCATGCTCGTGAGGGACCTCTGGTGGTGAGGAGGCTGCATAGCAGCCGTAGTCATAACACAGACTACCTCACTTCAGTCACATGTGCATAACAAAGACAGACCCTCAGAAAATACAAAATAAAGAGATCAGAAAATATAAATATAAGCATGCAGACAAAAACTGAACAAAAAAAAGCAACAAGCCAGACTCTTTATGCGGTGCAACAACAGAAAAACAGAAATATCACTATTCCTCATAAAACATCAAACAACAAAATCAAGAGATAGAACACTTCAATCACAATAGTTAACTTATACTAATAAAAATAATAAATACTTAAAAACAGCATATGAATAGAATATAAAATAATTAAAAACTCAGAGCTATGCTCTCAGTCCCCAGGCTGCAGATTTCGAGATGCTCTGTGAAGAAATAGGGAAGGAGAAGGGAAGTTGACATAAATGGTCAGTAGGCGTCACATTTAGTTATTTTATGTAGAAACAGATTATTTTTTTTAACATAGAATTTAAAGACAGTTTTCTCTGTTATGCTTTGTGCTCCTTCAAATGTGACCACAACCTTCCTGTTCCATTGAGTACAGCAAAACTTGTAGAAACTGACAGAAACTACAAATGAGTGGGTGGGGGAAAAATACATGAGCAATGTAGGCAGATATAAACTCAGTTGCTTTTAGAATGTCATACCCAGGAAAGTTGAATATGAGTGCACAGAAGGAGGCACTGACCTAGAACATAAAAACAAACAACTCAACACAATGTCTGAAAAGTATTATTGCTGAAAAGGTCATGATGACCAAATAACGAGTGGCACTGAACTGAGCCAATGAGAGTTTGACAATGCATTCTAACATAGCCAGGTAGCCTCTGAAGTCAGACAAGCTAATCTTGTATCTAGAAAGTGTGGCCATAAGCTAGCATGAAATGGACAGAGCTGCCGAGCAACCAAAAAGGTAGCCAGTCATGAACTAGACACAAATGATGACAAGATAAGCTCTACCCATGATGACCACCTCTAATACCACTAGCACTGTAGCTCAAATCAGGAAGAAGACTAAGAAGGCCAGAAAGACCAGGAAGAATGCAACAGGCAACAGGAAGTACTGAGAACCAAAGCATCACAAAAGGTCCAGGCAGAACAGAGACACGCCCTGCTAAGGACTTTTTCAATTGGCCAAAGACTTCTGAAGCAACTGAACTTCAGGTAATATAAATCTTGGATGGTTACTTGACCGGCTTCATAGGATAATCAATGAATGTCGTAAATTTGTATAATAAATCTTACATAATTCCATTATTGTTTTCTCTTCATTTCACAACCAATAAGTTGGGGCCTGAGGTTGGCGAACATAGTTCCCCTAGGAGCCCAATCTTGCACTGATTTAATCAAGCTTTCTTTTTAGAGGTGAATTTTTTAGAAGGGAAAGGTCCCCTACCCCTAACTTTCCATTCTAACCCACTAATTAGGCGGTTGGACTACACAGAATAACTTGACATTGGTCGGCAGAGAAATATAAGGAAATAAAGCATACAGAAATTCCATAATACAATCAGTAACCAAAGGAAAAAGCTCATTGTGCTGGGCGACTCAGTCATCAGAGGCACTATTTTGGGAACTCTTCTAGAGGGAAACACTACAGTTAAATGCCTCCAGGATCATCAGCCAGCAGAAATGCTATTCAGATAGTCAAAACGACCAAAGAAGAAAGCAAAGATTCTAAAGCTGATATTATCGTCCATCTGGGAACCAACGACCTTGCTAGTAACAGCATCCAAGCGGTACAGAGAGATTTCCAGTCTCTAGCAATGCAGATTAGTCACATGGCGACAACCATTACCTTTTCAGAAGTGTTACCTGTTCATGGAAGGGGGAAGGAAAGGCTAAGCCGTATTGATAACTTCAATGTATGGCTCAAATCCTGGTGTAAAGAAAAATGTTTGGGCTATATTGGGGGCTGAGGCTGTGTATGGAACAGAAAAAAGTTCTTTGTCAAAGATGGCGTACATCTGTCTGTGGAGGGAAAAAGGATCCTAAGAGATAAATTCAAATCCTATGTCATAAGGCATTTAAACTAGATGATTTTATTTGCAGAACAGTTGAGAAAAAGGCAGGGACTTTGATAGGTCTTTCTCATTTTTTATAACAGGTTGAAAAAGCTCCAAACAGTTGAAGGATGGCTAAGAAACACCATATTGCCAAAGCTGTTGCCACTATCACCACTTCTACTACTATTTGATTTATATTCTGTTTTTTAGGCAATTCAAAGCAGATTACATGAAAGTACTGTAAGTATTTCCTTGTCCCCAGAGACACCTAGATTTTGCCAGTTGCCAAAATCCAGGACATTACAGAGAGATTGCAAAAAATCCTCAAGCCTACTGACTACTATCCAATGCTTCTAATTTGTGTTGGCACCACATAGATCATATAACAAAAATAAACTACCAGGAGCTAATTATCAAGTGAGATAACTAAAGAAACTCTCATAAAGCCATAGCTGAGCACCTCCGAAATGGCATTATAAACATTCATATGGAAAATCACTATTGGTGCTCAATGCTATGATAATTTTAATCCTAGGTCTCAAAACAAAATATAACTTTTGTTTTTAAACAAATTTTTATATGCAAGAGCAAGTCACAACATCTAATCAGTTAATATAAAAATGGGGTAACTTATCTTAACTTTTTTCAGATATATTAGTGATAGGAGGAAATACAAAAGTGGCATTGTGAAACTCAAGAGGTGAAGGAGAGGAATATGAAGAGGCTGATGAGGAAAAAAGCAAAACTGCTTAACAAAGATTTCTCTTCAGTGTTCACTGTGGAAGGGCCTGGAGAAGGACAAGTTGCTGAGATCCATATTCAAAAGCGTTTAGCCAGATAACTCAGATGTTATCTACTAAATGAAGATTTGTGCACCTATCCAGCCAAATTCTAGCCAGATAATAAGTTAGTTGCCTAGAATTTAGCCAGATAAGTTAGGGGCTTTCCAGGGGTGTAACAGGGAGGAGTTGAGTTAGCTGGATAACAGCGGCTGAATATGGACCTCTGTGTTGATAAAGTGTTGGGGCTGGATACATCTGAGGGTATTAATGAAACTTTGAGATGTTCTGGCAGCTACACTGACTGACTTTTTCAATGCATCTTTAGAGTCGTTCCAGAGGACTGGAAATAGATGAATGTGGCTCCTAATCACAAAAGTGGAATTAAGGAGGAGTTTAAGAACTACAGACTGTTTAGTCTGACCTCTGTGGTGAGCAAATTAATGGAATTGCTGCTAAAACAGAGGAGAGTGCAGTTCCTAGAATCCAATGAATTGCAAGATCTGAGGCAGAGTCTATGACTCCCTTTGCAAAACCAGTAAAGAGTTTACCAGGTTTGGTAGTGAGAATGCTGGAATACATCTGGAATTTAGACTAATTATAAACTAGTATATTTTATTTATTTTTTATTTATTTAAGGTTTTTTTATACCGGCATTCATGATATCGTTCACATCATGTCGGTTTACATAAAAAACAGGAGTGCGAAGAATACAACCAAGAACATAAATAAACTTGATGAAGAGATGCAGTTACAAATAACAGGGGCTGATGAACTGGGGTGGAGGAAAATAAAGAGAGATAGAAGAGGTTAATTATATTATCCTCCATCAAACTGATCCAGACTTCACCAGCTACTACAACGTTCTACCACTTTTGTTAAACATCTATCTTCTTTTTCTTCTACTCCCAGTTAGAATCATCCCTGTTTTATTGTAACTTCTTCTTCTGTGCACTTGTTATAATTTCTAATTTCTAATGTATACTCACAGGTTATAGTTCTGTACGTTACGTTATAATGTATTGCTCACCCCTTGTTATATGTAAACCGACATGATACGACCAACCGTGAATGCCGGTATAGAAAAAAAACACAATAAATAAATATACAAGTGTACAATATATATATGGAGTCCAATATATACAGCTGCTGTGTAGAGTATTTATTGGTGGTGCGTGTTAGGTGGAGTTCGGGAAGGCTTGCCTTCCCGAACTATTTCATCAACCTGATAGATTCCCTTCCCAATTAAAGCTAAAGGATAATTTTAACCTTCTACATGGTTTCATAATTATTTACTTCAAATCAGTTGCAATATCTATATTCTATAAACTGCTTTTCTGAAATCTACATTACAAATTAAATAGCCCTGAACATGTTTGCCTATTTGGGTATACAAGTCTTCTCCAAATTAATATTCCTATATCTTCACAACTACTTCCTGTTGATTTTTCAGATAAAAGTAGGACCTGGATGAATTTTAACTTGTATCATTACCTTGGCCATATTACTTATATGACAATGAACATTCTTCCTAGGTTACTTTTTTAAATTCATAAGATTCCATTGAAAATTCTCAATTCCTTCTTTGAGGAATTTAGGAAAATGATATCTTGATTTATTTGGGAATATTGAAAGATGAGATTGTCAAAACCTAACGGTGGAACAGTAGCTTGACTATAAATGATATTGTTTGTTTGACATTTAGAACTCCTTTTTCTGGAAGTAGGTGGCAGTGTTCAATGGTCACCAGCCACTGGCACTGCAGGGGTTAATCCCAGCAGAACCAGCTGTTGTCACTGTTGCTGTTTATTCTGAAGTGAGTATCAGTTAAACAATTGTCTGTGAAAAATGACAGTTATCAGCAACCCAGAGAGGGAGACATACAGCTGATGATGGACTGCCAACCAATACTCAGAATTGTCAGTGTTCAGAGAGGGGCAACGTTCCGCCCTGCAGTGAGACTCAGTAAATAGTAGTTGCTACTATGTAATCCCTTTTCTTTTTCCCCTACCTGCTACAATGCAGATCTTTTATGTTCATTGTTCCTCCTTTTTAATAATAAACTCTTTAGTTTATTACTGCTGTGCTTGAGATTGTTGCCCACATAAGTGAAAAGCTGGGTGATACTAATGTTTTGAATGTGTGGTCTGTGAGAACTTCTTTGTGGGACCTTAAGTTTGTGGAGTCAGTGTACACTAAAAATTCTGGGAATAGCTTTGTGGAACCCCAGTTGGTAGGTGGGTAGTTGCCAGGTAAGATACACATGTACAGGTACAGGCAAAACATGTGCAGTGCTACTGGGACTCCAGGTGGCCACAGGTTCAACTCCTCTTACTGTTAGAGAAGTGCAAAGACATTATGTGACAATTCTTACTTCAGTAAAGCACACAAATACCCACATATAAATTGGAAACATGGTAACGGACATAAAAAAGGAGTAGAACTTAAAGCAGATATTAAAGAGTTACAGTTCAAATCATTCTATAGAGTTCATAAGTGTCATTTGTTATTTTATATGTAATAATCTCTAAGAAATCGATATGTTCATTTTTCTGAATGGATTTTTTTTCCTTTTTCCTTTACAAGTTTAATCACTATATGGGCTTGCAGTTTGAAATGTCAGCTTCCAATTAGCAAATATTTTTTTTCCGAATATTTACACCTAGTTATTTTCTAGATTCACAGCTGAGTTTTATTAAAATGATGCTGACAGCAAATACTTACAGCTTCAGTTAAATCCAGCTGATCTGCAGGTTTGAGGAGTGCTTTAACCTGTGACCATTCATCTGGCCCCTCTGCTATCTCGGTGGACTCATCATCATCCTGGCACAAGAAAAGACTTTGTTAGTCAATCAGATTTCAAAATTCCTGTCACAACTTTTAACACTAGAATGTAATCTTGAGAACTTAAAAGAATAATAGTTTTCTGTCAAAGCCTATTAATTGTGAGCCTACTGTGGATAGGCAATCACTTCTAGTATACATTTATCACCATTAAAATAAGTTTATTAAATAAATATATATATATATATATATAATGAATATCGTTTGCTACTCGTTAACGGGAAGATTTTAAATCACGTGTGTGGGGCTGGAGGCAGCCGGTACAGTGGCCATTTGTCGTTGTGCTGGGGAAGCGTGCGCCGACAGCCTGTGCAAGTTACTACTGCTCTTAAAATTAAAAAAAAAAAAAAAGCTAGGGTAGGTTTACAGGGTGGGGAGGAGAGGGGGAAGGGGAAGGAAGGTTAGATAGGGGAGTAGAGAAGTTCCCTCCCAGCCCATTCCTTAAATCAATAAGATGTGCTAAATGGGATTTCCATGGGTGCCATAAAAATTATTGTGTTTTAGAATGCAAATATGCTAATGTGCAAGCAAATGGAAAATCGTGACTGAGTAGCTATGCCCTGGTTAGGGGTAGAAAAATATTTAGAAAACTTGGGCACCAGCCAAAGTTTTGAGGAGTTGGAGAGAATTTTTTTTTTAGATCATTTACCTTTCTTTTCACATTTTTTTTCCTTTGGTTTATATTGTACTTTTTTTGCTTCCATCTCCCTCCAGCTTCTTCCTCCCTATGCTTCAGTCCATTTTCTTTCCTTTCTCCCTCCAGCCAATTTGCTTGCCTTTTTCCATCTTTCTGCCCAGCCCTCCCTCCAACCAGATTCAAACTTCACCGACCTCATCCCTTCTACACCCCCAAACCAATCTCTCTCTTCCCACCCTACCAAGCCCTCCTTCTCTTCTTCCCACCCCAATCCAACCAGCCTGTCTTCCTCTTCTTCACGTGGCAGAAGGGCTTTGGCTGCTCAACTGAGCCCAGGGAAGCTATGGTGGAAGATCCTCTGCTCATCCCCAGAGCAACAGAGGAGGAGGTGCCTCTCCTCAGGTTGAGGCTGCCCAAAATATATTGGGGTGACATTAGATCACTCCTTGACTTATAAAATCCATCATGAACAACTGACCGGCAGAGTGCAGGCACAAAACTTGTTTCAGTGGTTTGTTAACCATAAAAAGGGTGCCAGCTTCATCATATTTTGCACAATAGAACTGAAGTTGGTGTACTCCAGAGTCATAGCTAACCTACTGTTATAGCCGCTGGCCGCGGCGGGCCACAACCGGGGCCGACTGTCATTGCCACCGGCCGCAGCGGTCTGAGGCCAGGACCAAGTACTCACCCGCGGCATCGGGTTGGTCCCGAGGCTCCTGCAGGAGCAAGCAGCCTTCTTCGATGCTCTCCTCGCGGCCATGGCCGCTGCTGAGGTCGGTCGCAGAACCCTGCATGGCCGGGATGACTCCGCCCCCTTTTGGCTGAAGATAAGATTTAAAGGGGCCATGACAGGAAGTTGTCGTGGCTCGTTTTGGATATTTAAGGCAAGGTCTGCTCCTCAGACCTTGCCTTGGTATTGAGGCTCTGTGCTTGGTTTCCGGTGCTCCGTGTTCTTCGACTTGCTCTGTTCTTCATCCCGCTTCTGCTCCTCCTCTCCGTTGGATTGATTCTTTGGCTCCAGATCTTCGGACCGGCTGTGGTGATTCTCTGGCGTTGACTCAGACCGGCTTTGGACCCTTCTTCCTGTGTTGCCCCTGGACTGGCTTCGGACCACTCTCCAGTCTGTTCATGAACCGGCTCTTGACCTCTCTCTGGACTTTGACCCTTGGACTGGTTTTGGACTATCCTTTGACTTCTACTCCCAGACTATCTACGACCAGCTAGAGGTACCAGCCATCTGGAATCCACGACCTACAGGAGGCGCTTGCATCCAGACCTTCATTAGTCTTCAGGGAGTTTCTTAAGTCCCAGCAGCCGGATCCCTACAGTCTCCTCTGGGGGGATCTCGAGCTTCCAGGTAGAAGTCTTCATATTACGCTTATCGCATAGAGCCTTGCCCTCCAACTGTAGAGACCTATAGGGTTATCCGTCCGTTTGGGTAATGCCTACTCTACCTCGGAACAGGGGTCCACCTTCTGATACGCAACACCTACGGCCAATGTGCCCATGGCAACAGGTGCCATTACCCTAAGGATTGATATAAAGAACTGTATATAATTATGACGTAAATACGTATTGAAATTCAAAACAACATCATTTTCAGAAAAAATAACAAAAGCTGATACCATGTAGTCTATTGAATAGAAAAAGGGTAACCTCATATAACAATGGCGGGCTTTTCTCATATAGCCACAATTGCCATTTGTATATTTGTGCAGTCAATAGGCTTTCAGACCGTCACAGAATTTATAATCATTGGTTATCCCATATTGGTTTTTGAAGAAAAATTTTTTTTAAGGTTTTTAAGTTCGATTAAATTTATAAGGCAGTACAGATTCACTTATCGTAGCAGGAACAACGCAGCCGGAGTGTTAAGCTGTCCCTTAGCCCGACACGGCTCGTGTTTCTGGCGGCTTCATCAGGGGCTGAAGGATATTGATTCTAAAATTAAAAATAGCATAGTGTACTAAATTTATGTTCAATTAAAGAAGGTTAGCGTTGCTATCTTTAATATACATACGGTTTCACTGGCTGCCCGGCAATAACATCTGCTACTTGGTTGCAGCTTTAACCCAACAACTGGATCCGCCATTTTGGAGGTTCTTTTAAACCTGCTAGTGGCTTGAAAGGGAACCAATCAGAAAATAAAATTTGGTATACAGAGCATCACTGAATACAGCTAGATCAGAGAGGACCACTCTACGGAGTCATTAAGTCCATGTGGGGATTGTGAAACTAATGTAAAAATCCACCATTGTTCCCTGTAGTTTAAAAAATGATTGTGATCACCACCACGTGGATTTGGAGTCACTTGTTCAAGTATTGTCCACTTTAATTGATCAAATGTGTGACCGAGCTCCATGCAATGGCTTACCATTGGTGCCTCCATATTTACTGTGTTAAGTCGGCTTCTATGTTCGTGGAGACGCACTTTAATCTTTCTGCTGGTACGGCCTACATACAACAGTTGGCAAGGGCATTGAATTAAATATATAACAGAGGTTGAATTGCATGTAGTTGCTGATCTTTTCTTGTATTTGTACCCTGTCGCCGGATGTTGCCAAGTCTGACCTTCAATAGTAGTCTCACACATATCACACGATCCACACTGGCTATGATAACCTTGCACCTGTATAGAATCCGGCACACTCATAGAAGCCTGCACTACTTGGTCACGAAGATTTTTACTGCGCTGGTATGCAAACAGTGGTGGATCATCAAAAGTAGGATGTAATTGAAGAATGTGCCAATGTTTTTTAATGCTTTCCATGATTAAATAGGATTTATCTGTGTGGGTTAGTACACAGATATCCTTTGTTACGGGTTCTTTCTCCCTATATTGTAAAAGAGCCTGGCGTGGAGAATACCACGCTCTCTTGTATGCTTTATAGACTGAAGAATAGGGATATCCCCGGGAGAAAAATCTGGACGCCATTATACCAGCTTGAATCTTAAAATCTTTGTCTGAAGAACATAATCTTCTCAGCCTAAAAAATTGGCTGACGGGAAGTCCGTTTTTGAATGCCCTAGGGTGGAAGCTATGATACATTAATAAATTATTTCTGTCAATCTCTTTGCGATAGACAGTCCATAGCTATTTCTTATTTTTTAATACATTTTACTTACAAACTCACGGTATAGCTATGGGCTCATCTGCAGCACCGTCTATTGCCAACCTAGTGATGGACAGATTTGAGAGACAACATATATATGGGTCTACTTGGTTCAATAACATTTCGTTGTGGATAAGGTACATTGATGACCTGTTGATTTTTTGGACAACGGAAGAATTTCTATTACAAGATTTTATTCAGTGGATCAACACAATTGATGTAGATTTAAAGTTTACAGCTCAGTATAGCAAAGAAAAAATAGCATTTTTGGACATTTTAATTTTAATTCAAAATTCTAAATTACAGACCACTGTCTATCGCAAAGAGATTGACAGAAATAATTTATTAATGTATCATAGCTTCCACCCTAGGGCATTCAAAAACGGACTTCCCGTCAGCCAATTTTTTAGGCTGAGAAGATTATGTTCTTCAGACAAAGATTTTAAGATTCAAGCTGGTATAATGGCGTCCAGATTTTTCTCCCGGGGATATCCCTATTCTTCAGTCTTTAAAGCATACAAGAGAGCGTGGTATTCTCCACGCCAGGCTCTTTTACAATATTATTTATTTATTTATTTATAATTTTTTATATACCGCCGCTCATCAAAGATATCACGTCGGTGTACAATGAACAGGAACTTACGCCGGAGCGTTATACATTTAACAGATTTAACAGATTTAACAGATTTAACTTACGCCGGAGCGTTATACATTTAACAGATTGTACATTTAACAGATTATATATTTAACAAGTTATATATTAAACGAAAGTATGTATATAAATATTTAAATATAATAAAAGTAGAATCTATTAAAAAACACAGAACTATACTTTGGGGGTATATTAGTTGAGGTAAGTTAAACAGAACTAGGGAGCAAAGGGATTCTAGTAAATTGGGGCTGAGGTAAGGGAAAAGGGTTAGGAGGAGATGTAGCAACGGGATTCTAGTAAATTGGGGCTGAGGTAAGGGAAAAGGGTTAAGAGGAGATGTAGTTCTACATTAGATGTAGTAAGAGGGGGGAGAAAGCATTTCAAAAGTAGTTAATAGCAATTGTAAAGAGAGGTATTTACAGTGGGAACAGAGGTAGGAGAATTAGAGATGGTGTCTAGACAGGGGGAGAAGGGTAGAGAAGGCAGTGAGAAAATGGGAGAGGATCAACATATATATTTCACGTATAGGCATGTGTGAATAACCATGTCTTGAGTTTTTGCTTGAATGTTTTGGGAGATGGCTCAAGGCGCAGTTCAGTGGGCATAGTATTCCATAACAAAGGGCCAGCAAAAGAGAACGCTCGTGCTTTGGTGGAAACATGGTTATATAATTTAGGTGAAGGGGTTTGTAATGTGGCGAGGTATTGATTTCTGGTGGGTTTAATAGAAGATTGAAGTTGTATTGATTTATTAAACCATTTCATTTCAGGATTGTGGAGGGCTTTATGGATAAGTGTTAGAGTCTTGTAGTGTATGCGGGATTGAATGGGGAGCCAGTGTAATTCCTTCAAAACTGGCGTAATATGTTCCTTTGAGTTTGTGTTAGTAAGGATACGGGCTGCAGTGTTTTGCAGGATTTGTAAGGGGCGGATGGCATTTTTAGGTAGGCCTAGGAGGAGTGAATTACAATAATCTGTTTTGGAAAACAGCATGGCTTGTAGAACTGTCCGGAAATCAGATGCATGAAGCAAAGGTTTCAATTTTTTGAGTGTATGTAATTTGAAAAAGCACTCTTTAAGGATTGTACTGATAAATTTTTTGAGGGTTATTTGGTCATCAATAATGACTCCTAGGTCTCGGACTTGGTGGGAGAAATGTATGTGCATTGATGTTATAGGTGAGGTGGGAGAAGCATGTAATGGGGTGGGAGGAGAAATGATCATGAGTTCAGTTTTAGTGGAATTGAGGGCAAGTTGTAAGGAGGTTAAGAGATTATTGATAGAAGCAAGAGTAGTGTCCCAGATTTCAAGGGCTTTAGATATGGATTCCGTTACTGGAATAAGAATTTGTACATCATCAGCGTACAAAAAGTGTGGAAGCTTAAGGTTGGCGAGGAGATGGCAAAGCGGTAGAAGATAGATATTAAAAAGGGTAGATGAGAGTGAAGATCCTTGCGGGACACCTTGCTTTAAAGGGATTTCTTTAGATAAGTGATTGCCAATTTTGACTTTATAGTTACGGTTGGACAAGTAGGAAGTAAACCAGTTATGAGCAGTACCAGTTATTCCAATCTCATGTAGGCGTTGGAGAAGAACTTGGTGGTTAACGGTATCAAAAGCCGCTGAGATATCTAGAATTACTAGCAGCTGAGGTTGATTTCTATCTAGGCTTTTGAGAAGGTAATCATTCAAGGATAGGAGAAGAGTTTCAGTGCTATGTAATTTGCGAAATCCATATTGTGAGGAAGAGAGGATATGGTGTTCTTCTAAATAGTCACTAAGTTGACGGTTGATAGTTTTTTCTAGGATTTTAGCAATAAATGGGAGGTTAGAAATGGGGCGGTAATTAGCAAGGTCTAATGGGTCTAGCTTAGGTTTTTTTAAAGTGGGTTTAAGGATGGCAAATTTAAGAGAGTTGGGCACTTGCCCAAGTTCGATGGATGCATTGATAATGTTAGAGATAGGGCTGGATATTAGATCAGGGACAGTGAGGAGGAGTTTTGTGGGGATGGTATCAGATGGATGAGATGAGGGTCTGGCTTTTTTGAGTAGGGATTCAATTTCAGTTGTTGCTGTATTTTCAAAGGTTGTTAGCTGAGGTGCAGATTCTTTTGTGTGACAGAGATTATAGGATTGGGGCGTGTGGGAATTGTGTGGGAAGCGTGACATAATATTGTTAATTTTGTCCTGAAAATATGAAGCGAGCTGTTCACATTTTATTTTGGCTTCTTCTTCTGGAATGATGTTTGGAGTGAGGTTAGTAAGTGAGGTGACATATTCGAACAGCACTTTTGGATTGAATTGATATTGGTGTATTTTACCTGCGTAGTAGTTCTTTTTAGCATTATTGATCATTTCACTATAGTTTTGCAGCGAAGTTTTGTATCGTGCGAGTAGAATTGGTGTGGGTTCTTTACGCCAATTTTTTTCAGCTTTTCTAAGGGCTTGTTTTAAGTCTTTTAGTGTGGGAGTGTACCAGGGTTTTTTTGTATTTTTCTGAGAGGAGAGTTTTTTTGTAATGAGGGGGCAAATGGTATTAGCAACTGAGAGAGTGTATTCATTCCATGATGTTAAAGCAGTGTCAGCATTTGAAAGATTAAGATTAAGCTGAGTGTTGGATAGAGCAGTGGTGAGCTCATCTCTATTGCAAGTTTTTCGGTATTGAAAAGTAGTAGAGCTAATTGGGGGGGATGGAGGTCTTTGTAGAGTGTTAGATGTTCTTATGATATAGTGGTCAGACCATGGGATAGGTGTGCATGATAAGGAATCAGTTACGATGTGATGGTTGGTAAAAATGAGGTCAAGTGAGTGACCAGCTTTATGTGTGGGCATGTTTATAATTTGCTTGAATCCTAGTGATTTCATGGCTTCCAGGAAGGAGGAGCAACTAGGTGTAAGGGGTGTTGTGTTGACATGGAAATTAAAGTCTCCTAGGATAATAGCTGGGGAGCCGATGGAAATATTTTTAGCTATATATTCGATGAGAGACGAAGGGTTATTGTTAAGAGTTCCAGGGGGAGCGTAAATAAGGCAAATTTGTAGAGAAGGGGCTTTGAACAGGCCAATTTCTAATTTAGCTGGGGGGGGGATGGGTTGGAGTGTGAGTTTGAGTCGTTTGTTGGTGGCTAAGAGAATGCCTCCACCTTTCTTTTTTAATCGGGGGATGGAGACTATATCGTATATATTGTTAGGGAGCTGGTTGAGGAGAACATTGTCAGTGTCTTTTAACCATGTTTCTGTTATTGCACAGATGTCTGGTGTTTCGTCAGAGAGGATGTCGTTGAGTATAGAAGTTTTTTTGTTTAAAGATTGTGCATTGAAGAGGATGAGTGTGAGTGCTGTGAGGCCAATGATTTGAGTGAGTGGTGGGGAGATCATGGTTGTGTGAATGCTTTTGAGGTATGATCGTTGTCGAATGGTGTGAGGAGCAGAAGGTCTGTATCCATGGTATCTGAGTGTTGGAATGTTTAGCATTTTAGGGCTGCTCAGAAAATAGAGAGTGTGTATTTGAGTGTTTATGTATTGTGTAATGTGAGGTAGTCTTTTGTGTTAAGTGTAGCAGTCAGTAGAATGTGGTAGATGAGGGCTGAAAAAGTGGAGGATGTTGGGAAGTAAAGTAGCTTACTTATGATTCAGGGAGAAAGGGGGAGGGAGGAGGGAAGTAAGGAGGGGTTTGAGTACAAATGAATACAGATATGCAAGTAATACAGATATGCAATACAGATGATACAGATATGCAAGTATAATAGGTAAATACGACAAGTAAGTGGCTTTAAGTACTGTTATTACTAACATCATCTAGGTTACACCAAATCAGCACTTGCCTCTAAAAGACTGCAACCAAAGTGGGTTTTTTTTTTTTTTTTTTTTGTAAGGTTGTTACAACAAACTCAAGGGCGGTGCAAAACAGAGAGCTTTGTATTAGGTCACAAGGGTCACAAAGGGCGCAAAGGGGCGCTCAAAGGGGCAGGCCCCTTTGTCGCGCTCCTTCGTGCGCGAGACGCACGGCGCGAGACGCCGAGGAACGTGCCTGGGATTTAAGCCGCCACTACTGGGCGAATGTGATAGGAAACAGGTGGGCGGTGAACGTTGTGCTTGTCAGTTCCTGCTCTGGGTCTCCGGCTCCCAATTGGCTGAAGAGGTCCCACGTGGCCTGAGCTCGGGGCGCAGGGAGAGGGTCTCGATGGTCGGCGGGGCTTGGGTCCCGGGCGGGGCGGCGCCGACGCGGTCCACGCTGCAGGCAGCGAAGGAGGAGAGCTGCGGCGAAAAGGGAGCGCTGGATAAAGGGGCCCGAATTTAAAGGGCTTTACCTTTAATTATTTATTTTGTGCTCGTCAGTTCCTGCTCTGGGTCTCCGGCTCCCAATTGGCTGAAGAGGTCCCACGTGGCCTGAGCTCGGGGCGCAGGGAGAGGGTCTCGATGGTCGGCGGGGCTTGGGTCCCGGGCGGGGCGGCGCCGACGCGGTCCACGCTGCAGGCAGCGAAGGAGGAGAGCTGCGGCGAAAAGGGAGCGCTGGATAAAGGGGCCCGAATTTAAAGGGCTTTACCTTTAATTATTTATTTTGTGCTCGTCAGTTCCTGCTCTGGGTCTCCGGCTCCCAATTGGCTGAAGAGGTCCCACGTGGCCTGAGCTCGGGGCGCAGGGAGAGGGTCTCGATGGTCGGCGGGGCTTGGGTCCCGGGCGGGGCGGCGCCGACGCGGTCCACGCTGCAGGCAGCGAAGGAGGAGAGCTGCGGCGAAAAGGGAGCGCTGGATAAAGGGGCCCGAATTTAAAGGGCTTTACCTTTAATTATTTATTTTGTGCTCGTCAGTTCCTGCTCTGGGTCTCCGGCTCCCAATTGGCTGAAGAGGTCCCACGTGGCCTGAGCTCGGGGCGCAGGGAGAGGGTCTCGATGGTCGGCGGGGCTTGGGTCCCGGGCGGGGCGGCGCCGACGCGGTCCACGCTGCAGGCAACGAAGGAGGAGAGCTGCGGCGAAAAGGGAGCGCTGGATAAAGGGGCCCGAATTTAAAGGGCTTTACCTTTAATTATTTATTTTGTGCTCGTCAGTTCCTGCTCTGGGTCTCCGGCTCCCAATTGGCTGAAGAGGTCCCACGTGGCCTGAGCTCGGGGCGCAGGGAGAGGGTCTCGATGGTCGGCGGGGCTTGGGTCCCGGGCGGGGCGGCGCCGACGCGGTCCACGCTGCAGGCAGCGAAGGAGGAGAGCTGCCTGCAGGGAGAAAGAACCCGTAACAAAGGATATCTGTGTACTAACCCACACAGATAAATCCTATTTAATCATGGAAAGTATTAAAAAACATTGGCACATTCTTCAATTACATCCTACTTTTGATGATCCACCACTGTTTGCATACCAGCGCAGTAAAAATCTTCGTGACCAAGTAGTGCGGGCTTCTATGAGTGTGCCGGATTCTATACAGGTGCAAGGTTATCATAGCCAGTGTGGATCGTGTGATATGTGTGAGACTACTATTGAAGGTCAGACTTGGCAACATCCGGCGACAGGGTACAAATACAAGAAAAGATCAGCAACTACATGCAATTCAACCTCTGTTATATATTTAATTCAATGCCCTTGCCAACTGTTGTATGTCAGCCGTACCAGCAGAAAGATTAAAGTGCGTCTCCACGAACATAGAAGCCGACTTAACACAGTAAATATGGAGGCACCAATGGTAAGCCATTGCATGGAGCTCGGTCACACATTTGATCAATTAAAGTGGACAATACTTGAACAAGTGACTCCAAATCCACGTGGTGGTGATCACAATCATTTTTTAAACTACAGGGCACAATGGTGGATTTTTACATTAGTTTCACAATCCCCACATGGACTTAATGACTCCGTAGAGTGGTCCTCTCTGATCTAGCTGTATTCAGTGATGCTCTGTATACCAAACTTTATTTTCTGATTGGTTCCCTTTCAAGCCATTAGCAGGTTTAAAAGAACCTCCAAAATGGCGGATCCAGTTGTTGGGTTAAAGCTGCAACCAAGTAGCAGATGTTATTGCCGGGCAGCCAGTGAAACCGTATGTATATTAAAGATAGCAACGCTAACCTTCTTTAATTGAACATAAATTTAGTACACTATGCTATTTTTAATTTTAGAATCAATATCCTTCAGCCCCTGATGAAGCCGCCAGAAACACGAGCCGTGTCGGGCTAAGGGACAGCTTAACACTCCGGCTGCGTTGTTCCTGCTACGATAAGTGAATCTGTACTGCCTTATAAATTTAATCAAACTTAAAAACCTTAAAAAAAATTCTTCTTCAAAAACCAATATGGGATAACCAATGATTATAAATTCTGTGACGGTCTGAAAGCCTATTGACTGCACAAATATACAAATGGCAATTGCGGCTATATGAGAAAAGCCCGCCATTGTTATATGAGGTTACCCTTTTTCTATTCAATAGACTACATGGTATCAGCTTTTGTTATTTTTTCTGAAAATGATGTTGTTTTGAATTTCATTACCCTAAGGATGTCATAACACTGTGCCAACCCCATTAGCACAGGAACTGTTGAGAGCAGAGGAAGAGAGGGGAGGAGAGAGGATCATCTATTCCAGGCATCGTATCTCCATAGGCATGATCAGGCTGCTGATGTGGCCCCTGGGTTCCAAAGCAAAATGCTTTGACATTCCATCTTCCCCCCTGATCCTGATCATGAGGGGCTGAAGAATATGCAGCTGCCACCAAAGCAAAACATGTTGTGACAGCTGCTGGTGCTCTTTCCTCCCCACCGCCAATTATAAGCAAGAAGAAGAGTGGAGCTGGTTCTTATTTGAACCATGTAGAGCTCCCTAAAAATCTAAGATACACCTTATGGTTCAAACTGCTTCTTAGAAGATGACCCATGCGGGAGGAAGGGAAAAGCACTAACTTTGAAAAGCTAAAGAGCGGAATATAAAGCAAATAAATACAATAAATAAATAGCTCCGCTCTTCTTACGGTTTGGGCTGGAATGGGTTGAGGGAGGAAATGAGGGAGGGAAAAAGAGAAGTGATTAGGGGTTGGGAAAACCTGAGGCAGTAGGGGGTAGACTGGGGACTGGGATTAGAGGGGAAGAGAAGCACCTAGAGATTTGGGTTGGGGAACATGCAGACTGGGAGATTAGTGGTGGGAGGAAATGGACAGTGAGTGAGACACTGGAGTTGGATGTGGAGAACATGGATTGGGTGCAAGTGGGTTTGTGGGGAGAGCAGCAACTGGGGGTCAGGATGAGGGGGAGACTGGAGGATTAGGTGAGCCAGGACTGGAAGACTGAGAGTAGAAAGAGTGGCAACTGAGTCATGGATGGGTGGGTAGGGACTGGGAGGTTTAGTGGGGAAAGCAGCATTTGGCATATTGAAAGGGAAAATGGGGACAGAGACTGAGTGAGAGATTTGTGGGGACTGGAAGATTGGGGGTGGTTGTGTAGGGGGAAAAGCAATTGGAGGTTAGTGGTGGTTGGTAAATGGGATCGGAGTGAGATGGGGTTGATGGAACTGGAGCTAAAGATCTGAAAGGTGTGAGACTGGGATTATGAATGAGGATATGTGGGGCAAGAAGCAGGCAATATGAATAGGAGATATATGCGGCTGTGGAGGTGTTAGTGGTGGTGTGTGAGATGGGGGTTATAAGATGAGAAAGGAACAAGAGATGGTGTGAAGTATTTGGAGGCCTAGGAAGAGAGTGTGAGGCAGTGGAAAAGGACAGTGTGAAAGTGAAAACAGAAGGTTGAGGAGGGAGCGAAAGAAGAAGCTTGGGAAGCTGGGTAGGGAGTAAGAGAGAGAAGAAAGGGACTAGAATTAGGGGAAAGGGTGAGTAACAGGGAAGGAGTCTGAACCAGCGAGGGGGATGAGTGGTAGAAGAAAGTAAATCAGGGCTGGAGAAGGGGTAAGTAAAGAGGATGGTAATGGAGAATTAGGGAGTGTGTGACTCACAAGGCTTCCAGAATCGTAAAGTGAACTTTTGCTGTTTAATGTATATTAGAGCCAAGTATAGAAGTTGTATATAACTGCACAACTGTGTGCCTTGGTTTTTGGAGGGGACAGATTTTAACTGGAAACAGCTGACCCAGTATGGCATGTTCTTATGTTCTTACTGTTCATCTTTCAAGAGTTGTTTGCAGAGCAGAAACCATTTTTTAAAAATGTAATTCCCAAAACAGATCCAGGGTGATCTAGAAAGCTATAGATCAGTGAGTCTGATGTCAAGGCCACGCAAAATAGTAGAAACTATGCTTAAGATCAGAATTACCAGGCATATGGATACATACATATGACTTATCAAGGGAAAAGCCAACACGAATTTAGCAAAAGAAGGTCATACCTTACTAATCTATTAGAATATTTTGAAGGTGTAAACAAGCATGTACATAAGGGTGAGCTGCTCAATATACTGCATCTGGATTTTTAGAAGGCATTTGACAAAGTCCCTCATTTGAGAGAAAGTGCAGGAAATTAAAAAGTCTTGGGATAGGATGCAATGGCCTACATGAGTTAGTGTTACAGGAAGGGGATGTTTCGTGTGCCCTTGGGCCTCAGCCTGACCCCAGATGGATCCAGGACCGAACCGAGGGTTGGCGACGTGTCCCAGCATGGCAGAACACGGTCTTACCCTCCGCCAGGCCTGCAAGCTCCCAGCGCCAACAACAAGATGTTGTTGGTAGGGGAAAGGTTCTCCGACCGTTCCGAGCCCTTTCGGACCTGCCACTTGGATCAGCATGGAGCAGCAGGCCGGCCTGAGGATGATGGCAGACGGAGGCCTTGATATGAAGACATGACACCAAGGTTAATATGAAGCATGACATCAAGGTTGATGAGCAAACATGATACCAAGGTTGATGCGACGGCATCATAGACGAGGGTTGCAGCAAGACATGACACCAAGGCTGAAGCGAGACATGACACCAAAGATGATGCAACAGCATCAAGGAGGAGACAAGGAACTTGAAGTCCAGACGAAATGAGAAGCTGGGAAGGTGGACATTGGCACTGTCTCTCAGGGCACCTTACTCAGCCCACCTTCACAGGCGGACCCAATGGGCTGGTCGCGGACCACCTTGTCCCACTATGCACCCTACACAGCCCGAGGAGGCTAGTCACAGACCAAGCGGAGAACGGGACAAGCGCAGGGAAGAATCCAGCCGAGGCAGAACTTCGACGGAGCCAGATGTCATCCGGAGCTCCACAAGGGCTGGCAAGACAGGACAGCTCAGGACCACAGGACACCAGTCCACTGCCGGCATCTTCACAGATGGAGAAGCGTCACCCGGAGATCTACGGCCGGCAGAACAGAAGACTCAGGAGCACTGGAACAAGGAAACCAAGAAACCAGGAACAGCAGGAAGCGGGACGTCCAAAGACAAAACACCAGGACACCTGGTCGGGGACCTCAGGCACGAAGACATGACGAGAAGCAGACGAAACAAGACGAGGAGCTCCACGAAGGAGATCAAGGACCTGTCGGAGCGCTGGCAGGCAGAAGCCTCCAGGGCTGAAGTCACTCCAGTGCAAGGCAACAAGAAAATACAGGAACAGCCCTTTTATAGGGCTGAAGCAGGAAACAGTCTCAAGATGGGGACCAGGGCATATCCGGCCGTGGGCCCTTTAAAAGTAGCAGAGAGGCGTGGCCGCTCACCTAGAGGGAAGCAGGAAGCTGTGCAGGACCATGGACAGCGGTCCTGCACCGACGTCGACGTCAGAAGCAGCAGGGCTGGGCCTGGAGGCAGGCCCCGATGACGGCAGCGGCTCCAGCCGCTGCAGGAGGCCCCGGGGGCGGCTCCAGCCGCCAATCCAGGCCGGGGCTTACGGCCTCCAGCCGCAAAGATGTACAGGACGTCGGCGGCGGCTACGTGCCGCAAGGATGATGTTAAAAGTCCGCGGCACCAGCTGCGGTGAAGAGGAGACCCGATGGGTCTCCTCTTCACCGCAGCTGGTGCCGCGGTTATGAACTGTTATGAACCCTGCCTGCTCCGCGGGCAGGGTTCATAACAGTTAGTAACTAATTAAAAGACAGGAAACAGAGAAAGACAGGAAACAGTAAGCAAGACTAAAAGGTCAGTTTTCCCATTGGCGGAAGGTAAATAAGTGGAGTGCCTCAGGGATCTGTACTGGGACTGATGCTGTTTAACATTTACATAAATGATCTGGAAAAAGTGAGCAATGAGCAAGGTGATCACATTTGCCGAGAACACAAAATTATTCAAAATAGTTAAATCACAAGTGGACTGTGAAGCATTGCAAAAGGACCTTTCCAAACTGAGGAACTGGGCATCTAATAATAACAGATGAAATTTAATTTGGACAAATGCAAAGTGATGCACATTGGAATATTTTTCTTAAGTACAGGTACATAATGCTGGGTTCAGTATAAGAATCTTGGAGATGATGTGAACAATATTTTGAAACCCTCAGCTCAATGTGTGGCAGCCAATAGAATATTAAGAATTATTTGGAAAGGAATAGAATAAAAAAACAAAAAATAACAAAGTGCCACTGTATAGACCCATGGTGCATTCACATCTTGAGTATTATGTTCTGGTTATTTTATCTCAAGAAAGAAATAGCAAAACAGCGGTGGATTCCCGATGAAGACCGGCCCGGGGATTCGCCACCCAGGAGATACCACATGGTCTGCCGAGCGCGGCTCTGTCATGGCCACGCTCGGCAGACCATGTGACTAGCGCGACCGGCCCATGGGGGGATGCCCGATCCCCCGATAGGCCAATCCGCCCCTGTAGCAAAATCAAAAAAGGTACAGAAATAGGCGACAAAAAAGATAAAGGGAATAGAACAGCTTCCTTAGATAAACAGAATGACCAGGTTAGGACTTCAGCTTGCAGGATAGATGACTCAGAAAGGATATGATACAGGTTTATAAAACCAAGAGTGGTGGAACAGGTAAATAGGAAATGGTTATCTACCCTTTCCAAAAGTACTATAACTAGGGGGCACTCAGAGCATTAAAAGTTTAGACCCGCGCGCATGCGCAAATGTGTGTGCGTTTGCCAATGTGCGCACATGGATGCGCTGATTTTAGAACATGCACGCGTATATGCATATATATATGTGCACGTTATAAAATCAGTTATCCGCGTGTATATGCCTGCATGATTTTATATTGACGCGCGCATGTGAACGCAAATGCCGTCTGAAATGCGTAAGTTGGGGGAATTTTAGTAGTACTTGCAGCAATGCAAAAGGCCTTTTTCCTTTATTGGGGTGAAGGTGTTTGCCCCAGTAAAGGAGAAGACTTCCTAAACCCCCTAGTTAACTTGCCTCCCTTTTACTCTATTAGCCTCGAGCCTTAAAACCCTGCTGACTAGTTATGAGTGATGGCATCAAAGAGCACGACCAGGCTTTTCCTGCCACTGGCCCTTTAAAGTTAAGGAGTTCAGGTGCCTGGGCCAAGCAGAATTGGTGGCAACCTGACAAAGGAGCCATTGTCGGTGCTTTTCCGCATCGTAATGCAGTTTCCCACTGCATCGGAAGGAGAGGCAACCCGGCAGCGCCAGGGGACGGCAGCAGAGGCCCAAGGGGCAAGTGTGGTGGTTCGCAAGTACCCTCCATGGACCGCCGAACGCAACAGTATACCCCCTCTTACGTCCCCTCCCTGAGGCGCATGGTTTCTTAGAATGGCAAGAGTGGAAGTCCTTTAATAGGTTGCAATCCAAGGTTCCCAAGAACTTTCTTCTGGATTGTATCCTTTCCAAAAAGGGAGGTATTTAATTTTCTTGCCTCTCCGGCGTGAATCTAAAATTCTTTGACTTCATAGATGGTATTATCATCGTTGATTACTTCTTGTGGCTTTGGAGGTGCCCTAGTGGGCCAGGTGAATATTAAGGGTTTAAGTAGGGACACATGGAAGGTGCTGTGTATCTTCAGCATTGATGGAAGCTTTAGCTGATATGTCACGGATCCCACTTGGTAACGTATTTGAAAGCGACCAATGTAACAGGGAGAGCATAAGAACATGCCATACTGGGTCAGTGCAAGGGGCCATCAAGCCCAGCATCCTGTTTCCAACAGTGGCCAATCCAGGCCATAAGAACCTGGCAAGTACCCAAAAACTAAGTCTATTCCATGTAACCATTGCTAATGGCAGTGGCTATTCTCTAAGTGAACTTAATAGCAGGTAATGGACTTCTCCTCCAAGAACTTATCCAATCCTTTTTTAAACACAGCTATACTAACTGCACTAACCACATCCTCTGGCAACAAATTCCAGAGTTTAATTGTGCGTTGAGTAAAAAAGAACTTTCTCCGATTAGTTTTAAATGTGCCCCATGCTAACTTCATGGAGTGCCCCCTAATCTTTCTATTATCCGAAAGAGTAAATAACCGATTCACATCTACCCGTTCTAGACCTCTCATGATTTTAAACACCTCTATCATATCCCCCCTCAGTCGTCTCTTCTCCAAGCTGAAAAGTCCTAACCTCTTTAGTCTTTCCTCATAGAGGAGTTGTTCCATTCCCCTTATCATTTTGGTAGCACTTCTCTATACCTTCTCCATCGCAATTATATCTTTTTTGAGATGCGGCGACCAGAATTGTACACAGTATTCAAGGTGCGGTCTCACCATGGAGTGATACAGAGGCATTATGACATTTTCCGTTTTATTCATCATTCCCTTTCTAATAATTCCCAACATTCTGTTTGCTTTTTTGACTGCCGCAGCACACTGAACTGAAGATTTCAATGTGTTATCCACTATGACACCTAGATCTCTTTCTTGGGTTGTAGCACCTAATATGGAACCTAACATTGTGTAACTATAGCATGGGTTATTTTTCCCTATATGCATCACCTTGCACTTAGCCACATTAAATTTCATCTGCAATTTTGATACCCAATTTTCCAGTCTCACAAGGTCTTCCTGCAATTTATCATAATCTGCTTATGATTTAACTACTCTGAACAATTTTGTATCATCTGCAAATTTGATTACCTCACTCGTCGTATTTCTTTCCAGATCATTTATAAATATATTGAAAAGTAAGGGTCCCAATACAGATCCCTGAGGCAGTCCACTGCCCACTCCCTTCCACTGAGAAAATTGTCCATTTAATCCTACTCTCTGTTTCCTGTCTTTTAGCCAGTTTGTAATCCACGAAAGGACATCACCACCTATCCCATGACTTTTTACTTTTCCTAGAAGCCTCTCATGAGGAACTTTGTCAAATGCCTTCTGAAAATCCAAGTACACTACATCTACCGGTTCACCTTTATCCACATGATTATTAACTCCTTCAAAAAAGTGAAGCAGATTTGTGAGGCAAGACTTGCCTTGGGTGAAGCCATGGTGACTTTGTTCCATTAAACCATGTCTTTCTATATGTTCTGTGATTTTGATGTTTAGTACACTTTCCACTATTTTTCCTGGCACTGAAGTCAGGCTAACGGGGCTGTAGTTTCCCGGATCGCCCCTGGAGCCCTTTTTAAATATTGGGGTTACATTAGCTATCCTCCAGTCTTCAGGTACAATGGATGATTTTAATGATAGGTTACAAATTTTTACTAATAGGTCTGAAATTTCATTTTTTAGTTCCTTCAGAACTCTGGGGTGTATACCATCCAGTCCAGGTGATTTACTACTCTTCAATTTGTCAATCAGGTCTACCACATCTTCTAGGTTCAACATGATTTGGTTCAGTCCATCTGAATCATTACCCATGAAAACCTTCTCCGGTACCTCCCCAACATCCTCTTCAGTAAACACCGAAGCAAAGAAATAATTTAATCTTTCCGCGATTGCCTTATCTTCTATAAGTACCCTTTTAACCCCGATCATCTAACGATCCAACCGACTCCCTTCACAGGCTTTCTGCTTCGGATATATTTTAAAAAGTTTTACTGTGAGTTTTTGCCTCTACGGCCAACTTCTTTTCAAAATTCTCTCTTAGCCTGTCTTATCAATGTCTTACATTTATAACTTACCAATGTTTATCCATTATCCTATTGTTGTGGAGCGCTAGGAGAGCGATCCCACTCCTGGGTGATGTGTGTCCTTGGGCCACGGCTCGACCCCAGAGGACTCTGAAGAAGTGCCGTGGGAGGCGTGGCATGCCCGAGCATGGGCTGGACGGGAGCAGGGCTGGAGTAACACGGAAGACAGGCCTTCCTCCGGACCTGCGCACTTCGGAAGACCCAACAACGCAATGTTGGTCTTGTGAACAGTCCTCCGACCGTTCCTAGCCCTTTCGGACCTGCCGCAGGGTACGGCACGAAGCGGCAGGCCGGATGGAGGCCAGGGCAGCGAAGACTGGAACATGGATTCAGACGAGACTCAGGAACGACGTAGACTCAGGCATAGACGTGGACTCAGGAATGAGGTGCAGGATCCATAGACGTGGACTCAGGCATAGAAGCAGGATCCTTAGACGTGGACTCAGGCATAGACGTGGACTTCAGGAACGGGGTGCAGTATGCATAGACATGGACACAGGCAAGACGAGGACTCAGGTCGAGGTACTGGATGCACAGAGGTGGAGTCAGGAACGAGGGCTGAAGGAAGACATGGGCACTGACCCTCAGGGCGCCCTACTCAGGCCACCCGCGGGACTGAGTCGCGGACCACCCTGTCCCATGCGCGCCCTACACAGCCCTGGAAGGCTGGTCGTGGACCACGCAGAGAGCGGGAGAGCACAGGAAAGAGGAAGCAGGTTCGCTGCTCTCCAGGCAGCACGAGGCAAGGAAATACGCTGCTCTCCTGGCAGCACAAGGCAAGGATATACGCTGCTCTCCTGGCAGCACAAGGCAAGGATATACGCTGCTCTCCTGGCAGCACAAGGCAGGTTAGGCATCAGGATCAGGAACAAGGATATCAGGAACATCAGGACTGGAACACATACACTGGAATAGGAGACACACCTCTGGGCTGGAACATGGACATCAGGAACATCAGGACTGGAACAAGAGACAGACCTTGAGACTGGAACAGCAGGCAAACATCAGGACTGGAACACTGAAGACATCAGGACTGGAATGGCAGGCAGACATCAGGACTGGAACAACTTGACAAGAAGCTTCAACAGGAAACATGGAACACTGGACCTTGCAGAAGGCTGGAATACAAGGCATCTCCTGGAACGAGGAACTCAGGAGTGACCAACTCCTTGCGAAGGCCAAGATACACTGAAAGCTGAGCCCTTTAGTAGGGCTGAAGTGGACAACGCCCAGGGAGGGGTCAGCAGGGGGCCACACCTGGCTGGCCCTTGAAGAGCAGTAGAGAAGCGCGCGCTCGCGCCCTAGGAGGCTGGAGAGAACAGCTGGAAGCTGGTGGCGTCCTCAGCCACGTGGAGGGCCCAAGGAAGCCGCGGAGCAGCCCTGGACTGGAGCTGGGTGAAGGCAGGTCACTGGAGCAGCTCCCAGCTGCACGGACAGAAGCAGAGAGAGCGGGGGAAGGGCTGACTGCAGGAACGGCTCCATGCCGTGAGGACAGCCCCAGGAAGAGAGGTAAGACTGCAGGGAGAGTGGAAGCTGTAGCAGGCTGCAGGCACAGTAGAGAGCAGTGCTGGCTGCAGGGAACTGTGAGAGACTGCAGGCACCGGCAGGGACGGCTTCCCTGCTGGGCAAGGACCCGGGCTAAAGCAGGCACTGGGAGAGACGGCCTGCTCGCTGAAGGTCCCGGGATCGCAGCAGCACGTCGGGGAAAGGCAGAGATAGCAGCCGAGGAGCAGACCACATGGCAGCAGCTGTGGAAACGGCCCCAGCTGATTCAGGGAGAAAGAAGCAGCGTCAGCAGCCCGGCTGGCTGTGGCTGTGAGAGGTAAGAACCTGCACACGCTTCTTGTGGGCAGGAGCACAACACCTATTTTCTTCTGTTGGATCCTTCTTCCAATTTTTGAATGAAGATCTTTTGGCTAAAATAGCTTCTTTCACCTCCCCTTTTAACCATGCTGGTAATCGTTTTGCCTTCTTTCCACCTTTCTTAATGTGTGGAATACATCTGGACTATGCTTCTAGGATGGTATTTTTTTAACAATGACCACACCTCTTGCACACGTTTTACTTTTCTAGCTGCTCCTTTCAGTTTTTTTCTTACAATTTTTCTCATTTTATCAAAGTTTCCCTTTTGAAAGTTTAGCACGAGAGCTAATTCAAATTTGATCATATTATGATCACTATTGCCAAGCGGCCCCACCACCGTTACCTCTCTCACCAAATCCTGTGCTCCACTGAGAATTAGATCTAAAATTGCTCCCTCTCTTGTCGGTTCCTGAACCAATTGCTCCATAAAGCTATCATTTATTCTATCCAGGAACTTTATCTCTCTAGCGCAGTGGTTCTCAAACGGTGTGTTGTGACACACCAGTGTGTCGCCAAACACACATTGGTGTGTCGCCACACTTCCCAGTCCCCTGGTGACCAGCTGCTCCCCCTACCCGAGCAAGACAGGTCCTACACCCGGGCTTAAAACACTGAAAGCCCGGGTGGAACGCGGCAGGAGAGCTGGAGTCAGCAGCACCAGCATGCTCTCTTCTTCCCGCCCCCCCACAGCCCGGAAGAGGAAGTGGTGAGCAGCAGGTGCGTGCTCAGGAAGAAGAGACTATGCTAGTGCAGGCAACGTCGGCCTGAAGAAAAGAAGAGAGGCGCGGCCTGAGGATTGAGCAGCGCGGCTCAGAGAAAAACAAAGAACGTCATCAACCCCCGCAGCCGATGGGTCTCCTTGCTCCGCAAGGGCTGAAAATGAAATAGATTGCTGCTGCCTTTAGAGTTAGAAATGGAGGAGGCTGCTGCTGCCGCTAGTTCGGGGAAGAGGGAGAGTGAGTGAAAGAGCAAGCATGTGTGTTTGAGATCCTGTGTATGTGTGTGTGAGTGAGATAGCATGTATATGAATGATTGAGAGCCTGCAGATGTGAAAGAGAGTATGTGTGTGATTGAGAGCTGGTTTAGGTGAGGGATCCTGTGAGTATGTGATTGAGAGCATGTGTGAAAGTGAGAGAAAGACAGCATGTGTATCTGTGTGTGACTAAGAGCTGGTTTAGGTGAGGGAGCATGTGAGTATGTGTGAAAGTGAGAGAAAGACAGCATGTGTGTCTGTGTGTGATTGAGAGCTGGTTTAGGTGAGGGAGCATGTGAGTATGTGATTGAGAGCTTGTGTGTAAATGAGAGAAAGAGAGAGCATGTTTGTAAGCATGTGATTGAAAGCCTGTGTGTGTAAGCCTGAAAAGATAGATAGCATGTGTGTAAATGTGTAATTAAGAGCCTATATAAGTGAGAGAGAAAAAGCATGTGTATATGTGAGTGACTGAGAGCCAGTGTGAGAGAGAGAGAGAGGAGAAAGTTGCAAGCAAACCATCCTTCCTTCTTCTAATTCAAAACAATCTCAGGGCACCTGGATATCAAACGTTCCCAGGTATGCAGAGCAAAACACTTTTTGTATCCTTATTATTTTTCATTACTGGGTCTTTGTGTCTGCTATTTAAAAATATTTTATTGGTATCGAGAAATTTTTGATATGAGTTTTTAATTATTGGATATTCCATTCATCCGCTGTTTTGAAATAATCTGTTCTTTTTGTTAGTATGGTTTTACTGCTACTGATTTTATATTTCTTGATTTGTTTTATAAGGATGGGTGATGTTTCTTTTTTTCCTTTGTTGCACAGCATACAGAGACTCTGGCTTGTTGCGGTTTCCAATTCAGTTTTTGTCGGCATGCTTCTAGTTATGCATTTTGGTCTCTTTATTCTTTGTTAGGTGAGGGTTAGCACATGTGATTCAGGTGAGGTTCTCTGCTGGCATGTAGTTTCTGTGTAGGGCTCTATAGCAGCCTGACTTGGTCCATTTTCTTAATAGGAGATGTATTGTCTTAAGGCCTGGTATAATATTTTCAGTGTTGTCTTTTCTTAGGTAAGGTGGTTACTGTTAAGTGCTGGAAATTGGTGCCTTTTTGGTGTGGGATGTTTACTGTTTATGCAATTTCTGTTCAGATACAATATGTATCTTTTCCTTGTGTCATTCTTAACAATAAAAATAATACTGGACCTTTATTTTTTATTTCCAACGTCAATTGTAATGAGCAGTATGTCACACATGTGAACGTGGTCTGTCAGGTGTGTCACGATGGGAAAAAGGTTGAGAACCACTGCTCTAGCGTGTCCTGATGATCCATTTACCCAGTCAATATTGGGTTAATTGAAGTCTCCCATTATTACCGCACTACCAATTTGGTTAGCTTCCCTAATTTCTCTTAGCATTTCACTGTTAGTCTCCCCATCTTGACCAGGTGGACGGTAGTATACTCCTATCACTATAGTCTTCCCCGACACACAAGGGATTTCTACCCATAAAGATTCAATTGTGCATTTAGTCTCATGCAGGATGTTTATGTTGTTGGATTCTATGCCATCCCGGACATAAAGCGCCACACTGCCTCCCGGGTGCTCCTCTCTGTCATTGCGATATAATTTGTACCCCGGTATAGCACTGTCCCATTGGTTATCCTCTTTCCACCATGTCTCTGAGATGCCAATTAAGTCTATGTCATCATTTACTGCTATACATTCTAATTCTCCCATCTTACTTCTTAGACTTCTGGCATTAGCATACAAACATTTCAAAGTTTGTTTTTTGTTTGTATTTTTATTCTGCTTTTTAATTGATAGGGATAAGTTAGAATGTTTTAGCTCAGGTGAGTTTTTAGTTACAGGCACTTGGACTACTTTTCTTATTATTGGATCCTCACTGTCGGGATGCCCTAATTCTAATGCATCATTAGTATCCTTTGAAATACCTCTCTCCGAACCATGCGCTGCTGAGCGACTGTTGGCTTTCTCCTTTGTTCTAGTTTGAAAACTGCTCTATCTCCTTTTTAAAGGTTAGCGCCAGCAGTCTGGTTCCACCCTGGTTAAAGTGGAGTCCATCCCTTTGGAAGAGACTCCCCCTTCCCCAAAAGGTTTCCCAGTTCCTAACAAAACTGAATCCCTCTTCCTAGCACCATCATCTCATCCATTGAGACTCCGGAGCTCTGCCTGCCTCTGGTGATCTGTGAGTGGAACAGGGAGCATTTCAGAGAATGCTACCCTGGAGGTTCTGGATTTAAGCTTTCTACCTAAGAGCCTAAATTTGACTTCCAGAACCTCCCTCCCACATTTTCCTATGTCGTTGGTGCCTACATGTACCATAACAGCCGGCTCCTCCCCAGCACTGTCTAAAATCCTATCTAGGTGACGCGTGAGGTCCGCCACCTTCGCACCAAGTAGGCATGTTACCAGGCGATCCTCACGCCCACCAGCCACCCAGCTATCTACATTCCTAATAATCGAATCACCAACTATGACGGCCAACCTAACCCTTCCCTCCTGGGCAGTAGGCCTTGGGGAGATATCCTCTGTGCGAAAGGACAATGCATCACCTGGAGAGCAGGTCCTTGCTACAGGATCCTTTCCTGCTGCACCAGGTTGATGCTCTCCAATCATGAGACCTTCTTCCTCCTAGGCAGCACCAGGGCTGCCAGTCTGAAGTTGGGATTTGGCTACTATGTCCCTGAAGGTCTCATCTATATACCTCTCTGTCTGCCTCAGCTCCTCCAGGTCTGCCACTCTAGCCTCCAGAGATCGGACTCATTCTCTGAGAGCCAGGAGCTCTTTGCATCGCATGCACATGTAGAACTTCTCACCAGTGGGTAAAAAAATCATACATGTGACACTCGATGCAAAAGACTGGGAAGCCCCCCTCTTGCTGCTGGGCTGCTGCCTTCATCTCAATTTTATTCAGTTCCTAGTTAAGTTTTAGGTTGCTATGGGAGTAGGAATGTGTCTAATTAACGTCCTTTAAATGTATTAGTGAATTCACTATATGTCTGGTAGTGGCCTACAAGGGACTGATCAAAACTCTCAATAAAGTTTTTGTTGTTGGGGTTTTTTTTTGTGAAAGTGGCACCTGCCTATAAATTAAAGGACCCATCACCCCAACAGACTTCTAGCTACAAATCCACCCTTCATTGCTACAGACTCTCCACCTTCAAGTCCAAATGTGACTTTTACGCCGCAAAAATACACGAATACATGTACAACCCCAGAGCCCTTTTTTCCTATGTCGCTGACCTCACCACCCACTATCCCTGACTCTGAAGCCTCCACCAAATGCGAAGAATTAGCACTCTATTTCCATAGCAAAATAGTGAATATCCTCCTTAGATTTCCTAACACCCCATTTTCCATCCCCCCTGGCAATGGACCTACTACCGCCACCCATGCCTCCCTTGACCTCAGCTCCTCCAAGGAAATTGAATCAATTCTCAAAAAGATTAAACCTGCCACCCATTCTACAGACACCATCCCCACCAAAGCACTCCTATCTAACCCCGATAGATAGGAGTGCATGAAAGGCACTCTCAACTGTATGTGTTGTGTGCTCAGCCACACACCCTTTGGCCCATTCAGAATGGAAGGGCTGGTCTTCTATGGGCATCAATGGATCTCTTGGCCCTTTCTGTGGCCTTCTTAATAAGGGTGTTGGTCCATGTCCAAAGCTCTGAGCAGACAAATGGGCTACAGGTGAAGATACCATCACAGGGAGAGGCAGAGGGGGTAATGGCTGTTTTCTGTAGACTAGTTGGAATGTGGAAGCCCAGGATGTGACATTGACATGGGTATTGTGGGAGAACTCGACCCAAGGCAGGAGATTGGCCCAACTTTACTGGCGCTCATTGACGTATGCACGGAGAAAGGTTTTGAGTGTATGGCTCTTGCGTTCAACCTGTCCGTTTTCTTGAGAATGATAAGCCGTGGTTAAATCCAGCGAGATGCCAAATTTTCTACAAAGTAAGCGCCAGTATTTAGCATCGAATTTCTCCCCTCAAGCTACCAGGATGTGCTTCGGCAAGCTGTGAAGAAGAAATACATGGAGCATAAAGAGCCGTGCTAACTCTGGGGCAGAAGTTTGATCTACGCTGCTCTGTAGAAATGTTATCAAACTAAATTCATAACTGATGTATATTAAGTTTTTCATTTTTTTGACACAGAAATAGCCCTTGAAAAAGGACTCTGTTGTCCGAAACACGGCCCCGTGTCGGCCATTGGCACCGTTGATTAGCGGAATGGGCGAAGAGCATTTTGGACAAGATAAGTTCTAATATGAATGTCGACAATTGATGAATTTTAATGGCTATGGTACACATAATGGAATGAACTTTTAATAGCATGAGATACACAGCAATATAAAAATTGAAAAAAAAGCAATTTTACATTGGCCTATGATTAAAAATAAGGCAGAGCAATAAAGTGAAACTTTATTGTACAATGAAGCCTATTATGATGGCCAAATAATTGCATCTTTAATAGTCAAATGATTGAGGGATGATAGTTGGTATAGAATATTGAATTGTATATTTTTCAGCAATCCCCAACTTTATAACAAAAGGCACTGGTTAGATGTAGAAAGTTTCTTAGACAGCTCAGGAACGATCATGCACCAGTACAAAACAAAGTCATGTGATCCATGTGTATGACTCATTGCACTGCTGTAACACTTATTACAAGTATGTACATTTGTTTTCTCCCCTAGATTCCTGCTATGTGAAGAGCTATGTATCTGTAATCTCCATGTAAGGCCATAAAATAAGTGCTTGAGATGTAACCTCTTATACTTTTGAGCTTCCTGAACCAGCATCACTCTTTAGGTGGCAAGTTGACACTTTTATCACAGCTTAGTAAATACTGTGTGCAGGGATGGAAAATTCCAAGACATCAGGTTGCTTTGGCACCTAATGCCAGCCATTAGCCCAGAGGAGCTGTTGTCACTGCAGCAGGTCCATGCCTGAAAAAAGCTGCCACCACAGTGGCAGGTCCCACAGAAGCCATTATTGCTTCAGCAAACCTGAACCTGGAAGGAGCTGCTTTTTTTTCAGTGAGCCTGGACAGCAGTAGTTGAGAACTGGCACTGCTCCCTGCCCACACAGAAGAGACATTGCAGAGATGGGGGGGAGACAAAAATACATTTTAAAAAATTCGCATATTAGATAATAATTCGGAAATGACAAAAAAAAAAAAAAAGCATACACAAAAAAAGATTTTAAAAAAAGCACAAAAAATACAAAAAAATAAAGTAACATGGAATAAAATGTTGCCCTAACTCCTAAAAAACTTATGAATGGCATCCCTTATACCCCTCAGTATGGGGATAGATCTAATGTTCTTAACATGTTCACCCTAGAGGAAAGGCACGATAGGGGAGCTATGATAGAGACATTCAAATATCTCAAAGGTTTCCATGCACAGGAGATGAGCCTCTTTCAATGGAAAGGAGGTTCTAGAACGAGGGATCCTGAGATGAGGATGAATCTTAGGGAATATTTCTTTACTGAGAGGGTGATGGATGTGTGGAATAGGCTCCTAGTGGACGTGGTGGAGACAAAAACAGTATTTGAATTCAAGAAAGCATGGGATAAAGACAGGGAATCTCTGAAGAAGTGTTGGAAATTGAAAAGCTAAATTAGTTGGACGGATGGGTATACTAAATAAGCCATATGGTCTTTTTCTGCTGTCATGATTCCCTGTTTCTATGAAATTCTTTAATCTGCCGCCCTACAATTCCCCTAAATGACTGGGAGCGACCGTGTTCAGAACAGTTTCACTTACTACTGGATGAGAAACCAAAAATAGAATAATTGCATTCAAGAAATGTGAGGAAATTTTGTTTCTCCTGCTAACAGAGCTGCTCCCAGGGTTAAGGGCATTCATAAGGGAGTTGCTTAATTTAAACATTTCTAAATTGATTGTGAAATGGTTGAACTGATACATGGTAGATTTTTTAGCTTATCCTAAACTGCTGCTTTGATATAGTTTTCTTTGAAGCCATGGTCCTACATTTCTTTGTGAAACTTCAAACAGCCTGTGGTGTAAAGGAGCCATTTGTCACCCTTAAGCCTCAGGGGATCTTTCCGACAAGATAAGCAAATGTGTATCACAGTTTCAATTACTAATACGAAATTCTACCACCGTAACCTCGAGTGATATGCTAGTTTAACTAGACATGTAACTAAAATGATGTCACCTGGTTACTTCCATAATAAAAAACTAATTGCAGCGCTGACAAATTGAAATTTCTTACCATGACCAATTTCTAAAGCACTGACTCACTAATTAAAGAGAGTTTATTAGCTCAGGGCACTGGCCTCTTTTCTCCGATTTCAACATTACAAGATTAACATTTGAAATAAATAAAATCCTCTTATAAGTACAATTTTCAGAAGCTCATTAATTCACAAGAACCAAGTGAACTGTAGAAAAAAATACCAACATGTAAGCACAGCTCACAGATTGGGATGTCAGCCATTGCATACTTGTTTCAGAAGTCATTTCTGTCTTCTCTTTTGTGCTACATTTCCCCCAAGACCAGTTTTTCCTTCCACTAAGCTCCTCTTCCCCTTTTCTCTCTTCCGAATCCTGAAGCCAACCACCTCCAGAAAATGGGGGTTCTACGTCTGTCAATCAGGCCCAGCTTTAAGCACAGCAACGGCCTGAGGCACCAGTTTTCCAAGGCCCAAGAGGTTCCTGCTTCTGCTTGTCTTCACGGCCATGGGCCAGCACAGCTTCAAAGGGGCTGCTGACCTGGAACTCTGCCTACGGGCACAAATCTCTTAAACCTGGCCATACATACAAGGCTGAGTGTCGCAAATACATATACACAAATTTAAATATCATATAGACATGCATGCACAAACTTCAGCTTCACATACATGCACAAACACACATCACATATGTGCACGTCATGCAGGCAAAAGGAAACCTTTTTTTTTTTTTTTTTTTTAATATCCTACCACCTTCTGACCACATAGCAGAGAGTTAGCATGATTTTCTCTTCCTGTCTCTATGCCCAAGTGGCAGGTAGCATTCAGAGAGCAAAGATGCAGAAACTGCTCTAGATCTTTGCCATCTCCACACAAGGATAAAATCAGACAGTCCCCAACATAGGTCACACAGGGCTACTTTTCATCTGTTCCTTTCACACCTGGTGGGTGGGGAAGGGGTTATTAAGTGGGATATTCCTTCCCCCTCCCCCTTCTCTGTCCTTTACTAGAACCCACCCATGCACCCTCTTCTTTTCACACCTGGGAAACGGGGGCAGTCACCCAGACTAAATGAGCAGAGTGCGAGTTCAAAATTACCAGACAGGCAGTGAATATTTCCTCTGCTGTTCTCCTAATACTGCTTTTTCGAAAAGGAGAGAAAGATCAAGTAACTGAAAGGTCAGGAAAGACTAGATATATAATACAGCCTCACACATGCATATACATACCACATTCATCAGCCAGCCTTACCGCGCAAACATACATATTCAGCCTTGCAAGTGCATACAAAGACATATGGTGGTGTACAAAAGTTTAGGCACCCCTTAGTTAGATGGGTCCGAGTATTTGTTTAACTGTGGAACTGTCCTCACCTGACTGAAGGCCTAACAAGTCAATCAACCTTTTTGGCCTTACTAACAACTTTATAAAACAAAAGCAGAAATGGAATCAACTGGAAGGGTGTCCAAACTTTTGCACATGCCATAGTAACTGTTTCATTCTTTTCAATCTGTTAAAAATGAGCATCTGGCGGGCAACGTGTATAAGCTTGGGTATTTCAAATAGACACTCACACCCCACTAGTAATATTAACGAACAATCCCAATATCTCTATAGCCACTTTCCAGGCTGCAACAGAAGATTAGTGGAAGGAGGGTTTGAGATTTCTTGGTCAGCTCTGGGATGAGGATGGATGGATCCCTTATGAGGTTCTTTTAGATCACTTTGATCTACAGGATGGATCGAGAGAGATGAATGATAGCATCAAGATGTAGTTGTTAAGGTCCAAAGGGACACTTTGGGATAGGACCACACCCTCGCGGGTGGTACGGGTGATGATGCTAATTGGGCCAGGAAGGAAAAGCATATCATTGTTATACAGAGCCATAACTTTGATGAATGAAGAGAGGGAACCCATGGTGACCTTATTCGCACAATGGAATGCGGACCTTAGTTTGACTCTGACTGACAGAGACTGGCGGATCATTTTGAAGAAGATACACAGGGTTTCCATTTGTAGTCACAGGATTGAACTGATATACAAACTAGTGAGGAGGACTTACAGTACACCAGTTTTCTTTGCTAGGTTTTCTCCATCTGCCTCCCGTCTGTGCTGGCGAGGATGCGGGGGGTAGGAAGATATATGCTCATCTGCTGGGAGTGTGTGCAGGTGAAGGGTTTTTGAAAGAGTGTGGAATCGACGATCACCTGCAGTCTGGGGCACCAAGTGACTCTTTTGCCTATAACTTGCCTCCTTGGACTTTGGGTTAATTTATCTCTTGCAAGCCAACAACACAGTGTGAGTGATTACTTAATACATGTGGCCAGATTTACTGTTGCATCACACTGGAAATCGCAGCCGCTGATTTCTCACTGGCACGAGCAGGTCCACAACATAGTGGTTATTGAAAAGCTGACGTTCTCTCTTCGCAAGAAGTCATTTTTATATGACAGAATCTGGGAGCCTTACTGGAAATATTTGGCTGATAGGAGTAGGAGAAGTCTGGGCTGAGGCTTGGAAGGGTTCCGCATCTGTTCAGTACCAGGTTGTCAGTATTGTTCTACTCATGTTGGTCTATCATATTTTTATCTTTTTCTTTGTTTTTACAATTATTGTACTTTGTGACCAAGTTCTGTATACTTGTCTTCAAGTTATATCTGGATGATAAAGTATCTTTTGCTGTTGAGAATATCTGCCTTTTTGTTTAAATACAATTTTCTTTTTAAATGAGCAAATAAATAGTATAGAAGAATTGCCATACTGGGTCAGACCAAGGGTCCTTCAAGCCCAGTATCTTGTTTCTAAGAGTAGCCAATCCAGGTTACACATATCTAGAAAGTGTCCTGTGAGTACCCAAATATTAAATAAATTCCATGCTATTAATGGAAGTAATAAGTAATGGCTATTCCTTAATTCAACTTGATTAATAACAGTCTATGTACTTCTCCTCCAGGAACCTGTCTAAACTTTTTTTAAACCCCACTATGCTAACTACCTTAACCACATCCACTGGCAATTAATTCCACAGCTTAATTGTATGTTGAGTGAAAAAGAATTTTCTCTGATTTGTTTTAAATGTGCTATTTGCTAACTTCATGAAGTCCTTCTATTAATGGAGACTCTGTTGAAGGAAGGGATAGTGAATTATCTACAATCCACTGGGTTGCTGGACCCAAGTCAGCATGGATTCACCAGGGGAATAGCCTGTCAGACAAATCTGATTGATTTTTTTGAATGGGTTACTAGAGAACTGGATCGAGGAAGAGCACTTCATGTGATTTACGTGAATTTCAGCAAAGCTTTTGATACGGTCCAACATAGGAGGCTTGTGAATAAAATATGAAGCTTGGAATTGGGCGCCAAAATGGTGGAGTGGATTGAAAACTGGATGACTGTCAGGAGACAGCATGTAATGGTAAATGGAACCTACTCTGAAGTGAGAAGGATGTTACGTGAAGTGCCCAGGGTTCAGTTTTGGGACCAGTTCAGTTCAATATCTTTGTGAGCAACATTGCAGAACAGATAGAAGTTAAAGTTTATCTATTTGCAGATGATACTAAGATCTGCAACATAGTGGACATACCTGAATGAATAGAGAGAATGAAAAGTGATTTAAGAAAGCTTGAAGAGTGTCAAAGATTTGGCAGCTGGGTGCCAAGAAGTGCAGAATCATGCATCTGGGGTGTGGCAAATCCAAAAGAGCTGTATGTGATGGGAGGTGAAAAACTAATGTGCACAGACTGGGACAGGAATCTTGGGGTGATAATGTCTGAAGATATGAAAGCAGTGAAGCAATGTCACAAGGCAATAGCTAAAGCCAGAAGAATGCTGGGCTGCACAGAAAGAGGAATAACCAGCAAGAAAAAGGAGGTGGTAATTCCTTTGTATAGGTCTTTGGTGAGGCCTCACCTGAAGAACTGTTCCGTTCTGGAGAGCCTGTATCTCAAAAGAGATAGAGGCTGGATGGAGGTGGTCCAGAGAAGAGTGACCAAAATGATGTGTTGTCTGTATCAGAAGACCTCTATGAGGAGAGGCTGAAGGACTTAAATATGTATACCCTGGAGGAGAGGAGGTGCAGGGGAGATAAGATACAGACCTTCAAATACCGGAAAAGGTTTTAATGATGCATGAACGTCGAACATTTTCTGTTGGAAAGCAAACAGCAGAACTAGGGTCTCGAAATGAAACTCCAGGGGGGACAATTTAGATCCAATATCAGGAAATATTTCTTCATGGAGACGATGGTGGATGCCTGGAATGCCCTTCCAGAGGAGGTAATGAGGATGAAAACAGTAAGCAAATTCAAGAGGGCATGGGATAAACACTGTGGATCCCTAAAGGTTAGAGATTGGAAATAAAAAAAATGTTTTATGAGGGTCTCCAGCACAGAGTGGCAGTTAATATCCTAAACAGAGATGGGGTAACCTGCATAGAGCGGCAGTTACTACCATATGAAACTTGCTAGACAGACTGGATGGACCATATGGTCTTTTTCTGCCATCATTACAATGTTACTATTATCTGAAAGAGTAAACAACTGATTCACATTTAGCCTTTCTAGTCCTCCCATGATTTTGTAGACCTCCATCATATTCCCCCCTCAGCTGTGCACAACTCTAACTTCTTTAGCCTTTCATCATAAAGGAGCCGTTCCATCTCCTTTTATCATTTTAGTCACCCTTCTCTGTACCTTTTCCAGTGCAACTATATCTTTTATGAGATGTGGCGACTAGAATTGCACACTCAAGGTGAGGTCTCACCATCGAGGCATTATGACATTCTCTGTTTTATTCACCATTCCCTTCCTAATAATTCCTAACATTCTAATTGATTTTGACAGCTGCAGCACACTGAGCTGATGATTTCTATGTATTGTCCATTATGACGCCTAGACCTTTTTCCGAGGTGGTAACTACTAACATCGTGTAACTACAGTGTGGGTTACTTATTCCTATTTACATCACTTTACACTTATCTACATTAAATTTCATCTACCATTTGGATGCCCACTCTTCCCATCTCACAAGCTCTTTCTGTAATTTGTCACAATCTATTTGTATTTTAACAATAATTTTGTATCATCTGCAAATATGATCACCTCACTCATTGTTCCCCTTTCCAGATCATTTATGAAAGCCCAGGTCACAATACAGATCCCTGAGGCACGCCACTGTTTACTGTTCCCCATCAAAAAAACTGACCATTTAATCATACTCTCTGTTTCCTATATTTAACCGGTTTGCAGTCGACAAAAGGACAATGCCTTCTATACCATGACTTTTAATTTTCTTAGGAGCTTCTCATGTGGGACTTTGTTAAACACCTTCTGAAAATCCAAACACACTAAATCTACTGACTCACCTTTATCCACATGTTTATTAACTCCTGCAGCAGATTTGTGAGGCAAGACTTCCCTTGGGTAAATCCATGCTAGCTGTGAACCATTAAAACATGTCTATCTATATATTCTGTGAATTTGTTCTTTGGAATAGTTTAAATGATTTTCTCCTGCATTGAAGTTAGGCTCAGTTATCTATAGTTTCCCAGATCACCCCTGGAGTCATTTTTAAATATCGGGGTTATATTGGCCACCCTCCAGTCTTCAGTTAATATATACAATTTTAATAATAGGTTACAAATTACTAATAATAGATCTGAAATTTATTTTTAAGTTCTTTCAGAACTCTTGGGTATATACCATCTGGTCCAGGTGATTTGCTACTCTTCAGTTTTTCAATCTGGCCTACTACATCGTCCAGGTTCACCATGATTTGGTTCAGTTCATCTGAATCATCACCCTAGAAAACTGTTTCTGTAATGGTTATCTCCCCACAGCCTTATTAGTAAACACTGAAGCAAAGAATTTATTTAGTCTTTCTGCAAGGGCCTTATCTTCTCTAAGTGCCTCTTTAACCCCTCTATCATCTAATGGTCCAACTGACTCCCTCACAGGCTTCCTGCTTCAGATATATCTCAAAAATGTTTTTAGAATGAGTTTTTGCCTCTATGGCCAGCTTCTTTTCAAATTCTCTTTTAGCCTGTCTTATTAATATTTTATATTTAACTTGCTAATGCTTATGCTTTTTCCCATTTTCTTCAGATGAATCTTTCTTCCAATTTTTGAAGAAAGCTCTTTTAGTTAAAATAGTTTTTTTCACCTTGCTTTTCAACCATGCTGGCAGTCGCCTTCCTTCCACCTTTTTTAGTGCATGGCATACATCTGGACTGGGCTTCTAATATGATGTTTTTAAACAATATCCTCGCCTGTTGTACAGTCCTAACCTTTGTAGCAGCACTTTTTGGTTTATTTCTGACTAATTTCCTCATTTTATCAAAGTCTCCATTTTGAAAGTTTAATGCTAGAGCTGTAGATTTACTTAATGTCCCCCCTTCCAGTCATTAAGTCAAATTTGATCAAGTTATTTATTTATTTATTTAATATATATTTCTATACCGGACTTCACGAATAGAATTCACATCAGGCCGGTTTACATGGAACTTAGGGGATAAACAAGAGTAACCAAGAACAAGGCTGAATCAAGCAAAGTTACATAAAACAGGGGCATTGAACTTGGGGGCTAGAGTAGCCAGGAAGAAAGGTAGAGCGGAAATAAGCAAGAGATAAATAATATATAACTGGTTATGAGATTGGTAATTATCTCATTCCTTAGGCTGAGTTCGAAGTGGCATTTTGACTAGGGGAAGGCTTGGAGGAAAAGCCACGTCTTCAGTTGTTTTCGAAAGGTATGAAGGCAAGGTTCCAGTCTTAGGTCAGTCGGAAGTCTGTTCCAGAGGACTGGGCCTGCTGTGGAGAAGGAACGTTCTTTGGTGGTTTTTAGGCGGGTGTATTTTGAAGGTGGGACTTGAAGGGTCCCTTTATAAGCTTCTCTGATGGGTCTTTCGGACGAGTGGTGTTTGAGAGGGTTCTGAAGGTCTAGTGTGAGCTGTTGGTGAATAGATTTGTGGATTATCGTGAGAGCTTTATATAGAATTCTATATTTTATTGGCAGCCAATGCAGGTTTCGAAGGATGGGGGTAATGTGAGCACGGCGGTTGGTATTGGTTAGGATTCTCGCTGCTGCGTTCTGGAGCATTTGTATAGGTTTTGTGGCTGAAATGGGGAGCCCCAGGAGTAAGGCATTGCAGTAGTCTGTTTTTGAAAATAACGTGGATTGAAGGATGGTTCTAAAGTCCTGAAAGTGGAAAAGGGGTTTGATTACTAGTTATGATCACTATTGCTGAGTAACCCCAGCATCATTATCTCTCGCACCAGATCATGCGTTCCACTAAGTAGATCTAATATGGCTCCCCCACTCGTCAGTTCCTAAACCAATTGCTCCATGAGGTAGTCAATTATTCAATCCAGGAACATTACCTCCCTAGCATGTCCTAATGTTACATTTACCCAGTAAATAGTGGAGTAATTGAAATCTCCCATTATTACTGTCCTGCCAAATTTGTTAGCTTTCCTAATTTATCTTAGCATTTCATCGTCCATCTGATCATTTTGGCTAGGTGGACGGTAATATATCCCTCATCACTATATTCTTCCCCAACACACATGAGATTTCTACCCATACTGTGCATTTAGTCTCCGGCAGGATTTTTATCCTGTTGGACTCTATGCCATCCCTAACATAAAATGCCACCCCCCCTCCCCCCACTAAGCTTATCCACCTTATCATTGCAATATAATTTGTACTCTGGTATAACACTATCCCTTTGGTTATCCTCCTTCCATCAAGTCTCTGAGATGCCAATTATATCTATCTCTTCATTCAGTGCCATTCATTCTAACTGTACCATCTTACTTCTTTGACTTCTGGTACTGGCATACAGACAATTCAAAGTATGTTTTTTATTAGTATTGAGAACCTGCTTATCAACTGACAAGAATAATTTTGGAATCTTTTAACTCAGGTAGTTCTTTACTTATAAGCACATGGACCACTTTTGCTTTTATTGGAACTTCTCTGTTAGGATGTCCTAACTTTCCTGTTTCATTAATATCTTTCAAAGATACCTCCCTCTGAACCATACACTGCTGAGCGACTGTCAGCTTTCCCCCTTGTTCTAGTTTAAAAGCTGCTCCATCTCCTTTTTAAAGGTTAGCGCCAGCAGCCTGTTTCTACCCTGTGTAACATTTGGCCAGCCATGAGAAGTCCCTGCAACTGACTGCACTCACCCTGTTTGCGTTACAATGTGAACCGATGTGATATCCCTGATGAATGTCGGTCTATAAAAAATTTTAAATAAATAAAAAATAAATAAATATCACCAAATGTTGTTGTGGCTATGATTCTGCCATTCACTGCCTTTCCCTGCTCCGCCGGCATGACCTCTAGGTGTGTATGCACAACGTGCACTGATCTTTGAGGACACTGTGGCGGGAAATGCCAGCAGAGGCATCTCCTGATGATGTCACAAGGTGGGGTATTTAAACTCTCACTGCACTCCTCTCCATGCCTCAGCAACAGATCCTCCTGCCTTGCAGTGCATGTTGTTAGTTGCCATGCTTCATCTCACTGTTTCTGAACCTTATCTTATTTTCCAGTTCTTGCCTGTATTCCTGCTATCTTGCCTTTGCTAGGTTGTACCCTTGCTCTTCCCTCCTTGCTTTTCCTTCTCCCACCTTGCCCTGGTCCTTGGAGTATTTTCTTGCCATGTCTTGTCTGTTCTGCCCAGTTTTGTCTCTCAACGTCTCGTCTATGTATGTCTTGTCTGTCTTGGCCTGATTCCCTGGTTCAAACCTTCTCCTTGGAATCTGACCTTTCTCTTGGATCGCTGCCCACCCTGTCCCTCAGCCTAGACTTGGACATCATGTGCTTGCTGCCTGCCCTGACCTCTATCTACACTTGGACTCTCTCTGACTGCTCTTTAATGGAGCCTAAGCCCTGCTGGCACGTGGAACCCAAAGGCTCAATCCACAGGGAATGGGGCTGATACAGGTGAAGCTCCAGTTCCAGTAAGAGCGTTTCCACCAGCTGTCGGAATAGGCCTAGTAAGTTCACCTGCTAGGCTGCATCAACTATGGCACAGCCTAAGGGCTCACATCTGCGACACCCTGGTTAAGATGGAGCCCATCTTTTCAGAAAAGACCCCCCCCCCCCACCATCCCCAAAAGGTTGCTCAGTTTCTTACAAAACTGAATCTCTCTTCTCTGCATCATTGTCTCCTCCATGCACTGAGACTCCTTCCTCTGGGGTCCTGCACATGGAATGGGTAGTATTTCAGAGAAAGCTACCCTGGAGGTTCTGTATTTTAACTTTCTACCTAAAAGTCTAAATTTGGTTTCCAGAACCTCCCTCCCATACTGTCCTTTATCACTGGTGCCTTCCCTAATCCCTCCCCCCCTCCCTGTTTCCAGTCCCAGACCTGACACCACCACCCCTGCTCACCTCTCCCTGTCTCCTCCTCCCACCGGATATTCTATGTTAATAATCGCCTAGGATAAATCTCTGTTGAAGTCTCGCTACTCTATGGTTTTTAGTTGATTATTTTATCACTCTCCAGTTGTTATCGTTTTTAAATCTTTCCTGTCTTCCGTCGCCCATGTTTTTGCTCCCTGTTTAATGTAACTTTACCTTCTACTTAGTTGTTAATTGGTTTTCTCCTGTTCTAATGTAAACCGGTATGATAAGACCTTGTCTTGAGTATCGGTATAGTAAAAGAATTTAAATAAAATAAATAAATGTACCATGCCAACTGGCTCCTCCCCAGCACTGTCTAAAATACTATTTAGCCGATGTGTGAAGTCCATCACCTTTGCACCAGGCAGCAAGTTACCAAGTAATCCTTACATCCAGCAGCCACCCAGCTATCTACATTCCTAATAATCGAATCATCAGCTATGACAGTTGATTTTACCATTCCTTCCTGGGCAGTAGTCCTAGGAGAATTGTCCTCAGTGTGAGGGGATAATATATCACCCTGGGAGCAATCCCTTGCTACAGAATTACTTCCTGCTATACCAGGGTGATGCTCTCTAACCAGGTGACCTTCTCCTCCAAGGCAGCACCGGGGCTGCCAAACTGGAATTGGGACTTGGCTACTATGTCCCTGAAGGTCTCCTCTATATACCTCTCTGTCTGCCTCAGCTCCTCCAGGTCTGCCACTTTAGCCTCCAGAGATCAGACTCATTCTCTGACAGCCAGATGCTCTTTGCATCAGATGCAAACCTACAACCTCTCACCAACTGGTAAAATTTCAAACATGTGATAGTTAGTGCAAAAGACTAGAAGGACCCCCCATCTCGCTGCTGGACTGCTGCCTTCATTTTAATATTATTGAATTCTTAGTTAAGTTTGGGTTGCTAAGGGAATATGGCTATGTAAATTAAATTTATTTGGTGTATTCACTATTAATCTGGTAGTGATCAGGGCTGGGGCAAACCTGTGTTTTAAATAAAACCCTTATTTTTAATATGAAATTGTCTCTTGTCTATAAATCAAAGAATGCGCTAAGGGGTGAGTGGGAGGGAAAGAAAGACACTAGAATTACCTACCTTATGCTTGCTTTTTATTCAGGCACACAAAAATAAGAATATACCTCACTATTTCACCTCTCCCCCAAACTTTTAAGTCCTAAGATTTCCAAAGCAATACTTACCAATCCTTTTCTGCCACCAGCAGCCACTGGAAGCTGTGGCGAGTAACGTAGAACTCTGGACAAGTGAAAGTCTAAAGTAGAGTGACCCGTAGCAATGGTCAGGGCAAGGAGAAGATAGGCATGGTCAGGCATAGCAATGGTCAAGACAGAGAGATAGGCAGGCGTAGCAATGGTCAACACATGGAGAAGGCAGGTGTGGTCAGGTGTAGCAATGGTCAAGGCACGGAGATAGGCAGGCGTGGTCAGGTGTAGCAATGCTCAAGGCACGGGGGTAGGCAGGAGTGGTCAGCTGTAGCAATGGTCAAGGCACGGAGGTAGGCAAGCTGTCTTCCCACCAACCTAGCTCAGACGCCAAGGTGCAGAATTCAACAGCGTAGTTGACCAAAGGCCAAGAACCTTGATGCAAATGAAGGAGTTCTGTAGCTGCGGTAGACTGCCAGGCAGGCTCGTCAAATACCTGCTTGAAGGTGTGCACGAATTGTTGGATATCTCCAAGCAGCGAATCGCCCCACTGCCACAGCAGAGAGGCCCATGCCAGGGCTCTGCCGTCCAGTAGAGACAGTATGTAGGTTGTTTTAACCTGGTCTGCAGGAACTGTGTTGGTTGGAGAGCGAATCGCATGAAGCAGTGATTAAGGAACCCATGACACTGCTTAGGGTCCCCAGCATAGCGGGGTGGCGCTGGTAGGTGCAGAGAAGTAGTTGGTCCAGGAGCTGGAGCAGGAGCCGGAGGCGGTGCTGCAACTGGAGATGCTGAGTCCAGGCAGCTGGCCAGTTTCTCGACGGTAACTACCATGATGTCCAAGCAGTGCTGCTGCTGTTGCAGTCGTTGAACCAGGACTGGAATAGCCTGGAGGCCAGCGAGGTCTGCTGGGTCTATGGCCTTGGCAAACTGTTGTGGACGTGGACCCTTGGGCCGACTAGAGTGTATGGAGGGCCCACTGAAGGAAGGCCTGCAGTGGTACTCGTAGCCGGGAGGTGGATCAGCATCAGGAGACCTGACAGGACCTTCACCTATACCAGCCCTCATTCCCCGCAGGTTGAGCCCTTGAGTGCCGGGGCTGGCAGGACTTAGGAGAAGGTCTCCTGGCGAAGAGGAGAGCATAGTCCAAGACGAGGAGAGCATAGTCCAAGACGAGGCATGCTGAAGGCTTGGAAAGTCAGTGATGGTCCAAGAGTCAAGGCAGGCAGCGGAGGTGCAAGACGAGGAAGCAGGCCAGAGGTCAGGGCAGGCGGAAGACAGACAAAGCCAGAGAGCAAGCCAAGGGTCAGGACAGGCAGAAGACAGACAATACCAAGAACCAGGTCGAAGTCAAACTGAAGAAGCAAGCCAGCAGGAAGTGGAACACGGGAGCAGGAAAGCGCAGGCAGGAAGGCAGGAACAGAGTCAGGAACAAGCAGGATTAGTAACTAGAAGCTCGAGGAGTCGACCTGTTGCCAAGGCAAGGTAAGGAGGTCTGATGCAGCCTATATATAAGCCTCTAGTGATGACGTGGATTTTGGGGCCAGGCCGAGGTTTCCCGCCACGGCCCCTTTAAATCCAAGGCAGATGCGCACGCTTGCGCCTAGGGGGCAGAGTCACCCAAAGTTGCCGGCGGCATCTCCCTTGTGGGGAGAATGCCGCAAGGAGGGCCCGACGCGGCCTGGGCCAGGACGGAGCAGCCCGCAATGAAGGAGGTAAGCCCGACGGTAAGGGGGGGGCCTGCCTGCGGCCGAGATTCCCAACAAGTTGGTCACATGGTGTTGCGTTCATGCCTGTTCTTGCCCTCGCTTCACCCTCTCTACCTTTGTGGCGACTCCCTTCAGGTCTGACGGACAGATGCTGCCATGGCTTCTCCTCGCCGCTTCTCCCTGGAATCCCCGGGCTGGCCTGACGCTGCGGATCCGCTATGTTCCTGATGACATAAGGGCTCACGCGCGCCTCAGAGTTTGTACCAGAAGAGCGCGAATCGGGGGCGATCCCCCGTGGTGACGTCATCCACTTCCAACTTAAAAGGTCTTTGCTTGCAACTACGAATCGAGTTAGCAAGGGGAAATCTTTCTCCGCTGCTCTGCCTCCACAAACTTACCAAGGGGTACCTGCTCCTCGGGGGCCCCACTCTCTCTTCTTGATTTCAGATTGCTAAGACGGGATCCGATACTCGCTCCTCGAGGGCCTACGTCCCTGAATGCTCAGAAGACTCCTTATTGCCTGGAAGCGATCGCAGGCGTGAACACTGTGAGTTCTATTACAGATAGGAATCGGTACTTGCTCCACGAAGGCCTATGTTCCTAATCTCTGAAGACTCCCTTCTGTCTAAGACGTTATCGCAGATACGGAGATCGTGCGTTATTATTGCAGATAGGAACCGGTACTCATTCCACAAGGGCCCATGTTCCTAAAACCTTTCATAGACTCTCTTCTATCTCAGAAACTATCGCATACCTATATTTGGTGCATTGCTATTTCGCACTGCAGATAGGAACCAGTACTCGCTTCACGAGGGCCCATTTTCCTAAAACCCTTCACAGACTCTCTTCTATCTCAGAAGCTATCGCATACATATATCCTGTGAATTACTATTACAGAATGCAGATAGGAACCGGTACTCGCTCCACGAGGGCCTATGTTCCTAAACCCTCCAAAGACTCTCTTCTATTCCATATGCCATCTCATACACAGATATTATGAGTTCTTATTCCAGACTGCATATAGAAACCAGTACCCGCCTACGGCTCCTGTTCCTGAATACACTGAAGACTCTCTGTTGTATAGAAGCCATTACAGATATCTACAATTGTGAGTGTACCATCTACTACTGGTTATGTATCCAGTATACCCTGTCTACTCACTACCTATAGTCTCTCTCTACAGCTCAACAACCCAGAGATCGCAGTTCCAATATCTGAGGGACTTCAGCCCTGCCGGGCACAGCTCACTACTGTCACCTCTGGTGGTTCTACTTCCTGTCTAATAAAGAACTATCTGTGTTTGTCTCCATACTCCAGCCTAGCCGGTGGTCCCTCTCAGGATCTCCACTTGAGGGCGCTGTCATCTGCCATCGGCCCAAGGATTCACCAATTTCCATTAAATGCTTATTCCTTACACTACTAAAGCGGTATCTTTCCCAGAGTGGCAGCTCCCACAGACTGCCATTTTGTGGGAGCCAACCCACTACAGATTATTAACCCCACCTACGGAGTATTACAACTTGCTAGCTCCTCCCCTCGGGGAAGCAGCATTGAACACATTGCTAACTCCTCCCTTCTTGAGGAGTAGATCTATAACAGATTGCTAACTCTGCCCTCCTGGCGGGCGGATTGATAACAAATCGCCAGCTCCTCCCCTCTGCGGGAGCTGATCGATAACACATAGGGGAGCTGAGACCCAAGTGGGGGGTATGTCCAGCATACCTTTCAACTTATAATGCATTTTTACAGACATCACATAACACAATCTCAGTATGTCGCACAACACATGTCATTGACTTTACTCCCACACTGACTCCGGTTGAAGCTCTCTGTGTAGAGAACTTTATTATAATCCTCTTACTATCACAAACTGCCAGATCTCCAAGAGCAAGAACTGAAACTCATTATCTTTTCTAATCTCTAAAATTCATTAGTAGATCTTCTGAAAGGAGAATAAAGTAGTTGATCTCCACCAACCCTTCCTCATACCATTACCTCTGGGGTGCAACTTCAAAAAACCTGTGAAAGGAAGTTTGTTTCCCCCTCTACTTTGCCTACCCTTACAGGAGATCCCAGTCTAGATTACCATTGGAAAATACAAATAGTTAGAAAATGGCAAATATAAGAACATAAGAGCATGCCATACCTGTTCTAGTCCTCTCATGAATTTGTAGACCTCCATCATACCCCCCCCCCCCCCCTTAACCAACTCTTCTCCAAGCTGAACAACTCTAACCTCTTTAGCCTATCCTTATGGAGTTCTCTTCCATTCCCTTTATCATTTTTGGTCTCCTTTCTCTGTACTTTTTCTAGTGCAACTATATTTATTTATTTGTTTGTTTATTTTTTATACCTATATTCAACAAAAGTCATCACATGTATATTTTTTTTGATGGCCAGAATTGTACGCAGTATTCAAGGTGCGGTCTCACCATGGAGCGATACAGATGCATTATGACATTTTCTGTTTTATTCACCATTCCCTTCCTAATAATTCCTAACATTCTGTTTGCTTTTTTGACTGCTGCAGTACACTGAGCCGATGATTTTAAAGTATTATCCACTATGATGCCTGGATCTTTTTCCTGGGTGGTAACTCCTAACATGAAACCTATCATCGTGTAACTACAGCAAGTGTTATTTTTCCCCTATATGCATCACCTTACACTTGTCCACATTAAATTTCATCTGTCATTTGGACGTCCAGTCTTCCAATCTTGCAAGGTCCACCCGCAATTTACTCTCTTCCCTATAGTCCCCAAAGAGGGCATCTATCTTTCCCACTGATTCCTTCCTTGGGGACCATGCCTTCCTATGGAGACCAGGCTAGCAGTAGAGGGGTATTTCAAAATGATGGACCCAATTTCAAAGTAGTGTATTTCAAAATCGGGTCCATCTTTTTGAAACACCCTGTATATTGCCCCTCTGGGTAATGGCTTACACCGTGGGCACACTAGCAAGCTTGTAGCTCATGTGCATATCGCAGTTTTTCTGCTGTCTTCAGATTACCGCAGTACCTCTACAACTCCAGCGGTAACTGAGAGTCATACTATCAGGGGCGGATTGGCCTGTCGGGGGATCGGGCATCCCCCGGTGGGCCGGTCGCTCCAGTCACGTGGTCTGCTGTGCGCGGCCGTGATGGAGCCGCGCTCGGCAGACCACGTGATGTGTCCTGGGCCGGCCTGGGCAGCGAATCCCCGGGCCTGTCCTTCCTCGGGAATCCGCCGCTGCATACTATTCCCACTCCTTACTACAAGTTAAGGTCCCTGACCTGTTACAGACAATGACAGGGACTTAGACTTACAGATATGAGTTTGATCGAACATGTTCATGTTAAAATCTTACACATAATACAGGAAGTATGGGAAAAGTTTACCCACCAACTTCAAGCCTTTCTGTTCCTAAAAAAAAGAAAGTCTCTACCTTTGTCGAACATACCCAGAAAGATTTCCAGCATGCTTATGAAGAATGGTGGAATAATCTCTGGGGAGACCTGCTTCCAATTGGCTTTGGCTCCACATTGTAATTCTATGCTAACTAGTGTTGTTTCCTATAGTTTGGCTATTAGTTATAGTCCATGCTTTCAGCTCTTTATCCAGCTGGCTACGAAAACTAATACCAGTACTACAGGTGTCATTCAAACTGACTGCCTCCTTTTATATACCCCAATGACTCCTATCGTTTCCCTGACCCCCATTAAGATGCACAAGCCACTAGGCAAGCAGTACATCTTGTCCTGTTACAGGAACAAAGCAATGCTGTTCGTTATAATGCATCGTTTTATCTATATAAATAAAAATGTTAAATAGTTTGTACGTCGTTGCTAATCTCGCCAACCGCTTAACCGAATGCGTTCAAATTTGCACACAACATTCACTTCCCATACAGGAAGGATCTTATACACTTACATTACATATAGGTCACACCTGTGACAGGTAATACAAGTTTAAAAATTGCTTACACAAAACAGCGACATCTGGTGGCTGTCAGCGCAAGTGCAACCTCTTACACCTTTCACCACACTCACACACCACCCCCCCAGCCCCACACAGGGCTATTGTCTTTCATTCACACTCCCTCATAACACACAGAAATCCACACTCATCACACCACACACCCCCACCCACACGCCTGCCAATGTCACTTACTTCACCCACCCTCCCAAAACACACCAAAACACGAATTCCTGGCTGCTACATTGGGAAGCCACGCATTTCACACACCCTCCGAATTTAAATTAAAGTACCCTCTTCCACCCACCCACGCACTGCACTCTGATCACACACTACACCTGATACAAGTCCGTGCTTCTCCGCCGGCACCACAGGAACGGTCCGGAACACATCGCATTCAGTAGGGCCGTCGGATGCCAACAACCAAAATGGCGCCGGCGGACCTTGCCCTTACTATGCTATACGGCGACAACAATGACGTCGGTACACCATGTGACATAGTAAGGGCAAGAGCCCATCGGCGCCATATCCTCAGCGGACATTTGCCCTTACTAGGTCAGGAATCCTGACGCACATCTTTCACCGGTGAAGTTTTGCGACATGGCAGCCGGCGGAACAAACCCTAGCACACACCCTCGCCACCGGCTGGCAGTTTACACAGGTAGCCGGGGAGGAGCACGGTGAGGGACCGTTCTTATTTTCCGCTGCGCGTTTTTCACAGGGGGGGGGCCACTGATTCTCCACATCTCCCGAGAGGGGGGCTGTAGCGTGGGTTGCTCTATTTCGCCGGGTTGGGGGGGGGGGGGGGCCAGGAAGGCGTGCTTGCATATTTAAACTATTCTTTGCTGGTGCTGTTCATTTGGGGTAAAAAAAAAAACCAAAAAACACAAACTGTAACCTTTACTGCTCTGTTCTGTTTTTTCAACTTAACCAGGCTCAGCTACTGCACCAATTGCTTTCAAATTTGGACTCAACCTTGCTTTCACTTTCGGCAAGGTTCTTCTCTATCTAGATTACATAGATGTCACACGGTTACAGAAAAAACATGTTTTTACATGGGTGTGTGGAAAACAGCGACATCTGTTGGACAGACATGCAACACACGCTATTCTACCTTGGGAAATGAAGCTGCTGTACTGCGCATGCGCGGGCGGGAGCGCACGTCAGGCACAACGGGACCAACATGGTGCTGGGAGGGGCAGCAGCGGCGGACCGGCAGCAATATCGGGTGAGGTGGTGTCGGCCGGCCGAAATTCGACACCTGGGAGGAGCTGCGGTGGCGATCTGGTACGGCTCACGTGCACGACAGGGAGGGATCCTCGCTGACCTCGCGCCTTCGGGAGCGGGCCACGCAGAACCGCACAAGAGAGAGAGGGACGGGGGGGGGGGGGGGGGGGAGCAGCTGGGAGGGCATTGCAAGCCGGAGGGGATCAGAATCAGGGAAGGAGATTGAGAGAGGGTGCGGTGTCACTAACAAAAGGGTAGGGAGTAGGCGGGGAGAGGTGACAGTGAGGGGAGGGTGAATGAAGGGGGCAGTGAGTGTCAGTGGAGAGACCCAGAGGGGAGAGGTGAGTGTGAGGGGTGAGAGTTGGAGTGGAGACAGGGGAGTGAAGGGGGGTTAGTGACCAAAGGGGGAGGGGTGAGTGTGAGGGGAGAGAGTTGGAGTGGGGATAGGGGAAGGAAGGGGGGGTGAGTGACCAAGGGGGAGGAGGATGAGTGACTGAGGTAAATGAGCAAGGGGAAGGGGGAGGGAGGGTAAAGAACCTGACTCTGCCACTGCAACGCGTGGCCGGGCACAGCTACCGTAGTGTATTAATAAAAGGGAGGCATGTTGGGATAAGATAATATAGGACAATCGTAAATAATATGAATTACACACATAGCCATATATAGCTTACTTATTAACTATGATTAGCAGACAGCTTAGCCACTTTGCTGATCATTATAAAGATTGCTTGCACTATGGAAAAACACACATGTTACAAAACAAGCTGCACATGCAGAAAACAGGCAAATATTGGCCAATTAGTGGATGCTTCTGCACATAACAAGTACTGAAATAGCTGTCAGTTGTAAGTTTATCCTATTCACTGGTTCCTTGTTTAATTTCTAACATGAGCTCTCTTGTTTACAAGAAGCTCTTACAATCCCCAACAAGTCTACTGAGACACCCAGCCCAGCCTATACCTTAAAACTACAACAACCATCCTTTAACACCTTTCATTATCATTGTTTAATCTGTTCTATCACCAAGGTTTATTGCCATATGTTTCATGTTTTTCCCTCCAAAGTTGAAGTTAATGTTACAACTTATAACATTTGATTTCACAGTTACAATGTGAATGTTTCAATGTATAAATGTTACAATGTATAAATTAATGTTTCAATGTATAAATAGTACGACCCCCCAGTCATACTATTACGCTGTTATAATGTGAATCGATGTGATGTACGCCAACGAATGTCGGTATATAAAAGCAAATAAAGAAAGAAAGAAAGAACTTTGGAAATGTGTTACTTCTCGTAGTCTACCATACCCGATTGATGATCAGTGTGGAAGAAACAATTTCAAACCGTTTTAGCGTACTAATCAAATCTCATTTCCTCTTGGGAACAGATTCATAAACACATTACCCATGCCTCACATATTCAAGCAGTATAACTGTATGTATGGAAAATAAAATTAGAAAGGCGAATACCATTCTTTGGTGTTCTATAGTTTAGTGAGATATCTGGAATAACATCTGGTATTATTACTACCTGACAGTGTAATTCCCTTCAGTTTTTCATGGATAATGTGCCAAGAAAATCATTTCATAAATAGAAAGCATTTTTGTCTGTGTGTGAATGTGGGATTAATAAACCTCCTTCTTGCTCAAAAGTCGAGCGTTCCAAAGAAATAATATAGTCCCCTTACCTTTTTCCTTGGTGCACCTTTGAGATATTTCACAAGGCTTTGTTTAGCTGTTGGTCCTTGAGAAAAGCTCTAAAAAGAAACAGTATACAGAGTGATTTGACAGAGTTACCATTCTTTCCATTTACATCTAAAGTAAGTAGATAAACCTCATAGGGTGCCGCTTGGCATCAGTCCTGTTGCAGATCTTATTGTCATCTGCAAAAAGACACATCTTCCCCTCCACAATAAAGATGTTGATTTGATTCGGCCCCCAATTTTAGCCAGCCGGTTGGCATTAGGCTGACCTGGTCATTTTTTGTTAAGCAAGGCAGGCAACTAACAGGACATTTATACAATTATCAGCAATCCGCTGACCAACTACTTCCCCATCAACAATCTGCCATTCCCTTCTCCTACCCTGAGCACCAACAGTACCTTCCCCTATTGCCCATCATGTGCCTTCAGTTCCTCCTCTTCCCCTTACACTTCTAGTCCCTCCAGTCCCTCCTTACCACTAACCTTCAGTGACGTTAAGTCCCTGCGCCCAGCCAATCATTGTCAGGCCTGGATTTACCAATAGGCACACTAGGCGGGGGGGGGGGGGGGGGGAAGCAGGCCAACTGAAGATTTGCTGCTACTCAGCTGTGCTGAATCTCACTTAGCAGAGAATAGCCCTCTGTTTTCTGCTCCATGCCCCTTCTCCTCTCTGGGACTGATGCAATATCACGCGCATAAAAACATCCGTCCAAACTGGGCGCCCTTTTCTTCAACTCACTCACATCCACCTCTCCTGGGCATGTAATGCAATACTCTAATGAGCTGCCATGCTAAAAAGGTCACGCCAGGGCCAAATTGTGCGCCCCTAGCGCTCAAAAGCATCGGGCACCCAGGAGACGTGACTCTGCGTGGGTTAAGAAAACGGATGCTGAATACAAGCATCCATTTTATCCCGACACAGATCACTTACTGGCATAATATACACAAACAACATACATGACCTGGAGCATGTTTGTTGTGTGTGTATATTACATACCCAAGAAAAACATTTTTTTTTCCATCAAGCCTTTCATTTTTTAAATAATTTTTAGTCATCGCTAGGAGTAGATCTTAGTATTGTGATGATACTAAGTAGGAGGAAGCACAGAAAAGCAGTATTTTTTGTTTTTTTAGTTGAGCCCTTGATGCACAGCAAAACTTTACGCCAGCTCCAGGGCTGACATTAAATTCGCCATGTTAAAAAGTGCGCGTTGGGTACACAGCGCTTTTTTGCATCGGGGGGTTAATGGCGAATAGCCTCATCTACGTGGCTTTTATATGTGAGGAGCGCTATTAGCTACGAGTTTGTTTGGACTCGCGTTTTGGACGCACTGATACCCTTATGGCTTCGGGTGCTAGTCTAGCGCTTCCAAAATGCACGTCCAACCGCGGGTTAACCTGTGCGCTAAGCTGGCAGCACTTTATTGTATCGGCCTGTCTGTGCGGAGAACTGGAGGGGGTGGGTAATGCTGAAAGGGACAGAGCAGAGAAACTGCTCTGGTCTCTATTCCAGCATCTCCCTTTCTGTTCAGAGCAAGGAACAGGAGGAGAGAGGTAAGGGAGCAAAGAAAAGCCACGCAGCTCCCCTAATCCAGCTCTTCTCCTCTTGTCATTCAGGGACATGAAAGGGGAGGGGTGGGGTGGGTTGAGTTTAGAGTAGATAGAGAAGGCTGTGCCTTAGGCCTTATGCTTTGTTGCCCCTTGTCCGGGAGAGGGAGGAGGAGATGTTGGCATTGACAGTGCGGTAAAAACCCTAAATCCGTCACTACTCAATGTAGTTGCTGTTCCAAAGCAGCAGCGCAGGGGTCACCTGGCATTACGGCCCTGCTTCAACACAGAGAAAGAGTAAGCAGCAGAAAGGGACAGGTGAAGGCCTGCGGAGGGGGTGAGGTGAAGGTCGTTTCTTTTGTTATGGCAACCTTAGCCCTGTGGTGCTCTGCTGGTCACGCTCCTCTTTTTGAGATAAACTCCATTTATCATCATCATCTATCACCTACCTTCAAACAAAAGGCTTCTAACCAATTTTACCACCTTAAAACTCAATCTCAGCCAACACAGCTTGTTTGGGAGTATTTTTTTTTTTTTTTAATGAACACAGAATTGAAGGCCTTACAGATATAAAACTCTGGCTTAAATGAAGGAACAAGGCAGGCCTCCTCACGCTCAAATTGGAGATACAAGATTTCGGCAGTCTGACCCTGATGTAGCAAGTCGGCACAACATATCATGTTGGGTCTCCTGCTGTGTAATGAAAAGCTTCCCACCTGCATGAAGTGAAAGAGGAGTGAAAAAAACCCCGCCTATTTGTATAAGCTCAAGAACCTCATTGTGAAGAAGTAAAGGGAGGTGCTTTTCCTTTTTTATTTTACCTGCAATTTAAAATTTCTTTTTAAAAAAAAAATGCATATGGGCTAGCGCAGAAATGCAAACTCCAGTCCTCGAGTGCAACAAACAGGCCAGGATTTCAGGATATCCACAATGAATATGCATGAGATAGATTTGCATACAATGGAGGCAGAGCATGCAAATCTTTCTTATGCATATTCATTGTAGATATTGTGAAACGCTGGCCTGTTTGTTGCACTCGAGGACTAGAGTTCGCCATCCTTGGATTAGCAGAACCAAAAATTATACGTGTTATTTAGCACTAACAAGTTGAGTTTACAAAGGTATACGGGTGGTATGAAGGTCCTTGCAAAGATGATTCAAGAAGCTCAATGCTATGGGTAATTAGTTTATTGACTTCATGTGTGAAAATAAATTAAGCAAATTTGCTTACCATAAACGGTGTTTTCCGTAGATAGCAGGATGAATTAGCCATACTATTTGGGTGATGTCACCGAGGCGCTATCGCAGACCTTCTATTCTCTGAATCAGAGTTTTGATTCTGCTGCGCGCCTGCATGGCACTTCCTAATGAAACGTGCATCGGTCTCTTCAATTAGTAATAAAGCTAGAAGGCAGTGCTCTAATTAGATAAAGGAAAGACAGAGAAACATGTCCAGGAAAGAGGGAGGGTACGCATGGCTAATTCATCCTGCTATCTACCGGGGAAACACTGTTTATAGTAAACAAGCTTGCTTTTTTCCATGGATAAGCAGGCTGAATTAGCCCTACTATTTGGGAGTCCCAAACTTAAGGGGAAAAGAAAATATAAGGTATGGAACAGAGGCGAGCGACTTCATTGTTCTTGCTATATTATCAAAATTAATTTTTTTTTTTAACCTTAATCCCCCGTGGACATGGTTTTCTGGTTAAGCACACTTGATAATACTGCTTGTCCCAAACTGCTATCTAAAGCTGTTAGCTGGTCTAAGTAGTAATGTGAGGTAAAGGTGTCCTCTATGGGTACATTTTGTAGATGTGCAATGGAGGGTGCTATGGCTCACAGTTGATGAGCACAAACTGTACTCAATAAGGGCACTTGTGCTGAACTGTGACAGACCTGAATGCAATTTGTGATCCAGTTGGTTATTGTTCTTTTGGAGATTGCTACTCCTAACGAGTTAGGGCTGAAAGAGACGAATAATTGCAAGGATTGCAGATGAGGCTAGGTCCTCTGTTTATAGTAAGCCAAAGCTTGTTTGCAATCCAAGGAATGGAGTACAGATTCCCTTTTATTCTTGTGTGGTTTGGGAAAGATGGAAGTGAAATGTCCTGATAGATGTGAAAGACTGAAACCACCTTAGGTAGGAATTTGGGATGAGTCCTGAGTACTACCTTGTCGTGACAAAAACTGCAAGAAGGGAGAGAAGTGAACTAAGGCTTGTAGCTCACTCATTCTTTGGGCTGAGGTGATCGCTATGAGAAAAATCACTTTCCAAGTGAGATACTTTAAACGTACGGTCTGCAAGGGTTCGAAAGGAGACTTCATTAGAGGTCATAAGACCATGTTCAAATCCCAGAGCACCAGAGGTTTGTGGATTGGAGGATGGAAATTAAAGAGTCCTCTCATGAAACGAGAAATTAAGGGATGAGAAGCCACTTAAGAGTCCTTGTCGATCTCATGATAAGCGGCTATAGCACTTAGGTGGACTCTGACTGATGATGTTGCTAAGCCCGACTGAGAAAGATGTAGTAGGTAATTGAGGATATCTTTGGATGCCAAAGAGATGGGGCTAATGTTTCAAAATCAGCACCACTCAGCATATCTCCTCCATTTAAAGGAATAGTTACGTCTGGTCGATGGTTTTCTCACTGAAAGAGTTAAGCCTTGTAAGATCTCGCATTCAACATCCAGACCGTCAGGTGGAGGGAGGAGTGTAGAGGATGCAGAAGGGAACCCTCTTCCTGGGTCAAGAGATCTGGGTCTTGACCGAGATCTATCGAATCACTTTTGGAGTATTGCACCAGACAAGCAAATCAGGGTTGACTTGGCCATGCAGAAGTTATAAGAATCATGCAAGATTTGTCCTGTATCATCTTTTGAATTGTTCGTGAGATATGGGGAATTGGAGGAAACTCATAAAGGAGACTTTGCATCCATGGCAATAGGAAGGCATCTTGTGTCCTTCTGTATGGGCTTAGATGAACGGAGCAGAACTGAGATACTTTTCGATTTTGGCGAAGAGATCTATCCAAAGTCAACCCCACCACCAGAAGATCTAGTTTGCTGTAGACAGGTTGAGTGACCATTCGTGAGGATGAAATACTCTGCTGAGTGTATTCGCTATCCCCAGTAAGTATGTGGCTCTCAAGGTGATCTTGTTGTTGAGGGCCCATTCCCAAATCCAAACTGCCTCCCTGCAAAGGAGCCAGGATCCTGATCCACCCTGCTTGCTCACATAAAACATGGCTACTTGATTGTCTGTATGAATCATGACAGCATGACCTCGTAGCAGATGTGTGAAGGCCATTATCACATATTTCATGACTCTGATGAGTGTAGGATATTGTAGTCTTCAAGGAAGTCAGTGAGTTGCTTGTTGACAACCTTTTCAAGGATTTTGGAGATGAAAGGAAGGTTGGATATAGGTCAGTAGTTTGCTAGGTCAGTGGGTCGAGGGAGAGTTTTTTGAGGAGGGGCTTGACAACAGCAAGTTTAAGAGAGTCTGGGACTTTACCAAAAGCAAGGGAGCAATTAACTATGTCAGCTAAGGGTTTTGCAATGGCAGTGGGGATGGAGAGGAGGGTTTTCGAGGGGATTGTGTCTGAAATGTGTGTAGCAGGTTTCATTTTTTTCAGGATGGATTCAATCTCCAAGGATGATGTAAGGTCGAGAGAGCCAAAATTGACTCCGTTGTTATTTGGGTACAGAGAGGTTGGGGAAGGATTGGTGGGGAAGCGAAGGAGAATATTGGTGATTTTGTTCTGGAAGTACTTAGCTAGTACTTCGCATTTATCTTTGGCGTTTTCTTCGTGGGAGATGGGAGGGGTGGTCTTTGTGAGATCCGCAACATATGAGAAAAGGGCATTTGAATTGAATTGATAATCATGAATTTTAGCTGAGTAGAAATCTCGTTTGGCTTGGAGAGTGGCTTGATGGTAGGTGTGCAGTGTATGTTTTTAAGCTGTTTTGTGTGAGGGGGAGGGTTTTCTACGCCAGATGCGTTCTTTAACTTTGAGGTCCTGTTTTATCTTTTTTAGTTCACTGGTGTACCAGTTTTCTATCTGTTCGTGACAGGGGTATTTCTTTATGGACTATAGGGCAGATTTCATCGGCTATAGTAGTGGTGATGGTGTTCCATGAGTGTAGGGCAGCATCTGGATTGGTAAGGTCAAGGTTCTTGGCTACTTTATTAAACGCTAGAGCAAGGTCCTCTGAAGGACAAGATTTGCCGAAGGAGATTGTCTTACTACGTGTTAGTGAATCTGGCAAGGGGGTATTTGTGGTAAGGTGGGCATTAATGAGGAAGTGTCGGACCAGGGGATGGGGGTAACTACAGGGGTGTTGGGTGCTGTAATGAATGAGTTAACAAAGAGAAGGTCGAGGGTGTGACCTGCTTTATGAGTAGGTACAGAGATAAGCTGTCTGAAGCCCAAGGCCTTGAGGGTGTCAAGGAGGATTTCGCATGCAGGTGTGACAGGATGGACATCAACATGGAGATTGAAATCTCCGAGTATAACTGCAGGGGTGTCTGGTTTAAGATTGTCTGCAAGATATTCGATGATAGAGGAAGGGTCATGTTCGAGAAGGCCTGGGGGGGCATAAATGAGGCAGACTTGCAGAGAGTTAGATTTAAAAAGCCCAGTTTCTAATCTAGGGGGGGTGAGAGGTTTGGAGTTTGAGGTTGAGGGATTTTCTGACAGCCAAGAGTAAATCACCACCTTTTTTTTTTAGGTCTCAGGATGGAGAAGATGTCGTAGGTCTGTAGGGGGAGCTGGTTAACCGTGATTTGGCTCAGTCCATCTGAATCATTATCCATGAAAACCTTCTCAGGAACGGGTATCTCCTCAACATCCTCTTCAGTAAATACCAAAGCAAAGAAATTGTTTAATCTTTCTGCAATGGCCTTATCTTCTCTAAGTGCCCCTTTAACCCCTCGACCATCTAATGTCCTATAGTTTGCTCCATTATCAGAAGTAAAAGCAAGTTTGCGTACCATGAACTGTGTTTTCCTTAGATAAAAGGATGAATTAGCCATGATCTATGGGTGTCATCATCCAGTCCAGCAACTTGCTTGGCACTTCCCGCTCCTCAGGGCACTGCCTATGTCTCCACATCAGCAACTTGCTCCATTCTTCCCTGCACCCCGGGGTAGGGTCTACGTCGCTACATCAGTAACCTGTTCCACGCCTCCCCGCTCCTTGGGGCAGCGTCTACATCTCTACTTGAGTGACTTTGCTCCTGCTTCCCCGCTTTTCGGGGCAGTCTCCATTACTACTGCTAAATCTGACTGCAATTCCCCACTCCTCGGGGCAGCTTAAGTCACTGCTGCTAGGACTGACTGTGCTTCCCCACTCCTCGAGGCAGCCCCTACGTCATCATACCAGAGAATCTCTGTTACTAGGCTATACTACTGTTGTGTCTCCTACTACTGCTGACCATGCCTCCCGACGGTGAGGACTGTGGGGTTCCTCCCCTCAGGCTGTAACAACACTCACCTCGGGCCAAGGGTCCACTAAAACCCACGAATCCTAACAGGCCCTTTCACACATGAGCTCTCTTAGCGATGGTAATGGCCTGCAATGCGGGGTACACCCAATAGGCACTTGGCAGGTAGGAAGTGATCCGCAGGGTGGAGTACTCACAAAGAGTAAGTTGGTTCCAGGAAGCTCTGGGGAACGGAGCAGGTGGAGTTCCAGGCATCAGGCCCTCTGAGGAGCGGATAGCCAGGACAAGAGAGAGGCCCCCGAGGAACGGGAACCTGAATTGTCCACATCAGAACTGGAATCTGGAACGCAGGGTCCTCAGGAAGCAAGGCGGAAATAGCAAGGATGAGACTCTTTGCCAAATCATCTTTGGAGAGGGCCAGCAGGTTTAAATATCCTGATGTCATTGGGAGGGGAAGCCCCCGAGGTTTCTGCCACGATGTGGATAAGATTGGCCTGTGTGCGCACGCTCTCACCTAGAGGGACCTGATGGCAGTCGGCAGCATCCGTGCCGACCTGGGAGGCCTGGAAGCAGTAGGCAGGTTGAAGGTAGCTAGTGGAGGCTGCCAATCTACCCCATGGAGTCAGGGAAATGAAGAAAGAAGTGAGCAGAAGTGTTTGCAGCCGTCTGCAACCGACGGGCGTAACATGATGCCTGAAGAGTAGCAGCGCAGGGGTACTGCCTGGGACTCGGCGATCTGGTGGCAAGACCTTCTGTAGCGGCAGCATAGAGGGCTTCCCCGAGGAGAGGGGCTCCGAGGCCCAGTCTGAAGGTGTACGTCACTGAGCCAACTCCCGGAGAGAGAAAGCACTGTAGCAAAAGTCCTCCAGGAGAAGTACCGTGGGAATTCCCAGGATCCGCGGGCACTGCTGTTGGAACTCACAAATAGGCTGGCGCTGAGCCTGGCCCCGAGGAGCGGGAAGCACTGGGAGAGAGTCCAGATAGATTGCGCTGAGCCAGGACCCGCAGAACGAGAAGTGCTGAGAGAGAGAGTCCTGATAGGTTGTACTGAGCCGAGGAGAAGGTATGGCACCAATAGGAACCATGGAACTCGTTGCCAAGTCGGTTAGTGAAGGCTATAGGAGGGGCTTAAATATCCCGGGTCTGTGATGTCATCAGGCGGGAAACGAACCCGGAGTTCCCGCCAAGGTCCCTTTAAAAGTAGAGCATGTAGCGTGCGCGCCTAGAGAGGACCAGGATCGGAGTGCTGGTTGGCGGCGTCCCAGCCACCACGTGAAGAGCAGGGAACCAGGAGAAATGCAGCGGTGATGACTGGCCACCACTTCAAGAGCACCGGAGGTGAAGGGCCAGGTCAGACATGCGGTGGGTTGGGCCTGCCGCGGACGGCCATGGATGGTGGTTATAACAATTGCACATTGCTCTGAATTCTAACAGGTTGATTTGTAAATGTCTTTCCTGAGCAGTCACAGTTTATAATGGCCAGTTTGGGCACCCCAGACCACAGTGGAGGCATATGTGCCTAGTATGACATGATATTTTTATTTATTTATTTATAGGTTTTTATATACCACAGTATGGGCAGAGGACTGACTGTCAAAGCGGTTTACAATGTAACATACATAATAAAACAAAGTACATCACAATCAATATGTTAAAAACATCAGTTTAAATTGTCACATAAAAATGTTAGATTAAAATGTTATCTTTAAGAATGTGTATATTGGTCTGTTAACTGATTTTTTAAGCTAAGGTAAAAAAGTATGTTTTGAGAAGTATTTTAAATTCTTTTGTATTGGATGTTAAGCAGATTTCTTTGGGGATGGAGTTCCAAAGAGTTGGGCCTGCTACTGAAAATACTCTTCTACGACTTAGATGTAGGTGTGCAGATTTCACTGAAGGTACTTTGAGAATACTCTTGTCCATTGAACTCAGCTAGCGAGTAGGTTTGTAAATCCATAGTATGGTGCAAAGCCATATTGTGGTTGGGTTGTAAAGTGGGTTATGTATCATTGTAAGAATCTTATATGTGATTCGGTAGGATATTGGAAGCCAGTGAAGTTGTTGTAGTATTGGAGTGGTATGGTCTCGAAGGGATACATTGTATAATACACGGGCTGTGGCGTTCTGAATGAGTTGAAGTGGGTGAGTAGTAGAAGCTGGTAATCCTATTTATAGGGAATTACAATAATCTAAGCTTTTCAGAATGAGTGCTTGTGTTATAGATCGGAAATCTGATGGGTGTAATAGAGGTTTAAGTTTTTTTAGCATATGAAGTTTATAAAAGGATTTCTTTACTAATGTTGATATATTATTGGACATGGATAGTCGGGAATCAATAACTGTACCTAGGTTTTAAAACGTGTGATTTTGTCAGTGTTTGCCCTTCAAAAGTGAAGGTTTTGGGCGGTTGGTGAATTGAATCAGGAATCGTGGATAAGAAAAGTAGTTCAGTTTTTGATGTGTTTAATTTTAATCTGTTGTGAGACAGCCACATTTTTATCGTAGATATGTATAAGTGTAATAGCGAGAATGTATTTTTCCAGGAATCGGTGAATGGTATGATAAACTGGATGTTGTCGGTGTAAATTTTAAAAAATATGTTGAGTCCAGTTAGTAAATTGCATAGTGGTAGTAGATATATGTTAAAAAGAATCGCAGAGAGCGATGATCCTTGTGGAACTCCAGATTTGGTGGTGTACCAATTAGATTTTGACGTTCCTAATGTTATTCTTTGGGGACGTTCTTGTATGAAGGAGGTAAACCATTGTAAAACAGTGTCTGTAATTCCTATTTGTTTAAGGTTTAGAAACATAGAAATGACGGCAGAAGAAACAGCCCATCCAGTCTGCCCAGCAAGCTTTGCACCTTTTTTTTTTCTCATACTTATCTGTAACTCTTGGCTCTTAGTAACCTTTTGATTCTATTTCCCTTCCACCCCCACCATTAATGTAGAGAGCAGTGTTGGAACTGCCTCTAAGTGAAATATCTAGCTTAGTTAGGGGTAGTAACCGCCGCAATAAGCAAGCTATACCCATGCTTATTTGTTTACCCAGACTAAATAATTCAGACCTTGTTGGTTGTTGTCTGTATATAGATCTACTTTTCTTCATTCCCCCTGCTGTTGAAGCAGAGAGTTAGTATTAGTATGTCGTGATTTAAAGTACCGAACACTGCCGAAATGTCAAGCAGCACCATGATGTAATCTGTGTTTGAATCAAATCCTCTTAAAATATTGTCAAATGATGAAAGAAGTAAAGATTCAGTAGTGTCCTTTTCTAAATCTGTGTTGATTAGCATGTAAAGTATTGTTGTCTTGTATGTAATCAGATATTTGGCGAAATACGATAGATTGGATAATTTTAGCCATTGATGGGAGTGTTGCGATAGGATGGTAGTTTGAAAAATCGAGTGGGTCTTGGGTCTTATTCTTTGGTATTCATGATATTTATGTCTTTTTTAGGGATGCAGGGAATATGCCTTGTGACAATGAAGCATTCACTATGTCAGAGATGGACTGAGTGATATGTTCTTTGGCATTCCTTAATGATTGTCCAGAGCAAGGATTGCATCTGGCTGAAGTGGAGCTAGTTGTAACCACCAATATAATTCTTCCCTCATCTCCTGAGTAAGGGTGATTATGAAGGTGTTGTAGAAGCTGGTTCCCCAGAATTCATAGTCCCCATTGTAGTTGACGCATGTGTAATCGCATTAATAGGACTATGTGAACAGTTGTCGCTAAATGTCCCAAGAGCACTAGAATGCGGAAGACTGTAGCAGATATTGATTCCAGGAGTGCATTGGCCAGTTTGCATGTAGCTACCATTGCTGTCTGAAGGGAGGCATGCCCACATTTTCGTGGTATCTGATAGCTCCAATAAATTGAATTCTTGGAGTTGATTCCAGAGTAGACTTTTCGAAGTTGATTAAGAACTTGAGAGATTGAAGAAGAGATATTGTAGACTGGAGATAAGATTAAAGGGTCTCCCTTGATGGGGCTATGGAATTTGGAAATACTCAAATTCCTTGGCAACGTGAGTCACTACCACTACAAGGCATTTTGTGAAGATTCAGGGGCCAGCTGAGAGGCTAAACGGTAAAACTTTATTTTGGTAGTCATATGTGCCTACTTTGAAACATAGGAAACACCTGTATGACGGGTGAACTGGAATGTGTGCATAAGCATCTTTGAGGTCCAAACAGCATATCCAGTCATCCTGCTGAATGAATGGGAGGATTAAGCTTAGAGAAATCATTTTGAACTTCTCCTGGAAGAGATACTGCTTGAGATTTTGAAGGTCTAAGATTGGCCAGAATCTCCCAGTTCTCATTGGAATCAGGAAGTATTGGGAGTAAAATCCCTGGTTGTGAAGGAAAGTAGGCACTTCCTAGATTGCATTCTGTTGCAAGAGTTGTTGAACTTCTAACTGCAGAAAAGGAAGGAGTGGGGTCGGATGGGGCTACAGAAGTGTATGCAGTTACCAGCATGAGTGTGAAGTTAAGTCAGTAGTCCTGTTGCAATAGCTTTAAAATCCATTAATCCTAGGATATTTGATTCCAGACTGTTTGAAAAAGTTGGAATCTGTACCCCACCTGATAGTTAGATAATGAGTTCTGATGGATCAAAAACTCTGCCTCAATTTGGTTGGTTGTTGTTGCAACTTCTGCTGGCGACGTTCCCTTGGGTGTCCTCTTGTTGGAGTCTGAGGAGATTCTTGCTAGTTTGGCTGCACAGAGGGAAATCGATATTGGTAATATGATCTGTAAAATCTTCTCGTAGCTTTCTGTGGAAGAGTGCTATTCAGCCACTGTGGATAGCGATTGCACTGCCACATTTTGTTCCTTTTTTAATTTCTATTTATTGCTTTTTAAACTCAGTTAACAAGACTAAACTTGACAAGAAATGATATTTATTTATTTATTTATTTAATATCTTTTATATACCGACGAACGTTGGGAACATCTCATCGGTTTACAGGGAACAGAACTTAGCAACAGGCTTTACATTTGTCACATGATTATAATCGGAACAGTAGAAATAACAATAATAACAAAAACAATAACAAACGAATAATATGGAAGTTATACAAGTAATAATTAACTAAGTGGGATACATGATAGTGGTTAGTCAGAAGAGGGGCAGGGAGATTCTGCTAGATATGATTGATATCAACATTTGTAGGAGGTATAAATTTGTATATACAATGGTTGTCGGGGAATATATACACGTTTGTGAGTAAAAATGTTCTTATTTACAGTAAGCTGTCTTGATAAATTTGCTTTCCGGGAAGCATAGTAGAAAGCTAATTGTTAGGCAAGGTGGAAAGGGGTGGTTAGGGGGTGGGAAGGAAAAAGGGGTGGGGGGTGGGGAGAAGGGAGGAGGGAGGTTAGGAGTTAGGGAGGGGGGGGGGCTAGTGAATGTGTGAATGTTAGGTGTATGAGTGTCTAAAGAACCAAGTCTTCAGGTTTTGCCTGAATATTTTTGGGCAGGTTTCTTGGCGGAGGGAAGTGGGTAGTTTATTCCAGAGCAACGGTCCTGCTAGGGAGAGGGCTCTTTCGTTAGTGGTGCGGAGTTTAGTAAGCTTAGGTGAGGGGGTGTGTATTGTGGCTAGATATTGTTTTCTGGTGGGTCTACTACTGTTGTGAAAGGAGAAGTGTTCTTTGAACCAGTGCATGTTGTTGTTATGAAGGGATTTGTGTATAAATTTGTATAAATGATTTGTGTATAAATGTGTATAAATTTGTGTATAAATTTGAGATCGCTCCCAGCCGGGGTCCGGGAGCGATCTCCTGCCGCGAATCGTTTTTCCGTACGGAAAATGGCGCCGGCAGGAGATCGACTGCAGGAGGTTGTTCCGGACCCCCGCTGGACTTTTGGCAAGTCTTGTGGGGGTCAGGAGCCCCCTCCCCAAGCTGGCCAAAAGTCCCTGGGGGTCCGGGAGCGATCTGCTGCCGCAGGGGCAGCAGATCGCAGGGGTCCGGAACGACCTCCTGCAGTCGATCTCCTGCCGGCGCCATTTTCCGTACGGAAAAACGATTCGTGGCAGGAGATCGCTCCCGGACCCCGGCTGGACCCCCAGGGACTTTTGGCCAGCTTGGGGGGCCTCCTGACCCCCACAAGACTTGCCAAAAGTCCAGCGGGGGTCCAAAACGACCTCCTGCAGTCGAATCGTGTTGGTCTATGGCCGGCGCTATTTTGCGCCGCCATTTTGCAAAATGGCGGCGCAAAATGGCGCCAGCTGAAGACAACACAATTTGATTTCAGGAGGCCATTCCGGACCCCCGCTGGGCCCCCAGGTAATTTAAGGCATTTTGGGGGCGTTCGGGAGGATGGGGGATTTAATTTAAAGGGTCGGGGGTGTGTTTTACGGTGTTTTAGTGTGCCGGCTCACGATTTTAACGATTTTCACGATACTTTAAACACCCAAACGGCAACAACACGATTCCCTCCCCCTCCCAGCCGAAATCAATTGTTAAGACGATCGAGGACACGATTCACATCTCTAGTTTGCCCTTCCACCATGGCTCCACCTGACGCTGAGGTAGCTGGCTGCCTACGATCTTCCTCATGTGACAGGAGCTGAATGATCATGTCATCCCTCTTCCCGGAGGGGCCAGATTGAGGAGGGGGCTGACTCGGCTCCGGCGATAATGACGACTCCAGGTCCGGGGAGGGTTGCATTGGTCCACCACACGCAATCCCTTTCAAGGGCTTCACTTCTGAGCAAGTCTCCAGGTTACGGACAACATGTAGCTCCATAGGACCGATCACAGGCAACATCTCGGCAACTTCGGGGTAAGATCTTGCCTTCCCCTTTCTTTTTCCCATAGCTGTTTGAGGAAATCCTTTCAAAGTAATTATTTTTATTAGGAAATTGAGGAGCGTCCGGAGCTCCCGGCACTAGCGTGCAGCCATCTTGGAATTCCCCTCCACATTTTGTTCCTTAATCTGAGCTACTGTTTCAAGTAGTTTTTTATCGAAAAGGTCGTCACCCAGACATAAAAGGTTGGCCAACTTTTCATGAACATTTTCTATAATGAAACTGGTCCTAAGCTGGGCCATATGACGCGCTCCAATTGACACAGCAGATGGTCGAACTGTGGTGTCAAAGAATTCGTATACTGATTGTAGAAGATGTTGGATAGCTTCTTTCAAATCATAGAGAGGAGCAGGGGAAAACTGTTCAGCCATTTCTGAGCAAATAAAGGATTTCAGATTTTGAACACAGTAATAAATATATTGAACCATATAGAATTGATGTGTGATTATCGCCATAAGCATGGTACCCTGGAAAACCTTTTGCCAAATTCATTAAGGATACAGTGATCTTTTCCTGGAAGAGTGTTTGAATGAAGATGGGTCTTTTTTTTTTGCTTTCTTCACGGCAGATTCCACCACCATAGAGTTCTGTGGGAAGTGTATCACCCCATAACCCAGGGATTTCTTCATCCAGAATTTAAGATCCAATTTACGAGCCACTGTACTGCCCGAGTATGGGTCTCCCACATTTCTCTGAGCACTACATCTAGCACAGAATGTCTTGGCAAGGCAGAAGGCTCTGCTGGAATGTCCAGGATTTTTTACATTCCCATGACTTCTGTTCTGAAGTCTGGATCCTTTCGTACCGTCATATTCAATGCTGTTCCCAACTTCTCTACAAACTTGGAGTATGTCGTGTCCTCTGGTAGAGAAATGTAATCCAGGTGCCCTGGAGTCAGGTCTGAAGGAATGCCTGTGGAGCTGCCTGGGGATTCCCCTGGAGAATGTATGCTGGACCAGATAGATTGTGTTGAATGTGGAGGACTGATAACTCTTGAAGGAATTGAAACAGGTGGGGGCTGTTAGATGGAAGCAGATCTCTATAATACGAAGATGATGAAGTTGGTAATGGTGGGGCACCTGGCATCACATTTTGAGGGGAGAAGGGAGTTATTGTGTACTCCAGTGAAAACAGCGGTTTTTCAGGTTCCAGTATGAAAGAGGCAAAAAAAATTGCACTATGTCCATTATCTACTTCAGGGACATTTAAGACCTCTACACAGGCATTGGCGATGGGTTGTGTTCCTCAGACACTTGAACTGCTTCGTGCTCCATTATTGGAGGGGATTGGATGGCAATGGAAAGATGGAGCATATAGGATCCAGAGAATGTAGGCAGAGGGCCTTGGCAAGTGTCATGCTGGCTGGAGTCGGCAGACGTTAGGAGCAGGGCAGGATCCGAGGTTTATCTTCTGCCTAGCCAGCCCCTTCTCCCGCATGTTGAGCCCTTAAGTTCTGGGGGTAAGTAGAACTTGGTTTCCTTGGCAGAACATCATGGTTGAAGTCAGGCTGAATAAGGCAAGATGAGCTGGATGAGAATGGAGAGGATGGACAAGGCAGGGCAGACACAGGCTGGACATTCTGTCAGAGACAGGCTGAAGGATGAGAACTAGATACAGGAGCAGGTTGGACCAGGCTGGGCAGACACAGACTGGAACTGAGGGCTGCATACTGGGCATGAGCTAGTACTGGGCAGGAGACTAAAAAGGGACGGGGGCTAGATACAGACACAGGCTGGTCAGAATACTGAACAGAGACTGGGACTGGACATAGGCTCAGACTGGGGACTGGACACGGGCTCAGGCTGGGGAATGGAATTGGATACAGACATATGCTGGGCAGGAGAATGAGCAAGGACTGGGACTAGGTACAGATTGAGGCAAAACAAAGCAACTGCAAGGCAAGGAATGGATACGAGGAACTGGGCTCAGCAGGGCAAGACAGACCAGACTGAAAAGGGCAGGACCAGACAAGAACTAGACAAAGACAACACAGAACAATGAGGCCCATAAGCCCCTAGGGAAGGAAAGACCTGGATAAGCCACAAGGCAAGGCACAAGGTGAGAGGAGGCCCGAAGGTCAAAAGACAAGTAAAGGCCTGAGTAGGCCACAGAGCAAGGTACAAGATAAGAGTAAATCCGGAGGCCACAAGGCAAGGAAAGGTCCGAGTAGGCCCCCAAGACAAGGCATAAGGCATAAGTTGGCTTGGAAGCCATAAGGCATGGAACAAGGTAAGCGTGGCCAAGTCAGAGAGGTTTCTTGGGCCTTGAAGCATGGGTTCAGAGGCTGTTGGGTGCAGATGTGGTATGTCTCTGGATGGCTGAGGGACCAAGTTGGGCTTTCCTTGGTACTGAGAGGCCAGGCTGGCATCCATCTGAGACTAGACGGAGGAATAAGACCTTCACCAAGGCTGGATAGATGACTCAGGGCCTCTCCAAGAGGCTGGACTACAGGTTCTTGGCATCTCGCTGGCTAGAACTCTGGCTCAGGGTTACTCAAGAACTGGACCGCTGGCTCAGGGTTATTCGAAGACTGGGTAGCCATGCTAACATATTCCTGGTGCTGGATCATGTTACTCAGGCATTGGATGGCTAGCTCAGGATCTCTTTGAGGCTGGGAGTCTGGAACAATGGCTCCTTTCTAGTGCTTGGTGTCTGGAACAGCGCCTCTCTGTTGGCACTGGGTAAAAGGACTGGAATCCCTCGGAGGTAAGGCTGGAGAGGCAGACTCCTTCTGAAGCAAGACTGTAGCTGCAGGCTCTTCCTGGAATGACGCAACTGGAATGGAGTGTACTTTCTGAAGTAGATAAGTTAAGCTGGACTGCTCCTACCAGAATGAAACATCTAGACAGGACTGTACCTTTAGGAGTGGATCAGTTGGATTGAACTGCTCTACCTGAGGTAAATCAGCAGGGCTGGATTATTCCTCCCAGAGTGGAGCATTGGGTCTAGACTGCACCTCTAGGAGTGAATTAGCAGGCATCAAAGACATTTTTACCTTGCTCAAGGATTGCGTCAAGAGTCTGGGCTCAGCAGGAGGCAAAATCAGAGATCCAGTGGGAACAGTAGTCTGACATGGACTTGGTGCAGGAGATATGGTGGGAACAACAAGTTGGGCTGGACACAGTGCAGCTGGATTGGAGTTGGTCTCCCAACCTTGAATATTCAGAAGGGATCCAGAGCAGGCAGGCCTGAAAAAGGTACATGCTGCTTTTCTGTGAGACAGAAAAATTCTCATTAGTGGTCATTTATGTGTACCTGATGACTGCTATATTCTTGAGGCTGGATTAATTAATTCTGTCTGGTGCACAACTTCTGCCAACTGAGACTGAGGTAGAAGAATTAAAAGATTATTGCAACCAGGAACTGACCTTGCCTTTGCTGGTAAGACATCTAATTTTGATTGAGAAGGTGTGCTTACATTTTCTGTGTTCTCCTCGGAGGCTCTGCAGGTTGTAGAAACAAGAGTTATTGGTACAAGTGCTGCTTTTATTTCTCTGTGCCTGGGTTTACTCGGGTCTGGATGAGCTGTGGCTGTAAACTGGCTTGAATTAGCCACTTTTTCCAAAGAGACTGTGCTGAGAAATTTTTAAGAGTCCATTTCTGTGCTGACAGAGTCGACCATTTGCCTAGCAGGGACTGGGGTAGAAACTGTGGGTTTTAGAAAACCTGGGCTGGATCTGGGAGCAGGCTTTGCATCTATAGATGCAAGTTTAAAATGTTGTTGGCTGGATTTTCTTTACCTCTGGGTGCACTGTGGTTTCCGAGGAAGCTGGCTTGGTAGCAGCACAAAAAGGACAGGCTATATCTAGAGGCAGATACCTAGGGAAGCACCGACATCTCCACCAGGTTGGGTTAGGGAAGCCATACCCCATTCAGGAGCTAGTAGAGCAATTTTTGCTGGACATTTACTGCATTTCCAAAAAGCTATATTATTTATTTATTTATTTATTTATAGATTTTTCTATACCGGGGTACGTAAATAACATCACCTCGGTTTACATTCAAACAGTAATTCAGCATTGCGCTTTACAATATAACATGGTAACTGAACGAATACAATATAGTATATAACTTTGTATTAATAGAATATAAGCAATATATGAGAGATTGTGGCAGTTAGGAAGAGTAGTTGAGGATTCAGATCATTGATAGTAGGCTTTTTTAAATAGCCAGGTTTTAAGGTTTTGTTTAAATTTTTTGTGACAGAGTTCCTGGCGTAATTCAGAGGGCATGGTGTTCCATATTGTTGATCCAGCAATGATGAAAGATCGTTCTTTTGTACTAGAAAGTTTAGTCAGATTGGGGGCTGGGATATTTAGTTTGGCTAAATTCTGGAATCTCGTTGGGCGGGAAGACGTTTTGAATTGTAGTTGCTCTGTGAACCAGTGCATTTCTCTCTCTCTCTCTCTCTCTATATATATATATAATCTATCGTGAATCTTGTAATCCTTGCCGCTTCCCATGCCCCCTAGGAAATGTGACTTTTAAGTCAACCCCAAAAACAAAGGGAAGAAAAAACAAATGAAATGCCGGGCACTACTACTCAGGGGGTCCTGCCCAGTGAGGCTGAACTTCCTGGTCGCCCCCCCTCTCCTTCCCCCTGACTTCTCCTTTTTTTTTTTTTGGCCTCCATCTACCTGGAGTAGCCTTAACCCCACTGGAAACTTAAAACAGGGCTTGTCCATGGCCAAAGACCAGTCCATCAAGAACCACACCCAGGTCCCCCCTTGCCCCTCGCCTCAAGGGGCTGCTATGAAGGGCGGAGGTACCACCCTCCTCTAAAAGCTGCTGCTTTGGATGATTGCAAGGAGATAATCTTCTCCCTCCATCTCCTTCGCCTCTTTCCCTTTTTTTCCTTCCTCTTTGTTTCCTTTTTGTACCGGGGAGGGATTTAGGACCGGTCTGTCAGGCCTTGAGGAAAGACAAATCGCAAGGTAAGATCTAATTATACCTTCCTCTTCACCCTGTCAGGCCAGTCTTCCCAGTGGAATGTACCTAAGCCATTGACATCCTGGGTGGGAAAGTCCGAAGGCTGCTTCCAGGACGCCCATTGCTAATCTGGTATCTCTTCTTTCATGCAGGTGCAGCCTGAAATGCCTCGGGAATGTGGGCACCGAGGCCCATGTGGCTGCCTTACAAATGTCTATAGGAGCCTCCGCCTAAATTCTGCCCAGGAGGAGGACTGCGCCCTTGTTGAGTGCGCACTCAGGCCCTGCAGTTCCTCCTTGCCACTTGCTAAATATGCCGAGGCAATTGCTTCCCTGATCGACTTTGCGATCGAGGACTTGGAGGCTGCCTCCCCTTTGCGGGATGCTGAGTACAGGACAAATGGTTTATCTGGCTTGCTGAACTTGCTTGAAATCTTCAGATACTTCCAGTGGATCCTTCTAATGTCCAGAAAGTGTAGGTATTTTCTCCCCTCCATACAGTCTGCCTTTCTGAACCCTGGAAGAGTGATCAGCTGACTAAGGTGGAACTTGGACACCATCTTGGGGAGAAAGATTGGAATTGGCCTCAGTGTCACCTTTTCTTTTGGGAAGGAGAGATATGGCTCCCGGCACGATAGGGCTTGTATCTCTGATATTCTTCTTGCCGAGCCAGGAAGGCTGTCTTCCAGGTGAGGTTCCTTACCTGTTCGATTTGAGCGCCCCGTAAGGAGTTTTAGCTAGTGCTTCCAGCACCATGTTCAGATCCCATGCTGGCACTACCAGTTCACAGGGAGGCCATAGGTGGTTTGCCTTCCATAGGAAGCAGACTGCTAAAGGAAAGGAAAATGACCTATCTGCAATCCAATGGGTTACAGGATCCGAGACCACATGGTTTTAGCAGAGGAAGGCCCTATCAAATGAATCTGATTAACATTTGTGATTGGGTAACTAGGGAAGTGGCTCAAGGAAGAGCACTCAATGCAGCTTTCTTGGATTTCAGCAAGGCTTTTGATACAATTCCAAATAGGAGGTTCATGAATAAAATGAGAAGGCCTGGGAGGAGGTCTCAAGGTAGTGGAAAGGACTGCATATTGGCTGACCAGCAGACATCAGCGAATAGTGGAAAAAAGAAAATATTCTGAAGAAAAAAGCGTGATAAGTGGAGCTCTTCGAGGATTAGTTCTGTGACCGGTTCTGTTCAATATCTTTGTGAGCAATACTGCGCAGGGATTAGAAGGCAAAATTTGTCTGTTTACAGCTGACACTAAGATTGCAAACAGAGTGGACAAGCCTGAAGGAGTAGAGAGTGAGAAGTGATCTAGTCCCCCATTACAAAGTGCCATCCTGAACTACTTTTAGTAGGTAGGTTATCCCCATCCTATTACATAGTCATATGTAGGCACAGCTGGGTAAGGCAGGGAAGTAGCGTGCATTTTACCAGCAACATCTGTACCAGCGCAAATGTTAATACATCAAAATCGTCGGCTCAGTGTGCTGCGGCAGTCAAAAAAGCAAACAGAATGTTGGGAATTATTAGGAAGGGAATGGTTAATAGAACGGAAAATGTCATAATGCCTCTGTATCGCTCCATGGTGAGACCGCACCTTGAATACTGTGTACAGTTCTGGTCGCCACATCTCAAAAAATATATAGTTGCGATGGAGAAGGTACAGAGAAGGGCGAGGAAAGGCTAAAGAGGTTAGGACTGTTCACCTTGGAGAAAAGACGGCTGAGGGGGGGGATATGATAGAGGTCTTTAAAATCATGAGAGGTCTAGAACTGGGAAATGTGAACCGGTTATTTACTCTTTTGGATAATAGAAGGACTAGGGGGCATTCCATGAAGTTAGCAAGTGGCACATTTAAGACTAATCGGAGAAAATTCTTTTTCACTCAACGCACAATAAAGCTCTGGAATTTGTTGCCAGGGGATGTGGTTAGTGCAGTTAGTGTAGCTGGGTTAAGAAAAGATTTGGATAAGTTCTTGGAGGAGAAGTCCATTACCTGCTATTAATCAAGTTGTCTTAGAGAATAGGCACTGCTATTACTGGCATCAGTAGCATGGGATGGACTTAGTTTTTGGGTACTTGCAGGTACTTGAAGCCTGGATTGTCCACTATTGGAAACAGGATGCTGGGCTTGATGGACCCTTGGTCTGACCCAGCATGGCAATTTCTTATGTTCTTAGAAAAACTCAAAATGTGGTCTAAGCTTTGGCAGTTGGGATTCAGTGCCAAGAAGTGCAAAGTCAATCATTTAGGGTACCACAATCCAAAAGTGTTGTATGTTCTGGGTGGGAGAGAGTGAAATGCTGATGACACTAAACTGAGAGATACACCTTGGGGTGATAGTGTCTGATGACCTGACAGGGCAGGAGCTAAGGCCAGAGGGATGCTACGATGCATCAAAAGAAGCATAACCATCAGGAAAAAGGAGGTGATAATGCCCCTCCACAGATCCTTGGTGAGGCCTCTCCTCAAAAAAGATAAAGACAGAATGGAAGCAGCCCAGAGAACGTCGACCAATATGGTGTGGGGTCTGGACAAAAAGCCGTATGAGATGAGACAGAAGAACTTCAATATGTATACTCTGGAAGAGAGGGGAGATAGGATACAGACCTTCAAGTACCTGAAACAATTAATGATGCCCAAATTTTCAATGTGAGAATCTATATAAATAAAAATGTTAAATAGTTTGTACAAAATCGCTAATCTCAGAAACCACTGAACCGATTGCTTTCAAATTTGGACACAACCTTCATTTCGCATACAGGAAGGTTCTTCTGTACTTACATTACAGATACGTCACAGCTATGACAGGTAAAATAGGTTTAAAAATTGTTTCGAGAAAACAGCGACATCTGCTGGACGTAAGCGCCATCTGTTACACCTTACACTAACACATGCTACACTAATCATTTCGCCAGTCCAGGTCCACGTTTCACTTCCATTTTAACACATTCGCGCACTTTTTTCGCTGGAAGATAACTATTTCCTTTACAGATAAAATACACCCACCACCCTCCTCACACACATGCCAAATTGATTTACTTCCCACAGCCTCCCAACACACACAAAACCACTCTCCTCACACCCCCCACACACAAGCCAAATTTATTTACTTCCCAGGCCCTCACCACACACACAAAACCTGACAGAAGTCCGGGAGGCTCCAGCGGGGGACCAGGACCGGTCCGGGACACATCTCCTGCACTACGGCCGTCGGCTGCCAGCAATCAACATGGCGCTGACGGCCCTTTCCCTTACTATGCCACTCGGGGACACCAATGGCGGCAGTAGCCCATGTGACATAGTAAGGGCGAGGGCCCCTCGGTGCCATTTTCAGGACTGGCAGCTGGCGGACCTTTGCCCTTACTATGTCAGAGGACCTACCGCTGCCATTGCTCCACCCCACTGACATAGTAAGGGCAAAGGGCCGTCTGAACCCATTTCAGTGCTCGCAGCCGACGGACCAACATCAATACATCGCTCCCGGACCGCTCCTGAATGCCCGCTCCACCGACTGACGTTTTTATCAGGTCTCGGGGGGTCTGGAGGGTGGGGGGTGGTAATGAATTTATTGCAAACATCTTGGGGAAGGGTCACGAGGGGGGGGCAGGTTTCATTCATTCAGCAATTCTGGGGGGGCAGGGGGGTGGGCTACTGTTTTTTGCAGGGCTGGGGGGGAGGGGCAGGAGAATGTGGGGTGGTTAGTTTAAGAGAACTTTTCTCATAGGGTTGTTTTTTGGGGGAAGGGGGAGGTTCACACACAAATACATACACTAAACTTGCACGATCTCAGGAACGCACCAAAATAGCCCTCCCCAGACCACAAAACAAATTTGGAAGTGCAAATTTGGTTAGGCACTCCCCTATTTGGCTACATAGCGCACACAGACGCCCAGGGACAGACCACATGTAGCACCAACAATTTTAATTTCCCAGGTCTTGGGAGGGGGCAGGAGGGTGGGGGGTTATTATTTGATTTAAAGGGATGGGATTAGGGGGGGGTTGGGGGTGGGGGGGGTGCCCACAGAAATAGAAAGACAAAAGTTTTCTGATCAGCAGGGTAGGCAGTAGGCGGGGGGAGGTGACAGTGAGGGGAGGGAGAATGAGGGGAGAGGTGAGTGTGAGGGGAGAGAGTTGGAGTGGGGACAGGGGAGGGAAGGGGGGGTGAGTGACCAAGGGGGAGGAGGATGTGTGACTGAGGTAAATGAGCAAGGGGAAGGGGGAGGGAGGGTAAAGAACCTGACTCGGCCACTGCAATGCGTGGCCGGGTACCGCTAGTTTAGAATATAAGTAAAACACTTCAGTCTAGTCAGCTCGAGAGCCAGCTAGATTACATTTCTTTCAGATGCATAATGCTACATTGTAAAACAGTAACTCTGCTTAGAATGGATGGAAAACCTTGGTGCCACATTTACTAAGTTGCTTTTTATTTCAGTTGGTAACTGCTCTATTGTCTGGCTAGGGACCACTCTCTCTGGAGTTTGTTGGTCAGTATATGTTGCCTACTAGGTTATGATTTATCTCACTTTCAGCAACACTGCTGCAGGAGAGAGATGGATGGATGACTTGCTTGCACTGAGGTGATGAGGTGAGGACTAATGAAGGCAGCAGATATGTTGCATTTTCCCAACTGGATCTTCTGCAGGTTAAATATCTTTGATGGAACCAATATAAGGCTTATCCATGAGCTTTTGAGAGCAGATGCTTCAAAAGTTTGGATAAGTCTTGAGTTGGTCCAAGCAAAAGTATTGCAACTTGCAAGGAATCCATTTTCTTCCACAACCAAAATGCCTACTAGTACTTTGCAGTATACAACGTAAAAAGAAGAAACATTAGCATACTAGTTGCACATCCATTTTATCAAGATAGTACATGAGGACAGAATAAAATACAATTTTTATAGAAAATCTTTGAATAGTTAAACATTTCAAAACTAAATACATTTCCAAGCTTGTCTATGGTCCCAAGAAACAAACCAGTAGCCGATCCAAGATCGCTGATAGCAATAAACACAAGGAGTTGGATCGGTAAAATAGGACTTTATTAAATCTTGCCCCATTTGTTGTTTATTTCTTTCTTTTTCTATGTAACTTTTCTATATTAAATTTACTTTTTTTCCCTCTCTCTTTTTCCTCATATCCCCATTGTCCTAGGGCAATCTGTACCCAACCTGTCTCCCTCCTTATTTTCTCCTCCTTATTTCTCTCTCATATCTCTCTTCTCTCTCCAAGCAGCTTCTTTTTCCCCCTCCCATCTTTCATTCATGTCTTCTTTCTTCCACCCTCCCTCCATATCTCCTTTCTTTCCCCACCACGTGTCATGGCATCATTTACCATCTTTCCCTCTCCTCTGTTGGCATTGCATCCACCCTCTAGCGCCTCTCCCTGCTGCTCTTTAAAGGCCACACCACCACCACACAGCTCTAACCAAACATTTATTTTTAACTGAACCATGCATGCAGCAGAAATGAAGTAGGACCAGTGACACTCCCAGCAACAAGCAAAAAGGAAAGGGAGAGAAGAATAAGATCACCATCAGCTGGGAAGCTGACAAGAGCAGCAGGTGCACAAAGGGAGAGAGAGTTCCAGGTGTAAAGGCCATGAGAAAAAGAAAGCAGAAACTGCAGGGTGGAGGGATCTAGCCGTGGTGGAAAAGAGAGTTGTGGGGGCTGTAGCTCTGCAGGAATTTATTTTAATGTTCAGATTCCTCGGGTGAAACCCGGGGAGGGGCGAGAGGTAAGCATTTCAAAAAGAAACTAAAGCTCATCAGCATTGCTCATATCTGTCTCTTTACCCTGTCACACCCCCCTTCTGCTCAAGAGGGAGCTCACTGATAAAGTCTCTCTGATTCTCTATACAGTATTGGAGATGGAATGCCACTGCTGATGCCACTATGTGTGAGGGCTCCACACTTGCTGTGCACTCTGTGGTGTCATGGTCTGTTTTTTGATTAGGGATCTGAATTTATAACCTTCCAGCTCCAAATCAGGATCTATACCAGTGAACTAAAGAAGCAACTTCCCTAGTTATGCCAGGTTGCTCATGTCCAAGGACTGCAAAATTCATTTGCTGAGCAGAATTTATCTTTTAGTTTTCCTTTGCCATCACACATAATCTAGATTCTTTACAAGATGAGAGACCGTAAACATGCAAATTCTAATTTCCCTGTAATTCCTGAAACTTTCAGCAACCTTCTTTCCTTTTATATACTTTCTTTACAGAATATAAGAAATGCCACGCTACTTCAAGTACAGGTAGATCCCAAATAAGTAGATCTATTTCTTACTGCTCAACACCAGAAATAAATCTGCTTTTTTGGGATCTTCTGAGTATTTTTAACTCAAACTGGCCACTGTCGTAGATAGGATGCTGGGCTCAATGGACCTTGGTGTGACCCAGCATTCTTGAATTTATACCTCTTTATTCAACCTTTGTATTCCTTGCTAAGGAAGTCAGTTGTGGATTTTGGTTACACAGACACTTGTCTGCTGTGCTGGCAACTGAACTGCCTAAAAGACCACCTTTATAGGTTTATTTTAGATCTTAATCCTTGCCGCTCCTAAGGATAGCCTTGTTGAATTTTTTAACCATGTTTATACAACAAATTCCCCAAAATTCCTCCTGTTTACCCTGCACCTGTGCCTTAACTAGGCTGTAAGCTCCATGGAGCAGGGAATAGTCAGTACTGGGTGTGTCTGGTAGCACTGTAGAAGTGATAACCAGTTGTTATAACTCCCAACTCGCTTCCCTTAGGCACCAGAATGCCTTTCACCCTTAATGCACACCCAGTTCATGCTTAGGGTTTCCAACTTTTCTATAAACCAGGACTGGACACTTGAGGACCGGGGGATGGGGTGGGGGAAATGATACCCTCTCATGTGCATAAATTTTAGATCCTGCCAGTGAACTGCCTAAGCACTGTATCTATGTATCTGCAGAAGCACAGCATGGGAAAGGAGGCAGGGATACAGCACAGCTCTCCTCTGATGGGCTGCGACCTGCCTGTCTCTTCCTCTAACAGGCTGTGGGGGGGGGAGGGGAAAGGAGGATCCACCTGCAAAACTGGACATTTATTGTCCGGTCGGTACTTCTGACTGGACGCTATACAGAATGCCTGAAAACCTGGCTGTCCGGTCCAAAACTGGACAGTTGGCAATTCTATTCGTGGTTACCTGCCGGCCTTTGCTGATTATCTTCCTTGGTATCATGGTTGCAGCGTGCCCTGCGCTTCTCGCCCAGCCGCAGAAGCACCCAGCGCCGGAAGTTTACAGTCGTTACCGGGGCAACGCGGATGCCGCCGAGCGCCCGGGCCCTGCGCAGCAAAGGGGACCCCCCCCTCCCCTCGGGCCACCTTAATCCCTGGGAATAAAGCTCCCGCGGGTTCCGTCCTCCAGGAAATCACGTTGACTGACGGCAACCTCAGTAAGAATGACGCTAGGTTCTTCCCTCTTATTTTTTTTCGGGATGGCCGCGGAAGGTTGGAGGACGCCGTTGCCTAGAAACAATCAACTTCCCACTCCCTCCGAAGGCTTGTTCAAGTCGAGGCAACTTTATTCAGCACGGCCGCGCACAGCCGTAGGGCAGTACCCTCTCCCGTTCTCATAAACTAGTGGTTTAGTGTCTTCCCTCCTCCTCCCTCCTACAGAAATTAATTATTAACTTCGCTTTCTAGTCAATCTTCTTTAAAAAAAACAAAAAACAAAACCCTAATAATAATAAAGTAGCGTTTTTACGCTTTCGTCTTATTGCCATTTCCTCGCCTGAGACGATAACGTCATCGCCGCGGGCGACAGATATTAATAAATCGCCAGAGGGGGGGAGATCTGTCAGAAAGGGGGTGGGGTCGAGACGATTCTAAACGCTTCCCCGGCTCCACCCGCTCATGAATAATGAACCCCCTCTCCGCTTTTCTCCCCCTCCCTTGCTTCCCCGCCTGCTCATGAATAAGGAACGAGGCTCTCCCTTCGGAATCTCCAGACCCGGAAGCGGAGCTGTTGAGTCACCCTACTGACGGGCTCTGGCAGAGGAGGAGGAGGAGATGAAGCAGAAAACAACGGCAGCATCAGCATCGGCATTAGCATCCTCCTCCTCCCCGGCAGCCCCAGCCCTGAGAGGGTGAAAAAATAAACGCTCTGCCCGCGGAGCGCCAGCCCCGCTGCCAGGATGATGGAAGAAATCGACAGGTTCCAGGTGCCCACGGTGCACTCGGAGATGCAGCCGCTGGTAAGAAAGCCAAGGGCGGGGAAGGGAAAGGGGAGCATAACGGCTTGGAGGAGGAAGGATAGGGCAGCGCCTGCTATGGGGACTGGCATTATTTGGATCCCAAATAATGCAAAATACGGATTCCTTCTGCGTATTTACGGATAAAATAGATACATTTTCTTTTCCTGTTTTGTATTATCTTCATAGAGGGCTTAAAAGGAAGCAAGGACTTGGGCCCCTTTATTCTTCCTCCGTGGTAGGCTATTATGCTTCTATCTGAATATTTCTATTTTCGTCGGATTTACACGCCTGTATTTTTTGGGGCGGGGGGACATTTGGTTTTTTAATTGCTGCTGAGATCTGAGTAACGAGTTTACAAAGGTGGATTCTTGGCTTTGGAGCCCTTGTCGGTGAACAGATGCAGTGATGTAATCATTAACTATTTCTGTGAATATAGCCCTAAAATACTGCAGAGGAATAGCGTATGGGGCAGAAAGAATGAGGAAAAGAAATAAAGGGCGATTGCAATATCATACCATGTGTAGTGTGTATATTACACATGTATGTAATTGTATCTTACTTGCTTATTCATCTTTCTCTTGTATTCTAGGTTTTTGTTTTCATATTGGTATCAGTAGGAAAACAACTATGTACAGATATATAAACTTAATGTATATGTAATGATACTGCACGGCATATTATGTGGCAGCTTGTTTGCATGAGTTCAGATTGCAGTAAGCCTTGGAATTTTTATTTTAAAGAAACTCTTCAGTGTTTAATGTAAATTCATGTAAATTGCCTGGTTGCCCTAGCAGCTGCTGCTGGGTAGCCCGAGACTGGAATCCCAGCTATCCACCCTGTGAAGGAGGTCGTGACAGTGTGGAGGAAGAGAAAACTCATTTCCAGGACACATGCTCCCAGGCATCTGACATCACTCTGCTCCCATCGCATGCAATCATGGCTAGGAGCATCATTTTTATCTTTGCTAGCAGCCTGCCAGTGAGTCACAGCTGTATATTTCTAGAAGGGACTCTAAATCTTCCTGTCCTGTTGGGACGTTTTCTGAAGCTCGGTAATTTAATTATAGCACATACATGTCCCTTCTAACAATGATCCATTGAGATGGCTTTCGTTTACATTTGCTCAATTGTCATTTTTCCAATAGACCGAGGGGGATCTGCTGATGGAATTACAAATGTCCAATATTGGGAATAATAATTATATACATATGTGATTCCTTGTCAGTGTAAAGGAAAAAATGTAAGAAAGATGAAATTGTTTATAACTCATGATAATTAATTATGATAGAAAAAGAAAATATAATTGCAGATATGTTTCTGTGCATGCTGAAAGAACTTGGTTTGAGTATTTTTGTATAAACCATAAACAAGCATGTGTCGTAACTACATCTATTAAGTATCCTGCTATTAAAAAGCATTTTGCCTCACTTTGGATGCATTGCTCTTAGATGTAGGATTGCCTGAAAGATGGCAGCAGAACCTGACGTTTACAGTGAAAGAAGTCATCAAAACCAGTTCAGTCATCCTCCTTAGCAGTAAACGGAGGAGCCGGTCTCTATCTCAGCAGGGCTGTTCAGTTCTTATTCAGTCCCGTTATTTGACTAGCTTGCTGTGTCATGTGAAGCCTTTTGGAAGGCTTTGACTTGGAGTGGGGTTGTTCTTCATTTTATTGTTTTGTTTTGTTCTTTTTATATTTTTTCCTAGCCGTTCTGAAAGGTGCCAGATTGACATCACCGGGACCATAGTTCCCTCTTGCGCTCTCCAGAACATGCACAGCATGATTATCCCCCATCAATCCTTTTCCCCACCATCACCAGTATGCTTCAATCCGACTCTGAAAAAGCAACACAGGGGGAAAAGGGTGTGGTCAGACTTGTGTCCATTTTAAATTTCTAGTTCTGTCTGGATGGGACTAGTGATTTTGGGAGAGAACCTGAGACTACCAACTCAGATGGTACAAACTTTCTCTCTCCTTTCAAGCTAAACCAGATTCCAAGCAGTGGCCTAGATTAGAGGAGCTGTATACCTGTCACATGTAATTCCTGCCGAGCTGTTCAATCACAGCTGTAGAATTAGAAAGCAGCAAATGAGCTGTAGGTGATTAACTGTTTGGCCTAACCTGTACTGTATTTTGAGAGAGATACTCCTTTTCATTAGAACCCTACAAAATAAGATGAGAGCGATATTGTGTCTATGTATAATTTCAACCTGGAAATCAGTCTCGGTTCAGGGTCCCAGGAAATGAATTTTTGGATGACCCCATCATTGCCTTTATTATTATTATTGATATATAGCCCCTCTACATTTTACCTTCATTCTTTAATCACCCTCCTCCCCAGCCCTGATGGCTTACCTAGGTCATTTTATTTTTCACTCTTCAGGTTGTGCTAACCTGGTATCTAGTTTTATGACTTGCCTTGAGCATTTGCTGGAAAGGTGGTTTAAAAACGAAATGGAAGGCATCTTTCAGCACTGCTGTGAGGCAGGCAGGCAGCGCAGCCACCTTCCTCTCCTGGGCGCAAGGACTCCAGTCTGCAGTCTGTCTGACTCCCCACTGGTCAGGGTTGGACACCCAAAGCTGCTGTGCCGCAGCACCGGGGGCTGACTCAGCAGTGTCTGTTTTTAAAAACTCATAACTAAATTTTGTTAAAAAATAGGATGAGGGGGGAGGTAGATCTGCCTGGATGTCCTTGGTTGCCTTTCCAACCAGCATACACTTTTTTTTTTCCCCTTGCTTTTTTTTTTTTTTATGTGTGAGGATTTAGGAGGGGTCCGAGTGAGAAGGGAATAAATAACCATTTAAGGTGATTTGCAGTTTACAAGACATTTGTGACTGGAATTGTGTGAGGAAGTAAATATCCCCTGCCCCTCCAATTCAAGTTTTGTGATAACCGTCCATTCTCAAGCAAAAACTGGCGAGAAGTGAACTTATGGTAAAAGTTTTTAGCCAAGGGAGGAGAGAGACCTGCTGTCAGCTGTGCCAGGTCTTACCCCTTTTATTCCTGTGGGGAAGAACATCAGCGTGAAAGAATCCTTGTCCTCCTCCTCTACTAACAGGTCTAGCAGGGTCCGTGGCCTCAGGCAGGAAATGTGCAGGAGGAAGAGACCAGAAACTAAATGTAAGAATCTTTACACACGTTCCCTTGCACAGATTACTTGCAGCTGAAAAATTTTGACTTATTCTTCACTTAGGAAGGGAGTGTTACATTTGAAGGCCAGTCAGAAAAGCATTGTTACTCCAGTGCATCTTGTTTACTGATCTTTGTTCCTATGGCTTTAAGGGGATTTGCACAGTGAGAACATTACTTCAGTTTCTCTGCCGGTATCCGTCTCCGGAACCTTCCAGGTTTTTGCAGGTGCAAAGATCTATGTCCCTGTGCAAGCCACCCTCCTTATTCTTTTAGGTTTTGAATATCCTGGTTAAAGAAGTTGTAGGCTTAACTGAAAAAGCTACAACCCTTTTTTTTTTTTTACCTTCATAGCCTTCATTTTGTTTTATTGCAGCAGCTAAAATGTGTGTATCTGGGGACATTGCATTTAATATTTAACGAGCACATTGTGTTTTCATTAATCCGCAGCAGATCGCGGAGCCCTATTTAAAACTTCCTGCGACTCCACTTTTACTTCATGAAATAAATCAGCCTAGCCTTTTTTTTCAGGTAGTTTTTTTATTTTTCCAGTTTGGAATAAACTATTTTTTTTTTTACATTTATTCAGGATAACAGAGAAGGTAAGTTCTTTTCTTTTCACAAGACCATGCTGGTGAGAGAAACATAAAAGGACAGATAAAGGTCAGTGGGTCCATTGTCCACTCCAGGGCAGTAGCGCTTAGAGTACTGGACCTCCCACTTTAGCTTCCGAATAATGTGACGTCCCTTTGTCATGCGGTATCCAACATAAGAGAGAAGCCGATTCAAAGTATTTGCATGTTGTATATGCCACTCCACCTCTCAGTCTTACTGGCCGGAGAAGACAAAAGCCAATAATTTGATTGGCCAGTTGGGCCTTTTTTTCCAGTCGATATATTGACATGCACTGCCCTACAAATAGTCTGAATAATCTGCATGATCAATCTTACTGGATACTTAGAGAACAAAGCCTTGCCTTTGCACGCATAGCAAATAAAACGTAGTGCAAGGCTTTTCTATTATTAATTGTAAGATAGAGACAAACAATATTCAATACTGCAGTGTTCGCACAATAACAGGCAAAAGTATCTCCAAAGGGGCTATTGTCTTAATAGCGCCCAGGGCTACAAAACAAACACAATGCTTTCTTTTTCTAAAATAAATTACAGATGAATGAAATTGCTCTGTTCAGTTTAAGCACTGGTCTTTGTACAAAGCAGGAGAACTGCAGGAAAGAGGGAGACCCACCTGAACCGATGTAATTGAAAGAAAACCAAGGGGTGGGCAGGACTTGTCATCCTGTCATAACGCCTTTGGAAATGGGGGTTTTTGGCAACTGATCCATTCCTGGAATTTTGGCTACACACGTGCGCATTTTTTTTGTTTGCCTAGCAAAACGTTCTTGCACGTTTCATTTGGTCACGGGTTCAGATGCTTCCAGCATCCAAAAACGGTGGCTCGGGCAGTGAGACTAGGAATCTCCTGTAGGATTGCTTGGGACCAGCAGGGTAATGCGTAGCGCTCGGGTATCCCCGTCCTTGTGCTGTCGGGCATGGGCGGTACTAACCAAAGGTTTGGCTCTTGCATTGTGAATTTCGTCATTTTTTCTTCCCTCCTTTTATATATGGGGAGTAATAAGGCCATTAACCAAATTTAGCTTTTAGCATCTCTAAGTATTTCTAGCAATTTGATTATAGCTGGGAGAAAGACAGAGGCCTTAAATTGGAAAAATAAGTAAGCCTTAGTTGAGGGAGAATATTATGAACCAAGAGGTTCAGTTACATTGTAATTGTTGGAAGCCAAATATTCTTTCAGATTGTGAGAAGCAAAGATTAGTAGCATCCCAAGCTTTAAAGAGAGAAAACTATTTTTTCCTGTAAATTCATCACTTCCATCTTGTCGGCTGTAAGTACCTTCCCGTGAAGTTGACTGATTTCTCCCATCCATGCAGATGTCTCTGCTAATAACAGATGGAGAGACTTAAAGTCCATCCTGTCCACTCCAAGCATCAGATGATGAGGGAACCCACAGAGAACCCTATCCAGTAATGCTGCGGAGGCTGCGCTTACAGCCCCCCCCCGAGGAAGAGTGTCCCAGTGTGAACGGACTCGGGAGCCGCAGTTTGTGATTGAGAACTGTTGCTGGGATGGCTGAGCTAGGAGGGGATATAAAAATAAGGGAAGAAAAAATATCCCCCGGTAGATGCCAATGAAGACCTCCAGCGCTGTGGAAGCCCAAAAGGAGCAGGAGGAAATTGTTAGGCCAAGAAAAAAAGGAAGAACAGGACAGCATGGAGTATTCAGGTTTTATCATGGGCTGGATTGGGCTGATTAGTTTTTAAAGTTTCTCCTTCCTACCCCTTGCTTTTCTTCCTGCTTTCCTCTTGGATCATAATCTAGTATTTCTCCACCAGATCCTCCAGGATCACCCTGTCAGGCTGTTTTGTTTGACCTGCCTCCACTGGATACTAATATATTTCATGCATGTGGCGAGGCCGATGTATTAAAGGGAGAAAAACATTGCTCTGTAATCACAAAATAGCACTTTCGTTTTTCTCCTGGAACTGGCATGCAAATGAGCCTGGTGGTAGTAGAATGGCATGGAGAGGTTTTGCACAAAATGTTCTGAGTTTTTGCTTTTGCAAAGCGAATTTTGCATGTAGGTTTGTTATACTCTAATAGTTAATGATCTGCTTTGTAAAATTTTGGATCCCAGCAACTTATTAAATGTTTGAATAACATTTTTGCGAGCAAACGTTTACTGTTGTGAAGGAGAAAAAGTCTCACTTCTCAGCACTGAAAGACTGCACACCATGTACCCTTTGCTGTTCTTTTGTGCACGAAGCAGACTTTGCAAAGTTTTTTTTTCTTCCTTTAGTACTTTTGCCTCTTGGTGTTTGATGTCCTGAAATTCAGACTGGCTGGGTGATCCTCAAAGACCAGGATAAGAGACTGATATGAAGTCCTCCTTCTAGCTGAAAGCTAAAAGACAAGTCTTTCTCGTACTGGACTCTCCAGCACTACTCTACCCTCCTTTATCTCTCCTTTCCCATCCAAGCCTGAGTGCATCACTTCCAGGTCAAAAGAATGCACAAGCATCTGAAGAAAAGAAGCTGTAGAACTAAGGATCATATATGAAACTCCAAGAAGGCAGACTCAGGAGCCACATCGAGGAAACATTTTTTTCACAGAAAGGATGGTAGATGCCTGGAATGCCCTTCCGGAAGAGGTGGTGAAGACAAGAACGGTAATGGAATTCATAAGGGAGTGGAATAAATAGAGAGCTCCCCTAGTGGCCAGAGGATGGAAATGAACATTTTTGCATGGTGGTAACCTACCCAGAGCACCAGTAACAACCAGCCAATAGTGCATTCATGGTTTAGCTATCAGCAAAGTTTGATCAAGTTCACACATAATGGTAGTAGGGGAGGGGCAACCTACTCTTTTGCTTCTACTATAATCAGACCCTCAGCTTGGAGAAAAATCAACTGCTAAGTGCAGTAAAAAGAATTACAATTTGTTTTCCTAGAAGGAAAGCCTATGGCTACAGGTGTCCACAGTATTTCCTCTCATGAAGTACTAAAATAAAAAGACTCTCTAAGCTTCCTTTCTACTACTGTAAACATCCCAAGTCTTTCTAGTTTCTTTGGATGTTTTAAAATGTTCCATTTCCCTCTGGAACGCAGGCAATCACCCCTGCACCCAATCTTCCTGATGAGGCTTCACCAGTATGCAAGGTCACCTTCCCCCTCCCCACCCCTTACTGCTAAGTGCTGCTGCGTTTTAATGTTATTTTTGCTTACCTTGTTCAGTCTCACACAGGCATCCTCCCATTTTTACCAACAATTTATTGTATTCCCTGGGTTGTGGGAACGCCTGGCACTTGTCTACAAGGAATCGTTTATGCTCGTTTGTCTGTGGGGGTTTTAATACTTCAGAAGCATCAAAGAGCCACTCCTCCTGTCCTGAAAGAGCCACGAGCGGCTCCTGAGCCTCCAATTTTGTAGCAGCTCTTCAAATAAAACTGTGACAGCTAACACACATGTGGCAAGACAGGGTGGGGGCTGTGGCTCTACCTACTGAATTCTTATGCTCTGAACACTAAAAGACATCCACAAAGCCTGTGAGGCTTTATGCACACTGCTGGACCAAGTCAGTACAGTTACCGGAAAAGGAACCTGATTATTCACTTCTGTCCTCTTCAGGATGCTCCCAGCTGACGAGAGCAAAAACCGCCTGCAGAAATACCGGGGGCAACCATAAAATTCCATGCGATGGAATGACATCTCCAGGCATGCAATTCCTACAACAGAAGCGCGCCTCGGGTCCTATTTCGGTCCCATACCATTTATCTCCTCGTCTAATTACTTTAGCTGCTTTGCTTGGACTAAGAGCATAGCTAGAAGAAATACGAAGGCGGGTGAGTCAGTCTTCCTGTAAGCGTAACAACCTTTTGTTTCATTCATTCATGGCTCCCGAACCGCTCATCGCACATTCTCAGCAGAGAAACGGATGAGCAACTTGTGCTGGACTCTTGCTTATTAACCAGGAAACAGAAACTCTCCCTGGGGTTGAACAGTCAGGAGTGTTCATCCACAGCCCAAAGATGAGAAGACAACTGGGGAGGAGACAGTAGAAAACGGAACCCATTGCACATATTCAAAATGGACTTTAGGGGCCAAACATATTGAAAAGACAGGGAACATCTAAGTGCCAGAAATTGTCAACTTACAGGAAGGTCTCTACGGAAGTCTCGGTCATTACATTTTGATTAAAGACAGTAGATAAGAAAACCCTGAATTCTCATGCTGGCACTTGAAAGTTAATTCCATGAATGAAGAAAAATGCCGAAACAGGATGTCTGTTGAAATAAATGACATTCTGCCCCCCTAGAATGCCCGTGGGAAAAGACTTACAAGGTGAAAAGTACACCAAGATCCTAACTGAGCAGGACTCTCAGTAGGCGCAACGTTCCTACGGAGGAGAGCACTGACCTTGCACGAGCCGGTGGATGCTGTTTGATGGATTGTGGGGGGAGGGCCAATTTCTAGGTGGAACCTCGACCTCCCAGAAACTTCCACACACTGCCACTTTTTTTCTTTCCTTCTAATAAAATATGGCTCAACACCTCACACAATCTTTGCAAGATCTCTCTTACAGTTTAAGAGACAAACAAGAACATCTTATTCTCTTGAAATATCTAACAAGAAGTCTCCTTTGCCTGGACAATTCAGGCTTCACGGAAACGGCCGAGTGAGGAAAACCTTCTCCGGTAGCCTCCACCATTGAAATCGGCTGTGAGGCTTTAGCCATTTCCAGTTTAAGGTTAAACTTCAAAGGTGTCACACAGATTTAGTAATCTCCTCTATCTCCTGAGTTCTGTGGTCTGGAACAGCGTTTCTTTCAAGAGATGCCTGAACTATTGTCCAAGATTATTTATTTATTTGTTTGTTTGTTTGTTTGTTTATTTATTTAGGATTTTTATATACCGACATTCTCGATACAAATATCAAATCAGGTCGGTTTCCATAGAACAAAACTGCCGCGGTTAAGGCGTTACATTAAACAGAGTTTCTGAACATAAGAACATAAATATTAAATAGACAACAATAACTCGTCAAAATAACGTGAATAAATGTAGGGAATAGCTAAAAAGAGGGTAGGCTAAATTGGGATATACAGGTAACAGAGAACAGTGTTGATGGGCATAAACATGAGTAATGCATGAGCTAAAGAACTAATGCATCAACAAAGGAGTCTTTCAAAACAAGTGGGCTGTCCAGATAAGGCGTAATCGGGCCTTGAGGGAATATGGGCGGTCATGGAACTTATAGTGGACTATTTTGCTCTTTGACCGGTGTCGGAGTGTTCCTGCGATTCTGGATAGGCTTGCCGGAAGAGCCACGTTTTTAGGTTTTTCTTAAAAGTTAGATGACATGTCTCTTGGCGTAGATCCGGCGGTAATGAGTTCCAGAGGGTGGGCCCGGCTGTGGAGAGTGCTCGTTTTGTTAGTGAAGTTTTGATCGGGGGAGCATATAAGGAACCTTTGTAATTGTATCTGATAGGTCTTTGTGATGTGTGAGGGCGGAGTTGCGAGTTTAGATTTAGGTGGGCGATGCTCATAATATCCTTGTGGATCATTGATAATGTCTTGAAGGTAATTCTGGCTTTTATAGGAAGCCAGTGAAGGCTGTGGAGAATTGGTGTGATGTGGGCTCTTTTATTTGTGTTGGTGAGTAACCTCGCCGCAGCGTTTTGCACCATCTGTAGGGGTTTTGTAGATAAGACCGGAAGACCTAGCAGTAGAGAGTTGCAGTAGTCTAACTTGGACAGAATTATAGACTGGACTACTAGACGGAAGTCACTGAAGTGGAGGAGTGGTTTCAGATTTTTTAGCACTTGAAGTTTGAAATAACATTCTTTAGTTGTATTGATAACGAAGGATTTAAGGTTGAATTGATTGTCGAGACGCACCCCTAAGTCTCTGACGGAAGGGGAGTGGTTAATAGATAATTTTGCGAATTGTGTTGCGCTTTGGGAGTTGATGAGAGTGTGGTTTTCGTCTGGCGAGATGATGAGGATTTCTGTTTTATTTGAATTGAGTATGAGGTTCAGGCTGGATAGCAGAGTATTGATAGATTGTAAGCAATTATTCCAATGTGCCCAAGTTTTTTGCAGTGATTCTGTGATGGGAAGGAGTATCTGAATGTCATCAGCGAAAATATAATGTTTTAGCTTGAGGCTGGAGAGTAGGTGGCAGAGTGGAAGCAGGTAAATATTAAATAGCGTAGGGGAGAGAGATGATCCTTGTGGTACTCCTCGGATTAATTTAATAGGAGGCGATTCTTCGTTATTGATCTTGACTTTATAGAATCTATTCTCCAGGAACGATTGAAACCAGCTATGAGCTTCTCCTTGAATTCCTATATCGGATAGCCGCTCGAGAAGGATGGCATGATTGACTGTGTCGAATGCGGTGGATAGGTCGAGAAGAGCGAGAAGGTATGGTTGTTTTCTTTCAAGATTGAGGAGGATGGTGTCAGATAACGATGCAAGTAATGCTTCTGTGTTTTGCGATTTCCTGAAGCCGAACTGGAAAGGGGAGAGTATGTTGTTCTCCTCCAGGTACTCCGACAGTTGCTTGTTGACGAATCTTTCCATCACTCTTGAGATCAGGGGAAGGTTAGCGATAGGGCGGAAGTTTGCAGGGTCAGCCGTTGAAAGGTTAGGTTTTTTTAGTAAGGGTTTCAGAATGGCTATTTTGAGTTGATCTGGGACCTTTCCTTGAGTTAAAGAGCAGTTGATGATGTCTGCTAATGCTTTAGAAATAGTGTTAGGAGTCGATAGCAGAAGATTGGAGGGTATGGTATCCAGTGGATGAGAAGAGGGTTTGAGCTTATTGAGAATAATTTGGATTTCCAATGATGATGGGGTCTCGAACGATGATAAGCTGCATTCTTTGTTATGTGATGAGATGCTGGGGTGCGTTGCTGTTGGGTGGAGATTGGCTTAAGGAGGTTGGTGATCTTTTTATCAAAGTAGATTGCTAGTTCCGAGGCTTTGTTGGCTGCTTGTTCGTCCGGGATGATAGGTGGAGAGGGTTTTGTTAGGGATGATACAAATGAGAATAAGGCTTTGGAGTCGAATGCGAAGTTGTGGATTTTTTTTGCAAAGAAGTCTTTTTTGGCCTTGAGGATGGCTAATCTATATGTGTTGAGGTGGGATTTATAGTTTAGAGTTGTGATGGTGGAAGGAGACTTGCGCCAACTGTTTTCTTTTTTCCGAAGTTCTTGTTTAAGGATTTTAAGTGTCGGAGTGTACCACGGATGTCTGTTGGCTTGGGGTGGTTTCAAGGATTTGGTGATGGAGGGACAGGATAGATCTGCGACCTCGTTTGTTATCTTGAGCCAGGAGTTGATAGCTGAGGAAGCGTCTGTGAGATCCAGTCGGTCGAGTTCTTTGGTGAGCAGATTACTAAGACTGTCTATGGGGCAGGGTTTCCTGTATCGTATAGTGGTTGCCGGGTATATGGGACGAGGCTGGTCTTTAATTTGAAGTTCGGCGGAGATGAAGTGATGGTCAGACCATGGGACCGGGACGCAAGTAGGGTTATTGGTTGAAGTTATTCCGTCGTTGAGAAAGATCAGGTCTAGGGTATGTCCCGCTTTGTGCGTGGGATCTTTGACAATCTGATTGAAGCCTAGGTGATTGAGTGCTGTGAGAAGGATGTCGCAGTTATGGGTTAGACGAGCGCTGTTTACATGTAGGTTAAAGTCTCCCATCAAGATAGCTGGTTTGTCCTGCTTAAAATGTTTGGTTGTGAATTCAATTAATGGTGAGGGGTCTGTATCTAAGGTTCCTGGTGGTGAGTAGACTAAGGCTATTTGTAGATGGTCCAAATTGAAAAAGGCAATTTCATTATTGTTTATTGTAGTAGATATTTGTGGTGAGAGCCCAAGGCCCTTTTTTGTGGCTAGCAGGATCCCTCCACCCCTTTTTTTTGATTCTGGGGATTGAATGTAAGTCATAGAGGTGGTTGGGGAGCTGGTTTAAAAGTACTGTGTCTGTGGGTTTCAGCCATGTTTCAGTAATGGCACAAATATCGGGGTTGTTGTCCGTCAGGTGGTCATTGAGGAGGTGGATTTTTTTTGTGATCGATTGGGCGTTGAATAGTGTGAGCGTGAATAGTGTTAATCCTAGCGTTTGAGAGAAGGGGGAGATCATAATTGGAATCAATCTCTGGTGTCGGATGCCTAGAGTCCTGGGTTTGTTGGATGTGAGTTTGGGAGTGTAAGGGATTGTAGGTATAGGGATAGGGTGCATGTTGAGGTGCTAGTGTGTTGTATTGTATCCTTGCTTGAAATCAGGAATTGTGGTTGGGATTACAGGGAGCTGGGAGCTTGAAGAATGATAGATGAGCTGCTGGATGAAGGATGGATGGGTGGCTGCTGGATGAAGGATGGATGAGTGGTTTCTGAGTGACGATAGAATACTTGCTGGATGATTGCTGGGTTAGGATAAGAGTGATTGATGGCGCTTGGTGTGAAATGTACTAGGCACTCTAATGAAGGCAAAGGTGAGGCCGTTTGTCTCTGGATGTGTCGTCCTGATCTTGGATGTTTAAGAGTGAGCGCTAGAGGTACTGGTGAGGATTTTCAATGGCTGACTTGGAGGGTGTAAACGGCCCTGGCTCTGGGACGCTCGGGAGCCTCATTGGATTTAAAGGGTCTCCAGCCGGCTTAGCATAGATTAGATTAGCATAGTTTCTTTTGGACCCATATCCTTCCTGAGTGAAGTCAATCAGATTCGCCTTGATCAAGACCTTGACCACTCTTATTAAATCAGGTGTCCTATTCTGCTTTCGGTCCCCACCCCAGAGAGCTTACATTTTGGTTTGACTTCTATTCCAAATTTACCCATCAGCCAGCCTTTGCCAAGTTTCCCTTGTGCAAGCTTTCGCACCAGTGATGACTGTGCAAGGATGAAGGAGTCATGGCAGCATCTGGAAAACCTGGAGACAACACTGTGGATCTTCAAGTGAGCACTGCACATGACTTTCACATTCACGGAATGGAAATGCTATTTCTCTCCTATGTGTGTGTGGGGGGGGGGGGGGGGGGGGAGGGGGGGATGTTTGAGAGTGACTTGGGTGAATCGATTGCACCCATTACTTATATCGAAAAAGCACACTTCATCTTCCGCTGCAAGTACTTGATGTACTCCCTGACCTGTTTCATCACAGCCCTCAATACCTGCCTGAAATGCTAGGAATGGCATATCCATGATCGGTCAGAGGATCAATGTAATCTCTGATTTCTTCATGGGGAGAGAGAATCGCCCTGGAGCTCAGTCTACACATCTGGACCGCATCTGTCTCTGGTAACCCCACAAGTGTCCTCGGGCAAAAACATCCGCAGCCTGCGCGCCCTTCTGTGAACGGCTTCAGCCAGGACAAGCCCGCTCCTCTTGGACCCTCCTTTATTCTTCAGCGATAAAGCGACTGCTCTCTCTTTCTTCTCCAGCACCTGTCACTCTAATTCTTCGACTCACCTGCAAAACCTACCAAGCCATCAAAAAAAAAAAGTATGTAATCCATATTTGCCACAGGGCACAAAGTAGACTAAAATGGCCACCAGAAATGTGACAAACTTTTCTTCCTGCCCTGACCTTAGAGCTATTTCCTGCATTATAAAACACGTTCTCTGCATTACCTCTAATAGATAATGCCTTCATTTACATGAAATTTGCATGCACCTGCAGTAAGCATACTGGCACTGATACCCACATTACATACCTGAGTAAGGTTAACACGGAAAAACCTGCGCTAAAACCACAGTAAAGTCTTACGTTAGGCTCAGCTCAGCTTATTACATTGGCCCCTCACAAATGTTATATTTTCCTGCCCCCTCTTAAGAAGGCAATTGCCCGCCTGGGGCTGAAGAAGCTAGTCGTAGATGCCTTAGAATTAAGCACTTATCATCCATTTCTAAACTCTTTTTTTGGCAAAGATAATTGAACAAATAATTCTTCATTTATTAAAAGCACAGACATGTTTTTAGCCTCTTTGCTTGACTTTCTCTTCCATCCCATCGGGATGCAGGTCAGAGGAAGAGGCATCGGTCGGTTCTCCTTTTTTGATCTGAACGCCTTAATGTTGTTGTGATGCCTCAAATGTACCAGGGATAGGAGATCCGGTACTTGAGTGGTTCAAATCATTTTTGTCCGAGCATTACCAAAAAGTGAGAGTAGGATCCAGAGGTTCCGAATTGGAGCCCATTGGTTCTGGAGTTCTCCAGGACTCTGTACCCTCCTCAGTATTGTTCAATATGTTCTTTCAACCTGTTGGATCCATGAGGATGATGCACAATTATCCTTACCATTGCACCTGCATCTTGCCAAGGATCTGGCGGTTATGGCCGATTGCATCACTGCAGTCCACGGGCGGAGGGGGAGAAAAACATAAATTCACAGAAGTGTCACAAGTCGTTGCCCGACCTGCTGCCCTTCACGAGCTTGCATGCCCGCAGGCAGGGGGAAGCTGTTTTTCTTCTAGGTGCCAAGGATTGCTTTGCATTTCCAGCTCTCCAGTCTTTTACTGAGACGTCGGGTTTACTCTACAGTATTTGGGTAATAGCAGTAAGCCAGCGCTGGCCCCCACCCGGTCTCCCCGGTGCTTACTTCTTCCCCGTGATACCTCTTGCCGCTTCCGTGTACCTGGGCATCGCTGCTTCTTGCTTCTGGCGAGTTCTTCCAACTCCCCGCCCGGCTCTACAGAAAGGCAGTTGCTGCTTGGACCTCCAGCAGTGTTTCCCAATCAGAGGCACAAGTCTTCCTGTAGCAGCTATCCTGATCCTGCTTGGTTCTTTTTCCAAAAGCCTAGTATCTCTTGTTGCTCCAGGTTTTACCTTCCCCTAAGGAACGCTAGCTTACCTTTCGTTCCCTTGCGAGAATAGGGTCCCCTATAGGCTTGCCATCAGCGCTCCTTCTATCTGTCAGAGACTCTTAGATGCCCTGTCTTTTCAGTTTGGTTTAATAAGTGTGAACCCCCCTGGCTCACTGCAATAAAAAAAACCTAGGAATCCTTCTTTGTTCTCAGTTGTCTGTAACATCACATGATCAAGTCGGCTGCTCGGACCACGCTTTTTAAACTGAAATTGGTCAGAAGATTTTATTATGCATGTATTTTCTGTGCTCCACCTAGAATGGTAGACAACATAGGAAAGACATTTATTTATTTATGGTTTTTATATACCGGAAGTTCCTGTATACAATACATATCACTCCGGTTCACATTTAACAGAGATAACTATCGCCGGGAAGGCGGTTTACAAGGAACATATCGTATATAATAATTTAAACAAAATTAAAAGAAGAAGTTTGTCAACTTCTGACTTAAGAACAATAATGCACACAGTAGCACTGGCCACGGATGATTACTGCAATTCTATTTTTTTTTTAGGCCTCCTTAATTCACTGAGAAGAGTCCTCCAGCTGATTCAAAATACAATGGCCTTTTATAAACTGTGACAGAATTTCTCCGGTTCTAAAGAATCTCCACTGGCTGCCCATCACCTGAAGCGTGAAACCTAAAATCCTCATACTCCTTTTTAAAACCTCACATAGCAAGGTGCTCCCTCCGCTCTTCAGGAATAGACCGGACTTTGCTCGCTACCTTAAAGTAGCCCGACTGACCGAGAAACGTGTTGTAACTCTACTCTTTCAACAGCAGAACCAATTCTCTGGACTACCTTTCCAGCAGGGCTCTGGCTGCAAAAAAAGATTACCTGCAGTTCCGTAAAAAAGGTTAAAGCCGGGCTTCCCAAACTTTTAGCCAATGTGACCCCATTTTGCCATTTGAAAAGTCACATGACCCCAGAGGACAACCAAAACTGATTAGCAGCAGTGCCGTCCCCTTCCAATCACTCGGCCTCACCTTCCCCTGCACTTCCATTGATCTCCTTTCAATCTCCACTTTCTCCAGCAGGCCTCCTCTCTCAGTCTCTAGTCCTCTCCCAACCCATACCCTCCAGCCTTTTTCACATTCCCCCAGCTGATCCTCGCTCAACCTAAGCCCTTCTTGTGTGGTGAATCCCTTGGTCGGCCACTAGATGGCCCTAGATCCCTGCCCATTAGTAATAACAGCTTGGTGGGATTTCCCAGTCTATTTCAGTCTCTCCTATGAGGTTGACTGTAATTGGCTACCCCTAGAACTCTCAGGGGAGCTGGTGGCATAGAGAGTGTGCTAATTTTGAGTTGGCTCTTGGAGAATCATGAGCTGTTTTCCTTTTCCTCTAAGTTGCACCCACTAACCCAATTTGGTGTTTTTTTTTTCTGCATTCAAGGAGATCCCTTTTCAGTACACTCCCTGTGTGACAGGGTCTGCTTTATTTTTGGAAGAGAGAGAGAGAGATTCGTGGAAATTTTGATCAGGTTGTTGGTTAGTTTTTCCCATTCTGGGGAACACTCTCTGCACCCTATGGAGAGGGACCAGCCCCCAATCCAGAGAGCAGGAGCTGGAGAGTTATGAGCTATCCTTCTACTCCCTAGAGAGAATAAAGAAGTCATGGCAACCTCCACAGACCTGTGCACCCTCAGTCCTCCCCTCCCCTCATGGTTGGTCCCAAGCCTGACAGTGATGTGCAAGTGGCAGCAGCGTTACTAATGAAAGTCAGCATGGGGCCCTGAGGCTAGCGCAAGCTCACAGGCCCTGCAGCAGGCCTGATCCCTCCTCGTGCAGGGCTTCCTGTTACCACAGAAACGTACGCAGGGGCGCACTGCCACTGCAGTGCCAGGGAGTATGTGCTGGCTCACAGGCTCCACGCTGACGTCCACTGCTAATGCTGCAGCTGAAGAGCGCTGCCGTCTGAGGCACTTGTGACCCCCATTTGGGGTCCCGACCCACAGTTTGGGAAGCCCAGGGTTAAAGCGTATCTCTTCCAGCAAGTGTTCAGTCCCCAGTTTTACTGGTCCTCTTCACATTGTGGGGTCAGCATTAGTAGCCGACAATCATCTGCCGCCCTCGTCAGGTTTTACATTTATTGTCTGATGTAAGGTCTATGACTTGTTTATCTGTTAACGCTGTCAGAGATCTGTGTTTTATGAATTGTGATCCCCCGGAAGCTTGGCTGCTTGGATTGGCAGAATATAAATTTTCGTTAGTTAACTACGCTAGATAAGAGTTACTTTTATTTAACACTAAGAAAAATGCTAGCCCTTCATTGTGCAGTAGTTTGAGTCGCTTCAGTTTAAAAGAAATCCTTAGGTAAAAACAGAACAAGTGGGGAACTCCGCTGGACTGGTCTTGCAGACAGAGCGAGAGACCGGTGTATATTCTCTTCTCCAATCCATAAGGGCCCCAGAGGTTCAGAACTGCCCTGGTACAGTAACATAGACCAAAAAAGTGCTCCATCCAGCCTGCCCCACAAGCTGTCTTAGGGTTGTAACTGCTGCTCTGTGCAGGTTACCCTAAGGGTAAGGAGGCCCCCACCCAAGCCATGAAAGCCTCTCTCTCAGCTTTATTCCTTCCTTCTTGTGGTGTACCTGCTGCTTACTCCAAATTGCAGGCCTCTCTTATTGACGCGGACTGTAAAATCTCTGCTAAGACATTAGCCCAAAGATTAAGCAAAGTCATGGAAAGGCGAAGCCACATTGATCAGTGAGGATTCTTAAAAGGACGCTATGCCCCACAGATAGGGCAAGGCAATCGTGTGATATCCTGCTGCAGAGGTGGCAGTTCTGAATAGGCTCTTGAGCGGGTGTTTCTTTAGATTTAGAACGTGCATCTTTTTTTCATCAGTAGCTCACAGTGAGTAACGTTCAGGTGCTTCACTGTCCCCAGAGGGCCTACAATGTAATTTTGTGCCTGAGTCAATGGAGGATAACGTGACTTGCTCAAGGTCACAGAGAGGGGTGGTGAGATTTGAATCCTGGCTTCCCTTGTTCTCAGCCTGCTGCTCTAACCACCAGAGTATTCTCTTTATTTCAGGTCTAGATGGATTTGTTTTTGATAATCTTGTGTGCAAATGAGATATTCATTGTGGGAGGCCCCTAGAGCTTAATTATTGGTGAATAGTATTCTTTCAGATCCTTTCCTTCTAGGTACAGGTACTAGAGGGAGATGTTCCTCAGATCTACTTTCGTTTTAATTTGCTTCCAGAACCTTTAGCGATTTTGCTATTAGACAATGTAAAGAAATTCCTGGATTCAGCATTAATGTCACTGAATGCAAATTATCCATTTATGTGGCTGATAGACTAATCTATCTTACCGAGTTAGATGTTTCCATTCCAAAACTGTTAGACTCTTATCAGATTACAAAATCAATCGGTCCAAATTGGAAGCTCTCCCCCTTCATATTCATTCTACAAAAGCTATTTTAGATCTTTTCTCGTTTTAGTGGAAACGGGAGAGGATAAAGTGCCTGGGAGTGATATGCCGTAACAATTTAGAAAAAGCAGTTTTTGATGATATGAGAAAAATGAAAAAGTTTACATCAACAAGTAACTTTTTTTTTTCTTTTTTAATATTTAACCATTTTTATTATTTGATGCAAAACAATTTACAAGAGGAGTTTTTTTTTTTGGTTTTTTTTTACATAGCAAGAAGTAGTTTTAAAATGGTCATTGATCAACTTATCGCAGAGGTTGTATTTCATTGTTCATGGGGCAGTCTGGACTCTGGTGCAGGAGGATAATAATGAATGCTTGTTTTGCCGCAGAAAGATAAGGACATTCTCACATACGCTATATTTCTGTAACAATAGAAGGACATTTTGAATGGGGAAGGATTAAGAATATAGGGGTCAATTTTTAAAAAGGTTTAAATAACTTTGTGAATTAGCTGGTTAAACTTTGCCATTTAAAATTGACCTCTTGAGTCGTAAATCTTACCCAGATAAATATGGGTTGCGTTGAAGGCATTCCTGGAGTGTGTTTGTGACAGTCAGTAAGCACTGATATTCCACACTAACTGCCTACGTTTTTTTTAAGCAGCAAATCCCACCTGAACAAATAGCTGGCCTAAATCTGAGTATCTAGATTTAAGGAAAATTTCCAGCCAAAAATCTAGCCGGATAGGTTCGGCTGAAAATTCAGTTACATAGTAACGATGGCAGATAAAGACCAAATGGCCCATACAGTCTGCCCCACAATTTGCCCATGGCAGTAACTGCCGCTCCGTGCAGGATAGCCCCAAGCATTCTGTTCAAGGTAGTAACTGCCGCTCCGTGCGGGTTATCCCCAAACATTCTGTTAAGGGTAGTAACTGCCGCTCCGTGCAGGATGCCCCCAAGCATTCTGTTAAGGGTAGTAACTGCCGCTCCGTGCAGGATAGCCCCAAGCATTCTGTTAAGGGTAGTAACTGCCGCTCCGTGCAGGATAGCCCCAAGCATTCTGTTAAGGGTAGTAACTGCCGCTCCGTGCAGGATGCCCCCAAGCATTCTGTTAAGGGTAGTAACTGCCGCTCCGTGCAGGATAGCCCCAAGCATTCTGTTAAGGGTAGTAACTGCCGCTCCGTGCAGGATAGCCCCAAGCATTCTGTTAAGGGTAGTAACTGCCGCTCCGTGCAGGATAGCCCCAAGCATTCTGTTAAGGGTAGTAACTGCCGCTCCGTGCAGGATGCCCCCAAGCATTCTGTTAAGGGTAGTAACTGCCGCTCCGTGCAGGATAGCCCCAAGCATTCTGTTAAGGGTAGTAACTGCCGCTCCGTGCAGGATGCCCCCAAGCATTCTGTTAAGGGTAGTAACTGCCGCTCCGTGCAGGATGCCCCCAAGCATTCTGTTAAGGGTAGTAACTGCCGCTCCGTGCAGGATAGCCCCAAGCATTCTGTTCAAGGTAGTAACTGCCACTCCGTGCGGGTTATCCCCAAACATTCTGTTAAGGGTAGTAACTGCCGCTCATTGCAGGTTATCCCCCAAGCATTCTGTTAAGGGTAGTAACTGCCGCTCCGTGCAGGATAGCCCCAAGCATTCTGTTAAGGGGTAGTAACTGCCGCTCCGTGCAGGATAGCCCCAAGCATTCTGTTAATGGTAGTAACTGCCGCTCCGTGCGGGTTACCCCCAAGCATTCTGTTAAGGGTAGTAACTGCCGCTCTGTGCAGGTTAACCCCCTTGCAGAAATGTTACACTATCCCTTTCTTCAAGCCTTTAGAGATCTGGGGCATTGTCTCATGCCCCTTTGAGTTCATTAACTGTTCTCATTTTCACCATCCCTTCGGGGAGCACATTCCAGGCATCCACCTTCCTCTCCATGAAGAAATATTTCCTGACATTGGATCGGAGTCATCCCTGTTGGAGTTTGATTTTGTGACACCACCCCCCCCCCCCCCCACTAGTTCCACTGTTTCCTTTCCAATGGAAAAGTTTGAGGTTTGTGAATCATTAAAACCTTTCAGGTATGTGAAGGTCTGTATCATATCCCCCCTGCACCTCCTCTCCTCCAGGCTATACATATTCAGATCCTTCAGCCCCTCCTCATAAATCTTCTGATGCTGACCCCACACCATTTTGGTCGCCCTTCTCTGGACCATCCTCCATCCTGTCTCTGACCCTTTTGAGATGAGGTCTCCAGTACTGAACGCAGTGCTCCAGGTGAGGCCTCACCAAGGACCTGTACAAGGGGCATCATCACCTCCTGATTCTTACTGGTTATTCCTCTCTCTATGCAGCCCAGCATCCTTCTGGCTTTAGCTATTGCCTTGTCACATTGCTTTGCCGACTTCAGATCATCAGACACTATCACCCCAAGATCCTTCTCTTAGTTCATACACATCAGACTTTCACCCCCCCCCCCTCCCCCCCATCACATACAGCTCTTTTGGATAATTGTACCCCAGACGCAGGACTCTGCACTTCTTGGCATGGCATTGCATCCCAGCTGCCAAATCCTCAACCACGCTTCAAGCTTTCTTAAATCACTTTTCCTGCTCTCCACTCCTTTAGGAATGGTGTCCACTCTGTTGCAAATCTTAGTATCTCCTGAAATTAGACACACTTTATCTTCTGTCCCTTCCGTATCGGCTAAAATGGGACCGTACTCTTCACCTGTCAGCGGCTGTTTGAGAATTCACTTCCATATTTGGCTATCCAATGTGAGCTTTCATTTCTAATTAACATTTTGCATAGAAATAAAGGTTAACAAACAAGAAATTGATCAATAAATATTTTACTGTCCTTGATCTTAAAGCTCATCCTTAGCAATTGGAAGAATGCTTCCTTCCTAGATGATAGACTTTATTACGATATGTTTGATTTATTACCCACCTTTGGGAAGGCAGGGTACAACATAGCGTAGTGTTAACATACAGTCAAAGACCTATAGGTGTAGCAGTCTTTTCCACTGCATCGTTAGATGGAATTGTGTTTTACAGTATCTGGTGAATTTTAAAACCCCTGCGCACGCCAAAACCAGGAGATGCGTGAGCATCTCGGGCCGGTGCGCCGAGCAGATTTTAAAAGCCACCTGAGAATGCGCAGATCTCCCGCTACCTGCACAAACATTGTTTTTCTCGGAAAGGGGGCGGGGCTTGGCTGTGGTCTGGGCGGGGCCTGGGAGTGTCTGGATTTCTGAATGAAACCAGCGTGGAAAGACTTACGTGCACAAGGGCGTGCCAGGGTACCCTACTGCGTAACACCTACTGCTGCGATGGCTGGCGTGTGTGTCCTAAAACAGAAAAAAGTAAAAAGGTGAATGGGGTTTTAAGGGTCTGAGTTAACAGGGCGAAAGGGAGACTATTTAACTAGGGGGGGGGTTAGGAAATCCTGTCCATTACCTGGGAAAACCGGGAACAAACTGGGAAAATGGCCAATTGCGTCGGCGCACATCCCTTATAAAAGTCCCCCACTTACATGCTAGAGGCGGCCATTATAAAATGGTGCACGCGTGTACGTGCATTCAGCCTATCTTATAATATGCGTGCATATGCACACCTGTGTCATAAAATGGCCAGGTCCTTTCACCCGTGCCGGCATATGGCACAGGTGCGCCTGCACGCCGCTCTTAAAATTCACTTGCACGGTAATACTTTCCTCCCAGACAAATGAATATAGAGAAATTTTGTATATACAAATTCCTGTGAATGCAAATAAAAAATATATAAATACCCCAAAAAAGGAAACGTGAGATGTTCTGCCGACACGGACTCCTGACCCAGTAGTTCAGTACGTTTGGCACATGGCGTGTCTGCACGCGCAGTCACGTTCCCCGATCCGTGAACACTACAGAGAAAACTGAGTCCTTTGCGGCAGAGAATGGGAAGAAACAGAGCAGTGTTCTTCTCCTCCTTTTTTTTTTTTTTTTTTTTTATTCTGCTCCAAGGAGCATCCCTAGACCTTGTGACTTTGCACCCGGAGAGCTGTGGTGGCGTGGGGGGGTAGGAAGAGGACAGAGCCAGCACTTACAGTAAATGATGCTTCTTATCACTAAGGCTGCATCTCTCTCTCTCTTTTTTTTTTTTTTTTGTTCTTGCAAAAACTGCTGATCAAGACTAAATAGCTCCCTTTGGAGAGAGACACCCAAGCCAAATGGAAATTGATTGGCTTAGCGAAGAAGGATTAAGCCAGGGAAGGAATGACAATGGCTTTATGGTTCGTATCTTTCGCTAGCCCTCCTTGTGCTTTTTGCTCGTAATTATTATGCTGAGCATTTTCGGTGTCTGTCGGTGAGGTGGGAGGGGGCTCCTGCTTTCCTCCTATTGCCAGCCTTTTCCGTGAGGCTTGTAAAAGAAGCCCAAATGCTAGCGCACCGGCTTTCTAAAGGTCACTTTCTAAGCCATTTCATGCCTAGTTTACTCTCATAACCTTCTGCCTTGCCAATCGGTATCTTACGAAATTATAAGCAAGAATGCCTTATGGGAAGATACATCTGTCTGTCTGTGACAAACTAGCCAAGAGAATGAGCTGAAATTTGAGCGTTTACAGCTGGGTCATTCAAATACTTGATTAGGATAATAAACAGTCTTCTGTTCCAGTCCCATTCGTTTCTTCTAGTGGTTGTTGTGCATGCAATAGCATTTTTTTGTGCACATGACAACTTGTTAGTGCCCTGGGAAAGTTAAGTAGGGCACAGTGAGCTTTTCATTCCCTGGAAGAGAAACTGTATACAAGAATATCACTCCCACGTATGTGTAGGCAGAAGAGGAGTACGCACTTTTTTTTTAGGCACTCTTTCGGAAAAAGGAAAAAAAAAACCACCTTTTTTGTCCATCCTTCCATCCGTCTTGTCTGCGATCCTTTTTTTCCTTCAACGCTCGGGTGTCTGCCACGTTGGGGAGCTGTGGCGGAAAGGAACCGGATGGTAGCCGCAGGCTTGGAGCAAATTGGGCAACATCAGCCTGGCCAACCTGGGAGCGCACCCACACAGGGGCCCTGCGGTGAGGGAGAGGAGAAGCTGCAGCGCCTTGCACTGTTCTCGTTGAGACGAGGCCGGTCATGGGAGAACAACCCTCAGGGGGTGTGCTGTGCAGAGACCCAACAGGCCGCAGCCACTGCATCAGAAACTATGGGCTGCAGAGAACTGCCCGCCTGGCCCGGGAGATGACGACAGCTAGCTTGGAGGTCAAGTCAGGATGAGTGGAACGGGAAACAAGAGTCCCCCGGCCTGATGGTGGAAAGGGACCAGGAACTGAGGAGAGGGGGGGGGAAGTAGGCCGCACTCCCCACTGTACATCCTGCGAGGACAGCACACAGTTGTTTCTTATTACTCAACTACAATGCTCAAAAATTTATAGGAGTTTATTTGTTATATCAAAATGATTATCAAGTTGGATGAGAACTTTTGAGGACACCGGTTATCGATTTTATTTTATTTTTTCTTCCCTTTCCAATGATTAATTTTGTAGGGCGAGGTTGCCGTTCCTTCATTTGGCAAAAATTTGCAGGCACTTAAATGTTGCAATTTCTGATGTGACTAACGTGGTTTGTGTGCAGGTGAGTGGGGCATACTATTTTTTTTTTTCTTTTGTTGGACCAAATTATTTACAAGCCACTTCTTTTGTGAGCATGAGATTTGATTTTGCTCTGCCCCAGCTCTTTGGCTGCACATCCTCTTCAGTGCAAGGTGTTCAGATTGTGCAGGAAGCAACCAGTAAGGAACAGGAAGTACATGCCTATAGTTTTACGAGGTAAGCTTTTTTTTTTTTTTAAGTTTTTTATATGTATTTAAAAAGATTTATATTCCACACATGTACACTTGTGTTCAAGGCAGATATTGGTTTAAACTTGTGATGTATCTGCGTTGATGTTTGAGTTTGTATGTCCAGTGTTCTCAGCAGGTGGTGGCACAATTGCTTTTTCTGTGCTATCTTGCCAGAATCAATTTTCTTTTGAACTTTGTGATTATGAGATACATAATCTTCAAGGTCTCCCTATATCTATTGTTGGCTAATGTACCGTGAGCCACGTTGACCTTTTGTTACCTCGTTGGTTGTTGTAGCAATGGATGTGGATCTAGAGAATCGAGGGGAAAAATAAGGAGAGGTTGTCTAAGGAGGATCTTCTTGTTGCCAAGTTGTTGTTCTTTGGGATCTGCCAGGTATTTGTGACCTGGGTTGGCCGCAGTTGGCGACAGGATGCTGGGCTCAGTGGCCCATTGATCAGACTGACATGGCACATCGTATCTTCTCACACAGTATAGACATTTCACACCTGTTATACTAGTATTGCATATCTTGTGTTACAAAGCAATAATTTTTCTAAAACTTACTTTATTCTCCCATATCCTTTTAATCCCTCTACTTTTAGGACTCTGGAATAGATAATTTTCTAACCTATTTGCATATCATGGATATCTCACGTATCATGAAGTATGATGTCATTATTCTGGGCGCGATCCCCTCAGCACCCGCACAAGGGGATGCAGCCAACTTGGTTTCCTTTTTTTTTTTTTTTTTAAATGATCTACATATTATATTTTGCAAATGAGCTGCCTCATAAAAACAGACAAAAGGCATCAGAAAATAAAATGGGAATAAAAAGGATAATACAAATTTAAAATGAGCCAATCTGTTCTCTGATCAAAAGAGAAATCCCACTCACCATTTATTGGGGGGGGGATCCAGATATTTATTATTAGCTTTTATATAGAAATAGTTTTACAGATTTATGCCCTGCAAAAACACAAAATTGCACCAAAGGAAATGATTCAGATGAACAGCCGGTATCATGCAAAAGCAAATAGCAGAACAAACTGACAACATAATGACAACCCTAATAGTCATTGTGAAATCTCCAATGAAAGGGTGTCCTCTGTTATCAAGGGCTGCACTGAGGGCCCAGTGAGGGTCTAGGAGGAAGAGATTCCCCCCCCCCCACCCCCCCCCCCCCCTCTGGAGCCTGAGGAGATTTCCCTCCACCTCCCCATCCCTTCTCTCCACCCACAGTCCAACAGCGACATCACTTCCAACTGGAAATATCTTGCTCTTGCTGTCTTGAGTTGTAGTTTGCCCATTTCTGCTCCATGTTTAGAAATAATTTTGATCTCATCTGTGAAACCCCTCTTCCCTTCAATATATACCTTCAGTTATGCTTGATATAGTAGAGCAGTCTCTGTCTTAATCGAGCTGAATTCTTGTTTAAGGGTCACAAGTTTCCTACAAGGTGAAAACATGTACATTTAATGAGCACCTGTTTTTGATTATCTGAGGTAGGAGTGCATTCCCCAGCTGTGTCACCTGACCCTGTATGGAAGGGGTTGGGACTGTAAGGGGTACTTAGGATATGTAACCTGTATTAGTGAATCAAATCTTCCTCCCGAGGTGTAGAGCCATGTGACTGTACACATGATGTCTATTGTTTTTCTAGCCCAGTCTCCAAAAATTCAGTCATTTCTGCTTCTTGACTAGGGTTTTTCCTAGAAACATGGGGGTTCCCCGCCGTCGCGCACACTCTGTTTTGACCCTGATCGAGTACATTAAGGTCAGAACGGTAGCAGAGAAGAGAGGACACAGCATCTTTCAATACCGAGATGACTGATTCAGTTTGAATCCAACTGAGCACGAACAGCTCAAGTATCACCTTTCATTACCCTCACCTTAGATGATATAATAAGGGCTGAATTTTTGAAAGGATTTATGCTCATCAATCCCATGTAAATGGGTTTTTGAAAATCGCCTGAGGGTTTTGTGCGTTTTAAAGTAGGCCCAGAAGTGATTTAGTGTGTACTCTTCCATGCATTAGAAAGAGGTGTTCTAGGGGTGGAGTTGGCGTAGGGGAAAACATTTACACGCGCACTTTCGATTTTTCAAAAGTACGCTTAAATCTACATTCACACATATTTTATACCGCACTGGGTTCCACAAACACACCTGCTAACTTTCAAAGCAGTTTTACACGCCTAAGTCCACTTTGAAAATTCAGGCTGAGGTTTGTGTGCACGTTCTTCGCCTGGAATCAGAAATATTTTTTTGAACTACAGGAGTGGAAAAGAAATCTATAGAAACTTCAGGTTTTCCAGATAATTCATGTGAAGTATTGTGATTGGTGTGTTAATCTATTTGAATATGTAGAAATACGCTTCAACAAACAGACTGACCTAATGAAGAGAGCATAGCTGTGGAATATTATTTTTATTTATTTGTAGATTTTTATATACCGTTGTTTGGTACTGGCCTTCACAACGGTTTGCAGGTATAACACTACATCTAAAGGCTTACAGGTGTAACGATATAACACATAGAGGATTACAATCTGTGATCAATACAATAGTTGACAGTTAATAGTTTACAGTTAATAGCCTTGGAAGTGAACAAATTGTGGAAATAGCAATAAAACAAACAATAAATAATAATGAAAAGGTAATCTAAAATGTTATGGTGTGAATGTATCAGAGAAAAGGTGAAAGAGAAGATATGGGGAAACTAGACTACACTGCTTTCCTGGTTAGTTAAGGGAAAAGAGAATCTGATCTTCAAGAAACAAAAGATCACTAAGAACCTTAGAACTTATTTACTATATACAGTATAAACCTGGTTTGTTCGAAGGACTGAGGTTGGAGAGTGTGTTAGGTGGTGATTGTGTTCGTGCAGTTTATCTTATGCTGTCTCTATAAGTTTGGATGTACTGAGTTAGTCTAGTTCAAAGGTATCACCTATAACCTTATTTGACCTTTATTTTCTCAATAATTCAACATTGGTATAGGAACCCCATCCTCGGGGAGTATTTAGCTGGATGGTAAAACGGGGGTACAAGACCTTTTTTTTTTTTTTTTTTTTAGACATGTTAGTGATAGGAGGAAGTGCAAAAGTGGCCCTGTGAGACTCAAAGATGAAGGGGAGGAATATGTAGAGGCTGATGAGGAAAAAGAAAAATTGCATAAACAAATTATTTTTGTTTGGCGTTCACTGAGGAAGGGCCTGGAACAGGGCCACATAAAACAAACTCAAATAAGATTGAAAGTGAGGCAAACTCAATCAATTTTTAGAACAATGTGTTCATGAGGAGCTAAGAAAACTTAAAGTAGATAAGGCGATGGGATACATACAAAGGGAACTTAGAGAGGTCCTGGCAGCTCCACTGGCTGACCTTTTCAATGCTTCTTTAGAGTCTGGAATAGTTCCAGAGGACTGGAGGCGGGCGGATGTGCTTCCTATTTATAAAAATGGAAATAAGGAGGATGCTGGGAACTACAGGCCAGTCTGTGGTAAGCAAACTAATGAAATCACTGCTAAAACAGAGGAATTTTTGGCATCCAATTTGATTGCAAGATGTGAGGTAGCATGGTTTTACCATTGGTAAAGGTTATCAGGCGAATCTGATCAATTTCTTTTATTAGGTGACCAGAGAGTTGGATCAAGAAAGAGTGCTAGACATAGTGTTCTTGGATTTCAGCAAGGCTTTTGACACGGTTCCACAGAAAAGACATAAATAAATAGGGTACCCTTGGTATGAATCATAGACTGACTGACTGACTGGGTTAGAAACTGGCTGAGTGGAAGGCGACAAAGGATAGTGGTAAATGGAGTTTTCTCTGTGAGGGGGATGTTAGGAGGAGTGTGCCTCAGTGATCAGTCCTTGAACCGGTTCTTTTCAACATATTTGTAAGCGACATAACGGAAGGGCTGTTGGAAAAGTTGTTTTTTGCCGATGATACCAAAATCTGTAACAGGGTAGATAACCAAGAAGGTGTGGAAAACATGAGGAGGGATTTAGAGAAACTAAAGGGAGAGGAATGAAAAGCAGAAAAAGGGAGATGATATTGCCCCTGTATTGGTTCCTGGTGAGACCTCACTGGGAATACTGTGTACAATTCTGGAGACCGCACCTTCATAAGGATATGAACAGGATGGAGCCAGTCCAGTCAGTGGCTACTAAAATGGTCAATGGTCTTCATTCTAAAGCATATGGGGATAGACTGAAAGATCTAAACATGTACAACCTAGAGGAAAGGCAAGGTAGTAGAGACATTCAAATATCTCAAAGGTTTCCATGCATAGGAGACAAGTGTTTTTCGACAGAAAGAAGGCTCTAGAACTAGGAGTCATGCGATGAGGGTGAAAGAGAGCAGGCTCAGGAGTAATCTTAGGAAATATTTCTTTACAGAGAGGGTGGTGGATGGGTGGAACAGCCTAGTGGAAGTAGTGGAGACAAAAAATAGTATCTGAATTCAAGAAAGCACTGGATAATTTGGGAAATCTCTAAGGAAGTGCTGAGAATTAGAATGCTAAATTAATTGGATGGATGAGCAGACTGGTTGGGCCATACAGTCTTTTTCTGCCGTCTATGGAGTGCTGAGTACCATGCATAGACATAGGGCGTTTAGCCGGGGCGGGGGAGAGCATGCTGCGGAGCCAGCACCTGCCAACTGATTGGCTGCCAAACCACAGTGGCGCTACTGCCTCAGTCATTCCCAGCCTATTCCTGCATTCACCAAACCAAGGCAGACCTGACTGCTGGAATTGCAGCATAAAATTTCGTGGCTGCATCTCCCCCCCCCCCCCCCCCCCCCCCCAAAGCCAAGTGTCATGCAGCATGTATGGATAATATCACAACTCTTTTGGCCAAAAACTCTCCTATCTTCTGAGATGTGGGCAATCTCCTAGTCTCTCAGTTCCCTCTCTGGATCCAAACCTGCGCCTCTCTTCCAAATGCTCTCCAGAGCTGGGGTGGCAAGCACTCAGAAGATCTTGATCTTCTCTCCTAGGCCAGGAGAGCCACATCTTTTCCAAATCCCAACCCCCCCCCCCCAAGTCCCATAACTGGCGTGGGGGGGGGGGCACTCAACTCTCTCAGACTGCAGAACAGTTCAGCTCTCCCTGGCAATCTCCGAAACTCTCAGGTTCTCTATACCGGCAACCGGACTATGAAACCACACTCATCAAAGGCAGCAAGAAGAAAGTAGATTTCAGGCCATAGAGTGGATCCCAGTTTGATCTCCCATAGCTCGGTACACCAAGATCCCAGCTGGAAACCACAGAGAGCTCTCCACTGACTATCCATGAATCTTTATACTCTGTGCCATTGGTTCACAACAGTGTCCAGGGAGGCCACAGCATGAGGACTGGATCCTCTGGAGCTTCCAAAGGGGGAGCAACCAAATAAAAAAAAATGCCCAAATCAAGTAGGAACATAAGAGATTGCCATACTGGGTCAGACCAAGGGTCCATCAAACCCAGCATCCTGTTTCCAACAGAGGCCAAACCTGGCAATTACCCAAACATCAAGAAGATCCCACGCTACTGATGCAATTAATAGCTTCACAGTGCGGCTGCTGCAGCCATTTTGTCCTGTCCCTCTCTGTTCCCCCTTTACGGTTCTTCCCTAGTAATCGCTCAGTAGATCAGCTGATTTCTCCAAGGCTTTCCTGCTTCAGCAGCTATTTATGTCTCAGAATTGCCTGCCATCTTCATAAAGCTATCTCCGATCACTATGCGCACTATACTGCTAGTATTTAGTATTTGTATTGCAAATGCTGTTAGGGGGTCTGTCAGGACAGAAGAAGGGAGAGGCAGGGAAATATGCAGCAGAGAAATTCAAACACCTTAAGGACAAATGATGCACAGGAGCAAATGTTTTCCAATGGAAAGCAAATTTTGGAACAAGGTTTTTGTGATTGAGGCAGAAAGGGAGTAGGATTCAGGAATAGCAAATCTTTCTTCACAGAGAAGAAATACTGAACAGCCTCTCAGTGGAAGCAAAAAACAGTGACAGTATTCAAGAACCAGGGGTAAACCCAGAGAATTCTTTGCGGGGGCGCAATGATGAAACGGGAGATCAAGCAGGGCCTGCAGTATTGCAACAAGGGAAAATGAGCAGCCTAGATGGGGCCTTGTGGTCTTTATCTGCCATCGTGTTCTGCCTTTCTAAGTATCTCTGCGTAACGTGGTCAAAACCACCAAATCAGCTGGAACTTTCTGGCTGGACTGAGCCTCTTTTGAATAGGGCGGAAGGCACTTTAAAATAATTATGTCCATCCCACGCACCTGCTCAAGTTTATATACCGTGTTGTGCTGAATTTTGTAAGATACATTTATGCTTCGTAAAACTATAGTTGTGACACTAAAGAAAAGGAAAAGATGTATTTTGGAATCCAACCGACACCTCCAATTTATGAAAATATTTGTGGAGTTTAGACTTTTTTGTTATATTCCAAAGAATATCTAGACTCACGGTAAAGAATAATAATGCTTTAGTGATGCACAAACATGAGCGGTCAGGGTTTTTCTTTTAAGTGCTTCTACTTTTACAGTGTTTTAAAACATTTCCACGTTTAATCATTACGTTTGGGGAAGTATGATGATAATCTCGAGCCAGATATTCTCAGGGGCTGCCTAATCCCTCTGACCTCGCTTCACAAACATTTCACTCCGGTCAGAAATCTTACAGGAGCTGCCTTCTCCTGGAGTTCTGGGGTCCCTGCCTGGGATTGGCCTATTGGGGGATCGGGCATCCACCCCGGTGGGCCGGTCGCCCTGGTCACGTGGCAATCTCAGCTCCTGCTGAGTGATTACCATGGAACTCGACGCGGCCCGAAGGAGCTGTTGGCGGAGCCGTGACAGAGCCCAACCCCTCGCGGCCCAAGGGAAGAGTCGGCGGGTCCGCGTGGCCCAAGGTAGGTGTTGGCAGGGCCCCGATGGAGCCCGACCCATCACGGCCCAAGGGAAATGTCAGCACGGCCTGAGGGAGGTCTCGGCCCAAAGAAAGGCCCACAGGCTCGGCAACAGGAAGCATCTGGCAATTGCAGGTTTGCTTCCTCCCACTTCCCCTCTGGCAGTAAATGAGCAGCGGGGGCTCGGCCAAGGCCCAGAAGAAAGGAGGATGCCTGAGAGTTGTGTTTGTGTGTTTGTGTATATGAGAGAAAGCGTTAGCATGGGTGTGTGAAAGAGAGAGCCTGCATGTGTATATGAATGAGAGAGCCTGAATATGTGCATGTGAGTGAGCGCCTGCATGTGTGTATGAAAGAGAGAGAGAGCCTGAATATGTGCATGTGAGTGAGCGCCTGCAAGTGTGTATGAATGAGAGAGTCTGAATATGTGCATGTGAGTGAGAGCCTGCATGTGTGTATGAATGAGAGAGTCTGAATATGTGCATGTGAGTGAGAGCCTGCATGTGTGTATGAATGAGAGAGTCTGAATATGTGCATGTGAGTGAGCACCTGCATGTGTGTATGAAAGAGAGAGAGCCTGAATATGTGCATGTGAGTGAGCGCCTGCATGTGTGTATGAAAGAGAGAGAGCCTAAATATGTGCATGCGAGTGAGAGCCTGCATGTATGTATGAAAGAGAGAGAGCCTGAATATGTGCATGCGAGTGAGCGCCTGCATGTATGTATGAAAGAGAGAGAGCCTGAATATGTGCATGCGAGTGAGCGCCTGCATGTATGTATGAAAGAGAGAGAGCCTGAATATGTGCATGCGAGTGAGCGCCTGCATGTGTGTATGAAAGAGAGAGAGCCTGAATATGTGCATGTGAGTGAGCGCCTGCATGTGTGTATGAAAGAGAGAGAGAGCCTGAATATGTGCATGTGAGTGAGCGCCTGCATGTGTGTATGAATGAGAGAGAGCCTGAATATGTGCATGTGAGTGAGTGCCTGCATGTGTGTATGAAAGAGAGAGAGCCTGAATATGTGCATGCGAGTGAGCGCCTGCATGTGTGTATGAAAGAGAGAGAGCCTGAATGTGCATGCGAGTGAGCGCCTGTATGTGTGTATGAAAGAGAGAGAGCCTGAATGTGCATGCGAGTGAGCGCCTGCATGTGTGTATGAAAGAGAGAGAGCCTGAATATGTGCATGTGAGTGAGCGCCTGCATGTGTGTATGAAAGAGAGAGAGCCTGAATATGTGCATGTGAGTGAGCGCCTGCATGTGTGTGTGAAAGAGTGAGAGCCTGAATATGTGCATGTGAGTGAGCGCCTGCATGTGTGTGTGAAAGAGAGAGAGCCTGAATATGTGCATGTGAGTGAGCGCCTGCATGTGTGTATGAAAGAGAGAGAGCCTGAATATGTGCATGTGAGTGAGCGCCTGCATGTGTGTATGAATGAGAGAGTCTGAATATGTGCATGTGAGTGAGTGCCTGCATGTGTGTATGAAAGAGAGAGAGCCTGAATATGTGCATGTGAGTGAGCACCTGCATGTGTGTATGAAAGAGAGAGAGCCTGAATATGTGCATGTGAGTGAGCGCCTGCATGTGTGTATGAAAGAGAGAGCCTGAATATGTGCATGTGAGTGAGCGCCTGCATGTGTGTATGAAAGAGAGAGAGCCTGAATATGTGCATGTGAGTGAGCGCCTGCATGTGTGTGTGAAAGAGTGAGAGCCTGAATATGTGCATGTGAGTGAGCGCCTGCATGTGTGTGTGAAAGAGAGTGAGAGCCTGAATATGTGCATGTGAGTGAGCACCTGCATGTGTGTGTGAAAGAGAGAGAGCCTGAATATGTGCATGTGAGTGAGAGCCTGCATGTGTGTGTGAAAGAGAGAGAGCCTGAATATGTGCATGTGTGTATGAAAGAGAGAGAGCCTGAATATGTGCATGTGAGTGAGCGCCTGCATGTGTGTATGAAAGAGAGAGAGAGCCTGAATATGTGCATGTGAGTGAGCGCCTGCATGTGTGTATGAAAGAGAGAGCCTGAATATGTGCATGTGAGTGAGCGCCTGCATGTGTGTATGAAAGAGAGAGAGAGCCTGAATATGTGTGTTACAGTTTTGGCTGCAGTGCAACCGCCCCACCACCAGGGGTCCCTCTAGTGCTGGCTTTCCGGACAGGCCCAGTCCATCTTATCTGTCCACTCTGTGCTCTGGGTGTGTCCTTATAACCCTGCCTGACAGTTGCCTCGGTGCTTCGGCATCGAGCTCACCTGGGCTCCCTGCTCTAGCCTTGCGCGGCCTTCGGGCCTTTCCTTGCCTTGCCCTGCGCGGCCTTCGGGCCTTTCCTTGCCTTGCCTTGCGCGGCCTTCGGGCCTCCTTCCTCGTTGTTCTCACCTGGCCTACGGGCCTTCTGACCTGCTTGCTCTGCTTACGGTGTGTGGCCTACGGGCCTTCTGTGTGTGTGTGGCCTACGGGCCTTCTGACCTGCCCTGCTCTGCTTATGGTGTGTGGCCTACGGGCCTTCTGTCTGTGTGTGTGGAGCCTACGGGCCTTCTGACCTGCCTTGCCCCGCTTATGGTGTGTGGCCTACGGGCCTTCTGTGTGTGTATGGCCTACGGGCCTTCTGACCTGCCCTGCTCTGCTTATGGTGTGTGGCCTACGGGCCTTCTGTCTGTGTGTGTGGAGCCTACGGGCCTTCTGACCTGCCTTGCCCCGCTTATGGTGTGTGGCCTACGGGCCTTCTGTGTGTGTGTGTGGCCTACGGGCCTTCTGACCTGCCTTGCCCCGCTTATGGTGTGTGGCCTACGGGCCTTCTGTGTGTGTGTGGCCTACGGGCCTTCTGACCTGCCTTGCCCTGCTTACTGTGCCCTGACCCAGCCTGAACTTAGACTCTGCTCATTGCCGCCTGCCCTGACCCAGCCTGAACTTAGACTCTGCTCATTGCCGCCTGCCCTGACCCAGCCTGAACTTAGACTCTGCTCCTTGCCGCCTGCTCTGACCCAGCCTGAACTAGACACTGCGTATTGCTGCCTGCCTTGACCCAGCCTGGAACCAGACACTGTTTCTAGCTTCCTGTCTCTCTCCACCTGGAGCCACCCTGCTGGGTGGTGTTCACGCCTCCTGACCGGAGCCCAAGCATAACAATGTGCATGTGAGTGAGCGCCTGCATGTGTGTATGAAAGAGAGAGAGAGCCTGAATATGTGCATGTGAGTGAGCGCCTGCATGTGTGTATGAAAGAGAGAGAGCCTGAATATGTGCATGTGAGTGAGCGCCTGCATGTGTGTATGAAAGAGAGAGAGCCTGAATATGTGCATGTGAGTGAGCGCCTGCATGTGTGTATGAAAGAGTGCCTATGTGTGTGTGTGTGTGAGGGAGAGAATAAAGATTGTGTGGCCTTCTTCACCCAAATTCACCATAAGCTCAGGAAAATCAAAAGATGCCATGTATTTGTTTATTTAATGGTATAGAGAACTGGATATTTTTAATTATTTAATTTTTTTATTATTTCAAATTTTGGGGTATTGTGTCTGTGTTTTGAAATATTTTATTGGTGTTTGGGAAATATTAGAATAAATTTATGTGACTTTTTAAATCATTAGGGGCCCAATATTGAAAGCAGGCCGTTTTTAAGTAACTTGGCCAGATATAACTTATCCAGCTAAATTACACGGTATATTCAGCAGCACAGCCTTGTTGCTGAATATGCGCATATATTTTTTGTTCTTAGCCATATCAGTTATATCTGTCTAACGTAGCTGTATGAGGCAAAGACAAAATATTGCTACTGAGTTGCATAAGTTATGCAGCTAAGTCGCTCCACCCACTGCCCTCCCACAACTTATGTAGCTAACTTTTTAGCCTTAGAAGGGACTTTTGTGGCTAAGCAGCAGCCACTAAATGTAAGCACATATTCAGCAGCTGCTACTTAACCACATAAGTCCTACTTATCCGGCTAAGTAGCGCTGAACACGCTTTGAATATTGGGCCCCCTGTGTTTGTCTGCTGCTTTGATATATTCATTCTTTTCATGGTTTTTATATTATGAATGATGTCTTATCTCTTGATTTTATTGCTTGATATTTTGTGAATTTTGATTATTTCTGTTTTTCTACTGTTGCACTGCATAATACAGTGGGGCTTGTGGTTACCGGAGGACGTTTGTGAGTGAAAGAGTGCGAGTGAGCCAATGAGCATATGAGCAAGAGGACTATTTAGACCAGTGGGCCTGTGTGTGAGTATAAAAGAGTGATTGAGCCAGTGAACTTGTGTGTGAGCATATATGAGAGAGCAAATGAGCCAGTGAGCATGTGTGCGAACAAGAGCATGAGTGTGTGATACAGTGAGCATGTGAGCCAGTGAGCATGTACGAGAAACAGTGTGTGATCTAATGAGCATTTATTTATTTATTTATAGGCTTTTCTTTGCCGACATTCATAAGGCACATCATGCCGGCTTACATTGAACTGAAAAGGAGTAAAATACAAAGAACAGAATAACATCATAATTAAAGCAACTGGCGTAAAAATATGTGCATGGTGAGGCATTATATCAGATATATGAGAGCATAAAACAAACTGATAGGAAGGGTAGAAAAGGTAGAAAGAACATAACTTTGTACAATCTATACAACTGTATCTTAGCATGTGTGAGAGAGACAGTATAAAGGAGATTGTGTGAGAATGAACATGTGTATTAGAGAGAGAAGAAAGTTGTGCATATCTCCCACCCCTATGACAATCTCAGGGTGACTGGAATCTGAAGTTCCTAGATATGGAAAGCAGGGGATTTATTTTAGCTTTAATTTTAATTATTGGGGGTTGTTTGCTGTGTCTGCTATTTTGAAATATTTTATGAATGTTTGGGAAATTGTTTTTTTTTTAATGTTATATGTTTGTAATCATTAGATCTTTTCATTAGCTGTTTTGAAATATTTATTCTTTTTGAGTTTTGTTTTGGGTTTTTTTTACTATTATGATTGATGCTTTATATTTCTTGATGTTATTGTTTGATGTTTAGTGAGGAATGATATTTGTTTTTCCATTCCATACAGTCTAGTTTGTGTGGTTTCAAGCTCATTTTTGTCTGCATGTTTCTATTTATACTTTATCATCTCTTCATTTTGTATTCAGTGAGGGTCTGTCTGTTCTACATGTGTGACTAAAGTGAGGTATTCTGCTAAGCAGACTTGTGGTGTGGGCCCCAACTGATTTGCATGGATGGAATCTGAGTCTGCAGCTTTTGTCTAGATTAAGCTCTCTTTCTTAGTTATTTAGGAAAAATGTGACATTTTATTTTGGAGATATTTGGGCATAATTCTGCCGGTTTCAGAGTCGACTTGACGTGTTGGTACATGTGCTGCAGAGAGAGTGCACGAGGGAATAACATTCCCCTGGGATGGGTTTTGAAAAAATCCCCCCAGGCTGATATTTTCCTTCAGTCCACCCCAGCCTGGGACCATAATCCCTTATTACTCAGCCTTAAGGTGGACCGGGCCAGCCTGGAGCCGGTCCTTAAGGTGTTCTGGGGCTCTTGGAAACACCCTCTGTGGTAATGCTGTCACTGAAAGTGATTTATGAAGAATATTGCCTCTCATTTATGGCTTCACTGTGTATGTACTGTGGCTTTTTCCATGCTTTACACCTCCTCCCCCCCCCCCCCTGTCCAACACACATACACAATTCACCCCAATGCCATTATCTCCATTTTTTTTTCTCCATATTGAGCAGAAGGCTGCAGAGACTAATTGAGGTGCTCTGTGCAGGTCTTCAGACTGGCATTAAACTGGTCCCGTGAGGATCACCTCCTCTCCCTCCCTCCCTGAGGATCAGATCACTGCTCAGCTTAGTTAAGCTGTGCCGGCTTTGTCCATGTCAGTGGGACCGGGGTCAGAGGGGCTGCTTTTATCTGACTTCAGTTGCCATTTTAAGCTCGGAGGTGGAGAGGAGAGTGATGAGGCGGCTCCGAGGTATCCGCGGTTTGTTCCTTTTTATGTGCCTGTGGGGATAAAACCTTTCGGTTTACCGAGGCTGGATATCTGAAGAATGTTAAGGTGAAGCTTTTTATACGCAGGGCATACAGAATATAAATCTGCCTCGTCCAAAGGAAATCTGCAAACTAAGGAATTTTGCCTCTTTACTGAAAGCAATTCATGTAGCAATTCATTTGTAGCTTCCTCCTCTTTTGTGTTGGCCTCCCCATGGAGGAATCGACTCTTCGCTTGGTCCCCAAGGACAACAAAAGTGCACAATTGCCAAGAATGATTTTATTGTTTAACTGCTTTGTTAAGAGCTGGGGAAGAGGAAGTGACAGCAGTGGAAGGTGCTTGGAACACTGAAGCAATATTCAGTAATTGGTGTTTGGTGTTTTGTTTGATGTGAACCAAGATTATATGCACTTGCTACCAATGGATGTACCATGGGGGGTTTTTTTGTTTGTTTTTTTTAATTGTGTTTTGATGGGTGATCAGTTTTGAAAAACATTATTACATTTTTTTTTAAAAGCATATTGGGATCATGATCCTAAAGTCCTTCTGACATCTGGCTATTATCGGTTGGGTGCAATTTTGTTTAGCGTGGTTGCAGATTTGAAAAATGAATCCTGGAATAGAGATAGCAAAGCGATTTTTGTACAAATGTGTAAAATTTCCTGAGATTTTCCCAGGTTGTAAACTTTAAAAAAAGAATCTGTAATCCCATCAAGAAATGTCCACAGAATGGGTGGAGTTTTGGATGCTGTCATTTTTTGCCCATATCGACTTTGCATATAGCAAAAGGTGCTCCAAACTTGCAACTTTTCATTGGGGAGCTGTAACAAAAAGGCAGGCTCCAACCCCTACTTTCTCACAGGTCCTAAACTAGGGCCAATTACTAGTGGAGGTTCTTATGGGCTCTCTACTTGATACAATTAAAAGTTTATTTTGTAAGTTTCTTGTACAGCTGTCAGCTGTCCCACTAATGGCTAAACTGGAGTGACCAATTCCAGTCCTCGAGCCACAGACAGGTCTGGTTTTCAGGATATCCACAATGAATATGCATGAGAGAGATTTGCATGCACCGCCTCTGTTGTATGCAAATCTCTCTCATGTATATTCATTGTGGATATCCTGAAAATTTTGGCTTATTTGTAGCTCTTGAGGGCCCGAGTTGCTCCCCTCTGCCGCCTTCTCCCCTTCTTCCTCAACTGGGGCTAGATCCTAAAACTGTCCCTTCAACAGTTAAGTCCTCCGAGCAGTGTGGGGGGAAAAAAAAAAAAGTGCACATCAAAAATCCACCTGCATATATTTCCATAAACCTTGCATAATCTCCAGACCAACATTCTGTGACTTCGGTCCTACTCTCTAATCCTAGTCCCACAATCACCATTTTTTAAAAAAACTTCTTGAAATTGTATCCAGCTTCCAAAGTTCCAGTTGTTTCAACACCCGGTGGTCCTGGGTGCCGGATCTCTGCAGGCGTGGAATGTGCATGTCGTAATAGACTTAGTTTTTGGGTACTTGCCAGGTTCTTATGGCCTGGATTGGCCACTGTTGGAAACAGGATGCTGGGCTTGATGGACCCTTGGTCTGACCCAGTATGGCATGTTCTTATGTAATGCCTGCATTGCTGGGGTTGGCTTTCTTTAGCTCTGTGTCTCTACAACGTTAAAGTGTCAAGCCCGTTGCTGCAGACCATAGTACTGTTAGGTTCTTTTATTATGGAGGTACAGTTGCATTGTTCATTCAGCAGTCAGTATTCCGTGATCCGGAGAGCGGGAAAGCTGCACGCGTAACGTTTTTCCAGGATATTCAGTAGGACTTGCACACTCAAGTCGCAGGCCGAACATACTCGGATCATGCTGGGCGCGTAACCTTATCTGGATGTAGTTTGGACGGTTATCTTTCCAAGCAGACCTGTGCGTGGAACTTGAGTTGGGGAGTGTGCGATGTGGGCACCCACCAGCAAAGGTTTAGCTCCCACCCCCAGGATATCCACCAAGGATACCCCTTTTTGTCCAGATAATTTTCTGCTCTCAAAACGTTTGTGTGCCCAAAACTTTTTACAGTTGGCAAGGGTAAAATTTAAACTCTCTGCCTTTGTGCATATAGGGGTAGATTTTCAAAGAAGCGCGCGGGCGTTCGTCTGTGCGCGCTACCCGGCGCGCACACACGGGCACCCGATTTTTATAACGTGCACACGCAGATGCGCGCGTGCTATAAAATTGGGGGTCGGTGCGCGCAAGGGGGTGCACAATTGTGCACCCTGCCCGCGCCGATGCCCGTGGGCTTCACCCGTTCCCTCCCAAAAATTATTTTTCACCTTCTGCGCCTGCCTCTGGGCAGACGCACTTTGTGTGCGCCGGCAGCCTGCCGGTACGCGATCCCCTGGCACAGCGGTAAACTGCCTCTGGGCCTGCCCTCTCCCCGCCCCCAGACCGCCCCTTTTTAAAGTCCCGGGCTTTACGCGTGTCCCAGGGCCTTTATAGAATAGGCCCGGCACGCGTAATCTCCTCTACACGCATAAAGCTTTTAAAATCCGGCCCATAATGCAAGAAGATATGCGCACAAAGACTTGGGTTTTTTTAATAAACCGAGACGTCGGTGCTCAGTCGGTTCACTTACTCCCAGTCTTAGATTCTAAAATGCTTTTCGTACTGCACCAGCCGCAGCAATTGCTCTCTTACTCTAATTGTCCAATTACAATATGCAAACTGTTCTCCAAAACAGCCTCTCAAGAGTATCCAAAAGCCCACGTTTTGAATTTAATACAGCGGTCCATCAAAATACATATCAAATAATCCATCAATCATTTCCTCAGCTCTGTGACTACCACGTGCATCTCAGTTGTCAGTGCCTACTGTTTATTAAAGACGTCTTAAATTAAACGATTCCACTCTGATTCCAAATTCAGCCCAGTTTGGCTCCATGCTTTCTAATCGGAATATCCCCTGCTGATCCCTTCTACTCAGTGGTACTTATGGGAAACGCAGTAAACAAAGAAAACAAGAAATGGCAGATTTCCTATGAACCAGGGGGGATTATATAAGCTAAAATAAACTTTAACCCGAACAGGAACCATTTGGAATAACTACCGAGGGAAAGAGCACAGTAACGCAGACCCGTTGGCATTCCAGGGTCACTGTTGTATTCGTCTGTTCTTGCCCTCTCTCCACCCTCTCTACCTCTGAGGCGACTCCCTTCGGGTCTGATGAACAGATGCTGCCGCGGCTTCTCCTCGCCATTTCTTCCTGGAGTCCCCGGGCTGGCCCGACGCTGCGGATCCGCCATGTTCCAGATGACGTAGGGCGTGTGCTCCGAAGGTTGTACCAACAAGGGCGCGAACCTCGGGGGCGTCCCCCCGTAGTGACATCATCTACTTCCAACATAAAAGGTCTTTGCTTACGCTTGCGTATTGAGTTAGCAAGGACTTTGATTGTGGGGATCATTCTGACCCGCTTCATCCTCCGCTGCTCTGCCTCTTCGAACTTACCAGGGGTACCCGCTCCTCGGGGGCTCTGCTCTCTCCTCTTGTTTTCAGACTGCTAAGACGGGATCCGGTACTCGCTCCTCGAGGGCCTATGTCCCTGAACGCTAAGATTCCCTATTGCCTGGAAGCGATCGCAGACGTGAACATTGTGAGTTTCTATTCCAGTTGCAGATAAGAACTGGTACTTGCTCCTTGAGGGCCCATGTTCCTAGAACTGAAGACTCTCTTCTGTCTAGGACGCTATCGTGAGTTATTGCAGATAGGAACCGATACTCGCTCCTCGAGGGCCTATATTCCTAAAACCTTACGAAAACTCACTTCTATTTTAGAAGCTATTTCATATACAGATATCGTGAGTTCTTATTACAGTCTGCCTAGAGACCATTACAGAGATAATTAACTGTGAATTGCCATCGCTCTCTCAGAGCTGTTCCTGGAACCAGGTACTTGCTCCTCAAGGGCCTTACTCTCTCCAGCTACTGAGCTTTATTATAATCTATGTGAGTGTATCATCTACTTCTGGTTATGTATCCAGCATACCCTGACTATTCACTATCTATGAGTCTCTCTTTACAACTCGGCTAATCCAGAGATTGCAGTTCCAGGATCTGAGGGACTTCAGCCCTGCCGGGCACATCAGCTCACTACTGTCACCTCTGGTGGTTCTGCTACCTGTCTAATAAAAGAATTATCTGTGTCTGTCTCCATACTCCAGCCTAGCCGGTGGTCCCTCTCTTGATATCCTCTTGAGGGCGCTGTCATCTGCCATCGACCCAAGAATTCACCATTCTACGTTAGAGTGCTCATCTCTCACACTTCAAGAGCTGAGTACAACAAACTGCTACCTTGCAGTCTACCCTCAACTGTTGCTAACATCTTCTTCCTCAGGAACTGTATCATAACCATTTGCTACTTCTTAGTAGGAACCATACAGAGGGCCTACACCTCCCTCCAGGGAGACTCTCATATATCAGGTTGCCACTCTGTTCGGAGATTTATAACAGATACTATTTCCTCCTCTCTGGAAGGACCCAAAAAACAGCAGGGTAGGCGATCCAGTGATACCGTGGGGAAGCAACAAACAAGAGGATGCCAAAGAGCGTCTTTTTCAAACTTTAATCAAGGATACATAATTTGGGCAATTTGATTTGATCTTTTACATCTCCTTGATTAAAGTTTGAAAAAGACGCTCTTTGGCATCCTCTTGTTTGTTGCTCCTCTCTGGAAGGACAGATCTTGATGGTTGCTGACCTCTCCTCTCTGGGGAGCAGCTCCATAGCAGCTCCTATTACAGATTGCTACGCAGCAGTCCTAACCTATAACAGACTGTTAACTCCTAGCAGACACTCTAACAGTTTGATCATTCTGCCTCCTGACAGGGTAAGCCATAACAGACTGCTAACCCCTCTCTTCTACAGGAGTCAGATTACAACAGATTGCTACTCTGCCCTCCTGGCGGGGAAATCACTAACAGATAGCTAACTCTGCCCTCCTGGCGGGATGATCGACAACAGATTGCTAACTCCTCCCCTCTGGAGGAGCAGATTGATAACAGATAGCTAACTCCACCCCCCTGGCGGGATGATCGACAACAGATTGCTAACTTCCTAGCAGAATCGATAACAGTCGCGCCATCTCCTTTCATCTTCCTGGCAGCAACAGCTTGTGGTGGTTTTTTTCTGTTGTCTCTGTATTTTAGATGTACTGGGGGAGAATATGAAACCCAGCATTCAGGAGCCAATTTAAAAAAATTCCTCAGTTTTTCTATTCTGCATCTTTCCATTGGTCCTTCATAATGGATCAGTTGTTCCTATATTCGATATTCTCACATTAAACATATTAAACGTCCGCCAGCTTTATTTTTCTGTGGTGGTCTTGCTTTCCTTTCCTGTCTTGGGACATCTAAAACCTGAGCGCTCCGCCTACCTTTCTTTTTTTTTTAAGTTTTAAGAAGTTGGACCTCAGGTGGTCACGTGGCCGCTATGAATTGCAACCGTGTCAGCCCAGCTCCTGCCTGCCAGGTTGTCCTGCTGCCGAGGAAGGCCAGGAGCAGAGCCCACCTAGGCCGTCCCCTGCAGTCTTCAGTCTACCCACCTTTCTAATTGTTAGCTTGGATGTTGTGACAGCAAAAGAGAAAGGTGCCCTAGAACCCGTCCTCGCAGTACTCCCAGCCCCGGTCAGCCTGAGAAGTAAGTCCAGAATCAGACTCTGCTTGCTTGACTAACAGAACAACATGAACATGGAACTGTAGTACTGGCCCCTCCATGGATATACTTTCTGTGTGTGTTTTTTTTTTTCTTTTCTGTCGTCATTTCAGACTATTGTAGATTTTTTTTCTGTGTAAGAGAGGCATTTGCTTCCTTATCAGTTTTTCAAAAGGAAATGCCCTGTGGCCAGGTCTGCCTCTGTCACTGGCATCTATCAGTGTAATGTAAGTAGGCCTGCCCGCAGCACAAGTGAGTGAGGAGAATTTTTATATAAGAGACAAATAATTATTAAACAATAAGGCTTGATCACACTAAATCTCTTTGCAGGTTTTCTTTTCTCTCTCTCTCTCTCTCTCTCATCAGGTCTATGTCACAAGTCAGTAAAATTCACAGAATCGTAGTAATTTGACAGGGGCTGTGCTGTGAATGCCTCCGTTAATGCCCCATCTCATTTCACGCAAGCCACCTGAAATCAGATTAGAGCCAGTGGTCGAAAGTCCCCGTGTCCTATTTTGTGAACATAAGAACATAAGATATGTCGCCATACTGGGTCAGACCAAGGGTCCATCAAGCCCAATATCCTGTTTCCAACAGTGGCAAATCCAAATCACAAGTACCTGGCAAGTACCCAAACATTAAATAAATCTTAAACTACTATTGCTTATTAATTAATAGCAGTTTATGGATTTTTCCTCTAGGAACTTATCCAAATCTTTTTTAAACCCAGCTACACTAACTGCCATAACCACATCCTCTGGCAATGAATTCTAGAGCTTAACTATGCGCTGAGTGAAAGAATTTTCTCCGATTAGTTTTAAATGTGCTACTTGCTAACTTCATAGAGTGCCCCCTAATCCTTCTGTTATTTGAGAGAGTAAATAACTGATTTACATTAACTTCTTCAAGACATTTCATGATACCGCGAGAGAGAGAGTGACTCTTTAAGGCCCTACCGAGATTTGAAAAATGACCCCCTAAGATTGTACCTGTACATTCTGTTTGCTCTTTTGATTGCCACAGCACATTGAGCCAATGATTTCAATGTATTACCCACCATGAAGCCTAGATCTCTTTCCTGGGTGGAGGAACCTAACATTGTGTAAATACAGCAAGGGTTATTTTTCCCTATATGTATCACTTTGCACTTGTCCACATTAAATTTCTTCTGCCATTTGGAAGCCAAATCTTCCGGTTTCACAAGCTCTTCCTGCAATAAGGACATAAGAAATTACCATGCTGGGTCAGACCAAGGGTCCATCAAGCCCAGCATCCTGTTTCCCACAGAGGCCAAACCAAGCTACAAGAACCTGGCAATTACCCAAACAGTAAGAAGATCCCATGCTACTGATGCAATTAATAGCAGTGGCTATTCCCTAAGTAAACTTGATTAATAGCCATTAATGGACTTCTTCTCCAAGAACTTATCCAAACCTTTTTTAAACCCAGCTACACTAACTGCACTAATCACATCCTCTGGCAACAAATTCCAGAGCTTAATTGTGCATTGAATGAATAAGAACTTTCTCTGATTAGTCTTAAATGTGCTACTTGCTAACTTCATGGTTTGCCCCCTTCTATTATCCGAAAGTGTAAATAACTGATTCACATCTACTCATTTAAGACTTCTCATGATTTTAAAGACCTCTATCATATCCCCCCTCAGCCGTCTCTTCTCTAAACTGAACAGCCCTAACCTCTTTAGCCTTTCCTCATAGGGGAGCTGTTCCATCCCCTTTATCATTTTGGTCACCCTTCTCTGTAACTTCTCCAGTGCAACTATATCTTTTTTTGAGATTTGATGACCAGAACTGTACACAGTACTCAAGGTGCTGTCTCACCATGGAGTGAAGGACTGAAGAAACAGCAAGGAAGGCTATCTAACAAAGCCGTGAGGGCAACAAAACAGGATTAGCAGCCAATGTCCAAAAAAAGGAATTTCTTTATTGCAAGATAACACGAGTGTGTAGAAAGTGCCCAAGGTAAAGCTATGCTGCTGTCTGTGTGCTGTCACAAGCTTAAAGCATACCGGTACATTCACTACCTTGTATTGATGAATACATGAAAAAAAACAGTGATATTGCTGCCAATAGGTTTTTTCAAGCCAATCCAATAACTACCCAATGTATAGTCTTTTTTAAGACTTGTTTTCTATCATCCAATACACGAATTGAGTTGAGCCCCTGTTGTAGCCCCACTGTGAGAGGGCGAAACTCGGCCAGAGTTGGGCACTTTCTACACACTCGTGTTATCTTGCAATAAAGAAATTCCTTTTTTTGGACATTGGCTGCTAATCCTGTTTTGTTGCCCTCACCATGGAGTGATACAGAGACCACATCACAGGAACACTTGCAGAACTACACTGGCTTCCAATCGAACAAAGAATACAATGCAAGGCACTGTGTATAATTCACAAACTAATCCACGATGAAAAGGCCGACTGGCTTAACACTGCACTGCGCGTACGTGTCCCACATAGAAACCTGAGATCTGCTAACAAGGCCCTACTACCTGTCCCTTCTGCTAAATCAGCACGCCTCACTCAGGTAAGGGAGAGAGCACTGTCGCTGGCTGGACCTGTTCTATGGAACTCCATGCCACTCGAAATAAGGCTGCAGACAAATCTGAAACTATTTAAAAATAACCTTAAAACATGGCTCTTTAAACAAGCTTTCTTGAAAGACAAAGAGGAGGAGGAAACAGTTGATAAGGATGCACCAAGCAATCAGCTTTTCTCCCTTATATCCCCAATATCTCCCAATACATATCCCTTATATCTCCCAATACATATTAACGTAGATTTGAACCACTTAACAGTTTCCTAACCAACATTTAACCTGTATTCAACACATAAGTCGCAATTATTAAAATATGTTACCGTTCTATGTTGGCACATGTTTAATTTGTAATCTATACCAATCATACTATTTTTATTGAGTCTTTCTGTAAACCGTTGTGATGGTGAATTAACTTAACAACGGTATAGAAGAGTTTTTAAATAAATAAATTATTAAGCATTCCCTTCCTAATAATTCCTAACATTCTATTTGCTTTTTTGACTGCTGCAGTACACTGAGCCGATGACTTTAAAGTATTATCCACTATGATGCCTAGATCTTTTTCCTGGGTGGTAGCTCCTAACATGGAACCTAACATCGTGTAACTACAGCAAGGGTTATTTTTCCCTATATGCATCACCTTGCACTTGTCCACATTAAATTTCATCTGCCATTTGGATGCCCAATCTTCCAGTCTCGCAAGGTCCTCCTGTAATGTATCACAGTCTGCTTCTGATTTAACTACTCTGAATAATTTTGTGCCATCTGCAAATTTGATCACCTCACTCATCATATTCCTTTCCAGATCATTTATAAATATATTAAAAAGCACCGGTCCAAATACAGATCCCTGAGGCACTCCACTGTCCACTCCCTTCCACTGAGAAAATTGTCCATTTAATCCTACTCTCTGTTTCCTGTCTTTTAACCAGTTTGTAATCCACGAAAGGACATTGCCTCCTATCCCATGACTTTTTAGATTTCTTAGAAGTCTCATGAGGGACTTTGTTGAATGCCTTCTGAAAATCCAAATATAATAAATCTACTGGTTCAACTTTGTCCATGTTTATTCACCCCTTTAAAAAAAAATGTAAGAGATTTCTGAGGCAAGACTTCCCTTGGGTAAATTCATGTTCACTGTGTTCTATTAAACCATGTCTATCTAAATGTTTTGTGACTTTATTCTTTATAACAGTTTCCATGATTTTTCCCGGCACTGAAGTCAGGCTCACCAGTCTATAGTTTCCTGAATCACCACTGGAGCCCTTTTTAAAAATTGGGGTTACATTGGCCATCTTCCAATCTTCAGGTTCAACGGATGATTTTAATGATAGGTTAAAAATGAATTGAAATAGATCTGAAATTTCATTTTTTAGTTCTTTCAGAATCCTGAGGTGTATTCCATCTGGTCCAGGTGATGTACTACTCTTCAGTTTGTCAATCTGGCCTACTACATCTTCCAAGTTCACCATGATTTTGTTCAGTTCATCTGAAACATTACCCCTGAAAACCATCTCCTGAATGGGTACCTCCCCAACATCCTCTTTAGTAAACACCGAAGCAAAGAAATAATTTAATCTTTCCACAATGGCCTTAGCTTCTCTAAGTGCCCCTTTATCCCCTCGATAAACTAACAGTCCAACCGACTCCCTCACATGTTTTCTGCTTCAGATATATTTGTAAAAAATGTTATGAGGTTTTGCCTCTATGGCCAAATTCTTTTTCAAATTCTCTCATAGCCTGTCTTATCAATGTCATCTAAGGCAAAATATTATCCACAGTATTAAAAAAAAGAAAATTTACCTTTTTGATCAACCAGCAAACAAACTTTCAGGAAGTGTTTAAATACAGATTTATTTAATTAGGGCAAGGAATGAAGATTAGCTATCATTCAGACAACCCCAAGGTGATGCACAATTTAAAGAAAAAAAAAAGCAGATACAAAATAATGAACAGGGAGGTTAATTTTATAACAATTTATACATTGATGCCAGTTTTCAAAGCAAACTTGTGCGCATAACTTCGCATAATGGCACCACCCGACCTGCGCAAAGTCGCACCTGATCTTTACAGGGTGTAACTTTTGCGGGTTAATTTACGTACATGCTTTAAAAAAAAAAAGAAAAAAAAATCGAAAGCGTGCATATAAATCCCAAGTCTGCCCTCCCCCCCCCTTCCCTGCTCCCAGGAATGCCTGCTTTTTTTTTTTTGCACATAAAAGGATGTTACATGCATGGCTTTCTATGCAACAATCCCCGTGCTCTTTTATAACCAGCCATGTTTTATGCGCATAATTGACTTTGAAAATTCTCTACTTTTCATACCTATTTATAAAGTTGCAGATAAATCACTGATCAGCCTAACATTAACTGTCGGAAATATGTTACCTGCAGGAAAGACCGACTAAGGAAGAAGAAACAGGGAAGAGTTCCCCCTCCTTTCCCTTTTATCTAGGAAATATTTTATTCATTAAAAAAAAAATGTAAGCACAGCTCGGAACGGAGAGAGAACAAATGCAGCAGGTCACATCTGGTCAGCTGCTTGTGACTGATGTCATGCACTCACCGATTCAGAAATGTGGCTTCAGTGAAAGTGTAGGCCAGTTGCACTCAGCATTTAGCAGTCAGTTTAGCATCTATTTTTTTTTTTTTTTTTTAACAAGATGTCACAGGTATATAGCATAAATGGAAATATATGGTTCATATAGGATCCGGGCTTGATTTTCACTTGGAATTTATGGAATCGTGGTTAACTATTGTGTGTTCCAGTGTCCATAAATTCCAGCCAAGCACCTCCAGCTGTTTGCAGCTGCTTCTAGATCTGCTGAATTGGAACCATTTCTGAAAGCTGTCCCCCGGGAGGCCCTCAATTTGAACGTTTTTAACCGGTGCGTTCCATGTTTATATGACATTGTGCACGCAGACAGAATCCTCCTGATGCTACCGCCTCAGAAATTCCTATGGACAGTTCTCTCTGGGGAGGATGAGCCAGGAGACAGATTTTCAAGATGGCAGCTTCTAAACGAAGCAGGGGCTTACTCGCTATTTACTTGCCACTGGTTGGCAATTAAATAGCAAGTTGAGTTTTAAAATAGTCCCTTTTGGTGTGCAGATATCTCAATAAGACGGGTTCGTATCTAGCTGACCTATTAACACCGTACCAGCAGGATCTTAGAAACATAGAAATGTGATGGCAGAAGAAGACCAGATGGCCTATCCAGTCTGCCCATTCACATCTAAAAATTCATTTACAATTCCAGTCACTGGCTCAAAAATCCCCTGGATTTATATCATGCTTTCTTGAAATCAGACACTGTCTATGTCTCCACCAGGGGCAGATTGGCCTATCGGTGCTTTGGTCATGCCCCGGTGGGCCGGTCAGCCCTCATCACGTGATTGCTGTTTGGTCACAGTGGCCTGCGGAGTCACTGTGCCAAATACCACCCCACAGCGGCTCTCATCTCTGCTCAAGGCAGTTTTTTCATTTTCTGCAGAGAGGCAGCATGGGCCTGGGACCTTCTTCCTGCTCTCCTCCCCCACGCAGCACCGTGGCAGCGGGAACCCTGTAGCCACGTCCTCTGTCTTTCCTGCTGTCGCAGCCATGCTCTGCTGTGGACCGGCGGGACCGAAGACAGTTGCTGAGGGCCGCCGCAGGAGTGGGCCCCGAAGACGGGAGCTGCTTCACTGGAGGCTGCTGCCAGGCCCCACAGCAGTTTTATGTATTTTAATTTTAGCTCCCCGACGGCAGCGGCTCGGCGGCTCCATGGGCCTGCTCTCTCTATTCTCTTTCTACCCCTACCATCACCGCTGCAACGGGAAGTACTCTCGCTTTCTCCCTCACATCTGCTTTGCCCTGCCTTGCCGCCGGCAGTCTCCTCTGCCAGCAACATGGAGGCACGAATCTCCCGGCGCTACCTCTCCGCGGGCTGAGCACGTCCCACTGCTCCTTGTGCGACAGCTACAAAAAAGAAAAAAAACTACCCTTAGGCATCATCACTACCTATTGGAGCAGCAACAAAGTGCCTATCCACAGCCTAGTCTTTTGGGACCCTGCTTGAATACCCCCTGATCACCAATAGAAAAGTAAGTAAAAGATTTTTTTTGTTTTTTTTACTTAAGAGGCAGAGTGAGTCACTGAGTACCTGTTTAAGCTGGTATGAATTTTGAGCATGTCAGTGGGCATATGCGAGAGTGCTTGTGAGTGAGCATGAGAGTGCGTTTGTGAGTCAGTGAACGTGAGAGAGCATGTTTGTGAGGGTGCATATGATAGAGTATGAGAATGAACGTGTGTGTGCACCCCTATGCCTGCCTGATCCATGACAATCTCAGGGTGGTAGGAATCAGAAGTTCCCAGGTTTAAAGAGTGTAGGTTTTTTAATCCTTATTAGTTTAAATTATTAGATGTTGTTAAATGTCTGCTGTTTTGAAATATTTCTGGTTCACAATTATTGGATGTTCTATTTGTCGGCAGTTTTGAAATAATTATTCTTTTTTAGTATGGTTTTACTATTATGGTTGATGTTTTATATTTTTTTATTTTCTTTGATATTTTATGAGGAAAGATGGTGATTCTGTTTTTTCATTGTTGTACTGGCTTGTTGAGGTTTCCAGTTCAGTTTTTGTTTCTACCTTATGGTCTTTTATTTCTGTGTTTGAGGGTTTGTTTGTGTTCTGCAAGTGTAAAAAGAGGTGAAGTATTCTGCTAGCATGTAGCTTCTGTTTAGGGATCTATAACAGATGCTGCTCTTCTTTCATGCTTAGAGGAATTTCACCCCTATATTGTACCTCTCCCTTAGGTTTTTGCAGCCTAAATGCATAACTCTCTGCATTTTGTAGCATTAAATCTTAACTGCCAGACCCTAGACTATGCCTCAAGTTTCGCTAGATCCCTCCTCCTATTTTCCACACCTTCCTGGCTATGTATCCTGTTGCAGATTTTGGTATCATTGGCAAAAAGACAAACCTTTTCTGACAATCCTTTGACAAAGTCGCTCACGAAAATGTTGAAAAGAACCAGTCCAAGGACCAATATCTTCAGCACACCACTAGTAACACACCCTTCATCAGAGTGAACTCCACTTCCCACTACCCTTTGTCACCTCCCATTTAACCTGTTTTTCTTCCAGTCAGTCCCTCTAGGATCCATACCAAAGATGCTCAATTTATTTATAAGTCTCCTATGTGGAACGTGTCAAAGGCCTTACTGAAATCCAGGTACACTACATCTAACACTCTCTTCTGATCCAACTCTCTGGTCACCCAATCAAAGAAATTGATCAGATTCATCTGAGAAGACCTACCACTGGTAAAGCCATGCGCCTCAGATCTTGCAATCTGTTAAATTCAGGAAACTGCCCTCTCCCCTATTTTAGCAGAGATTCCATTAATTTGCTCACCACAGAGGTCATACTAATTGGCCTGTAGTTCTCAGCCTCTCCCTTACTTCCACTTTTGTGATGAGGAATCACATCTGCATTTCTCTATTCCTCCGGAACAATTCTTAACTCTAAGGAAGTATTGGAAAAATCTGCCAGCAGAGCTACCAGAACTTCTCTAATATTCTTGGATGTATCCCATCTGGCTCCATTGCTTTATCCACTTTAAGTTTAGTTAGCTCTTCATGAGCACACATTTCTGAAAATCGATTGAGGTTTACCTCACTTTCATTCTTATGTGGTCCTGCTCCTGGTCCTTCCACAATGAACCCCAAACAGAAATATCTGTTAAGAAATGTTGATTTTGCCTCATCAGCCTCTACTTATTTTGACGTCATTGGGCGGCACTCGGCATAAATCACAGTTGTGGATGCCAATAAGAAAGAACTGTGCCTGCCCTGCTGCCAGCTATACCTGTGGCAGCCCTGTTGTCATCTGCAGCCTTTTCCCAACTCTGCCACTTGATTGTGTGATAGCAACGTTCAATTTTTGACCGCCTGGCTGTTGCTCTGCACTCTTGACATCATTAGGGGGAGCTCCACATAAATTGTGTCTGTGAATGCCAAAGGCGCCATGTGCATTTATTGCACACACAAAGGGGTGTAACACCCCTTTTGTCACGTTCCTTCATATGCACCAAGTGTGCGTCATGATCTTTGGAACTGTCTATAACTGTAGATCTGTTCATCCATCCTTCAGCCAGACAGGCCATTCTGGTAATCACAGGAATGGGAAGGTATGGTTCTCTTCCGTCTGTTAAGCACCCATTCTGTTTGGATTATAGTCTGTTTGGATTCCCTGAAGAAGGATCCTTCTTATCCCTCCCAGAAGAGTCATGCATTTCAAGTCTTCATAGTAAATGCATAATTGATTGCCAAGTAGGGACCTACTATTTTCAGTCTGCTGAGGGACAGAGAGCTTGATTGCTGTATACAGAATCTTGGCTCACCAAGACAGATACGATGATTGTTAATCAAACGAGTCTTCCAAACTATGCCATTGTCTCCCAGCTTCGGCCTAATAGATGCAGAGAAGGCATGCTAAATATTTTTAAGGGCTCACTTCTTTTCAAGCTTGTAGATTATAATCTCAGTGCTCTGTATGAGGTCTAGCTATTATCCTTATCCTTGATCAACCTATTGTCCCCTGGCTTGATGTCTCAAACTTAATCACCAGTTATTGAGTCTTTGTTGACCATGAAAGCTGAGTATGGATTTACCATGGTTCTTGGAGACATTTGCCTATTGCCATCTGCAGCTTAAGTTTTTCTGGAAGAATTTGTAGCATTAAGTTGAGACTTCATTGTTAGTGATCCCACCCATGAAACAGGCCACACATTGGATCTGATTTTCATTAATCCTACTTATATTACATCTGTTCCTTCTAAATTGTTACTTGAGAAAATTCCATGGTTCAATCATGCTCTTATTTCTTCTTCACTGTTCATAGCTCTTTCTTGCTCTGTTTCTTGCAGTTCACCTTCCAGAGTCCTCATCTGTAGTCAGATTCCGACCTCTCCTGAGACTGGGTTTTCTCCAAACTGGTTTCCTTTGATTCTCTTGACGTTTTGTCTGCCTTGGATTATATGACTGACACATGCAATGAGTTGGCACCCATGAAGCTTATTTTTTCCAAGTGTGCAGTCTGCACTGTGGTTTACCCCTTTTCTGAAGGAATTTAAGCAGTCATTACGTAGAGTAGATGTTGTGGCTCCCGGCCACAGCAAGCCACGGCCGGTTCCCCCTACCTCCTCCGGCCAGCGCAGCAAACTCCGCTCCGGAGCTGGCCGGCTGTGGGCCTCCCACGTGGCTCTGAATGCGGCAGTCAAAAAAGCAAACAGAATGTTGGGAATTATTAGAAAGGGCATAGTGAATAAAACGGAAAATGTCATAATGTCTCTGTATTGCTCCATGCTGAGACCGCACCTTGAATACTGTGTACAATTCTGGTCGCCGCATCTCAAAAAAGATAATTAGGATGGAGAAGGTACAGAGAAGGGCTACAAAAATAAGGGGAATGGAACAGCTCCCCTATGAGGAAAGACTAAAGAGGTTAGGACTTTTCAGCTTGGAGAAGAGACGGCTGAGGGGGGATATGATAGAGGTGTTTAAAATCATGAGAGGTCTAGAACGGGTGGATGTGAATCGGTTATTTACTCTTTCGGATAATAGAAAGACTAGGGGGCACTCCATGAAGTTAGCATGTGGCTTTAAAACTAATTGGAGAAAGTTCTTTTTTACTCAACGCACAATTAAACTCTGGAATTTGTTGCCAGAGGATGTGGTTAGTGCAGTTAGTATAGCTGTGTTTAAAAAAGGATTGGATAAGTTATTGGAGGAGAAGTCCATTACCTGCTATTAATTAAGTTGACTTAGAAAATAGCCACTGCTATTACTAGCAACGGTAACATGGAATAGACTTAGTTTTTGGGTACTTGCCAGGTTCTTATGGCCTGGATAGGCCACTGTTGGAAACAGGATGTTGGGCTTGATGGACCCTTGGTCTGACCCAGTATGGGTCAGACCAAGGGTCCATTATGTATCATGTTCTTATGTTCCAGCGGGTCTCTCCTTAGGCGCACGCACGGGGAAGATCCCGCCTCTTAAAGGAGCCATGGTGGGAAACTTCGGCCCGGCCCCGATGGATGACGTCAAAACTGAGGGGTATTTAAACCCTGCCTCAGTCCCCAGATCTTTACCTTGGCAACAGGTCACCTCCTCTGAGTGCTAGTTGCTGTTCCTGACATCTTTAAGTTCCTTCCTTCTGTTCCTGTTCCTGATCCTGTTCCGGTGTCCCAGTTCCTGCCTATTCCAGTGTTCCTGTCTCCGTTCCTCTCCTCGTCCTCCAGTTCCTGTGCTTCCATCATCGGCTTGATCTCCTGGTTCTGACTTCGGCTTGCTTCCTCGTCTCTGCTCGTCTGCTGCCCGTCTTGACCCTTGGCCGGGTTCCTTGACTTCCTTATCTGCTGCCTGCCCCGGATCTTCAGGCTGGACTTTCGTTCTGCACCTTTGCTGCCAGCTGCAACCCGGACTCCTGACTTTGTCTCTGCCTGCCGCTGCTCCAGTCCTCATCGAGGCAACCCGCACCTAAGACCTGCCGGCCCCGGCACCCCAGGGCTCAACCTGAGGGGAATGAGGGCTGGTATAGGTGAAGCTCTAGCCGGGTCATCCTCACCTGCACCGCCAGCCGGCGACGAGGACCATTGGGGGCCGTCCCTCAGTGGTAATACCAACTCTCATCCTGGTCCAAGGGTCCACAGTCCCAACAGTAGAACGCTATTGGCGCAGGACAGGATCAGAAGAGTTCATTCAGAAATACCATGCCGTCCTCAACAGACACAAAACTTTAAGAGACAAGACAAAGAAATTTTTTTTTTCTCAGCAATGATCTCTGCTATTGGTAACAATTCTTGAAAATTATTTAATTTTCTCAAAAATTTTACCACTTCATCTGTTAATGCCTCTGTATCATTGTCCATGAATCCTAAACTTTGCAATAAGTTTGACCACTTTTTTTTTTTCAAGAAAAAGTTGCTAAAATCTGTAATCAAATTTTTTTTTACCTCAGTTGAGCCAATTGGATCCTCACAGCTTGAGTTCTTCTCTGTGGGACTCTTGACACTGTTTGTTTTTGAAGAAAAATTGTTGAAATAATATCTAGACTTAAGTTCGCTTAATCCATGTTCTCCTGTTCTCACGTTTTGCACCAAGAATTGTGCACCTACATCTGTAAAGCTGTTAATGTATCGTTATCCGATGGTGTCTTGCCAGCTAGCCTAAAGAGGGCTTCTCTCTGACCTTAGATCCCTCCATCCTTAACAACTACCAGATGATCTCCACCTTGTCCTTCTTAGCAAAAATTGTCGAAGGTGTGGTGCTGGAGCAACTTAACGATTTTTTTGTGGAGCGATACTGCATTTTGGACCAGTACCAGCTCCGGTTTTGGAAAGCCCTCAGTACAGAATTGTTACTGCTGTCTCGCTTTGATACTAACTGTCGGGGATTTGACCAGGGCGCCGTGTGTCTGATGGTGCTACTTGATATATCATGCTATCCTATTACGTCGATTAGCAGAAATTGGCATCTCTGGTTCACATCTTACGTTTTCAGTCGTGCACATGAGCAGGTGTCGATTGGCTCTGCATCCTCTGAATGGTTTGGCATCGTTTCTGCGCTCTCTGCGATGCTCTTTAACAGCTATTTAAGTTGTTATCCACACTAGGAGCACATCTATAGTGACCACATTCGGTTTTAGTGTTCCAGAAATAAGTCTTTTACTTAAAGTGTCACGGTTGCACAGTTGCGTATTTGTAACTATCTTTGCAGCAGGTCAGCAGTGTAAGGGTTTCTGATCCCTGCTTATACCCTCTTCTGGAACATGCTTGCATCCCTTTTCATGGGGGGGGAGGGTATTCAGGCTTCCTTGACTGGAAACTAGGCCCTCTGACTCCCCAAGGACCTTTTTTAAGTAACTGATTTTCAAAATGCCTGGGGGAGGGGGGCAGAGCAAGAATTTTAAAACTGAGAGCAATCCAGCTCATGCTAAAAAATTGAAATGCTCTGTAAGCAGGTTCTCCTAGCATTTCTAGCAACCAGCAGTTCTGTAACGCAAGAAAGTCCAAGCACCAGATCTTGGGTAGGGAAATCCATAAGGCACAGTCAAGTACCAGGCTGAACATACTAAGGACTTCAGCAGGCAGGCGCCTACAAATATCTAGGGGTGATCAATGAAAGTGCGCTAATTCAGTACAAGTAAAGAATAAGAACCTGTCATGCTGGGTCAGACCAAGGGTCCATCAAGCCCAGCATCCTGTTTCCAACAGTGGCCAATCCAAGTCACAAGTCCCTGGCAGGATCCCAAGGGGTAGGTAGATTGCTAGGGATAAGCAGTGACTTTCTCTAAGTCACCCTTAGCAATGCTTAATGGGCTTTTCCTCCAGGAACTTGTCCAAACCTTTTGTAAACCCAGCTACACTATAGGAGATTTAAATTGATTTCTAAAGTACTTTAACAACACAAAATAATATACAAGTCATCAATCAACTTTAATTCCTGTACTCTCCTATAGTTTTGGAAAAGTAGACTGGCCTGATAAAAGATTTTAAATAGTTGGATGTAAGAAAAGGAAAACGTCTTCATGCACATCAAGTAATCTATAAGAATCAGTGTGTGCCAAGGCTGGCTGTCTGCATTTTTTTTTGTTTTTGCAAAGCGATTTACATTCAGATACTAAGAGTTGAAGTGGTATGGGCAATAGATTATACATATACACATCCTAATACTCAAAGTGCTGACGTACAAGAGTACACGGCTCAAATCAGGCTCCATCCTTAAGCTCGGATGACATTTCTTATTTTATTTCGTGTCATTTTTAAAATGCAATGAAAGAAAAACTAAATTAATTTTTTTTTTTTTTTAAATATTCAGCAAGTGCCACATAAAAAAAAACCAAAACCAACCCAACTCCTGGTTCTTTCCCCCCTCCCCACCCTCCAAATCTGCTGAAGGAAAAGCCCCCTGGACCCCTTGCCCTGCCCCCACCCCAGTCCCTGGTTCTTTGCCCCCCACCCCAGTCCCTTACTCCATCACAGATCTGTGGGTCTCCCAGGGCAGGAGCAATCCCCAGTCACTCGGCCACCGGTCAGCCCGAGGGCTGGTGCCGTTAGGTCGTACAGCAGAATATGGAGGCCTTTCCTTAAGCGGGCTGGGTGGGTGGGTGGAGAGGGGATTTTCCTTTTGTTTGTATTTTATTTGTTTGTTTCCTTTTGGGTAAACAAAACACCCTTACAATAGTACTTAATTTGTAATATTGGCCAATAAAACAGCTGTCATTTCTAGAACAGAACATTTGTCCATTGGTATCAGCCATGTTTATTCAGATAAATTCTGTTATTGTGTCCTTGGAGCTGCTCCGTTTAAAACGAATCAGCCTACAAAAGCACCAAGATTAAGTAAGGAACTGGCTGTTTCTGATATCCCAGGTTTGTTCAGCTAAAGCCGGAACGCTTTGCTTCCACTGACAACAGTCCGCGTGTCCTGCAGCAGACGGAAGAGAAGCAGACGCTATGCCACACTCTCTGCCTTCAGCCTAGTGACTGCCGTCTACGTTTTCCTGCTAAGCTGAATGCGCAAGAGGGTGCATTGGACTTTGCAAACCACATTATCCTGTAAAACTGGAAAAGAGAAAGACCAACTACAAGGCTGTCTGGTTAGGAAACTCTTGACCGTCGGGCTTGGATGGCGAGAGACAGGATGCATGTTGGTTTCTGCTTATTCTTTCAGCAGCTGTGGCAGTGCCATCCTGTGACTGGCAAGGCTAAACTTAAGGTCAGCCCCAAGCTAATAGCAAACAACAAGGACAAGACTCCTTGTGACTTAAAAATCACGACCGGCATGTTCCAGCATCCTCTTTCTTTTTTAATTTTATAGAGAAATGTCAATCGATAGCAGAACAGTATTTAATAAAAGTTCAGCTGCATCCTTTCATGGCTAGTTTTATACTCTGCCATAGGAAGAAAAAAGTAACTTAAGAACATAAGAAAATGCTATACTGGGTCAGACCAAGGGTCCATCAAGCCCAGCATCCTGTTTCCAACAGTGGCCAATCCAGGCCATAAGAACCTGGCAAGTACCCAAAAACTAAGTCTATTCCATGTTACCACTGCTAATGGCAGTGGCTATTCTCTAAGTGAACTTAATAGCAGGTAATGGACTTCTCCTCCAAGAACTTATCCAATCCTTTTTTAAACACAGCTATACTAACTGCACTAACCACATCCTCTGGCAACAAATTCCAGAGTTTAATTGTGCGTTGAGTAAAAAAGAACTTTCTCCAATTAGTTTTAAATGTGCCCCATGCTAACTTCATGGAGTGCCCCCTAGTCTTTCTACTATCCGAAAGAGTAAATAACCGATTCACATCTACCCGTTCTAGACCTCTCATGATTTTAAACACCTCTATCATATCCCCCCTCAGTCGTCTCTTCTCCAAGCTGAAAAGTCCTAACCTCTTTAGTCTTTCCTCATAGGGGAGCTGTTCCATTCCCCTTATCATTTTGGTAGCCCTTCTCTGTACCTTCTCCATCGCAATTTTATCTTTTTTGAGATGCGGCGACCAGAATTGTACACAGTATTCAAGGTGCGGTCTCACCATGGAGCGATACAGAGGCATTATGACATTTTCCGTTTTATTCACCATTCCCTTTCTAATAATTCCCAACATTCTGTTTGCTTTTTTGACTGCCGCAGCACACTGAACCGATGATTTCAATGTGTTATCCACTATGACACCTAGATCTCTTCTTGGGTTGTAGCACCTAATATGGAACCCAACATTGTGTAACTATAGCATGGGTTATTTTTCCCTATATGCATCACCTTGCACTTATCCACATTAAATTTCATCTGCCATTTGGATGCCCAATTTTCCAGTCTCACAAGGTCTTCCTGCAATTTATCACAATCTGCTTGTGATTTAACTACTCTGAACAATTTTGTATCATCTGCAAATTTGATTATCTCACTCGTCGTATTTCTTTCCAGATCATTTATAAATATATTGAAAAGTAAGGGTCCCAATACAGATCCCTGAGGCACTGTCGAATCGGAGTAGAATATGGGGGCACGGTTGCATGAAGAGGAATTCTGATGATATGACAAACCATAAGAGGAAAGCTGAACTTTGGAAACTGATATCACAAGCTGCAAATTGACATGCCGTCCGTTGACTTGGAATGCATTTAAAACTGGTTCGAAAGCACTTCCAGAGGCGAAAGTGGAGACAGTTTAACCGAGGCTTAAATGTCAATCAGACAACAAGACGGAAATCATCTTTTGCTGCAGCAGTTCACATCTGTTAGGCACAGACGATGCCTTGTGGCGCAGAAGTGAGAGAGAAGCCAGAGGTCAACTGGGGTCTCTGGCATTCCAGCAGGAATGAAATTGGACTTTGCATATTTTATCTGCTGTCATAGTCTATGTACGGCTCCATGACCACCCTCAGCTCGTCTTTTTATAAGCCAGGTAATTCTAGCCTGGCTGTGGCTGAAAGACACAGGGGTCTGAAATTAAACTTTGTTTTTCTTTTTGCTTGTTTCAAATAAGAGGCCTTGTAGCTTTTACCCAGTATCTCAGGTGTTTTCATCTTTGACTGGAAATTACAATCACTATTTTGCAGTCTATTTTATGAATAAGATATCTGCAAAATAAGTCTATTTTGCAGATATCTTATTCATAACTGATTCATTTCAATCGCCTGTATATAACATGTCTATTACTACTGTTGTTGTTTTAATGTTTTTTGTTGTTAGTATTTATTCAATTTTCTCCAAGTTCATTTTCCTGTTCCATGTAAGACTCGCATCTTAAGTCACTCCAATGTTATATGTAAACCGAAATGATTAGCAACATTGTTGCTAGAATTTCGGTATATAAAAAAATGTTAAATAAATAAATAAATAAATCACTTTGACATAATATTTAATAAGTATGTCTCAAGTTACTATATGAATTGTCACATAGAATGGATCCCACAATAGCCACCAACAATAAGGGGTGAATTTTCAAAAGGTTGCACGTGGCAAAAATTAGCATATATGTATGTAAATATTGCATGCACACACACATAGATACATACATACTTATACACACACGCTATTTTATAAACATCCAGCAAACGCGCATTGGGAAGTCTAAGGGCATTCTAGGGTGGGCCAGTATATACACACGTAAATTGCTATTTTAAGAGACTTGCACATATAGATTTGGCACCTTACTCGTGTAATATTACATCTGCTAATTATCTTGAGTAAGTGATATCAAACGTGTTTATACTGTAGTATTAACTGGGTGGGAGGTCTCAACGGCCTAGAGATGGCCTGGGTGAACCGATGGAGGAATTGGGAAAACGAATTAATTTCCTTTACCCATAAATTATGCACATGTATAATTTTAAAATAGATTGGGAAAAACAAGTATGTTTTTTTGTATCATATATGCATTCCACGGTTCAGTGGATAAGGTCTGAGTATCCAGCTAAGTGGCAGTTGCTAAGTGCTGCCACTGAGTCAGATAAGTATCAAAAGTGCTACTTACCTGGCTATTTTACTTAGGGCTAGATTCATCAAACTATTGCTTGCGACAGGAAGAGGGGTGCGTTTTATGATAATAGCGCACATTACGATAAAGAGGCTATCTTAGCGCTTCGCATAGGTATTACCGCAGAGCGTGATAACTTTTTCGCACTTTGCGGTAATACCACAATTATTGCAGTTCCTACCTGCAACCACTGGGGGGGGGAGAGGGGGAAAGAGGGAGGAAGAGAGAGAGATTAGCTATAAGGCCCTTCTAGTAGTTAGCTATTTATATCTCTATGGGAGGCCCACCTAGTAACTTGAGGTGAGGTTTAGGTAGTAGTGTAGGGATTAGGGGCCATTTTGACATGCAGCGTGAGACGTACGAACAAAACAGTGCTCTCTTGTGAAGATTTGATATCCTTCAGAGTCCATCAAGCTAGGGTGAGAGAACATTGCACAAATCTCATCTTTGTGTGAGTTTCCTCACTCCGAAGGACCTCCAATCTTCACAAGAGTGCACTGTTCTGTTCATATATCTCACTCTGCATGTCAAAGTGGCCCCTAAACCCTACACTACTACCTAAACCTCACCTTGAATTACTAGGTGGGCCTCCTATAGTAGCAAAGTGCGAAGCCAGCCCACTTTTCCAAAAACCCTGCCCCCAACTCCTCCCCATTTAAAAATTAGCATCGCACCATGCAAAAAGTCCATAACGCTGTTTTGGTTTAGCGGTGTTTGGGTGGATTCTTGGGTGATGTGGCAGATGACCATGCCGAAGGGGAGGAGCCTTGTGAGGCGCCACAGTACTGGACTAAACGCAGGATGCACAAACACAGAATTAGTTCTTTTATTAGACAAGTTGAAGTGAGCAACCAGAGGTGGCAGTAGTGAGGTAGTCTGGATGTAGCAGCCTCAGGACCCTCGGCAGAGGGAACCCTTCTCACCCCGTGGTATAGGTGAAGTCCAGGGTGGGTTTCCCAGCAAGGCAGTACTGTGGATGAGAGACTGAGAGCTAGATTATTCACTAGATGGTAGCTGTAGGTATGCGATTCCACCAGGTAGAAGAAGTTGGTACTTGGCACCGAGGCAGGGAGAGCAGGCCCTTGAGGAGTGAGTACTTGATCCCTGTAAGGCACCTGAAATAAAGCAGAGGGCCACTGAGGAGCGGGTACCCAGGTTAGCAATACCCCGAAGGGCAGAGAGAGAGCTTCCAGTGGCAGCAGGAAGTGGCAGAGTAGCTAAGACCGGCCGAGACAATCTGTTGCTAACTCCACGAGCTAGCAAATGAGTTCAGGCTATATACCCGGATGACATGATGTCAGCAGAGGGCAACGCCCCCGAGGTTCGCGCCAAAGCTGGAATAAAGACGCAGGCGGCATGCGCACGCGCGCACCCTAGTAGGCCCTTGGGAGGAGCATGGCGGGAGGCAGCACCATAGCCGTTCCAGGGACGCCGGAGAGGTCGGCTTGAAGACGCAGCGGCAGCCATTTTCCCCAAGGCAGCGGGAGGAGCAGTGAACAAGGTAGGCAAATGGGGCGAAGCCGTCTAGCACCAACGGATGCAACAAACGCGAGTTGGAAAATAACCCCCTTAGCTGGATAAGTAGTGCGTTTTGAGACTTATCTGGCCAACCAACCTTCAGGCTGATACAGAACGGTACACTCGGCCGAGCACACCATTTAGCCCCCCCCTTGGCCATGCGTTTTGACACGCTATTATTACCCCTTATACAGTAAGGGTAATAGCGCATGGAAAACGCGCGGCCAACCCCCCAAAACTAATAGCGCTAATCACACGCCCAAAGCAGGCGTTAATTTCAGATGGCACCGGGCAAGTTTACAGAAAAGCAGAAAAAACTGCTTTTCTGTACACTCTGCTATTTAATATTATAGCGAAATTAAGTTGGAGGCCCCAAAAATTAAAAAAAAAAAACTTCTTTAAAAAAAATAATAAAATCTGCCAATAAGGAGGCGCTAGGGATGCGCCTAGTAATATGTTAAAAAAACCGGTGAACCCTGCGTATGAAGAGATTTTAAAAACTATGCACAGAATGTTGAGTTTCACCCTCTGTAAAACCGTAATCTGTACAACCCTGGGGTAACCTGCGCTCCACTCTTCAGGCCTGCCAGTACCCTCCGAGCTGTATTCTGAATCAGCTGAAACCTTTTCAGTGCTAAAAGCCTGGCAGCCCCTGGTGGAGAACCTTAAAGTAAACCACCCAGGACCAAAGCAGGCACAATAATTTTAAGGTCTATAACGTGAAACCTGGCCTCTGTGCTTGGTGCGTGATGAGGAACAGCCTCTTGCATGTCCATTGCTTAAAGCCCTCTTGACTGTCCTTGCAGAAGTAATTCTCAGCCTCCTATGTTTTGCCATAGGGAGTACTAATGTGTGATTTTTTAGTATGGGTCATGCATTTCTACGGGTAAACCAGAACTAAACACTTATTAATACATAATCAATGAGTATATGTATTTGTTGATTTATTATTGTATTATATGCATAATAACAATAAATCCTTAAATATATAATAAATCAGTAATGTACATGGGAACATAAAAAATTGCCATACTGTGTCAGACCAAGAGTCCATCAAGCCCAGCATCCTGTTTCCAACAGTGGCCAATCCAGGCCATAAGAACCTGGCAAGTACCCAAACACCAAGAAGATCCCATGCTACTGATGCAATTAATAGCAGTGGCTATTCCCTAAGTCAACTTGATTAATAGCAGGTAATGGATTTCTCCAAGAACTTATCCAAACCTTTTTTAAACCCAGGTACACATCCTCTGGCAACAAATTCCAGAGTTTAATTGTGCGTTGAGTGAAAATTAATTTTCTCCAATTAGTTTTAAATGTGCTACACGCTAACTTCATGGAATGCCCCCTCGTCCTTCTATTATCCGAAAGAGTAAATATCCAATTCACATTTACCCATTCTAGACCTCTCATGATTTTAAACACCTCTATCATATCCCCCCTCAGCCTTCTCTTCTCCAAGCTGAACAGCCCTAACCTCTTTAGTCTTTCTTCATAGAGGAGCCATTCCATTCTCTTTATCATTTTGGTTGCCGTTCTCTATACCTTCTCCCTCGCAGCTATATCTTTTTTGAGATGCGGCGACCAGAATTGTACACAGTATTCAAGGTGCGATATCACCATGGAGCGATACAGAGGCATTATGACATCCTCTGTTTTATTTGCCATTCCCTTCCTAACAATCTGTTTGCTTTTTTGACTGCCGCAGCACACTGAGCCAACGATTTCAATGTACTATCCACTTTGATGCCTAGATCTCTTTCTTGGGTGGTAGCACCTAATATGGAACCCAACATTGTGTAATTATAGCATGGGTTATTTTTCCCTATATGCATCACCTTACATATATCCACATTAAATTTCATCTGCCATTTGGATGTCCAATTTTCCTGTCTCACAAGGTCCTCCTGCAATTTATCTCAATCTGCTTGTGATTTAACTACTCTGAATAATTTTGTATCATCTGCAAATCTGATTATCATCCGGTCCAGGTGATTTGCTACTCTTTAGTTTGTCAAGCTGGTCTGTTACATCTTCCAGGTTCACAGTGATTTGGTTTGGTTAATATGATTCTTCAACCTTGAAAATCATCTCTGGAACTGGTATCACCCCAATTTCCTCATTAGTAAACACAAAAGCAAATAATTAATTTAGTCTTTCTGCAATGGCCTTATCTTCCTTAAGAGTCCCTTTAACCCCTTGGTCATCCAACAGAGTCCCTCACGGGTTTCTTGCTTCAGATATATTTATTTTAAAAAGGTTTTATTATGAGTTTTTGTGTCTACAGCCATCTTCATTTCAAATTCTCTTAGCCTGCCTTATCAGTGTTTACACTTATCTTGACATTGCTTATGCTTTTTCCTTCAGCTGGATCTTTCTTCAAATTTTTGAAGGATGTTTTTTTGGCTAAAATAGCTTCTTTCACCTCCCCTTTTAACCATGCCGGTAATCGTTTTGCCTTCCTTCCACCTTTCTTAATGCGAGGAATACATCTGGACTGTGCCTCTTCTTGTCTTTCTCACCCCCCTGATCTAGAACCAGGTTTTTTTGGACCTCAGGCCTTTTTTTCTTATTACCTGGCCAAGCATCCAGCCATGGCCTGTAGGCTGTAAAACCTGACTTGGCATGCTTGGTTGCAGTAACTAGAAATAGCCTCAGAGACAGGAAAACTTGGGCGTGTATTCTTTCATACCAGAGTAAGCAATACAACAGGATACATCCCAAAGAAAGCAGATCCCAGCCTAACCACTGCCCAGAGTTGCCGGCTGGCTGCATTATTTTTCTGACGGGCTGATCCAGTCCTGCTTTTACCCCACTGCATCCATGGAGCTATAGCTGGTATTTCTCTAAGAAAGTGGGAACTCCCATCTCCATGCACCTAAGGACCAGGTCTGGATCAGTGTGTGTGGGGGGAGCCACACGATAGCGTGACGTCATTCCCTTTCTAGCTTAAGAACTATTTCAGAACATGTAAGGGAGAGGATTTATTGGGTCGAGTTCAAAAGAACTTTTTGTTCTATCGTTTTTAAAAGTATGCATGCCAGTCAAAGAATAATTGAGTCGCCAGAAGAAGAAAAACCAGCCTCTCTTTATTTTCTTGGATTTTTTTTCTCCTTGTTTTTAGAGTACAAGGGAACAGTGTACAGTTATGTTTCTTCTGCTGTTTGCTGTACTCTTGACATCTTTATATTGCTGCATGTGTCTAGAGAGCTGGAAGATTTCAATCAGCCCAGCATCAAATACCAGTGGCCCTGCAAGTTAGCCCTTAAGAGGGAGCCTGTAAACTGAGCAGTGCAATCCCCAGCCTCTTCCTGGCCCCTGATTTTCAGAGACAGCCAGCGATTTACTCGGACCTTGATGTAGTTGAGAAGGCAGGGGCCCTTCTCGGCCAGGTTTGTGTGCATTTAAGTCTCGCTTGGGATTGGCTAGCTAAACTGATGTAGGCCAGGCTGAGGGCTTAGGGGTTGGCAGGCAGTTTTGCAGACATGGTCGTCCGTTCCAGTCTTTGCTGCTCTGTTTTGGGCTTCAGAACCTCTTTGTAAATCTTCTAAGGGTTTGGAGACTATTGCAACTGCAAGGGTTAGAGCAGGGGTTCTCAACCCAGTCCTCAGGGCACAGCTAAATCAGTCCGATTCCCGGGATATCCACAATGCCGATGCACACGATAGATTTGCATGCGCTGCCTCCATCGTGTGCAAGGCTATCTCCCTAGTGTGTCCCAAGGACTGGGTTAGAGAATTCACTCAGAGTGAGTAGGAGAAAAAAAAACCAGGCAGAAAGTGCAAGTCCAGCAGTAAGTATATGGTTTACTAGAACATCTTAAGAAAATTGTATCATTTTTAGCTTTCAATGTGCAAATAGAAGGATTATTGCTTACAGGGTTTGCTAGAACAATCGCTATTCTCTTCTGTTTCAGTCTTCTTAAATTCCGTCCCTAACTGTATGCAGCTGAAAAGAGGGAATCTTGGTCAGCAGGTTCCTGTTTCACGTTGTAAACCACTTCTAAGCTGGATTGTTTGGTTTTCTATTTTGGTCTTATTCCGAGGTATTTATTTTGCCCTCCATTCTTTGGTAACGTTCCGCACTTATTAGCATGGCTTGTGGCAAGGTCATGCTGCCCCTCCTGGTTTTGTCTTTTTTACAGTCACTGCCCCCCCCCCCCCCAATACTCTTATGAATAAATAAATATTCTCCAGGGTATTTCCAGACACTCAAAGCTACTTCACCACAATTACGTTTATTATTTAGGGGTCAAGTCACTAAAGCATGCTAAAATAACAAGACTTGTCATATTGGATCAGACCAAGGGTCCATCAAGCCCAGCAACCTGTTTCCAACAGAGGCCAATCTAGGCCATAAGATCCTGGCAGGATCCCAAGGGGTAGAGAGATTCCAAGCTGCTTATCTCAGGGATAAGGAGTGGATTTTTGCAACTCCACCTTAATAATGGTTTATGGACTTTTCCTCCAGGAACCTGCCCAGACCTTTTTTAAACACAGCTACAATAGCATCTTTCACCACATCCTCTGGCAATGAATTCCAAAGCGTAATTATGAATTGAGTAAAAAAATATTTTCTCTTACTAGTTTTAAGTGTATCACCTAGTAACTTCATTGTGTGTCCCCTGGTCTTTGTACGTTTTGAAAAAGTAAACAACTGATCAACATTTACTCACTCCATTCCACTCATTATTTTATAAACCACCGTCTCTTTTCTAGGCTGAAGAGTCCTAACCTCTTTAGCCTTTTCTCATAGGGGGACTCATCCCATCCCCTTTATCATTTTGGTCCCCCTTCTCTATACCTTTCCTAATTCTGCTGTATCTTTTTTTTTGAGATGTGGTGACCAGAACTGCAGACAATATTCAAAATGAGCAGGTTGGGCCCTAGCAGCTTTGTGACACTGGAGATCCATCATATGCAAATCTCTCTCGTGCATGTTCATTGTGGATATCCTGAAAACCAAAACAGCTTTGGGGAGGTCACTGGGACAAGTTTGGGAAGCCCTGGCTCCTTGTCCACCCTGTGGTTGTTTATGCAGTGTTAAGCCTCTGTGTGTATCGGTGCAGTACCTGCAGCGGGAGGTGTTCAGATGAAGCACCGTGCGCCCTCCCCAACCCCATTCCTGCAGTCCAAACGCTGAGAGAGAATGGCTGCAAGCCAAGTGCCCAGACGATAACATTTCAGTTAACTTGAAGTCCCCCATCTTGGTGGTGCAGATCACAAATGCAGAGGCCTATTCATGGCGGAAGCACTAACAAAGTCAGCTACTACTTTCTTTTAATTGAGGTGACAGTTAAAATAACCAGGATCGTTAAGATCCCCCTTTTTATTTCACTCCATATTTATGTACTTGAAAGCTCCTCCTACTTAGGCATTCATATTGTTATGAGCCTATTAGGGTATTGCTGGACTGATTGTCATCAGAAACACCCTGTTCCCCGTGGGTATTGCACCGATACACCTAAAGACTTAATACTGCACAAACAACCACAAGGACCTTGAAGGACCAGCGTCCTAAACGTTAGTTGAACTTTTACCTGGCCCTGGGCCTGCAGCCGTTCTCTGAAGAGTCTCTGAATTGCAGGAAGGGGGGAGGATCATGGGAAGGTTGCGTGCTTTGTGCACGATTGCAGAGAGGGCCGAGCGGTGTGCAGCAGAGAACGACTGAAATGTTTTGCTGGCAAGAATCGCCCACCTGTCCTTGCTTCAGTACGTATTCTCTCCGAGAGCGAGGCTACCGACTGTCGGACCGCGCCGTAGTGTCCGAGCCAACACCCCGAATCCCCGGTGCCCCGAGCCAGCTGGGTGGGCTGCATCGAGTCACGACACGGGGAAATGTTCCAGGCTGCAGGTGCATCAGTCGCCTTGTACGTCCGCCTGAGAGAAATTATGCAAACTCCCGTCAGCTTTTTGGTACTTTGGTTATAATTTAAGCCAGTAAGGCTTGATTTGCTTACAGTTTTTCATTTTTGTTTTAGAAAATATATGATTTAATCTTTCAGGTCTGTTTGCTGGGGTTTCTTCCCCCCCCCCCCACCCCCCCCCCCCCTCTGCGGGCAGTAATCTTCTGGTTCGTCACAGAGTTTATTTTAGTTTTGGAATAATTTCTGTGCCAGCTGCCAGGGAAAGATTTAAAAATAAATTAAGCAGATGGCTAAAAAGTATTAAAGAAAAGAGAAGGGGGGAACTCCTCCCGAGCGGAGTTATTCCCTTTGGTAAGTTGTACGTGATGCATGTTAAGAGCTGCTGGGACAGAGAGAACTCTTCAGGAGATGCAGTGAACCTTTTTTTTTTTTTTTTTTTAAGGAGAGAAAGTAAAGGTCATTTTGAGTCACAAACCCACATTTTTCTGCCTGGCCCCATCTTGCTGTGATGAAACAGGCAGAAGCACAGACAGGACAGCTTGGTTAGTCCAGAAGTCAGAGGGAACTCTAAAGGGAGTCCCAGGGGAACATTGCCTTGAGGGAGGAAGGGAAAAATGAAGCCTGAAGGCAGCTCAGAGCTGCTGGGAAATGTAGTTTGGAGATTCTCGGCAGAGGACCAGTTAGGCCTATTTGCAGCCCATGTTGAGGACGGGGCTGCCGAAGGCAGGCCTGCCTGCCCGCATAGATGTTCAGCCTCTGGAAACTTCAGCTCCCCCTCCTGAGGGAGCCAAGGAATAGATGAAGGCAGCAGCCGCAGAAAAGTGTGGTAATAATTGGGAGGTACAGCCGAGGCAAATTACAGAGCTACTGAAAAGACTCGGCGTATCCCTTAAGGATAAGAGCACTGCCTTCCAGGAGAGAGGGTTCACCCAGACCCAGATGCAGGGATGCCCCCGTCCTGCAGTTAGGGATTTTCAATCTGCAAAAGGTACAGGTGGGAAGCAGGTTTTCTATGGTCCTCAGGCTTGGGCTGGCCTACCAATATATCCTGTTGGTGGTGATCCTGCTAATGTCTCAAAAAGAAACTAAAAACTCTCCATGAACACTGATGTGTGAGATAAAGCTGCTTTTTACTGTAAGTGGTTGGCTCTCAGCTGTGTGTTCCAGGTTGTGCAGGGCCCAGGCAGTGACCCATGTCTCTTGCTTATTGTCTGATGTTGGGAAGATGATGCAAGTGAAATCCACGCGTCATTCGGACTCTCTTCTAGACATATTAATCTGCCATTAAATCTTCCAGTGCTCATTCTGCTTGAATTCTGTCTCCGTCCTTTTCTTAATTCCATCAAATGAATGAACTGCACTAGGTGTTCCAAGGAACTACCAATTATAGTCAAACCTTACACTGAATTACCTTGTTTTAACCACTCCAGACTGCCCAGCATTTGGGTTGCCATCTTGCTCGGGGCAGACAGAACCAGTCCTGGTTTTGTGCCCTTGCAAGCATGGAGAACATAGTCTGACTTTTCTTAGGTAAATGAGAACTACAATTCCCTGCATGCAATGGGACAAACCCAGGACTGGGTCACCCTGCTCGGCTGAGCTGTCTGGAGGTAGCGACTGGTGTTTCTTCCAAGGAGTTACTTAGGAGTGTGCACTTTTTTTTTTGTTTTTGTGTAAGCAACAATTTTTTTTTTAACCAATAATTTTGGAGCATCAGTATTAACGTTGCACTTCTGTGTATAGCACAAAGAAAAATGTATGGGAGCAAACGTTAAACTTGTACGATGAGCCTAAATGTATGAGCAATTGCTCACGCCCTCAATTTAGAGGGAATTATAGCGGCGACCCTAAGCAGCGATTCCTTAGCTGTCTGGAAAACGCCAAACTGTTTGTAAGGGTAACATATATCTGCTTCCACAAACTACACAGTGCACACTATTCCATCAGTTTTAACATTTTATTCTACCTGCCGAGTGCCTGTATTCTTGGTTTGGCCCGATATCTTACACATGAAGGTCCTGGGTTTCCACAGTCCACTTACGTTAAGTTAGATTTACAGACTGCCTTCCTTGTACAAAAATTCAACCGAACGTGGTTTACAATAGAAAATAATACAATAAGAGGTTAACTTTAAAACACGCGCTCCCTCGTGCCTGTATGTATGTATAGGGGTGCATTTTATATCGTGCATGCAAATGCACAAAGTAAATTACATGTGGATTTACTCGACAACCTGCTCACGTATTTAAAAGAGACGCGGCATGTATTTTCAACATATCTGGATAAGTTTTGACTTATCCAGCTAAGTGGAGCTGTTTAAAACTTCGACTTATCCAGCTATGAAAGCCAGATAAGTAAAAGAAAAGTGCAACTTAGCTGGATAAGTAAGATAGCCAGATGACTGGCATTTGAAGACTTATCCGGCGATCTTACTTAGCTGGATAAGTAGCGCTTTTTAAGAGTTCTCAAGATAAGTCTGGGTGAGCCCTCTCTCCTGGAGAGCAGCTGAAACTTATCTGGATCAGAGGAGCGCATCTCCCCTATGCCTGCTTTTGTGCTCATTTATTTATTTATTTATTAGCTTTTATATCTTGACATTCATGGGTACATCATCACAGTTTACAATATAACTGAAGGAGGAAATTACAAAAAACCAGGATGGGGGGAGAGGGAGCAGATAGGAAGAGAGGGAAAAACAGGAAGAGGAGAAAAGGAACTGTACCTGATGGAAAACAACAGAAGAACATAATAAGTAGCATTGCAAATTATACACTCAGTAAGGGACTGTGTGTAACCTTATCCACTGTGGATAACCTTATATAAATTATACACTCCAAAAGGTATTATATACAATAATATACATTATTTTTAACTAGTACATACAGGAGACACTATATATGACATTACAAATTATACGTTTAGAAAGGCAATTATATATAGACTAGCAGGGGTTGCTATTGGGAAGGTAGGATTTAAGGACAGGGGAAAGGGGTATATAACTGGTATAAAAGGGGGTAAATAAGGAGGTGCAGAGATATGAGAGACAGATCGGAGTACAATTAAAGGAATAAAGGGAAGGCTATAAGTACGGTAATGACAAGGGCTCTTTCTCTGAAGGAGTAGAGGGAGCAGGGGGGACTACGCAGGATCCGATTCAGGGTAGGCCATTTTAAAGAGCCATGTTTTAACCCCTGCTTTGGATTTCCGAATGCTTGGTTCTGGTCAGAGCTCAAGTGGCTTAGTGTTCCAGAGGGAGGGGCCTGCAATGGATAGGGCTCTTTCTCTGGTGGAAGTGGGGTGAGCACATTTAAGGGAAGGGGTGTAGAGGGTTCCTGAAACATTTACGTATGGAAATGTCTCTCGTGTATTTTCCTCAGTACTTGTTGGCTCTTACACATGCAAGTCCACGAATTTTAAAACCTGCACGCATGAGGGGAAATTACCAGTTTGCCCAGTCCCTCTGCAGGTCATCGATTCAGTCCTGGCCCCCTTCAGCCTGAGCTCCCTGCTGTTTGCCTCAGTCAGCATTTGGCAGTAAACACTTTTTGTTCTCACTTGCACCAGATAAATAAACGCAGCTAGCAGAACTTGCATGCCTGGCTCTGGCAGGTTCTAAAATAGCCACTGGTGTACGTAAATGTTGGCCCCACACAGGAATGCCTCTGGTCTTCCCTTTTTTCATGCAAACAAGTTTGCTCGCGCATGCAGATATGGACAGGTATGTGAACCCTCTGAAAACCTGTGGTCCATGCGCACATGTATACGTGGTCCTTTCTGTGCGTCTGTCTCTGTTATTCACCTTTAATTAATCAAATACCACTTTAAATCACATCAATAAAATGCCATATCAACAGAAACCAACAGTATGGAAAAAGTCCAGAAGCAGACCCAGACCAACTCAGCTCTCACTAGGAAGGGACAGGCGACTAATCCAGCTACTTGTACAAAACTAGGAGTGGAGGGAGAGGAATTTCTAAAAGATTTCTATATAAACCCGGTTTTATGCACAAAATGGCCTTATGAATATTGCCCCGGGATTGTGCAAAAGCCATTTTACACGTCCATTTATGGGCACTACAAAGAGGAGAACCGGGAAGGGGGGGGCAGAGTTGGATAGGGACAGAATTTATGCACATACTCTCAATTTTCAAAACTTTGCGCAGAAATATTAGGGATGTGCATTTGTTGCTCCATTTGTTTCTTTCATTTCAGCAGTTTGCACGTATCTGATGAATGGATAGCAGGCGCGCCAAAACGAATGCTGTGCATGTATGTGGTCGGTGCATTCGTTGGTGCACGCCTACTATCCATGGAGCAACAAATGCACATGCTTTGTAAGTTTGCCTACTCCCAAGCAGTTGTAACTTTGATGCCTGCCTGTTGGCACTGGTTACACGCACACCCACAAATATTCAAAGCAGATTTGTGTGGGTAAATCCCCTTTGAGAATTCTGGCTAAAGTCTGTGGGTAAAGTGTACCTGCAGATTGTGGCCTGTGAGCGCTGTTTGAAAATAGCTCTCCATAAGTAAACAGCCCACCTTATATGCACCCTGGTGTACTAAGATGTAATTAAAACATTTACACTGCATTTCAGCGCACATGTTCTTTACTTGCGTGCTGTTAAGAAGAGTGACTATGTATAAGAACATGAGAATTGCCAAACTAGATGTATTTATTTAAGAGCTTTTATATTCCGATAACTGTTTGCACGTCGTATCGGTTTACAAGAAACAGTGCGATTATATAGCGTATCATAACGTTTACATAGAGCAATCGGTGGCATGTATGGTTAACAGATATATAATTAAGTACGTAATAATAAAGTGTTAAGAGTATAGAATTAACTTGTATGAATTTAAAACTACGTACGTGTTGATAGGAGGGGCTGGGGGGAGGGCAAAAGGTTTTTGATACGGATTTACAGGAGTCCATCAAGGCCAGTGTCCTGTTTCCAACAGTGGCCAATCCAGACCCCAAGTAGCTGGCAGGATCCCAGACAGGAGATAGGTTGCCCCAAGTCTGTGTGAGGATCTTTTGAGTAGTGAGTGCTGCCCTCCCCTTAGCAAGGACCCTCGGGCCACATTCCCCGGAAGCCCTGCTGGCAGGATGTTCCTTTTAAAAGCCGGCCTGTCTGAGTACCGGGCCTCAGCTTGGATCTCTTCTGTGGGCCTTGCCGTGCCCTCTGATATTCTGTTCTTACCATAGCCTTGTCTGGATTGGCCCAAATCTGTGGGCTTCTAAGTTTGTTGGTCTGTCCTTAGTCTCTGCTTGAGGCCCCAGTTTATAGCCCTGTTCTTTTGCTCTTGTGTCCTATTCCTGGGCCTCTCTGCCCTGCGTATTCCTTGGCCCGTGTTTGGTTGTGGGCAGCCTTTTGTCCCCTGTTTTTGTTCCTGAACTCCAGCCCTGCTCCTATACCTGCCGTCTGAGTTTACCTTCTGTTCAAGTCCTCCTGGCCCACCAGAACCTGAGGGCTCAACCCAAGGGCAGAGGTTCCTGGTGCTAGGCCTCGTAGACTAACCCTGGCTCCAGAAACTTTACGTCACCTCTGAGGAGGAATGAAGTTTCCAGCATTGAGAAAACACGAGTTAAGCCTGTGCACCTCTCTGCGTCGGGGAATGATAGCTAATGCCTTGATTAACGTGGGATTTGCATGGAGGAGCACCGATTTGTGCGCTCATTCTGTGAGCACATTTATGTGTGCGCTGAACTCCTTAAATCAGGAGTAAATCTGTACTGACAAATGTGCTCACAACTGAACGCTTCTTATTATTTCAGCCTAACCGATAAGTACTACCCTTATTTAATCGTAAGTGCCGGTTCCCACCTTCCCATTTGAGATCAGATCCTTCCTTCCGTACTGGCTGGGAACGTGAGAATCCGGTAATGGGTTAATTGGCTCCACTTGTGTGTTGTGAGCATTTTATTGGACATTGTAGGAAACGCTGACCCTAACAACTTATCTGAAATACAGGAAATATTGTTCTGATGCAGCTAATTTACATTCTAATGGAGACACGGGGGATAATTTACCCTTACAATACATCTTGTCTGACAGGCGCCACAGGCAGGGTGTCCTGGATTGCTCAGTACTACAGGGGGAGAAGGGGGAATAGGGGGAGTGGGTAATGCACCCACTCCCCAACCTCTGCCCAGCTGCAAAGACACCGACTCCCCTTCAGAGTGATAGACAGAAAATGAACTGGAAACCCCAAGAAGCCAGAATCTGGAACAATAAAAACAGAAATGCATTTCCTCCTGTGCCCTGCAAAATACAAAGAGATCAGAGCTGACAAGAGAAAATCCAAGACTTCCTATGAAAGAATGAGCAGGGAAAAGTCTGTGTAATCCTGGTGGAAGGAGGAGAAGCAGCAGCTGTAACAGCAAAATATGTGGTACCCTGTCACCGGGCTGGAAAGGAACCCTGCCCGGGACACTACGGATCAGCACCAGAACTCGAGTTTTGTCCTTCTTGTTCTACTTTCTGTAACTGTAGTTTTGCTTCAGTGTTATTTTGTAAGTTTGTTTCCTTTCTTCTCCCTCATTTTAATCATTGCATGTACTACTTTGGCAGTGCATGTAAAACTGTCCTGCCAGTAAGGTGATGTGGATCAAACAAATCCCTCCTCCTACCTGCAGGCCATGACCCAAGTCTTCCCCGCCCCCCATCTGAAGTCTGCAAAGCTGGCGCTTCCCTTCCTGGCCGCTAGGGATGTGCTTTCATTTTAAACGCATACACCTTCCGAACCACGTAAGCCCACGTTTGTTTAGTTAAATCCAAAATGAATCGACAAAGTCTCCTTTGGAAAATAGCGAGAAAAAAAGGCCAGTGAACCTCCCAACCCTTGGCCCGGACTATGAATTACCTCTGTGCTTGGGGTGGGGAATACCACATGAGAAATGATATCTGCCAATATGATTTATCCTCGGGTTTATAGCCCGAAGATACCACCCAGATACCTCAGTTCTGTGACCTTCCCTTGTGGCACCACAGACCAGATAAAATCATCACAGCAGAATAAAACAGTAACTAACCCTTTTACTAGTATTGTGTAAGTAGAGGGTAAATCCAACCAGAACACTAAATGGGAAAAGTACAGGAGTGAAGTAGAATATAAACTTGAAGTTTTCTTATTTTTATATCGAGCAATGCAAAAATAACCCTGGGTATGACCTGATAGCCAGGGCAACCAACCTACTCATATGGATAGTAACGTTAATAGAGAGAGGATGTGGGGAAAGGCAGTGAAGTACACAACTTTCAAAAATTGAGTACTCAAAATTAAAAAAAAAAAAAAGGGAGGGGTGGACAAATCCACCCAATGTCACCAGTTTATAAAGGGTGCAGCCTGTCCCAAACACAAAATCGTGTGGAAACAAATCAATCAAGAAAATGAAGTTCCTATTGATGGTCGAGCTGGCTAGGTAAGAACATAAGAAGTTGCATTACTGGGTCAGATTAAGGGTCCATCAGCCCAGCATCTTGTTTCCAACAGTGGCTAAGAACCCAAAAACTAAATATATTCCACGCTACTGATGCCAGTGATAGCTGTGGCTATTCTCTAAGTCAGCTTGATTAATAGCAGATAATGGACCACCAAGAACTTATCCAAACCTTTTTTGAACCCAGCTACACTAACTGCCCTAACCACATCTTCTGGCAATGAATTCCAGAGCTTAATTTTGCATTGAGTGAAAAATAATTTTCTCCAATTTGTTTTAAATGTGCTACTTGCTAACTTCAAGGAGTGCCCTCTAGTCCTTCTGTTATCTCAGCTATTTCTTTTCTAAGCTGAACAGTCCTAACCTCTTTAGCCTTTCCTCATAGGGAAGTTCTTTATCATTTTGGTAGCCCTTCTCTGTACCTTCTCCAGTGCAACTATATCTTTTCTTGGAGATGCAGCAACCAGAATTGTACACAGTATTCAAGGTGCGGTCTCACCATGGAGCGATACAGAGGCATTATTTATTTATTTATTTAGCGCTTTTCTATACCGGCATTCAAGATAAAACATCCCATCATGCCAGTTTACATTTAACAGGGGGGGGGGGGGGGGGGGGGTGAAAAAATAAATAAATAAATAAATTAACAAATTGTAGCAAGTGAAAAGAAAAAAACTCTGCAGTTACAATAAGACAGGGGAGATTCGAAACTGGGAGGAGAAAAATCTAAAGGAATTTCACATTATGACATTCTCCCCACCAAGCTGATCCTCCCTATCATTACAATATAATCTGTACCCTGGTACAGCAGTGGCCCATTGGTTATCCTCCTTCCACCAGATCTCTGAGATGCCAGTTATGTCCATCTCATCATTCACTACTATAAACTCTAACTCTCCCATCTTACTACTTAGACTTATACAGACATTTCAAAGTGTGCTTTTTTTGTTTGTATTAAGAACCTGCTTTTCAGATCTTAGGGATAATTTGGAATTCTTTAGCTCAGGTGATTCTTTATTTATAGGCACATGAATTACTTTTGCTTTTATTGGAACCTCTCTGTTGGGATGCCCTAACTCTCCTGTTTCATTAGTATTCTTCAAGGATACATTTCTCCGACCCATGCGCTGCTGAGTGACTGTCGACTTTCCCCCTTGTTCTAGTTTAAAAGCTGCTCTATCTCTTTTTAAAAGTTAATGCCAGCAGCTTGGTTACACTCTGGTTAAGGTGGAGTCCATCACTTTGGAAAAGACTCCCCCTTCCTCAAAAGGTTGCTCAGTTCCTTACAAAACTGAATCCTTCTTCCCTGCTCCATTGTTTCATCCACACATTGAGGCTCCGGAGCTCTGCTTGCTTCTGGGGACCTGCACCTGGAACAGAGAGCATTTCAGAAAATGATAACCTGGAGGCTCTGGATTTCAGCTTTCTGTCTAAAAGCCTACATTTGGATTCTAGAACCTCCCTACCACATTTTCCCAGGTCATTGGTGCCCACATGTACCATAACAACCAACTCCTCCCCAGCACCATCTAAAATACTATGTAGGTGACCCTTGAGGACCACCACCTTTACACCAGACAGTCTTCATGTCCACCAGCAACCCAGCTATCTACATTGCTAATAATCGAATCACAAGCTATGATGGCCAACCTAACCCTTCCCTCCTGGACAGTAGCCCTGGGAGACATCCTCGGTACAAGAGGATAATGCATCACCTGGAGAGCAGGTCATTGCTACAGGATCATTTCGTGCTACACCATGGTGATGATCTCTGACCAGGAGACCACCTTGATCCAAGGCAGCGCCAGGGCTGCCAGACTGGAATTGGGACTTGGCTACTATATACTTCTCCTGTCCGCCTCAGATCCTCCAGGTCTGCCACTCTGGCCTCCAGAGGTCGGACTTATTCTCTGACAGCCAGAAGCTCTTTGCACCGGGTGCACATGTACAACCTCTCACCAATGGGTAAAAAATCATACATGTGACACTCTATGCAAAAGACTGGAAGGCCCCCATCTTGCTGGACTGCTGCCTTCATCTTAATTTCCTTGAGTTCCTAGTTAAGTTTAGGTTGCTATAGGATTAGGAATGCATATAATTAGGGTTTTTTTAATTTATTGGTGTATTCATTATTAATCTGGTAGTGATGTACAAGGAGATGATTAAACTCTCAATAAGGGCTAGTCCAGTGTGATTTAGATAAGATGACAAACCAAATAGATGAGCATTGCAGTGTGTGAAAGGTCTCTCTCTCCTGGAGAGCTTCCCCAAATGGTTTACTTGATACTAAATAGATAGCTGGCCTGGTTTCAGTCTCTTACAGAAAGACCACGGTCCACCAGTTTTTCTTTCCCAGGAAGGGGTTGTTTGACTTTAGCTGAAAAGCTAAAGCAATTAAGATGAGATACTGAATTTGGGAACAAAAGGCAAGGAAATAAACCACCTTCCTCCTCTGCTAAAATACACTCTGTGCAAAGTTTAGATTGCTTAACTCAGTCTTTTAGGAAGATGATCCATCCATGTACTCCTGGGTCTGGATATCTCTGGAAAGGAAGTCTCTCAGTTTCTCCTGTCATAAGAAATTGCCATACAGGGCCAGACCAAGGGCCCATCAAGCCCAGCATCCTGTTTCCAACAGTGGCCATTCCAGGCTACAAGTACCTGGCAAGTTCCCAAACACTAAATAGATCCTATGCTACTGATGCCAGTAACAGTAGAGGCTATTCCCTAAATCAACTTGATTAATAGCAGTTAATGGACTTCTTCTCCAAGAAAGTATTCAAATCTTTTTTTAAACCTAGCTACACTAACTGCACTAACCACATCCTCTGGCAACAAATTCCAGAGCTTAATTGTGCGTTTAATGAAAAAGACTTTTCGCCAATTAGTTTTAAATTTGCTTCTTGCTAATTTCATGGAGTGCCCCCTAGTTCTTCTATTATCTGAAAGAGTAAATAACTGGTTCACATTTACCCATTCTAGACCTCTCATGATTTTAAAGACCTCTACCATATCCCCTCAGCTCTTTCCCTTGGGATTTTACATGAAACTCAGCTATGAAGCAGAACAGCTGTCTGTCTTTCTCTTCCCTTAGAGTGCAAACTTCTAATTTCCTCTTGATAATTAGCTCTTCAGGAGAAGAATTGATTTCAGGACTGCCAGACGTACTTCTCTCTTCCTGGCCATTCTCACCCCACACACAAAGTCAGAGCCATCCAAATTGCACCTTTTCTACTTTAAATGGTCTCCCAGCATTTCTTTGGCTTCCTCCTCCGGTGGCTATGTAGTGCTGTTCTCTGGGCAAGCTAAACAGTACAGCACTTTTCCCAACTTGTTAACACTGTGAGTGCTGGATGCTGGTTCTTGCAGAACATTTATTATTCACAGGAAAACACACAGGGTTTTTTGGCATATTTTTATATTCTTTCACCTTGGCTGCGGCAGCTTGCAGCCTCTGCAGGGTTCAAAACCCCTTTTTGACAGGACCAAAGTGACAATAAATCCTTTCGAAAACACTTAAAAACCTGGCTATTTAAGCAAGCGTATCAAAAAAAGAGTGGGGAGTAGTGAAACCGGGGAAGTGCGAGGTAGCAACAAATGAAAAATCAAACCCACACCTCCACAATCAATACGTGTGTAGCTGTATTTTATTCTATATTACTTTATTTTATCACCCAGTTCTATAAGATAAAGTGACACTTATAAGTTAGTATTACTTTGATTCCGAAAAAATAAAAACACTGCAAACAATATTATATCACATTTCAATTATGTTATTTTAAAAAACTATGTACCGAAACGATATGGCACTTGTGTAAATTAATGTCTCAGCATATCTATATTTATGTGCCTACTGTAAACCGTTGTGACGGAAGTTACTTAATGACGGTATAGAAAGGACTTAAATAAATAAATAAATATCACTCAGATCCAGATATAGCTCGGTCCACGTTGTAAGGCTTCAACACATTTGCTCGTGGGGGAAGGAACCTGGTTTATAGTAGCTTGCTGAAATTCGAACAGAAAAACTGGCCAAAGAAGACAGAAATTAACAGAAGTGAAAATATTTTGCTTGCACTTCCCTATTGGCTGCTTTGACTATGGTAGCAGGGAATGATGTTGGTGATGCAGAATAGCTCCAGCCGCTGCGTGAACCTCCCACGTTCTTCAGCAGGCGCTGTGTTTTGCAGCTGCTTCTGCCCCATGGGATTGGCTGCTGTGGAAGAGGAGAGGGGGCAGGGCTCCCCATGTGGCCGCACAGGTTTCACACTCCAGAAGCCGGCCCTTGTCCTAAACGACTGAATAGAATGAGCTTCTTTTTCCAAAGGTGGGTCACTGCACCATTGTGGCCACTCCTAGAGACGAGCGTCATATCAAAATGGGAGAGGACTCAGTGGACTAAACCAATTTCAATATGTCCTTAAATACTAGAAGGAGCATATAGACCCTAGTGAAGGGACCATAGACCCTATTACAGTGGTTTTAACCAAGATAATGAAAGCTCCTTTTGATTCTCTGAACTCTTGAACCACAAGTACATTACCTTGAAGGTCGCTTTTCTGGTAATGATTGCTTCAGACAGCAAAATCCATAAGCTCTAAGCCCTAGTGACTTATCTACGTTGTGCTAGATTTCACACATTCTAAGTTTCTGCGATAAGGTAGTGTAAGAGTTCCAACTTAATCCGTCAGTCATCCTGCCAACATTTCTACCTAGGCTTCATGCCAGTTAGACTGAAGTGGCTCTCTATACATTAGATTGTAAGAGAGCTGCTCTCTTCCGTTTGGAGACTTGGCCCATGGAACGTTCACCCTTTTTTTTTTTTGTTGTTGTTGTATTTTGATTCCAGTAGATCTGGCAATGTAGTGACAAAATGCACCATTTCCAGTTGAGTGGTAGACCAGAGGACTGGAGATGGTTCCTATTCACAAAAATGGAAGTAAAGAGGAGGCTGGGAACTACAGACAGGGTTAGTCTGATCTCTGTGGTGAGCAAACGAATGAAACTGCTGCCCAAGCAGAGGACGGTGAAGTTTCTGGAATCCAAGGCATTGTAAGATCTGATGCAGCATGGTTTTAACACAGGTAGGTCTTGTCAGGTTGGCAGGCTTGGCTCACCTTTTGGTGTGCGATTCTCTGTCCTCCACAGGCTTGGCTCACCTCCCTGCTCTGCCCTCCCCGAGTCCAGGCGCTTATTTTCTGGCACCTCTCCTGCCTCCCCACCCCCCCCTGGAGCGCTTCTCCCCGGCACTCCCAGAACCTGCATGCCCTGAACCCTGGCAGCCCATCGGTCAATATCCCCTCAGCACGTGGTGCTTTCTGACCTCAGTTAGGAAACTCCAGAGATAACTGCTGTCTTATGGGATATAACAGAGGAATGATTTTTATTTATTCTTGTGAACAAGGGGAACAGTGTTCACCTAAATCCCGCCTCCGTTCGAGCCCTGACCGCAGCCCTTCACGATATTGGCACTGCCAGTTTTTAAGAGATTTTGAGCCTATGATATCGCGAGTCGCCACAACCTCCTCCCCCACCCTTTCAGTAAAACACCTTATTTACCCTGGTGACTGCAGGGCTGGAAGGAAAGGGGCAGATATCACCCTGCGGGCCTAGTGGAAATGGGTAGTACGCGTCCTGGCAGGCAGTGGGAATCTGTCCGTAAAGCTACGCTCGAGCCCTAAATGTACAGAGTGCAGAATGGGGGCAATGGTGTTGACCTCCTAGGGGTGAGGAGAAGAAGCCAGGAGAAGGAAAGCAGTCAATCGAATCTGCTCTAGGACCAGGGCCTTGGGTTCCCTTATATAGGATTTCTCTTCAGCTGCTACCGGTAACTGGAATTTCAAGACGACGGAAGATTTTTTGAGGCTCATCTCCCATGTTTTCCGGCAAAGCAGTGCTTTCTTTTCCCTGCTGAAAACTACGTCTCTTCGGGTATCCACAAAGAACTTGATTTGAAAAAAACACCATAATAGAACCAACAAAGAGACCCTTGGGGCATTGCTTAAACCCAATCCTCTTTTCATAATCTGTTCTTTGTGGAAAACACTTCTTATTGAGCAAAACATCCAAAGGCATCTTCCTTCTTGCATTGTCAGTGGGAAGTTCTGTTGTTATGAGGAATAATAGAAAAGAGATGTATTTAATGGCTCGACAATCAAAGTAAAATTTTTAGAATAAGCGAGATAAGAGGCCACGCGTCTGACTTCTGCCACGCGTCAGAAATATCCACAGGCAGCGTCAGCGTGGCGTTGAAATTCTGTAGCCTACCCCCCCCCCTGCCTTTTCAAAGTCCTCCGATCCCGTTTGTTTATTTCAATTCATACCTCTCCCTCCTCCCCCTGCTCTTCTGTTTAGTTACGTTTGGTTGCAAGTCTTGTAAGCAGCCTTGGCTCCTTCCTTGGGCCTAGGGTGACGTAGAAAGCCGCAGTACAATGTAGTGCATTGCCTGCCCCTCCTCCCACCCCTTTAAATCAGAGGAGGATGGGGAGTGAAGCTGCTGCCGTCCGCCCGGGGAGGCAGGGGCAGGTGCTGGCGTAGGCCTCCGGGGACCCAGGAAGAGGAAGGGAGGTAAAGGTGCAGGAACAGGAGCCCCCCCCAGGAACAGGAGCCCCCCCCCCCATCTCCCATGTCTGTCTCGGGAAGAGTCCCCCGACAGGGGCCCGCATGAAACCATAAGGGAACAAAAGGCTGGGGCTGGCACTGATGCTGCGGGAGAGAGGAGGAAGGGAGGAAGGGAAGGAGGGGAGAACGTGTGAAGATGAGCGGAGGGAGGAGAATAAGACTGAGAAAGAAGGGGAGAGGTGGGGAAAAATGAGGAAGGGAGAAGGAATGGAAGAGAGAAAGGGGCCAGGAAGGGGGGGTCTCGCAATGCTGGCTCGGTTTGTGCCAATAGTAATCCAAGTCATGGGCAGTCTGTCTGTCTCTTGCCTGCTGACTTCCATCCTTCTGCCCACGCGGCCTGGGCCCTCATTGTTGGCACCGACGCCAGCCTGCCATCTGCTGCCTCCTATAATTACGCCTGGCGCTGCAGGAACAGCAGGGAGCAGCTGCCACTGTGCGTGGAGGGTAAGGGTGAAAGGTGCTGGATCCCCCTCCCCCCCTGAAGCCTATCTGGGGTTCTGCTCAGGGGGTCAGAAAGGTTACTGGGAATACCCCAAGTGTTCCCGGCATCTCGATTGCCGAGGACCACGGGGGTTCAGCTCCATAACCAAGCTACTTATTAAGTTACCTTGTTAGAGGCCATGGGCCCAGTATTCGGTTATCTGGCTTATGTGTAAGTTAGGAGGATAAGACTTTACCCGGCCAACTTACTTGGGATTATCAGCGGCACGGCTATGCTGCTGAGCATCCACGTATTCGGCGCTACTTAGTTGGATAAGTCTTATGTCCGGATGAATTAGATCTGCTCTATGGAATAAGGAATAAATTCACAGGAGGCCTTGCAACAAGGGGGGATGAGAGTGAAACAGGACAGGCTCAGGAGTAATCGACAGGAAGATTTCTTTCCAGGAAGGGTGGAGGACGCACGAGGTGGAATTCAGGAAAACCTGGGTTAAAGCACAGATGATCTCTTGAGGGGGAGAGGAAGGGTCCATGTGGCTGGGTGGATCGCATGTGCTGCAGGGTCTTTATCTGCCATCCCGTTCGTTGTTTCTATGTTCTGGGGGCCTGATCTGTTAACTGGATTGATTACAAAAGCCTGAGAGTGAGATATGTCGCGTGTGTATGTTTAATTCTCAAAGGTGAAGTAAGCAGCGTTCTCTCGTCCTGCCGGGTGACATAAGCCTCAGAAGAGCACCGTGTTGGGCACCCCCCCAGTCCTACCGTGACATGAAATGAGCCACATGACACAGACGGACAGGAAAGAAAGGAAGCAACAGGGGACGAGACGAGAGAGTAGGAAAGAGAGGCAGGGAGCACAGAGGAGAGGGATTGGAAATGGGCCGAGAGGAGGGAAGAGGAAAAGAAGTCCGACTGGAGGCAGAGAGGAGTGAAGGAGGAATAGCTGGGGCAGAGATGACAAATGAGAAGTTTGGAAAGAAGAAAAGAGCCTGTACGGATGGAAGTAAGCGTGAGCATGGAGGGCAAGCCCGTGCACAGACAGAGCAGGCAGTGCCCCAGAGATGCAAAACAAAAAAAAAAAGAGGAAAATTGGTGGATCCAGAGGAAAAGCGGAATATAAATAAATTACATTAAAAATGGTCAATTTTTTTTCAAATTCTGTTTCCCCACTTTTTTTTTTTTCCCTCGCCAAGTCAGTTCAGCTTCTGCTTGGCTCCCAGACGCGAGTCGGACTCCTTGGCTTGCTTGGTTCTGGTTCTGGTTCCGCTCAGCTCTCCTCGCCTGTCCCACCGCTGTGGCCAGGGCACGTGAAGGTGGTGATCCAGGCTCTCAGGGAAGGGAGCGGACGAGAAAGCTGGATCTGAGAGAGAGGAGAGAACCTCTTTCCTTACAACAAATCCCAAGGCTAAAATCCATGTAGTAATGTTTTTTGGAAACTGTCTTTGTGATGCAATCTCGTGTGATTAATGTCACCGTATGTTAATTGAGCTGTTTAATAGACCCGAAATTTCCCTACCTTTGCTATCGTATGAGTGTGGTGCGTGTGTTTGTTTCATGTAGGATTATTCCCAATTGTTTCCAATGTTTTAGTTTATTTTAATTATATGTATTTAATCTCGTTCTTTGTACAATATAGATTAGCATTAAAAGTACTGATATTGTAGTTCTTTAGTTTTGTATTTTGAAGTTTTCAATAACAATTACTTTTTGTTTCTGTAAATGTGATTTTTTTTCAAGTAATGCTTTTTCCTTAGGGACTTTTCTAGGCGTGTGCGTACTGTTTATAATCATGTATTTTACATGTGCCTAATTGTAACTTAGTAGAATAGTGCAGCCTCATTTTTAGAAGAAATGCATTCAGGACTTCCCAAACAGCATCTCCCGTGATCAGACCTTAAGCAGATTATTCTGTCTTGTCCTTCAGGAACTCGGCCGACCTTTCTTAAACCCAATTTGTGGATGTGCCCAGGGCAGGTGTTTCTGATTCATGTGTCTACGCCTTGAGGGAATTGACACTTGCACTCCCGATGTATTCTCCTGCTCTGTTAGCTGTACTGGGCAGACACAAACTTCAGTGCCTCAGACCAAAGCCACGATATAAAATGCAATTGCATCGTGCATTTTTGTAATGAATGCAATGTTTGCTTGATCCCAGAACGATCCAGGGACGCAAAAGAGAAACCTGTTTTTTCAAAAGGGAGTCTGTTATTAAGGAAGCAGAAAGATATCTGTAGCAAGGTCTTGGTCTGGGCGGGAAAGGGCTCCCTCCGTTGTTGCTTATTGCTGCTTCCTGAGGGGCTTGTGACTGCCGCTGCTCTCTGTTGCACCGTTAGCATGAACTCCCTTTTGGAATGCATTTCTCTTCTTTTGCATCGGAATTAGTGCTGTTGAGAGTTTTTTTTTTATAGTGCTGGGTTCTTGCCTCGAGCTGGCCATGTCAGTGGCTTTGTTGCCGTTTGTATCCTCTTTCTAGCCGTGTCTGTATGTCAAGGGTTGGGCGATCATGGCCCCGCCACCGTGTCTGTGACTACAAGGGTTTAGCCATTACCGCCTGCAGCACTGGGTCTTCTCCACTGGTCCCCCATTCAGGTACTGGCTTTCTAGTATTTATCTGCAACCATGCGGTGGAAACCTGGACGTGAGACTGTCTGTCTGGTACAAAGTAGACTTGATCTTTTTGGGTTTTCTGCAACACCTTGTATCAAAAGGAGCAAAGGAAGGTTTGAATTTCAGCTGCGACACTGCATGAATATCCAATTATATTACTGAGTTGTCCAGAGTGCAACGTAATAGCATTTTATTTCCCCGGGATCGCACAGACAGTTGGAGGCAGAGCCAAAATTTGAATGCTAGCAGTTCCTGACTGCCGCACTTAAGTCCTCTCACGCACGTGGTACGGTGCCGTGTTTTGTAAAACCATAGTTACGGTTCACCGCAAGCCATGTTTAGCCTCAGTTTAAAATGGCCTCCCTTCTACCACAGTCCTTTCCTTTAAGTGGTCCTCCTCTCTCCTAGAATGGGGCTGATGTGTTTCAGATAAACGTCCAGTCAAGAGACGGACAGACCGAAGGACATTTTCCTACAACGGAGATGTCAACATGGCTGCTTTTTGTCAGCAGTGCCCTTTCTGCTTTAGATTCCTAAGAGACTCCCCTGGCGCTCTCTCTCTCTCACTCCCGGCCTGCTGCGTTCAAAGGGAATTCGTATATTTAATTAGCTTCATGTTGCCTTCTGAGCGTTCTTTGGCATTTACATGAAAGCAGCGCGCACTGAATGTTCCTTGATGCAGCAGAATGGCAGCCAGCCCTTCTGCCATGCTCGGGAGTGCTTTAATGTCTCTCCCTGCCTTTCACGCTGCTGGGACTCTTGAGCTAAGCTTAAAGAAACTCCAAACGATTCCTTTAAAAATTTACAAGTAGAATGTGAGAGAATCTGCACTGCTAGAGAAGCCAGCCATTAGTCTGGAAGGCTTACACGTTTGCAGCTAAGACCATTAACGGGAGGAGAGGATAGGGGTGGCCTTCAAATCCTCTTCTTCCTCCTTCACAAGCTGCGTTGGGGTGTAGAGGGAAGTGAGCACCTGTGGACCCCTATCTGTCACTGAAAGGAGCCGAGGGCCGTGCAGCTGACGTGAAGTGGAATCCACACGAATGTCTTGTGTGCGCTTTAACCTTCCTTAGGTGTTACCATGGCTTCCTCCGCTACCAACGTCGCCCTCGTTATGTTGCATCCTGTTACTTAGTAGTACTTTGTGCTTCAAGCCGTCACATGAATTTTAAGCATGCCAGCACAGATTTACGTGTGCTGTGCCCAGAAACTGAGTCACATAGTAACTTAGGTTGGGAGTCGAGTATTCTCCGAGACCATGGGAAGAGCAAGCTGGCTCCAGTGGTTTCTGCATGGCCTACTGGTCTCGTAAGCGTGTGCCTGCAGATGAAGAGAACACCCTCGGTTCTCTTTGATTGTAGGAAGGACATATAGAATGAAACCCTTAGATACTGTGTGCAACTGTGCACACCGAAAGGGTTTGGAATTATTTTGTAGTTTTTTGGGTTTTTTTGAGTATCTTCTTTCTAATGTGTGTCCTGAGTTGAGATGGTTGTCAGTATATAATTTCACCCTTGTGTTCGGTTCCCTAGCCACGCTGGTACTGACAGGTTGGAGACTGGCGCGCCGCCCCTCATGCTGGAGCCAGAACTCAGAACAGCAGCTGGAGCCTGGAGCTTGCATGTGTAGCTGAAACGGGACCAGAACTTGGAACAGGAACTGGAGTCCGCAGCTTGGTACGAAGGCCTGAGCATCAGCCGCCAAGAAGGATCGGGTCTGGAAGCTTGGAACAGATCTTAAAAGCTTGCTGGATCAGCAGGAACCAACCCTCACTGGTAGCTCCGGTTTCCTGACGGGGACCACAGTTCTGCCTGGGTTTGCCAGTGCAGGAAACCTGAGCTGGAGCTTGACACAGGAACTGGAGCTGCAGCTTGTAACCAGGACTAGATCTGTAGCTTTGAGAGAGGGCAGGTTGGGAGCTAGGGTGGGATTGGAACTGGAAACGGTACCTGCAGCTGGGAGTAGGAATCAGAGCTGGGTAGGACTGAAGCCAGAATAGGACCTTGGAGCTGCGGCTGAAATCTGAGGCAAAGAGCAGACCACCTTGATGAAAAGGGAAGCGTTCACCTTGCTAAGGTTCGCATTGCCTTCTGGTTGCCGGGAAGAGCTTCCTCTTTCCCCGTGGAGGGGTGGCCATCTTCTCCCTTCTTGGTGTCTTATGGCTCCTCGCCCATTTTACTTCCGGGTCCCTGGTTGGCTCTGGCCCTTCATCTCCTGTCTGTTATTGGTCTGAGCCCTGCTGGCACCTTCCCCGGACACCCTGCAAGTTAGTTGTAGGCATGTTATGTTTCGAGCAAAATGACCATAGTAAATGACAGCAGCTAAAGCCCAGATGGTCCATCCAGTCGAGCCAGCAAGTTCCTTTTGGTAGTATCCTCCGCTCTGTGCGTGGCTTACCCCCATGCAGCAGTGTTACATCTAAAGTTCACATTCTTCATTTCCATCCTCTAAGGATCCGCAGTGTTGATCCCATGCCCGTCGCCATTCTTGTCTTCACCTCCTCTTCAGAGAGGGCCTTCCATGCATCCACCGCCCTTTCTGGGAAGAACTATATTCTGATGTTGGTTCTGAGGCATTCCCCGCCTCCACCCCCAGAGTTTCGTATCGTGACCCCTAACCCTGCAGTTTTCTTTTCCTCCTAGAAAAGGTTGGTTTGTGCCTCAATACCGTTCCGGTGTCTGAAGGTCAGTATCATATCTGCCCGGCATCATTCATTCTGTCAGATGCACATTCCTGGTCTGAAAGCGTTCTCAGTAAGCCATGCCTTCTCTTCAGGCTGCATGTCAGAGTAATAGGCGTAGTAACTTAGTAGATGATGGCAATAAAAAAAAAAAAAAAAAAAAGACCAATTGTCCCATCCATTCTGCCCAGTTATTTCTGTGCACACTAGCAAAGATATATCCCAGCTGTCAGCCATTCCTTACACAAGATGGGTTTTGTTGTCTTTCTCCTTCATGGGTAGTTAATAAGCATACAGGATCCTTTATTCAGTTCACTCCCAGTATCCCTCCCTTCCCATGTCTAACCACAAAGCTCTTGCTTGAGCGTCTGGCCTCCTCGGACCCCTGCATAGCCTTCCAGACAGAGCCAACCACACGAGTGCCTTCTACCAGGACCTTTAATTATTCTAGCAGCGCTCCAGAAATGTTAAGTGGTACTTACTACTGTACCAGCAGTCTGCCAGAGCTAGCTGCTAGTTTAGCCTGCCAAAACTGACTGCTGTCCTTCAGCGAGCTCAGCCCTGCTTTCCCAGGGTGCATTCTGCCACACTGCTGTCTGGATCAGCAGGAACCAAACCCTCACTGGTAGCTCCGGTTTCCTGCTGGGACCATGGTTCTGCCTGGACCTGCGCTGGAGATCCCATTCCTGTCGCTGTTCCGACTGTTGCGCCTGAAGACGAAGATTCCCGAGTGGTCCAGATCTTGCGTGTTCCTGTGTCTTCTTTCTTTTTTTTTTTGCCAGGGTTTGCTTGATTTCCCATTGGGCTACTTGATTTTGCCTCCTGCAGAGAAAGCTGTGCTTGCTTGTGAGACACATTCTCTGTGACTTCAGGTCCTTGTTTTTGGCTCTCCCGCTTATCTTTTGGTCTCTGGCTTCACCTCCACTGTTTACATAACAGCTAAGGTAGCTGAATGATCTATTCAGGTTTGTCTTTTACCAGGATAAGATTGGATGGCCTCCTCAAGAAGGATGTGTTTGGGTTTGTTTGTTTTTTAGCAGCCATCTCCTCCAGGGATGTATGCTCGTCTGGGTGGGGTGAGCTCCCTCCAGTTCCTGGTGATGATTCTACATCTCTCCACTTATGTTTACCTTCTTCAGGCTCTCTGCTAGCCACTGCAGTGCTATTAAAGCAGCCTAAGCCTGACTGTTTCATAGTATTTTCTAAACTCCCAGAGCGCTTCCACCAGAGCTGTGGGAAATTAGACCAATTTGTGGACCAAGACCTCTACTTCCTAAATGTAGTCTCGTGGGGATTTCCTAGTCCTTATGTAGCTGATTAGTCATTTGTCTGGAGTCTCTGGAGCCTCAGACTCCCTAGAGCACTATAGGGAGCTCCTGACTATTAAGGTCAAGGTCACTGGAATCTTTTACATCTTCCTGAAAGTGGAGTCCTGGCTACTTCTACTGGGTTTGGAATAATGATGAGATGAATAAGGATTCACCAAGGCTTGTACAAGCTTCAGCCTTCCTTGTTTAATCTGTGTGGCTGGTTAGGTGCCTCTAAAAATAAATATCTCTGCCTTTTCGGTTGCAGCGCCCACCCTATGGAATTCACTTCCAGTGGAACTGCGGCTGTCAGACTGCATGAAGATGTTCAAAATGATGCTTAAAACATTTCTTTTTAAGCAGCCTTATTTTTGCTTGGTACTGCCTTCTTGGTGTGTGTTTGTTTTGTTGTTTTTTTTTTGACCAGGTAGGGAGTCTCTCAGATATTATTTTTTTTCCTGGCCTTTATGTGATGTAAAAACAGAAGAAATAGATAACGTGTTTATTAGGGTGGAGACGTGTTAAAAATGCCCGACTCAGCCGAGTTTCTCCGAGTCAGGCATTTTTAACACATCTCCACCATAATAAACACGTTTAAAGGACGTCTGGCATCTATTTTTTCTGTTTTTACCCTCACGGCTATATAGATCGCCTTCCTCTTTGTTTCTTGGATCTGTCCCTTTATGTGATGTAGGCATGCGCTGTTTGTTTGACTTGCTTTGCTATGTGTGTTTTATCTGTACATCCCTCACTGCTAAGGCCTTTAGCGATTTAAGAAATGTTAATAAAATTTAAAAGATTAATTTCACCTGAATTAAGCTGTTCAGAAATCAATGACCAGCTGACTCAACAGAGTGAGTTTCTGGTCCCTCTCTCCAATGTCATCTGTTCTCAGCGTCTCTTGTTGTCTGCTTTTAAAAGTTCTAGTGTCCATGGATTTTACCCCAAAACAGGATGGCTCCTTCTAGCATTGTCGGTGGCCACCAAGCCATATAGTTGGTCAGTCTCTCTGTGTCAGGCCTCGAATGCCAGCGTCGCTTGTCACTGCTCGGATGTAGCAATTCAGGGGGCATTTCCTGCTCATTAACATAGGAACACAGGAAATGACTGCAGAAAGAGACACAAGTACCCCGTCACATTTTCCCAGCAAGATTTCTCAGGGTTGTAACTGCTGCTCTGTGCAGGTTACCCCCATGCCTTCTGTCTAGATTTGCAGCTGCCTCTCCATGCAGGTTATCCAAGTGCTTTATTACCATCCTAGGGATCCTTTGCATTTATCCCATGTCTTCTTGAATTCGAGTACTTTTTTTTTTATTTTTTATTTAATCCATCTCCTCCACCGGGAGGCCATTCCAGCTATCCACCACCCTTTCTAAGAAAAAATGATGATATTAGTCCTGAGTCTACTATCCTGGAGCTTCCTATCATGCCCTCTAGTTCCAGAACTGAGCTTTCCATTGGAAAAGTTGACCTTTTGTTCATTACTAATACTTTTCGGGTATATAAAAACGTTTGTATCGTATCCCCTCTGTCTCTCCTCTCCTCGAGTGTTTACATTTTTAGACCCTCAAGTCTCAAGTCATGCCTTCTGATGCAGACCCCGCACCATTTAAGTTGCCTTTCGCTATCCTGCATGTGATGGGGTATTCCGTGTGAGGCCTCATCAATGACCTCTATAAGGGGGGCATTATCACCTCCTTTTGTTTTTTTCTGCTGGTTATTTCTCTGTGAATTCCAGCATTCTTCTGGCTCATGCCTTATCATAAGACACCATCACCCCATGTCTCGTTCCTGGTCGGTGCACATCATCTTCTCTCCTGCCATCCTACCCTCGGATTCCTGTTCCGCAAACAAAGGACTTTGTACATTTTTGCATTGAATCTCGCGTACCAAGCACTTGGACCACTCCTCAAGCTTTCTTAGAACACTTCTCATTTTGGCTACTCCTTTGGTTGTGTCCACTTTGTTGTAGATTTTAGACTTTTCTTTCCAGCTCCTCTGCAATCTTGCTCACAATAATATTGAACAGAACCGGCACTCCACTACTCACCGCTCTTTCCTCAGTGAATTTCTTTATAGAGGATAGCGAGGTGCTGGAGACAAGGACAGTATCTGAATTCAAGAAAGCATGGGATAAACCAAGAAGATCTCTGAGGGAGTGGTAGGGATTGTACAGCTAAATAGTTTGTGTGGATGGACAGACTAAATAGGCTGTAATGGCCTTTCTCTGCCATCCTGTTTCTGTTTCCATTTACTACCACCCTCTGTTATTTATCATTCAAGCAGTTTCTAATTCAGTCCTCTACCTTAGGAACGACCCCCAGGCTGCTCAGTTTATTCATGAGCCGATTACATGGAGGACAGTATCAAAAGTTTTGCTGGAATCCAAATAAACCATAGCCAGCGCATGCCCTTGATCTAATTCCTTTGTCACCCAGTTGAAGAAATCATTAATCAGATTCATTTGACATGATCGGCCTCTGGTTGATCTGCCACTTCCTTGAATCCAGCAACCTATTGCATTGATTTGACAGTCATTTCGGGTAAAGCCATCTTGCCTTGGATCCTGCTCGAATGTAGATGGTTCGCTGTCCTTAATTTCAGCAGAATCTCCATTCATTTCCCCACCACAGAGGTAAGACTACCCAACTTGTGGTTTCCAACTTCCTGTCTGCTATGACTTTTACGAAGAGAGACTACATCCACCCATCTCCAATCCTCTGGAACCTCTCCAAAGATCCATTGAACAGGCCTCTCAGTGGACCTGCCAGAACCTCTCTGAGTTCCTTTAATATTCCAAGATGTGTCCCATCCGGCCCCATGGCTTTGTCCACTGGATCCATGTGTCTCAACTCTTCCGTAAACAGTGTCCTATCCACACCACTCCCACGTGTACTGTTTGCCAAAAATCCTCGGCCCTTGACCGGCTCTAGGTGATTTGCAACTTTTACATACATAATTAAAGTAATATAGTACAAAGACAAGTACACCTTTCTCCATAAATTAACAAAGCAATATTCTTGCAAGTAATTAAAATGACTAAAATCTCACAAAAACAAAAATAGCTTCAAATCTAATAAAATTGCGGAAATGACCGTACAGTTCAGGAGAACTAATAAAGATTAAGAAACCAGGTCCATAAACGCCTGTTTAAATTTAAAAAAAAAAGTTTTTTAGTAAAACTTTAAGGGGTCAATATTCAAAACTGGCTGGTTAAGTAACTTAACCGATCAGAACTTATCCTGCTACGTTACGCTGTGGATTCAGCGGCTCGGCTATCTCTACAGAATCTGACAGCCTCAGGCTCCCCTGTACCCTGCCTGTAAAATATAGGGAGAATAATTTTCAAGGCCATTTGCACGGGTAAGTCAGGCATCTCGTGATTCAACGAATAGTATGCGCGCTCTTCCACCAGGCACGTGCTTTTAGCCACATGTGGGGGAGGTATGCCCAGAGATTGGGGAATAGTGCACGCGGATTGCGCTTTCGAGTCTGCGTGTGGTGGTTCTCATGGAAGATCTACCTGCATGCAGAACGCAGGGGCAGAAGCCAGCGGGTGCTTCGTAAGCATGGCAGGTTTCAAAGGGAAACTCTGTGCAGGTCATAGAGCAGGGACTGTCTTTGTCCAGGGGTGGGGACAGGTTGAAAATTGGCCCCGAGGGTTGTGCTGTATCACACGCCACCCTGCAGACTGCCCCCCACTGCACAGTGGTATTGGGTGCCCTAGGCGAAACTTTGGATTTCTTCACCGTTCCTCCCCCCTACACACCAGTTACACACCTAGGTACCCGCTGCGGCTCCGACATGGCATCCCTCATTCCGTCCCTGAGCTCAGCTGCCCCCTTTTCTCCTAGTCACCTCTTCCTCTTTTTTCCAGCAGCTCCTGCCCCACTTCCTCAGTCCCCTTTCTCCTGCCAGTTCTCTTTCATAATCCCCAAACAGCCACCTGTTTCTCTCTTTTCCCCCCCCTCCACCCCATCCTCAGCAGCTTCTTCTGCCGCCCCCTCCATTTTGGTGCTCTAGGCAACCACCTAGTTGGCCTAATGTGAGAGCTGGCCCTGTCCCACCAGGGTAACTGCCCCAGCGTTTCTCTGCACGGGGTCTGATTCACGTGGCTCATGCCCATAGGCAATGGAGAGGGAAGAGGGCAGGACAATCCACCCCTTTCAGGATATTCCCCTCCCCCCCCCCCCTCAACTTCAAGTCGTGGCAGCAGCAACTGGCGATTTAAAAATTCAGCATGGGGCCTCCTGCGGCTGCGGCAGGCTGACGGGCGCCGTGGCGCCCCGCCCCTCGCATGAGTTTACAAGGTAACAAGACGTCTGTGCAGGAGAAGAGGGCGGAGCACTGCACTGCGGGAGGCCCTGCACAGAGTTTTTTCATCTTGCTGCCGTGCAGCCAACACCATGGCGGCAGGCCCGGATGAAGGCATGGCATCGCTGACGCTCGGGCACCTATAGAAATTTGGTGCCCAAAAGCAATTGCCTTGGCCTAAATCTGGGCCTGTCAAAACATCAACCTGCCTTGCAAGCTGTTAAGAACATAAGAAATTGCCCTGCTGGGTCAGACCAAGGGTCCAACAAGCCCAGCATCCTGTTTCCAACAGTGGCCAAGCCAGGCCATAAGAACCTGGCAAGTACCCAAACACTAAGATGATCCCATGATACTGATACCAGTAAGAGCAGAGGCCATTCCCCAAGTCAATTTGATTAATAGGAGTTTATGGACTTCTCCTCCAGGAACTTATCCAAACCATTTTTAAACACAGCTACACTAACTGCACTATCCACATCCTCTGGCAACAGATTCCAGAGCTTAATTGTGCATTGAATGAAAAATATTTTTTTTTTATTAGTTTTAAATGTGCTATTTGCTAACTTCATGGAGTGCCCCCTAGTCCTTCTATTGTCCAAAAGAGTAAATAACCGATTCACATCTACCCGTTCTAGACCTCTCAACCCACCATATCCCCCCTCAGCAGTCTCTTCTCCAGATTGAACAACCCTAACCACTTTAGCCTTTCCTCATAGGGGAGCTGTTTGTATGCTAATTTATAGCACACGAAAACACACCAGACATCTGGCTCCTCTATGCAAGGTGTGTGATGGGAATGAGAGAGTAAGGTACTCTGACACAATATCTATGTCATCATTTATTAATGTGACATCAAGGTAATAGACGTTATTTACAGAAAGTTATTTACATACCACATGATTGCATATGCCATCCAGCACCCTTCGTGCCATCAGCTTTGTATCGAGGAGTCGTCAGCAAAGGCGAGAAGGGGGTTTTCGGTGTCCAGCACTCTATACGTCTATAGAGGCAATATCTCCTACTCCCGCCGGACACTGGAAAGTCCTGCTCTTTTATACCGTGCCGTAAAAAAGTGTGTGTTTGAGAGAGAAATGATTGATCACTATCCCCCCATGTTATGTATCAACAGTTGCTACTACCCAGTCGAACTCATCCTGTCCCTGGCATGTAGGCGGCTGATCAGACCGCCGTATTCCTGACAGGGAGCCAGAAAGCTGAGTTGCACAACATGTTTATCCTACAGTGTGTCAGAGCAGCAGTGCATCAGTTCACCTGAGTACTGCTTGGCCCACCTGGCTTCAGTTCTGGTAGCTGCAGTGTACACGGCCCGGTTACATTTAATACACAGATGGCTTATGTGTCTGTCTGCAATCCTTTTGGGTGAAGCTCTGACATTTTGCTTGGAGCATGCAGTATTCAAAGTACATAGCCGGGTTGTTTTATGAGCCAGTGACCTGTTATAGTATGTAATCTGCCAAATTGGTTTTCCTCAGGGCTGGATGTGAAAGCCAGTTCTGCTACTGCCCTAGAGGCTAAAGTGCAATGGATGGAGGGTAATAGAAGTTTGCTGCTCAATCAAAATGCAAAACACTGTTTGTTTTTTTCCTGTTGATTCACAGGATGAGAAGGTTGCCACTGGGGATACCAGGCTCTTGGTGTCCTGCCATATATATCTTCTGATTATACGCCTTCAGTTTCCTCATGATAGCTTTGCGGCAGGTACCGGCTTTGGCTTAGAGCTGCAATCTACTGATGTAGTAGTGCAAGGAGAGAAGATTTGGGTATGGGAGATAAACTCCAAGGGATCTGCAGTATTGGCCCAGGTTAGTGGAAGCTGATAACAGGGCAGAGCTGCAGAAGGATTCTGTCTTCAGCACACAGCTGAGTTTTTATTTTGCTTTAACAGTTCTCTTTCCGTGATTAAACAGTTTGCTTAGTGCTCTGGTGTGAGGATTTGTAGAGCATGGTGACTGGCTGCTTTGAGTGCCTCTTAGGATCTAAATTTCATAGGAGGAGCAGATAAAGAAAATGCAAACCCGGATAGGAATGAAGGAAGAGGCTGGATAAGTCGGTAAATGTAGTGGAGCTTGGAGGCGTTCTGGGACCAGATGAAGTGTAGAGAGGGTGAGGACATAAGGATCAGCATTATAAGCAGGCACAAATTTGGCTAGGGAGCCAGAGGAGTTTAAGGTGGAGGGTGGTATAGGCATTTTAAGGATAGAAATAAATTCTCTGAAAGGTACGGCGGTAATAATTCACAGACAGAATAAAGAGTTTGTTGTGTTAGTCTAGTTCCGGATAAAGTAGCCTGTCTGCCGTATTAGACCACTTGAATGCATGGAAATAAAAACAAAAAAAAAAAAAATGTAGAGAGTGAAGCCTTTTCATTGGACTAATGTAATACATTTCTTGATGAGCTTTTGGGAACCAGTACTCCTTTGCTCGGGTCAGAGTAAAATGATTAATTTTATTCTGACCTGAGAAAGTTCCAGAAAGCTAGTCAAAAACGCAGGCCAATCAAAAGGATTCACCTTGTACATTTTTTGCTTTTTTTATTTGCTAACTTTTATTTTCGTGAGGCTAGTTTTTTTGTTTTGTTGTTTTTAAGTTGACTGCCTGTACAGTTTTATTAAGGTGATGGTCAAAAAAGGCATATGCGATAAATATTGAGGAAGCAGAGAACCATAAAATTATGACGGCAGATAGGCCACAAAGCCCAGCTAATCTGCCCATTGCCGCACCACAAGCTTTATTTCAGTTTTGCGTTTTACTCTCATGTCCCCAGCTGCAGTTCTGACATGGCTTTTGCCTCTTGTCACCCTAGCTGAGAGACTGTTCTGTGCACTCACCAGCCTTTTGGTGACGAAATATTTCTGCAAGTTACCCTTTCAGCTTTGCAGGGTGACACCTTGCTCTAGAACACTCCACTGCAAAATGCTTGAGTGCATTATTTATACCTTTTAAGGTCTGTGAATGGCCGCATCATATCCCCCCCTCATTCTCTCCTCTCCTGTAGAGTATACAGAGTTAAGTCACGTCACCTCACCTCGTGGTGCTTACGGGATGGACGCTGCATTAATTAGTAGCCGTCCCTTGGACCGCCTCTAGCTGTATCTGTCTGGAAACGTAGCCTGCAGATGAGGTTCATTGCTTCGGACATAGATAGGAATGACGAGATTTTTTCTGTAAGTTTTTTGGAAATGTGAGAAATGAAGGAAAGTTGGGAGTTGAACCAGATGTTCTAGCTGTTAGCACTGGTGGAAGACGTAACGAGATATGGGTGAATATGGAGGGACAAGGAGAAGCTCGTCCTTGCACAGTTATGCGTGAAGCTGTCACTGCTTCTCCATCTTGTTTTGGTGGAATTTACTTCCACCCACTTCTTTGTGCGGGGGGTCTGAAATCACCGGAAGGATTAATAATATGTTTTGTCTTGATTTTATTGTAAGCTCAAGGGAGAAGAGGCTGCCTATTAGGTGAATCTGTACCAATAAAGCTGTTGAAATGCTACAGCATTTGTGTTTGTCTGCTAGTGAGAGGACGCAGCCTCGGAGCTGGAACTTCCTGCCCGACTCCCTCGTTCACGTCAGCCCGACTTTAATGGTCTGTTTTGTATTTAGGGATGGTGTCTAATCCCTGTGTTCTTCTAGGGCAAGGGATTTTATTTATTTATTTTTTTCTTTGCAGCTCTGTGCCCTTGTCGGGCTACGTTGCCATTAATCTGGTCCCTTCACGCTGTGCCAGCGTGCAGCGCATTACCTGCATTCATCATGCGGGGCTCATACTCCTGCACCTCTGTGACCTGGTACAAGAAAACACGAAGAGGGATGCGACTTTGGGAAAACGAGCCACAAATTTAAGGGCAGGAATAAATCCTCAGGACACAAAACAACAAGCACATGGCAGAAAAGAGCAAGGTGACAGCTCAGTAAGAGAAATCAAGATGATCAGGTGTTTGGGAATAAACACAAAATTACTTAAATGGCTTTTTCACCCATTACATAAGAACACGCCATGCTGGGTCAGATCAAGAGACCATCAAGCCCAGCATCCTGTTTCCAACAGTGACCAATCCAGGCCATAAGAACCTGGCAAGTACCCAAAAACTAAGTCTATTCCATGTAACCATTGCTAATGGCAGTGGCTATTCTCTAAGTGAACTTAATAGCAGGTAATGGACTTCTCCTCCAAGAACTTATCCAATCCTTTTTTAAACACAGCTATACTAACTGCACTAACCACATCCTCTGGCAACAAATTCCAGAGTTTAATTGTGCATTGAGTGAAAAAGAACTTTCTCAGATTAGTTTTAAATGTGCCCCATGCTAACTTCCATGGAGTGCCCCCTAGTCTTTCTACTATCCGAAAGAGTAAATAACCGATTCACATCTACCCGTTCTAGACCTCATGATTTTAAACACCTCTATCATATCCCCCCTCAGTCGTCTCTTCTCCAAGCTGAAAAATCCTAACCTCTTTAGTCTTTCCTCATAGGGGAGTTGTTCCATTCCCCTTATCATTTTGGTAGCCCTTCTCTGTACCTTCTCCATCACAATTATATCTTTTTTGAGATGCGGCGACCAGAATTGTACACAGTACTCAAGGTGCGGTCTCACCATGGAGCGATACAGAGGCGTTATGACATTATCTGACATAGGTTGCCCTAGACCTATGCTGCCTGTCCCCTCTGTCGCTGTCCCATCCCTTTTCCAAGCCATAGCTGCAACTTCCTAACACATGCAGGCACCCTGCTTCCTTGCTGATTCTGTACCTGCGCTGTTTCTTCAATGGCCTGATGAAGGCAGCATAGCTCTTGAACCCTAGCCACAGATGTATTAAGTTAGGCCAATGAAAAGGTATTACCTACAACCTGTTGTTTGTTGGGTTTTTTTAACATGTAACTTATTTATTATAACATACCGTAATATACAGTGCCAACCACTTTGCACAGAAAGATAGATGAGAATTACATCCATAGTAAAAAAAAAACCCCCAAACAAACCAAAAAACACAGTTAAATTGGAAATTCAAACCACAAAACCTTATCTCATCAAAATTAGATCCCAAAAGGTAAGGGGAGAATAAAATGAAGGATTATGTAAAGAGATAAAAGAAACCTCACTACCACAATATCTACTATTTTTATATAAAAGAGCGTCTATCAATACTCAAATTATAGGATGAAGATGATAAAATTAACTTCTTGGGGTCCGTGAAACTTTTTAACTATTCTAAAAGAAAACAAGAATAGCAATCATTTATTAAATGTTATGATATATTTACAGGGAAAACTTAGCACAAAGCAGGCACCAAGACAACGGGTCTCATGGTGGAAAGCCGGAAACCCTTTTCTTCTTTGGCTATTTAAGCAAGCCTTCCCTGATCCCAATTGAATGACAGCAACATCTTACAAGAGACTTCACAATATAATGTAAATAATTAACCCTAACTGCTTGGTTACTCTAATTCTCTACCCAGTTATATGTACCTTGTTGTAATGTAACTTTAAGATTCTCTTTGCACCTGTTATTGTTCCGTTTCTGTGTTCACACCCCCTGTTATTTGTAAACCGGCAGGATGTGATTTTTAATCACGAATGCCGGTATAGAAAATCTCTAAATAAATAAATAAATTGTGTAACCCTAGCTATGTCTGCGGATATTCTGCCCACCTAGCCCATAAGTTGAATATTCATATTTTGAAAGAAACCTTTCATAATGAAACTTAGCTCATGGTTTGCTATGAAGGAAACCAAGGAGGTAATTTTCAAAGGAGTTAAACATGAAAATATAACATTCTAAGGTAGCAATTTTCAGAAGCCATTTACCCGCATAAAGTGCACTTACACATGTCTAACCTATGGACAATTCCATGGCACGTATTGTAGCAATTTTCAGAAGCCCACTTACTTGAGTAAAATGCATATACTTGAGTAAATGCGTTTTTAAATCTGGCCCTTAAGAGCATAGCCCTCATATGCAGATGACTCTCTTAGGAAGGCAGTTAGCTTCATAGCTTAGGCCGAGGATTGATTTTACACATTGCCCAAAGGGCAAAAAATAGATTTTATTGAACATGGGCATAGCTTCAAGGAGAAAAATACAACTTGTTTTGACTCTTATTTCCAAGAACATTGGCATGACCCAATCGTGCATCCTTCCCATTTACAGCTCGTTCCCTATGGATCTGGTATTTTGCACTGCTTCCTAGTTTTGCCTGTGTAACTGATGGCCACTTTCTTTGGCTTCAGCTCTCTGCTGTCCTGTAGCTGTTTCTCTGGATCTTTCTGTTAGCGACCAAACTGTAAGAGGCTCCAGGAAGGGTGTAAAAAGGATGTGCAGGATCTATATAAGAGTCCAGAAATGAAGACATGCAAATAGCATTTGCTATAGACAAGTGTTTTACTGTATATTGTTGTGCTGTGTTGATTTTTAAAGTATATGTTTAATGGATGTATTGATTGTATTTCGATGTTATTAACTTGTAATCTGACTTGTGCATATGTTTGTATAAACCCTTTTTCATGGATCTCACTGTTTCCAAGGGCACACAAACAAAATGTAGTCTCTGGGGCTGTCTCCACGAGTTCTCTGTCCCCTCCCACTGATCCCAAGGTGTGGGTTCTTTCTGTGGGGGTGAAGGAGGTCCTTCTCGGCCCCGGTGTTGGTGTGATTTTTCCTTAAGTGCTATTAATTGCATCAGTAGTATGGGATCATCTTGGTGTCTGGGTAATTGCCAGGTTCTTGTGGCCTGGTTTGGCCTCTGTTGGAAACAGGATGCTGGGCTTGATGGACCCAGCATGGCAATTTCTTATGTTCTTATGTTAATATCTAATGTCTCTATAGATGTTGTGCGGCATGGCTGGAACAAACAGGCAGGACACCGCACTGGGCGTTCAAAATAAATGTACTGATTCTTTTATAACTTCAATGTCCATTCATAAATCCAAACGTGTTCTTGTACAGCGGTCTTTATTTACACTGCTCTCTCTTGTTCTGGGTATATGTCCTGTCCCTCAGGTCCCTGGGCTGGAGCTTATCACTTCCTCTCTGAGTGCATGAAGTGTCCCAGTAGGCCAGGGAAATTCTACTTGTGGGGAATCCTGGAAAAATCCTACCAGAGTCCAAAGGTTCAGTCTTTCACCCAGCCTGTGTCCTGGTCCCTTAAGGTTGAGATCTTGTTGAAAGTCTACTGATCTTCCTCCTCCTTCTCGAACTTCCAATAGATAAAGCATAGTAACCCTAGTATTGTCAGCAGAAAAAGACCAGATGGTCCATCCAGTCTGTCCAGCAAGCTTCTCATGGTAGCAACTGCAGCTCCGTGCAGGTTACCCCCAATTGTCTGAGAAGGGCAGTAAATGCCGCCCTATGCAGGTTACTCCCATGTTTCTGATAAGGATAGTAAATGCCACTCCATGCAGGTAAGCCCCAAGCCTTACGTTAAGGATAGTAATACTTACAAGCAAATCCAAGCAACTGTCAAACCCACAACAAAATGACTGCAACATTTCTACGTGGTTAGCAGCCTTCCTGATAATTCAGACAATGCTGCTTTAACATTTTTTGCTTTTGGACTTGCCCGTAGAAGCTTTATCCCCAATGTCAGTGTCCCAATGTCAGTGTCGGTTATCTTCACAATCCAATACCCTTTTTTCCCTACCTCGCCATCAAAGTGAAAAGCGATATTGCAGTTGTGTCAAAATCATCAAGGCTATTTGTTTAAGGCTATTAATTCCTTATTCCTTATAGTTAAGGGTAGTAACTGCCGCTCCGTGCAGCTTACCCCATGCATCCTTTTCTTCATTATAATTCTCAAGCCTCTAAGGATCCTCAGTGTTTATCTCTTGCCCTTTTGAATTAATTTTCTGTTTCCATCCTCACCACCTCTTCCGGAAGGGCATTCCAGGCATCCACATATTTCCTTATGTTGGTTCTGAGTCTTCTCCCTGGGATTTTCATTTCATGACTTCTCTGAAGGAAAAGTCTGATGTCTGCAAACAAGAGCCAGGCTCCTGATGCCCTGGCTGCCACTGTGAGGAGTGGTGGATCAAAAATCCTCCTTACCTCAAAAAAAAGTAGATAAAACTCTTATCTATACAAAATCTCACACTGGGTAATGCCGTCACTGATCTTGCTTCCTCTAGGAAGTAGATGAAGAGCTTGCAGGTCTTCAGCCCCTGGCCTCTACATCCGGAGCTTGTCCCTCTCAAAGGGGTTCAGGGATTTTCACAGTACAAAACAACTTCTACAAAGGTAAAAATACCCAAAAACAAGGCAGACCCTCTCAGGCAGGTAATGCACGGGTAAGGAATCTTCTCTAAAAACAAAAAAACCCCACCAAGTTAAGTTAGTGAGCCCAACTCAGCAGGGGAAATGCAAAAACGGCTCTTCACTCTTTTAAAAGCCAACTAAAAATGACCACACCGCTCCTATTCCTAGCCCCCTCCCAAGTGGCCTGAGACCATCAATCACAGCCAGCCTCAAGGAGAGGTGTTGTAGAAGAAGTTAATTCCTAATGGGTAGGGATCTAGGGCCAGCTAGTGGCTGACTAAGGGGTCGCCACATTTGCAAAAGGCAGAATAGAAATATGTTAAATAAAACTGTACAGTGCAAAAAATAATTTTGGTGTTATGTTGGACAGAGTAGCCAGGTACATGGTTTGCATTTGCTTCAGGGGCTCAAACATATTGGGTGGTGATTGTTTTCCAAGGCAGCAAGTTTTCCAAGCACCATGGAAATTGAAAATAACAATATATACTAAAACAGCCCCTCGTCCCCTGGCCCTTGGCTTGTGTAGTGCTAGTGCTTAGGGGATCCCGAGTTTGTATCTCTTCTCCATTAGAATCAGCCAGGTTTGTAAAGATAATATTTCTGGCCTGCATGGGACCGGCGCAGGGTTGCATCCCTCAGAGGTGATCTCTGCTGGCACATGAGTAGCCCTGAATCTTCCAACCTTGGAAGAACTTTCTTCCAGCTCACTACCAGTAAGAGTCAATGAAATACCCGAGAAGAGTGTTCTGGGTAGAGAATGGGAGAGGTGGGAGGTAAAAGACATACTTTGCATAGAACTGGTTTGCCTATTAAGAACATAAGAACATGCCATACTGGGTCAGACCAAGGGTCCATCAAGCCCAGCATCCTGTTTCCAACAGTGGCCAATCCAGGCCATAAGAACCTGGCAAGTACCCAAAAACTAAGTCTATTCCATGTTACCATTTCTAATGGCAGTGGCTATTCTCTAAGTGAACTTAATAGCAGGTAATGGACTTCTCCTCCAAGAACTTATCCAATCCTTTTTTAAACACAGTTATACTAACTGCACTAAACACATCCTCTGGCAACAAATTCCAGAGTTTAATTGTGCATTGAGTAAAAAAGAACTTCCTCGGATTAGTTTAAAATGTGCCACATGCTAACTTCATGGAGTGCCCCCTAGTCTTTCTGTTATCCGAAAGAGTAAATAACCGATTCACATCTACCCGTTCTAGACCTCTCATGATTTTAAACATCTCTATCATATCCCCCCTCAGCCATCTCTTCTCCAAGCTGAAAAGTCCTAACCTCTTTAGTCTTTCCTCATAGGAGAGCTGTTCCATTCCCCTTATCATTTTGGTAGCCCTTCTCTGTACCTTCTCCATCGCAATTATTGGCTAAACAGCACAGATGTTGCATTTTATACTGAGCATAAATGGTGAAAAAGGTATGGCAACCCCAATCATAACAGGATTGTCGTGAAAAAAATGCTCTAAAGAGTTAAAAAGAGAAAAACAATTAGGGAAGATTTCAGACGTTTTCTGCTGAGGATGAGGAAAGCCATTTTGAATTTGTTTGTCATAGCTGAACAGCTTTAAATGTCAAAGTAATGAGTCCCCTCTAGTGTTGGAGGACAAAACTGCAGCTTAGAAAATGTTTCCACTAGGAAGTACTCTGGAACTGGTGCCCAATACAGGAAACTTGCAGTTTCTGCCTCTAGCTGGGATATAATTGTAACGCCCCTAGTCTTACTAGAATGCACAGGGAAGAAATTGGTGTAGTCTGTTTCGCTCTTTAGGTGGATAGGTAAGTGAGATGTGCTAGCAGATTTTAGGAAGACTCTTCGTTGTATAAGAAGTTTTCCCACACAGAGACAGACATAGAGAAGGAGAAGGAACAAGGAGCACAAACAGTGATTGTGATTTCTGGCAATTAGAGAAAATTGCAGGTAAAGACCACAGGAAGGTTTTAAATCTGTAATAGATGGGATCAAATGGATAATATTTAGGATAGTTGTTTCCACAGCATCCCATGTACATGCTTATCTGGGAGAAAGGACCCAATCCTAAGGTAATTTTAAGAATGGCCGCCATCACTTTTGACAGACTGCACAGATGTCAAGTGGAAATCTCCCATCTCTACCAGGAGGCTGGTCTCTGGTTGTTCTGGAACTGAAAATGTGTCACTGACTGAGGCAGCCCGGACATTGTTTAACCCATTAGAAGGAGAGGAGTTCAAAGCCAAACAGTAGCTCGTTGGATGGGACTTTGCAAAGACTTTTCCGCTCCTCCATCATTTCATATCTGTTTGTGGCTGTAAATCATTCTGGAGAACTCGGAATTGCCTTTTTCTGATTTTTCATGAGCAGGGCCTTGAAATATCGCTTCCCACAGTGGGAAAGCACCCAGACACTTCTTGTTCTCGAGAGAAGAGAGGAAGACAGGGGGCGGGGTTTGCGCGCATCTTTGCAAACGTAATTTTGAAATATTTGAATATCACCTCCCGTCTAGATAGGGTCCACAGGAAGAGGAGACCTCGCAGAGGGCAGGGTCTTCCACAAGGACCGTGGGAACTGATTGTATAGACTTTCAGCTCACACCTTTTCTTTCGTATCTGAAGGTGCATCACATTCAGGTACAGTACAAGGATTTCTACTGAAAGTTGTGGCCCAAATGTAGAGAAATGGAGGGTGCTGACCCCTGCTCAAATTCTTAGCAGCCAAAGCTGCTTTCTAGTGATATTTGTATCCAGTGATGACATTTTCAAAATGCTCCGATGTATGTTAGAGAAAGGGGAGTTTAATGATATTGTACCACTTTAATGCAAAGGCTTTTGGGTTATAAAAAAAAATGTGTAGAATAGACTAGAATAATATTTTGTCTTCTGTGGGACTTCAATGCAGATTGCATTCGGGCACTCTCAGGTATTTCTCTGTCCCCAGAGAGCTAAGGACCTCCTTTACTAAGCATTTTTCCTGCAGACACAGAATGGGAGAAAATCCTTAGTAAATCAGGCCCTGAGTTTGCACCTGAGGCAATCTTCTGCAACCTATTTCATCGTATTTACTGATATGATGTCAGCTGTCCCTTATTTTCAGTTACTAACATACAGGTTCAGTCCCAGCTGACAGGAGCAAGTCCAGCTTATCTGGAGAAGGGCCAGTTTAATCAAGTCCCAGAGTAACGAGAACAGAGAAGAGGGTGATGAGAACTGCGGTTAATTAATCTGCCCTCGGTGGTTAAAGAGTGGCTATGATTAGTATTGCAGGACTGGAGGGTATAAAATCCTGATTTCAGCTGATTACAGATCCAGTGCAACATGGACTCAGGAAGGGGAGGTCATGTCAGGTCAATAGATCAGGGGAGAGTGCGAGATAATTGATTTAAATGTCACTAAAGGCCTTTTGCCACGTTGCCACACTGGAGACCAGTAGTCCTGGGGGGGAAGCGGGGACCTAGCATCTGGGTGAGTGACAGGCATCAGTGGTGGTGGGGGGGGAGAGAGAAACTGAGCTCACTCTGTGGAGAGGAGGGTGCCACAGAGGTCCGTACTGAGCTTAATTCTATCTCAAATGGCTCTCAAAACCAGTATTGTAAAGGATCTCGTGGAGAAGGTGTGTACTTTGCAGAGAATCATTACCTTTTTCAACAGGACTGACGTTCCAGCGTGCAGTGTAAAATCAAGGAAGGCTATTACAAAACTTGAGCGGTACAATGATTTCAGGACAAACCATTATATTCCCTGAATGTGACTACTGCACTTCATTATTACTTGGATTGCCAGCAAATACTGCAGAATTCTGCCGCAAGAATATTGACATGTAAAAGGAAAAGAGACCACGTTACTGGAACACTTGCAGAATTACACTGGTTATCTATAGAACAAAGAGTACAACATAAAGCACTCTGCACAATTCATAAACTAATCCATGATGAAAAAGCTGAATGGCTGAACACAGCACTACGTGAACATGTACCACACAGAAATCTGAGGCCGGCTAATAAGGCACTACTGACTGTTCCATCTGTTAAGTCAGCCAGACTCACACAAGTAAGGGAGCGAGCACTGTCTTTGGCAGGACCTATCTTGTGGAATTCAGTGCCACTGGAGATAAGACTGCAGAGAAATTTCAAACTTTTTTCAAAGGGAGTCTAAAAACTTGGCTTTTTAAACAGGATTTTATATTTATTTATTTATTTAACAACTTTTAATATACCGACGTTCGTGGGGCACATCACGCCGGTTTACAAGTAACTCAGTTAAAGGAGGAAATTACAATGAACAGGGGGCCGGGGGATGGGAGCAGGCCAGAAAAGAGAACTGAGAAAGCAAATAAGCTCGAACTCAGCACCGAGCACGTAGTTTTTAGTTTTTTCTTTTTCTCGTTTTTTCACACCACTAAATACACCTTAGACCGTTAACTTTTTATATGAACTGCAAAAAGAGACTTTTCAACCTACATGTAAACAAAACTCAACAAATAGTTTTATATTAAAAGAACCTTGTTACCGCTCATTGTTGGCACGTCTATAATGTGTTATCTGTTTTAAACAATTTCGACTACTTTATGTGCCTTATTTGTAAACCGTTGTGATGGTAAATTAACGATGTTAAATAAAATAAACCAGAGCCCTGCAGTTGCTGCAGCGTGCCACTGCAAGAGTTCTGTCGGGTAATAATAAATAGGGCCATATCACTCCTATTCTGCAATCTTTACACCGGCTACCGGTCAGATTCAGGGGGTGCATTACAAAGTATTATGCATACCCCATAACGTGATCAACAAAAACAATACTGACTGGGTTAAGTGACAAACATTGCACTTATACGCTCCACAAGGAAATTTTAAGATCAGCCAACAAGGGTTCACTACAAATCCCATGGCTGCATTCCGCTTATTTAAGCGAGGTGAGGGAAAGAGCGATCTCAACCGCTGGACCGAAACTCTGGCATTCGAATTACGCATCCAGAAGGACGTAAAGCTGTTCAAGAAAGATTTAAAAACCTGGTTATTTGGGCTTGCCTGTGCTGGCTAGGAGAAGGAGGGCGAATCAGAAATACAGGGACTTATCGCTGGGAAAGTGTTTCATGTGTAATGAAACCTTATTAGCAATAGAGATACTGCGACGCTTTGTAAAAGTGCTGCTGTAATTACTGGTTTTATTGTGAACCGCCGTGATCGGTCTATAAATATAAATAAATAAACTAAAATTCGGTGTGAAAAAAGTACAGCATTAGAAATGAAGAAAGCAGTGTGACAAGGAAGAGGAGCAGCGGAGGACTGCACAGGAGGATGTTTGACCATGTGAAGTATTGTCGTATTCCTGGAGGCGGAATCTCTGGAGAGACATAGATGGAGAAGGGCTAGCAAAGGAAAAAAATGCAGATTCTGCATCGGAAACCATGTGAGCTCAGGCATCAGGACCTAAATACGTATGTTCTGGCAGAAGGGAAATAGAAGGGAGACACGATAGACATTCGGATACTGCAAAAGTGAAAAAGAAGTTGCACTGTGCAATCGATGTCCGTGGAAAGGAAGTTCTAGAACAGGGGTTCAGGTTACGAGGCTGGCGTGAGGTAGGTTCAGGAGTAACGTTACGTTAGCAAGGCGGTGGATGCGGGGAGCGGCCTCCCAGTGGATGAAGTGGGCGCAAAAGTGGTATCTGAATTCCAAGAAGGCATGAGGCCCCTCACGGAGGAACCTTCTTATTGTTTGTATGTACGTGGATCCCTAAAGGCTAGAGGTTAGAAATAAAGAAAAGTGTGCATGGGGGTAACTGGGGGTAACCTGCTGGTGTGGCAGTTGCTGTCCTTAACAATTAAGCCTTGATACTGCTAATATAACTCCATTGCTCTCTGCTTCAACTGCAGTGAGAAAAGGGGAATTGGATTCAGTCAGCAATCAACGAGGGCCCCGACTTTTACGGTTTGGGGAACAAATAAACGTGGGGGTAAGTTGCTGATGCTGTGCTTACTCCCCTTAATCACTAAGCCTGATACTTTTGATGCAGCTCCAACGTTGCTCTCTGCTTGCACGGCAACAGATAAGGGATTCAAACAGCATCTGAGGGCCCTGCCTTTTACGGTCTGGGAGACTGATAAGTATGGGGGTGACCTGCACAGTGCAGCAGATACTGGCATAAACTTGCTGGGCAGACTGGGGGGGATCACTTGGTCCTTTTCTGCCGTCAATGTCAGGAAGTATTTCTTCACGGACCTTCTTCCTGACCAATGTCAGGAAGTATTTCTTCACGGAGAGGGTGGTGGATGCCTGGAATGCCCTTCCGGAGGAGGTGGTGAAGACCAGAACTGTGAAGGACTTCAAAGGGGCGTGGGATAAACACTGTGGATCCATAAAGTCAAGAGGCCGCCAATGAAGAGTGGGTGACTCGCCAGAATGATGGCTACTGCCTGGAGACAATACCCTTATTAAATAAACATACACAGGCTTGACTCCAACATCGCTCTAAGCTTCAACAGCAAGAGGAAATGTGGAAAAAAGGATTCACACTCACAAAGAGGGGAGTAGCTGGCTTGTTACGGCGGTTACTACCCCAAATCAAATAAGCCTGATACTTCACTTTCAATACATATACAGCAAAGTTCTCTGATTCAACGGCAGGGGAGAAGAAAAACTGATACTTCACACATCCAGCAGAGCTCTCTGCTTCAACGGCAGGGGAGAAGAAAAGAGGGTTCGCACTCACAAAGCGGGGAGTAGCTGGCTTGTTACGGCGGTTACTACCCCAAACCAAATGTGCCTGATACTTCACTTTCGATGCACATCCAGCATAGCTCCCTGCTTCAACGGCAGGGGAGAAGACTTATACGTCACGCATATCCAGCATAGCTCCCTGCTTCAACGGCAGGGGAGAAGAAAAACAACCAATAAGGGCTAATAACATAGTCTGGGTAAAACAAATAAGCATGGGTGCAGCTTGCTTATTGCGGCGGCTACTACCCCTAACGAATCAAGCTAGATATTTCACTTGGATGCAGCTCCATCACTGCTCTCTACATTAAAGGTGGGGGTGGAAGGGAAATAGAACCAAGAGCTAAGAGAAACAGATAAGTATGAGAGAAAATATGTGTGAAGCTTGCTGGGCAGACTAGATGGGCCATTTGGTCTTCTTCTGCCGTCATTTCTATGTTTCTATGTTTCTATGTCATTTCTGTGTTTCTAGGTATACTTTTCTGTTAGCAGTTATTTAGTTGTTGGTGAGGAAAGCCCCATAAAGACAAGTCTTGTGTTTAACTGGATCCTGAGAAGTGGCAGGCTGCATGGAATGTGTTAAGAAGTTAAAAAAGAAAACCAGTTATACATCAGAACCACTATATAAATAGCTAATCAGATCATCTAGAAAAGATCTGACCTATTTAAACCTGAGCATTTACCCAGATTAAGTCTTAATGGTGGGAATGCAAATATAAAGCATAGGATCCTGCAGTACTGCAGTGGGGAGGGGAACGGGGCAGACGAGATGTGCAATGGGGTTATCTGTCATCATAGCCTATGTTTTTGTAAATTATATATAAACAGCAATTATAGGTGTGGGTATCCCTTCAGGCCCATTTAATAAAATCAGAGGGGGCTGCTCAGGTAGAAATATAGAACCACCTTCTAGGGTGCTAAACTAAAATGCACTGTTTTTTTCTAGGAAACTCCTTCAGAACCCACATTGTGACAGATTAGAACATAAGAACATGCCATACTGGGCCAGTCCAAGGGTCCATCAAGCCCAGCATCCTGTTTCCAACAGTGGCCAATCCAAGTCACAAGTACCTGGCAGGATCCCAAGGGGTAGAGAGATTCCAAGCTGCTGATCCCAGGAATAAGCAGTGGATTTCTGCAACTCTACCTTAATAATGGTGAATGGACCTTTCCTCCAGGAACTTGTCCAAACCTTTTTTAAACGCAGCTACGCTAATAGCTGTTTGTGACCTGCTCCACCAGATTTACTCTTTGCTCCAAAATCACCAAGCAGCCAGGCAAACGTGTTACTTCACAGTTAACAGCACAGTCCCATGCTGGAGGCGATGTGCCTTTCCAGTCAGGTACTGCCGGTGTTTTGTATACAGGCCGGTATTGCCACAACCCCCAACTCCTTAGAGCTGTAGCCTGCCAATGTGGCAGGTCCCCCTAGCCGCAGGCTCTTCAGTTATTTTCAGGGTTCCTTGCCACCTGGCCTGGGCTCTTCTGGCCTCTGGACAGCCAGTGGGCCCTTGCCTTCCTAGCAGTCTCCCGGCCCTCTGCCATGTCTGCTCCACAGAGATTTTCTCTGCTTAAACCACACACTTAGCCTCACAGACTGGGAAACAGATACTAATGCAGCCAACAAATACTTACCTATACATGTCTCCTTGATTTTTTTTTTATACTGTTTTTTTTATTGTTTAATGTACCTCTCCATTCAAATAACTACCACAATTGGGGCCATTACGATTGTAGCTGTTAAGATACCAGAGCTACATTCCTTATCTCATATTATTGCTATTATACCCTTGTCCACTAGCGGCTTATCTTCCTTCAGCAGTCGGAGGCATGGCATCTTCTCCCACTTCCATGTCCTGCTTCCCTTGCCTAGAATATGATTTTGACATGCCGCGTTCCAAATCTCCTTTGACTCTTACACGCACGCATTAACTGATGCCGGTTATTTTTATTTATTTATTTTATTTAAAATCTTTTCTATACCGTCGCTAAGTTATATACCATCGCAACGGTTTACATGTAGGCACATATTTAATGTAGGTAAAAGTGTACTATAGTACATTCTAACAGGTGCCGTCAAAGGTTCGGTTACAATATGTCATTAGACAAAATAATTTTTAGAGAAGTGGGTTATGAATCTGTTTGGATAGAGGTTAGTGGTACCTCAATCCAGACCGTATGAAAGAATGCATAACCATTGGCCTATGCGGATTGCTTGCCTGGCAGAATGCTGACTGCTGAGGAGCGAGTCTCCCATCTTAGCTTTCCTTCCCTGTGAATAGCTGCTAACTGCTGTATTATTTAAATGCACAAGAAGGCAAGCTTTTTCAGTGGAAAGGAAGCTGTTGAACTTGGGGGGGGGGGGGGGTCGCAATTTGAAGCTCTCAAGGGAGTAGATTCAAGAGCGATATCGGGAAGTATTATTTTCACAGAGAGGTTTGTGGCGTGCACTCCCGGAGGAGGTGGTGAAGACAAAAACAGTAATAAGGCTTCAGAAAAGCAAGGGATAAACACAGAGGTTCCCCGGTGGCAAGGAAATGATGATGGAGCACCAGCTGCAGCCCAGGGCAGCGGTGCTGTGGCTGCATTGTGTTTCCTGGAAGGCATCAGGGTAACCTGCATGAAGCAGCATTTGCACCTCGAAAGGACACAAGGCGGGCGTGAGGGTTGGGGTCCATGTGAGAATTTGCTGTGCTTTGGGTAGATGTGCACACGGTCACTGCTCACTAGACTGGCTAGGCATTTTGGCCATCATTTACTATCAGGCCGATACAGTAAAGTTCGCGGGTGAGCGCCCGCTCAGGCCAGTGTCCTGTGCACGCGATACAGTAAATAGAAATATTTAAGTTAGGGCCCGCGGTAAAAAGAGGCGCTACACGAGTGCGTCCCTAGCGCCTCTTTTTGGACAGGAGCGGCGGCTGTCAGCGGGTTTGACAGCCGGCGCTCAATTTTTCCGGCATCGGTTCTCGAGCCTGCTGACAGCCACAGGTTCGGAAACCAGACGCCGGCAAAATTGAGCGTCCGGTTTTCAACCCGTGAGCCGCGGGCTGATTTTACTTTTTTTTTTTTTTTACTTTTTTTTTTAACTTTTGGGATCTCCGACTTAATATCGCCATAATATTAAGTCGGAGGGTGCACAGAAAAGCAGTTTTTACTGCTTTTCTGTGCCCTTCCCCAGCACCGGCAGAAATTAAAGCCTACCTTTTGGGTATGTGCTAATTTCTTAAAGTAAAATGTGCGGCTTGGCTGCGCATTTTACTTACTGAATCGCGCGAGAATGACTAATAGGGCCATCAACATGCATTTGCATATTGCGGGCGCTATTAGTCTCGTGGGGGGGGGGGGGTTGGATGCGCGTTTTCGACGCGCTATTACCCCTTATTGAATAAGGGGTAAAGCTAGCGCATCAAACGCACGTCCAAACGCGGGTTAACAGCTCCATTGGAGCGCACTGTACTGTATCGGCCTGTATGTTGCTAGGCTAAGCCCCTCCCTTGATCTCCAGAGTCACTATCTGGGCCAGCCAATAAAATCATTAACAAATGGGCCCTAACAGAATGTAACAATATCTCCAAAATAGCCGACCTAAATTCCATCATCGTCTTCTATAACAGAGGAAGGCAGCTCCAGCCTTGGGGTTCCACAACCAGATCGGGTTTTCGGGATATCCACAACGAATAGGCATGAAGTATGTTGGCATGCACTGCCTTCATCGTATGCAAATATATCTCGTGCATGTTCATTGTGGATGTCCTGAAAACCCGATCTGCCTGTGGTACCCCAAGACCGGAGTTGTCCACCCCTGTTCTGTAACATATGGAAGCGCCACTGTTTTCTTGCAAAATGTTTCACAAGATTACATACCCCCTACAGCCTGATCCTTTACAATCCGAGAGAGACTGATTTCACTAGTATATGAGAAAACTGACTGCATTTTCTTATCTAATTTCCCTAGCTCCTAGTCCAGGGCTTCCCAAACCTGTCCCGGGGACCCCACAGCCAGTCGGCTTTTCAGGATATCCAGAATGAATATGCATGAGATACATTTGCATATTCTGAGTCTCCATGGTATGCATATGTATCTCTTGCATATTCATTGTGGGTATCCTGAAAACCCGACTGGCTGTGGGGTCCCCGGGACAGGTTTGGGAAGCCCTGACCTAGTCTCTCATGTTTGATTTCGTTAAATCAGCCCATGGCATTCAAATTATATTTTAACTAAGCTTAAAATACGAAGTAAATTTTTAAATATATGCATATACCCCCCCAACACACCACATCTTTATTCATATATAGCTTCTCTACATGCATATACCCCACTATGTGTATTTTTGTAGATGTATATAGGATGTGCAATACTGAATTAGTCATTGCAGGGTTACACTATAGGAATTTCTCGTTTTAAAACAGATGCCGAGGAGCTAAGAATTGCGTGGTTTATAAAACTTTTAAAGCATTGCAACAGTTCATAGTACAGGATTTGAATCGTTTTTTTTCAGCTGTCCTGAGCAGCGTATATAAATTCTTAAATTTACTGCTGCTGTTAACAGTCTCCCAGGTTCGTTTAAGGGGTGCAGTTGCAGAGCCAGAGAAAGGCACGCACCAAAAAAAGATGGAAACAGAGAACGGCAAGCTCTGGCCAGAGGCTGTCATCGTCCTGCTTCTGGGAACCCGAAAAATGAACGGGATTTTTCTGAAATTTCGTAAAAATTTGTTTTTCGGGATAGCGCGCATTAACATTTAAATGTTAGTGCGCGCTAACAGGGAGTAGCGCGTGCTAACCTGAAATTTCGGATTCCCGGGGAAAAAAAAAAAAAAAGCCTGAACCACAGGAAAAACGAAATTTCCCGTGGTGGGCCGAAACCGAAGGCCGAACTGAATGGTTCGGGTGATGACAGCCTCTGGCCAGAGCTTGCCGTTCTCAGCTTCCATCTTTTTTTTGGTGCGTGCTTTCCTCTGGCTCTGCAACTGCACCCCTTAAACGAACCTGGGAGACTGTTAACAGCAGCAGTAAATGTAAGAATTTATATACGCTGCTCAGGACAGCTGAAAAAAAACGATTCAAATCCTGTACTATGTACTGTTGCAATGCTTTAAAGTTTTATAAACCACGCATTTCTTAGCTCCTCGGCATCTGTTTTAAAATGAGAAGCTCCTATAGTGTAACCTCGCAATGGCTAATTCAGTATTGCAGGGATAGGAAATAGGACTCGCAGAAATCCCCAAAGTGCATCCCGTTTTCCAATTAGCAGCCTGAAAGCCATGATGGGAAGAGTGGTCATGCCCCCGTGTGTTAAGAATAAAATAAGTCGGTCAAAATGTTGTCTCTCCTCTTATCCCATAAGTAACCTTTGCGTAGGTGAGAGGATTCCTTGAACCTTGTTAGCTTGCGTAATGCCGTTGTATAAGTTATGTTTGTCTTGCACATATTAAATTGCAAACAAAAGAAGCAATCTGACCCACTTTATGTTTTTTTATTACCTACTCAATTATCCAAACCCTCTCTTCATATTTTCCCAAGTTGCCAATTTAAATTCTTAAACTATAAAATATTAAACTAATTTTATGAGCAGCATAACTTAGGAATGCGAAACGATGACAAAGTTGCTGCGGGTCTCCCTTCTGGCCTGTTGAAGCCCCATGAGGAGCTGCTGTACCTGTTCCTTTCTGGACGGCCGTTGCTAGTCACGCCTGGGCCACACGGTCTTACCGTCATTTGGGTTTCCTCCCTTATCGGGTTTTGATGAACCTTCAGTAATTTAAAAACTTGGCCATGGCTGGATGAATGTTGCAAATGTGACTTTCTTCGGTCACATACTGTTTCATTTCCAACGCACTGCAGGTAGCTGGTGCCGGACCCCATTGGGACATTCCCTCTCTTTCCCATAATGCCCTTCTCCTGAATTACCCCCCTCATCTCCATGCTTTTCATGGCTTAGTTGGCGCTCTCATAGGCTACTCTCCTCCCTCGTGAATCCTTTGCATTGACTCTCTGCTTCTTTCCTGGGACTGGGGAACTATTCAGTTCCATGGCTGGCCTGATCCCTGCACATGTCAGATTTACTTCTCCCCATAGTTCAGATCTGGCGGAAAGCTCAGCCTGCAGTCTATCTCCCCCCTGCCTCCACACACAGGCACCCCTTCCCACCTAAATTTCAAACCACAGCTTTTGCTGGGAGGCTGTTTTAAATTCTTCCTCCTGCGATGCTCAGGATCATGGCCATGTTGTGTGGCCTCAGCTCCTTGAGCTAAGATGTCTTTAGGAATTATTGCAGGTGCCCAAATGTAGAATCACATAACTTATGAATGCTTGTTTAAAAAATAGTAAATTAATATGGTAATTATTTCTCTCTACAAAAATTCCCCTATTTTCCCCTCTTATTGTGGTATCTGTTTCAGTTTATTTTTTTATTTCAGCAACAGCCTGAGAATTTCCTTTAGCACTGATTAAGTTTCTGCAGTAGAGCAAGTAAACTGTAAACCAAAACCAGCCAGTGGAAAATTGCAGTTAGTCTAAGGTAATGGCCCTCATCAAACAGGCTCTGATTGCCTGCCCCGTACTGCCTGCATGCAGAGTAATCACATCACCAATTCTCCTTCCAGGCACAGGAGACCATGTGATGTGAGCAGAGATGCTTAGTTTTTAAAGAATGTAAAAGATCTTTGGGAAGAAAAGCATGTTTGCTCACCATAAATGGAGTTCTCAGTAGACAGCAGGATGAATCAGCCTTGGTACCTGGGTTGATTTCATCCAACGGTGCCAAACTAGCTCAGTACGGCTTTTGTACTCTACTGAGCATGTACGGGCATTCCCGTGCGCACGCTGCCCCATGAGCACCTCAGTCTCTGCCACCTCTGTCATTTTAGTTTTAACCAGGTGATCAACTCTCCAGGGAGGTGGGCGAGTATAAAGCATGGCTAACTCATCCTGCTGTCTATGGAAAACACCGTTTACGGTAAGCAAGCATGCTTTTCTCAGTCGACAAGCAGGGCTGAATAAGCCATGACATGTGGGGAGTCCCAAAGTTGCACTGAGAAACACTAACTTAATAAACAACCCCACTTCCCCATGGGGGGGGGTTCACCTCTCTGAGAACAGGTTGTGCAAAAACTGCTTATCCAAAGCTACTGTCAGTCCTTGAGAGATTGTCCAGACAGTAGTGGGACATGAAGGTATGTACAATTGACCAAGTGCAAGCTTTGCAGATGTTTTCCATGGATACAGTTCTCAGATGAGCAACCAAAGTGGCCATGTCTCTGTCTTGAGGATCCTTAACAGATTCTGTAATTTGCAGATCAGCAAGCATATAATAGTATACAATACAGTTCACCAACCAGTTGGAAATGGCACAGTTAGCAACTACCATTCCCAGTCTTTTTAGGATTGTGAGAGGCAAACAGCTGAGAAGCCTGCCGATATGGTTAAGTCTTCTTCAAATAATAGGCTGGTGCCCTTTTGCAGTCCAGCATGTGAAGGGCTTTTTCTTCTTTGTGTATGAGGCCTTGGAAAGCACATGGGCAACATAATTGACTAACTGATGGGAAAAGCAGAAACGACCTTGGGGAGAAACTTTGAAAGGGTGCGAAGCATCACTCTATTGTGGAAGAACTGGAGGTGCAGAGAATAAGAGACTCAAGGTCTGAAGTTCACTGACTCATCTAGAGGACATGATAGATATATGAGAGACTACTTTCCACATAAGGAACTTCAACGAGGCTGATTCCAGTGGTTCAAAGGAAGGCTTCATCAATTGAGATCCTATGACACGATGGGTTTCAAAACTGGTGGCTTGGTGTATGATAAAGCTTTCATAAACCTGGAGATTAGTGGATGAACAGAAATGGTTTTGCCTTTGAGCTATGTGTGATAAACAGCTATTGCACTAAGGTGAACTCTGACAGATGAAATGCTGAGACCTGAGGATGATAAATTGAGCAGGTATTTCAGTAGGTCTTTTGGACTGCTGGTGAACTGATCTAGGGAACTTGTTTGCGTCACAGAGAAAACTGCTTCCATTTAAAGTCATACGCTCTTCTGGTGGACCATTTTATGTGCTGAAATCAGAATATCTTTGATCTCCTCGGAAAGTGCTAGGGAGGACACCACCAAGCACTCAACATCCAGGCTGTCAGGTTGAGAGTTGCCAGGTTTCGATACAGCAGATGGCCATCTTCCTGTGCCAACAGCAATGAGTCTGACTCCAGATGAATTGGAGGTTGAACTGAGAAGCTGATGAGATAGGAGAACCACACATGCCTCAGTCAGGTCAGAGTGATGAGAATAGGACAAAATATGTCCATGACCACATTCTGTACTGTCCTCGCCACTAGCAGTAGCAGCAGAAATGCATAAAGGAGCTTCACATTTCAGGAGATTAGGAGGGTTATCTACAAGCCTGAATCTGTTTTGGTGAGTGGAGCAAAACCTTCTGACTTTTCTGTTTCTCTCTGTGGCAAACAGATCAATAGAGAGACAACCCTAGAAGTCGAAGAGACTGTCTGCCACTGACTGATTTGGTGCTCATTTGTGAGGGAGGAAGCCTCGACTGAGTAGGTCTGCCAACTGTGTTCATGACCCCTGGAAGGTAAGTTGCTTGCAGCGAGGCTCCATGGTTGATTGTCCACTCACAGATCTTTTGGGTCTCCTGACAACAAGCCCAAGATCCTTTGCCCCCTTGCTCATTGGAGGGCCACTTCCATTGAAGTAAATGAAAAGCCAGTACTTGATTGTCTGTTCAGTTCATACTCCGTTACTGTCTGGACAGCATGTCCCAGGAAAACAGTAACTTTGAACAAGCTGTGTTGCACAGCCTGTTCACCCAATAGTCCACTCTCCACCTGGAGGGGGCCAGGTTGTCTATTAAGTAGTTGCTCTGTAATGCAGCCCTCAGCATGGGGCTCCCCACAAATTCTGGCTGATTTAATCTTACTTGTTGACGGGGAAAGCAAGTTTGCTTATCTGCAAACAGGGTTCTCCATAGACAGCAAGCTAACTCAGCCACACATTTAATACCTTCCTGCCTCCTTGGAGAGTTGACTACCTTGCCACAGCTTAAGCTCTGGAAGAGACTGAGGGCTCATGAGGCTTCAGACATGTGCGGGAACTCCTGTGCATGCTCAGAAAAACCTTCTGAGCTCTGAGAGCTGGGTCCGTGTCCTCCCCGTCAGATGACATCACCCACCAGTTATAGCTGACTTTACCTGCTGTATACGGTGAGCCCTATTTACAGATGCAAACTTGTTTTATTGGGTAGGTGATCATGATACATTTTGCATGGCAAGAAAAGGCTTTTTTGATTGGAGTATATGTTGGCAAGTAAATAAGTTAACCAAATGTTCTTTAAAAAAAATGTGTAATATCATGGTGGTGGTAGAATCTGATTAAAAAAAACAAAAACTTATTAAAAAGCTGTCACACAGTCCAGATGCCAAAATTTATTGCCAGGCAGTTGAATCCCACAGGCATTAGGCTTCTGTTTGATGGGAGCAACTTTATCAATCCATATTGTTGTTGTTAATCAATGGAAAGGATTAATTTAATGTGAAAATACTGAAGGATCAAATGCTGCAAGACTGAGTGAATTAAAGATTGCACTCTTTTTCCTTCAGCCAGTTTGTATTTATGTTACATAACTCATAAATCATGGTGTCCTTTCGGGCATGAGTAGACAGTTGCTGTGCAAACTGGCGTGGCTTGATGATGTTCAGACCCCAACTCGTCAGTAGCCCAAGTTGTTTGCAGTATTCATGGGCACTTATAGTCTGCATCTGTTGCAGTCCATTTCCAGAGGGGAGACCTCCTCTGAAGTGCACCATCAGTGCCACTTGTTGACTGGCGTGAGTACCCATCGTATCTCCTTCCCAAACATCTCTGTAGCATGCTCAGGCCTGATGGTTATAACTAAAAATGAGGTTCATAGGCACGCCACAAATTAGGTTGGAAAATGTGATTAACAAATCATCATTTTCCTCTCTTAACAATAAGAGAAGCTTGGACCACCCAAAACACGTTTTGTACTGCCTTTGGTTAAAGAGAAGGAGGCATTGTTTAGTAATTAGATTACAGGACCGTGAGTAATTAGAACACAGAACGTTTGGCTCAGCCAATCAGATTCTGTCCTCGGCGGGCACTGACTGCCAACAGAAGCGCACTGGAGATGGAAAATGATGACGTCGCATAGCGGAGCTCATGAAGAGGATGGGAAAAAAGTCAGGAATCTGCATTTAAAGAGAGATGGCACCAAAAATACATTTCTGTCTTCTAATAACATTTGGGTCCTTTGAAGCAGCCGTAACACATTACCCTTTACCTGTCACTAGATCTTCTTGTCCTCAACTGGAGTATCTCAGACGATACCTGCTGCCTCCGGCAGTAGAACGCCTACAATATGGACCGGAATCCCATGAGGCCTAAATAATGCACAATTCGATGCTTTTCTAATGTGGGACAAGACCAGCACTATTTAGCGCACATGTGGATGCATTCAAATTTTAACATGCGTGCATATGCAAAACAACACAATAGCATGCTAATGCTCTAATTATTCACACTAAGCCCACACTAGCAAGGCCTAAATTTAAGGCACGCTTTTAGCGCATAAAACTAAAATTCTGAGCTGGGGCTGTTGGACGCCCCACTGAGTGGCACCAGTCAAAGACAGGAGATAAATAACTCTTCTGTTAGCCTTGGGGGATTAAGGCTGGAGCCCATAGGGTGGCTATGTATATGTTATGGGGGAGGAGGGAGTCATCCCCTGAGCTAAGCGTCTTTTCATTTCATTTCGTTGAATACTTATATCCTACCATACCAGGAACAAGCGCTGTCCAAAGCAGCATACAAGATCAAATACAAATACAAAGTACAGCATTTTATAAAAAGAGGTATATATTATTGAGCAAGAGTTACAAAATGTATAAAAATGACAGTTAAACCATGCCACGCCACTCGCTTTGGACCAGGTGGCATGCCAACAAAGGTCTATGCAGAGCTATGTGTAGTCGAATAATTGTGCTCCTTAGGATGCAGCCCTCTGACCATAATTGTACTCTACTATAATTAACTTAGTATCAGGTCGATACAGTAAAGTTCGCGGGAGAGCGGGCGAGCGCCCACTCTCCCGGTGAGGGCACAGGCCAGTGTCCTGTGCGCGCGATATAGTAAACTAAAATATTTAAATTAGGGCCGGTGGTAAAAAGAGGCGCTAGGGACACTAGCGCGTCCCTAGCGCCTCTTTTCGGACAGGAGCGACGGCTGTCAGCGGGTTTGACAGCCGACGCTCAATTTTGCTGCCGTTGGTTCTCGAGCCCACTGACAGCCACGGATTCGGAAACCGGATGCCGGCAAAATTGAGCGACTGGTTTTCAACCTGCGAGCCGCGGGCCTATTTCAATTTTTTTGTTTTTTTAAAAGTTTCGGGACCTCCAACTTAATATCGCCATGATACTAAGTCGCCATGATACTTAATATTGCCATGATATTAAGTCGGAGGGTGCACAGAAAAGCAGTTTTTACTGCTTTTCTGTCCACTTTCCTGGTGCCCGGAGAAATTAACGCCTACCTTTGGGTAGGCGCTAATTTCTGAAAGTTAAATGTGCGGCTTGGCTGCACATTTTGCTTTCTGAATCGCGCGGGAATACCTAATAGGGCCATCAACATGCTTTTGCATGTTGCAGTCGCTATTAGGTTTGGGGGGGTTGGACACGCGTTTTTGATCGGCTGTTACCCCTTACCTAATAAGGGGTAAAGCTAGCGCGTCAAACGCACGTCCAATTGCGGGTACTGTATCGGTCTGATTATCAGATGCACTGAAAAAGTGTGCTTAAATCAAACATTAGTGCTATAACCCCCTCTTCAGGGACCTGCCAGAATGCAGGGGCACACTGTTGTCCCCGGGCTCCCAACTCACTGTCTCCTCCCCAGTTCACACCAGCACAGTTCACAGCAGGCCAGTGGGATTGCTGGGGTTCGTTCAAACAGGGAGGCGGATGAATTTTGCTTTTTCTGCCGCCGGTGGATTGGGTCCACTGGCGGCAGACAAAGCAGGAAGCAGTTTCGTACCGGGAGGGGGAGGGGTGGGGGGCATGTTACTTTGATGCTGTGTTCCAGCTGCGCCGTGGTGCAGCTCATCCCACCATGGCCCAAAGAAAAATTCATGTCCAGGTGCCCCTCCTAACTTCCTGCCTGTGTGGTCCCAGGAGAAAAACGTTGCCCGGAGCCGCACAAGCAGAAAGGAGGAGCATCGGCCGCGTGCAGAGGAGCAGTAGCGATTGTAGCAGGGCCCCTGTGGATCCCACCTCGCAGCGGCCCAATAAGACCAGGGCTGCCTCGAAACCCATCCCGTGGCACCCACAAAGTGTGTGTGTGTGTGTGTGTGTGTGTGTGTGTGTGAGAATGAGTTGAGAAAGAACATAAGAAATTGCCCTGCTGGCTCAGACCCAAGGGTCCATCAAGCCCTGCATCCTGCTTCCAACAGAGGCTAAACCAGGCCACAAGAACCTGGTAATTACCCAAACACTAAAAAGATCCCATACTACTGATGCAATTAATAGCAGTGGCTATTCCTTAAGTCAACTTTTTATTAATAATAGTTAATGGACTTCTCCTCCAAGATCTTATCCAAACCTTTTTTGAACCCAGCTACACTAACTGCACTAACCACATCCTCTGGCAACAAATTCCAGAGCTTAATGGTGCACTGAGTGAAAAAGAATTTTCTCCGATTAGTCTTAAATGTGCTACTTGCTAACTTCATGGAATGCTCCCTAGTCCTTCTATTATCCGAAAGTGTAAATAACTGAGTGAGTTGAGAGACTGTGTGTGGGAGTGAGAGCCTGTATGATCGGAGAGACAGCATGTGAGAGTGTGTGTGTGTGTGTGTGTGTGTGTGTGTGTGTGTGTGTGTGAGACAGCATGTGAGAGTGAGAGAGGCTCTGTGTGTGTAAGAGAGAGAATGTGAAAGAGAGACAGTGTGTATTTATGTATGAGAGAGAGCGCTTTAGCGTATGAGCCAGCATGTGAGTGTGAGAGCCTGAGTGTGTGTGAAAGAGAGAAACAGCATGTGAGAATGAGAGCCTGCGTGTGTGTTTGAGGGAAGAAAAGAAGACGATAGGTGGATAGAGAAGAAACAGATAAAGAGACCCTGTAAATGGAATCTGCAAAAGACCAAGAAAGGGAAGATGGAAAAAAAAACAAATCTGTGACCAACCAATTAGAAAACTAAGATCAGGCAGCAAAGGTAAAAAAAAAAAAATAATAATTTTTTAATTTTTAGTGATTGGCATATATTATCTTTGGGAATGTGCAAGAGTAGCACTTTCTCTATACCGATCTTACAATGTACGAGATCAGCATGGAAGAACTGGAAGCCCTGCAAATATTTAATATTGCGGGGCCTGAACAGAGGAGGCAGCAGAATGGGCTTCAGTGCCAGTAGCAGCAATCGGCACCTCCCCAATAGCCATGTGGCAGCAGTGACAGCAGCAGCAGAGGAATGAGAGAGGCTCAGAGGTTGCTGGCAAGAGAGGGGGGTCTGCCTTCACTGTGTGAATGGGAGCTGTGTGTGTGTGTGTGAGAATGGGTGCTGCAGATGGATTCCAACCTGCCAGCAATTGAAATGCTGGCAGGTTGGCAGCTGGAGGCGCCTGCGGGTTTGTCTGAGAGGGAGCGTATGTGTGTATGAGCTTGTATGTGTTTGTGTATATAAGAAAGAGAGGAGAAAGTTTTTATGCATCCCTCTTCCATGACAATCTCAGGGTATCTGGAAATCAAAAGTTCCCAGGTATGGAGCGTGTGAATTTTTAAAATCCTTTTTAGTTTTATTTTTCAGGTGTTATTTGCTGTGTCTGCTGTTGTGAAATTTTTTACTGGTGTTTGGGACATTTAAAAAAAACTTGTATATGAGTTTTTAATTATTTGATCTTTTATTCATCAGTTGTTTTTTTTTTAATAATATTAGTATGTTTTTGGTATTATGATTATGTATTTATTTTATTTCTTGATTTTATTGTTTGATGTTGAGGAATGGTGATGGTTCTGTTTTTTCATTGTTGCATTGCATATAGAGTCTGGCCTCTTGTGGTTTCCAGTTCAGTTTTTCTCTGCACATTTGTATTTCTACTTTACGGTTGCTCTATTCTGTATTTGGTGAGAGTCTGTTTATGTTCTGCATGTGTGACTGAGGTGAGGCATTCTCCTAATAGGAAGTGTAGTCCAACTTTCAGAGGGTCAAGCTCACACCCGACACACATCACAATAGGCCTAATACCCTATGGGTTCCAAGTGTCTTTTTTGCAGGGATTTCTGGCTGGCATCACAGCAGTGCATGTAAATGTAATGTAAGTGATATTTTTACCTCTGAATACTGTACTTTGATATTTTTCATGTCAAATATAAATGCCTAACTCTTAACTCTGCATGTGGAATGGGGGGGGGGGTGCTTTGTGCAAGGCTATGAGATTTGCCTGGGGCACCTGATACCCCTGCACCAGCCATGGTTTCGGGGGGGGCTGGTGTCCGTTTTTAAAGTTTGTATCACTGAAGGGAGCTGGGCATTTTTTTTTTTTTTTTTTGTGGTCTCGGGACAGAATGAATGAACGGGGCAGCACAGTAATTGTTCGCATAGGGGCAGCAAAAAAGCTAGCACCAGCCCTGGGTACGTAGGCCACTTCATCTTCCTGTGCCTCAGTTAATTCAATAGGGTTTGGGTAACAAGAATGATAGCCTTGCTCCTCCTCCTCCTCTTCTTCCCTCCCCTTTGAAAGCTGTCATTCAGTTCGGGTACCAGAAATATGCTACTAGGCCAGGTAACCCTAGAAGCAACTGCAGGTCTATCTTTTTAGTATTATAATTGTAAAGTGTCTTAGGGACCTGACGGAATGAAAGGCACCATGTGAAGTCGAATGATCCTTCTCTCTTAATTCCATGTCTCACTGGGGAAAAAGAATGAACCTGAGATCCTGCTCGTTGCTGGACTTGGCAACGGTACCGGTCGTATTTTGACAGACGGCGGAAAGGAGCAAAATATTTCACGAACAAAAAAAAAGCAGAAAAAAAAAAAAAGAACTTCTGATGTAGTTTCATAGATGGCATGGGAAGCTTCGTTCATCGTGACCAGTATAAGTTATCATATGGAAGAACTTATTTTCCATTTTGTATGAAACCTTTCAAGATTGGCTTTGGAGGCTGTGTTCCCCATCTGTCCCGGGACTCCTGACATTTGGCGTATTTTCTGTTTGTTATAGCAAGGCTGCTCTTTTAAAAGATCCTTGGCACTGTCGATCTTTCTCTTCTGCATTTTATTCTTTTTGCTGAACAGTGTGATTGCGACAAGGATCAGTAGGTGAAAGACTTGGCATCTGATTTATAATTGTTTCTGTCCTCCGGTGTTGTGCCTGTGAGGAAAAATGTTAAGAAGTCGGGCACGAAGACTGATTAGTTCAAGCTTCGGGAAATTGCATTTTTGCCTGAGTAGTGCCTTACTAGAGATCCAGAGGATCTGTAAAAATATGTATATATGTGCAAGTTTTTTACTCAAATGGGGAAAAAAAGATCCTTCCAGACCCTACGAAGGTGGTCAGTGGAGAGCACTAAACCAGAAATAAATTTTAATCTAAGCCAAAATGTTACTGTTGGTGAAGCATACAAAGCAGACAGGATTAGAAGTAAGGCCCATGCTTATCCCCACAGAATGCAGCTGTACGGGCTTCCTCCACACTGCCCTGCCCGAGTGCGGCAACGCAAAGGGCTCATACTGTACTGAGAGCGCCAACTGAAGGGCCACTTGTGATACGGCTACGTTTTCATTGGGAACTGGCCCGAGGCCATCGGCTCATTTTGTATAGACCGCGTCATGTCCATGTCTAGATCACCAGTAGCCTACACTGTAATCAAATCAATAACCTAGATGTAAAGATTTTATATGCCATTTACAATCCAATTGGCCATCTAGACTCCCTGAGGTCTAAACGATAAAAAGGAACTCAAAAGCGACTTAAAAACTTGGCTATTCAATAATGCCTTCGACTTCACTGATACACCCAGTTCCTCCGGACTCCGATAACATGAATAATTCTTTAACAATATCCCCCACCCCTCGCTAACCCTTTATTCCAGCTTTATTTCTACGTTCAAAGTCTACCTTTGTATTACTTCCATTTCTATGAATGGCTCTCCTCCTTGTAACACTCATTATATTTATGAATGTTGTACCTGTAAACCGTTAGGAACTAGTGATTCTCACATGGGTTGTCGGTATATAAAACGTTTTAAATAAATAAAAATAAATGTCTAAAACCCAGCCAGCTAGAGAAGTTAGCCGGGCAGGGCTGTGCCACTCCGTATACTCCGTGTCCTCCCTCTGCAGTGTAGTTATGCATTTACTATGCTGCTGCTGTGTGTTATCTTGCAGTAATTGCACTGCTTAGATTCTCTGCGGATTGTGGCGCTTTTCTGATTGGTGGTTGTTTACATGTTGCTGAGCTTCTGATTGGACCTGTGCCTGTTTGCTCCTCCTCTGTTTGTGTTCTCTTGCTTCTTCCTATTGTTGTTTTGCCCCTTGGAATCCGCACTTCCTGCTGAAAGTTCAGTTTGGCACTGGCTCTTGACTTAGCCAACAGCTCCCCCAGACTTGGAGAAGCATCGCTCTTTTGCACTTTATTTCCTTGCTTCTTTGCCTTCTTTCTCATCCATTTCCCTCCAGTTACTGGTTTCTGCTATTTGCTGGTAGCTACAGTTTCCTCTACGGCTGCAGTCGTCTGCCTGTGGCTGAGCTCTCAGAGTTTCTCATCACAACTGTATCAGGTCTGCCACCTGGGCAGTTAACTTCACTACCATACCATTTGCAATGAGTGTCAAACTGTTTGTTTATCATTCAGTAAATGCTTTGGTATTAAAATCTGAGTTCTCTCAGACTTTAGAAGCTATAAAAAGGAAGAGGTTTGACTTTCTGTATAGGCTCCCAAGCTAGGATATCGGTAGCTGAGGACAGAATACTCAGATAATTGTTTAGATAACTGGATAAGTTTATCTGGCTAACTTTAGGCCTGCTATCAGGTCTAAGTTTTATCCAGCTAATTTAACTGGATAAATCTAAATATCACTACGCCTTAACGCATGCAAAAACGCCTTAATGCCACCATAACGCATGGTGCGATGCAAATTTTTAAAGGGGGAGGGATTGGGGAGGAATCTGGACAGGATTTCCAAAAAAGTGGCCTGGCTTCACGAAGTCATACCGCACAATATCGCCAAAAATAACTACACCTTTTTCAATTGCATTAAGCTGTGCAATATCATGCACTATGCCTATAACGCAATCTGCGATTTTTTATTTTCACAAATTCTATTTTAGGCCGAGGAAGGACCTGAGATGTGGGAGGAGGAAGAAAGAGAGAGAGAGAGAGAGACGTATGAACAGAACAGTACACTCTTGTGAAGATTTGATGTCCTTCGGAGTGAGAAAACTCACACAAAGATGAGATTTGTGCAGAGTTCTCTCAGCCTACCTTGATGGACTCTCTACCTGGGTAACATCAAGCTAGGGTGAGAGAACACTGCACAAATCTCATCTTTGTGTGTTTCCTCACTCCGAGGGTCTGTTCTGTTCATACGTCTCACTCTGCATTTTAAAAGTGGCCCTTGACCCCCTACACTACTACCTAAACCTCACCTTGAGTTACTAGGTGGGCCTTCTATAGAGATAGAAATAGTCTCAATCTCAGTCTGTCTCCTGCAATTATGTAGGTATTACCACAAAGTGCAAAACGTTTGTGCACTTCGTGGTAATACCTATACATAGTTCACATTGCAATAATTAGGAAGTTACCATAAAACTCACCCCTTTTTCTATCACATGTGATATTTACAGCAATTTGATAAATCTAGGCCTAAGTTAGCCGGATAAGTAACGGCTCCCCGTTTCTTCCCCATCCACCTACTACTTAGCCAGCTAACTACTTAATTGGATAAGTAGTTATCCAGCTAAGTGGCAGCCGCTGACTGCAGATGGATATTAGAATGCTGCCAGTTACTGGATAAGTCGGAACTTATCTGGCTAACTAGCGCTGAATATCGTGTCCCCTGAATTCTTTGTTCTGCAGAATCTAAAAGTTGCTGCCCTCACTGTTTTGTTTCCATTCCCCAGTGTCTTCGATCTGAAGTTTGCTTTCTCTGTGTTGACTCAATGAAAGCTCCAGGCCTCCTATGCTATAGAATAGCCATCACTTAAAGCAGCATTGTCTCTTGCTAGCTCTGTTGATCTAATTGGGGTGATACATATACGGTAATCTTTTATCCCACTGACAAAGTGATGCAGCTCTGTTTTTTGCTTCCAAGAATCCCGGAAAATTCTTTTAAGAATCCATTTCTTGAGGCAATTTGTGTAACTGCATTGCAGCATGAGAGATCCAGATATGGATCTCCTGTCCATCGGAGCCAGTCCGTCCTGGTCATGCTGCAGGGGTAATGCAGCTACCTAGGAAGGGCGCTAAGACAGCTGCCGCTACTCTGGCACCCCTCCAGCCCTTGAATTAGCAAGGGTCCTTTGTGCATGCAAGCTGAAGAATGGAGGGGATCGAAAGTGAAGTGATAGAAAATGGGGAAAAGGAAAGAAGGAATCCATTTTTGAGGATCCAGTTTAAATATATTCACCAGTAAGTTTATTTGAATTTTCCAGTTCTCCTCCTCCTCCTCTGGTCTTCATTATGGAATGCTCCAGCCGGCTAACTCTGAAAGACGTAGGAAGTGATCTAGGGATACTGCAGATGTGCTGGGCAGCAGCAAAGAGCAAAGCACGGCAGCCCCAGCACAGCTGACCAAGTATTTGGGCTGCATCTTCAGTGGGTCCTACTGGTTTTCTCTAAAGCGAGTTTAAAATGCATTTCTTCTGATTTTAGCCATCGTTTGAGATCCTCTTCCTGCCGTTCTGCTGATTCTGTTACGTTACAGATGAACGTTAAAAATCTTTGCATATTGTTTTCAGAGACAGCAGCACAAAGGAATCTAGCCAGCTGTGGTAAGGACTTCGCTGGGGTCACCCTCTGTTGGGGGAGGATTTGCTGTTTCCCCTAGGGGCGGGGCTGGCGAATTCCAGTCCTCGACTGCCACAAAAGGGCCGGGTTTTCAGGATATCCGCAATGAATATGCATGAGAGAGATTTGCTAGCAGTGGATGCAAAGCCTGCAGACCTTTCCCGTGCATGCTCGTTGCGGATATCCTGATGACCTGCCCTGTTTGTGGCACTCGAGGACTGGCGTTGGCCACCCCTGCCCTGGGGCCATGAAATAATTTGTTAGTGGGGGCCGCTCTTGCCAACCTTCCGCTTCTTTCTGCACCTCCGAGGGTGTGAGCTCTTCCTGTGCGGGGGAGGGGGGGGGAAGAAATCCTTTGGGGGCCCAGGTGATGGGAGAGTCCCTCCTGATGCACGCGTGTCCCATAGCTGCAATATTCTCCTCGGGGGGGGGGGACGATCGGGCGGGGCTCCGACTGATTATTTCCAAAAGTTCAATCACTGCCCCAAAAACATTCCATCATTGAAACTGTAACCTTCGAACTATTTTACATCGTCTCCCTCCTGGGGTGCTTATGTCCAGCTCTCTAAAAAGGCAGAACTGGGGAGCCTTCCTGGGGTGCGGTTTAACTTAGTCACTCGGTGCTGATCGGCCAGGTTTCTGGAGTAACTGTTGTTGGCCAAATAGCAAACCTATAGTTAGTCAGATAACTTTATCCCGATATGTTAAGCGGCACGTTTTAGCCAGATTTTCGGCGCTAGCCTCCTAACTTGGCTGGCTAAATCTGGCCAGCCAAACCTCTTGGAGCCTCTGTTAAAATAAATAAAGACTCCTGATTATGAAACCCCCCCCCCCCCCCCCCCTCGCTTCCCTTCATCCCCGCACTACTGTATAAAAATCCAACTGCCCTCCTAGCCTTCCCCTACCCCACCCAATGGAAAACTAAAGGCAGCCTCTTCTCTCTGCACCCAATGTAAAACTAGAAGCTCCCCGGCACCTACTCCCCGTGCCCGATCTGCTTTCCGGCCCTGCAACTCACATCCGCCCCCCTTCCTTTCCCTGTTTCCTACTCCTAAGACCAGGCCCCGGGCAAGTGGGCAGTGGACTCGTGCTTGCCACCTGTCCCACTAGGCTTCCAACGTTCCTCTGACATCCATTGACCAAGCAAGGCTGGTAGATGAGCGGACAGGAGGCAAGTTAAGGCCCCCCCTCGCCTGCTCACTGCTGGCAGCTGACCTTAGGGTTTCATGGAGGTGGGAGCAGGGATTTGAGTTGCGGAGAGAGAGAGAGAAAGTCAGGCACGAAGGAAATTTTCTTACTTTTCATTGCTACTAAGTCCTTCTTTTACTACAGTGCCATGTGCTTTACTTGACTGTAAAGTCTAAGAATCCAAATATGTTCTGTAAATGTGCATGCACTGCTTTTGTTTGCGTTACTTGCAATAGTAATTACATTGCGTGTTTGTTTAATGTCACACGAGTTGTCTGCTCCGGCCTGTCCGCTTCACCTCTGGGGAGATCCAGAGGTTGCGTGGGGTGTACTGCGTGCTAAATCGCCCAGCCGAGAGGCGGCGTTGTTTATGTGACCCCCCCTCCCATTGCCGGGGGCTTTATATATTGGCCTCCGTGTAACCTCAACGTAAACGATGGCAGACAAAGTTTAAAAATGGCCCATTCAGTCTGCCCGGATATGTGGAATACACTGTTTATCTGGTTTAATCCGGTGAACGGATCAGGAAATGCTTTGTATCTGTTGGAGAGCGCACCAGAGACCTGGCAGCCCTGAGCATGGTGTTTGTGACTGATAAGATTTGTTGTTGCTTGGTTTTTTTTTTTTTTTGGTTTTTTTTTACACCACCTAAGTGGTCAAAGGTAGAAAACTAGGTCTGCAGGATTATATCACAAGCAGCTTTGCACTTCCAGACACCCTTGGAGAGAAGTCAAGAAGCTGTACTGGAAGAGGCAGATCTGAAATCAGGCACAGGGCAGCTGAAAGGAAGACAGGCGTGGGTGTGAAGAGAAGGAAGAATTAAGAGTACGAAAGGGTAACGTGTGTGGGCGGCTTCGGATGAGACAGGAGGCGCACAGAGCAGCGCCACATTCAGAGGAAACGGGGAGCGTGAGCTGAAAAAGCACAGAGACCTGTACCTGACCTTTCCTGTCCTCCGGCAGTCGTTGCTTGCCCTGAATTAATAGAGGACTGCTAAACTCCACGGCAATGGCCGTGGCACTGAACTGGTGACATGTTTGTCTCATGAAAGACAGAAGGCCGAGCTGTATCTTCTTATCACATATCTCCACCTCTCACCCTCCTCTCCTCATAGAAAGCATTTTCATGAGAGGTTTCCCTTTATGTGGTGCAGCAAAGGGTTTGAGCCTCCCGCTGTCCAGGATTCACGTGTTTTTGCAGTGCTCTGAGTAACTTAGGAGGCAGGGAAAAAGGAGAAACGAGCAAATACAGGGTGCAATAGGTGGGCTACTAGATGGCGAAGGTCCGCAGGGATTTGCTGAGCCATTTCTCCATTTGATACGTTTGCCATTGCGTTTTTTTGAGATCTGTGGTCTCCATTCTTCTTGAGAAGTCAAGATGTCAGGGCTGACCCTTCGGAGAGCCCGGGGGGGCTCGGGGTGGATCGGCCAGAAGCGGGGTCCTGGAACAGTGAGCTTATAGCGTTTGGATGTGGCTACCGTGTTAGAGCGGGTCCCTCCCCAAAGCGTAGGCCAGGGCGGTCGCCCCCTGTTCGCTGCTGCTGCCGCCGCCGCCACCTAAGGACGGCTCTGCAAGACGTCAATACCTGCCAGGACTGGACTGGGAATGCGCAAAACGGAAGCCGCTCAGTTTGAGCCAAACGGTGTGCAGCCATCAGGTATCTGTGCCGGAAGGACAGGTCAGTAGCGGGTACACTGTATTTTGACAATTGCTGCATTTTTAATGGCAATAGGCTCACGGTGGTCACCAGTATGCAACATAATGGAAGGAACAGGGAATAAAACATGCGGAGGGAGGTGTTCTGTTCCTTTGTAAGTTAATTAGGTAGCTGGTGGTATTGAATAGACACACGTGCTCATGTAGGCTAAACGCAGAAGGTATTTTTTTTATTGAATGAGCCCATGAGACGATAAAGGATGTTTTCAAAGGATGCAATTGAGTGTGGGGGAGAGACTCGGGATGCACGGAGTGGACAGGTAAAGAAACTGCCAGGGGCGGTTCTATCATGAGGCAGGGTGAGGCGGCCGCTTCAGGCAGCAACATCTGGGAGCGGCAAAAACTGACCCCCTCCCCCCCAAACTCCTCTAGCGGCCGCCTCACCCTGCCACCAAAACAACAAAGGACACGTGGGCTGCTGGCAATGCTTCCCCCTAAGCTGCGCCCGTGCGCTGCCGCGCATAATTTTTCTACCCCCCACGCAGTAAGACTGGCAGGGCCCGAGTACAGACGAGACCCCCAAAGCTCCAGGTGCCCCGCAGTATTAAAACCTCATAAGAGTAATATCACGGGAATTGCACAGAGGAGGCAGCAGATCAGGCCTCAGTGTCAGTGGCAGCGATTGGCGCCTCCCCAGCAGCTATGACAACAGCTGCAAGGTGAGAGAGGCTCCCAGCAAAAGAAAGAGGGGGTCTTTCTTAAGTATGTGCATGAATGGGAGCTTGCCTGGATGTGTGTATGTGAGAATGGGTGCCTGCCTTGGGGGTCTGCCAACCTGTCTGTGTGTGTGAGAATGAATGGGTGCCTGCTTGGGGGTCAGTGTAAAAATGGGTTCCTGCCTGGGGGTCTCTCAATCTGTCTATGTGTGTGTGAGAATGAATGACTGCCTGCCTGGGTGTCTGTGTGTGGGTGAGAAGATGAATAAAAGCCTACCTGGAGGTGGGGGGAGCAGTAGAGAATGAATTGGGAACTTGCCTGGGGGGGGGGGGTGAGGGAGCCAGTGAGAATGAGTGTGTGTGTGAGAGAGAGACAGCATGAAAGAGAGAACAGGTGTGTATGTATGAGAGAGATAGTATGTGAACGTGAGAGCCATGTGTAAGCCACAGCATGTGAGAATGGGAGCCTGAATGTGTGTTTGAAGGAGGAAGGGAAGAAGACAGATAGAGAGGGAAGAAACAGAGAAAAAAAAAAAGAAATCCTGTAAAAGGAATTGGAAAAAGACCAAGAAAGGGAATGTGGAAAAAAAAAAAAGCTGGGACCAACCGATTAGAGAAACAAGATCAGACAACAAAGGTAAAAAAAAATATTGTTTTGAATTTTTGATTGGCATATGTTATCATTGGGAATGTGCAATACATATTTGTATTTTGTTATTTCTTCAGTATTTCATTGTTCAGAGTCTGGTTTCTCGGGCTTTCCATTTTATTTTTGTTTGCCTGTTTCTGTTTCTAATTTTGTAGTCCTTTATTTTGTATTGGGTAAGGATCTGTCTGTGTTCTTCATGTGTGACTGAGGTGCAGTATTTTTGCTGGCATGTAGTTTTTCTGTAGGGCTTCTGTTAACTCCAGTAGGTGGTGTATTAGTGTTCTAGGGCATGGTACAATATTTTCATTATTGCCGTGTCTTTAGATAAGGCTGCTGCAGTTTGAGTTCTGAGATAGTGCTCGTATGGTGTGGCAAGGTTCTAAGTGTCTTTTTTTTTTGCAGGGGTTTGTGTTACTTTCAAAGTGTTTGGCAGTGAAGGGTTGGCACTTTCTGAGATGAGTGTGTGTGTGGAAGAGGAGGAGTAGTGAGTAATTGTGCATGAGAGTCTGGGGCGTGAATGAGAGGCGTGAGAATGAGCGTATATATGTGAGAGAATATGAGAGTAAATATGCAAGTGAAATGTCTGTATGCCAATGCCAGAAGTCTAAGAAGTAAGATGGGAGAGTTAGAGTGTATAGCAGCAAATGATGAGATTGACATAATTGGCATCACAGAGACTTGCTGGAAGGAGGATAACCAATGGGACAGTGCTATATCAGGGTACAAATTATATCGCAATGATAGGGAGGATCAACTTGGTAGGGGTATGGCATTTTATGTCCGGGAGGGTATAGAGTCCAACAGGATACAGATCATACAAGAGGCTAAATACTCAGTATATGGGTAGAAATCCCATGTGTGTTGGGTAAGAGTATAGTGATAGGAGTATACTACCGTCCACCTGGACAAAATGGTCAGGCAGATGCTGAAATGCTAAGAGAAATCAGGGAAGCAAACCAATTTGGCAGTGCAATAATAATGGGAGATTTCAATTACTCCAATATTGACTGGGTAAATGTAACATCAGGACTTGCTAGAGACATAAAGTTCCTGGATGTAATAAATGACTGCTTCATGGAGCAATTGGATCAGGAACCAACAAGAGAGGGAGCTATTTTAGATTTAATTCTTAGTGGAGTGCAAGATTTGGTGAGAGAGGTAACGGTGGTGGGTCCACCTGGCAATAATGATCATAACATGATCAAAAGTAAACTAATAACAGGAAGGGAAACAATAAGTAAATCTACAGCTCTAGCATTAAACTTTCAAAGGGGAAACTTTGATAAAATGAGGAAAATAGAAAAAAAACTGATAGGTGCAGCTGCAAAGGTTAAGTGTTCAACAGGCAGGGACATTGTTTAAAAATACAATCCTAGGGCTGATGACGTCAGCGGAGCGAGTGGCCGCCTGATCCACGGCTCCCGACTGAACCGGTGGGAATCGCAATAATCGGCAGCCATCCAGCGCTCATTTTTCACGAGCAACCCAGCGAAATTCACAACAGCACTCAGCCCATGTCGAGCCGCAAAAAAGGAATCGACTTCCAAAAATTCTCGTATCAAAAAACGGATCGGGAGCAGCGGGCCGAAAAATCCAAGATGGCGGCCGCAACTGCAACGGAGCTCTCGGAGGAGGAGGAAGAACACAACGAGGCAGCCGACTCGGACATCCCTAATCGGGGTGAGTTCAAAACGTGGTTTAGAGAACTGAGACATGACTTGCAGGCGTTTAAGTCGGAAATTCGGGAGGTGGTGGGAGAGCTCCGGGAGGAGGTCAGCGATATGGGCCGGAGGATTTTTGAGTACGAGACGCTCACCGAAGCCCAGGCAGAAACAGTAAAAACATTAGCTGCTGATAATAAAAATATCTCCCGGGATCTTAAGCTACTCTCCCTGAAAGTTGAGGACCTGGAAAATAGGAGCCGCAGACTGAACCTGCGATTCCGCGGCATCCCGGACACCCCAGAATATGCGGACTGTGCTCAGATTATCTCTAAACTCTGCATTGATATCCTGCAAAAGCAGGAATCTCCGGGGGGCGAAGGATCAGTCATACCCTACATTGTGAAAATTGAGCGGGCTCATAGGGCCCTGGGTCCCCGAATAGCAAACAGAGTGAAGGACATTATTGTCTGCTTTCATGAATATGCAGTGAAAGACCGGGTGATGATGGCAGCGCGAAAGCAGGGAACCATTATGCTGGATGGGAACGAGGTACAGATTTTTGCGGACATTTCTCCTATAACGCTAAAACGGCGTGCCGAATTGCGACCCATCACGGAGTTATTGATGAAGGAAAATATCCGGTACCGCTGGCTGTTCCCTTTTGGGCTCAGCTTTTCCAGCCAAGGCCGGACCTATAAGGCCCAGTCTCTGAGGGAAGCAGCTGGCTGTCTGAAGGAAGCGGGGCTCAGTGTTCCAGATCTCCCTTCTCCGCCGTCCCCTGCGGCCCTGCAGAGGGAGGAACCGAGATGGCAGAGGATGGGAAAGGGAGGAAAAAGACTGCGTCGCACCCCAACACCGGATCCGGTACAGCCGGTAGTTGATACTACTTGATGGGATTGGCGGATCCAGCAATTTCTTCAGTTCCTGTTTTCTGCAACCTGGATGGCTGCGTTGTTGAAAGTGGTTAATTTGTCTTTGTTGATTCCCACCGGACGGGACAGCGGGCGTTCTGCTGTGCCATGCCTCTACTTGTAGGGCCGTGTGCCCATCGACTGTGGTCGAGAGGGGGGGGGAGGGGGTTTTCAAAACTTGCAGGACCATGTGGGTTACGCTTTTCGGTATCCAATCTCTACTTCGGGCCTGGTTCCTCATCTGAGGCCCTGGATTTTGCACCATTCTCCGGCTGAGTGGAGTAGCCAGTGTCTTCATTACTTTACCCCGCCATGACGAAGTTTCGGCTATTTTCTTTGAATGTGAAAGGGTTAAATTCTCCACGAAAGCGCAAACTGTTATTCAAAGACTTGCAACGGGGGCAGGTGGCGGTGGCCATGGTGCAAGAAACTCACCTCAAGAGACGGTTTGAGCATCTGATGCGCTCGCCACACTACCCTCAACAGTTCTGGGCAGCGAGCTCCAAGCTCTCACGATATGCAGGAGTGGGAATTATGTTTCACAAAGACTTTGCTTTTGAACTGCTCAAATGTGTTGCTGATCCCGAGGGGCGATTTATTTTGCTCAATATTTTAGTAGCAGGGGAAAAATTCACGTTGGTCAATGTGTACGCTCCTAACACTGGTCAAGCAGTTTTTTTTACTAAATTGTTTAGGACTGTTCAGAATCACCTAGAGGGCCATCTTTTACTGGTAGGCGATTGTAACATTTTACTCAACCCCAAGATGGATTCATCTGCGGGAAGAGGATCTATTCCCAAGAAGGATAGGCGTAGCCTCTTAACTTTTCTTCGCCACTTTATGCTGGAGGATGTCTGGCGCTTCTTTCACCCTCAGAAAAGGGAATATACATTTTATTCACACCCTCATAATCTTTATACAAGAATTGATTATATTTTTGCTGATAGGGGTTTTCTCCACAGGGTGATCGGTCCCACAGTGGACGCCATTACATGGTCTGATCACGCCCCTCAGTGGGTAGACTTAGCGTTTCCCCTATACGATAAAGGGCAGAGGTTTTGGAAGTTGAACGATGGCCTTCTAGAGGATAAAATGTTTGTGTCACAATGTCAGCACCGTATCCAAGAGTACTTACAGCTTAATGAGTCCCCGGATATTTCTCCTATAACTATATGGGATTGTTTGAAGGCGGTGGTGAGGGGAGAACTTATCGCACGTGCTTCATTTGTTAAGAAGGTAGAGAATAAGGAGCGGGTAGCTCTCATACATAACTTAGTGGCTTTGGAGCAACGGCATAAATTACAGCCCACGGAGTCCGTGAAAGAGCAGATTGACTGCTGTCGCTCGCAAGTGGCAGCATTGGATGCTGCTCAGATTGCGTTTGCTTTGGAGCGGGTGGAGCAAACGTATTTTGAGGGGGGCAACAAGGCTGGTAAGCTCTTGGCTAATAAATTGAAAGCGAAACGCATGCAGAACCTTATTACCAAAATTAAGGATGAACAGGGTGCCCCTCTTACCTCTAATGAGGATATCCGTTCCCGGTTTCTTAGATTCTATGCCACTCTCTACCAAAGCAATCCCAATATTGTAGAGGAGGACATAGAGGCCTTTTTAAGAGATATTTCCCTGCCCCGATTAGTGGATGGTCAGAGCGCGGCTCTGGATGCTGTAATTACTCCCTTGGAGGTCTCTCTCACCATTAAGCAGCTGAAGGTGAACAAGGCACCTGGATTAGATGGCTTTACGGCTCGGTTTTATCAATGTTTTTCTGCCGAGCTTTCTGGTCCCCTGGCACGGATGTTTAATGCCCTGCGAGGGGAGGGTCACTTAGCCGTTAATTCCAATGTGGCGGGGATCACCATATTGGCGAAGCCGGGCCGGGATGCCACTCAGTGTGGCTCTTATCGGCCTATATCCCTGTTGAATATTGACCTTAAGCTACTGGCTAAAATATTGGCTAACCGGCTTAACCATTATATAGCGCACCTGATACACCCCGACCAGGCGGGCTTTATTCCGGGGCGTATGGCCTCCGACAATGTGCGGAAAGTAATGGATTCTCTATGGTGGGCTCAGCATAACAAACTCCCATTTTTGTTAATGGCCATGGATGCGGAAAAGGCCTTCGACCTGGTCCACTGGCCCTTCCTTTTTCGGACTTTGTCTGCTATGGGTTTTGGCCCCTTTTTCATCCAATGGATACAAAGATTGTATGAGGGACCCAAAGCATGCATAAAAGTCAATGGTGGGTACTCCACTTATTTTTCGGTGGAAAGGGGTACCAGGCAGGGGTGTCCGCTGTCTCCTCTGTTATTTGCCATATTTATTGAACCCCTAGCTCAGAAGATCAGGGAGACGGCGACCATCACCGGCATTGAGGTGGGGACCTTTTCGTCCAAATTGGCCATGTTTGCTGACGATGTGATCTTAACACTCACGCATCCTCAGCGTTCTCTCCCAGTGGTTGTGGATCTCATAAAAGCCTTTAGTAAGGTATCTGGGTACTCCATCAATTGGGATAAAACTGAGATTCTCAACATTTCCCTATCGGGTTCCCAGGTGTCTGCCCTTCAGGCAGCTTTCCCCTTTCGTTGGGCTAAGGATAAATTGAAGTATTTGGGGGTGTATATTGGCAACAAGGGAGATGCTTTTACTCTTAATTACCCCCCTTTATTAGCTAAAATTTATAGAGAACTTGAAGAATGGAGCAGCTATCACATTTCCTGGCTAGGGCGTATAGCAGCCTTCAAAATGAACATTCTGCCGCGGTTATGTTACCTGTTCCAGACCCTACCTGTTAGGGTGCCGGATGTGCTGTTAGTGAAATGGCAGAGACGTTTTATGAAGTACATATGGCAGGGTAAACGTCCCCGGGTAGCACGTAAGGTACTCTTCCGTCCCAAGCTCCATGGGGGGCTTGCGGTCCCCAACTTGGTGTGGTATCATGCTGCCGCACATTTGCGTGTAGTGGCGGAATGGCATCGGCCGGGGAGGGGGAAACCTTGGATAGCTTTAGAACAAGCCATTGTGGGGATCCGGCCGTTGCCATCTCTGGTATGGCGGCCTCGCTCGGATTGGCCCCCTATGCGGGATTTGTCTCTGCCTATGCAGCATACCGTTCAAATGTGGTATCTTTGGAGGCGGGCTCTCTTGGGTAAGCGGCTTGGGTCTATTAACTCCTCTCCCTTCTTTCATGTGGATTTCCTAAACGGGAAAGCGTATAAGGAATTCAAAGGTTGGCTGGATAGGGGCATCACTAATTGTGGCCATCTATGGGAAAATGGGGGGTGGTTGCCCTTTGAGACTATCAAGACTAAATTTGGTCTAGAACCTTGGGATAGCTATCGCTATCATCAGCTGCAAAATTATTGTGCGCACTCCGGCTTGAGGAGTGATCTTCAGGCTCCGGTCTCCTTATTCGAATCTTACTGCAGGGCGGTAGAGAAAATCCCCAGTCTACTATCCAAAATATATAAATTGCTCAACCAGGACTTGTGTTCCCCTCCGGTGTATATAGCTGCGTGGGAGAATGATTTGGGGGTGACTTTAGATGCAGAGTCCTGGGATGATATCTATTCTAAGATGGGGAAGGGTATCATTTCTGCTACTCTCATTGAAAACGATTTTAAAATGCTTTATAGATGGTACTATACCCCTGAAAGACTCCACCGTATTTCCCCCCAGGTGTCGGACAAATGCTGGAAGGGATGTGGGGCTACGGGTACCTTTTTTCATTTATGGTGGGAATGCCCCAGGATCTCTCGGATTTGGGAGGATGTTTCTGCATGGCTTACGGCAGTCTTGGGGGAGTCTGTGTTGCTCACACCGTTGCAGGCCTTTCTTAATGGGGACCTGGGGTCCGGGGATCTGCATCATTCTAGGTTTGTTAGGTTTGTGGTCTCGGCTGCCAGGAGTGAAATAGCGAGACATTGGAAGGGAAACGTACTGCCACAGGTGGCGGCTATCAAGGCAAGAGTGGACAAGGTCTATCTTATGTGTAAGATTACAGCTCACAAACAACACAACTTGCCCTCTTTCCAGAAGATTTGGCAGCCATACCAGCGCTGGCGAGCGGCACTGATTGCACAGTAAATGTTGCAGATCCCAGATTGTATTCTGGGGGGTGCTTCTCTATTATTCTGTATGGGGTCCGGAGCTGAACTATGGCTCTCCGTTATGTTATGAATGTATGCTCATGAGATTGGTTGTGGTGTTATGCTGGTTTCTGCAAGATGGGGGGGGAGGGGGTTGGGGGAATAACACAATAATCATATGGAAACTCATTTTTGTGTATTGAGTTTATTGCATTCTGGCATGTTATATTTGACATATACAATGTTACGTATTTTTGTTCATGCAGTTTCTAATAAAAATTTAAATCGAAAAAAAAAAAAAAAAAAAAAAAAAATACAATCCTAGAGGCGCAGTCCAGATGTATTGCAAGCATTAAGAAAGATGGAAGGAAGGCAAAATGATTACTGTCAATGGTTAAAAGGTGAGGTGAAAGGTTATTTTAGCCAAAAAAAATCCTTCAAAAATTGAAAGAAGGATCCATCTGAAGAAAATAAGATAAAACATAAGCATTGTCAAGTTAAGTGTAAAACATTGACAAGACAGGAAAATAAAAACTTTTTAAAATATATCTGAAGCAAGAAACCTGTGAGGGAGTCGGTTGGATCATTAGATGATTGAGGGGTTAAAGGGGCTCTTAGGGAAGATAAGGCCATTGCAGAAAGACTAAATGAATTCTTTGCCTCCGTATTTACTAATGAGGATGTTGGGGAGATACCAGTTCCGGAGATGGTTTTCAAGGTTGTTGAGTCAGACGAACTAAACCAATTCACTGTGAACCGGGAAAATGTAGTAGGCCAGATTGACAAACTAAAAAGTGGCAAATCACCTGGACTGGATGGTATGCATCCTAGGGTACTAAGGGAGCTAAAAAATGAAATTTCTGATCTATTAGTTAAAATTTGTAACATCATTAAAATCATCCATTGTACCTGAAGACTGGAGGGTGGCCAATGTAACCCCAATATTTAAAAAGGGCTCCAGGGGTGATCCGGGGAACTATAGACCAGTGAGCCTGACTTCAGTGCCGGGAAAAATAGTGGAAACTATTCTAAAAATCAAAATCGTAGAGCATATAGAAAGACATGGTTTAATGGAACACAGTCAACATGAATTTACCCAAGGAAAGTCTTGCCTAACAAATCTGCTTCATTTTTTTGAAGGGGTTAATAAACATGTGGATAAAGGTGAACCGGTAGATGTAATGTATTTGGATTTTCAGAAGGCATTTGACAAAGTCAATCATGAGAGGCTTCTAAGAAAACTAAAAAGTCATAGGATAGGAGGCGATGTCCTTTCGTGGATTACAAACTGGTTAAAAGACAGGAAACAGAAAGTAGGATTAAATGGTCAATTTTCTCAGTGGAAAAGGGTAAACGGTGGAGTACCTCAGGGATCTGTACTTGGACTGGTGCTTTTCAATCTACCTTATAAATGGCCTGTGACCGACGGCCCGCAAATGCGCAGTAGAGCGCAGCTCTACTGCGCATGTGCGGGCAAGGATGTCGATCAGAAAAAAAAAATGGCGGTGGGGCCGCAGGAGCGGGAGGAGAAGCAGCGGCGCCGCGCGCGCGCGCGCGGTGCCGCTGCTTCTCCTCCCCAGATCTGCCTGCAGATCTCGGGGGGGGGGGGGTGTCACTCCCGCGCCCCCCCCCACCGAGATCTGCCAGCAGATCTCGGGGGGGGTGTCACTCCCGCGCCCCCCCCCCCGAGATCTGCCGGCAGGAGCGGGAGGAGTTAATGGAGCCGGGTGAGGGTTGTGGAAGTCGCGCTTACGGCGCCGGGAGGAAATGGAGGTGGGTGAAGGGAGGGAGGGAGAGGGGGACTGAGTGAGTGGGAGGGAGAGGGGGACTGAGTGAGTGGGAGGGAGGGAGAGGGGGGACTGAGTGAGAGGAGAGGGAGGGTGGAGAGGAGTGGGTGGGGGAGGGGGGTGGTGAAGAGTGAGGGGAGAGAGAATGAGGGGGAGGTGAGAGACAGAGGGATGTAGCCCGTTTTAACGGGCTTTACGGCTTGTATATATATAAATGATCTGGAAAGGAATACGACGAGTGAGGTTATCAAATTTGCGGACGATACAAAATTATTCAGAGTAGTTAAATCACAAGCGGACTGTGATACATTACAGGAGGGGACCTTGCAAGACAGGAAGATTGGGCATCCAAATGGCAGATGACATTTAATGTGGACAAGTTCAAGGTGTTGCACATAGGGAAAAATAACCCTTGCTGTAGTTACACAATGTTAGGTTCCATATTAGGAGCTACCACCCAGGAAAAAGATCAAGGCATCATAGTGGATAATACTTTAAAATCATCGGTTCAGTGTGCTGCAGCAGTTAAAAAAGCAAACAAAATGTTAGGAATTATTAAGAAGGGAATGATTAATAAAACAGAAAATGTCATAATGCCACTGTATCGCTCCATGGTGAGACCGCATCTTGAATACTGTGAACAATTCTGGTCGCCGCATCTTAAAAAAGATATAGTTGCGATGGAGAAGGTATAGAGAAGGGCATAAGAAAATGCCATTCTGGGTCAGACCAAGGGTCCATCAAGCCTAGCGTCCTGTTTCCAACAGTGGCCAATCCAGGCCATAAGAACCTGGCAAGTACCCAAAAACTAAGCCTATTCCATGTTACCATTGCTAATGGCAGTGGCAGTTGCTATTCTCTAAGTGAACTTTAATAGCAACCAAAATGATAAAGGGGATGGACATCTCCCCTATGAGGAAAGGCTGAAGAGGTTAGGGCTGTTCAGCTTGGAGAAGAGACGGCTGAGGGGGGATATGACAGAGGTCTTGAATGAGTAGATGTGAATCGGTTATTTACACTTTCGGATAATAGAAGGACTAGGGGGCATTCCATGAAGTTAGCAAGTAGCACATTTAAGACTAAATGGAGAAAATTCTTTTTCACTCAACGCACAATAAAGCTCTGGAATTTGTTGCCAGAGGATGTGGTTAGTGCATTTAGTGTAGCTGGGTTCAAAAAAAGGTTTGGATAGGTTCTTGGAGGAGAAGTCCATTAACTGCTATTAATCAAGTTTACTTAGAGAATAGCCACTGCTATTAATTGCATCAGTAGCATGGGATCTCCTTAGTGTTTGGGTAATTGCCAGGTACTTGTGGCCTGGTTTGGCCTCTGTTGGAAACAGGATGCTGGGCTTGATGGACCCTTGGTCTGACCCAGCATGGCAATTTCTTATGTTCTTAAGAAAGTTTGTATGCATGCTGCTCCAATGTTCCCTCTAAGGATGGGGTTGCTGTGAGCATAAAATTGATGGACTTTTGGCATCAAAGAAAGTAGTGCCCATAAAGTAATGAAACCAAAAAGTTTTGCTCACAAGCAAACAGTTTTGCACATAGCAAACCAATCCTTAGAGAGAACATTGGCTGCCGGTGGAACCCAGGGTGCTCGGCAACAAAGTCAAGAAGAGACTCAGCAGCTACCGGCAAACTCAACCTGCCGGCAGCCAAAGAATAAGCAAAGGCCCGGCGGGCCTCCAGCAGAGCCCAACCTGACTGGCAGCCGAAAAACAACAAATGACCTGCAGGCCTCCGGGGGAGCTCAGCTATCCAGCGGCAGATAAACATTGAAGGACCTGCCTATCAGCAAAGTAGGAAAGGCCCTGCTGGTGGCTGAAAGAAACCGGGCTAAACAGCGGCAGAAGAAAATATGAGGTTTCAGCTGACTGCTGAGCTCACCTTGACAGCGTGTGAGTGAGGTAGGGGGAGTGGGTATGCGTTCGAAGAGCATGTGTGAAAGCATTTGTGTGTGTGTGTGAGCATGCGTGGAGAGTGAGAACCTGTGTTTGTGTGAGAGCATCTGTGTAATGAGTGAATAAACTTGTGGGTGTATGTGAGAGAGAGAAATAGAGAAAAGAAAGTTCCCCCTTCCTACTACCACATCCCCCTCTCCCACTAATCCACAGAAATCCCAGGATGACTGGAAATCAAAAATTCCCAGGAATGGATTATTTTATTCTTATTAGGTTTAATTATTGGGTACTATTTCATGTGTCTGCTATTCGGAAATATTTCATTAATTTTGGGGGAAAATTGTATAATTTTTATATGAGGTTTTAGTTATTGGTTGTTATGCTATTCATCAGCTGTTTTGAAATATTTTTTCTTTTGATTAGTATGGTTTTACTATTATGATTGTTTCATATGTCTTGACTATATGGTTTTGAGGCATGGCATTTCTGTTTTTCCATTGTTGCACTGCATATAGTTTTGCAGTTTCAGTTCAGTTTTTGTCTACATGTTTCTGTTTATACCGTTTGGAATCTTTATTCTATATTTGGTGAGCGTCTGTACGTGGTCTGCATGTGTAACTGAGCTGAAGTATCCTGCTAGCATGAAGTTTCTATTTTAGAATTTATAGCAGGTTGGCATTTTCCATTTTCCTAATAGGAGGGGTATTTGGTTTTTAGGTCCTGGTGTAATATCTGCAGTGTTGCCTTTTCATAGTTAAGGTTTTTACTGTTTCAGTGATGGCAGTTAGTGTTCTTTCTTAGTATGGGAGGTATATTACTGTCATTGTAATTCAGTTTACTTATGGTTTTCTAGATGCAAAGCCCATACCCAACATGCATTACCTTAGGCCTAATACCATATGCATGCCAAGTGGGTTTTTTGCTTTTTTTGTAGAGTTTTCTGGATGGCACCACAGTAGTGCATGTAAAAATAATATGCATGTTGCTGTGATATTTTTAACTCAGAAAACTAAACTTTGAATGTCTTTTCTTGTAAAATTGGTTATTGTAAATGCAAACTTTTTTATTGTGTGTGGTGAGGGCTGGGAAGGGAGGGGGTCGCAAGGCTCTAAGGTTCACCTGGAGCACCTGACACCCTTGCACCGGGCCGGTAGAGAATTTGCCACCCACGGACCCCCTGTCATTCACCCATCCCCCCACTTCTCCAGGGGCAAATGCTGGGGAAACCTGGGAGACAGGTGGTGGGGTTCCTGGAAGTGTGGTGGGGGCCGCCGGGTTCCTAGAAATACCGAGTTATCACAGACGCTCCGCCGCTGCCCTGGGAACTCTGTGCCCTGCTTTCCAACTTCCGCAGCATTTCAAATCCCCGAAAGAACCAGACTATAAAGAGACCCCCACCCCCTTGGTCCTGTCCCGTGCTTTTGAGTTGGGGTGGGGGACGCCATCTCATCCCTCGCCTCAGGCAGCAGATTCCCTCCAGCCGCCCCTGGAAACTGCTGATTCCAAAGTAAAAGAATATGGAGTCAAGTCACCCCCCCCCCCCCCCCCCCCAGAGGTTCAGGGTTTGGGCCTCCGCTAAGAGGCCAATATTCAAAAAGGCTTACTTATCCAGCTAGAATTAACCTGGATATTCGCCAGGATAAATATCCCTGAATAAAGTGATCCAGGTAGACTACCAGCTAGATTTGAATATTTATTTATTATTTATTTATTTAGGATTTTTATATACCAACCTTCTTAATACAGGTATCAAATCAGGTCGGTTTCCAAAGAACAAAACTGTCGCGGTTAAGGCGTTACAATAAACAGAGTTTCTGAACATAGGAACATCAATAAATATTACATAGGCAACAGTAACTCGACAAAGTAACGTGGATAAATATGGGTACTAGCTAAATAGGGGTAGTGTAACTTGGGATATACATTTAATAGAAAAATGTGTAGATGGGCGCAAACATGAGTAGTGCAAGAGCTCGACGAACTAATGCATCAACAGAAGAGTGTATTCAATACAGGTGGACTGTCGAAATCGTGGGTGGTCAAGGAGCTTGAGGAGGACTATTTTGTTCTTTGACCGGTGTCAGAATATTGCTGGTTAGGTTGCCAAGAGAGCAACACTGGATGCGCTGAGAGCTAGATGCCCCTGGCTTCCAATAAAGGGTTTTTTTTGGGGGGGGAGGGAGGGGGAAGGAGTGCAGAGAAGAGGGAAGTTAGCAGAGTGGTAGGAGAGAGGGGAGGTTTCCGAAACCGTGGCCCTTACAAAAAAAATTTTTAACATGGTGGGGGGGGGGAAGGTTTTTTGGGCCTAGAGACTGGCAACTTTCAATCTAATTTTCAGGGACTTGGGGAGAGGGGGGAGATTGGGGTGTGAGACCATTCAGGAGGTGTTTTATTTATTTTCGTTAAAGCTACCTGGGATCTTTCAGCCTCCTTCAGCTCATGTCTGAACATAGTCAAATAACTTATTCAGCTCTCTCAGCTCCACCCTGAAATGCCCCTATATTATGTGTCTGAATTTTAGCCAGATAATGACTTACCCAGCTAAAATTTAGACTAAGTGCCAGGGATATTCAAAAGTAGACATTTATCCGGATAACTCAAGTTATCTGAATAAATGCCTTGGAATATCAGACTTCAGGTGCATAGTGATCTAATAATGGATATCTTTTCAGGTCCAATTCATAAAAGTATTGCTCGCTGCCTCCTTTTTGCTGGGATCCAAACACTGGGTTTGAATTGTGAGCAGAGAACACTTACTTCTTGGCTTTTTTTTGGCTGCGATTTAGGAACCAGTCCAATATGGGGCAGTAATATGCTGCCAATGAAAACAATGTAGCTGACTCCCTCACTTGATACAATGGACTACTTGTGAAGGAGTCAGTTGGACCACTGGATAACAAGGGATATAAGGGGCACTTGGGAAGGACAAGACCATAGCAGAAAAACTAAATGAATTATTTGCTTTGGTCCTTACTGAGGAGGATGTTGGGTAGCTATCCACAGCAAAAATGTTCTTTAGTGATGATTCAGAAGAACTGAAGCAAATAAAGAGTATGAAAATGGAAGGGACAATAAAGCAAATTGGCAATCCAAAGAGTAACAGAGCACCAGGACCAGATGGTATTCCCCCTAGAGTTCTGAAAAAAGTAATCTGGCCTGTTACTAATAATCTGTAACCTATCATTAAAAACAGGCACAGTACCTGAAGACTGGAAGGTGGCTAATATAAAACCATTGTTTATGTTTAAACCGTTTATTGAAAGAAACAAGCAAACAAGTGCCTGATTCACATTGGTTTCTTGCATACAACAGTTATGGCAAACAAGTATTACTGTTTTGCAATATTTTACTCCCTCGACCCACCATATCCCCCCCATCCAGCGTCTATATGGTGCTCAAATATCAAAATAACCTAATGATACAAACCATGAGCTCAGAAGTGCTCAAAAATGAATCCTATACAACAAAGAACCATAGCCTAGCCAGAGAGAAACTGCCGGGGGCCTTGTCATTAGACTTAATAAATGAGAACCTTCAGGTCTAATCTGAAAGATTTTACACACTTCAAAGTCTCTCCCTCTATGGTCCCATCCACACCCCCTTTTTTCCTCTCCCTAAGTAAAATGACTAGGGTTAGAGTCCAGACTGTTGCCCTTGGGTCTCTTATTATGATACTGGTCTTCACGTCATCAGGGAAGGATGAAAGGGATCCTCCCAGTAATTCACCATACATATAGGTCTACCTCAGTTACCCATATGAAGTTAAGTAATTTTTATAACACCAATTTTTAAAAAGAGTGTTGAGCAATGTTATTATCCTACACTTCCAGCGATGCTGTCATTATCCAGTATTTTTAACCTGTTAACAGGGGCTGCAAACATCTGTCCCTGATTAAAAATTCCATTGAAGAATCTCATGGTGGATTCCTTTCACGCCTTAAAGAGGAGTGTGACAGAGGGTACCAATAGGGAGCCCAGGACTGCCTTAAGGGACCAGGTCCACGTGTCTGGCCCAGCCCACCTTAAGCCAGAGGCAGGAATGGAAATCTGGTCCTAGGGCCAATCCCCTGGTAGGAGGATAGGTAGACAGGCCTCGGAGGGAGCACGAAGGCCCCAGAGAGAAGAATCAGGTCCAGGATACAGCAGGACTATGAAACATATATAGAAATGAAACATAGGAACATAGAAATGATGGCAGAAGAAGACCAAATGGCCCATCCAGTCTGCCCAGCAAGCTTCCCCCACCCCTTCTCTCATACTTATCTGTTTCTCTTAGCTCTTTGGTTCTAATTCCCTTCCACCCCCACCACTAATGCAGAGAGCGGTGATGGAGCTGCATCCAAGTGAAATATCTAGCTTGATTAGTTAGAGGTAGTAGGGGTAGTAACCGCCGCAACAAGCAAGCTACACCCATGCTTATTTGTTTTTACCCAGATTATGTTATACAGCCCTTATTGGTTGTTTATCTTCTCCCCTGCCGTTGAAGCAGGGAGCTATGCTGGATATGCGTGAGGTATCAGTTTTTTTCTTCTCCCCTGCCGTTGAAGCAGAGAGCCATGCTGGACATGCATCGAAAGTGAAGTATCAGGCACATTTGGTCCGGGGTAGTAACCGCCGCAACAAGCCAGCTACTCCCCGCTTTGTGAGTGTGAATCCTTTTTTCTTCTCCCCTGCCGTTGAAGTTATGCTGGATATGCGTGAAGTATCAGTTTTTCTTTTCCCCTGCCGTTGAAGCAGAGAGCTATGCTGGAAATTCGTGATGTATCAGTCTTTCTCCCATGCCGTTGAAGCAGAGAGCCATGCTGGATATGCGTCGAGAGTGAAGTATCAGGCACATTTGGTTTGGGGTAGTAACCGCCGTAACAAGCCAGCTACTCCCCGCTTTGTGAGTGCGAACCCTTTTTTCTTCTCCCCTGCCGTTTAAGCAGAGAGCTCTGCTGGATGTGTGAAGTAACAGTTTTTCTTCTCCCCTGCTGTTGAAGCAGAGAACTATGCTGGATATGCATTGAAAGTGAAGTATAAGAATGGAGTGATCAAGCTAGTTGAAAGGCATCAGGAATAGAGGAAGGTGGAGGTAGTAATTTGGTTATTTGGTTTGGGGTAGTAACCGCCGTAACAAGCCAGCTACTCCCGTCTTTGTGAGTGCAAATCCTTTTTTCCACATTTCCTCTTGCTGTTGTAGCTTAGAGTGATGTTGGAGTCACAGTAACCATGTGTATGTTTATTGAATAAGGGTATTGTCTCCAGGCAGTAGCCATCATTCTGGCGAGTCACCTACTCTTCATTGGCGGCCTCTTGACTTTATGGATCCACAGTGTTTATCCCACGCCCCTTTGAAGTCCTTCACAGTTCTGGTCTTCACCACTTCCTCCGGAAGGGCATTCCAGGCATCCACCACCCTCTCCGTGAAGAAATACTTCCTGACATTGGTTCTGAATCTTCCTCCCTGGAGCTTCAAATCGTGACCCCTGGTTCTGCTGATTTTTTTCTTATGGTAAAGGTTTGTCGTTGCCTTTGGATCATTAAAACCTTTCAAGTATCTGAAAGTCTGTATCATATCACCTCTGCTCCTCCTTTCCTCCAGGGTGTACATATTTAGATTCTTCAATCTCTCCTCGTACGTCATGCGATGAAGATCCTCCACCTTCCTGGTCGCCCTTCTCTGTACCGCTTCCATCTTGTCTTTGTCTTTTTGTAGATACGGTCTCCAGAACTGAACACAGTACTCCAGGTGAGGCCTCACCAAGGACCTGTACAAGGGAATAATCACTTCCCTTTTCTTACTTGATATTCCTCTCTCTATGCAGCCCAGCATTCTTCTGGCTTTTGCTATCGCCTTGTCGCATTGTTTCGCAGACTTCATATCATTAGACACTATCACCCCAAGGTCCCTCTCCTGCTCCGTGCACGTCAGCCTTTCCCCCCCCCATCGAATACAGTTCATTCGGATTTCCGCTCCCCATATGCATGACTTTGCACTTCTTGGCATTGAATCTCAGCTGCCATATCTTCGACCATTCTTCCAGTTTCCTTAGATCCCGTCTCATTCTCTCCACTCCTTCCGGCGTGTCCACTCTGTTGCAGATCTTAGTGTCATCCGCAAAAAGACAAACCTTACCTTCTATCCCGTCCGCAATGTCGCTCACAAAGATATTGAACAGGACCGGTCCCAACACCGATCCTTGCGGTACACCACTTAAAACCTCTCTCTCTTCAGAGAAGGTTCCGTTTACCATCACACATTGTCTTCTGTCCGTCAACCAATTTGCAATCCAGGTCACCACCTCGGCACTCACTCCCAAGCTTCTCGTTTTAGCTTTGCAAGTTATCCTCTTGAGTGTTGTGAAGGTTTCTTTGTCAGGCAAATGATTTAAGCAGATCTGTTGGGCTTGTTCCTTATTTTTGCTATGCATAACCAAAGAGTCTTTGCGTGAAAAGACTGCCGGAGTCCAGCATCCCCTGTCCCCCAGCACCTACCATTACCACAGTGGGTTTACGTAACGTTAGATGAGTACCAGCCTTTCCTTCTTTGCTGCTGTTGCTTGTAAATACAGCTTCCTATCTATTGCTGACTCTACTGCTAGCTTTTTGCGCTCTTTGCATGGGGTCTGAATGAATGCTTCTTTTACTGGAGCTTTTGGTTCTAGTACATAATATCTAGGACCCACTGGTCCCCTGTAACACAAGCCCACGCCTCATCAAATTGTTGCAGTTGTCCTACTGGTGCCGTTGAGGAGTTGCCCTGGAAAGCTATCACTGGTCTCCTCTGCTTGCTGTGAGCGCTTTGCCGGCCTTCTCTGTGCTACCTCACCTGCTTCCTCCAAAGTGCTGTACATAGGACTAGTACTGTAGTCTTCTATTGGTTATACTCCTTCAGCCTGGTCCTAAGGAAGGTTCCTTTAAAATCTATGAGGCTTCGATTCTCCCCAGCTTTTCACCAACATCTCTAGATCCTCCTGAAAAAGGAGTCAACCATTGAATGGGAGTCCAAATCCGCTGCTCACGTCTTCAACAATAATAGATGCCTGGCTATTGTTGTTGCCACCAATTTTGCCAAGGCCCTGACTAAATCATTCAGGGTGTCTGCTGGGAAAACACCCTGAAGCCTTTCCCTGTTCCTAAGCCAACAGCTGGACTTAGAATTGTTCCTAACTCTACTGTGATTCAACAAACACTAAGTACTCATGTACGTTATATTGTAGTGGGCTCCTTGTGCCTCCCCCCACACCATCTTCTGTAAAAAGTTAATTATCTCATCTTTGCTCTCCCCCCTTTATTTCCTATCCCCAGTTTTTGCGCCCCTGTTACAATGTAACTTTTGCTTCTTCAATCTATGTCTCTTGTTAATTGGTTACGGTTAACCGCTTTGTTCGATGTAAACCGAGTTGATTTGATTTGTATCAAGAAAGTCGGTATATAAAAGCCTTAAATAAATAAATAAATACAGACTCTAGCTGGGTTATTTGCACACTACTGGACTGTGATGTCTCTGGGTCCTCACCCCCATGGGGTCTGTTGCAACCACCTGAGTCATGCCCTTGCTATGTATCCTCTGCAGATAGCTGCCTGAAGAGAGAGGCTAGTTACTTCAAATGATGTCTTCAGAGCAGACTTCACTTTCCTGAGGATCCTTAAGCACTGCTCCACCTTCTACCAGAATTGTGGCTCTCTTGGTCACTGCTGCTTCTGTGGTGTCCACCTCAGGAAAGTGGAATAATTGGTCCTTCTGTTGCTCCTGGAGAGGATACCATTTTTCCATAGCCCTTCTGGATTTAAATATTGCATCCAAGCGTTTCCCATTCAATTCCCAGCATTTCCATTATCGCTGAATGTACTGGGAATGCCTTAGAGGGTTTCTGTATGCCCTTTAGTATTGGGTCCCCCTTAGGCCCTTCTTGTGTGTGGGCTGAACTTCCTCCAGTTTTAATGAGCGGGATATCCTGTCGATCAGCGACCCCCGTTCCTCACTTCTGAGCGGTCTAACGCTCCCGTCTGCTGACTGTTCTGCTACTGTTCCTTCTTGCTGAGCTACCTGGAAGTCTGCCAGAGATCCTAATCCGTCTTTCTCTAAAAGGGGCCCATCTCCCAGGGGCAAATACTGCTCCAGCTGTAATTTTGGTTTCTTTTGCATCGGGGGTCTTTTTTCTTGCTGCCTTCTCTTAGCCTTAATTTGGCAAGTCCTTATGCATAACCATAACAACTTCAGAAGTCCATTCCTGCTCCTGCCCTTCCAAACCTCGTGCTTCCTGCTGTGTGCCTGCCGGTTTCCCTCTTCCAGCAATGCTGGGAATGCTTTTGGTGGGGGTCCTGGAGTTCAGTGCTGGCTGTTCTAACCACGGGCCCCTCCCTCTCCGGTGCCGCATTTGAATCTGCATTGACCACGGCTCCAACGAAAGGAGCCAGCCACGTTCGCGGTGTGGCGGGCCTCGCACCCTCCACGTTTCCTCCTGCACGCCGTACATGAGAAATCTCCGCTGGGGGTGGTCCTAGAGTCGCTGAAATCTCTTGTGCCGAGTTGCTGCACAGTGCTAGCACAGCTCTCTCTTGTTCCTTTCCCCGTTTTTTTTTTAATCTCTTAAAGGGACTGTCTCATGGCTTTATTGTGCAAAGGAAATACAGGGATCTTTCACCCTGGCTGCCCTGGGGGGAGGGTGGGGAAGAGCAGCCACCTTTACTGATCGCTGACCCAAAACCTCAAGCCCCTGCCCAGCCGCGGTCTATCTGAGAGATCGTTGCCCCAGGAGCCTACTCCTTTCACCTTCCTGCTGTACCTGCTTCTCCTACCATCTGCTGGAGGCAGAGAACTACTGGCACCTCTCCTGCTGCGCCAGGCTATATAGGGAGAGACTTCTGCCTCCATCTGCTGGTAGGTGGGAACAATGAGTGGAAAAAAGATCTAATGTATGTCTAGTACTATGTGTGGAAACATTTACTATCTGTAAAAAAAAAACAAAAAAAACCAACCTGTGTTTTCGTAGCCAACAAAAAATTCAGCTGGTGAGCTTGATACTCCTAGCTCAGTATCGGGCCGATACAGAAAAAACCGCGGGAGAGCGGGCGCTCCGAGACGAGCGCCCGCTCTCCCGACGCGTGCCCAGGCCACTCTCCTGGGCGAGCGATTGAGTATTTAAATGAGGACCGTGGTAATAAGGAGGCGCTGGGGACACTAGCGCGTCCCTAGCGCCTCCTTTTTGACAGAAGCGGCGGCTGTCAGCGGGTTTGGCAACCGATGCTCAATTTTACCGGCATCGGTTCTCGATCCCGCTGACAGCCACAGGTTTGGAAAACTGACGCCGGCTAAACTGAGCGTCCTTCCAACCCATGGACCGCGGGCAGATTTTTAATTTTTTTATTTTTGGGGCCTCCAACTTAATATCGCTATGATATTAAGTCGGAGGGTGCACAGAAAAGCAGTTTTTACTTCCTTTCTGTGCACTTTCCCGGTGCCGGCAGGCGTTGATTTCTGAAAGTAAAATGTGCGGCTTGGCTGCACATTTTACTTTTTGTATCGCGCAGGAATAACTAATAGGCCCCTCAACATGCATTTGCATGTTGCAGGTGCTATTAGTTTCGGGGGGTTGCCTGCGCATTTTCCATGCGCTATTACCCCTTACTGTATAAGGGGTAAAAATAGCGCGTGGAAAACGCGCGGCCAAACGGGGGCTAATGGTGCGCTCAGCCGAGCGCACCATACTGAATCGGCCCGTATGAATTTTAAAATCACCCATGACAGTACAAGGATTTACTGCAAGATTACATCGGGGAGACTCTCCTATAGACTATTTAACGTTCAACGGTTTTTATTGAGTAAATCAGAAACAAATGAACAGTGGTAACACCGATATTACATATGATCAGGTCCAGATACTACAGCTGAAAATCATTGTTCCACTAACACGAGTACTAGCATGAACCACCAAAACCTCGGAATGTCAACAGCCAACTCATTTTATCCCTCCCTTCCCCCCCCCCCTTTTTTTTTTCCCCTTCTGTTTCCCCCCCCCCCCCCCCCCACTCCTTGGTTGTATGTCTCTCCATTGGCGTAAATTACTGCAAGGTTTCCTATAGACTATTTAAAGAATTAACTAGATCTCGTGGTGAACAATAGACAAAAAAAAAATACCAAAAGGGTCAATTTTCTAAATGTACTAAAAGATACTTAACCCCTCTGCAAAGTCTAACACAATCCCCCCCAACTCGCTTAACACTTCTAAGTTGTTGAAAGAATAAGAAGCCAGGTGAGCACAAACATTGCAACATCTTCCGTTAAAGCCCAGGTTTCAGTGATAAAAACACATCAAACCCTAAAAAAAACCCCAATCGAATCATGAAGCATACTGACCTTTCTCTTAAGAGATTTTACTGTGTTGTTCCAAAGAAAGAAAGAATTATTCGACCGTTACTAGAGCTAAAAGCGGTAAACCAGTCACTTCATGCACCCCCAGCTCGGTGTGGAAACGTCGAAGACAGAGATTATGGCATTAAAAAAAGGAGCATTGCTGTCGGCTACAGACCTTTGGAGGCCTTTCTCCGTGTACCAGTAAGGAAGCAGCATCAGCAGTATTTGTGCTTTGCATTATTAGGAGATCATTACTAGGTCAAGGCCTTACAATGTGGCCTAGCAACAGCCCCCAGGACATTCACCAAGGTAATGGTAAAAGTCGCAGCCTCCCTTCACAGAGAGGAAACAAGGGGCAGATTTTTAAAAGGTGACGTGCTGATTTTATAATCCGCGCGCGCATGTGCGGGTGACACGTGCAAGGTGGGGCCTAATTTTATAAAAGTACTCGCGGCGACGAGATCGGGCCTCTCCCAGTTCCCTACCCATACTCCCTCCCTCTTCCCCTGTCCTCCCCACCCTGTAAACCCTTTCGCCTACCTTTTTATTTTCTTTATTTTTTTGCTTACTGCTCCGTTGGAGCAGAAGCAACTTGCACGCGCCAGCCAACTGCCGGCGGGTGCTTCCCCGGCACAGCAGCAAATGGCCGCTGTACTGGCCGCCGCCAGCCACCCCCCCCCCCCCGAACCACCCCTTTCTCTGGGCCCAGCACCTCGGTGCATAACGGGGATTAGGCGCATGGTCGGGCCTTGCGCCCGCTGCGTGCATTTTCAAAGGGGCCCAACCACGCACGTAACCCCCGTTTTTTTTTACTCGCTCAGCATTTTTAAAATCTTCCTCTGAGTGTTTGCCCGTATCTGGGCAGCAAGAGCCCATTTGTGCCCCTTACAGTGGAGCCTGTTGTCCAAGTAAGAACAGCTAAGAATTTTACAGGAGAGTGCCTTTGACAAAACAGAGCAAGAGAAGCCAGACATGGGGGCTCATCCTGACAAAGGGAATTAGTCTGGAATTACCAGAGTGGGTGGCTGTGACCACAAACACAAGCTGGGGGTACACTGTGAAGGAAGTGTGTTTCAGGTATTCTCAACCAAATCTAGAAACCCCAGCGATATTTCTAGCACTGAAGAGCTTCTTACCAAAAGTCAAGGGAAAAAGCTGTAAGGATATTGTCAGACGACACAGCAGAGGTCGCTTATGTCAATAGGCAAAGGGGGAACAAGGAGCCTACAGGTGACAGTGGAAGCAGAACGCCTCATAAGATGGGTGGAACAATATCGGCTGGATATGTAGAAGCAGCCCTCAGTATAAAAGCAAACTTCTTAAGCTGCCAGAGACTGGATCTAGGAGAATGGGAACTGGCAGAAGAAACTTTCAACCAAATAGTGACCAGGTGGGGGGGGGTCACCCCTACTGGGATCTAATGGCGATTCACAAAAACGCCAGCCTACTTCAACCAAAGAAGAGAATAGGGATGTGAGGGGAAAGTTTGATGGCAAATCGGAATGTTAGCCTGAGAGGGGCTATTGATTTTGTTGCTTCTCTTAAGAAGTGCCACAGTGTTAGAATTAAAATAGCCCCCTGGTTTTCAGAGAAAATGCACAGCCAAAAACAAAAGAGTAGGCAATTACAGAGGTGCTGGAGGAACAGCAGATCTTGTTGTAAGATCCATCTGCAGCTTTATAATTCATGATTTTAGCTGCAAAATAATACTGCTAAAATGCAGCTGCCATTACAAATGTGAACAGTTCTCCTAGGAAATTGTTTGACGTGGTGAGTTTGCTTCTTGATGACCAACAGGTATTGGTTGATAATGCGCTTTCAGTTAAACAATGTAACAGCTTTGATTTATTTTTTGCTCCAAAAATTACTGTTCATGCAGTTTTTATAACTATACAGTTTCTCAACCATAAACGATAGGTTAATGGCTGAACCTGTTCTAACTTCTTTCAATCTATCAAAATATAGGCCCTTCAATCTTAACTGTAATAAATATAGCCCATGAAAAGGATTGCCAAGAAACGTTTCTCATTTTTAAATACTTTTCTTCTTTTTATCTATATATGTTACTTATTTTATCTATTTGAAGCAAATAATAACAAGTATTACAATATTACTTGCAAAAGATCTTTTTTTATAGTCTTTAAATCAATACAGGTTGACGATGCGATCAAGCTCTAGGTGAAGTTGAATGCTATATGTTGCCTTGATCTGTGCAAGTCCTGACTGATTAGGGATGCCAAGATAGGTTTACATGCTCAGATCGGACCAATCATCATCACATCTTTGCTTGAAGGGCTATGTCCAGTGGCTTTGAAAATGTTTCCAGATACGGTATTAGAGGATCCATAGTTCCATAGTTTAGGGGCAGAGCAGCCGAACGCACAGTCTTGTGCATGTCAGCCTAGCTGAAGCCAACTAAAGGGAAGATAAAAGGATCTGCTGAGAAGATCAAAGATCCCTCCTGGGAGTGTAGAGAGTTGGGAAAGATATTCAGGGGCCAGTTGATTCAGGCATTTGCAGACTAAGCAAAGTGCATTATACTTTATCCTGTTGTCAACCGGCGGCCAGTAGTAGTAGTAGATGCAAAATTAACATTACATGGTCTAGGGATTTAACCCTTACAAAAGGTTTAGCTGCCATGCTCTGCAATAGCTGGAAGTGTTTGAGGTTGCATTGTGGAATGTCTTGGGAAAAGAGACCTACAGTAGTCAAAGTAGTTGGTGATAAATGAGTGCATGGCAGTAGCTAGGTCTTATTTCTCAAAGTATTTGCGCAGTTGATGGATCTGGTGCAGGTAAATGAAGAAGGTCTTTACCATAGTTGCATTGTGGGTTTCTGTTGTAAGATGGAGGTTGAGTTGTATCTCCAGACTGCGTACAAAGTCGTGAGGTTGTAAGGGATTTCCTGACGAGGTTGTTGAAGTAAATAGAGGATACCGTATCAGCTTAGCCAGAGAAGTTTACATGCTTTGCATTTGGTGTTAGAGTTTTTATTTTGGGGAATGTTTGTTTTTGTTTATTTATTTCTTCATTGGTTAGGGTTATTGTTTATGTTGGTGTGGGGTTTTTTATTTTCTTATTGTGTTACATCTTTGGCATTTTTTATATATTGTAACTTTTATTTGTGCTTGCCTGATGATTTTGTACATCACCTTGTACATTAGTTCGTCTGGGGAACTGATAAGCATGAGAGAACCTGCACAGAGTGGCAGATACTGTTTTATAAGGTATGGGATTACAACCCTTAACCAATAAGCCTTAATTCCTTTGGCACAACTGCAACATCGCTCTCCGCTTTGATGGTGGGGGATGAAATGGAAAGAGGTATTGGATTCAGATGCCAACCAACACGGGCCCTGACTTTTACGGTCTGAGGTACTCATACGCAGACACAAGGGAAAAAGCATAGGACTATTTCTATGGCCAAGTCCATTAGCAAAGCAAGTCAGGCAGCAGAGTCTGAATTTTCAAGAAGGTTCATCACCCAGTAAAAGAGAAACATGGGGGTAACCTGCACAGCGCAGCAGATACTACCATAAGAAGCTTGCTGGGCAGACCGGATGGACCACTTTTGTCCTTTTCTGCCGTCATTACTAAGTTACTGAATGTATGTTACCTTGAATATAAGAAAAGTAGCTTTATAAATAAAGCTCACTTGACTTCCAGCTCAATAAGAACTAGCCTCGACTGGGGCTGTGGTGCCAGGAGACTTCATTTGCAGCTCCCCTCCTTTAATTCCCACCCATCTAAGCCACCCATTGCAGAGGTAGTCCACTTGACTGACAGGCACGAAATGCGGTTCCTTCCCTGTGGCAGCCAGCGGGCATCTCTGTTGCCTGATGGCTGAGACTCTCTCCTCTCCCTCAGGGGCTGTCAGTGCTGCTGCTGCAGCATTCCCATCCACAAGGCATAACATTTTTCAACATCATTTGTGGTCATGTAGTACAAGATGTGCGCACCTTGTGCTACAAATAAATATGGAAATTAAAGAACTAAAATAGCTCAAAACCATAGAGTAAAACCAATAGAGTCATGAATTTGGGGTGTAGTAATCTGGTGATGAGGGGCGAGAGACTGGTGTGCACAGACCAGGAGAGAGACCTCTGAGTGATAAATGTCTAAAGTTCTGAAGGTAGAAAAGCAAGGTGAGACTAGAGCCAGAGAGATTCCAGGTGCTATAGAGCAGTGCTTCCCAACCTTTTTAAGCCTAAAGCAGATCTAAAGTTAACAAACAAAAAGAAAAAAAGCAGCGCTGAAACTGGGAAGAGATGATGAATTTGAAAAGAATAAAAGGTCTGAGGGACCCGCCCCTCCCCCGACATCATCACTCACGGAACTGATCCGTTAAAAGCGCCAAGCCAGCAGGCGCCGCGCAACAAAGGGGCGCGACAAAGGGACATTCCCCTTTGTGCACCCCTTCGTGCATCCCCTAGTTTTAAATATTCCCCTTGTTATCTTTTATCCCTTGTTAACAGTTTCTTCTTTATAATTGTTTTACATTTCTGACAAAGGTAATGTATGCTTTTTAGTATAATTTGTTGATTGTTCTATGTAACGCTCACAGGCAAAGTTATGTTTTATTGTAAACCGGTGTGATTTGTATTTTATACAGGAATGTCGGTATATAAAAGTTAAAAATAAATAAATAATAAGTAAAAATGCTCTGTGAAACACCAGCCTCCATAGGGCAGGCATACCTGATGAGGTATGCCATGGAAAAGGTCTGAAGACACACTGGTTGGGAAACAATGCTATAGAGCGATGCATAACAAGCAGGCAAAGGAGGTGATAATGTCCCTCTATAGGTGAGGCCTCGCCTGGAGTACTGTGTTCAATTCTGGAGGTCATATCTCAAAAAGGATAGAGATAAGATAGAAGCGGTCTAGAAAAGAAGGAACCAAAATGATGCAGGTTCCACACTGAAAAACAATCAAGATTTGTTTTAAACATTTTTTTAAGATATGCCATAAAGGGTCAGACCAAGCATTCATCAAGCTCAGTATCCTGTTTCCAACAGTGCCAATCCAAGTCACAAGTAGTGGCTATTCCCTATTGAATAATAACAGTTTGTGGGCTTCTTCTCCAGGAACTTATCCAAACCTTTTTTAAACCCAGCTACACTAACTGACTTAACCTCATCCTCTGGCAATGAATTCCATAGCTTAATTGTGCTTTGAGTGAAAAATAATTTTCTCCAGTTTGTTTTAAATGTGCTACTTGCTAACTTCATGGAGTGCCCCCAAGTCCTTGTATTATCCAAAACAATAAATAACCGATTCACATTTACCAGTTCAAGTCCTTTCATGATTTTGTAGACTTCTAACATATGCCCCCTCAACAGTCTCTTCTCCAAGCTGAACAGCCATTACATCTCTAGTCTTTCCTCATAGGGAAGCCGTTCCATGCTCTTTATTGTTTTGGTCACGCTCCTCTGTACTTTCTCCAGTGAAACTATATCTTTTTTTGAGATGCAGCGAACAGAATTGCACACAGTATTCAAAATGCGGTCTCACCATGAAGTGAAAAAGAGGCATGACGACATCCTCCATTTTATTTGCGTTTCCCTTCCGAATAATTCCTAACATTTTGTTTGCTTTTTTGACTGCCACAGTACACTGAGCAGACAATTTCAATGTAATATCAGCTATAATGCCCAGATCTTTTTCCTGGGTGGTATCTCCTAAAATGGAACCTAACATTGTGCAGCTACAGCATTGGTTCTTTTTCTTTATATGTCATTAGAATATTTATATATAGAGGGGCCGATGCAATAAAGCTGTGTAGAAAGTGGGCACTGAACAGTCAGCGCCCACTCTCTTAACGCGCCTCAGGTGCCCCCAAAGGGGGGGCACCATGCAATATTTAAATTAGGGGGTTGCGTTAGCAAGGAGGCACTAGGGTCACTTGTGCGACTCTAGCGCATCCTTGCTAACGCAAACCCAATCGGTTTTTGTGATTCGGTAGACAGCCATCATGAAAACAGACGCTGAGTTTATCGGCATCGGTTTTCCTACCGGTGGACGGCAGTCACGAAAACTGACGCCGGGTTTATCGGCATCAGTTGTCGTGACGCGGCTGTCCACCAGTAGAAAACCGATGCTGATAAACTCGGCGTCAGTTTTTGTGATGGGTCCACCGGTAAGGAAAACAGACGCCGAGGGTTCAGGAAGTGAACACTTGTCAGTCAAGCACGGTTTCCTGAATCCAACTGTCTATTTTGTTTAACTTTTTTTGTTTCTTTTATTTTTCATCCTACTTAATATCACAACGATATTATGTAGGAGGCAGAACAGAAAAGCATTTTTTTCTGCCCTTTTTTTTTTTTTATGCCCTCAGCTATTAAAGCCTGCTCCAGGCAGGCGTTAATAGATGAAAGTTAAATGTGTGTCTGAGATGCACATTGTTTTTTTGCATGGGGAGTGAATGCCTATTAGCCTCATTCCCATGCATTTGCATGTGACGAGCACTATTAGATTCACTCCACGTTGGACGTGCCTTGAATGTGCGCTAATCCCCTTCTTGCATTAGGGGATTGATTAGCGCCTATTCTACATACGTCGGACTGCAGGTTAACAGGTGCTCGGCTGAGTGCACTGTATTGCATCGGCCCCAGAGATAAATATATATATATATATATCTGAAAGGATATTTTTATATATATATATATATATATATATAAAAAAATATCCTCTACTATTCTTGTCTTCACCACCTCTTCCAGGAGGACATTCCATATATCTACCACCCTTTCTGTGAAGAAATATTTCCTGGTATTACTTAGTGTCTACCCCCTTGGTGCTTCATTTCATGACCCCTAGTTCTACAGCTTTCTATCCACTGGATGTATTATTAATACCTTTCAGATATTTAAAAGTCTGTATCAAATCCCCTCCCCCCCATCTCTTCTCTCCTCTAGGATATATATATATATATATATATATACATACGCATCTCCCTGTCTCATTTCTCCTAGAGGCATGGGATAAACACAGAGGATCCCTGATGGCTAGAGGATGAAAATTAAAATACGGGGGTTATCTGTGGTTACTTTTGGTGTAACGTTTTCTGCATAAGGTCATTTGCACCGAGCAGTAGTTACAACCCTAAACACCCTGCTAGGCAGAAAAGATGGACCATTTTGTTCTTTATCTGCTGTCATTTACTGTTGTACCATGACTACAGCATTACACAGATTTTCTACAATATAGAAATAAATATACTTGAGACGTAAAACAACAAATTGGACATGCTCTGCTCTTTCCTTCAGGGTAACTGTTTCTTTTTCTTTTTAGATGTGTCACAGTTTGCCGCTTTCATTTCAGACTAATTAAATAGGGCAGGTCTACTGGAAAAAAAACGTTTTTTTTAATACTTTTGCCATCTAAGACATGTAGGCTTGTTAAATTGAAACAGTCATGCTGCTTCCAAGCCTTATTCCAGTGCATTCTGGACCTTTTCCTATAAAAATGCAGACTGCATCGGTCTGGTCATTTTTAGGAAAAACCAGGACTGGGCCGGATCTGCCTTGAGCGGTGAAGTCCGCCTCGCAAGCGATGTTTGCAGTGGTTTATGGAAGGGCATGCAGGGCTCTGTCGGGTTGGGTCCAATGCTGCACTTTGCTGAGACCTCGAAGCCACCAAAGCCAAGAGCTGTTCATGAGCATAGACTACGTCGGGTCTTTTACGCCATCTGCTGAGCAGATTATTTAATTTAAAAAAAAAGTATATTTGCATATTTCAAGGTAAGATCTTCAGTACCCGTCAGCCAGGTGGTTACGTAGAAGAGCAGCAATGTACAGTGCAAGCAGAAATGATCTCCCCCTGTAAGTACGAATCCGTCTCTTATCGAGTCTTCGAGGCCGGGCTGCTTCCGTACAGGGCAGAAGAGGGCTGATTACTTTTCCATTACTGATTCTGTCTTTTTCTTTTGTTTTGGCTTGGGTTTTTTTTTAATCCGCTCCCATCTGAAACGCTGGCATTTTCAGTTAATAAGTTGCTGGAAGTAATGTCTTTTGTGATATATGGAAGATGTGACATTTTGTTAGTAGGATGAGAGGACTGGAGCATGGCAGAGAGGTGCGCTCGCTCTCTCTCTCTCTCCCCCCCTCCGTACCCTTGCGATGACCTTCTCTGTTGCACTGCATCACTGACATAAATCCATTATCATACTACACAGCTCTTACAATCGGGTTTCTTGGTTAAATGTATATTAAAGTTTTGGTTGTGGCTTGGCAGTTTCCACCTGTTCTTTTGTTCTTCCGGTTCAAGTGGACCCTGCCTCTCCCGAAGCTACAGCACGCTGAGCCTCCCCCCACCACCACCCCCACTATTTTATTACAGCACCCTTCATGTAACTGAGCCATTGCAATGACGCTCCTCGGGTGGAGGAACCTGGCCCTCGTGCACCGCAGGTCCGGCCAGCGATCGCAATAGGTGGGGGACTCCCCCTCCCTTCCTCGCTGCCTCTGCAGTATCCCTGGCCAAGCCCAGCAGCAGAGGCCAGAGCTTGCGCACAAAACACTGCCACGTGAGGCTGGCCCTTCACTTTCAATTTGTTTGGGGGTGGAGGGAGTGTTCTTTAATCAAAAATTCTCTCCAAAGATGTTCTCCCGCTGTCTCGGGCTTTACTGAATTCTGTTGCTGCTTCTTGCTTCCATAGGCAGGTTTTTCCGTTTATCCACCACCTTTCCTGTGAAGAATTCTTGCTTACCTTACTTCTCAGTCTGTTCCCTTTCCGATTCATCTTGACCCCCTTCTTTTAGAGCAGAGGCGAGCAAGTCCGGGCCTCAAGAGCCACAAACAGGCCTGGTTTTCAGGATGTCCGCAATGAATAAGCATGAGATAAGATTTACATACACTGCCTCCATTGTATGCAAATGAATCTCATGCATTTTCATTGTGGATATCCTGAAAACCAGGCCTGTTTTTGTGGCTCTTGAGGACCGGAGTTGGCCGCCCCTGCACTAGAACTTCCTTTCCATTGAAACAGGTTAGCACTCGTGCCTGATGCTTGTCTCATCGGACTTATGATGCAGACTCTGCACCTTTGGGTAGCTCTTCTCTGAACCGCTTCTACCCTGTCTATATCTTCTGGGAGCCGCAGCCACCAAAACTGGAGACAGTACTCCAGATGAGGTCTTGCCATTGACCTGTACAGAGGCATTATCACCTCCTTTATTCGATGCATCTCACTAGGCATCCTAGTGTTCCTCGGGCGCTCGCCAATGTCATGTCACACTGTCTCATTACCTTGAGATCCTCAGATATGATCTCGCCTGTTTGGTGTACATCATTATCTCACCCTCATCGTGTACTGTAATCTTTTGCACTTCTGTTACCCCAAATATATTGCTCTATACATCTTTGCATTAAACTCTTGTCCACCCCTTGAGCTTTCTTAGATTATTCATTTTTTCTAATCCATCTAGAGTGTCCACCCTTTTGTGTATCTTAGTATCATCTACAGACTCACAGCCCATTCCTGCAAACCACTCTGCACTGTCACTTCTGAAAGTATTGAACAGAATTGTGCCCTGAGGAAATTCACTGACAAAACCCCTGCTTCTTCTGCCTATCACTCAACCAGTTTCTGACCCAGTTTATCTTGTTAAGACCCACTTCAGCCAGCTCAGCATATTTATGAACCTCTTATGTCAAACAGTGCCAACGGTCTTAATGAAATCTAAGTATAGCTCATCTACTGGTTTGCCTCGGACCTAATTATTTGATCAGGTTTATTGAACGAGATCTCCCTCTGGATCCAGTAGTCTGCTGGATTTAAGGAATTCCACTGTTTCCTTTTAGTAGTGACTCCATTAAAACAATAATAGAATACAGGGGGGCATGGGATAAGCACAGAGGATCTTTGGTTGCAGAGGAGTGGGCGGGGAGGGAGAGACAGAGATCAACTGGAACCCATGACATTGAACCAGGAAGTAAATTGGGCAGACTAGATGGGCATTACAGGCATTATCTTCCACCATGTTACCTCTCTATCTTTTTTTACTCCTGACATTTATTATATTATTTTCCTATCTTGAGATCATCGGACATGATCCCCCCGAGGCCTCTTTCCTGGTTCATGCACATCACTCTCTCACTGCACCCTTGAATTTCTGTACTTTTTTTTACATTGAATCGTCACTGCCAAATGTTTGACCATTCCTCAAGCTTTCTTAGGTCATTTTTCATTTTGTCTGCTCCCTCACGGGTGTCCCCTGCATTGTAGATCTCACTGCCATCTGCAAAAAGTCACACTTTTCCCACTAACATCTCTGGAATTTTTACAAATATATTCAGTGCCCTTAGCCTCCTAAGATTGCACTTGTGCCAAGGTGGGGAAAACCACATAATTAGTTTGTCACCAAAGAATCAACACATCTGAAAGCTTTCACACCTCTTAATTCCATCTTTTGAAGAAAGCTGCAGGGTGCCTGCCTGCCTTCAGTCTCTGCTCCTGTGCTATCCCCCTTTCCTTGCAAACAACCTGCAATGAAGTCTTTCCTTCTGTTTCCCCACCCATATTTCTTCTGTCCTGAAGTAAATAGGAGGATTGGAGGGGGTGGGGATGGAGATGGGGAGGCTTGACGGGAGTGCATAGAAAAAATGTCAGAATGTTTGATCCCTCAAAGATCTCTTAAACCCTTAACATAGCAAAGATGGATTTGATCTAAATCCTGGATGATGTCCTTTAAGAAAAATTTCACCTTTACACAAAGTTTTTTGCACCTGCAGATGTGGCCAATCATACACCATTTCCAAAGACCTGGGTGTGTTTATGGAGGTCTGCAACTGCTGGTGCCTCACAGCTGGCAAAAAGAGCATTAATTTCAATTCATAGAAGCCTTAATGACTGGTACTACTGCTGAAAAATTTCAAACTAGTATTAATTCAACCCCCTTTTGTATCTGTTACCATGTAACCAATATATGTGCACATATCTGCTGATATTCAGGGCATTATAGCATACAGAAGCTCATATGCTTGGAAAAACGACAGATCTTCTCAGGAAAATATACAAAGGATGCTTCTAACTTCAAGATACTTCACTATCTTTTTATGTAGTAGTCTGTCCCACATTTTCCCACCACTTAGGTGAGATTAACTGGCCGATGGTTCCCATTCGCCTTCCTGTTACCAGTTTTGTAAAGAGGGAGAATGTCAACCCTGCTGCAGTCGCATGGAACCACTCCTGTCTCCAAAGACTGATTGAACAGATCCGCCAGTGGACCCTGCCAGAACTTCTCTGAACTCTCTTAATATCCTAGGAAAAGCTTTTCCAAGGCATCTTAAAACCTTCTGCTGGGGTCACAAGCGCCGCAAATGGCAGCGCTCTTCAGATAACCAAAGATACATACAAATGCCAACCTCGTGTAAATCAACTGAAAAACAACAGGAAACACTCCTTCAAATTCAAATAAATTCAATTGCAGGGCAAAAAAAATTTCTAATATAGAAAGTTGCTCTCTGTTCATTAATAATATCACCAAGCACACTAAAGGTGGAAAAAAAAAAGCCAGTTCCTATATCCGTAAAGCTGCTGCAAGGCTGGCTGAGATAGTCTAATCATCACTGGCAAGAACCACCCAACCTACGCTACCGTGTTTGCATTGAGGCAGCGGCATTTTCAAGATATTAACGTGACCAGACCAGCGTTTGCTAATATCATTAATGAATGGTTTGATCAGAACAAATTTTTATAGAAAAAAAAAGATTCCCTGCAAAATAATTAGTGTGAATTTGAATGAAAAGTTATTAGAACATTTCCAGTTGTTTTTCATCTTATTGGCACTCTTCAGGTGCCAGCAGCATTAGTAGTGGAAGGCCGTGTGGTGCATGCACTTGCAGGCCCTGCAGTGGCTCTTTCCTCACATTCTCTTGGTAACCAGATGGCCTACATGAGGAGGGATTGGGGCCATTGTAGGCCACCCCGCACTGACATTAATTACTGATGCTGCTTCTGCTTGCAGGTCCACAGTTTGGCTTGGGACTAGGCCGGTGAAGTTTGCCACTGCTTCTCCTTCCTCACCTATTACTGAATATAGCCAAGAGAAAAATGTTGCCCCTGTCTTCTGCCTGCCCTCTCTTTCCACTAGTTGTTATCCGTCTTTGATCCAGAGCCCAAAGGAAAATGCCGCTGACCTTGGCCAGAGGGATGGTTGAAGAAGGGGCTGTTTGAAGGGAAGATTTAGATGCAGGAGGGGTTTGAGAGTTGGATCAGCTGGAGAGGGCTTGGCTATGGAGGTTGAGAAAGGGGGAATGACAGAAGATAAACCTGGTGATCTAAGAGAGGAGCTGGGGGCAAGAGGGGATCAACTGGGAGGATGTGAGAAAAGGACTGGAGGGGAGAAGGTGAGAGAGAGGAGATGGGGATGGGGGTGACAGAGGATCTTTTGGGTTTATAAGAAGGGCTTGGGGGTGAGAGGATCAGCTGGAGAAAACGAAAAGGGAGTGACAGAGAAGAGATGGAGAATGTAAAAGAGGATCTGTTGGAGGGGCGGAGGCTGAGAGGAAGGATCAGCTGGAGATAGTGGAGGTTGAAGAAGGGGCTAAGCTAGACTGTGGGGAGAGTGACTGCACCCCTGCTAATTTGTTTTGGTCATCCTCTGGGGTCATGTGAATTTTCAAGTGCTAAAAGACGGGATGCCCTGTCCTAGGATATATTCCATCCTTTTAACATTGCCGATTTTTACTCTGTTTTGTAAATAATATGGCATCTACACAACTACCTTGTATTCCCCTCCCAATTAACCTTCTCCAGATTATTCATTGTTCTCTTCTATACATTCCTTCTTTTCTCCTCCTTTCACTGGCATACCTGAAAAAATCTCGTCACCTTCCTTTCCTGCCACTCTTGCCTTCCTTGTCCTGATTACTTTTCCTATCCTCTTCTTTCTGAGATCTCTGGTGCCTTTTGAATGCTAACCCTTTGCCCTTACTTTTCAGCCATCTGCTTTGAAACCCGTACTGGTCTCTTTTTCCAAATATTTTTTATTAATTTGGCTAATGCAGTAATACAAACATTAGATGTGCCATGCTGGGCCAGACCACAAGTCCATGAAACCCGGCATCTTGTCTCCAATAGTGGCCAGTCCTGGTTATTAGGAAGTACCTGGCAGATCCCAAAGTGAAGCCCCAACTCCTTGTTGCTTACTCCTATGGGTAAGCAGGGGATTTCCCCACATCTGCTTGGATAATAATTGTTTACAGATTATGCCTTGAGGAACTTGTTCAAACCCCTTTGAAATGCAGCTATGCCTAGATATCTTGGTAATATCTTCCAGCATCGAATTCCACAGTTTCACTGTGCGTTGAGTGAAAAATTACTTTCAGCATTTTTTTAAAAATCCGCTACCTTCTAGTTTCGTGGAATTTCCTCTAGTCCATGTACGATCTGAAAGGTAAAATAGCCATTCTCTTTTTACTTGTTCTAGCATACTCGTGATTTTATAAACCTCTGTCATATCCCCTCTCAGTCCTCTCTTCTCCAAGCCAAAGAGCCCTAACCTGTTTAGCTTTTTCTTCACAAGGGAGCCGTCCCATCTCCTTTATCATTTTTGGTGCCCTTCTCTGTTACTTTTCTAGTTCTGCTATATCTTTTATGAGATGACCAGAACTGCACACAATACTCAAGATGCAGTCGGACCATAGATGTATACAGAGTCATTATAATACTCCAGTTTTATTCTCCATTTCTTTCTGAAACGTTGCTTACGTTCTATTTGCTTTTTTATCTGCTGCCACACACTGAGATGAGGATTTCAATGTATTATCCGCAATGACATCAAGATCCTTTTCCTGGGTAGCTACTTCTAAAGCGGAGCCCAGCTTTGTATGCCTATAGTTAGGGTTATTTTTCCTATGTGTATTACTTTGCACTTGTCCACATATTTCATCTGCCATTTAGATGCCCGTTCCTTAGTCTGCAAAGGTCCTTCTGCGGTTCTTCATAATCTGCTTGTATTTTAATAACCTTGAATATTTTAGTGTTATCTGCAGATTTAATAACTTCACTCATTACTCACTTTTCCAAATCTTTAATAAGTTAAATGACACTGGTTCCAGTCCAGACCCCTGGGACATTCCAGTATTTACTTTTCTCCACTGGGAAACTGATTATTTAGTCTACTCTGTTTTCTATCTTTTAACCAGTCACCAATCCACAAGACTTTTTAATTTTTTGAGGTGTCTTTCATGACTGACTTTATCAGATGCCTTCTTAAAATCCAAATATAGTACACTAAATCATAACAAACCCAGGAATCGCAACAGTCCATTATTATGGCTCCATTTTATCAAGCCATACTGTTGGATGATCACTGGTGCCCAGATGGGAACCTACCTATGTGAACGTTCCACTCCATCCATGTGTAAATATCAGTATTGCCCCTTCTCTTGTGGATTCAATCACCATTTATCTGAGGCGAGTTCCTTGAATGGCATTCACAATTGCTTCTTCTCTGCAATTTAAAAGACAGGATACTCAGTCCGCATCTGGCTAAGGTCAGATTCTGCAATGACTTGCATTCCCTGGTAGCTGGAAATTTCCCTTTATGTCAGCCAGACTGAAGGTGTTAACCTGATTGTATGAATCCAGAATGAGATTTAGATTGCCTCTTCTTTCAGAATGAGATTTGAACTGGCAGTTGGTTTGTTCAGTGTGAGCTTTGACCAAGAAACATTTCTGTAGTTATAGTTTTAAGTAGGTATTGTTTTCTGTATAAATCTCTGTCTGTTTGCAGATGGATTCTTTTTGTTTATTTCTCCTTTTAATTAATAAACTTTTTAATTTATTAGTCCTATGTCTGTGAATGATCAGTAACCCACAGAAGTGTGTCATTGGGTGATCCCAATTTCTTGTGTTTGACCTTGAGGTGGCTTTTCTTGGAACTATTTGACCCTTGGGTTTTGTGAGATTACAATGGGGTAGATATTAAAAAGCCATGTAGACAAATAACAGGAAAGTTATCCATCTTTCTTCTCAATTTTTACTTTGTGGCAGCAAATTTTAATTACAATGTCTTGAAGCAATGTAAGGTGCTGTATCTACTAAATTTGCTTGAGTAACTCTTCAAACGATAATATATCCCAGCTTGTTTTAACCGTGCAATGGCAATGCAATAGCAGTTCGAGCTCTGCAGCAAAACATGCGTTGAAACTTTATAATGTTATTTCAGCCTCATAGTTTGAAAACCAGATGGATGGTATGTATCACACCGTCTCAAAATCTCGTAATTTGAAAAACCGGACGGATAGTATGTATCACACCGTCTCAAATATATTGGAATGAAAATCCCGACAAATTTTAGAAACGGCAGATCACTTATCTTTTGTTTGTGGTAACCGCTCACGCTGTAAATTTTGACCACTCTGCCGTGCCTCAAACCCGAAGGTCTATTAACCGCCGCCAACGCAGCCGGCGTTTCGCCAAAAATGCTGCTTCAGGGCGGACTAGTTCATAAAAAGAGACTTCTTTTGCAGTTGTCGGGTTCAGTTCATTCAGCTGTACAGGTGGCAACATTGTCCTATGAACATTGTAACATTATTCTTCAACAAAGTCACAATTGAGAAGTTACAAAAGTAAATTTATTTTCAAGCAAAAATCAATTTGCAGAAACTCAGTGATAAAAAAAACTACAATGGAATAGGTTCAATTGAAGTGTTTTAAGGTTACAATCATATCGAGGATAATGTGAGGCCTTGGCGTTAGAGCATTGATGACATAGACATCGGCACCATCGCTCCTTGAGCCGCTGCTTAAATCGCTGTATGTGCTACTGACCCAGTCCCTTGTGTCAGTTTCAGGGGCAGCATCGATGCCCTATGGGGCACCAGCGCTGTCACCAGCCGATCCAGTTGTTGTCCCCAGTTCCTAGGAGGAGGAAGCCCCCCCCCCCCCCGGATAACAAAGGTGGCACCGGGGCCCAGGCCAAAATGGCCAGTCAAACTGGTGCCTACACCACTGGCTGGGGGCTGAGCACAGGGCCCTGTCACCAGTTGATGACAATGGAAATGAGGGTACCTATGACCCCTGAGGAGATGAATCCTCTTCCGATACTTCAGATGGTCTCCCCTCAGAATTATCTCCTCCTGTCGAAAGACCTCACCAGAGGGCCTCTCCTTCGCAGGTTTTGTTCAGGTGATGGCGAAGGTCATCCCATTTGAGTTGATGACTGTAAAGCATACCAGGCACAAAATGCTAATTATCCTCCAGTATGTGGAGCCTCCCAGTGCATGAGATCCTTGTGGAATTTCTGATGAGGATGTGGGAAAACCCCCTCGCAGTGCCTCCTGTGAACAGGAAGGCAGAGGCAATTTACCTTGTCCCAAAGGCTCTCAGCTGCCCCACCAATCGATGGTCATCAAATCCACTTTTAAGAAGACCAAGCTAGCTCAGACCCATTCTTCGGTGCTCAGGGGAAGGATCAAAGAGTGATGGATGCTCTTGAAAGGTAGGTGTTACAGAGCATTATGCTTATTGCCTGCATAGCGACTTACCAGCTCTATGTAAGCCAGTATATGCACGACACCCTGAAGTAGGTGTAGAAGGTTGCTGAGCAACTGTCTAAGCAGCAGCAAGACACCCTCCAGTCGCTGGTGCATAAAGATCTGGAGTTCAGAAAACATGGGGTGTGTTGGACCTATGATGTTTTCAAAACCTCATCAAGGGTCTCTGCAGCAGGAATCTGCACCTGCATGCTCACATGGCTGCAGGCCTCAGACCGAAGGTACAGGAGCGATTCGCTGACCTGCCTTATTTAGGCAAGAATATCTTCGACAGCCTCTTGGCTGAAAAAGACTGGCCCAGAATGCCAGTGGAGTGCTGCTGGAGTGTTGCATAGAGGTCGCAGATCTAAGCCACCACGTCCTTTACTTTATCCCTGAAGATATTCTTGCCTAAATAAGGCAGGTCAGCGAATCGCTCCTGTACCTTCGGTCTGATTTGGGCCCAGGAAGTACTTCTTCCACCCAAAGAGGTACTACCATCCGCCACCTCACTCCCGTCAGCAACTCCAGGGCCCTTGTGGCTGACCTAGGCAACAGAAGGCTGCGAAGCCCCAGATGGCACCTCAGTCAACTCCAGGGATGGGGTTTTGACGAGTTTGCAGGGAACATAGCCAAGTCACCTGTACCCAGAGCATGGACGAAGGGAAGGCTTCACTTCTTTTCAAAGCTGAGGCCCAGTGTAACCTTGGACCAATGGGTTCTTACCATCGTTCACAAGGGGTACAGACTGAACACATTGGGTACCCCATCAAAGCACTTCCTTCTTAGCCCATTCTGGGGCCCAGCAGTGCATCAGGAAGTACTACAGCAGAGCTCTCCTCCCTCTTAATGGCCAGAGAGGTCAAACCCATTCATTCAGAGCAAAGATGGTGAGTATTTTACTTACTGATATCAAAGAAAACAGGGGGACTCTGTCCCATCCTGAACCTAAGAGCCTTGAACAAATTCATCAGAACAGAGAAGTTCAAGATGTTTTCCTTGGGCACCCTGATTCCTTTCTTGCAAAAGATGATTGCTCTGCTCCCTGGATCTAAACGGCGCTTACACTAACAACATAAGAAATTGCCATGCTGGGTCAGACGAAGGGTCCATCAAGCCCAGCATTCTGCTTCCAACAGAGTCCAAACCAGGCCATAAGAACCTGGCGAGTACCCAAACACCAAGAAGATCCCATGCTACTGATGCCAGTAATAGCAGAGGCCATTCCCTAAGTCAACTTGATTAATAGTAGTTAATGACTTCTCCTCCAAGAACTTATCCAAACCTTTTTTAAACCCAGCTACACTAAACTAACCACATCCTTTGGCAACAAATTCCAGAGCTTAATTGTGCATTGAGTGAAAAAGAATTTTCTCCGATTAGTCTTAAATGTGCTACTTGCTAACTTCATGGAATGCCCTCTAGTCCTTCTTCTATTATCCGAAAGTGTAAATAACTGATTCAAATCTACTTGTTCAAGACCTCTCATATCCCCCCTCAGCCGTCTCTTCCCCAAGCTGGACAGCCAGAACGTCTTCAGCCTTTCCTCATAGGGGAGCTATTCCATCCCCTTTATCATTTTGGTTGCCCTTCTCTGTACCTTCTCCATCGCAACTATATCTTTTTTGAAATGCGACGACCAGAATTGTATACACTATTCAAGGTGCGGTCTCACCATGGAGCGATACAGAGGCATTATGAGATTTTCCGTTTTATTCACCATTCCCTTCCTAATAATTCCTAACATTCTGTTTGTTTTTTTGACTGCTGCAGCACACTGAGCTGTCGATTTCAAAGTATTATTCACTATGATGCCTAGATCTTTTTCCCGGGTGGTAGCTCCTAATATGGAACCTAACATTTGTAACTACAGCAAGGGTTATTTTTCCCTATAGGCAACACCTTGCACTTATCCACATTACATTTCATCTGCCATTTGATGGCCAATCTTCCAGTCTTGCAAGGTTCTCCTGTAATGTATCACAATCCGCTTGTGATTTAACTACTCGGAATAATTTTGTATCATCTGCAAATTTGATAACCTCACTCATCCTATTCCTTTCCAGATCATTTATGAATATATTGAAAAGCATCGGTCCGAGTACAGACCCCTGAGGCACTCCACTGTTTACCCTTTTCCACTGAAAAAATTGACCATTTAATCCTACTGTCTGTTTCCTGTCTTTTAACAAGTTTGTAATCCACGAAAGGACATCACCTTCTATCCCATGGCTATTTAGTTTTCTTAGAAGCCTCTCATGATGGACTTTGTCAAACACCTTCTGTAAATCCAAATACACTATGTCTACCGGTTCACTTTTATCCACATGTTTATTATCCCCTTCAAACAAATGAAGCAGATTTGTTAGGCAAGACTTCCCTTGGGTAAATCCATGTTGACTGTGTTCCATTAAACTATGTCTTTCTATATGCTCTGTGATTTTGATCTTTAGAATAGTTTCCAATATTTGTCCCGGCACTGAAATCAGGCTCACTGGTCTATAGTTTCCCAGATTGCCCCTGGAGCCCTTTTTAAATATTGGGGTTACATTGGCCACCCTCCAGTCTTCAGGTACAATGGATTACTCTTAACACATTCAAATCGCATTATTGTTTGGGTAGGGATAGCTGACATGACAGCAGGTTTGGCCAATCTGTCCTTTGGAACTTCTTTGAGATGTAGAATCCAACTCTGTTACCACCTATGGCTCATTGTTTTTGTTCAGGCTGCCCCCAAACCCCTACTTACCAATACAACAAGTTATTGTTGTGTTCATTGGCACTTATTTTGGTGTTTTGTTGGTTCCCTTTTACGTTGGGAGGGGAGGCATCCTGTAACTGGGGATTCACCCTTGTGTTTGGACTGCCATCCTGCTTGTCCTCTGAGAAAGCAGAGCTGCTTACCTCTGACAGGTGTTCTCCGAGGACCAGCAGGATGTCAGTCCTCACAAAATCTGCCTGCCATCCCACAGAGTTGGGTTTCCACTACATGGGTTTTCTCCTTTATTGTTTTACTCTCTTGAATTCTATGATTGATATAAGATTGAGGGGACCTCACCTAGACACATAGTATATTGCATGCATGAGCATGATCAGTGAAGCTCACTCACAGGCCGATACAGTAAAGGCTGCGGGAGAGCGGGCGAACGCTATTCTGTATTTAAATTAGGTGGCGCGGTAGAAACGGGCAAAAGGAGGTGTTAGGGACACTAGCGCGTCCCTAGCGCCTTCTTTTGACCTGGAGCGCCGGCTGTCAGCGGGTTTGACAGCCGACGCTAAATTTTGCTGGCGTCTGTTCTCGCGCCCGCTGACAGCCATGGGCTTGGAAACCGGACACCGGCAAAATTGAGCATCCGGTTTTCGGCCCGACAGCCGCCGGCCGACTTCCAATTTTTAAAATTTTTTTTATTTATTTATTTTTTAAAACTTTTTTTACCTTTCAGGACCTCCGACTTAATATCGCCATGATATTAAGTCGGAGGGTGCACAGAAAAGCAGTTTTTACTGCTTTTCTGTGCACTTTCCCGGTGCCGGCAGAAACTAGCGCCTACCTTTGGGTAGGCGCTAATTTCTTAAAGTAAAATGTGCGGCTTGGCTGCACATTTTGTTTTCTGAATCACACGGGCATACCTAATAGGGCCATCAACATGCATTTGCATGTTGAGGGCGCTGTTAAGTGCCGCGGGTTGGACGCGTGTTTTCCGCCCCTTACTGAGTAAGGGGTAAGGGAAAACGCGCGTCCAAAGACAGGTTAACAGGTTAACAGTGCGGCCGATACAGTACAGTGCGCTCCGACGGAGCGCACTGTACTGTATCGGCCTGTCAGTGTTTTAGGAAATTTGACATAAGTTTTCTGTGCCGGGCTCCATCCGATGATATCACCCATATGTGAGGACGGACATCTTGCTTGCCCTCGAAGAACACCTGTTACAGGTAAGCAACTCTGCCTTCTCCCATGCCTCCCAGCCTCCAGCTTTATATGATGACCCTTTGTCCTTGGCTTTCTCATTCTGCATGATGCTTTCGTGAACGAACATTGGATGCCTGTTAAAATAAATCGATTTCTTCTTTCATTCAGTTCACTTGGGAACAGGGTGAAAAATTCTATTGGAATGCTAACAAAATGTATTGGGTCAGATCTGTATTGCTCGCTGCCCTCGGAGAGAAAAACCAGAGAAGGCAGCCAAGCTAATGTGTGTGCGCTTTGTCCTTGAAGTGATTCTTATGGGGTTTTTTTGTAGTTTCCTCTGGCGTTTGCACTGCTGTGGTGTCAGGCATTTTCTGCAGTTTGGCTCATTATGTTGTCAGGTTAATTAGAGAGGGAATGAGTACAAAAATAAATTCGGCCCCCAGAGGAGAAGGTGCATACTGTTTGTTTCTTCTGGCAAAAGCAAACAGAGAGAAAGGAAAACTAAAGCATCAAAAGTGATTTAATGCAAGTGGGGGATTTGCATTTTCTGTGGCACTGTGAGCTCCTCCTTGTTGAGGTCCTTGGGAACAGCAGCCTTGAGCATAGCTGTAGGTACACAGAGGACCTGCCTGCCTGTACTTAATTACCAGAGGGCAGGCTTTGCTACAGACCGCCCATTAGCCATTTTCTCTGTGAAGTCTGTGCCTTGGCGGTGACATTGTAGGAAAAGCGACTTATCTGCAATATTTAGTACAATATGTGGGGAAACAATATTTTGGCTGAATGTTAAAAACAAAACCACATGAGGGAGAATCATGCAAGCTAGTGAGCACCCGCATGAATTATAGATAGAAATATAGATGTATGTATATCTATCTATAGTGAAAGTTTGGCACAAACACATCTAAAACTAGGGGACCTTATCCCATAGAATACTCTAGAGTGAAAACTAGGCCTCCCCTATTGCATATAATACATAGTAATATCCCTTAAAATAACTATTAATATTGAAAAGTTTTGCATTTAGAAAGATGTTTTTGTAAAAGGAACATTTAGAAAAAAATTCTGTAAATGCAAGAAATGGTTTTTAATAACAGAAGAGAAATTAAAATAAAGCTTTTGTAGTTTGAATCTTTTTCAATATTAAATTTATTTTTAAGGGATATTACTATCTATATAGAATGGGGGAGGCCTAGTTTTATATATATATATGTGTGTGTGTGTGTGTGTGTATATATATATATATATATATATATACACACTCTAGATTAAAAACTAGGCCTCCCCCCAATTGCGCATGCAAATCAGCACATGCACGCGCCGATATGATATCTGGCACGCATGTGCTCACGGGTAGCTGATTTTATAACATGCTCGTGTCGACGGGACGCCCATGCGGCCCTTTTAAAATGAACCCTTAAGCATTTTTCCCATAGACACAAAATGGAAGAAAAGATTTAGTAAATAAACCCCTTAGATTGGAGGCTGAGTGGGACAGGAACCGTATGAAGTCTGTCATTCAGAGTTTTATCATTAACTGCACAACATACGTGACAAAGGATTTAAAACAGCCCTCCACAAAAATCAACTTGTGAAATAATATACTGCTGTTCCTCAGCTCTGTTTGTCCATCTGCTGGGGGTCATCTTACATCTCTTGCCCAATTGTACTTCTTTTGTACTGCAGTATTTATACGGACGTCAAAGCACATTTTATTCTGGCCACACCCCATTTTCTAAAATTTCCTCCTCCTGGGACATATGTTAGCTTTTGTATAATGCTTTCAGAGTTTAGATAGCTCAGACTCATGCAGGGCTGGCACAGATTTATTAAAACCATGGGGGGGGGGGGGGGGTGGTAGATATTCCCTCTGAATCTTGCTCCTTTCTTGTGCTTTTGGATCTAATTGTGGGCTAAGACTTTGGCTCCTTAGAATTCCTGGGATGGCCCCATTGGAAAAATTTCCACAATTTTCCAGGATTTTCCAAATAATTCGTTTTAACTTTCCTGCAGTTTCTAGTTTGTTTCTTGAGCTGTACTTATGTTTTTTCTTTGAACAGCAATTTCCTGTCTTTTATAGCTTCATGGTATGGTCAGTGCGCCTCTCCTCCCTGAACCTCTGATGCAAAATTCAAGTAATAATACTGAGGCAGGAGAAAACTGGAATTCTTTGCAGGATGAGATAACCTTTTTATTGGCTCTTAATTTCAAATTAACCCCAGATCAGGCTGTCTGAGCATTCAAGGTCGCTTAGGTCCTGTCTCCAGCTCACACACAGCACAGCAGCATCGTTGGAAAATTTGTACATTTCATAAGAATATAAGATTTGCCATAGTGAGGCACACCAAAGGTCCAATCTAACAATCACAAGTAATTGGCAGGATCCCAGAAGGTTGATAGATTCCATGCTGCTTATCCCAGGGATAAGCAGAGGATATCCCCAAGTCCACCTTAATAATGGTTCCAGGAACTTGTCCAAACCATTTTTAAACCCAGCTAAACTAACAGATTTTATCACATCCTCAGGCAGCGAATTCCAGAGTTTAAGTATGCATTGAGTAAAAAAGTATTTTCTCCTATTTATCATAAATGTGTCTTGTAGTAACTTCATTGTGTGTCCCCGGGTCTTTCTACTTTTTAAAGTAAACAACCAATTTGGGTTTACCCGTTCCACTCCACTCATTTTATAGACCTCTATCAGATCTCTTCTCAACCATCTCTTCTCCAAGCTGAAGAGTCCTAACCTCTTTAGACTTTCCTCGAAGGGGAATTGTTCCATCCCCTTTATCATTTTGGTTGCTCTTTTCTAAACATTTTCTGATTCTGCTATATAAATTTTTTTTTTTTTTAGATGCGGTGACCAGAATTGTACACAGTACTCAAGGTGCAGTCTCACCATGGAGCGATACCAGAGGCATTATGATGATCTGTGTTTTATTCTCCATTTGTTTCCTACTGATCCCTAGCATTCTATTTGTTTTCTTGGCCACTGCCGCACACTGAGCAAAGAATTTCAACGTATTATCCACGAAAACGCCTAGATCCTTTTCCTGGGTGGTTTCTCCTAATGTAGAACCTTTCATTGCGTAGCTATAATTTGCGTTGTTCTTCCTTAAGAGCATCACTTTGCACTTATCCACATTAAATTTAATTTGCCATGTGCGTGCCCAGTCTCCCAGGCTTTTATTGCTTTGTTACATTTTCCAAGTATTTCAAAGAGGATTATATTCAAGTACTGCAGGTATTTCCCTGCCTCTGCCTTCCACGCTGTCGTGGTTCAAGAAAAGAGCTGCCTTGCTGTGGTCCACTGGTGGGACCGAAGCGCGGGAGCTGCTCAGCTGGGGGCCTGCCTTTCTGACTGCCTATTTAAAACAACGGTATATAAAAGCCTAACAAATAAATAAATAGCACAGTTTCTCAACTTGCTTTTGCTAGACTGAGGACCTAACTTGGAGAACACACTGAAACAGCTCCTTCTCCTTCAAAAGTAAACCTATAGTGCCACACTCTAACATAGACTAGCCTAAGGGACTTCCTATTTCAGACAACCTCGGGGGGAGGTGCTGTATCGAAAGATATATCCCTCTGTGTCTCTCAGCAAGGGCTGGGAACTAGGGCCATCTAGTGGAGATTTCATCGTTTCTACACCAAGATAGTGGGAAATATTCGGTGGCGCACCTACAACTGCTGAATATCCCAGCTAAGTTTAGTGGGGTGAGTTTGTTTGGCTAACGTTGCCAGTCGGCCAGTGGCTGAATACGGACCTCATATCAGCAAGTTTTCTACTGCTTTATTAAAGTTTTTGGAATAGAGTTCCTCCCCCCAAGATATTTCTCTTCACCCTTTGGTTACTTTTTGAAGGTGATTTTATGTATATAGAATGTTGTCTTTTATTTTATGCAACTTGTGAAAAAAGATATGGTGTCAGCAATTGGGAAAACAGTAACATAAACACTCACTTAAAATAATCATTAGGGGAGAGAGCTGCTGGGTTCCATCCGGGGACCTGGCTGCCGCTTTGTTGTCTCCAATCCCAGCCTCTATAAGATCGGGGCGTCCAGTGGCGTGTGCCAAAGCCGCGCCCCATAGGGACGTGCCCTGAGCATCTCTTAGTGGATTTCCTTCTCCTTGTTTCTTTGGTTTTCCACCATGATGGGAAAGAAGAGAAAAGGACCACTGAGGTCAGGCCCCGTCGCTTCTCAACCCAATCAACTTTGGGTCCGATTCCACCGCTGGTGCCTATGTCATGGAGACCTGGGGAAGGGACGGAGGTTCTTGCCGGTACTCTCTTTTACTCCCTCACCGGATGGGAGGTCTCAATATGAAACAGGAGCTGTGATATCGACTCCTGTTATGAAGGGTTAGAGCTGCCAAAATAACTTTAGAATCTCTTTCGCTGGCTGTATCCAGTCTGGAGTCCTCGCTGTCTGCTAGGATTGACTCTGTTCTCAGTTCTGTGGGATCGTTATCTGTTCAAACCAATACTTTATCACAAACTATTTCTTCACATTCTGAACAAATTGGCAAAATGTCAGGTTTGGATAATAGTATACGTGAGGTTAATATGTCACTGATAAAAGATAATCAATTGCTTTATAAGAAAATTGAATGTATGGGTAATTTTGAGGTTTCTTAACTTTCCACGATGTTCATTGTTTTCCCCTAAGAAGATGCTCAAAACGTTTTATTTAGACTTTTTGAAATTCTCCAAAGAATCAGTTCCTGAGATCCCTAAGGCCTGTTATACCCCAGATTTAAGAAGTCGTGACTCCTCAAAAGTAGATCAACTGGAGGGTGAATCTAAGGATAAACTTATGGATTTAACAAAATTTCTAGAAGAATCCAACTCAATAATTCAGCAGACAGCTCCTTTGTTAGTAGTGTTTGCTAGAGAGTATGATAAACAGTGGATTCTGAAATTGTTTTTTCAGTTTAAAGAAAACTCTTTCTTTTTTTTTTTTTTGGGCCATAAGATCAATGTATTTCCTGATGTAGTCAAGGAAACACAAGCATGTAGGACATTATTCTTGATTAAAAACCTAGGGTTTTGGCTCTAGGTGCTACTTTTTTATTGAAGTTTCCTTGCAAGTGTTTAATTAGATTACAGGGTAATAATTATGTGGTTTTTTATCCAATTCACTTAGAGAGTTTCCTGCAGAATTGGAGTCCTCCAGTTGATTGATTCTGATCAGTCCCACTTAAGAAATATACTGGTTTCGAATGTATATTACTAATATGTTTTCCTGAATTTTCTCCCCGTGATGTGAAGAAATTTATAAATCATTATCGGAATTTGTACTTTTGAGTATTATCTCCAGTTATTGATTTTTTTTTTTCCTTTAACTACCGATATGGGGTTTGGGTTTTTTGGTTTTTTTGTTGTTGTTCTTTAGCAGCACCATGAATGTGAGTAAATTGTGGCTTTGCCGTGCTGTTCATCATCAGAACCCTCATAGAGGCATCAGATGGATACATGTAAAACATGGGCACTGCATAAACAGCCTAGAGAGAGTGCCTCTGGATAGAGATTTCTAAAGTCATAGAGGCCGATATTCAGTGCCACTTAGACAGGACTTATCTGATTAAGTGGCAGCTGCTGAATATCTGGTTATGTGCTGTGGTCGCGTCTTAGCCGGTTAAGTACTTATCTGGATATGTAAATAGCCGGATATCTTATGGGCGGGCGATGGGGCTTCGGAATGGTACTACTTATCCGGTTAATTTGCCAGATAAGTGCCAATATTTGGATTTATTTGGTTAAGTTAAGCAGATAAGTTAGCCTGCCATACAGATCTAATTTAGCTGGACGTGACTCATCCGGCTAAATAGCGATTTCTAGAGGGATATTCAGCTGCATAGCCGTGCTGCTCAGTTTCCCATGGGGGTTAGCCGGATAAGTCTTATTTCTCAGACTTCTGGTATTTGCATATAGACTTCTCAGTGTGAGAGGATCAGGCGTGACGTGGAGGGCAGGCCCTTCCTTACTGACGACTCTGCTCCTTCTGACTGGAGTTGGGATCGCTCTGCCCTGTCCCCGAAGGTCTCCCCTATATACCTCGCTATCTTCCTCAGCTCCTCCAGGTCTGCCACGCTGATCTCCAGAGGTCGGCCTCCTTCTCTGGGAGCCAGGACCAGACGCATACCTATAACATTTCACCAATAGGTAGATAATTAGACATGTGGTGACGCCGCAGTGCAAAAGATGGGATACTCCCCATCTACCTGCTTGACCTTTGTCTGCATCGCACTGTTGTTGTGTTCTTAAAGTTATTTAAAACTGTTCAAGGAGTGGGTATCCTTAGTCAGATTTAGTTGTGTTTTATGTTAGATTGTCAATGACCTACAATGTTTCTAAAATCAGGGTTAATTATTGTGAAAAAAAAAGTCCTCTTTATTGGGTTAACAGTCTGTATATCAAAAAATGTGACTGAGGTGGGTGTGAATCAAACACTTTCCCAGCACACACGGATACACTCGGAATTAAATTGAAACCTTAAACCACACAGAATTAATTCAACCCGCTCAAACTCCTTTTCAGCACACAATATTCACACTCAGTAACAATTTCTATTGCAAGATTAACACTCAAAACTTTCTCCAGCAAAACCAATACACACAAGTCCTGTTCACCCACCAGCAGATGCAACGTTTGCTAAGAGCACTCTTCTGTCTGGGTTATTTTTGGCAAACCTCTCTGGTACAGCTGCTGATGCTCGGGCAGTTTCTCTGGTTCCTTCTCTTCTGTGGTGTGTCTTCTTTTTTTTTTTTTTTTTTAATTTGCGAGGAGCATGTGGCACCCCTGTAATTAGCAAGCATCACGTTTTGAATGAGAACATTTATAAGTGAGTGGCCAGGAGCTTGTAATTACAGTGTGGGATCGTTACACTGAGGCTGTATGTCCTGGTGTCATTCTGATGCCCTCTGTGAGGTACGAATTCCTCAGCGGGACTGAGACACGTTGGCAGGACAGGGACTGCTTAGGCCTGCACAGCCAAGGAGGGATCTCTCAGCGGCCGGACAAGGGATGTGCCCCCTTAATGCTGACCTACAGAATTAACGCTAAGGAAATAAAAGACCACAGAGGGATAGATTACACTTTTTAATTGAGTACTAATAATGATCTAAATGCTTTCTTTCACCCCTTCAGTGAGGGGGAGCTTTCATGCAGTCCAGGTGCCATGCGGTCCTCACCAGAGGTGGCTGCATCCTTTTTTCTGAAAAGGAACATTTGGAATCTACTTGCCTAAGAGGCGCAATGTAAATCCGAGTTACTGGTTTTATACTGAATGACCCGTAAGTCCACCTTCGTCCAAAAGCAAACGCTAATTAATGTAAATAAAGACCTCTCTCTCTCTCTCTTTTTTTATTATTTAACAGGATCCTGCAGCTGCATCAATCTCTGACGGAGACTGCGATGCGAGGGAGGGCGAGACCGTGGCCATGAATTACAAACCGTCTCCATTGCAGGTGAAACTAGGTAAGTCTCCCGTGTGCATGTTAGCTGGTGAGGGAGGCCCAGTGTAACTCTTTCTGCTGATATTCAGAATGTGCAGTTGCTCCATTGGATTGATCTGATCAGATCAGTTTGTGGTAAGCTTAAGTGATTTACAAGTCAGACCATGCTTGCCAAACCCTGCTTCCGGGCTGTAAGGTATATGGTTGTATCCTGCCAAGAATCTTTTAAAGAAACCTGCAATAGTAGGGGACAATGGTGCTGTAGCTTCCAAAATATAATCCTCTGCAATAAATACTTGTAATGATCATGAAATTCCTTGCTGGTAAGAATGTTGGTTATAGCACACCGTGACCTGCTCTGTGTAGGGTCCTAAAGCCCAGCGGGCCGATACAATAAAGAGTGCCCAGCCTAACACACAGGTATAAAGCAGGAGCAGAAAAGACAGAGAAGGGCAACCAAAATGATAAAGGGGATGGAATGATCCCCCTATGAGGAAAGGCTGAAGAGGTTAGGACTCTTCAGCTTGGAGAAGAGACGGCTGAGGGGAGATATGATAGAGGTCTATAAAATGAGTGGAATGGAACGAGTAAATGTTAATCAGTTGTTTACTCTTTCAAAAAGTTCAAAGACCAGGAGACACACAATGAAGTTACTAGATAATACATTTAAAACTAATAAGAGAAAATATTTTTTTACTCAATGCATAATTAAGCTCTGGAATTCATTGCCAGAGGATGTGGTGAAAGCTATTCGTTTGCTGCGTTTAAAAACCTGCAGGAAAACCATTATTAAGGTGGAGTTGCAGATAGCTGCTTATCCCAAGAATAAGTAGTGGCTTCGAGTCTATCTACTCCTTGGCATCCTGCTAGGTACTTGGACTGGGATTGGCCACTGTTGGAAACAGGATACTGGGCTTGATGGACCCTTGGACTGACCCAGTATGGCACCTCCTTATGTTTTTATGTAAGGCCAAATCCGTGTCATTATTTTTAAATAAAAACAAACATCAAGCACTCAAAACAAAGTTCAAAAAATAGTTATTTAATTAGAGAAATCAAACAGCTGCATTTCAGATTCGACACTAAAATATTTATGATGGCCTCGTTACCCGCACTGCCAGTTGTGCTGCTTTAACTTTTGTCTTTCAAAGCTTTGGCTGATTGGTTGCACGGCCTGCTCTCGCGTCTCCTGGTGTCTTTCCTCCTCTTTAATTTCTCCCGATTATCCGGTGCCGCTGTTTCGCCTCTTTGGCATCGCGATGGTGAGGGAGTGGGAAAGGGGAGGTAGAACACAGCCTGGGGAGGAGGGCTGAGCACCGGGCCAGTGCTGGGCTGCGTGCTTCACTCCCATGCCCTGCACTCATTACTAAAGGGGCCCTGGTGGGACTGGAGGCGGGTCGGGGGAGACCGGAGAATTTGGCCGACGCTGCTGAACAGGTAACCCGCTCTCAGCTCCGGCTGTGGGAAAGGTGCTCCTCCGGGCAGAGAGACTGAAGGATCTTGACCCAATCCTACGAGGATTTCCGCCAACTTCCGTAAATTTTACTAGGTCACCAATTTGGGTCAAAAAAAAAGAATTGTTTGAAATCTTCTACGGTACGATGTCTGCTCCGAGTCACGGAGTTCACTGAAACAAAAGTATTGGATGAGAGCAGACTCTGGCGTAAGACCGGTCTTCCCAGATCTGTCCTGCCGGCTCCACGGTCACTCGGCATATCCGCAGTGAAATACTTCACGAGATGCATTTGCGTATGTTGGAGGTCAGCATGTGCAAATATAACTCACGTGGAGTCGTTGTGGATGCTCTGAAGCCTGACGGAAGACCTTTGGGGAAACACCGGTGTACAGTGAGAAAGACGAGAGTGTTATCCGACAGTCACGAGTACGGTATACTTAACGAGGGGACGGGGCAGAGCGCTCTGTGACTGCTCCTGTAGCTCTTTGTATGCTTAGATAAGGGATAATCCAGAACACCACGTGGCTCGTATCTCTGAATTTCATACCGCGGTACGGCTTGTGGCTGCTTCCTCTTGCATGTTTCGTTTAATTTATTCAGACTTGATTCCCCTGACTTTGCAAAAAAATATAGCAGTTCTAGGGGCTGTGTCCCTTCTTGCTTCACTCACCAACCCCGCTGACGGGGGAAATGTCTACGGAAGGAGTGGGGGGGGAGAATGGTTAACATGCACAGACTGGGAGAGGGACCTTGGGGTGACAGTGTCTGGTGATCTGAAGGCAGAGAAGCAATGTGACAAGGGTATAGCTAAAGCCAGAAGGATGCTGGGCTGCATAGGAGAGGAAGAACCAGCAGGAAAAAGGAGGCGGTGATGGCCTTGAACAGGTCCTTGGTGAGGCCTCACCTGGAGCACTGTGTTCAGTTCTGGAACCCATATCTCAAAAAGGATAAGGACAGGACGGAGGCAACCAAAATGGTGTGGATTCAGCATCAGAAGAATGATGAGGAGGGGCTGAAGGATCTGAACATGTATAGCCTGGAGGAGAGGAGGTGCAGGGGAGATATGATACAGACCTTCAGATACCTGAAAGGTTTTATTGACGCACAATCATCAAACCTTTTCCGTCGGAAAGGAAACAGTAGAACTAGAGATCACGAAATGAAACTACAGGGAGAGGACGACTCAGAACCAAGGTCAGGAAATATTTCTTCACAGAGAGGGTGGTAGATGCCTGGAATCCCTTCCAGCAGAGTTGGTGAGGACAAAAATAGTAAACAAATTCAAAAGGGCAAGGGATAAACACTGAGGATCCCTAAAGGCTAGAGACTGGAAATAAAGAAAAGGATGCATGGGGGTAACCTGCACAGAGCGGTAGTTACTACCCTTAACAGAAACATGGGGATAACCTGCACATAGCGGCACTTACTACCCTTAACAGAAGGGATAGGGATTACTACTCTTAACCAATTAGCCTATTTGTGACACAACTACAACATTGCTTTCTGCTTCCATGGCAGGGGGATTCAAACTTTTACGTTCGGGGATACTGCTATGCAGACAGTACGGATAAAGCATAGGACTTCTTCTATGGCCAAGTCCAAAAAGCAATGCCCGTTCAAGCAGCATTGTCTGAATTATCTTGAAGGCTGCTCACTCTGCAAAAACAGTTTTGTAATAGGTTTGACAGGTGCTTGGTTTAGATTGTAAATAGTGCTACCCTTAACATAAGGCTTGGGATAACCTGCACGGAGCGGCAATTGGTGCCATAGGAAACTTGCTGAGCTGACTGGATGAACCATCTGGTCTTTTTCTGCCGTCATCACTGTGTTACTGTGTGCAACGGGTGTGTGTGTGATTGGTCAGGGCCGGTGCAAGGGTATTAGGTGCCCCACCCTCGGCTGGACTTCCCGAAAAATTAAAAATTATGTATTTATAACAAAAGATTGTACATGGAAAAGGACATTGAGATAAAAAAAATATCACTTACGACATGCATGTTATACTTACGTGCACCGCTATGGTGCCACATGGAAAACCCTGCCAAAACAAGACGCTTGGAGCCTCTGCCTCCAGCCTCAGATTGGGCCCACTTCCCCTTCTGGCCCAGAGCAGGAAGGAGGCCTGTCCCCACGCCCTTACCACCAAAATCTGGGCTGTTGCTTTCACATTTGAAGAGGAGTGTTGGAGGCACTAGGCTGCCACCCCCAAGCCTGTGGCAACACTAGGCAGCCACCTAGTATGTCCAGTACTTCCCGTGTGTGTGTGTGCGTGTGTATACTCCTTCCCCCCTTGCACAATCTGTATAGTCTCCTCCCATCCCCCCTCCCCGGAACTGTCCACTATGTCCCCCCCTCTCCCCCCTCACACTAAATAAATAAATAAAATAAAATATCCGCTTTGTAGTCTTCTCTTCCCTACTCCCCCTCCCCCTGACAGTGCCTGAACCGTGGCTAATGCTGTAAAAAAACGTGTTTTGGCTCATCTTGGTATTTGACAGGGGCAGAGAGGCATTTTTTTTTTGGTTCGTGATTAAACAATCCAATCGAACCAGGGATAAAAGCAGCAGCCAGTGCTCGTTGCACGCTCTTCCCGTCCCCAAGAAAAGCCACCTGACCAATCCCTGTTCCCTACCACAGCTTTCTAGATCTTGCTCAGCACAGTTCAAAATTCAGAACATCTTTGTTCAGCCATCAAAAACCTTATTTAGCAATTAAAACCAGAGTCCTCGAAAATGAATAGCCCAGCAAGGAATACACTTGGTCATGTTTAAGAAAATCTGAATTATGTCAGAGAGGTTTATAATAAGCACATAATGGGGAGGGGGAGTCTTCATGAGGTTTGTGCATGTAAAACTGGAAATTACATTTAGACTGAAGTAGGAGCTTACTAGCAGCGTCGTGCATAAATATTAAAGGGGGTAGTTTAAGGGCTTTCCAGATGAGGTTCGGAAGTTCGCACACAAGCTGCTATTTTGTTAAGTGCTATCTTACCTGGTCCACCTTAAATCCCACAGAGGGAGAGCGATCTGTGGGCGGGGCAGGATGGGCTTATGAGCCCAGCTGGGATCAGGAGCCCCCACGTCTCCAGGAGGAGGAGCTCCCGACCCTCTCTGAGAAGAGTTGTGTATTGAAGGCACAATGTCCCCGGGGAAGGCAGTCCGGACTGCTCACCTGTATGTAAACCAGACCTGCAAGGAGACCGTAAGGGCAGGCAGTGACTGTCAGCATTTCATGTCTGCTGGGGGTGAATAAAAGTCAATGTTGCCTTAGAAAAGGCTGGGGTCGGTGCGGCTTTCTGCCCCAGCCTAGGTGATTCGCTCGGTCGCCCCTCACACACCCGCTGCTTGACTCACGCAGCTGAAACCGGACTGGTCCTCTTGCCTGCAGTTTTTGGATGGAAGGTCTGAGTTGAACTGTTGTGAGCTCAGGGTGAAGTACTGGAGGATCCGGGTGAAAGGGCGAAGGTTTCGGTGAACTGGCCGAGGAATTGGCAAACTGCTGATTTCCAAGTGCACGCACAAGAGGAGTGAGCGCCTGCTTTCTAAAACACCTGCTTCCCAGGGCCGTTTGCCAGGGGATTAGGCGCCCTAGGCACCTCCTGCCTTGCGCCCACCCCACCCCTGGTAGTGCCCCCCCCCCCCTACCCCCTTGTTTCAGCCCCGACTCCCTCCTCGTTCTCAGTTTTCTGGCCCAGTGATCTCAGCCTCACATGGCTCACGCCCCCTAATGGTCGGCCCCCTAGGCCCAGGCAACTGTTATGCACGCATGCAACAAATATTGCATGCGTAAAACATGCGTGCATATTTTTTTTACAAAATGAGTAGGGAAAGTGCGTTTCCCTGCATTATTAGCACCCGCATGCACTGAAAAATACATGTGACACTTTACCATATCAGCCCCAGAGTTATGGAAAATAATGGATTCCTAGGAATCTGCCTAGACGTTTTCAGCTGACAGACCAGGCCTCCCAACTCTTTTTAGGCAGGGATCAATTTGAAACTGAGCTCTCAATAAATGTCTCGGGGGCAGTGGCCCCTGGGCCTTGTTCAGAGTGATCCTCAGGATTCACTGCAGGTGCGGTTTCCAGACCTGTCCTGGGGGGGACCCCCAGCCAGCCAGTCAGGCGGTCAGGATATCCGCAATGAATATGCATGAGATGTATGCTTCCATGCATGGAAGCATACATCTCATGCATATTCATTGCGGATATCCAGAAAATCTGAACGGTTGATGGGGGGGGGGTGGGGTCCCCCCCCAGGACAGGTCTGAGAACCACTGCACTCCAGTAACGTTCCCCAACCCGTGCGCCTGCAGGCCTGATCAGCTGAGCCATGGGAAAGTCACCGCTGCCTGATGCTCAGGTCCAGGCCAGCCCCTGGGCTCTGCTCGCAGCAACGGGAGACGCCAGCAGTGGCTCTTCAGCGTGTAGGAGCCCCTTACTGAGAGCCTCCTCGTATGAGCCCTGGAGCGGGGTAATTTAATGGGCAGCAGGCATTCCCAACCTTTTGTGGAGCAAACGTTTACAGAGCCCCCCACGCATGTAGTCAAATGCTGTGTGGAAAGCTGATAAATGTAGCAATGCTAAGATGCACTCCAGAACCATAAACATAATTTAAATGAGGACTGGAATCTGATATCTACTGTGCTCTCCCTCCTGCCTTCCTCTTGTGGCCCCTTCATGAGTTCTACTCCCCACCTCCACCATGGCTCCTTCCCACGTGCCTTCCCTCTTCCCCTGCTTTCCTGAGTGCCCTCCCTCCTGTTCTTTCCTCCCTGTTTGCCCCCACCCATGGCTTCTTCTCTTCTGTTCTCCTCTCCCAAGTCCTCCCCCTTCCTGAATGCTTTCTCTCTTGCACTCCTTCTTCCCTCTTTTCCGCTCTGCCTGGTTGCAACCTGAATGCTGCATTCCCCGCCCCCAACCCCCATGGCCCCTCCCCAAGTGCCTTCCTTCCCCTCATAATCCCCTTCCTGCCCCTCCTGTCCTCTTCCCCTTGTGGCCCCTTCCCTAGATCTCTCCCTCTCCCCACGGCCCCATGTTAAGTGTTCTTGTATTGACTGGGTTCAAAAAAGGTTTGGATAAGTTCTTGGAGGAGAAGTCCATTAACTGCTATTAATCAAGTTTACTTAGGGAATAGCCACTGCTATTAATTGCATCAGTAGCATGGGATCTTCTTAGTGTTTGGGTAATTGCCAGGTTCTTGTGGCCTGGTTTTGGCCACTGTTGGAAACAGGATGCTGGGCTTGATGGACCCTTGGCCTGACCCAGCATGGCAATTTCTTATGTTCTTATGACTTGGATTTATTGCTCCACCTTTTTGAATAAGAATAACATATTCCAATGGAGACTTCAGAAAGGACCAAACTTGACATCCATCAAGGACAGGACTAAACTAGGTAAAATGCAGGACAGGACTAAACTTGAAATAAATCACCAGCAGGACTAAGAATAGAACACGTTTCCAGTAAAATCAATGCAGGATTAATTAGACAAGAATGCAAAACATCTCAGCACAACAAGAGTTTGTGGCAGCATTTTCAAGGCTCTGGGATAAATGCAAACATCCCAGTGAAACATGAAGGCAGCCGTATAAGGTGGGAAGCAGTTCCTAGCACTCCCTCCTCAAGCCCTTTCCTATGCTCTTCGACACCCCCCCCCCCCCCCCCCACCATGGCCATACTGTGCCTTCAGTGCAGCTTTTCCCCCTCACTGTCAGACCAGCAAGGACAACCAGAGCACAGGCAGCAGTGGCCAGAAATGATCCCGAGGGTCAGCCCCCTGCTTATTGCTGCCTCTGGTCATATGGAGCACCGGCTTCCCCTCCTCCTCTCGGTGCAGCTGCAGACTCCTTGTGGTGGCAGTCGGCCACACTCTTCCCTGCCTCCTTTCTGTGCCAGTTTGGGCTTCCTCTCCTTAGCGTGGGATTAGGCAGTGGGATTAGGCAGCAGGAGCCTTCGAGCACAGCTCCTCGGAGGTGAGGTCAGCTGTGCTTTGGTTGCCTCCCTTCTGTCGGACCCCAGGTTGGGGACCACTGAGGTAGGGCACGGATAGCTGGGACTTGCTTTCTGCAGTGTACATATTGCACACACCACCTCCTCATCTTCTCTGTCTTGGAGTCCTTTCAGCTTCTGTCTTATCCCAGGCTGAGTGAGACGAGAAGAGCATGCAATGAGCACTGGCTGTGACACACTTTGAGTGTTGGGAGTAGCTACAGTGAAGGAGTTCTGGGAAACTACAAACCAATTAGCCTGACTTCAGTGCCAGGAAAAATAGTGGAAAGTGTTCTAAGCATCAAAATCACAGAACATATAGAAAGACATGGTTTAATGGAACAAAGTCAGCATGGCTTTACCCAGGGCAAGTCTTGCCTCACAAATCTGCTTCACTTTTTTGAAGGAGTTAATAAACATGTGGATAAAGGTGAACCGGTAGATGTAGTATACTTGGATTTTCAGAAGGCGTTTGACAAAGTTCTCATGAGAGGCTTCTAGGAAAAGTAAAAAGTCAATGGATAGGTTGCGATGTCCTTTCGTGGATTGCAAACTGGCTAAAAGACAGGAAACAGAGAGTAGGATTAAATGGACAATTTTCTCAGTGGAAGGGAGTGGTCAGTGGAGTGCCTCAGGGATCTGTATTGGGACCCTTACTTTTCAATATATTTATAAATGATCTGGAAAGAAATACATCGAGTGAGATAATCAAATTTGCAGATGATACAAAATTGTTCAAAGTAGTTAAATCACAAGCAGATTGGGATAAATTGCTGGAAGATCTTCTGAGACTGGAAAATTGGGCATCAAAATGGCAGATGAAATTTAATGTGGATAAGTGCACGGTGTTGCATATAGGGAAAAATAACCCATGCTGTAGTTACACGATGTTAGGTTCCATATTAGGAGCCACCACCCAAGAAAGAGATCTAGGCATCATAGTGGATAACACATTGAAATCGTCGGCTCAGTGTGTTGCGGCAGTCAAAAAAGCAAACAAAATGTTGGGAATTATTAGAAAGGGAATGGTGAATAAAACGGAAAATGTCATAATGCCTCTGTATCGCTCCATGGTGAGACCGCACCTTGAATACTGTGTACAATTCTGGTCGCCACATCTCAAAAAAGATATAGTTGCGATGGAGAAGGTACAGAGAAGGGTGACCAAAATGATAAGGGGAATGGAACAGCTCCCCTATGAGGAAAGACTAAAGAGGTTAGGACTTTTCAGCTTGGAGAAGAGAAGGCTGAGGGGGGATATGATAGAGATGTTTAAAATCATGAGAGGTTTAGAACGGATTAATGTGAATCAGTTATTTACTCTTTCAGATAATAGAAAGATTAGGGGGCACTCCTTGAAGTTAGCCTGTGGCACATTTAAAACTAATCGGAGAAAGTTCTTTTTCACTCAACGCACAATTAAACTCTGGAATTTGTTGCCAGAGGATGTGGTTAGTGCAGTTAGTGTAGCTGTATTTAAAAAAGGATTGGATAAGTTCTTGGAGAAGTCCATTACTTGCTATTAATTAAGTTGACTTAGAAAATAGCCACTGCTATTACTAGCAACAGTAACATGGGATAGACTTAGTTTTTGGGTACTTGCCAGGTTCTTGTGGCCTGGTTTGGCCTCTGTTGGAAAGAGGATGCTGGGCTTGATCTGACCTAGTATGGCATGTTCTTGTGTTCTTAACCCCATGGAGCAGCCAAGATAACTAACTAAGCCGGCAACTTCTCCCTTCTATTACACTTGCATATAGAGGGAGCTTGGTCCGTCAAGACTGGTTCATGGGTGTCTTCTCCAACTCTCTCCCTTTGTTTTAAAATGTGGAAGAAAAACTGGTAGGCTTTCAGTGCCTCCGTAGCTCTTCTTTTGGCCGTATGAGTCGTCTCTCATGTCTGCACTGCCTGCTCCACGGTGGTTGGTGCCACACACAACATTTTTTAATGCAGCTGTGCATTGGGCATGAAAAGATTGAGAAATACTGCACTATAGTATTAAAAACACCAGGATTTTCTAATAAGAGCATTCCTGTGTATATGGAGAGGGCATTTTATTTACATTGCTATCCCAAAGAAAATATGCGTAAGCTCTTATTCATGGTACATCAGCAGCACTTGCAGATGGTCGTTCTGTCTAGAAATTACATAGTGCATATCTTGCAGCAGGAAAACCCGTGTCCTACACTTAAAGGGCTAATGAAAACCTCTGGATTTAATCCTTGTGGGAGTTTGGAGCTCATCCGTACACGCTCTAGATAAGTCTTTCACACAATAGGGACAGGCTCTAGCCATACACTCTCCAGTATACAAAGAGTTACAGCTGAGCATATCCTCTCAAGTCTGCTCTAACACTGACAGGTCAGCTCCCTGTGAGCTGGATTTTGATCCCTTTTAAAGCAGAAGTTCAGCATGCACTAACTGAGCAAAAATAACCCCGTTCCAAATGCTCTGTCTTCGTAGCCTTTGTACAGTACAACTTCTTAACATAGTAGCCTACCTAATAACATAGTAGTGACAGCAGAGAAAGACCAAATGGTCCATGCAATCTGCCCAGCAAGCTTCTTATGGTAGTAACTGCCGCTCCGTGCTGGTTACCCCGATTGTTCCGTTAAGGATAGTAACTGCTGCTCCATGCAGGTTATCCTCATGCTTTCTGTTAAGGGTAGTAACTTCTGCTCCGTGCAAGTTACCCCCAAGGCTTATATTGAGGGTAGTAACTGTCGCTCTGTGTAAATTACTCTCAAGGCTAATATTAAGGGTAGTAACTCTGCTCTGTGAAGGTTACCTCCTTGTTTCTGTTAAGAATAGTAACTGCCCCCCTGTGTAGGTTACCCCCCAAGGCTTATATTAAGGGTAGTAACTGCCGCACCGTGCAGGTTACCTCCAAGGCTTATATTAAGGGTAGTAACTGCCACTCTGTGTAGGTTACCCCCAAGGCTTATATTAAGGGTAGTAACTGTCACTCTCTGTAGGTTACCCCAAGGCTTATATTAAGGGTAGTAACTGCCGTACCATGCAGGTTACCTCCAAGGCTTATATTAAGGGTAGTAACTGCCACTCTGTGTAGGTTACCCCCAAGGCTTATATTAAGGGTAGTAACTGCCGCATTGTGCAGGTTACCTCCAAGGCTTATATTAAGGATAGTAACTGCCGCATTGTGCAGGTTACCTCCAAGGCTTATATTAAGGGTAGTAACTGCCGCACCGTGCAGGTTACCCCAAAGGCTTATATTTAGGGTAGTAACTGTCAATCTGGGCAGTTATCCCCAAAGCTTATGTTAAGGGTATTAATAATAACAATCAAAACCCAGCAACTGACAAACCCATAACAAAATTACTGCTTGCAACATTTTTATGGAGTGAGCAGCCTTCTTGATAATTCAGTCAATGCTGCCTCTTGAACGTGCTCCTGTAATTTGCTCCTTTAGCAGTGACTCCATTAATTTACCTGTCACTAATGTAGACTAACAGGCTTGTAGTTACCGGCCTCCTCATTACTTCCACTTTTATGAAGATGGAAAACGCTGGTCTGTCTCCAGTCCTCTGGACAGGTAAATTAGTGGAGTCACTACTGAAGAAGCAAATTACAGGAGCTAAGATAGAGCAGCTCTACCAGAGATAAATCAGGCCTAACAGAACTGATCAACGCCTTTGAGCAACCAAAGAAGTAGATCAGGGGTAGGCGCTAGATGTGGAGCCTCTGAGACAACAATCCAGGTGATGGGTTAGTTCCTCCAGAGTAGACCCAAGCCAAGACAGGGAAGATCCAGCGGTACGACAGCCACTGCAGACTGTTCTTCCTGTCCCCGGGGCAATCAGGAGTGGCAGGTTCCTCTATTTTCCATAAAGCGGAAAAATCTCTTTAAGGAAAAAAAAAAAAACCAGGTTGGCGGGGACTCAACATGTCTCCCATCTAAGGAACCTCACATAAGGAGATGGGGAGGAAGTATGGGCAGTGTGGGCACCAGGCGAGCAGTGAGTATTGCCAGCTCGTTTTGCAGAGCATGCAATGGAAAGAAGCTGGTGTACGCTCTACAAGAGGAGGCCACTCGCACGGAGCAACGCAGCCTCACCTTGCCGCCATTCCGCACCACGCCAGGGCAGGGTTTCCCCGCAGCAGCCCACACGTGGCACTTCCTTGCAGCATCAGAGCCACTAGTGGCAAGCCCCATAGAGGCCCTTAATCCCCTGGAGCCCAAGGGTTCACAAAGCCCAGAGTTCCCTGTGGGATTCATCAGGATTGTGCGCAAGGCATCCGGGGAGATGGAAGTTTCAAGGCAGAGAGCCGTCCCAAGGCCTAGGGCCACAGAGGGAGGGAGGAGTCTTCAGCAAAGAAGAAACCCCGGTGGAATTAGCCAGGGGAAGGTCCCTGCAGTACCGCAGGTTCTCCCCTTCACCAGAGGGAGGATGAGGGCCCCTTGGGAGTCTCAGACAATGAGGAGGAGATGAAGGAGGGGGAACCACATGCTCAGGCGTAGGATTCCACAGATTCTTCAGACGGCAAGAATTGTGCCCTCGTTTTAAAGATCTCTCTCGGTCTTTCGCATTAATGAGTATAAGAAATATGCCTAAGCATAAACATGGACTCACTCCTCATGAGATACTGTTTGGTAGGCCTACGCCTGGGCCTATTTGCCAAAATTCCACAGGACCTCGGTGTGACAGTGTCTGATGATCTGAAGGTGGCAAAGAAATGTAACAAGGCGATAGCTAAAGCCAGAAGAATGCTGGGCTGCATAGGAGAGGAATAACCAGTAAGAATCAGGAGGTGATGATGCCCCTTGTTCAGGTCCTTGGTGAGACCTCACCTGAAGTACTGCATTCAGTACTAGTGCCCATATCTCAAAAAAGATAGACAGGATAGAGGCGGTCCAAAGAAGAGTGACCAAAATAGTGAGGGGTCAGCATTGGAAGACTTATGAGGAGAGGCTGAAGGATCTGAATATATGTATAGCCTGGAGGAGAGGAGGTGCAGGGGAGATAAGATACAGACCTTCACATACCTGAAAGGTTTTAATGATTCACAATCGTCAAACCTTTTCCAGAAATGAAACTCTAGGGAGGACGACTCAGAACCAGTGTGAGGAAATATTTCTTCACAGAGAGGGTGGTGAATGCCTGGAATGCCCTTATGGATGAGATAGTGAAGATGAAAACAGTGAAGGAATTCAAAGGGACATGGGATAAACACTGTGGATTCCTAAAGAACATAAGAACATAAGAACATAAGAAATTGCCATGCTGGGTCAGACCAAGGGTCCATCAAGCCCAGCATCCTGTTTCCAACAGAGGCCAAACCAGGCCACAAGAACCTGGCAATTACCCAAACACCTAGAAGATCCCATGCTACTGATGCAATTAATAGCAGTGACTATTCCCTAAGTAAACTTGATTAATAGCAGTTAATGGACTTCTCTTCCAAGAACTTATCCAAACCTTTTTTGAACCCAGCTACACTAACTGCACTAACCACATCCTCTGGCAACAAATTCCAGAGATTTATTGTGCGTTGAGTGAAAAAGAATTTTCTCCGATTAGTCTTAAATGTGCTACTTGCTAACTTCATGGAATGCCCCCTAGTCCTTCTATTATTCGAAAGTGTAAATAACCGAGTCACATCTACTCGTTCAAGACCTCTCATGATCTTAAAGACCTCTATGATATCCCCCCTCAGCCGTCTCTTCTCCAAGCTGAACAGCCCTAACCTCTTCAGCCTTTCCTCATAGGGGAGCTGTTCCATCCCCTTTATCATTTTGGTTGCCCTTCTCTGTACCTTCTCCATTGCAACTATATCTTTTTTGAGATACGGCGACCAGAATTGTACACAGTATTCAAGGTGTGGTCTCACCATGGAGCGATATAGAGGCATTATGACATTTTCCGTTTTATTAACCATTCCCTTCCTAATAATTCCTAACATTTTATTTGCTTTTTTGACTGCTGCAGCACACTGAGCTGACGATTTCAATGTATTATCTACTATGACGCCTAGATCTCTTTCTTGGGTGGTAGCTCCTAATATGGAACCTAACATCGTGTAACTACAGCTAGGGTTATTTTTCCCTATATGCAACACCTTGCACTTGTCCACATTAAATTTCATCTGCCATTTGGATGCCCAATCTTCCAGTCTTGCAAGGTCCTCCTGTAATGTATCACAGTCTGCTTGTGATTTAACTACTCTGAATAATTTTGTATCATCTGCAAATTTGATAACGTCACTCATCGTATTCCTTTCCAGATCATTGATATATATATTGAAAAGCACCGGTCCAAGTACAGATCCCTGAGGCACTCCACTGTTTACCCTTTTCCACTGAGAAAATTGACCATTTAGTCCTACTCTCTGTTTCCTGTCTTTTAACCAGTTTGTAATCCACGAAAGGACATCGCCTCCTATCCCATGACTTTTTAGTTTTCGTAGAAGCCTCTCATGAGGGACTTTGTCAAACGCCTTCTGAAAATCCAAATACACTACATCTACCGGTTCACCTTTATCCACATGTTTATTAACCCCTTCAAAAAAATGAAGCAGGTTTGTTAGGCAAGACTTCCCTTGGGTAAATCCATGTTGACTGTGTCCCATTAAATCATGTCTTTCTATATGCTCTACAATTTTGATCTTGAGGATAGTTTCCACTATTTTTCCCGGCACTGAAGTTAGGCTCACTGGTCTATAGCTACTCGGATCACACCTGGAGCCCTTTTTAAATATTGGAGTTACATTGGCCCACCCTCCAGTCTTCAGGTACAATGGATGATTTTAATGATAGGTTACAAATTTTAACTAATAGGTCAGAAATTTCATTTTTGAGTTCCTTTAGTACCCTGGGATGCATACCATCCGGTCCAGGTGACTTGCTGGAGGATGAAGGATGGAAATGAGGAAAAGAGTGCATGGGGGTAACTTGCTGGTGTGGCAGTTGCTACTATTAACAATTAAGCCTTGATACTGCTAATATAACTCCTCCATTGCTCTCTGATTTCAACTGCAGTGAGAAAAGGGGGAACTGAATTCAGACAGCAACCAATGAGGGGCCCCGACTTCTAAAGTTTAGGAAACAAATAAACATGGGGGTAACTTGCTGATGTGGCACTTACTACCCTTAGGGGTAGATCTTAAAAAAAATACGCGATCGCGAACAAAAGTACGCTGGATTTTATAAGATACGCGCGTAGCCGCGCGTATCTTATAAAATCCGGGGTCGGCGCACGCAAGGGGGTGCACATTTGTGCAACCTGCGCGCGCCAAGCCCAGTGCGCTGCCTGTTCCCTCCAAGGCCGCTCCGATTTCGGAGCGGCCTTGGAGGGAACTTTCCTTCGCCCTCCCCCCACCTTCCCCTTCCTTCCCCTACCTAACCCACCCCCCGGCCCTATCTAAACCCCCCCCTACCTTTGCGCACGCCGGCCGGCAGCCCCGCTCAGTGTTCCGGTCCCAGGGGCTGGTCCGGAGGCCTCGACCACGCCCCGGGGCCGGTGCCACACCCCTGGGCCCGCCCCCAAAACGCCACGGCACGCCCCGACACGCCCCTTTTCCAAAGCCCCAGGACTTACGCATGTCCCGGGGCTTTACACGCACCGGCGGCCTATGCAAAATAGGTGCGCGAGGGCCCTGCATGCGTAAATCCGGAAGGATTTACGCGCGCAGGCCTTTTAAAATCCGCCCCTTAATCACTAAGCCTGATACACTGATGCAGCTCCAACATTGCTCCCTGCTTTTGTGGTCTGGTAAACCGATAAGCATGGGGTAATCTGCACAGTGCACAGATACTGGCATAAGCTTGCTGGGCAGTCTGGGGGGGATCATTTGATCCTTTTCTGCCGTCATTTCTATGTTTCTATATATGTATCCAAAATCGAGAATACGGTTATAGCAGACCTTAGTCCAGTTTTGTGTTTGATGTCAAGTGGTAGAGAAACTTCCCTGCCCTCTTCGTGGAAGATGCCCTCTTTCCTTGACTTTAGATAAGGAAATTATTGAAAAAATGCTGGCAGGATTATGAATGTCGTCATGCTCTTCATAAAGACAACCCAATTCTATACTGGGAAGCAGGTAAAGCCGTAATGAGAGGCAATATCATAGGATATCTGATTAGGAAAAAATAAATACGGATATTTTAACATTAGCTAAACAGTTTAGAAGCCAAAAGTTGCTCTGGCTATGAACATATTCTACACTTCATAAACAGGAATATCTGCTTGCTCAACATGAGTTAAATGATTTGCTTCATTGCAAGGCTGGATATTCTATTCAATCTCTTAGACACACATTTTACTTTTATGGCAATAAAATCTTATTAAGGTTCAACAAGGATCCCGGTGTATTGCAGGGATTAAAAATCAGCGAGGACATGTACTTTCCTCCCCTAAAGAAATCTGCTCTGTTTTCGGAGATTTTTATGTCGCCCTCTATGCAGCTGATCAGGAAACGTCTTCTGGTAGAGAGGAATTCATGAAGAGCGTTCGCCTTCCCCACGTGACTGAGCTGGAAGCCCCTGGGTTAAATGCCCCATTTACCACTATGGAAATATTGCAAGTTAATACGAGATTTGAGATGCTTTAGAACTCCAGGACCCGTGGATTAGATTCCACCTACATAAATCTCTGAAAGGTTTGTTTGTGGCGGCCATGCGGGCTTTGTTTAAGAATATGGCTAATAGGGTTTCTCTGCCTGATTTCCATCCGAAATGCAGTAATTGTGGTCTTCCCTAAACCTGGCAGAGACCCCACTTTGGCTACTTCCTACAGACCGATATCACTCCTTAACATTGATATTAAAATGTATGCTTCAGTGTTGGCTAATAGACTAAAATATTTCTTGCCTTCTTTGGATAATGTGGGTCAAGCTGGGTTTGTCCAGTGTTAATATATGTAAATTAGTATTGTCTTTGTCCATTCCAGACCCTCTTTTAGTGGGATTTGATGCAGAAAAAGCATTTGACAGGGTTTCCTGGTCCTTTTTAAAACACACATTCCATTCCATGGGCTAATCTGGGCGTATTTTTGAATTTATATAAGTACTTTTATATTTTAATCCCACTACCCAAATCTTTGTAATCTGAGTGCTTTGACTTGAGGAGGCGAACGAGACAGGGGTGACCCTTATCACCTTTGCTATTTCTTTCAACATTGGAACATTGTGGTAAACCAAAAATACTTAATCATCCTAACATCACAGGTATGGGAAGGGGCTCGGCTTGTTTAAAAATTCGGCTATTTGCAGATGATATATTGATGATCCTCTCTAACTCACGAACTTCTCTGCCTGCGGTGTTACAAACTTTTGAATTCTATGATTCCTTTTCTGGGCTAAAACTCAATTTGGCTTTGGATATTTTAGGTACCCTTCATGACAATTGGCCAAATTTTTGTCTTAAGCAGAAGCTACGTTCCCTCAAATATTTGGGTATAGAATTGCACCGAGATCCTTCTCAATGGTATCCCATAAATATTAAGCCTATTTTAGAAAATGTCCAGAGTAAATTGCCAGGGTGGTCAAATCTTCCTCTTTCTCTTCATGGTCGTATAGTTCTAATCAAAATGGTATTACTACCTAAATTACTTTGTCTTACAGATGCTTCCTGTGGGGCTTCTTTCAGGACACATCAAGCTTTTAAATAAAATTGTTTACATTTTGTATAGTGAGGGGAAAAAACCTAGAAGGTCTCTAGTCAAATTGATGTTACCCAAGGAAGAGGGCGGATTGAATTTTCCAAATTTTAAATTTCACAATATGGCATATTTGTTGATGTCACTAGGAGACTGGTTTATTCATATTAATTTATATTCTGATACAGAATATGAGATACAGATGTTGTCCCCTCTTAATCCAAATTGCAAATAGGAGCACTACTGCACGCAAGTAATCACAGTAACTAATTTATTCTGCACATTTTTCATTGGTTACTGTCCCCTCTTAATCTATATATGTCTTTGCATCAGATATCAGAAGAAGCAGACTTGGGCTTCTCGACTTCACTCTGTCACGTCAATGCAAAAAACATGGAGTTTTGTAAGAGGGAAATTGTCTCTATTTCCTTATGTCTCTGGATTCCTTCCAATAGTGGGCAATACTAATTTTCCCCCGGAAGTCTGCATATCTGCATAGCAGATAGAGTGGCCGATGCACTGTTAACCTGCAGTCGGATGCAGGTAGAATAGGCGCTAATCAATCCCCTAACGCGATAAGGGGATTAGCGCATATTCAACGCTCATCCAATGTGGAGTGAATCTAATAGCGCTAATCACATGCAAATGCGTGGGAATGAGGCTATTAGGCATTCACTCCCCATGCAAAAAAAATAAAATGAGCGTCTCGGATGCACATTTAACTGTCATCTATTAACGCCTGCCTGGAGCAGGCGTTAATAGCTGTGCGCATCAAAAACGAGTACAGAAAAGCAGAAAAAACTGTTTTTCTGTACTGCCTCCTATTTAATATCGTTGTGATATTAAGTAGGATGAAGAAAAAAAGTTAAAAAAAAAAAGACAGTTGGGTTCAGGAAACAGATGCTTGACTGACATGCGTTCGCTTCCTGAACCCTCGGCGCCAGTTTTCCTTACTGGCAGACAACTGAATCATGAAAACCGACACGTATAAACAACTCTTTCCTTGAGTCCTGTCTTAAACAACGTGGATCATTTTCTTTATCTACAGATCCAGCACGTTGCAATAGGCCTAATACCATATAAGAACATAAGAAATTGCCATGCTGGGTCAGGCCAAGGGTCCATCAAGCCCAGCATCCTGTTTCCAACAGAGGCCAAACCAGGCCACAAGAACCTGGCAATTACCCAAACACCAAGAAGATCCTATGCTACTGATGCAATTAATAGCAGTGGCTATTCCCTAAGTCAACTTGATTAATAGCCGTTAATGGACTTCTCCAAGAACTTCTCCAAACCTTTTTTGAACCCAGCTACACTAACTGCACAAACCACATCCTCTGGCAACAAATTCCAGAGCTTAATTGGGAGCTGTTCCATCCCCTTTATCATTTTGGTTGCCCTTCTCTGTACTTTCTCCATCGCAACTATATCTTTTTTTTTTTTTTTTTTTTTAGTTCCAAAGTGTTTTTTTGCAGGATTTTCAAGTTGGCACCACAGCAGTTCAGGTAAATATAATATGCATGTTGCTGAAAGGGATATTGAATGTCCCTTACATATAGAATCTGTTAATTTAAATTATAGTTTTTTCCCTGTACGTACCCGGATCAGTCCAGGACAGCTGGGTTTTGCCTCCCCACCAGCAGATGGAGACAGAAGAAGACTTTGCGGACTCTGTCCTATACCCCTGAGGTGCCACCTAGTGTCTGCCAGTATTCTTCTGTCTCCAGCAGATGGTGGAGGTGCAAAGCCTAGTGTCTCTCGGTGGTGCTAAGTTAGGGAGTTGGTTCTTTAGCTTAGTGCTGCAGTTGTTCTTCAGGTTAGGGATCTTGGTAGGGTTCCTTCCATTTGGAAAAAAAAAAAAAAAAGGCAGTGCAGCATTTAGCCTCCCAGGGGGTTGTCAGGTCCTGGTGGGACCATCCCCCCTGGTATTTGAGGCTGCAGAGCACAGGGTTGGGGACCCTACTTCTGCCGTGGTTCGAGGTGATGCCGGGGGTCTCGGCTACTCATTTTCGCCCAGCCTGCCGTTTTCTTCAGTTTAAGGTAAAGTTTCAATTTTTTTAAATTCGTTTTTTGTACTTGCCTGGAGTTAGGGCCTCCGCCGACCAGGTGTTCGCTCCGTTTTCGCCGTTTTTTGCCGCTTTTTCGCCGTTTTTTCGGCCCGGGGGGACTGGGAAATCGCGCCGAACGCCACGGTTCTTTTTCGGATACGCAAAAATCGAGCCCGGGGATTTGCCGCGTGGTACGGCCTACTTACCGGGAAATCACGCCAAATGCCGCGGTTCTTTTTTCGGGCGAGGCGAGAGTCTCCCTGAGAACCGTTCCCTCTTTTCTCCCGAAGGTGGTGTCCTCTTTTCATGTGAACCAGTCTGTGGAACTTCCTTCCTTTGCGGGGGTGGCTTCTTCTCCTCCACAGGCAAAGGAGTTGCAGAAGTTGGACGTGAAGAGGGCTCTGTTACGCTATGTAGAGGTAACGAACAGTTTTCGGCTCTCGGACCACCTCTTTGTACTTTGGAGTGGGGCCAGAAAAGGGCAGAAGGCATCTAGAGTGGGGCCAGAAAAGGGCAGAAGGCATCTAGGTCAACGATTGCTCGATGGTTGAAAGAGGCGATTTCCTCTGCTTACCTGGTTCAGGGTCGTCCACTTCCTTCTGGCCTTAAGGCTCATTCTACTCGTTCGCATTCGACGTCTTGGGCGGAGTGTCCGCAGGTGTCGCCACAGGAAATTTGTAGGGCGGCAGCCTGGCAGTCTCCGCATACCTTGGCAAGACATTATCGGCTCGATGTCCGGGCTCCAGAGCCCGGTTCCTTTGGGGCCAGTGTGCTCCGAGCGGGACTCTCTCAGTCCCACCCAGGTTAAGATAGCTTTGGTACATCCCAGCTGCCCTGGACTGATCCAGGTACGTACAGGGAAAGGAAAATTGGTTCTTACCTGCTAATTTTCATTCCTGTAGTACCACGGATCAGTCCAGACGACCCGCCCAGGAAGACGATGGAGAGTCCGCTCGGCTGGTGGCTGGTCATTCTCTATGCAAGTTTTATTCTCTGCATTTTTTGCGGACATTCGGGTTCATTACGGTTTATGTAGTGTTTTTCATATCATCTGCTCTACGAGGGAGGTGTTTTTTTGGTTCATAGGTATGGTTTTTTGTATCTGGTTTTTCTGCTTGGGTATTGAATCATACTGGCAGACACTAGGTGGCACTTCAGGGGTATAGGACAGAGTCCGCAAAGTCTTCTTCTGTCTCCATCTGCTGGTGGGGAGGCAAAACCCAGCTGTCCTGGACTGATCCGTGGTACTACAGGAACGAAAATTAGCAGGTAAGAACCAATTTTTCTTTAATTATGTGTAGGAAGAGTGAGACCAGGGAGGCTATAAGCTTCTCTAGGGTGCCTGATACCCTTGCACTGGCCCTGGCTGCATTGATTCTGTGGGAAAGCAAGATCTCATCTGAAGCTGTAGTGCTTTGGGTTAGTGACGTCTCCAGTCTCAGCTGCAGCGATGATCTCAACAGGGCTTAATTTTATTTTTTTTAAGCCCCAGAGAAAGCCGATAGCATGGATCACTTCTTGTCTCTCCTTCCCTACAACAGGTAGGCAGAGCAGGGCTGGAGAACCATAAAAGCAGCAGATTCTGTGTAAGACACAGTCAATGGGAATGCACTAGAATGGGCGACAAGAGTGGCTCGAGAAGTGGCGGCAAGCTACACTCACAGAAAGGGAAGGAGTGAGCCAGGAGGAAGTGCCTGGACAGGGTTGGTGAGGCTTTCGTTGAGGTGGCCGGGCTAAACTCTGAGAGAGGCAGCAGGCTGCAGAACCAGGGAGTCTCCTGGAAAGTGGAAATAAGAAAAGGAGGGACTTGTTGCATTCTGGGAAAGGGCTGCCAGCAGTGCTCAGGTGGAGGGCACTCACTGAGTGAGCACATGAGCAACAGCACATCAACAGAATGTGTGGGTATCTGAGCCACTGGCTGGCAAGTAGTTGCCTCATTGCTTGACAGGTGGTTCAAGAGCTGATTGGCCAGGAATTCAGGATATTTTTATGGGGGGGGGGGGGGGAGTATTGAAAGGGAGGACTGTAGTTTACTTTGCTTACCCCTGGCATGTTCTGTTTAGTTATCTAGGTAAAATATGAAATTTATGTTGGAGATATTTTGGCTCAATTCTGCCAGCCTCTAGATCACATGATGTACTACTTAAGGGTCAGTTTGGCTTGCTTTTGGAAGCAGTCAAAGCATGCACTGCAGGGAAAGTGCACGACAGGGTCAGACCGATTATCCCGTAGGCTGCTTTTGAAAAAATCCCCCGGTCTGATATTTTCCTGCAATCCACCCCTGGTCTTCAGAGTGAAAATACAAAATAAAGACTCAGGGGAAGGGACCTGCCAGAGTGATCCCTCTTGACTGAGAAATAAGGGAAAATCTATTGTGATCAGGGACAAGTGTGTCATGGAATTCAGATGCAAATACCATCTCAGAGTTCAAAGACATTTATAGACTTATCTTCACAGTTTGTCAGGGTAGGGGGGGTAAAGCTGTGGGGGGGGGGGGCTTGCAGCAGGGTAGGGGTTCTCTTACAGGGGGGAATTGATGTTCTGACCTTTGAGCTTATAAATGTTCATCTGTTTTGTACTTTACATCATGAATAAAGATGTTCTTAAAAAAAAAAAAGTTTTCGTACTTGGTGCCAAATGCAACTTCTCTGGCAAAATATTCTAGAAAATGGGATCAGTGACAGAGAAAGCATGCTCTCTGGTTTCTATAATCAGGCCTGGTGTGACAATCAAAGGGAAAGAGACAGCTTGTACATCCTCAAAATAGCATCAAATTCCTTTATGTGTGATTATTATTATGGGAAACTAGGTCTTATTCAAAAATCCCTTTCCTAAATTCAATTTTATTTTAATTAAAAAGATACCAGCTTTTCTTTTCTACCTCAGGAGAAACTCACTGTATAGTTAATCATCATGATGATACAGAAAAGTGGTGGTCTCTTTTGTATTCCTCACAGAAGGAATGGCGAAGATAACATTAAAACGAGAGTTTCACTTAAATTCGGCACCATATAGAGGGAAAATTACCTCTGCTGTTCCTACCCTGCTGGGGAGTTACATAAAATAAACTTGCTGAGCAGTCTGTATGGACCAATTGGGTCTCTTTCTGCCACCATTTACTAGGTTTATACAGCATGAAGCAATCTCCCTTTATAGATGAGGTGTATGGGACTAACATCCTGCTTCCTTAAGACCACGTCTGGTTCTTCAAGAAACCTCTGAGGTCCTCTGTGGACCTCAAGACAGAAAAATCCCAAAGGCATGAGGCATGCCAACCTTTGGTTCTAGCTTAGGACCGGAGACAGGACAAAAGAAACAGCCTCTTCTCTTAGGAATAGAAGAGCTCTGACTCATGAGAGCTCTGCCGTTTTGTCAAACTCAACGCACCTCCTACTGGGGAGTGTCAAACACCTTCACCATGTCTCCACTTAGATTTTCTTGGAGAATCCAAGTCCTACTAGCAAGAGACGGTTTTGTGACCCTCTTTCACTGAGATGCACAGGGAGAGGCATAGCCAGAAGATAAAAGGAGGTAGCAATGTCATTGGTGAAGCCTCATCTGAAGTGCTGGGTCCTGTTCTGAAGACTTTACCTCCAGAAGAATGTAGACAGAGTAGAGAGAGTCCAGAGAGCGGCTAACCAAATGGTGCAGAACCTGGTCCATAAGCCCTATGAAAACATCCTCGTCGTCATGTAAAGAAATATTTCTTCATAGAGTGTACACGGAACAGCCTCCTGGGGAGGTGGTGGGAGCAAAAATGGTATCAGAACTGAACTTTTGGATCAGAAAATGGAGTTAAGCTGAAGATGAAGTAGGCTCTGTGGTACTGCAGCAGGATAGGGGAAATGGACAGACTTGCTGGGCCTTATGGCCTTTATCTGCCATCATAGTCTCTGTTTCTCTGATAGGGGATTTCAGACAGCCATTGGTAACTAAGATTAATTCAGTGAATTTATGTAAAAGTAAACCAAATATGTCCTTAGCTTCTAATAATGTGTATAGATACAGAGATGTACAAAGTAGATCCAGAAGTTTGAACACAGTAGACAAATGTGGAAACCGGGCTAGTGTGTCAGCAGTGCCTCGGGGACCCAGTCGAAAAGAAGTCATTTGTCTTCATCCAGATTTCCCGGTCAACAAATTGAATAAAGAGATTCAGGAGCAGCAAGTCATGTAGAACTAACTTAGATCAGTTTTCCAAACTGAAAACTGAGCTAAACTGAAATTGAATCAGTCACAGTTGATTTTAATTATCTCCAGAAGACTGGGAAAGTGAGTCCTACGGGAGGTGACAGTGTCCTCTTTCTGTACTGTATGTAACTATCCATGGTGGCATATCCTTGAAGGCAGACTTCAGTGTGTGACACAAAGTGCAACTCTTAAAACCTTTTTTTTTCCTCCCCAGTGAAAACCGTGTTTTAAATCCCTTCTGGGTGCACTTAGCTTACGTGATACTACCTGCAAGCAACAAGAAGCTACCTGGGCTCCAGATCTAGCCCTCTATCTCAGGAGTATCCTCCCACTGTTAAGAGTTTAACAGAATCAAGGGTTCACACGTGGAGAATCAGCTTTGGGACAGAGAACAGACAGGCTGAAAACTACATAGAGTGCATAAGGGAAGTGTGGCTTGATGGGAACTGTAGTCTGTAATTGAGTCAGGACTCCATCCAGCCTGTAACAGACAGAGATTGAGGTACCATTGGCCCACCAAGGGAGCCGAGGGCTACAAGGAAGAAAATGAAAGGGAGAAGGGAAATGATATCTTTCTAGACCAGAGGTGGCCAACTTCATTGTATGCAAATCTATCTTATGCATATTCGTGATAGATATCCTGAAAGCCAGGCCTGTTTGTGGCTCTCGAGGAGCGGAGTTGGCCACCCCTGCTATAGATTGAAGCTTTGCGGGTAATGTAATTATAAGATCCAGGCGTCATAGACATAGGTTGAGCCAATTTGGGCATGGTTCAGGGGAAAGAAAAGGCCCTAGGAAATTTGGAAAGTAGCAGCCAACAAGCAGTGGGCTAAAGCATTTTCTGGGGAAGCAAATGGCCAGAGAAATGAAGGCCTAGAGCCACCACTCCGATTGGGCATAGACTTATAAGGGACTAACGAGTGGCAGGGATTTTTAAGCGGTTGCATGTCTGCCTGCCTGTTTATAAGGGCTTACTGTGCCTAAAGGGTACATTACTCTGTTAAGAAAGAAACTTGTGTTGCTATCACTGCTTCTGCAAGTTTGCCTGGTCACTTGGATGTGTTGGCAACGAGCCAGGTCAGGAACAACTGCAACGTACGGGTAGATGGCATCGGTCCTTCTGAAGGGTTTGAGAACTGTTGAGTACTGACCATGGGTTGGGGTCAACAAAATGCAAAATCCAAACTGACCTTTCATCACTGAATCTTCACTGGAGGCACTGGACAGACAGTTATTGCTGATCCAAAAGTACAGCAAAAGTACAAAATCCAGCATAGAATTAAAAAAAAAAAAAAAAAAGCTGCTCGTTCTTCCAAGAATAAATTAATCACAGTTTGTCTTCAGCTCAACAAAAATCCCATAAGAAGCTTGCAAGTAGTTTCATCTTTCATCACTTTTTGGCGGCAGCCCAAGAAATAATTTCCCATTTCTTCTTACAGATGTGTTAGGATCACAGCCCCTAAGTTTTCTGTGGCAAGAGTTTAGAAAATTCTGCGGCAAAGCTTCAGAGATTCTGTGGCAGTGCTGTAGTACATCTGCATAAAGGTGCATCCTTTTTCTTCAGAAATAATGCTCCTGTATTGTACATTAAAATAAAGGACTTTTGCAACCTTGCTTGTGTGTGTCTCTATAATTTATTTTCTTCTTTTGGGGGATCTCAGGTATCGGTGAGCAAGGAGAGAGAGACAGATCACAGGTGTGCACCGAATGTGGTTTGCAGATGACACAAAGATCTGCAACATCCTGAGGGAACAGACGGAATGAGATGTGCCCTAAGGAAGCCTGAGCGCATGGCAGCTAAAAGGCAATGCAAAAAAGTGCAGTCATACAATTAAGAGTTCAGAAATCTGCAGGAGAGGTACACAGTGTGTGTGTAAGGAGGGGGTGCTACATGGAGCTGTTATGCACCGACTAGGAGAAGGGACCTTGGGGTGATAGTATCTGGTGACATTAAAGGGGTGAAAGAATGTGAGGGGGCAGTGGCTAGAGCTCCAGGGATGCACAGAGAGAAGCATGGCCAGCAGAAAAAAAAAGGAAGTGCTACCTTCCAGCCGTCACATTTCTGAACACTTGGATAAGCGCTTTAGCATCTGTGCTGATGGGGTTTGCGTACACATGCAACTTTTATTGCCACTGTTTACACTTAAAAATTCAGAAACCGAGAATATGATTGCATATAAGGACCCATCTCATTTGCTCAGTTTACTTCCTGCTACAAGGCCGTAGTAGGCCAGTTTGATCTCCGACTTTGCCTCAATTCATTGCAGTCACTGCTCCTCCGAACTTGTCCCATGTTTTCTTGAACTGTTAAACTGTTTTTTTTGTCTCTGTCACCTGCGCCGGGAGGTCAATCCATGCATCCACCACCCTTTCTGTGAAGAAATACTCCCGTGGCGACTGCATTGGAGCCTCATATCATGACCACTGGTTCTCAGACCTCTCAACTCCGAAACAGGGTTGGTTTTTACCAGCTCAGGGGTCACCTGCACAAAGCGTCCGTTGCAGCTTTAAACGCCTTGCAGGGCAGACTGGATGGGCCATTTTGATCTTTATCTGCTGTCATTTACTGTGTTATTATGTATGTTATGAGAGAGGGAGGGGAAGGAGGAGGGAGACGGGTAAAGGGAGGTTTTGAGATCTGGGGGGAAAAAGAAGAGGAAGGAATATAATCTTGGAGGGGATCCAGACGGGGAGAAAGATGTTCCTTCCCTGGCTCTGGTCCTGCACCCTCTCGCCTCACCAGAACTGCTTTTCTCCTCCCCACTCCCAGTCCTCTTTCTCTCTCTTCCTCACCTCCATCCCAGGTGCCCTTTTTTCTCATCTCGTATCCCCTTTCCCTCCCTCTCCCTTCTGCCAGACCTTCCGACCCTCTGATTCTCATATGCATCACTGATCACAGCATCTCAAAAAAGATATTGTTGCTCTGGAAAAGATAAAGAGAAGGGCGACCAAATGGTGATAAAGGGGATGGAACGGCTCCCCTATGAGGAAAGGCTAAAGCGATTAGGGCTGTTCAGTTTAGAGAAGAGATGACTGAGGGGGGATATGATAGATTGAACGGGTAAATGTGAAACATTTTCTCCTTCGGATAATACAAGGAATTGGGGGCACTCCATGAAGTTAGCAAGTAGCACATTTAAAACAAATCAGAGAAAATTCTTTTTCACTTAATGCACAATTAAACTCTGGAATTCATTACCAAAGGCTGTGGTTAAGGCAGTTAGCATAACTGGGTTTAAAAAAGGTTTGGATAAGTCCATAAATTGTTACTAACCAAGTAGATTTGGGGAATAGCCCCTACTTATCACTGTACATTAGTAGCATGGGATCTATTTACTGTTTGGGATCTTGCCAGGTACTTGTGACCTGGATTGTACACTGTTGGAAACCAGATACTGGGCTTGAAGGACCCTCGGTCTCACCCAGTATGGCAATTCCTATGTTCTCCCAGCTCTTCTTTCACAGGCACACGTGTATTTTATTTCTTTAGACATTTTATATGCCGTCATCCCATGTATAGATCACAACGGTTTACCAAGTGACATTCATAGTTATAACTCAACAAACAGGCGCTGACTGGTTACAGAGGTGGCATTCATAGACAGGCATTAATAATCTGTCACCCCTTCTGACCCTTCCAGCCCCTCTTTCTGTATTGGGTGAGGGTATGGCCGTGCTCTGCATGTGACCGCAGATTTGTAGCAGTCAGACTTGATCTGCTGCCAGGAAGTATTTAGGGGCTGGTATAGTAATTGCTTTGCTGTTGGAGTCCCGGGAGTTGGTGCTTTTATGGCAGATTTGCCATGTAGATTTCTGGTTTGTTTTTTTTGTAAGGTTTTTAATAATTGCTTTGGTTGACAGCACAGCAGTGCATGTAAATATAATTTACATGTCACAATAAGTGATCATTTTACCTCAGAAGCCCATACTTTGAATGTCTTTTTAATTTTGCTCAGGCCTATGAAACATTTATTCAAATTTGAGATGATAAGATTAGATGTTTGATGCTGCAATTTTTGTTAATTTTTCTTTTTACATTGAAATATTGATTTAATATTGTTTGCTTGTTACATGATTACGATTTTTGTAATCAATTTCTTGTATAATGTGGAATACAAATGCTTCTAAATATATAAAACATTTTGTTTTTAAATATCCAGTTATATTCTCCTTTTCATGTTAAATAAAGTTTATCTCAAGCGTATTCATTGTAGAAAAACCCAACCGGCTGTGTACGGTTGTCCCTAAGCCAAGTGATGCCCTGTATGCGGAAGGGGCATCCCTTCCGAAGACGCAGGCTCTCTCTCTCTGCCACGACCAGAGGGAGCCTGCTCCCTCCTGGCAACCCTCTCTCTCTGACACACAATGATGAGCCATAACAGTCAACTGAGCAGCAATATTTCATCTGATAGCAAGTCCGCCTGGAGGCAGCAGGCATCCCTTGAGTATAGCGGCGCCCTGTGTGGGGAAAGGGGCATCCCTTCCGAAGACGCAGGTTCTCTCTCTCTGCCACGATCAGAGGGAGCCCGCTCCCTCCAGGCGACCCTTTCTCTGACACACGGCGATCAGCCAGACAGTCAACGGAGCAGCAGTTTCCCATCTGACGGAGGAGGAGGAAGGCTTCCGTTGAGCATAGTGGCGCCCTGTGTGTGTGGGGGGGGGGGGGGGGAGGACACGGGACATACCACCCATCCCTAGGAGCAGCTGTGGCGTGACAAGACAGGTTTATGAAGCCCTGTTGTAAATTTAACTGGAAGGTACAGCTGTGGGCGCAGTCCGTTTTTGAAGACCCCAAACCCTTCCTAATCCTAATTTCTAAAATTTGGTTAGCAGATGTTCAGAAACAATCCAACCTGCTTCTGCTGGTGAATAAACAATAGCACTTTTTCCAACTAGCTTCTTAAGTACTTTAAATTGTGCTTTTATTTCCCTTCAGATACGTGTACCATGTAAGCAAAGCATTCTCAGCTTTCCTAGAGCTTAGCAGATGGACATTAAGGGGTGAATTTTCAATGGGGAGGGGGTGGATTGTACATGTGAAATCGGAATATGCGTGCATAAGTAACCTCTGTGTGCGGTAAAGCACATTTTCAGTAGGACGGGAGTATGTATGGATGATCGCTGCTATGCACAACGATATTCACCTACAAAGAGGGCATTTCGGGGTGGGGTTTCGAAATAACACGCACAGCTCTGTATTTTATAAGCGGAGTACGCGTGCACATCGTCGGACGTGCACGCATGCTTTCGTACCTGCTGATCATGCTGTGGACATTAAATCTGACTTCTCCTCGGTCTGCAGTTTTTTGGGGAAGGGTCTGCCGCAAGCGATGGAGGGGCGCGCGCGGAACGGCTGCAGTGGGTGGGCGAGCTGGTGGAGGTGTCGGCGAACCGCTGCTTGCAAGTACGCAAGCAAAGGAATATTTTTATAAGCGAGGACACGCATGTCTCCGCCAACTTTAGAAACTACCTGCCAGCATGCATAAACCGATGCTCACATTTTACAATTTATTTAATGTACAACATACAGTCTATGTGCATACTTTTATATAAAAAAGGCATATAAACTCTGCGGATCTCTGCATTTAGAAGAAATCTGTGTACACCGAATCATACACTTATGCAAGTACATTTTCAAACGCCCGTGCACGCAAATACCGGGGTTTTATGCATGCGGCCTTGCACGCGCCGCACACATTTTTCTAATGGGCCCAGCCAAGCGCATAAACCCCAGTACATGCACAAGTGCCAGGCCTCTTAGAAGGGGCTGGCCAGGGGGCGGAGTCTGGGTGGGGCGAGGCAGGGCGAGGGGCGGGCCAGGACAGCGCCATTCGATGCTGTCCCCGGGGAAGTGTGCGCTGGCAGCCAGCCAGCGCACGCAAATTACTTCTGCTCCAGAGGAGCAGTAAGTACTGAAATTAAGATTTTGGGGTTAGGTTTAGGGGGCGGGGAGCAGAGGGGAAGAGGGAGGAAGGTTAGGTAGGGGATGAGGGAACTGGGGGAGGCCCGATTGCGTTGATGCGCATTTTTAGCAAAAATTCCCCCCTGCAAGCACGGCCATCGTATTTTATAACATGCGTGTGCGGCATGCAGCCATCGGATTTTATAACAGGCACACGCCGCAAAATCGGCGCAAGCATGAGCTCGCGCTGCTTTTAAAATCGACCCCATAATTTCAGGGCGGTGATACATGATGTGATATAAATAGTGCAGTAATGCTTAAAATACAGATTTAACTTTAGGCCCACCTACTCAATGCGAGTATGTTCTGAGTTATGGATACTACTGAAAATTACCCTCCCTATTTTTCAGTCAAGCAGATGTCAGGAAGGAATTATGAGCAATATAAATTATGGATATTTTTCCACAATGAAATAGGCTCAGATGCACACACAAGTAGTTTGAGATCAAATCTTTTCAGGGCAGGCCGGCTGCCCTTATTTACATAGCCGGCTTGCATTTTACACTCGTGCATGTTTACTTCGTTCATGACAGGGGGCTCTCATAGAGGACCCCTCCTTTAAAATTGAAATGTGCTCGCTCTTGTATTGCCTACTCATATCTCGAACAACTTGCCTCTTGAAGCTCATCTGGCCAGCAATTATTTGCACCTTAGAAAACTGGTTAAGACATTCGTTTGTTTTTTTTCTGATGCCTTTCGGTAGGTCTGGGCCATTGTTTTCTGTTTCTGTGGTTTTTAATGTTTTTATGTTGTATTTTATTGTTTGCTTTGTTTATTCATTTGTTTTGTTATCTTGCATTGCTGATGATATTTGAACCTCACCCAAAGTGTCTTCGGTGAAATGGGCATGTGCTAAATATTAAATAAATGTTGATTCACATTAAAATGTGAAGGAGTGGTGCCAGCCTGATGAGCTGTCATGCAGAAAACCTGACTCTCTTTTTCAAACTCTGACTCCTGTATCTTGTGCAGATCCTTTAGTGGTTGGGGAGTAGCCCTCAGAGTCATGGGAGGTGGGGAGGGGAATCAAGCATTGCTCCTAGTGATTAGTCAATGAATAGTATTGAAAGTTGCCCTGAAGAGAATTTCATCTTCCTATCTCATGCTCAGAACTTTCTGGAATTCTTGACCATACGTGGGAGAAATGGTGACGTGATGGAAGCCACCAGTGTAGCGGGCACTACCGCAGCACACACAATGCAGGGTGAGGGTTCGAGATTCAGGAGGCCCACAACACTGGGCCTGGTTAGGCGTGAGGGAGCATAGAGGCTCTGGGAGCCAAATGTACAGTTGCTTGGAGTGGCGGCTAAATACAAAACTCCTCCAGGAGCCAAACCAGCAGAGGCTTGGTGGGGTCAGGCATGCAGGGACTCTTGGAACGGAGAGACTCGGAGGGCCAGGGTAGCCCCTTAAAAAATGTACTAAAAGCAGATGAAAGGAGTGAGGTAAGAAACTTTACTGAAGAGGATAAGCAGAATAAACTGGCAGTACCTGAACAATCCTTTGTGGATGGTCTATTACTATGGAAACACATAAACAAAATATGATGTCAGATAAAGACCACAAGGCCAAGTTGGTTTGCCTATATTCCTTACCTTCTACAGCACCACAGAGCCAGATCAGTCTCCGTTTCACAGTCACTACGGATACCCTGTGCTCGTCCTAAATACCTTTGGAACGGTTACTGTTTCTGCCTCCATCACTTCCATTTGGAGGGCTGCTCATGAATCCAAATATTTATTCTGTGAATAAATGTTTCATTATTGAGCCAAAGAGGTAAAGCGAGGTGACAAAAGATTTTTCAGATACATCAGAGAAAGGTCTGAAGTGGTATAGTGAAACTGAAAGGTGACAAGGATCAGTGTGTGGAGAGCGACGAAGAAATGGCAGAAATATTAAACATACTTCAGTTCGATGTTCACTAAAGAAGAACCAGGAGAAGGACTGTCACTAGATGACAAGACTATGGATGGGGATTGGAGTAGACGAAACTCCGTTTACAGAAGAGAATGTATGGGAAGAGCTAGGAAAACTGAAAGTGGACAAGGCCATGGGGCCTGATGAGATTCATCCAAGGATACTGAGGGAGCTCAGAGATGTGCTGGCGGTTCCGCTGTGTGACCTGTTCAATAGATCCCTGGAAACAGGAGTGGTACCACAGGATTGGAGAAGAGCGGTGGTGGTCCCACTTTACAAGAGTGGGAGCAGAGAGGAGGCTGGAAACCTCAGGCCAGTTAGCCTCACCTCGGTGGTGGGGAAATTAATGGAGACTCTGCTGAAGGAAAGGATAGTGAACTATCTACAGTCAGTAGGATTGCTTTCTCTTGAGGACAGGCAGAATGTTCTGTCCTTACAGATGGGAATCCCTAGCTACAAGCTGCCTTCAACAACAAAAAAAACAATCCCATCTGTGGGGACAGAATATTCTGCTTGTCCTCAGAGAAAGCAGAGTTGCTTATCTGTAACAATATTTTCCGAGGACAATGGGCTAGAAATCTTCATAAAACCCTTCCGCCTCCCCAAAGATTTGGTTTCTCCTAAATTGTAGTTCTATACCCGACTGAGGGTGCCTCGCCCCAATGTCGTGTGGAGGGACAACCCGCATGTGCGTAGTAGAGCACTCTAGAGAGCTGTAGTAGCTTGATCGTCACTGCTCTGACCCGGGCTCTGTTGGATGACATCATCCAAGGACTGATATTCTGCAACTCTCTTGTCCACTTCTCCTCCCACCTCAGCCACTCGCACACAGACGTGCACTCTCTTCCTCTTCCCCTTCTCCCAGCACCCTACCCCTCCCTGCTTCCAGATCTGAACCCCAGCAGCCTCTAATCCTCCCACTTGTTCAGCTGAGCTGCGGCTGCCGCCCCCTTTCTGGCCCACTGGGCCATGGGATAGCACTGCTTGCCAGCCTCATGGGTCAACGCGATACCCCCATCTCCTTCCAGCTTGCGCAGGCTGATTCAGGGGCACCAGCAAGCAGACGTTTCTGGTGTTTCTCCAGAGACCCAGCAATTCATGGAGAAGCCTGGATTCTACAGGTGACAACCTGGAGACTTTCGAGGTCTGTGCACCGGTGATGACGCTGGTGACCAAAGCTTAAGTTCTGCATCGCGCTCGGGATGGATAATATGGTAGTATTCTTCTCTTGAATGGCTTGAAACTTTGGAAATCTTAATTCCACTCCTGTCTTTTTACCATTATTTTCTTAACATCTCTTGCATTCAATCCTAGCCCTTCCTAACCTGGTAGTTTGGAAAAAGCAGACACTGTAAGGTAACGGAGGAAGGCTCACTTGCCTGAGTTTCTTCAGAACTCCCTACTTTCTCCTTTGGAATTTAAGCAGCATTACTTACATTTTATTGTTAATTATAGGTGGCAACTGAAGCTCAAGATCACTAGGTAAGCAGGCAGCTGGAGGACTTTATTACTTTCTGCAGTCTAACTATCTGAATGGGTTTTAGGAAGGCGAGATCCTATGCAAGGTCTTTTTCCTTATCAATTTAATTTGTTATCAATTTGTTTAGTTCTGGTTTTGGTAACTATATAAAAACAGACACTGTCAGCGGAGAAGACCTACTTGGCCCTCCCAAATCTGCCCCTTGTACCCAGGGCCGTTGCCAGGGAGGTGGGCGACTTGTGCTTTGCGCCCGCCCTCCCTGTTGGCGCCGCACTGCCAGTCTCTGGCCCGACTCCTCCTACTTCGTTTGCGCCGCCCACTGTATGCTTCTCAGGGCTGCTCGTGGCCCGTCGAATCGCTACTCCTTTTTGCCGTGAGCGGCTCTGCTCGCGGCACCACCTGGCTGCTCTTCGGCGCCCCCTAAGGGTCGGGCCATAGGCAGTGGCCCCGCTTGCACCTGACCATTGTGCAGCCACAGACCCTACTTGATCTCTGGTCCCTTCTCTTATCCTTGTCCTTTTGAGTGTGTCCCAAGCAGGCTTGAATTCTCTCACTGTTTGGCCCCCAATTGGCTTTGAACGATAGTTTTTTTTTTCAACTACCAAGAAAATATCTGTCAGGGTTGTTTTCTCCTGTTAGTTTTAATGTATTTATGTGCGTTTTTATATTGTAATCTGCTCAGAACTTTGGACGAAGCAGCATAGAAATATTGCAAATAAGTAAATAAGTGCCAGCTCGGAGTGCAAACCAATGATAGATTCTCCAGTTTCTAAAGCAGAGTGGCTGCCCTGGCTTTACCAGTGATCTCCCTGGCTGTACCTTTCTGACCAGCCCCTGGTTTTGGTTCATGAGACAGGGCCATCTCGGTTTTGGGCAACTTGTTAGTTTCTCCTGGCCGTAGCTGCTCTTGCTCAAATGCGAGGCCGGTCATTCAGAAGACAGCAAATGCAGGAGAGAAGGATTTTGTGGGATAATTTAAATTAATTCCCGGCAGAACTACTTAAGCCTGCTCTCCAAATATCTCTGGGAGGGTAGAAGAGCCACCGCTGAGAGAGGAGATAGGACATAGTACCGAGAGAGCTGGACTAGATTAGAAGCATAGTTCTGACACGGGAAGAGGCTGCATTACCTCTCCGTGCCTCAATTTGCTTAATTCTAGTTTGGTATTAATATGAAAATTGACATTCGTTCCACTCTCCCGAGAAAGCAGTCTTGCCTGCATGGTCAATCCACCCCAGAAATGGCTGAACAATTTTCAGTAGGGCGTAGCTTTCAAATTTGCCTGAATAGTTGCAAGCTACACAGGAGGCACTTTTAATATGTGTACTGTATAAAAAATTTCAAAATACCCAGGCTGTTTCTCTTTGAAAATCAAATGTGATGCGTGTCTGCTAAAGGCATCCACGTACATTACACCTGCTCTTTGGACGGGGGAGGGGGGCAAAACAGCGCACGCGTATTTGAAATCCGAAGGTGTTCATGCTGTTTCCCTGCTGCAACCTAAACACACCCATGCATTAAGAAAGACACACATACTTTTATGTACGATTGAGCAGGACAGCTTACAATCAGGCCCCTTTACCTGGATAACTGCCTTTGAAAATTCCCTCAAAACATACATTGGGATCTTATTTGTGAAATCCATGGGCTCTTTCCCTGACAGGTGACTGTGGTAAACCATGGTATGGACCTTGGACACATGGTATGATTTTAGATGTAGCTCATACAAATATGATGCCAGGAAGTGATAATGTTTCTAAAAGTTCATTTTTCTACAACAATAGCAGTCTAGTATAGACCTTCTTTAAATTGTCTAGAACTGTAAAGATAACTAAATGTCATCATCCGGCATTTGTAAAGGGTTTTTATTGAAAGCACTCTAGCATGCTCTCGTTTAATTATTATAAGGGAGACATATATATACAAGACATTTTTCTAAGCCTAATTGGGTTCTGTCTACAGAGGGGATTTTGGATAAAAGCCAAATTGTGCAACCTGTTTTTGAATATATCCAGGACATCCCTGTCATTCAAAAAGTACCATGGTAATTTTAATGTGCAGAGCAGATAACACCTCCGTTTAATATCTGATTTAAAAGACTGCACTCCTAGCAGCATACTGGCCCCCTAACACCATGCTGAGACATTGGTTCATCACCGGCTCAGAAGAAAGAGTACTCCTAACGCCATGCTATGCTATCAGTGTAGTCCTGTTTCAGAGAGCAGAGCACCCTGATACCATGCTAGGCTATTGCTTTATTCCTGGTTCAGAGGGAAGGTTATCTCCTAACACCATGCTGGGACAACTAGTTTAGTACGGACTCCAAAGGAAGAGAGTCCCCAGCACCTATTTTTCTCATTAGATCCTGCTTTCCATTTTTTAAACAACGTCTTGTTAGCTTTAGTGACCTCTTTCACAGAACCATTTAGCCATGCTAGCAGATTTTTAGTCTTCTCAACCTTTTTTAACTTGTGGATCACATTTTATCTGGACTTCCGAGATTGTTTAAAAGTACCATCTCCATGCCTCTTGCAGACTTTTAATACTCACAACTGGTCCTTTTAATTTCTTTCTGATTTCCTCATTTTATTATAGTTTCCCTTTTTAAAGTTAAATTCTACTGGAGTGGTTTCACCTATTATTCTCCCTCCAGTGATTATTGCAGATTTGATTTTGCTATAATCACTATTGCCACAGTTATCCTTTGCACCAGGTCCTGCATTCCACTGAGAATTAGATCTAAAGTAATTCCACCTTTTATCAATTCCAAGATCAGCTACTCCCTAAAGCAGTCATTTTATAGCAACTAGAACATTTACCTGCCTAGCATGACCTCATGAGACATTCATCTAATTAATATTATGGTAGTTGATATTTTCTATTATTAGCATGTTCCCGATTTTATTAGCCCGTTTCATCATCCTGGTCAAACGATGATTATAACCCCACAGCTATAATCTTCTCCTTTCATGCATGGAATTACTGTTCATAGAGATTCTAATATTAATTTTGTTTCCTGCAGAATTTTTACCCTACTTGATTATGCCATCCTTAACTTCCATTTATTCAACACTCGACAACAACAGCTGTTCAGATCAACTTACATGTCATAAACAAAAACAAATCGATGACATTAAATCAACAAATATCAGGCATGCTACTCAGGGTGGTAAACACTACATAAAGGGATACAAACAGATATTTATCTCTGTGCTTATGCATCTTTCCTGACTATATTTTAGATCCGTACTACATCATCTCAGCATACCTATATACCTCATAAACTTATTTCAGACCTAACCTAAGGCTTATCTTTTCCCTCAAATAACTATACTGCCCAACATTCAACAGTGCACCTCTACTAACCTAAAACCCATTAAATCAGTTAAAACAAGTACAAAAACCCATTTACTGCTCCTTAAGGGACTTGTAATATAATTAGAAAGAGATGCAAAGAGAAATTCTTTGGCTTGTTTCCTAAAGGCCTTGAAAATGACTTCTTTCTGTAGAACTTTAGGTAAAAAAATTCTATTGTGTAAGAACACTACAGGAGAGTACCCTCCTGTAGGTCCCCCCAAATCTAACCACCAACAATAGTAGAGATTGCAATAGAATCTCATCCTGGGAAATTAAGAACATAAAAAATTGCCATGCTGGGTCAGACCAAGGGTGCATCAAACCCAGCATCCTGTTTCCAACAGAGGCCAAACCAGGCCACAAGAACTTGGCAAGTACCCAAACACTAAGAAGATCCCATGCTACTAATGCCAGCAATAGAGAGGTTAGGGCTGTTCAGCTTGGAGAAGAGACGGCTGAGGGGGGATATGATAGAGATCTTTAAGATCATGAAAGGTCTTGAACGAGTAGATGTGAATCGGATATTTACACTTTCGAATAATAGAAGGACTAGGGGGCATTCCATGAAGTTAGCAAGTAGCACATTTAAGACTAATTGGAGAAAATTATTTTTCACTCACTGCACAATAAAGTTCTGGAATATGTTGCCAAAGGATGTTTTTATTGCAGTTAGTGTAGCTGGGTTCAAAAAAGGTTTGGATACGTTCTTGGAGGATAAGTCCTTTAACGGCTATTAATCAAGTTTACTTAGGGAATAGCCATTGCTATTAATTGCATCCGTAGCATGGGATCTTCTCAGTGTTTGGGTAATTGCCAGGTTCTTGTGACCTGGTTTGGCCTCTGTTGGAAACAGGATGCTGGACTTGATGGACCTTTGGTCTGACCCAGCATGGCAATTTCTTATGTTCTTATGTTCTTAAATCATGAGAGGCCTAGAACGGGTAGATGTGAATCGGTTATTTACTCTTTCAGATAATAGACTAGGGGGCACTCCATGAAGTTAGCATGGGGCACATTTAAAACTAATCGGAGAAAGTTCTTTTTCACTCAACGCACAATTAAACTCTGGAATTTGTTGCCAGAGAATGTGGTTCGTGCAGTTAGTATAGCTGTGTTTAAAAAAGGATTGGATAAGTTCTTGGAGGAGAAGTCCATTACCTGCTATTAAGTTCACTTAGAGAATAGCCACTGCCATTAGCAACGGTAACATGGAATAGACTTAGTTTTTGGGTACTTGCCAGGTCCTTATGGCCTGGATTGGCCTCTGTTGGAAACAGGATGCTGGGCTTGATGGACCCTTGGTCTGACCCAGAATGGCACATTCTTATGGCTTTCTGGCCGGCCTGGAGGGCTGGGATCCACCCTGCCTGGGAGCCTTTGGGTTTGGTTACGGACTCCACTTCTGTGACTCACTCCAGAGATGCAGAGCAGTTGTCCTGGATTAAGTTTTGCAACTTTGAGACTTTTTGAGATCGGAGCCTTGAAAGACGCCTGGGTCTCGCCTGGTCGCAGGACACGGAGAACCCTGAATTTGGGATGCCCATGGATAGGGAAGACCTGCTCCTTAGAGGTGGTGACCTGCTGCAAGGAGAAACGCCGGTGCTAACATTATTTTTGGGGGCAAGAGGAGTTGATTTTTTCTTTTTTTTTTTTTTTCTGGAAGCCCAGGTGGAAGATTTTTCCTTCCTTCCTTCCTGCCTGGAGTGAGTAACAGCTGGAGCGGCTCGCTCCCACAGGTCTCCCTCCCATATGGGAGCTGGAGACAAAAATAGGAAGCATATCTACTAACTGTGCATAACAACAAGTTTAATTCAGCACATTGAGGACCCCCGTACGGAGAGAGAGGGACTTACTCTCTGTGCAGTGACTGTCTGTCTGCCATCGTCACCGGTTCTGAAAGGGCTTTTTCCTGTTTGAACTCGGATCCCCTGCCCATCGGTGAGATTCCACTTGCCCCCGCTTTGGAGGGCGGACGATCCAGTTTTCTGATATTCAAGACCTGTGCACAGACTGCGGGAAGAAACTTTCCCTTCAAAGCCCCTGCGGTGCTGAGGACTCTGTTAGGTGTGCCATTTGCCAATTCTCTTTCACCTTCAGTAAAGAATTTGGCCACAAGCCCACTGTCTCCAGTGTTTTACTGGCACCACAGCACGCAGCGAAGAAAAGGGAAAGAATACCCCATCCCCTGCGAATAAAGAGAACCAAGCGACCCGTCAAGCGAGTTTGACTCGAGCCGGTAGGGGGCGGCGTGATGGACCCGGTCGCTCACCGGTGAAATATCCTGCCGTCAGCTGCTGCGCTGCCACTAGCGTCGCCGAGGCAGTGGCTGTCTCTTCTCTCTCGCTGCTGCTGCCCCTGGCGCCCTAGGCCCCCCCCCCCCCCCCGCCTGGCTTGCGAAGCGCTTCCACAGGCCCTGGGTCTGTGAAGCACTTCTCTGGGAGCTGCGGGACTCCCAAGTTTGTAGTCACGGTGTCCCCAGAAAAACCCCCCCGGGAATAGCTTTGCGGGCAGGGTAAGTTGGCTCCAGTTGGTCGGTCAGAGGTTGTCGGGAGAGGGCACGCGTGCAGGTGCGACCTGCGGATGCCTGCTGGGACCCCCCCAGGTGGCCACGGGTTCCTGCCCTGATGGGTGTCAGGGGAAGTGCGAAGACCTTACACGTTTTTCGTTTTGCGTGTACATTTTGCTGTGGAACAGAAGGGGTGTTCCAAGGCAGGGTTCTCAAGTATGCACGATAGTTGCTGTTTTGTAAGAGACAAATTCGTATGCATTACTGAACTTATTTGTGCAATTTCATACCGACTAATTGACTCTCGCAAGTGAAATCAGACTTGTGTCTCAGCAGTTTTTGAGCGGGAGGTCTGGGTGAGAGTTCAGGCTGAAATGCTAGAGCAGTGGTTCCCACAGGAGGTCCAGGGGTTCCGCCAGAAGGGAGGCAACCCAGTGCAACTGCTGAGAATGAGAACAGGCTGACCTCGCCTCTGAGGAGCTCCTACTTCATAACTCCACCAGCTGAGCCCATGACAAGGAGAAGACGATCACAGCCTTAACATACCCAAACTGGCATGGAGAGGAGGCAGGGAAGAGGGAGGCTGACTGCCACCACGAAGAGTCTGAAGCTGCACCAAGAGGAGTCAGGGAAAGTAAGTGCCACCAGCACCCTCAACAGCCGCTGCTCCACATGAAGAGAGGCAGCAGCAAGCAGGGGGCTGACCCTCGGGATCATTTCTGGCCACTGCTGCCTGAGCTCTGGCTGTCCTGCTGGCCTGACAGTGAGGGGGAAAAGCTGCACTGAGGGCGCAGTATGGCCATGGTGGGGGGTCGGCGAGCCGGAGGGAAGGGGTCATAGTGGGAGCAGGACTCAGAAAGATGCAGAGAAGGGTTCCCGGGGAGGAGACAGCCAGAGGGACAGCATAGGAAAGGGCTTGAGGAGGGAGTGCTAGGAACTGCTTACCACCTTATATGGGTGCCTTCATGTTTCACTGGGATGTTTACATTTATACCAGAGCCTTGAAAATGCTGCCATAAACTCTTGTTGTGCTGAGATGTTTTGTATTCTTATCTAATTAATCCTGTATTGATTTTACTGGAGACTTGTTCTATTCTTAGTCCTGCTGGTGATTTATTTCAAGTTTAGTCCTGTTCTGCATTTTACCTAGTTTAGTCCTGTCCTTGATGGATGTCAAGTTTGGGCCTTACTGAAGTCTCCTTCAGACTGTCGGTTACCGTTTGAATATGTTATTCTTATTCAAAAAGGTGGAGCAATAAATCCAAGTCAATACAAGAACACTTGGCATGGTGCCGTGGGGAGAGGGAGGGAAGGAGGGAGAGATCCAGGGAAGGGGCCGCAAGGGGAAGAGGACAGGAGGCAAGGCACTCAGAAAGAGGGCCAGAGGGGAAGGAAGGGAGGGGTGGAATTTGGGAAGGGATGCAGCACCAGAAAGGCGCCATGGAGGAAGGGCAGGAGGGAAAGCTCTCAGGGAGAAATCTTGAGGGGAAGAGGACACAGGAAGGGAGGATAGAAGGGAAGACATTAGAATGGGAGTAAGCATGGCAAGAGGGAAACCACTTGGGCAGAGGAGAAGGCAGGAGGGTGATCACTCAGGAAAGGATCACAGAAGGAAGGCAGGAGGGACAGAGCCTGGGAAGGAAAGAGCAGGAGAGAGAGTGCGCTGAGAATACTTGCCATTCCATCGGCCGGAACATCACGCGGTAGCCATGCTGCCTGCCCGAGTCTCTACTGCTGCTTTGGACTGCCGTGTTTGAATCATCGCTCTCCTCCCTCTCCGTGTGATGTCCTCTGCCCATCCTCTTGTGACATCATCAGTGGGAGCCGGGGATAAAGGGAGGGTGAAGATGCCCGAGGCATCGTGCGTTGGTGTGGCGTGCACTTTGTTCGCGCACCGAAGGAGCTTGCAAAAGGAACTTGCACCTTTGTGTGCCCCTTCATGCGCAAATTTTGTGTATTGCTTTTGTAATCACTGGCTTTCTTATCATGACTTGTTATTCTAACCCGGTTCTCTCAGGCATGGGTCATTATGCTGGTGTTACTTGCTCTTCAAATCATAAGTCGTGTTGTAGTAACAGGCTCTGTTATACCTGTTTCTCAAGAATTAACGATGAAGTCTATTGACTTAGTAACCTTTCCAACTGCTATTAGTTAATGTACAGGCAATTTAAAAAAAAAATTCCCATTGTAGTTGATTATTTAAATAGGATTAAACTTGAGTTATGCTGTATCACCAAGTCTTGGTTGAAAGATACCGATTCTGTGTTACAAATCAATTAGGGGTAGATTTTAAAAGATGCGTGTGCATGGTTCCCGGCACACACACATGGACAAGCCAATTTTATAACACGTGCGCATGGCACGCGCATGTTATAAAATCGGGTGGCCGCACATGCATCTGCGGGTGGTGCACACAAGGGGAGGAGGTGAACGTTTGCAAATTACGCATGGCGACGCAATCCCACCTTCTTCCCCTCTCCTCCCCACCCTCTAAACCCTACCTATCCTTTTTTTGTTGTTGTTGTTTTTCAACTTACTTCAGAGCTGGAGCTGCAGTAAGTTGCGCGCGCCGGCTGGCTGCCAGCGTGCGAGCCATCCGGACAACATGCAATGGTGCTGTCCCGGCCCAACCCCCAAGCCCATTGCTTGGAAGAGCCCCGGTACTTCTGTGCATAGCGGCTTTATGCACGTGGCCGGGCCCGTTTGAAACTGCGCGCGGCACACACAAGGCCCGGCCACGCTCGTAAACCCCGGGTTTTACGCGTGCAGGCCTTTTAAAATTTGGCCATTAGTGTTGCCTGAGTATCAGATCTTTACTCTCAACCCAGGCCAAATAAGAAGGGTCATTGCCAAAAAGTCTCTGAATTTATCGATGATAACTGTTGAAGTAGCGGAACAGTTAGAAGTACTAATAGTAAGAATATGGATTAGAGGGTTTGTTTAGTTTATGCACTTCCCAACTTATTAGGGTCATCTCCATCACTTCTCTCTGAATTGTTGTTATTTTTGGATCTTAAAATAAAAGAATTGCTCATAGTGGGAGTTTTTAAGTTACGTATAGATGTATATCTGTGGTCAGAAAGCTGCGAGTTTCTGATGAGCTCCATGAGTGCTATGGGATGGCAGCAAATTGTAAATGAAAGCACCAAAGATTTGGACACTTTTTAGATCTAATCTTTATTTTAAAAAAAAATCAATCCATTTGGTTTGGCAACATTCATTGCAGTTTCTCCCAGGTCCCATGGTCTGACCATTTTTGGGGCTCATTAGATGCAAAGATGCGAGTGTCTTCACGAGTAAAAGTTGTTAAGAAACGCCCTTTTTCTGAAACTGATGATTTGAAAGAAGTTTGCATTCCCCAGCTAGTAGATAATTTACTTAATTCTACTGCAGAAATAGTTACTAAATTTTAGTCCACTTTGAAAAACTCCCTGGATGTTTTAGTGCTTGTTAGAACCTGCATGAATCAAGGATATAGGGCCCCCATGGTTCAGCAAAGAACTTGTAGTAGGAAAACAGCCAAGACGTTTAGAACGTAAATGGCGGAAAAATCCTAGTGATGCTAACAAGTAAAACTATCTTACTGAAATAGATTTTATAGGGATAACGTTTATCAAAAGTAAAAGTCTTTTTTTTTTATCTCAAATTCAGTCTTCTTTCAATTGATCTAAAGAATTATTTCACATTGTGATATCATTAACCCCTGCCCCAATATCTGCTCAAGATGTTACGAGTTAAGTCCTAGACGCTCAACAAGTAGGGTTATTTTTCCATGAAAAAATCAAGAATCTTTCAAAGCAATTTTCTGGTATCCCTAGTTGTACTAAACTAAAAGATGATCCTATAACTCCTGTGTTATGGAATACTGTTCAGGAGGCTTCTTGATTAGAGATTGTAGAAATTATAGCTAATTTGTAAACTAACTATTGTCCTACATCTGAATGTTCCAACGTCTCTTTAAAGATTCCGGGAGAAGACTTGGCAGATTTTTAAAATAATTTTGTTAATGTCTCTTTGACTGAGGGTCATCATGTTCCTGCTGTTCTAAAAGAGCTGTGGTAAAACCAATTTTGAAACAACCTCATCTTGATATTGAGGATCTTAACAACTATTGGCCCATTTCAAATTTTGCCGTTTCTGTCTAAAGTCCTTGAAAAAATAGTACTTTTTCAACTGGAAACTTTTGTAAATGATTATGAGATTTTAAATGCTCATCAATATGGGTATAGATCTGCCCATCACACAGAAACTTTGTTATTGTCATTAGAAATACTTTCCAGAGAGGCTTTGATCAGGGTCAGGAGTACTTTTTGGTGCTCCTGGACCTATCGGCTGCCTTTGATACTTTTGGCCATTCACTTTTGTTGAATTAATTTAGTCAGATGGGAATTGGTAACATAGTTTTGAGGTGGTTTCAATCTTTTTCAGCAGGGTAAACACTAGAAATTATCATCAAAGGTAAAAAAAAAATGTATTTTCTATATAAAGGCTGGGGTTCCAAAGGGCTCTGCCGTTTAATCTTCACATCTCTCCTATCTGTAAGGTAATGGCTGAGCTGGATGTCAGCTTCAAGTTATATGTGGATGGCATCCAGTTCTTCACCACAATTGGAGGTTCTTTTTCTTAAGCCATTGATAGAATTGTCCAGTGTCTAAAAAAAATTGAGACTTTGTTCTTGAACTTAAATAAAACAGAAGTGCGTTATCTTGCTCAAATTCCCTCTAAAAAGGTGCCCAGCCAAGTGCTGGTGGAGGATTTTTCCATCCTTATTGTTTCGAAAGCTCGAAACCTGGGAGTCATTCTTGACACCAAACTAATGAGGAAGCCAAAATTTGCAAAACTGGTTAAGGGAGCGTTCTTCAAGTTGCGTATTTTTCCAAGATTGCTCCCTTTTCTGGGGGAAACTGATCTTAAAACAGTGATGCATACTTTGATTATTTCCTCCCTGGATTATTGCAATTATTTGGGCTTGCAGCTATGCAGCTTGCGCTATGCAGCTGGTTCAAAATGCAGCTGCAGGGACACCTCTTGGGGATCATATTTCTCCTACATTAGCCAAACTACATTGGCTTTCTATTATTTGGCAGATTAAAGTTAAGATTTCAATGCATGTGTTCAAGGGCATTCAGGGTCTTGTTCCGCCTTCCTTTAACACTGCCTTGAAATGATATCAGCCAGCCAGGAATTTACGATCAGAAAAAAAGAACTTGCTTCGAGTCCCTTCTTTTAAAGAAATTCAATTAGATGAATTTAGGGGACGCTTTTTTTTTATATTCAGGGGCCCATGGTCTGGAACTCACTTCCAGATTTGATTAAGACTGAATTTTCCTTGGTAAAGTTCAGAAAGGTAGTTAAGGCTTTTTTTTATGAGAAGACCTTTGCTTTGCTAGGGTGATTTGATGAACTAATATCATTGGAAATGCTGCAGAAAAGATTGAGAAGGATGGCTAAAGAAAGTAGAGACTGATGGGTCTCTGCTGGGGGAATTTTTTTTAGATATATATATTTTTTAAAACATAGGTTTGATGTATTAGTTTTTATTGTTTGATATTGCTATTATGTTTTTTGTTAATTTTATGTTATGTATTTTTTTATGCTTTTGCATTTTATGAATGTTTTATTGTAAATCGCCTAGTGATGATGGGTGGTTAAGAATTTTTTTTAAATAAATAAATAAGGGTCTGTAGATGGAGGGTAAGGTACTTGGGAAGGGGCCATGGTAGAAATGGGAATAGCACTCATGAAGGGGGAATTGGGGGATGGCAGGAAGGAGAGCATAGTTTATATCAGAAACCATTCTTTATTTAATACAAAGATTTATGTATTTCAAATGAATCTGCATGGCATATTATTGTAATTACATTAATCAGTTTTCCATATGACATTTAACTGCATGTAAAAATTAGAGATGCATGTGGTGGTCCATGAAAGTTTTGGAGGTTGAAAAGAGGTCCACACTCTACAAAAGACTGGGAACCCCATGGTAGAGGGTCTAAATGAACTTGAGAAAGACTGGATGAACCGGTGGATGTATTGGCGAACTAGTAATTCCAAGTATTTTCAGAACTGTATATTTTATAAAATACTTGCCTCTGCATTAATTCTGGGTGTTTCTTTGTGCAGTGTCACAATGATTTCCTGCATAAAGTATGAGTGCATATGTTTATAAAATGGCTAGAGAACGTATTAATTTTCTTGCATGGGAAATATACATGTATACTGAAACACATGCATGTACTTTCAGGGCAAAAATATGTGGTGTTTTAGAAACTGTGCATCTCCTGCTGTGCCATTTATAAAATACCAGCATTAATCTCCATGCGGCCACTTACACGCACAAATGCTGTACCGCGAATAGGTTGGAAAGTTAGGCTCTATCAGGCTAATTTTAAAAGGAATGCGCGTGTGACCCGTAAATGCGCATATCTGTGCGCGAGCGGAGAGACCCTTCCATTTTAAATTGTGCGCGCGAGTACACGCGTATCATTTAAAGTCTCCCTCCCAAGCGTATTCCGGCTAGGGCTTTCACGTGTGTGTGCCAGATTTTAAAACATGCACGAGGGAAAAGCAGTTTTTCCAAGTAGTCCACTAGTTTGCCCAGATCATATCGAGGTCTTCAAGACCCCTCTGGCTCTTCATCCTGCAAGTCGTTCCCCCCCCCCCCCCCCCCCCCCCACTCTGTGCTAAACTCCCTAAAATTGGAGATCTCCAGACTTGGTCCTCATCAGGACCAGAAGGAAAGTTACGCAGATAACAAGCCGACGTGTACCACAGTCAGCACTTTTCAAATACAGACTTAGACGTGTAAGTCTTCACTCCGACCCAGAATGCCCATGCTCCTCCCCTCTTCTTGACTCGCTTACGGGTAATATACACGTACACTTCGTGGCTTCTTAAAATGCGCGTATGTGGGCGTTTTTTGGCAAGCAACGCTTTTAAAATCGAACCGTGTGCATGTAAGCTGCAACTCCACCCCAGGAACTGTCTTTCCAGTATTTGGATAAAAACATGCGCAGACAAGCTGCATGGGCATAATTTTACCCGCATGTTGGGTGGGCAACTTTTTAACATCCCATTTACGAACGGCTGTTAAAATCGCCCTTTTATTCTAATGATTATTTTGTTGGTGTACTGATAGTTATATATTGATTTAAGTATTTTGTTCATTCTTAGAGTAGTTTGTGAAATTAGGCGAGTAATAATTGTAATAATACAAATATTTCCTATAGTCAGGAATGCTGACATAAGGCTCCAAAGAAGGCAGACTCGGGGGTAACATCAGGAAATATTTCTTTGCGGTGGATGTATTGAATGGCCTCCCAGGGCGGTTATGGAGGCAAAAACAGTAACAAATTTCAGGAAGGCCTGGGATAAGCACAAAGGATCCCTAGTCGCAAAGACATGAAGGGAAAATTAAAGATCAATAGCTCACCAAGAAGTAAACTGCAGTCTTACTCTATAGTGTATATTTATCGGTTTTTGTCCAAGGTTCCCTCCTGTGCTTATGGCAGACTCTATTTGCTTTAGGACCTGCTTACAACTCAGATGTGGGGGTAACTTAGCAAAGTTCTCAGCCTGGCCCTGTGTCTGCTGGCCAGAGAGGAATACTCAAGATCCTGGTGCTAGCGCATTCTGCTATGGAATATAAGCTCCTTTCTACATGCACATGATTCTTTCACCAGACTTCCCTTACACACCGAGGAAGATTTTAAAAGCTTGCTCGCGCAAAAGCAGCCACAGATGCACGTATGCAGGCCGCGCACAAGCAATGCAAATGTTAAGAATCCGCGAAGCATGTGCGTACATACTCATGTACGTGTCAAGAAAATAAGGGGGTGTGGCATGGGCGTTCCGGGGCAGGGCTAAGACTCCATGCGCGTAACTCCGAACTTTAAAAAAGTTGACCATGGCATGCATCCATGTGTTATCCGCGTAACTTTGATGCAGGACCTGATGAGGAGCAAGTCGAGAGACCTCGAGTTTTAGGGCTTTCAGCACAGTGTGAAGGTTCAGCGTCAAGTGGAGGGGTTACAGGATGAAGAACCAGAGGGGTCTTGAAGACCTGAATGTCAACTGGACAAACTGGTGGACTAATTGGGAAAAACTGGTTTTTCCTTTGTGCAAGCATGCTTTAAAATCCGCCTTCATGCGCACGTAAAAGCTGCTAAAGCCCTAGCGGAAATACGTGCGGGTCGTTCACTCGAGCCGCTTCTTAAGATTATGTGCATCCCTTTTAAAATCCCCCAATTTACACAGTAGAAGCGGTATTTGTGCGCACATGTGTGCCCCCACTTAAAATTTGGCGCACACATGCACGCGACCAGGCTATTTTATAACGCGCACATATACCCGTGTATGTTATAAAATAGCCGCGCACCTGGGTGCAGGCCGACGTACGCACGCAAGTGTGCACGTGCTCGCAGGTTTTAAAGATTCCGTCCGAAAGCCTACTTCTGCCAGCTGCACCCGTGTCCCTTCTGGATCATCCAGGGGCTGAAAGATATTATTTGCAGGATCTTAGCAGAAATCCTTAAAAAATCCCTGGAGGAGGGTTGTGTTTCTGAATGACTGAAGCAGGCACTGGCACACCCTGTACAGAAAAATCCTGTACTCTTAGTACAAATAGCCTGTAATTATCATCCAGTCTCCAGTCTATTATCTTTCAGTAAGCTCCTTGAAAAATGGGTGTTAAAGCAGTTGGAGAATCAGCTAGAATCAGTTTGGGTTAAGAAAGGCTCATGCCGTGGCCTCTTCGATGCTCTACGATGTCATCTGGATAAGGGAAATTCTGCCTTGTTCAATTGGATATTTCAGCAGCATTTGATGAAATAATGTCCCAGCCCTATTGACCTCATTTTCGTAATTGTGAAGTCGGGCGTGCCCCAGTGATCTCCTTGCTCATCTCTCTTCTTTAACATTTCTCTTTAGCCTCTTCGAAATGCACTGGGTATAAAGATAATGAATTTCCACCAATTTCTAAGATCTTTTATTTTCCTAAAAATGATACTAGGAAACCTGGGGAACGAGAAGTTGAGATACTTGAAACTCCAAGTATTGGAGTTTCAACGTTCTTGGAAGAATCTATTGACATAATCCATCAGAGATCTACACACTTTGTATCATTTCAGTTGGAATTAGATAAAGATAGACTATTTACCCAGATGTTTCCACTTTGCTTGTGTAGCACGGGAAACATTTTCTTTCCTTGAAATGGAAAGTTCTAGCATTAGGTGCTAGTTTCTTTTTAAAGTAACCTTGTTTTTGTTATGTATCCCATCAAGGAAAAAAATATAGTTTCTCAGACCCTGCACATTTGGAGACCATTTTACAAGATAAAAGTAATTTAGGAGCTAGTATTGAATGATCCAAAAGGAAATTAAAAAACTCTCTCTCTAAACTCATCTTATTATAAGTTAATATATTTACAGTGGTGAATAATATTGATTTCTCCCCCATTAATATGGTTTGTGTATTACAGAGGAGTTGTAACTGGGTTAAAAGATATATATGATTATAAGAATGGAAATCTGTATTACTTTCATCATTTTTGTTTGGATATAAATGAAAATTGAATAAAGATTAAATTAAAAAAAAAAAAAGGAAATGCACTGGGTGTCTTCTACAGGGGCGGGCAGCCCAAACTCTTTCATTTTATTGTTTGCTTCCTTGTTTTGTTTTTCATTTATGTCAGGTTTTTTTGTTGTTGTTGTTGTTTCGTTTTGATTTAGTGATTTAGTTCCGACTTATCCAGCTAAATGGCACCATTTCAATATTCTGCAGTGTTCAACAGCCGCCACTTATCCGTGTAACCCCACCCTGGGGAGCTTACCACACTCTAGTGGGGCCGTAAAAGAATTTGTCAGTCTTTTAGGGGCTGGTATACCTCTGGCTAGTTCTGCTCTCCCTGTTTCTTTCCCCAGAGCGTGGATTCTTTTTATGGGGGTGAAAGATTCAACTTTCAGGGCCTCATGTGCTAAAGATGACTTTCCTTCTTTAGTCCCTGGGAGAGGGATTCTCACTTTTCTCTCTCTTTTTCTTCCCTGGGAGAGCAGTAAGTGTCCTCACTATCAGGCCAATGCAATATAGTGCGCTCAGCCGAGTGCACTGTTTAACCCCTGGTTGGACGCCGGTTTTGGACGCGCGTCCGCAATCCTTTATTCCACAAGTGGATTAGCGCATCCAAAACGCGCTTCCAACCTCCCGTGAAACTAATAGCGCTCATCACATGCAAATGCATGTTGATGAGACTATTAGCAATTCTCCCCTGATTAAAAAAACAAATGTGCACTCGACGCGCACATTTTTACTCTCAGAAATTAACGCCTGCCCGGAGCAGGCGTTCATTTTTGCGCAGCCCAAAAAAGTGTACAGAAAAGCAGAAAATATTGCTTTTCTGTACTTCCTTTGACTTAATATCATGGCAATATTAAGTTGGAGGAGCTAAAAGGAGGACCTAAAAAATAAATACATAAAAAATGTGCCGGCGATCAGGTTAGGAAAAAGGACGCTCAATTAACCAGCGTCCGTTTTCCTAACCCCACTGACAGGGACCTCTTCCGGGCTCCCGCTGCCGAGGAGGCGCTAGGGGCGCACAATTTAAATATTAAATCGGGCGCCCCGGAGAGGTCGATCGGCGCACATTGGGAGAGCAGGTGCTTAGTCATGAGCCCCGTGCCGTATTGCATCGGCCTGCGTGTGCTGTAGGTGCCAAAAAAACCCCATTCTGGAATCACTGGCTTAGTATCCAAAATTAAAGTCTTTATCGTTTGGAAACACTGGTGATGTAGGGCACAATAACTTAATCCGCAGCAGCACAGAATCTCCTTTGTATTACAGTCTCTTTCCCTCTGTCTGTGCGTGGATCTCTTCTACCAGGGTCAGGGACGCATCCAACCTTCGGGGCATGGAAAAGTGAAGTTCCCAGGGGGACAGGAAAAACCCATCTAGGTTTCAATATAATCTCTGCACAAAGAGTCTAGTCCTCCCCAGGGACAAAGACTTAGGTTGCGTGTCCTCAATGGTTTTAACTCATTCTTACAGTTATGGTTCTCTTTCTCTTCCTTGATCTTGATCTTGTCCTTTCTCTCTTAATCATTGTCCCTTATGGATCCCAGATGGGTGAGATCCTCCTGCAAACAGCAGCTCCAGCTCTTCCTCTGATGGGAAGGAAGAGGGCAGATAAATGTCCTTCCAGGTCTTTCAGTCAAAAATCGTTGTTCCCCAAAAATGATACTAACACTGGAGATTATCTTTGCAGCGGGTCACCACCTCTAAGGGACAGGTGTTCCCTATCCCTGCGTCCAGGTGAGGCCCAGGTGCCTCACAAGGCTCCTACCACAAAAATGTTTCCAAGTCCCAAAACCTAACCCAGCAGAACCGCTCTGCACCTAGGGAGAGGGTCACAGAAGTGGAGTCCCTGACCAAACCTGAAGGCTCCCAGGCAGGGTGGAGGCCAGGCCTCCAGGCCGGCCAAAAATCCAACTCAGGAAAATATCTCCAACCTTCCTCCAAACCAGCAAACTAATACTGCTCCCCCCGAGCTCTCTGCAGAGAGCTGCTTATATACCCACAGAGGGGGACGACCACCCCAGCACCCTCATAGGGAAGGCAACATTCAGTGGCTCCTCTCCTAATTATTCCGCACTTGCTGCACTAAGACGGTCCCAGGGCTGGAAATGGAACTGCAGTGTCCCATTATATCCAGATAACTTTTTATCTGGCTAAAATATTATTTAGATACGGTACGTGAGAAGTGGGAGAGAGGGCTTCCAGGGTGGAGTTACTTATCCAGCTTACAGCTCGATCCAGTATCGTCCGCTCGAGGATTGCCCGTCTGTAACGTGCTCGTAGCGCACAATTCGGGCGCGCAAGGCAGTTCGGCGATACAGTGTCCAGTTTCACACGTCCGTATCGCTTCTGAAAACAGACGCATAACCCTTTCCGCACCCGGCATGTAAATGAACGAAAAAGCTGTATAATGAAGGAATTAGCTATTCCCCTGCGATACTGTAACGGGCGCTGATATTATCTCCTCCGTAACCCGCTGTTCTGCCGCGGCCTTAACCTGCTAGTTTACCGCCTCCCCCTAGTAGGAGTTAGTGTAGTGTAGTGTAGGGTAAAAACATTGCTTACCCGCCCTGGTCCCGTCCGGTCTCCTGCAGCCCCGTCCGGACCGGACGGGGCTGCAGGAGACCGGACGGGACCAGGGCAAAAAAAAACAAACGAAAAAGTAGCAAGGCTCGGGCCTGCTATGGTAAGTGTAAAAAGTGTAAAAAACAAAAAACCTGTGTGTTATATAAAAAAATAAAACAATTTTAAATACCTGTCGGAGGGCCGTGGGTCCAGGCGGCCGGTGGGCGGCGGGCAGCCATCAGCGGCATCCGGTAGTCCCTTCTCCCTTCCTCCCTCCCTCCCCTGCCTGGATGAGCGCCAAAATCGCACGGGCGGGTCGGCAGCGGGGGGGGGGGGGGGGGGGCGGCAGCAGGATCCGGGAGCGGCGGGTAGGCAGCAGCGGGGTCCGGGGGGTCCGGGGCAGCGGCAGCGGGGGGGGGGCGGCAGCGGGGGGGCGGCAGCAGGATCCGGGAGCGGCGGGTAGGCAGCAGCGGGGTCCGGGGGTGGCAGCGAGATCCGGGGAGCCAGCAGCGGCAGCATGTTCGATCGCGCAGGCAGGTAGGTGGCAAAGTAAAGATGGCCGCCTGCACGGGAAAATCGTGCAATTGGCCGCTGAAGACGTGACGTCACGACGTTTGGCGTCACGGGGTGTGACGTCACGTCTTCAGCGGCCAATTGCACGATTTTCCCGTGCAGGCGGCCATCTTTACTTTGCCACCTACCTGCCTGCGCGATCGAACATGCTGCCGCTGCTGGCTCCCCGGATCTCGCTGCCACCCCCGGACCCCGCTGCTGCCTACCCGCCGCTCCCGGATCCTGCTGCCGCCCCCCCGCTGCCGCTGCCCCGGACCCCCCGGACCCCGCTGCTGCCTACCCGCCGCTCCCGGATCCTGCTGCCGCCCCCCCCCCCCCCCCCCCTTCCGCTGCCGACCCGCCCGTACGATTTTGGCGCTCATCCAGGCAGGGGAGGAAGGGAGAAGGGACTACCGGATGCCGCTGATGGCTGCCCACCGGCCGCCTGGACCCACGGCCCTCCGACAGGTATTTAAAATTGTTTTATTTTTTTATATAACACACAGGTTTTTTGTTTTTTACACTTTTTAAACTTTTTTACACTTCCTGGTGCCTGTCATTTCAAATGTCATTTGAAATGACAGGTACCAGCGCACCCAGGTTACTGTATAGGCGCTGTTACAGCGCCTATACAGTAAAATGGGTTGCGCGGGCATAACCCTTCCCTAACGCTTCACAGCCGCGGCATGCATTTGCATGCGATTAGAGGAGAGTATCGGGGAGTTAGTGAAGAGAACTGTGCGTGCGGGGAGGAAGGGTGCGCCTGACACTACCTCACTGTTTTTACCGCGGCCTTACTGGATCGAGCCGTAAGTTAGCCAGATACGTTAGGCCTGCTATACAACTGGTCTAAAGTTATCCAGATAAACTTATCTGGCTAACTATTAGATAGCTGAGTGTATTTAGCGGTACAGCTGTGCCACGGAATAATTCAGCCAAGTTAGTCGGATACATTTATCTGACTAACTTTCTCAGATGGATAGCAGTTGAATATGGACCCCCCAAATCTCTACTAATGATTTGAGTACAGTAATGCAAGTTCTGGTCTTATCCAATTTGGATTAAGGCAATGCCCTAAATGTAGAGTCGCCCAAATCTCTGCTACACATGCTGCAGTTGGTGCAGAATGCAACCGCAAGACTTATTATCGGAACTATATTTAGCAATAGTACCAATCCAGTGTTTAAGAGCTCGCATTAGCTCCCAGTATAGCTGAGAACTCAGACTAAAACGCTCGTGTTTTTATCCACAGGATTCTTTATAGTAAGAATCCATCTAGTCTTGCAGAGTTATTAACTAGCTATATTCCTATTTGTTCAGCTTGCTTTTGCATTACTGCGATATTGTACACCACAAGAAATGTGCTCCAGAGCTTTTTCATTTATACACTGGAGCATCCCGTCTTATGTGCTGAGGGAGGAAATTGACTTTTGGTGTGTTAAAAAAAAAAAAAAAAAAAAGTGAAAACTGTTCTTTGTAAGCAGGCTTGTGCTTTTCATTTTTAGCTAATCGCTCTTATACAGCAACCATTGGCAGCAACTCCTCTCGTCCATTCTCAACTACTGCGTCCCTCAGGGATCAGTGCTTTCCCCCATTCTATTTAATATTGATGTTTCGCCTCTAGGCGCACTGCTATATCTCAGTTGGGTCTTACCTTTAAAGTGAATGCAAATGGCCTTCAGTCCCTACTTCCTATATCTTCTTCAGCTGACACAATGTTTGCTAAGCTGACCTGCTGTCTTACAAAAATAAAATTTTGGTCATCTGACGGTAATTTGGTACTCATTCTTAAGAAGTGTGAGATTTGTGCTGATTCCTCGCATGGAAACATTAAATATCCCAGAACACTGGCTCTTTGATGCTACTCCCATTTCCATTACATCTCGCACACGTGATTTGGGTGTGAAGAAGGATTCCTCGCTCTCCTTTCGTCCACAAATTCGGCCTTTGGTACAGACTTCTTTCTTTAAATTACAGCTTCCCTGGTCCATAAACCATTTTTACATACAGTCGCTTTTCATGTGGATACGCAAGCTCGTATTCTCACGTCTTGAGACTGTGGTAACTCTCTTTATATACAGTAGGTTTGCCTGCAGGCTGTTTAAAAGCTTTACAGCTGGCACAGAATTCCTCAGCACGTCTTGTTGCTGGTTATTCATTTTGTGATCAAATTTCGCCTGCTTTCATTCAACTCCACTGGTTCCCTGTCTACTGGTGGATCAAATTTAAAATCCATACATTGGTTTTTAAATCGATTAATGGTTTATGTCTTCCTGTACTGATGCGTTAGTGTCCTGCTCGTACTTTATGGTCTTACTCTCATAAAACATTACTTGTTAAAGAATCATAGGATCGGATGTTTCAGATTGTGGGTTCTTCCCTTTGGAATGAGCTTCCAGAAAAACTAAGGCAAGAGCATGATTATTTGCACTTTAGGAAATGTTACTTCTGCTTTTAGAGACTGGAAACTAGGTCCTATGGTTTCAGGTGAGGTATGGTGACCAGGACTGTGTTCTGTCAAGGCTTACAATATGATAATGGCTATTTTATTTAATGGTTTATTTATTTATATGCTGCTTATGCATAGGCCTTAAGCTTAAGGCTAACAAAAGAACATATATAATACGATCAATAGCCAACCATGTCATACAAAAATAAAAAAAACTCTAAAGTATTAAAAACATAAAATAATCTTACATTACAATTGAGCTAAATCATCTTAAAACTATCATGAAACAATCTTAAAATCATCTCTAAACACAATAAGAAACAGAACCATTCAAACAGTTCATTCAATAAAAGTATCCTAAGAATAAGCATCAATAAAAAGAAAAGTCTTTAATTGTTTTTTAAAAATGTTAGTGCATGAAATGGATCTCAGTGTAACAATTTTGTACATTTGGTTGTTATCCAGTGAGTTTTATAGATCAGCGGGCTACAATTTTTATAAATAAATACATAGTTTATACTCATTTTCATCTTATGCTGAAGTTTACGCAACTGGTGCTGTCTTGTCAAACGTCTTTTAGTTTAGTTGTTACAAACTTTGTGACTATGTACACTAGTTTCTTATCCCCCTGGACGTTATTCTGGAAGCTCGTGAAATACAAGAATACGCAAATAAATCAGTAGGTACTGAGGTCTATTGGAGGACTAATAGCAGAAAGTCATCCTCCAGACAGACAAAGGATTAATACCCCTCCTAAGCCATGTCGCCTGACCTTGTGTGGGAGGGGGGTGCAACTGCAAAGCCTAGATAGTACTAGTGAGTGGTATCCCCATCTTTCTCCCTACCTGTCCAGAACCACGTAACTCTCTATATACTGTTTATTGTTTTCTATCCCAGTTTTAGCAAGTAAGGAATCCTTGCATGCAGTCACAGAAGAGATCTGAGTTGTTTCGTCTTCACAGTAAGGGGCGGATTTTCAGCGCCCTGCTCGCCTAAATCCGCCCAAAACCGGGCGGATTTAGGCGAGCAGGGCCCTGCGCGCCGGTAAGCCTATTTTACATAGGCCTACCGGCGCACGCAGACCCCGGGACTCGCGTACGTCCCGGGGTTTTCGGAGGGGGGCGTGTCGGGGGCGTGTCGGGGAGCGGGCCCGGTTGACGCGGCGTTTCGGGGGCGTGTCGGCTGCGTTTTGGGGGCGGGTACGGGGCGTGGCTATGGCCCGGGGGCGTGGCCGCGCCCTCCGTACCCGCCCCCAGGTCGCGGCCCGGCGCGCAGCAGGCCCGCTGGCGCGCGGGGATTTACGTCTCCCTCCGGGAGGTGTAAATCCCCCGACAACGGTAAGGGGGGGGTGTAGACAGGGCCGGGGGGGGGGGTTAGGTAGGGGAAGGGAGGGTAAGGTGAGGGGAGGGCAAAGGAAAGTTCCCTCCGAGGCCGCACCGATTTCGGAGCGGCCTTGGAGGGAACGGGGGGAGGCAGCGTGGCTCGGCGCGCGCAGGCTATACAAAATCGATAGCCTTGCGCGCGCCGATCCAGGATGTTAGGGGTAGATTTTAAGAGGCGCGCGAACAGCCTACTTTTGCTTGCGCATCAGACTCAAGCAAAAGTACGCTGGATTTTAGTAGATACGCGCGGAGGCGCGCGTATCCACTAAAATCCTGGATCGGCGCGCGCAAGGCTATCGATTTTGTATAGCCTGCGCGCGCCGAGCCGCGCTGCCTCCCCCCGTTCCCTCCAAGGCCGCTCCGAAATCGGAGCGGCCTCGGAGGGAACTTTCCTTTGCCCTCCCCTCACCTTACCCTCCCTTCCCCTACCTAACCCACCCACCCGGCCCTGTCTACACCCCCCCTTACCTTTGTCGGGGGATTTACGCCTCCCAGAGGGAGACGTAAATCCCCGCGCGCCAGCGGGCCTGCTGCGCGCCGGGCCGCGACCTGGGGGCGGGTACGGAGGGCGCGGCCACGCCCCCGGGCCGTGGCCACGCCCCGTACCCGCCCCCAAAACGCTGCCGACACGCCCCCGCAACGCCGCGCGCTCCGGCCCCGCCCCCCGACACCCCCCCCTCCGAGAACCCCGGGACGTACGCGAGTCCCGGGGCTCTGCGCGCGCCGGGAGGCCTATGTAAAATAGGCTTCCCGGCGCGCAGGGCCCTGCTCGCGTAAATCCGCCCGGTTTTGGGCGGATTTACGCGAGCAGGGCTCTGAAAATCCGCCCCTTAGTGGATACGCGCGGCTCCGCGCGTATCTACTAAAATCCAGCGTACTTTTGCTTGAGTCTGATGCGCAAGCAAAAGTAGGCTGTTCGCGCGCCTCTTAAAATCTACCCCTAAGTGTTCCTCTTAGGGGCGTGAGGGTCCCCGCTGCACATGCGCCCCAGTTCTGACCCTGAATAAGCAGACTGGGCCAGAACTGGTTCCAGACAAGGAGAGAAAAATCCATCAAGGTCCATATTCCGTTAGCTGGCAAGCAGGCAACTTATCCGGCTCATGCTAGCCATGTAACTTGTCAGATATTCAGCGGGACAAGTCTCCGACTGAATGTACACAGCTAAAATTATTCAGATGAATTTATCCATTCCGTTGAATATGCACTGCTAAAGTTATTCAATGTTTACCTGCAAAACTTTAGACTTAACTGGCTACATACTGAACAAGGTTGGTTAAGTTTATTATTTATTTATTACCATGTTATAATGTAAAATATTCTTATATCTATTTAATACCATGTTATAATGTAAAATAGGGCTGTTACCACCCTATTCCTTTAGTTATCTGGAAACCGATGTGATATCTCGATCGAATGTCGGTATACAAAAGAAATAAATAAATAAATAAAAAAAATAAGTAAAAAAAAACAAAACCCAAAATCTCTAGAAGCCAGCAACCCTGATCCCCCAAACACCCCCCCCCCCCCGATGCCCACACCACAAAATAATTTTGAAAAAGAGGGCTGTAGCCTCTGGTACTCCAAGTCCCCCAAAATTAATTTTTAAAAGTCATGGGGCCTGGCCACCCCGAGGCTCTTCTTTCCCTCTCCTCCCCCCCCGGGGTGTTTAAAATAAAAGCCTAGCTGTGATCCACCCTTCTGCCATGTTCCAGACCCACCCGGATATCCCCAAAACCCCAAGGACAAGCCGGGAGCCGGGAGATTCTAAGCTGCATTGCTCTGGCTGCAGTTCTTGTAACGCATCCTGCTAACACTGCTCTCAGAGGGGCCGATGTTACACAGTGCGCTCACCCGAGCGCACTGTGGAACCCGCATTCGGACGCGGGTTGAATAGGCGCTAATCCACCCCTAACGCATGTGATTGAGGCTATTAGCATTCACTCCAGATGCAAAAAGAAAATGTGCGTCTAGGAGAGGCACATTTAGGGGTAGATTTTCAAAGGGTTACGCGCGTAACCCCCGAAAACCTACCCCTGCGCACCGAGCCTATTTTGCATAGGCTCGGCTGCGCGCGCAAGCCCCTGGATGCGTGTATGTCCCATGGCTTTCAAACATGGGCAGGCCGGGGGAGTGGTGGCGGTCCGGGGGCGGGGCCGGGGACATGGCAGCGGTCCGGGGGCAGTCTGGGGGTGGTCCCGAGTCCTCTGGCACAGTGGGCTGTACCGGGGGTTGGTGTGCCGGCAGCCGGCTGGCCGGCATAACTCGAAGAAATAAGGTAGGGGGGGGATTTAGGTAGGGCTTGGTGGTGGGTTAGATAGGGGAAGGGAGGGAAAGGTGGGGGGGGAGCTAAAAAAAAAAGTTCCCTCCAAGGCCGCTCCGATTTCGGAGCGGCCTTGGAGGGAATGGGGAAAGCCATCTGGGCTCCTCTCGGGCTCGGCGTGCGCAAGGTTCACATGTGTGCACCGACCCCGGATTTTATAACATGCGCACGCCAGCACACGCATGTTATAAAATCGGGTGTACATTTGTGCACACTGGGTAGCGCGCACAAATGTACCCCACGCGTGGAGGAATTAAAATCGGCCCCTTAGTGCTCAGCAATTAACACCTGCCTGGAGCAGTACATAAGAACATAAGAACATGCCATACTGGGTCAGACCAAGGGTCCATCAAGCCCAGCATCCTGTTTCCAACAGTGGCCAATCCAGGCCATAAGAACCTGGCAAGTGCCCAAAAACTAAGTCTATTCCATGTTACCATTGCTAATGGCAGTGGCTATTCTCTAAGTGAACTTAATAGCAGGTAATGGACTTCTCCTCCAAGAACTTATCCAATCCTTTTTTAAACACAGCTATACTAACTGCACTGACCACATCCTCTGGCAACAAATTCCAGAGTTTAATTGTGCATTGAGTAAAAAAGAACTTTCTCCGATTAGTTTTAAATGTGCCACATGCTAACTTCATGGAGTGTCCCCTAGTCTTTCTACTATCCGAAAGAGTAAATAACCGATTCACATCTACCTCAGTAGTTAATTACTGAGTACATGTAAAACAAGTACAGAAAAGCAGAAAAAAATGCTTTTCTGTATTTGTTTGAAATGTTTAAGAGTAATTTTATTAAAAAGGAACAAGGTTTAAGAAAAAAAAACCAGTTGAAAGTCAGGTGCAGGAAACGGACACTTAACTGACAAGCGTCCATTTCCTGAGCCCCCGGCGTCTTGTTTTCCTAACCGGCAGACGGCCAAGTTAGGAAAACCGATCGGGGTCGCGACCCTAGCGCCTCCTTGCTAACGTGACCCCCTGTTTTAAATATTGCATGGCCGCCCCCCTTGGGGGTGCCTGGGGCACAGCGGGCGCTGACTGTTCAGCGCCCGCTTTCTACGCAAATTCATTGCATCGTCCCCAGAGTCTTTAGTGCACAGATCGTCACGATTAGAGCAGCACAGGAGGCCACCAAGAGCACAGTTAGACTTTAGTGGCTCCGGGTGGAGGGGGCCCGGGGAGGGGGGCAGTCTCCTAATTTAAATATCTTGGGGGGGGGGGGGGTGAAGTAGGGCCAGCAAGGCCTTGGACTTTTTACAGTTTTTTTGCTGGAGGTGGAGGCTCGGGCACGATGCCCCCACATCGGTAAAATAATTTTGGGGAGTGGAAGGGGGTGGGAAGACGGGATTGCCGGTCTCCAGGGGCGTTTTTTTTTTCAATCTAACCGGCTTTATGCCTACCCTAGTCAGGCAGGTCTCTAGTTTTCTGGGTGCGTACCCCTCCAAACTGAGCCAGGTAGTGCTGATATTCAGTGCTGCCCCCTTCCCCCCCCCCCACCCCCACACACACCCTCCCTCCTTTTTATTATCTAAGTTTTAGCTAGATAATGATTTGCCCCGTCAGTGGAGGGGGGGGGGGGAGATATTTAGTCCCCAGGTTTATCCAGCTAAGAGCCAAGGGTTAGCACTCGGGCCTGGTTGTTCGTGCCAGACCTGCTGGAGCTGTAATTGATTGCACAGGGACCCCCCTCAGCTCGTTACAGCCGAGATACTTGCAAGCGTGGGTAGGGCTGACCCAGCAGATACTGGATTTAAAAAAAAAAAAGCAAGCCGGGGCCCCCGGCTTCCGGGCTGGTGTTACAGCCGTTTAGAGCGAAGTCGCAAATGGTTTTAACTTCACGGGCGCGTTTGGGAGAGTCCTGGCATCCAAGTGCGGTGGCTGCAGGCCAGGCCTAGAAACCATTAACAAGGAGTGGAAATGTTCCCCATGAATAATGTAAGTAAGAGCTTGCTCTGCTGGTGTTGCACTTTGATATCGAAATTGTCCTCATCCAAAAGGAAACCCGGAGATCAATGAGTCTAGAAAAAGCAGTTCTTCTAATTCTAATGCTGGGCAGTAGGAAGACACATTAATCGCTCACTTTTTTCTCTAAAGTAAAGAAAAGAGAAAACAATCTTACAAGTATCCTTGCAGCACCAGCCACACTACTTTGCAAAGGATTGGGGGAAAAAAAATCTGTGGTTTTTTTTTTTTTTGCACTTCCATAACTCCAGAGGCCGAGCTCCGCAGGTCATCTCTGGAAGAGCCTGTGCCAGCAGAGACTAAATGACCCAGGCACCTGCTTGGGCAGGGGAGGGCTGATGATTGATGACTTACCTCACTGGCTTTTTCGGTCCAGTGACCTATACGTTTTATAAGGGCTGAGCAAGTTAACAATCTTCCGTGAAGCGTCCTCAGGGGTTTTTTTTGTTTTTGGTTGTATTCCATCCGGAACCGTGTTCTGATGATCAGAGAGGCAGCCGTCATCCCCTCTCTCTCTCTATCTCAATTACCTGTAGAGCTGGTCTGTCGCATCCTGTTTACCTGTCACCTCAAGGTTTCTCCTCCTGTGATGCTGCCTCTGTCCTTGTCTTGTGTCGCTGCTGAGGGTTGGGGGGTGAGGAAAGGGGAAGCCGCAGCTCTTGTTGACTAATGAGGCTTGGCGGTCTGATTTTAAGCAGGCCTTCTGGGGTTCTGATCTTTTCTTTCTTTTTAAGTTAAAAGCTCTATAAAACGGAGACCCTTAAATGGAGGGGCCCGGAAATAAACACCATGCAACCAGGAGCCCTAAATGCCAGCCTTCAATTATTCCCCCCATCTGGGAAGAAGATATTCATTTGGGGGACTAGCGGTTTCCTTGACTACTGCTATTAATTTAACGACCCAGCAGTCATTGTATAAATTTGATGCGGGAAATTACTGTGAAATCCTATAGGGTGCAAAGAAACCAGTTTATTGACACATTATTTTAATGCCTTTTCACTGGCAAGCTGTCCATTCCCTAGCTGTATTATGTTCCCTCTCTTTCTTTCTCTCGACTTACTCACGGCAGCCAAACTACTTTTAGTCCACTTGACTGCCCAGAAAATAAGTGAATCGTTAAAGGCATTAGAACGATAGGGGGAAGGGGTGGGGGAAGTTGGATGGGTGATCAGAAAGGGACGGGCAATATAAATTTATGGTTCATAATGTGATAGGAAACTTAGGTCTTTGCTGAGTCCGTTCCAAAGCGTCTGATCATTTTGACTTAAAAATAAAACCCTTGCCTTCCTGGATTGTTTTGAGTTCAGCAATAAGGGGATCCTACTCGTGCTCATCCGCTAACGTAGCTGGTATCATTCAATGCAGAAAAACGTGGCGGAGCCTGCCGCGCCGGCGAGACTCGGTGGGGTTTTAAGGGTCAGGGCTAACAGGGGTGAAGGATGGCTATTAAAGTAGGGGGGTTCTGGACATTTGGTCCCTTGCCTGGGCCAACTGGGAACAAACTGGGAAAATGGGCAATTGCATGGGCGCTCATGTCTATTAAATCCCCCCACGCCCGCTTAAAACCGTGCGCATATGTGCGTGCGTTCAGCCTATTTTATAACATGCGTGCATATGCGTATATGTTATAAAATAGTTGCGTCCCCTGGCCGCGAGCCGGAAAACGTGCACGTGTGCGCCTGTTTAAAAGTTTCTTATCGTATTATGAACCATAAAATGATATTGCCTGTCACCTTCTGATCACCCATCAAACCTCCCCCCACCCTTTCCTCGTCCCCCTATCATTCGAATGCCTTTTATGATTCACTTATTGCAAGCACACTACTTTATATTTCCTGGTACTGCCATCTTTTTCTCATCTTTCTGACACCAAGAAGAGAGTATTAGCTCCTGAAACCTGTCGAGAAATGTATTAAGTTACTCCCGTAAAAAGGTATCATCTTATACTGTCTATTTTTTTGGTTTTTATTTGTTAAACTTTATTTGTGTGCACTTGACTTACATAGTAGTTATCTTCCGCCTTTCAACAAGCAAGTACTAAAGCAGGTTGCAAATACCCAGAGCTGTCCTTGGGGGAGGAGAGTGCACATCGGGGTGATGCCCCATGCTTTAGATGGGCCCCGTTCCATCGTCTGGAGAGCCAGCAGGACCGAGCTGTCCAGTGCCCCTGCTGCCATTTCCCAGTTCTCTGGCAGCCCAATGCTGCTGCCTCTCCCTTCTCCCCTGTCCCCTCCTTCAGCGACCGCAACCCGGCTGGGCATGTCTGGGTTCAAGGCTCGCTATTGGCCCCTACGTTCTTCAGGGAGGAAGAGGGGAATGGATGACGCACCTCCCCACTCCCTCACTCTGGGAGAATACAACACAGTAATAAGAGTACGTCATAAAATCAAAACCATCAAAGGTGTGGAAGAGTGGCCTCCTGGTTAGAGCAGCAGGGTGCGAACCGGGGAATCCAGGGTTCAACTTTTGCTTTTCCTGCTGGTGCTCCTTGGGCAAGGCACTTCACCCTCATTGCTTCAAGTGCAAATTTAGATTGTAAGCTCTCTGGGGCGGGAAATACCTACTATACCTGATTGTAACTCACCTTGAACTTGGGTTTGGAAAGGAAGGTAATTTAAGTCCCAAATCCATCCCACCCAATGCCCCCAAGTGTAAAGCCAGTTAGAAATGCAGAGGAATATAGTTATATATTTATATGCAGAATGAATGTGATGGCCATTGGAATACCATGGATTGACAGAATGAGCCAAGCAACGGAACTATTGGAGTTCTGAAAGCCAAGAAGGCAGCTCAGGTTTACCAGTATTTCTCTTCTGCCTCCAGCCACCCAGTCTAGCCTCTTGGACACTGCGCACAGCAGCAGAAGTGAAAGACTGGCGCTGGTACAGAGCAGTGCCTTGCAGCAGAAGTGGAGGCATTAGCAGCCTGGGACGGAGATCGTAAATGAGCTGCTGCACTCACTAATTCTTTGGTTCCTTATCTTCCTTTCCTTCCTGGCAGAGAAAGAGATGGGGCTTAGTGGGGGGTAGACACAGAGGAAGTGATGAGACTGGGGCACTGGGGATGAAAAAATGACAACCAGCGGTGTTACAGGGTGGGTGTATGTGGCTGGAAGGCGCTGGCAGTGAAGTGTGGATAGATGTGGGGGTGGGGTGGGGGTGGCTGGAAGGCACTGGCAGTGAAGTGTGGATAGATGGGGTGGGGGTGGCTGGAGGGCACTGGCAGTGAAGTGTGGATAGGTGTGGGGGGGGGGTGGCTGGAGGGCGCCGGCAGTGAAGTGTGGATAGATGGGGTGGGGGTGGCTGGAGGGCACTGGCAGTGAAGTGTGGATAGGTGTGGGGTGGGGGTGGCTGGAGGGCGCCGGCAGTGAAGTGTGGATAGATGTGGGGGGGGGGTGGGGGTGGCTGGAAGGCACTGGCAGTGAAGTGTGGATAGATGGGGGGGGGGTGGCTGGAGGGCACTGGCAGTGAAGTGTGGATAGGTGTGGGGTGGGGGTGGCTGGAGGGCGCCGGCAGTGAAGTGTGGATAGATGGGGTGGGGGTGGCTGGAGGGCACTGGCAGTGAAGTGTGGATAGGTGTGGGGTGGGGGTGGCTGGAGGGCGCCGGCAGTGAAGTGTGGATAGATGGGGTGGGGGTGGCTGGAGGGCACTGGCAGTGAAGTGTGGATAGGTGTGGGGTGGGGGTGGCTGGAGGGCACTGGCAGTGAAGTGTGGATAGGTGTGGGGTGGGGGTGGATGGAGGGCACTGGCAGTGAAGTGTGGATAGGTGTGGGGTGGGGGTGGCTGGAGGGCACTGGCAGTGAAGTGTGGATAGGTGTGGGGGGGGGGGTGGCTGGAGGGCGCTGGCAGTGAAGTGTGGATAGATGGGGTGGGGGTGGCTGGAGGGCACTGGCAGTGAAGTGTGGATAGGTGTGGGGTGGGGGTGGCTGGAGGGCACTGGCAGTGAAGTGTGGATAGGTGTGGGGTGGGGGTGGATGGAGGGCGCTGGCAGTGAAGTGTGGATAGGTGTGGGGTGGGGGTGGCTGGAAGGCGCTGGCAGTGAAGTGTGGATAGATGTGGGGGTGGGGTGGGGGTGGCTGGAAGGCACTGGCAGTGAAGTGTGGATAGATGGGGTGGGGGTGGCTGGAGGGCACTGGCAGTGAAGTGTGGATAGGTGTGGGGGTGGCTGGAGGGCACTGGCAGTGAAGTGTGGATAGGTGTGGGGTGGGGGTGGATGGAGGGTGCTGGCAGTGAAGTGTGGATAGGTGTGGGGTGGGGGTGGCTGGAAGGCGCTGGCAGTGAAGTGTGGATAGATGTGGGGTGGGGGTGGCTGGAAGGCACTGGCAGTGAAGTGTGGATAGATGGGGTGGGGGTGGCTGGAGGGCACTGGCAGTGAAGTGTGGATAGGTGTGGGGGTGGCTGGAGGGCACTGGCAGTGAAGTGTGGATAGGTGTGGGGTGGGGGTGGCTGGAGGGTGCTGGCAGTGAAGTGTGGATAGGGGTGGGGTAGGGTGGGGGTGGCTGGAGGGCGCTGGCAGTGAAGTGTGGATAGGGGTGGGGTAGGGTGGGGGTGGCTGGAGGGCGCTGGCAGTGAAGTGTGGATAGGGGTGGGGTAGGGTGGGGGTGGCTGGAGGGGCGCTGGCAGTGAAGTGTGGATAGGGGTGGGGTAGGGTGGGGGTGGCTGGAGGGCGCTGGCAGTGAAATGTGGATAGGTGTGGGGTGTGGGTGGATGGAGGGCACTGGCAGTGAAGTGTGGATAGGTGTGGGGTGGGGGTGGCTGGAGGGCACTGGTAGTAGGGTGGGTGGGGGTGGATGGAGGGGTGGAATGTATGTGATGAGGGGGTGCATGTATATGCTGGGGGCGTCCCTCCTCATTTTCACCCCCCCACACACACACACACACACACTTTTCACTCCATTCCCCCTTGAAATCCTTCCTCCCCCACGTTGCTCACTTCAGCTCTTCGTGGTTGCTCGGGGCGTGAGCGTCCTGCTGGCCCGTTCTTCCTGCAGCTTTTTTTCCCCTTACGTTGGCGGATGATGGGCTGCCATGATGATATCTAGACACTTTTCTCGACTCACGGTGGCCAGATGATGTCATCTGATTTCCCCAAAGTTTCCAGGGTTGTTTGGTTTTTTTTTGTTAAAACCAAAAAAATGTAATTTCCCCATCAATTATGTTTTATCGGGGATGTATTTTTCTTCCGATCAAAAATGAGACGTCTTCCTTATGTACAAAGCATTCTCCCCCTAAATACAGACTTGGAGATTTTTAATATCAGACAGTATATCAAACAGATTGAATATTTTTTTATTTTTATTTAGGCATCTTATATACCGTTGTTCCAAAAGAAGATCACAACGGTATACAAAAGCAACATTCATATTTTAGGTCAACACAACATCTAAAACATGTAAACTAGAGGGCTGAGATGATAATTTGTGATCATTAAAATCCATGTCAATAACCTTTACATATTAGTCAGAGAGATGTCTTAATACACTTAACATCTCTCATTTCTTGTCGTTCACTTTTCTAACATTGACTATGTTTTTAATATTGTAGTTCTCTGCATATTGATATTTTATGTTAGAGCCATGTTTTCAGCTCAAGTTTGATAACTCTTTCTCGGGCCGATACAGTAAAATCGCGGGAGAGCAGGCGAGCACACAGGCCACTCTCCTGTGCACGCGATTCAGTATTTTAATTTATTTTAATTAGGGCCGGCGGTAAAAAGAGTCGCTAGGGACACTAGCGCGTCCCTAGCGCCTCTTTATTGACGAAAGCGGCAGCTGTCAGCAGGTTTGACAGCCAATGCTCAATTTTGCCAGCATCTATTCCCGAGCCCGCTGACAGCCATGGGTTCGGAAACCAGATGCCAGCAAAATTGAGCATCCGGTTTTCGAACCGTCAGCCGCGGGCCCATTTTAAATTTTTATTTTTTTTTTTACTTTTTTAAACTTTCGGGACCTCCGACTTAATATCGCCATGATATTAAGTCGGAGGGTGCACAGAAAAGCAGTTTTTACAGCTTTTCTGTGCACTTTCCGGTGCCGGCAGAAACTAGCGCCTACCTTTGGGTAGGCGCTAGTTTCTGAAAGCAAAATGTGCGGCTTGGCTGCACATTTTGCTTACTGAATCGCGCGGGAATACCTAATAGGGCCATCAACATGCATTTGCATGTTGCGGGCACTATTAGGTTCGGGGGGGTTGGACGCGCGTTTTGGACAGGCTATCACCCCTTACTGAATAAGGGGTAAAGCTAGCACGTCCAAAACGTGCGTCCAATTGCCAGCTAACAGTGTGCTCTGTCGGAGCGCACTGTACTGTATCGGCCTGTCTGTTATCAAACTACATGGCCTATCTAGTCTGCCTATCCACCCAACTAATTTAGCTTTACAATTCCCATCATAGGTGGTAGAGCCACCATAGACGCTCCATTTATGAACCAGCCACACGGGATTGATCAACTGCAAATTTATGCAATTTTAGTCACCTCCCTGAGCCAGAATTCTGAATATATTCATTAATGTCCCAAAGTCCCTTGCTGCAGTGACACAGCTCCCATTACAGGCTACAGGAACACTTTTGTCACATTCTGATTTTATTTTCACTCATGGCAAATTGACATCCCTAGCTGAAACAAATGTGTTTTACTCTATTACTTAATAGAATAAAGAGAACAACTTATTTTTTAATTCATATTACAACATTTGAAATTAGAATAAAATAGCACAAAATTTCATGAAATCATTCAATGGGACATCATTTGTATGCTTTGCCCTGCCAAAGGAGATATCCACTGTCCACACATAACTCTTCCAACGCAGGACTCCATCACAAGCACGTATTGGGGTCTGTTTTCCAAAGAAGTGGCCACCCATTGGGTGGGTAAAAACAGAGTTGAAACGTGTGAGTCAGCTGAATGGGGGTAAGTGGATTTTCAGCCACTGAAAATTACATTTACACTTTGGTCATGTGCACAAACTTGTCTGCATAAGAAAGGTGTTGCGCAGTGCATGCATTAGATATGCATGTGTGCCTTATATTTTCAAAAGGTATGGGCATAGATGGCTATGCTGCTAATGATGCCTACGTTAATATCATTATTTTACTTGGCCTGAATATGCTCACACATTTTTACTTACATAACCATCCAATTTATAAATTCCACAATCATGGGTAGCTTGTGTTGGAAAAGTGCCATATTATGTGTGGACTTTCAGGTGCACTTGTATCTTTGCAAATTTATCCCACTATGCATACTCTATATGCCCTAACCCTACTGTTATTCATACAGCAAACTCCTAGACATCTAATTCAGCCTATGCAATGTCCTGGCCTTTCAGTAGTCATTTCCGCACACAGTTTCATCTACGAGAAGCCATCTAGGTAGGAATGGAAAGGAAACAACCATAAGAAGTTAGAATGGGAAGTGGTCCCAGGACCTTTGTGATGGTGGAGCAAGGAGAAAACATCAACTAGGGCAAAAATCTCCTGAAAACTAATGAAATACTTTCCTGATTAATTGCTTCTTCGGATGGAACTTGAAGACTGAGGCCTCGAGTATTCTAAATGTGAAAATCTGCAAACAGTTTATGTTTGTATGTTGATGATGTTTTTTTATTATCTTCCCACAGTCTCGCATTGTTTGGCTTGGTTTTAATGCTTTCACTTCTGCTTTGTACCAGGAAGCTACGTAGCAAGATCTATGATTCTCACTTTTTCTCTTTGGTTTTCTTGAGCAGAGAAGCAGAGAGAACTGGCCAGGAAGGGGTCCCTGAAGAATGGCAGCGTGGGAAGTCCAGTTAATCAGCAGCCCAAGAAGAACAATGTGATGGCAAGAACAAGGTAGAGGCTTTGAGCTTTTAGGAGCAGTGCGTGTATACCACCAGAGTGTGAGATCTTCCAGAGGCACGACCCATGTGTACCAAATGGCACTCGTTTACATACTGCCTCTCACATGCATACACTTTTACACTCCCATAATGCTCACTCGTACTCACACATACCTCCTTAAGCATTTACATAAACACACATGCTCAAAAGCATCGACTTTCACTAACACACACACTTTAAAGCAGTCACACTAGCAACATATACACTTGTGCGAATATACATCCATTCTTACACTCATGCATAAAATCACACTCATGAACAATCACGCGTTTAGAAAATCAGATTTTAAAAAACTCACACTTTTTAATATTCTGACACCAGTTCACAATTCCTGAACACACAGACTCCTTCTTAAACTTACTTTTGCATTCATAAAAACTCAGATACACACTTAGTCCCATACACCCATTCACACCTCTAAGCACCTTCACATCTTCTCTTTCACACTTGGAAGCACCTGAGTGCACATATATGCAGATATATTTAGAAACACTCTTGCGGACATTAGACACATCAATAACTTGCACTCTCAAACACTTACAAAAAAACATACAAACAGTCTCATAGAAACATGATGGCAGAAAAAGACCGTACGGCCCATCTAATTTGCATATCCGCCCAATTAATTTAGCTTTATAATTCCCATCACTTCCTTAGAAATCCCCTGTAGTTATCCTATGCTTTCTTGAATTCAGATAGGGGTAGATTTTAAAAAGCATTTACTCGAGCAAAACTGGTTTTTGCTCGAGTAAATACACTTTACTCAAGTAAGTGGGCTTTTCAAAATTGCTACAATATATGCCATTGAATTGTCCATAGGATTTACTCAAGTAAGTGCACTTTACTCGAGTAAATAGCTTTTGAAAATTGCTACGATAGTATGTCACATTTACATGCGTAACTCTTTTGAAAATGACCCCCATAGTGTTTTAGTTTCCACCACTTTCACTGGGAGGGCTGTTCCACACATTCACCACCCTCTCTGTAAAGAAATAGTTCCTAAGATTACTCCACTGTCTACCTCCTTTCACTCTCATCCCATAACCCTCGTTCTAGAACCTCTTTTCTATGCATGGAAACCTTTGGGATATTTGAATGTCTCTGTTATATCTCGCCTTTCCTCTAGGATATACATGTTTAGATCTTAAGTCTATTCCCATATGCTTTAGAGCAAAGACTACTGACCATTTTAGTAGCCACCCGCTGGACTAACTCCATCCTGTTTATATACTTTTGAAGGTGCGGTTTCCAGAATTGTCACAGTATTCCAAGTGAGGTCTCACCAGGGACCTATACAGGGGCAATATCACCTCCCTTTTTCTCTTGACCATTCCTCTCCCTATGCAGCCAAGCATCTCTCTGGCTTTTACTGTCGCCTTTATCCACCTGTTTGGCCATCTTAAGATCATCAGATACATTTACCCCAGATTCTGTTCTTCCTTTGTACTTAGAAGAATTTCATCTCCCATACTGTACCTTTCCTTTGGGTTTTTGCATCCTATATGCATAACTCTGCTTTTTTTAGTATTAAATCTTAGCTGCCAGATCCTATACCACTGCACGAGCTTCACAAGATCCTTCCTAATGTTTTCCAGACCTTCCTGGCTGTCAATCTTGTTGCAGATTTAGATATAATTGGTGAAAAGTCAAACCTTTCCCGATAATCCTTCTGCTATGCCACTCACAAAATTGTTGAAAAGAAGTTGTCCAAGAACCAATCCCTGAGGCACACCACTAGTAACCCCCCTTCCTCGGAGAAAACTCCATTTACCAGTATCCTTTGTCACCTCCCACTCAGCCAGTTTCTAACCCAGTCGGTCACTCCAGCTCCCATTCCATGGGCGTTGAGTTTATTTATAAGTCTCCTACGTGGAACGTGTCAAAGGCCTTACCGAAATCCAAGTACACTACATCTAGCACTCTCCCTTGATCCAACTCTCTGGTCACCCAATCAAAGAAATTGATCAGATTCTTCTGACAAGACCTTCCTCTGGTAAAATCATGCTGCCTCTGATCTTACAATCCATTCTAATAAAATATACAATTTCTTTGTTACAACTAACCAGCGACATGGATGCTGGAGAATTATGGTAACTGCCTTATGTACAAAGGGACACCCATCTGTTCCTGAGAGACAGGAGGCTTGAACTGGAGTTTCCTGTGGCACAGGACGCGCTATGCCAGGAGCCATGGAGCCAGCCCTGAAAATCCAGCAAAGCTTATTTCAGTTGATAATCACCAACTGAAAGACAAACTGACTTGATGAAGGCTGTTGGACAAAACTTTGCTAGTAGTAATTTCTCTCTCTATTTTATATTTGGTATGATGAGAAGTTTGTTCTTAATGGGTAGAAAAGTGAAAGGTTGAGTCGTCTACAGTGGCTTTTTCTCAGATATCTAATGGTAATAAATATCGGAGCAAACCTAATTATTTTAAGTGAGATCACTGTAGACATAATCAACTGTACATGGGATAATTCACATGAGAACAATGTCTGTCCTGCAAGCAGATTTTTAACAGAGGGAGTTCAGATGCCTTGATCAAGATCATGGTGAATGGGGAAAGGAATCAGATCTCCAGAGTCACAGCAACTGTGGCTTTACCACTGCACTGGGGACGCGCTGGGCCCTCCTCCCAAGGCTACATTCAAGTCTCTAGACACCTCCTCCCACCACGACCACCACCACAAGTGCAGAGAAAGGCGACCAAAATGATCAGGGACATGAAACGGCTCCCCTGTGAGGAAAGGCTAAAGAGGTTAGGGCTGTTCAGTTTGGAGAACAGACGATTGATGGGAGATATAATAGAAGTCTACAAAATCATGAAAGGACTTGAACAAGTTAATGTAAATCGGTTATTTACTCTCTCAGATAATAGAAGGACCAGGAGGCATGCATGAAGTTATCAAGTAGCTCATTTAAAACAAATTGGAGAAAATTATTTTTCACTCAGCGCATAGTTAAGCTCTAGAATTCATTGCCAGGGGATGTGGTTACAGCAGTTAGTGTAACTGGGTTTAAAAAAGGTTGGGATAAGTTCCTAGAGGAAAATCCATAAACTGCTATTAATCACTAAAGAATAGTAGCATGGGATCTATCTAATGTTTGGGTACTTGCCAGATACTTGTGGCTTGGATTGGCCACTGTTGGAAACAGGATGCTAGGCTTGATGGACCTTGGCCTGACCCAGTATGGCATGTTCTTATGTTCTTATATTTTTCTCAGATGAGAACAGGCTGCAAGTTAATTAAAGGCCCATATACTTATTTTTTTGGCCGGCTACCTCCTTCCTTTCTTGGAGGCATCTCAGCAATCTCTCTTCTGCCCCACCATCTCCTTTCCTCCATCCTTTTTCCTTCTTCTCCCCATCCCTTTTTTCTTCTGATTTTTTTTTTTATCCTCCATACCTGCTCCTCCCCAGCCGCTCATGGAAACAGGCACTCTAATCAGAAGCTGCCCCTTCTCCAGGACCCCTGGTAAATGAGGCCTTATCCGTAAAGGCGCCCTGGAGAGCTGAGGCGGGGCAGCCGCAGAGATCCTCACGGCTCCAGCTGCGCCTTCTGCCTCCTTTGACAGCGTAGTCTTCTGTGTGGGGCGTGCCGGCTTTATGGGCGGCTGCTGCTGCTGCTGGCGGGCCCCGTATGCTTCGCTCTCTCCGTGCTCCGCGTTTCACACCACTGTGTGCCGGGAGAGATTCCAGGAGCCTTTGCTGCAGAGTCCAATACCTGCCCTCAAGAGAGGAAAATACCGCTTACCTCCGCGTGCTAAAGAAGGGCAGGGATCCCCACACCCCCTAGATGTCCTCCGGAGAACTTGATAGGGTGGATTAATTTGCTGACTACCTTTTTGGTGGTTGCCCGAGACGGTGTGCGCAGTTAGAGGCCGTACACTGGAGGAATGGGAGAGGAAGAAAGCACCTGAATGAAGCATAAAATAGCCAGAAAGGTTGAATGCCCACAAGGGAAATTCATTCTTGCCCCTGTTATCAAACAACTATGGTATCTGTTCCCGTTAGTTTGGGGGGGAGTGGTTTCCCCCTCTGCTAGAAAGTAACTGCAGTAAAAGGATATACTCAGGACACTGAGCCGCTCTCTGCGTTTACTGCCCACTAAACGGTCTGATCGGCGCTGAAGTTCCTCCTTACAGCTTTTCTCGAAAATTCACTTCTCTGCTTTTTTTTGCCTCCTCGTGCGGGGTTTCGGTAGCTCTCCTCTTATGGCGGCAGGCTTGGGGTGTTTCGTTAAACGTGACAAGACTGTGTTTCTCTGCTGCAGGTGTTCAGAAGGGGGATGGGGCATAGAGCCATTCACTCCCTGAGAGCGACAGCGACTCTCCGAGGCGCCCAACAAGGATAATCAGAAGGCCACGTCAATAGGGCCGAAGAGTGTGGTTGGGCCTCTTTCGCAAACCATCCCGGAAAGCACATACTTTTTTTTTTTTTTTTGGCTTGGTCCTCCCCTCACCTCTTGCAGCCTAGCAACGGGAGAAGCGCCAGGCCCATACCCACGGGATCCAGGCTGAAGAAAAACTCACATTTAAGGTGGGGTGGCCCTGAAGCGCATAAAATTTAATTCAGTAGGCCAGCACCTGGAGCGGGGGTGAGGGAGGGACCGGCACCAATGCCGGACCCTTTTAATTCTTTAAAATTGAGATGGGGGCGCTTGGGGAAGATGCGGCAGGGCCAGAGCTTTGCCGCTCTGGTGAGACGGAGGCCTGTAGGCCTGCGAGCTGTGTTGTTTCTTGTTAAATAGGGTCGCCGCTTAACTGAATGTAGCCGGTTCAGTCTAAAGTTATCCAACTAACCATCATCAAAAAACTTTATACATGATCGGCTGTATTTAAAAGAATGTCCTTTTATGTTTAAAATTATCTGGCTAAGTTAGCCGGCTGACTTTAATTGGGGGTGTTCAGTAGGATGTTTATCCCACCAAATATCCAGAACAAGTTATACAGCTAACTTTAGCTGAGTAACTTGTCCGCTACCCGGCTTACTGAATAAGGACCTCTATAACCCTATAGGAGTAGCAGACAAGAGTAAAATGGAGAAGAGAAAGGAGACACAGCAGAGAACAGAACACAGGCCGTTTTATTTTCAGAAGTGAAAAGGTGCTAAATCGTGTTTATGTGAGATTTTATGATGCGTATGTGTACGTCTAACCATGTATCCCATATATATATTTAGATATGCAAATAGATAGGTACACATACATATGCTTTTAAAATTCCAGGAAATTGGATGTCTTGAGATAACTTTTGTAAAACAAATAACTCTCGCCCTCCCCCAAAATGTGATTGCTAACCAGATTTTAACCTTTATAACAGCTGGCAAGAGCCGCAAAGTGAAGCATCAGCAAATGCTTCTTTACCTGCTCGTTCTTGTTACTCTTGTATGCATATCGCCTGTCCTTACCACTTAGGAAGCACATCTTAAGACACCTGATATCTAATCGTGTCCAGATTATTTAGAGCTTTAATACATACAGACTGCAGGTGCACTCTCTCTGAGGTCGAGATTTAGTTAAGGATTCCTGGTTAATGAATGCCGTGCTCTGTCAGCAAAGGACAAAGAGATTTATGATGGCTTTAGCAAAGAAAAGCATCAGGCCTTGATGACAGAAGGATCACATTCCCCTACCCTCTCTCTGTTTGTACTTAATTGCACCTTTGTAGCAACCCTACCATACCATAAGGACCCTACCTCTTGGAAGGCTGCCCTGCAAATATTACAGTGGGCTTTGGAAGACCGGTACATCTCCTGCTGGGAGTAGCAGATCGTTAAACAGAACGAGCTGGACTGCTGGTACCTATAGGCTAGCAGAAGAGCTCACCTCAGGTCACATGCGCGGCACCAAACACAGAATAAGGGACCATGATGTAGAATCGGAGGCATGTAAACAAAAACTGAACTGTAAAGCGTGTGAAGCCGACCCTTCTTGCAGTGCAGCAGTGGAGAAAGTGAAACAGAAATGCACTTCCTCCTTTACTGAGTAAAATGAAAGCTCTAAGAACTGCAGATTTCCCAAAGATGACATTAAAAAAAAAAAAAAGAAAGGAGAAAAACAGGGAGAATAAAAGCCAGGGAGGGGCAAAGTACAAACAATTAAACACCCCCACACACACACTGCAGTAATCACTAAGTGTGAAGTTTTTAATGGATAACGCATCACTAAAGGATAAGTTACAATTTTAAAGATAGTTTTGTACTTAAAACTGAGTGATAACGGGACATGATTCATCACACTTAACAATTAACATTGATAAGAAACTATGTTACCGAACCTTATGGCAAATTTTAGTATCATTTATGTGCCTTATTGCAAACCGTTGTGACGGTCCCCACCGAACGACGGTATAGAAAAGATGTAAAATAAATAAATAAATAGATGATTTTAATGATAGTTTACAAATTTCCAATAGCACTAGTCTGCAATTTCATTTCTCAGTTCTTTCAGCACTCTGGGATGTATAACATCTGGTCCACATAATTTGCTTCTTCACCCCAGTACATCTTCCAGGTTCACTGAGATTTGTTTCAGCTCCTCTGAATCATCACCTTTGAATATCATGTCTTACATCTTTCTCAGTGAATACCAAAGCGAAGAATTAATTTAGTCTCTCTGCTATGGCTTTGACACCCCTAAGGGGCCCCTTTTTATCCCTTGATCATCTAATGGTCCAACTGACTCCCTCACAGGCTTTTTACCTCGAATATACCTTAATCTGTTCATGGAGGATCAATTCTTACTTTGTTAGCTATTTTCTGCATGCATTTATTTTTCCTGTACATGATTTGATTTTTCTTGTTTCTGACTGGCTTTACTGCTACATTTCAAACATAATTTAAAAAAAAAACAAAAAACCCACAGTCAGCGTCTCGATCCTTGGAGTCATTTATTTATATATTTATTTATTTATTTATTTATTATACCGAATTTCATGACTGGAATCACATCAACCCGGTTTACAATTAACAATGTGTGTAAGGCAGAGAGTAACATTTTATTTATTTATTTATTTATTTAAGGTTTTTATATACCGGCAATCATGACAACATATCTTGCTGGTTTACATAAAACAGGGGTGCAGTATATACATCAAACATAGTAATCAATATTTCCAATTCAAACTTCAAATACAGTAAACAATATTATGGATGTGAGAAAGTTACAATAAAACAGGGAAAATTAACTAGTCATCTTCCACTCTTCTCTCTCTTTCGCTATACACATCCAAAACACTGCTAAAAGACGTTGTTTCTTTTCTATAGCATCACCAAAATTGATCCTTTCCTTTCTGAACACACTGATCCAGGGGCGGATTGGCCTATCGGGGGATCGGGCATCCCCCGGTGGGCCGGTCGTGCCAGTCACGTGGTCTGCCGAGTGCGTCCGTGACAGAGCCGCGCTCGGCAGACCACATGGTATCTCCTGGGCCGCGAATCCCCGGGCCGGCCTTCATCGTGAATCCGGCGCTGCACTAATCCTTATGTACTCTCTCTCGTTATCTCCTGCTTAGACTACTACAATCTGCCACTCACAGGTTTCCCAATGAACCTTCTCTCTCTACCACAATCTAATCAACATTCAGCTGCGTGCCTTACCTTCTGCCATTGTGTCTCAAGTCACTTCAATGCCTCCTTGTCTGTTCCTACACACAATGCAAGCTTCTCTCACTTGCCTACAATTGCGTTCACTCTGCGGCTCCTCACTCCCTCTCCTCCCTAAACCCTTCCTTTGGGAGTCCATTCATTGGGCAAGTCACTCTTCTCTAAGGCCTTCCTTTCCATCGCCAACTCCAAGCCCTGTGCTTTCTACCTTGCTGTGCCGTATGCGTGGAATAGGCATCCTGAGTTGCTACAAACCCAACTTTTTAATCTTACTCCCTGGTTCTCCTGATCGTACCATTGTTGGTTTGAACTATTTTATATAATAAAAGAAACTCCCTGACTCTCTGAATTGTCTTGTTTATCTGTCTAGGATAGATTGTAAGCTCTGTGGAGCGGGAACCGTTTCTTATGCGTACTTATACAGCACTGTATGCATCTGGTAGCGCTAGAGAAATAAGTAACAGTAGCAAGATACTCAAATACTGTAAGGAAGCACTTAAAGTCTGGAATGCATGAGTGAATAGAGTGCCATCCCTACATTCCCAAAAACATTAACCACAATTTCTTTGGCTTTAATGGCAGCTCTGTCTGCAGCTGGATGCTTCCATAAATCCTGCCAGTAATGTAAGACTTTTTGGTTACCTCATAGATTGTCTTAGGCTGAGGATTTATGGGACACCCTGAACCAAGACGTTAACAACAGAATACACCCCTCTTGTGCTCCTAGAATAGGCATTAGATGGAGGGCAATTGTTTGTGTTGTTTCTGGTTCCGCAGCCTCGTGCCCTTGTCAGCGGGCTCCTCACTGAAGCAGTATCCACCCTCCACCCTCAGATGAATTGGACTTTCATTATTAAATTTCCACTTGCCGATTGGGAATAAAAGGGTTTCAGAAGTCTATCGCGTCTTAATTCCAAAAAACTCAAGACGATGTACAGTTTTTACCAAAACATGATAATGTAAGCCATGTTTAAAATAGAAGAATATGTCTGACCCAGCTGCATAGTGCTTTGGTCCTGATTATTGTGAGCCTAACGGGGGTGAGGGGAAGAAGGGTGGGTGTAAAATGGACTCTGTTCGTCATATTATTTGATGTTCTTTTTTAGTACAACTGTATATTACCTTTTTTTGTGCAATGATGTTCTTAATGATGGTTAATTATTACGATGGAAGAAGTTTCTATGGATTTTTTTTTCTGGTCATAGTTAATAAATATATTTTAAACATAAAATACAAGAATATAAGCAGCTCAGAAAAGCTCAGCACAGTTCAAACGTGTAACTTAGTCTGAGATGCTTCATTGGGGCATCTGAGGTTTGTTGCTTTTTGCCCCTTTAGGATGTGTATGCACTTATTTATTCTAAAGCTATGGTATTCTCAAAGGGTGTCCGATGTCCTAAGAAGGCCTGTAATGAGAACTGTAATCAGCATGAAATCTACCACAGAGTTCCCTGACAAACCCTCATTGTTTGAGTCATGTTCGTGCCAGAATAATACCTGTTTTCTGTTGTTTCAGGCTGGTTGTCCCAAACAAAGGCTATTCGTCTCTAGATCAGAGTCCAGATGAAAAGCCTCTGGTAGCGCTGGACACAGACAGGTGTGTATGAAGAATAAGAGACCTACAAAACACGTCACAGGCCGCCAGTAAAGAACGTCCGGGAGCACTGTCCAAGAGAGAGAAAATGTAAAGAGAATTTTGAAATCCACAAGCAGCACAGTGGAGCGAATACTGCTTTCCAAATATAGTAGCCAAGTCATCAATTCATCAAATCGGTAACTCCATTGCTCAAAAGATACAAGAATTTTTCAACACAGGGGGACCCTGTGTTGAAAAATTCACAGGGGGACCCTGTGTTGAAAAATTCTTGTGTCTTTTGAACAATGGAGTTGCCGATTTGATGAATTAAATATTTGTGTATTTAAAAAATTTTGAATTTTGGGACTGACTTTATATTTCTGCATCTCCTTGGTGACTTGGAAGAGAATTTTGAAAGCCATTTCCATGGGTGAACCTCTCCGTGTGTGCGGGTAAACTTAACGCAGGTAGTGCCTCTGCACACATAACTTAACCCCCACTGAGAGGAGGCATCCCCCGGGGGAGGGGCTTCCACTTGCACACACACTTTCGGATTTTCAAATGCAGGCACGTGGGTTTTCTCAGGAAAACGACACGCACAAATTAGCAGATGTAAATGCGTGTGGATAGTTTTCCTGGTATAATTTGTAAGTGTCCTTGCACTTTGAAAGTTGGGGAAAGTCCGAGGGAGTATAGAGTAGCCACAAACTTTGCACCTACGAGGGTGGTTAGAATATTACACGGAACAGAAAATCCAAGAGCGGCGAGTTTTGATCACAGGAACTGGCAACAAAGGACATGCTAGAGGGGAGGCAGAATTATAAAGTAGGAAATGATTTGCCCTCTTGGTAGGATTGAGAGAGCCATGGACTGAGGTGTTTGACAAAGGCTTCGCAGCAGTAATAGACTTTGAGACAAGTCTAGGGGGAGAGCGAGAGAAAAAGAGGTCTTGGTGAATGCAGAGAGAAATCACAAGGTTCAGAAAAAGCACTGTGTGCCGTCATCCATCATGATTCAGGACATCCCATCCTGGGTTCGTAGAGGGGACTCTCAGTCCTCGCTCATCAGTGTCTTCTGTGGGCTGACTTAAGGGTGCACTTGTTCTGAGCTCCAGAGGGGGCTGAGGTTCACGCCCCTCTGACCTCGTTTGGCCACTACATTGGCTGGGCTGGGCAAGTGAGTGAGATTAGAAGTAGAATGGAAGGAGCTCAGAGCCATGGATGAAAGAACCCGGTGCATCAGTCTCGGCCCCTTCCCTTCTTCTAATCAATGATATTGATTCCAAATAGGCTGAAAGCCTGAGGATTGCAGAAGTGGCTGCCCGGTGAAAAGAAAATTTGCAGAAGTTTTGGACCCCATTTTTTGCACTTATGAGTGATAGGGGGTTCGTTAGTTCAGTGGGTGCACTGAATGAGATCTTATACAGCATTCTCTTTTAATTCTGCTGCTTCTGTCTCTGGTGGTGGCAGGGATGTTTCTCGTTTTGAAGGGGTTTCCATCAAGAACTCTGGTACTGGGCAAATTTTATCTGGTGGTGATGGTGGGCCTGGGGTACTTTCAACTGCACAATCTCTAGACTCACAGCTTCAGTCTGGAAGGCTGTCCTCATTTGATAAGATTACAGTTGTAGCTATGATTAAACTATTAGATATTGTTAGGCCTATGACTTTTTGCCTAGATCCAATGCCTTCGAGATTTTTTTTTTTGAAGATTCTTACCTACATTGACCACTATTATCAATATTAGGCTGGAGTAAGGGGTGGTCCCAAAGTCCTTGAAAAAAGACAATTCTTCATCTAACCTTAAAGAAGCACACTCTTGACCCTGACTTTGTGAACAATTATTGTCCAGTATCCAACCTCTCGTTTTTTTAAATAAAGTTATCGAGACATCCTTGCCAGTCTGGGTCCCACTGCAGACACAGTACAGAGACAGGGCTTGGTGGCAGTTTTTGAGATTTTCTTACAGGCAGATAAAGGGTTGGATTCCCTTCTAATACTTCTGGACCTTTCAACTGCTTTGACCTGACTGATCAAGCTGTTATTTCAATAATTGGCTAATGAAGGATTTTCCGGTATGACATTATCATGGTTATCATAATTTTTATCTGGCCACAGATAGAGGGTGCTCTGGAAATCCCACTTTTCTTTTCCTAAGACAGTATTTTATGGGGTTTTGCAGGGCTCTGTTTAGGCCCCTCATATTTAACATTTACTTGGCATCCTAGTCTGCTGTGATGCAGCATTTCAGATTTGACTGTCAGTATTTTACTAATGATACCCAGATAGGTGCTTGCATGGGCTTGGATCCGGCTGCTGTGATTGACAAGCTGGATGCTTGCCTATCTACAGTTGCTGACTGGTTAATGAGATGTAAATTAAAATTGAATCCACTTAAGTCACGTGATGCTGTGATAGGTGCTGGACGTGTTTTTGTCCTGCTCCTGGGGCCTCCCTGAAATATACCCTTAACTGAGTACATCCTTTCCGCAAATAATCTGATTCTATATCAGCACCAGCGAGGATCGTTGGACGTGTGTGCTCGTGGTGATTTTGGGCGAATAATGTCCAGCAGAGTCTCAAAAAAAGACAGGGAGAAAGTAAAACCGGTGTATCCAAAGATAGCTGATTCTAGCAAACCTGAGGCCTTTTCTGACAATACTGACATGGGAGCCTTAGTCGCAGCAGTTACCGGAACAGTTTAAAAGGCATTGGATGTTAAGTTAGATGGCAAATTTGAGGCGATTTTTGCAAAATTTGATAATCTATCGGGAGTTCTAGAGAAGGTTCTCAGAGGCTAGACACGGTGGAATAGCAGGTGTCCGATTTGGAGGATGGCGCTCGCATTATGGTAACACCTGTGAGTAGGTCAGAGGAGAGTTTAGTGCAAATCAAAGACAAACTTGAAGACCTTGAAAATCGTGCACAGCCACAACAACCTTCGTTTTATAGGGCTACCAGAAAACTTTGTTAGACAGTGAATTGCACGGATTTCTGGAAAAATGGCTGTCGGCAACACTTCAGCTTTCTGACTCTTTAGACCTATTGCAAATAGAGAGCGCACATAGAATTGGCCCTAGAACTGAGAACCAGGACCGACCATGAGTAATAATCATGTGCTTTACTTTACTCATAAAGCAGCAATACTGCAAGTAGTATGAAAAGGCCTCCAGCCGTCCATGGGGGACAGGAAGATTTTAAATCTTTCAGGACTTACTCACCTGCTTCATGCTTTCTCCCCAATCTGCAATAACCTTTTTTGCGAAGAAAGTGCTTTTCACTCTCCAGGACCCAAGGAAGCTGAAGATAACTCATGCTAGCACACAACGGTGTACTCCACACTGGAGGAGGCTCACCGATTCTTGCAGTCGATGGGAGAAGAGTGAGACACAACTATATATTTCTGGTTACGAATGAGACACAGCTAAATATCTTTGGATATGTTTTATTGATTTAGTGACTGCTATAGGCAACAGGCGTTTGATACTTCTTTATTCACTTTTAGTTTCCATGCAAGCATTAAAATGGCCACGTACGTGTTTTCCAATCTGGATGTAGGTCCAATAGTTTGCTGGGGCTAATATATGGTATAGTTTCTTTTATTAAGAACATTTGGCTTGCAGGACCTGCTTAACAAAGATCTATGATAAGATTGTTTTGATTTCTACATTTAGACTATATTTTTAGTTCTTTTATTACTCTCCTTATTGCTCCTTGCATACATCACCGTTTTATGACATTACTGCCTGCGTTTTCTATGCATAGGTTTCTGGCATTGCCCTGTGGGGGTGGGAAATGGGGGGGTCCCTTAGCGTCATACCCATGATTTTCTTTTCAGTTGGTTTAGGTGTGGAGGAGGGTGGGACAAGAGTTTGGAGGGGGGCTTGGGGGAAGGAACAGGTTGATGGGGCGATTGGATGAATGTTTAGAGAATTTTTGTATTGGGATTATGCATAAAGAGGGAGAAAAGTTCTTACTTAATTACTGCACTTTACTTTTTCCCATTGCGATAAGGGTGCAATGATGGATTGATTCACATGGCAGTGCCCTAGGCTGAGGTTGGGGAGGATCTTTAATAAAATTGGTTATTTTCTTTTATGAAAGAAGGTGTCATGTCAGCTAACCAGAATATTAAGAATACTTTCTTGGAATGCATCAGGACTCGGGTCCCCAGTTAAAAGGCACAAAATTTTGAAATTGTTAAAAAGGCATAAAGCAGATATAGCACGGCTCCACGAGACACATCTCAGTGACGTTGGGTAGATTTTAAAACCTGCGCACGCCAGCAGATGGCCACTGTGCCGAATGCCTCTGGCCCCGCCCCCGGACTGCCCCTTTAGTAAAGCCCCGGGACTTAGACGCGTCCCAGGGCTTTACGCGCATCGTCGGGCCTTTATAAAATAGGCCCGGCTCGCGTAACACCCCCCCCCCCCCCCCGCGCGCATAAATCCTCTGAAAATCCGGCCCATAGAGCATAGTAAATTATGCAGGTGGTGGGTTTAGGAAGCATATTGGGCTTCTTCAGGTACACATAAAGCTGGGGTAGCTATCTTAATTAACAAGAATGTTTCCTTTCAGAATGCATCCATTGTTAAAGATTCGGGAGGTAGATATATTATCCTTAAGGGTTGTTTGCTGGGGAAACCTCTAATTTTGTGTAATATCTATGCTCCAAATGTATATGACCATCAGTTTATTCTCACTTTTTTAACAAAGCTGGGTAGTACACAGTCCGGTCCTATTATTTTTGGGGGTGACTTAAATATTATACATGATCCCATGTTCGATAAGTCTCACCCTAAACCTTCTGAACACTTGATGGGAAGTAAAGGTGCACCATTTATCTCTAAACAACTGGATCTTCTGGATGCCTGGCGTGTTCTCCACCCTACAGAGCATGACTACACGCATGTTTCTCAAGCACACAGTTCTCAATCCCATTTCGATTGTCTTTTAATATCTACCACTCTTTTTTTCCAAAGTAACTAATGGCATGATTGGCCTGCTGGAGGTCTCTGATCATACACCTGTATGGGTTGAGTTTTGTTGGTTGGAGACTTGTCAGGGAATTTGACAGTGGCAAGTTCCGGCATATTTAGCTTGTGATAATGGTTTCCAAAGTTTCTTGGGCCAAAAATGGCTGGAATTCCAAGAGCACAATAAGATACATGTAGGGGAACCTGCAATGTTTTGAGAGATGGCAGAGGTAGATTTACAGGGGGACATATTTGCTTATCTAAAACATAGGCGTAAGACTATGGATTCTAAAATCCTGATACTGGAGCGGCAAATATGTAAGGAGAGATTATATCTAGCAAATAATCATACCGAAGAGTCAAAGACCAATTATAGCTCTTCTCTGACAGCTCTTAACTCGCCGTTTCATCAAAGGGAGCAGAAGTCTGTTTTATTACATATTTCACTTATGCCAACATGGCAACAAGGTGGGGAAATTATTGGCCTCTGTAGTTAAGCGCAAGTTGAGGGCAAAATGCTGCTATACATAACAAGGAGAATAAGATTGTTAATTCTAATAAAGAATTACAAGAAGTCTTTTTGGATCATTTTCAACAGCTTTACTTGAAGCAGGCAATGGATGTAGAAGCTAGACCCAGTTTTTTTCAGAGGCTTGAACTTCCACAGCTAGAGGAATCCCAACTTGCTAGGCTGAATGCACTGATTACTGTGCAGGAAATTCAAATTGGAATCTGGGAGATGCCTAATTATAAAACCCCAGGACCAGATGGGTTTGGTGGGGAATTTTATTAAATTTTGATTGATCAGATTACATTGCCCTTACTTGCTATGTATGAGTGTGTGATAGAGAGACAGTACTTTCCTTACCAAACTAATAAAACCCTGATTACTATAGTGCCAAAAAAGGGTAAAGATCCACTATTGCCTGAATTGTAAAGTCTAATCTCCCTTTTAAATTTTGATTTGAAACTCTTGGCCAAGATTTTTGAGGATTGCCTAGCAGTCTTTCTGCAAGAATTGATAGCTGAACACCAGATTGGATTTATTCGAGGAAGGCATTCTGTTATGAATGTAAGAAAGATTTATTTATTTATTTGTTGATTTTTATATACTGACATTCGTCGGAACATCATGCCGGTTTACATTGTAACAAATTAACAAGAGAGTGAAATACAATAAACAGGGAAGGGGAAGGGGGTGCAGCAATGAAGGAGGAGAGAGGACAGCAGTAGGAAGGATAGGGAAAGAGAGATTTTATAGGGACATTCGAAATATAAATTAACAATAAACAATATATGTACAGGTGGATATTTGAAAAATATAAATTAACAATAGACAATATATGTACAATAGACAATGTAAAGAAGAGAATATATAAGGTATTGTCTTCTTTACATTGGAGCAAGAGCCATGGTATTCCCTCAATTCTAATCAGTTTTGATGCAGACAAGGCCTTCAACCGGGTGGCATGGGATTATGTTTTTACATATTTGAGCATTTTGGCTTCAAAGGTTTATGGCTGAACGTATACACAACCCAGGGCGCAGATCTGCTCCTCAGGGTTGTCCCCCCTCTCCTTTGCTATTCATTTTGTCTATAGAACCTTTATTGAGAATAATTCACCAAAATGATAATATTACAGGGATTAAGATGGGAACTAAAGAGTTTAAAATTGTGGCATTTGCAGGCGATCTTCTGATACATTTGAGTAAGCCCTGCTAATGGAAGAATTTTCTATATTTGGATCTTTTAGTGGCTTCAAATGAAACTTTCTTAAGTTAGAAGAGATGGTCACAAACGTTTCTCTTAAGTCACATTGGGAAGAGGAGGTCCCGCTACATTGGGCAGGAGATTTGTTTTTGTATTTGGGCGTGAGTCTGCGCCATCTTCATCAATTTTGTCCTTTCTTTGATAGAGCTGACTTTGCCATGGTTACTCATGCATTAGTCACTATTGCAGTATACTGTACCAAGGTATTATGTCTGTTAGTGTAAAGCAGCTTCAACTCCTTCAAAATACCACAGCAAGATTTCTGGCAGGGAAAAATGTTTGACCATATTATTAGGTCTTGAAGGAGCTACTCTGGTTGCCAGTAGAGCTGAGTTCCAACTTTAAAGTCTTTATATTGGCTTTTAGATATGTTTGGGCAGACATTTCTAAGTACCATGCCAACTGTCTGCTAGTTTGTCAGCCAAAGTGAGCCCTAAGATCATCACTCCTCATAGGCTATTCATCTAGGTTTTATATATTGGGGTTTATTATACTGGGGAGAGTGGGTTGGGGTTATGTTTTATGTTTCATTAATTGTGAGCTCTTTTGGTGTGTGTAGAAAGGTGGGGTATTAAGTTAAATACATTTAAAAAATAATAAAATGGAATGGGCTATAATTCATGATTTCCTGCTGGGTTCCAGTACATCACTCAGGACCTGCAGGAGTTGACTTACTGTGATCTAGAAGATTTCACCACTTCATCATGTCTGGTCCTGTAATAAACGACCATTGTGTTTTGTAGCTATGCCATCTGTAATGAACATTTTGCTTAAAATTGTTGAATTAACTTCTGGTAATGCTGATTCCGGTTTTTTTTTTGTTAGCGAATGTTTAAATTAAACTTTTATGATCAGCTGCATAAACCAGCATGTATAAAATCTTTAATCACTGAACAGACTTCCAGGGAGCATTATGGCAAGTTTATTTGCTTGTAAAACTTCAGTGTGGCATTGTCTCCTTGAGTAATGTTTAGGTAAACAGAATCACTCTGCGGACCCTGCAGAAATGACTCATAAATGGTGAAGGGCTTTTTTTTTGTTCAAAATTCCTAAATTCATTAGTGTTTTATTGTGTCATCCTGTGGCTGTTCTGATTGCCTTGGCACTACCTTCCCATGTTGTTGCCAATGGCTTTCATCCATCTGGGAACCATGGTTGTTGCTGCCAGCCGTATTTTTAACTCCGGATCCTGGTTCAGTTTTTAGTGCAAGCAGATCAAGTGTTTCAAGAAACCAGTGGGTGTTGTATGGTAAGCCACTTAAATTTGGGTGGAAGTAGTGCCCCTTCAGGCAAGTCTTCCTCGGACCCGGCAGTATCTGAGCACTTGCTGAGCCACTTACTACTTTGTGGAGCACAGTGATATGCGGGCACCTCTTCTGGCTTGTTGCTTGTGACCAGTTCCACAATAGCATTCATTCAAGGGAGCTTCTTTCACAGCGGTCTGTGGCATCACAAAACCTTTGTAACAGCTGCCGTCCTACTCAAGCAGTGACATTAAAGGTGTTCTGAGCAGGAGGCGTAATCCACCTGCTTTAGGGTTGGCCATTACATCATCATGTCCCCAGTGGGGTCAGGTGGCAGGGCTTTTCAGCCGCCTCCCCAGCCTATTCAACAGCTTTCCCTCTCTGCCAAGAGGCAGGGAAGGGATCATCCTCAGCTCCTAGCTCAGAATCCCGTGTTTCGTCTGTGTCTTGATCATAGCCAATAAGGCCAAGAAGCAACAATTAAAGGATGGCTATTGAGCTGGGGACATTCTGTTCTCTTTTGGAACCTGAACGAAGGGGCACACGGGGTTTGATTTTAAAGGCTTCCGTGGTTTGAAAAGACATTTTGTTTTAGGGTTGCACGGGGCAAGTTTGTTTACAGCCCACTGATGGGGAAGGGGGAGGAGAGGCAGGAAGCTCGGGACAGGAACTGTTCTGATGCACCGGGGGGGGGGGGGCGGTTCCCATAGGGACAGAGGTCCTAAGTTTGTTTCCCATAGACACAAAACGGGGAAAACCCTTTAGTAATCTGACCCCTAGTGCACCAGGGATAGCTCCCGTCCCTGCAGTAAATTACAACAGAACTTAAAAGATAACATTAAATGAAACCCTTTATATGGTGAATGAGGGGGGTGGCTTAATAAAGTACTTCTTGACCTCCCTTTTTTTCTTTAATGAGAGCAGCATCTCTAACCCATGCCTTGAGCTGATTTGACAACTTTTAAAACATAGCTTTGATCTGTGCCATAGGCTTTATTCTCAGACAACCAACCTCTGAGTTAAATGGGAACCCTTCCACCAGGATCTATAAGAATAAAGCATGTACTTCAGTTTTTCTTAATGTACGTGCCTCTTTAATTTGTATGCGTGTCTCTAATGGTAAATCACTGCATAGTATCAAACAAGCGTGTGTACATATGTAATGTATATATTACTAACAGAGCTTTGTGACATCTAGAAATGATTTTTATTCTTTTCTTTTCCGTAGCGATGATGACTTTGACATGTCCAGATACTCCTCCTCAGGATACTCCTCTGCTGAGGTGAGTTGAGGTTATGTGGCACATAAGTATGGACAGATGAGAGGTTGGGTCCAGCTGCTCTGTAACCTCACTTCATTTTGTGCTGCCAGCCACCTCGTCCTGCCTGACACAATAGTCAAGTATTTAATTCCTGGCCCTCTGTGCCGGGCACGGCTCTATCATTCGGCTCAAAGGGTATTTTTGTGTATAGCAGCATGTTGGAAGGGGTGGCATGCTGCTCTCCACCTTGGCCATCCTAGGTGTCATCGTTGAGCGATGGCCAAGACTCTCTCCCACCGGGGGATTGTAAATGCTGCTTCCGCAGCGTCCCCAGTTCCAGCCAGCCAGAACTAAACTGAGGTCTTTTCCTTGGCCGTACACTGCACCTGCCTGCCTGAGCCACTGGACCGGCCCTCCACTCCCTACTGCTGATGCCTTATGCTCCCCGATGGGTGAGCCATGGTGGCAGCAAGGTGGAGATTTATTGGGCCTACCAGGCCAAGGACCCACCAGGTCCTGACAGAGGCACTGGAGAGCAATGGAAAGAGCTCAACATCTTATTTTTTTTTAATAAAGAAATTATGCATCATTAAAAAATATTATTCTCATAGAATGAAGTTATACCCCACAAAAGATTGAGTCACATTTCATAAAGTAATATAAAAATTGCTTCAAATTAGTATAAATTGGCAAATTAGAAGGAAGAAGTAAGCATCCATAGTAAATTAGAAAGTAATTGGGCACTTAAAACTAAGTAACCATTAAATATAAAATCCTGTAGTGCTAATGAAAATGAATCACATTGTGACTATTAAAGCTACAAATCTGAAAGTATTTCCAGACATCAAGACATTATTCAGTACTCTAAATTTTCTGATGCCAAATTTTCTGTATGAAAGACGACAGTGGCTCTGGATCCCAAATCATCAGACGGATACTGTAACAAAGCCAGCATTTAAAACATCCCGTCTCATGGAATAACGCTTCTTCTGCCTTCAGTATGGGAACATCAGAGCCTAACTTAAATTACGAATGAAAATGTCTTTGCAAGAATAGCCACATGGTCCATTCTCAGAAGTAGCTGATAGGTTGGAAGGTTCAGATGGAGAAGTCTAAGGAGCTCTCAAGTTCCTGAGTTAAATTTACATTTTGTATTGATTGTAGATCTTCTGACTTTTTATCCAAGCTTGCAGGCTTCATAAGCTGCAAATAAGCCTTAGCTATTGGCAGAAGTCCACCCCTTTGGAATTCCAAACATTATCAAGTAATTAAAAAAAAAAAAATAGTTCAAGCCCAGAAGAATGTTTATACCTAGAGAAATTAGCTACTCTTAAATTTCTCTGTTTCACCACATATCCATATTTTACATTTTCCTGGAGAAAATAGTGTTATACTTAACAGCTTGAGATGCCAGAGCCTACCTGTCTTCCTTGTCAAATTATCGATAGATGTAGCATATGGCAGGGTCTTAACTTCTAAATCATCAATCGCCTTTCTCGGCGAATGTAAATTTAGTGTCAGGACTTGTTTTATCATTATGAGCGCTCTCCCTACTAGGTCTGTGGTGACACTGACTTCCAGAAATCAGCGTTCCTGACCTAGGGGAAACACCCAGGGAGGCTTGGTCTCCTCAGCAAATTCCTTCCCATTCTCTAGTCCTTTTGATTGCTGTGATCGTCGATAACACCAGTCATTGCAGCACAGATCATAGAATCAAACCCGTGGTGTAACCCGCCCAAAACAATGTCACTTCCCCCAGCGCTCCTGCGGAAAAAATATCGGCTCTGCTGGTGTAGCACCTCCCTCCAAAGCCATGGCCACCCTGCCCAGCCTTCCGAGTCGCACAGCAAAAGCAGTTCATTGGGTCCGAAGGGAAGTTTCACCTCCCCATAGTTAACCTTTTAGCCACACCAAAGAAATAAGAGGACCACTAATGCGAGACAAACCGGTGAGCATCGCATAGGGGCTGACGTTGTCTCGCTTCCCCTCTGGAAAGAGCTCACCTTTGCCTACGGCTGGCTCTGAGAAGCTTTGAGTCAGCCCTTCAACTGTGCTAAATTTCAAAAGCCCGTGCGGAAAGTACGAACACCCCACCTTGTATCCATTGAAAGCGAGCCGTATACCCTCTGCACGCTCTCAGAAGCACACCTAGCAAGCGGTAATGTTTGCACTACCGATGAGAACATTTTACCGAGTACCATCGCCGCTGCAAAAAATCTTGGAGCCCCTGGGAGAGTGCGGCTCCAAGATCTGACTGCTCCAAGTTGTCATTGTGTCACAAATGCTGCACGGACCAATCAGATCCAGTTCAGAGGAGTGTCACCTGCCATTCTTCTGAATGTGACAGCTCCCTTTGATTTTTAAAGGACATGGCAACAGGGGGGCCCTGAGATTCTTTGAAAGGGGAGATTTCTTTTATTTTTAAAGCTTTCTCTTTTTAACCAGTCCTCAACAAAATTTTGTTGTCACATTCCTGCTGACTGGAGACCGGCAGCAGGGATTATAGGCTCCATGGCAGTTTCCTTTCGGATTATTGTGACATAGTTCTGCGGTAGGGAATGTGGTCCTTGAAATCAGCCTTCCAGCATGGGAAAGGAAACAGATCTGTGAGAGGGAACGTGACGGGGTGGCGGGCCTGTAACAAGGCAAATTTCAACAACAAACAAGATTGGAAAGGTGCGCGCCAAAGAGTACACACAGTTTCCAAAGTCATCCTGCATGATAAGCATGCATTTTGCAAAATGTGTATGGGTATGTGATTATAAAACAACAGGGGGACAACCTTATTTAACCCTGTCACTACCTAACTTACCTATAGCCATCTCTGGTAAACCCCAACTATTATTCATTGTCACTACAATTTGCTGCAACAGCTAATGCTTTTGACTGTCGTACAGTTTTGTAATATAGCTGTCGCAACAAAGTTTTAAGTTTTGCTGTATTCTTCCTGCTAACACATTGACTTGGCCCCTTAGACCGTTCCGCTCTCCTCACCCAGTTCCTTATGATTCCCTGTTAATTGTAACTTTTTATTCTTCCTTTCTCTCTACTAGTTTTTTGACTTCCCAGTTGTATGTGAACCGATGTGATATTCATTTGAATGTCGGTATATAAAAGTTATAAATAAATAAATGTCGTGGAAGGATTTTATTGTTGAATTTTATTTTCTAAAGCCCGACTCCGGCCGAGTTTCGCCAATCAAGGCTGCATCAGGGGCTCATGTTGCTTCAGATGGTTACATAACTACATAAACAATCTTTCACGTAGTAAAAAAAAAGTGACAAAATCACCGCATTAGTGGTTTGGTCTGCGGATTTTTGAACCCTAAGCTATAATTCTCAGTTTGGAACATAAACAACTGAATATTGGGACTAACACACTTCATCCTTTGAAGCAGTGTAGCCTTCTATATGACTAAGGATTGATTTTGTCACTTTTTTACTACATGAAAGATTGTTTATGTAGTTATGTAACCATCTGAAGCAACATGAGCCCCTGATGCAGCCTTGATTGGCGAAACTCGGCCGGAGTCGGGCTTTAGAAAATAAAATTAAACAACAAAATCCTTCCATGACATAAGGTTGTCCCCCTGTTGTTTTTTGCCTTGGCTACGTGGGATCGCCTTCCGATTTGTTTTATTGGGTATGTGATTATGGCACATGGGGAGAGTGAAACATTGTGCATGTGTATGTGTGTGTGTGTATGTGTGTGTGTGTGTATGTGTGTGTGTGAAAGGGAGAAAAAAAGAAGCTGATTGTGTGTTTATATGAGAGGGAGAGGTTGATTTTTGTGTATGAAAAATGACAAGGCTGGTAGATGGTTCTTTATGTACGAGGGAGGCTTTGTCTCAATGCTCGTTTGAATTGTCTGAGTTCAGCACTGATTTAGTTATTTATACATTTTTATATTCCACAACTTCCAAAACAAAATTCGTTCAGTGAAATGACACTTTAAAAACATTCACAATTATAATAAAAACGCAAATACATAACAAACAGCAAATACATTAAAAACATAACAGAACAAAGATAATCTTTAATATAAAAAAAACATTAGCAAGCAAAAGCTTGAGTAAATGGATAAGCCTTCACTTTCTTCCTTAATTTCCAATAATCAGATTCTTCTTGCAACTGCCTAGGAAACTCATTCCATAACTTCAGGCCTGCAAATGAAAAGGCCCTTGCCCTAGTTATTTGTCAGTAACTTTCAAACGGGCCCGCAGGCGCACATATGCGCGAATGTGTTGGCACGTGCCCAGATACACAGCCATTTTTTAACATGCATGCTTGTGTTATAAAATAGCCCCAGTGCATGCATATGTGCACCCAATTTTGTAAATGGGTGCGCACAGCTGCATAAAGTCGGGTTTGAGCCGCATAAGTGGGGGAATTGTATAACAGGGCGCACGTCATGACCAGTTTTCAACCAGTTCGACCACCAGTGTACAGCCAAGTCCTCCAAACCCCCATGGTTCATCAGCCTGCATCCCTCCAAGTTGACCCAGACCCTGAGAGATGCCTACAAACAGTTTTATTTGGACGTACACCTCCTCGTTAACAGAAGTAAAGTTACGCAGCACTAGACCTTGGGCGCACACTCAGGCGCGTAACTTCTTGAGTACACATCTCGTGGCCCCGCTCCAGATCTCCCATGCCCCGCCCACACCACACCTCTTTTGGTCCCATGTGAGATATTAACACATCAGCATTTGCGTGCATATGTAGGCGCCTTTTAAAATTGGGTAAACACTTGCATGTCCTCCTAATTTTGGCGCATGCACGCCTTTTAAAATTCACCTTTATATTCTCACGCCGAAGGTAAGGCAAGTTGAGTCTGTCCAGAAGATTGCAGTGTCTGTTGAGGAGTATACTTCTCTAACAACTTTGCGAGGCTGGGAGGGGTTCTGTGTATAAGCAACTCTATGGATTGCCGTTAAAATCTTAAACTGAGTTCTGTATAGGGTCGGGAACTGATGTAATTCTACTCCTCATCTTTGTACCAGTAATAACTCACGCCAAAACACTCTGTACTAGTTAAAGAACCCGTAACAAAACAATTGGAAGGCCCAAATTCAGTCCATGGCAATAACCTAGTTTGCTCAACACAAGTACCTGCACTACTGTCCTAAAATCTTCCAAAGAAATATAGATTTTCAGACACATTATTAATCTCAACTTAAAAGATGCAGACCTGGCCACTGTCTTAATCTGATTCTTCATTATCAATCCAGAGCCTAGCTGAACACCTAGACTTCTGGCCTCAACTATCGGAAAAATAACATCTCCCAAAGTCAGACTTGATAAATTCTGTGGCACTGGCTTCTTAGATATCCAGAAAGCCACTGTCTTATTAATAATCAGTACCAATTTATTCTTATACATCCAGATAGTGACTTAATTCCATTACTGATCTATACTCCCCCTAAATGGTTAAAAAAAACCCCAAAAAAACCTGTATAGCATAAGTGTAAATGGCATAACTAATGTCAAACAACACCACCAGAATCTTACACAGTGGCTGAAGATAAAGATTAAAAAGGATTGACAACATAGTGGAGCCATGAGGTACTCCAGAATTCAACAACATCCAAGCTGAATACTTATTGTCTTTATTCAGTATCACATAATCATATTACAGAAGGTTTACAAAAAAAAGAACTATCCCAAAGAAATTAGAAATACCCAGGAGGGGAAAAAAAACCCATAGATCTCAAAGTAGAGATCCAAAATGAAAGAGGAGAGACAGCAGAAATGTTAATCCTAGCTTTACAAATTATAAAGAAAAAAAGGCACCCAAAATAGGCAGATCACATGACATCAAAAAAGGAAAAGCTATTAAGCTTAATCCACATCTTCAGACAAAAAGAACCAGACTTCGCAGACTCAGAAGATACAGCTGAAAAGGCTTCAGATTTATCAAGGAAATGAGATAATTGATTAGGATCCCAGAAAACATACTATGAATCTGTATATATCACACAAGACGTAAGCTGGATATGTAAGGGCAAAAATTGCCCCTTTTCGGCTGTGCTGCATTCCACGTTGACAAAAAGGTTTGCGCTTTAACTGAGTCATCCGAAAAACATCTGGAGACATTCTAATCTTGGTGCTCAACAATTCCGTTTATTGCGTGAAAGAAATGTTTATCGGGCTCCATGACAAGCGATAGCAGAAGAGTTCACTTAGGCTCTGCAGTAACCATTGAATTCTCTAACTCTTGAGTAACAGAAAATGTTAATAACGGAGCAGAAACTTTAGATACGCAAGTCAAAACTTAATGATAGGTGGCAAAGCCTCACGCGAAAAATGTAAGCACTCTGTTAAATAATTTTTAAATAATTCAAGCCTTGTAGCATTGGAAAAGTGGGGAATATTAACCAGTCTAAGGTTCTTTTGTTTGGCCTGGTGGTGAAGAGTCTCAGTCCTTCTAGATGTAATAATATTTTTAGCCACCGAAAATTATTCGATTTTCTAAGATAAAATTTTATTAGAGTTCTGAAAGAACTGAATAGGACCTTGTGTTGATTCCAAGTCAAATAATTTGCTTTGAGGTCCTCCTTATAATTAAGAAGATCCTTCCGATCCTGAATAGACTACCAAACGGAGAGTAATTTCCCCTCCAGCTTGTTTCCTCACCGGTCCCGCTCTGTCCAGCAGCTGACCCATCTCCATTGAAGGAGCACCCATCATAGGAGGATCGGCAGCTTGTTCCTGCAGAGCACTGGGGAGGGCAGCGTGCAAATGTTTAGCTGGGGGGGGGGGAACAGGGGGGAGACATTGGAGCCGGGGCTCTGCGTCACCTCTCCAGCCCCCGGTTTCCTCATCGTCCCCGTGACAGAGAAGGGGGTTCATATCATCACCGTTTTCCCCCCTGCTGCATTACTCTCAATGTTTCCCGCAAGCAAACTCCCCCGAGTCCTCCTGATACTTCAGAATGCCGCACACATTTGATGAGGCAAACAAAGCTGTTAGTGGGACCCCTGATCGTAGTGTCCTCGGAAGGGAACGCTCACGGAAGTCTCTCGTGCTTCAGCATCGCTTGAGGTAAAATCCTCACAAAGCAGTGAATAATGTAGCATAGGAACCTCGCAGAGCATCTTCCCCCGCAGGGCTGCAACCTACCTCACTGCCTGGGCAGCATCTTGCCTCCCCCTCAAGGTGTAGCTTGTTTTGGAAAAGAAGGAATGTTAGGGACAACACCAAAGAGAACATTGTTTTCCTAACTTCTTATTTGGAGTAGATGGAGTATTTCTAACTGATGAATTGTGCTGGAGTTTTGCCAGGAATGAATTCCAGTAGGCTGAGGTGTTTGCTGTGCTGCTAAAGATACTATGTTCATGCTACTGTCTGGTTTTGCTGTGGAGGCCTCTGAAAGTGGAATTTGTGTAAGCCGCCCTGTTTCTTGTTTGGACCCACCAGCCAAGGCGTGGACTGAATCCTTTTACCCAGGGTTTGGGTTTCACGTGAGCCTGGTGGATTGTCACTAAGTTGGTACAAGTTTGAAGAAGCCCAAGTGCTTTGGAGTGTGTCTGCTTGAAATGTTTTAGAATCCATTGACCGGTGCACCTGGTTTTTATTTTATGTACCCTAGCTGGGGTTTAAACTTAGTATATACATCAACTTCTTCACAGATGCTGGATGTATGAGGTCAGAAGGAGTTAGGGGTGTGTGCTTTCCCTGACGTTTCCCAGTGGGAGGTGTCTTGCTAACAAGTTGTGTTATCACAAACCTCTGAGCTCACTTTGGCTCAGGTTCTTTCATGGATGAATTGAACTCTTGTCACTCTCCAGACTCTTCTGTCCTGATCCTTGTTTTCATGCAAAAACAGACATTCACATGATGAGAGGGAGAAGGCAAAAGTCCTGTAGAGGTGAATGGGAGGCCTTGTGTGGGGCTGAAACATAGGGAGCCCTCAGTCCCGCTATCAGCCAAAGAAAAAAAGCGTAAGGGAGAAGTATTTATTTATTTATTTTATGAGTTTTATATACTCATTAAATATCGTCAAAATGACGCCATCATAACGGTTTACAAAAATAAGGTTACAGGGATAAGGGGAGGTTAAACAAGGGAATTAAACTTCACTTCATCTTCCCCGTTCCCGCACTGTAATAAGGATGTCCATTCATCTTAGAAAGGACACCTTCCCATTCACAGCCTTCAGGAAAAATTGTTGGTAGCCTCTTTCATCCATCCCTGGGGTTAGGTTGACATTTGGAGGGAATAGTGAGATAAAGAGCCTTTTGAAAAGCGGAAATACTGTTGTGCTGCTAGAAGGCCAAGTAAGTACAATTCAGCCTTTAAAATGCCTGTATTTTTTAATGTAACCCCCAGCGGGGAACATATTAAGGAGTCCTGGAACTAATGTTTCTTCTCCTGGCACTTGGTCTGTGGGTCCAAAAGGTGATCGCGTAACTGGCGAAAGGCATTGGGCTCAGGGGGCATTAGAGTGGACAGGGAAACAGGAAATACAAGCCTGATCTCCGCTCTATGGCTCTTAACTGTCCCCAGCTCTCCACCCCTATCCCAGAGTAAAATCCAGCAGTCTGTGAACCTCAAACTCATGCCTTGGGAAAGGATAATTCTAGACCACACAAAGGATTTGGTGGCTCCATCTTCCAGGGGATCACATAAAGCAACGAGTCATTGGCTCCCACAGCAGAGATAATAGCACAACAGCCGGGGCAATAAAAAAAAAAATATCTCGACCCATCAGCAGCAGAGGGATCGCTATTGAGACGGTTTGGCTAAGTTCGGAACTTAGACAGACAAAACTGCAGATTTTAGATTCCCCGCCACTCTGAACACCTCTAACTCATCCAGCTTACTTGTTTGGCCAGATAAAAGTTAGCAAGTTGAGTTGGAGGCATTCCAGGGGCATTGTAGAAATGGAGTTAAGCTAGCCAGATAATCTGACAAACTCCGATATTCAGAGTTACCTGGATAACTTTACTGGCTAAGTCTAGCCTTGCCAGAGAGCATTTCTAAAGTTAGCCAGATAGTTTGACTAACTAGAATTTTATCCAGTTATATTCAGCAGATTGGAGATGCTCCACTGAATATCCAAGAAAAGATTTCTAATTAACTTTAGCCACACACATAATACACTTTCCACACTGCTAAATATTGACCTTGAAGCATCAGAGATCATTTAGCTCCAAAAAAAAAAATGTCCAGTCTACCTCTGATGAAAACCCAAAAATGACTCACTCCTGAGCACAGAGTTCAAGTTGAGGATTATCCCAGAAAGGAAAAGTTTGGTTCTTGTTGATGTTTGTGTCTATACTTTCTCCTAGGGCTGCTTGAGGAGAAATTAGGCAAAAGTGTTATATTATTTTTGTATTCTGTCTTCTGTACACGTAATCCAACCCAAAGCAGCTCATAAAACATGGAAATAATACAATAAATAGCAATATTTAATAAAAATAAAATATCAAACATACAATAAATAACAATATATATCATACAATAATACATCAGAAATACAAATGCATGAAAAATAAAATAAATATTAATAGCTAGCACCAGAGCTCAGATCGATCCCACTGTCACTGAGGCAAGACAGAGTGGTTTCCCCAATCATTCAAACGTTAACTAATAAAAAATGGCCTTCTTAATACCCACTAACACACTCTGCATCCCCAAATAATTAACAAACAGCTTCCCCCCTTGCCGATCGCTCCTGAAGGTTTCTATGCAGAGTGTAAGAGTGTGTGTGTATCAGTATATGGCAAGACGAGTAAGGCCACTTCTGGCCTGGGGAAACCAGAAGGCCTCCAGGGAAATTAGCTGAGTCCCCCACCTCCCCGTACCAGGACAAGTTCCCTTGAGTTCCAAATGCAGGTTATTGCAGACAGCTCCTCCACAGTTGAGAAAAACTGTTACACAGCCCCTCTAGAGATTATCTATCTATTCAAAACTTCTGATTAACCGCTGCCCCGTCCCAAACGGGCCACCCAAAATGGTGTTACAACCAAGATACAATTACAATACAGAGAACACAACATATAAATAAAATAGAACAAAACATATATATAGCGTAATACTGCAGAACCGTCCACCCATATAAAACTAAGGTAACGGTTAAACAGTAGAAGTTAAGTACACATTTTACGTAGAAATAACCACACGGACCTGGGTCCAGTTGGAACTTGGTTCACATTAAAGTAGCCATAAAGCATACCTATATAAACGCAGGTTCTGATATATTTTGGGTAGAATAGCATACAGGTTCCCAGTCTTAATACGAAACCCAGCCCCTCTCCCTCTCTTCTCCATACCCACCCAAAGCAATATAATAACTTAACGAGTGAGCTTGTCTTCCAAACACCTCATAACCCCAGCAAGTGCATTCAGAGTGTCTCGGGCCTTTCTTCGTCGGGTTTGCGGTGCAGGCCCTCTGTAGTATTTCGAGCCTTCTCTGAACCTCTTCCATCCTCAGAGCTCAAAATCGGGTCTCGCCAGTGACCTGTGCAAAGGCAGTATTACCCCCTCTTTCCAGCTGACAACACCTCTGCAGAATGCAAGCGAGCATGCTGCTAGTTTCCCCCTTACTTTATTACCTGGCCTGGCTACTTCAGGTCATCTGACGGGATTACTCCTGGGATCTCTTGCTGGTTTAACAGTTTCCAGTTCTTGTCCTATAATCTAAATGATATACAACTAGTGCATTTTTTGAGCCCTCAAATGCATGATTTATGCTTTTTAGTGCTGAAGCTCATTTCCCCAAACCCTTTACCTCTCTTCCAGGTTTCTGAAGTCTTCTTTCGGTTTTTTTTTTCCCACCCCTGCTGTGTATCTACTCTGCCAGAGATTTTTGCTGTCCCCTGCAGACAAGTGTGCTTTACCCTTAAGTCCCTCTGCAATGTCACTAATAATGAGGCTGGAAAGAACCGGTCCTAGCACCGAGCCTCGGGGGATCCCATGGGTCACTTTTACCTTCTGCAGAGTGGATTCCACTGACTGCCACCGCCTGCATCCTGTTGCCCAACCAGTTTCTTACCCGTTTTACAGTTCGCTGCCCAGTTCCCATCCTGCCCTGCTTGTGTAACCACCGTTCTGTGCAGAGAGCAGAGTCTGAAGCCTTGACTGAAGCTCAGACTCCTCTCGCCAGGTCTCCCTGCAGTGCCACAGATTCTGTACCACAGCTGACGATGGCAATCTGCTCCCCCACCCCCCTTTGCTGTTCTTCACAGTTGGCGCCAACAATGCCTCCAACCCACTCGCTCCTGCACGAGGAGACAAATGAATAACACGCGCGACCCCCTGAACGCTTCGTAGAAGTCCAGACAGGAGCGTCCACCACCCCTCCCTGATCCACTATTAAAGTTTATCTGATAGGATTATTCCTTCTGAATATTCCCTTGTTGTCTGCTGTCCTGTAATGCACTTGTCAGTCTCTTCTTTTTTTTCTCTCTCTCTAATTTTCCTCACTGCTGACGTTAGGCCGCCTGGTTTGTGGCTCTCTACCTCCTCCTCCTTTTCCCCCACTTTTGGGTAATAAGACCACGTCCACTCTCCTGTAGGTCCCTCAGAACCCTTCCCCGTCCTCCACAAGTTGAAAAGAGCCGTGAGGGGATCAGTCAGCACTTTCCAGAGCTCCTTAGGTATCCTGCAGTGGAATCCCGTTGGATCCCATGGTCTTATCCACACTTATTTGTGTCAGTACCTCAAGCCCTGCCTTCTCTGCAAGTGGGTTTGTGGTAAGAAAATAAGAGGGGGCCATGGTTATTTGGATGTTCCCAGCAGATCCTGATGGGGAAGTCCCATTTCTTGTCGCTCTGACCAAGAAGTAAGAAGTGGTGGCAATCCTAGGCCTATCTGGCCAGGGCTGGATGTACGTTTTGGGCAACCAGAGGCAACAGTGGGCGGCGGGCACTCTCCCTCCTTCTCCCCCGAGTTGTGGGGTGGCGGGGTCCCACTCCCATCCCATTCCCTCAAAGACATGGGGGCGTGGAGGGTGGAGAGGGAGGCAGGTGACGCGAGGGACCTCGGATTGACCCCCGTCCAGCTCCGGTCCCTCCCCCCCGCCTCCCAGCTGCTCGTTGGCTAAAGCAGCGGCAGGAACAGCTTTGAAAAAGGGGAAAATTCAGCGTGGGGGGGGTGTGGGGGCCTCTAACCGCCTGTCACACGCTCAGGTCCCCGTGCCGCCCTGCCCCCCCCTTCTCCCTCGTGGGCCCCGTCACTCGCGGAAAACCATGTGAGGCGGGCGAAGCTGCCTGCACAGCCTTGAACGCACGACGGGCCTGCTGGGAGGTCCTGCGCTGAATTTTTTTTCAGAGTTGTTGCTGCTGCCATCGGGGATGCCACTGCTTTAGGTCAGGTAACGTGTGACTGAGAAGCAGGTCCGGGTATGGAGACAGCAGCAGAGGCGACGCTCCGGCACCCGTCAAAATTTGGCGCCAGAGGGGAGTTGCGTATGTGGCTTGTGGCCTAAATCTGGGCCTGCATCTGGCTAATATCAGTAGGCCTATCCTCCAGAAACTAGTCCAGGCCTCTCTTATGAACCCAGCTGCTCTCTTAGCCTTCACCGCATCCTTCAGCAACAAATTGTACAGCTTAATCGAGCACTGACTGAAAGAATGCTCTCCTAACTTCAGTGTCATGGCGGGGTCGCTCGTCCTAGGTACTATTTGGAAGGACAAATGACTCTTTCCCCATTAACCTGTCCCACACCACTCGTATCCCGTCTCAGACATCTGTTCTGCAAGCTGGAGAGCCCTTGCCTGTTCAGCCTTTGGTCGTAGGGGAGCCGTTCCACCTCCTCTGTCTCGTGTCACGTGGATTAATGCCTTTTCCTTCCTCAGGTCTATAGGCCTTCCCGTCTTCTGTGACTGGCGAGCAAAGGAACTTGCTGCGTTTACGGTTTCTCTCTCCCCCTTGGCAAATCCCTCTTGCTCCCGTCATCTCACCTATTCCCCCTAGGGGTTTTAAAGTCTCTTCTCTTAGTAAAATGTGAAGGCAAGGCATTATTTTTCCTGTAACTCTGTGGTATCGGCTCTGCTTGACCTCTTAGGCTGGACTGACTGTGTGCTGTTTCTCTCGGCCGTGCTCGGAGCCATGCAAACTCTTTTTCACCCTGAAGGCTGCAGCTTTGAATTTTTCCCCTCTGAAATGTCCTGTCTATCCTTATTAACACAGGGTACAAATGAATTCCTTGTTTGTCTATTTATGAGTTTATTTATTTAGAAGATTTATAGCCCGCACCCTCCAGATAGTCCGGGAGGGTTACAAAATGCCCGGTGCATGGTATAAAATCAGCAGATGAGACAAACACAATAAAAATAACTTAAATAGACTGGCAAATTACGGCCTCAGCAACTGTACCAGGTATCGGATTATTACTGCACCCAGAACTCCCTTAAAGAAGTGGGTTTAAGGGCCTTTCTCAATGTTCTGATTTCCCCAACGCCACGAATATTTGCTGGTAAGGAGATCCATAAAAATAGGGCCCACCATGGAGAAAGCTCCTCTTGCGAGTTTCATCCAAACGTGCCGCAGGAGGGGAAGGGGATCTCCAGGAGGTTTTTGACTTGCAGAGCAGTAACGATTCGCACTTATGTATCAGGGATTAAACTATAGGAATGTCAGAACAGTGGACACTGTTTTGCTTAAGAGCTGGTGCGAGTGGCTGCTACTGTCTCTAGGAGTAAAAGCCGGAGCCAGGCTAAATAAATAAAAAAAAAAGAGAGAGAGAGAGAGAGAGAGAACCTGTGCCTGTGCCTAAGGTCAGGAAGAGAAAAAGCAAGAGGCTAGAAAGCCAAAGAGAGTGAAAAGCAGGACGATTCGGCAGAGATTGGGAGTTGCTGCTCAGGAGAATAATCTCCAGGCAGGAGTTCTGCAAGAGAAATGTGTGGGGGAAAAAAAAGAAACTAATGACTGAACTGTCCGGAGGCTGCGGGAGAATCTGGTGATTCTCTTGTAATGTGAGAGGGGTCCGGAAAAAGAAAAGCAAAAGAGGGGTGTTAAGGGATCTCTCCGATCCCTTGCTAATACGTTTTACCTTTTTGACAAAGTCTAAGGGAGCTGAAGGGGTTTGTTTTTTTAGACCATCCCTAAAAGTTCGCTTCTCCCAGCTTTGGGATTGGTCATCTCTGCCCTCTAAATTGGGTTTTTAGCATATGCAGTGAAGAGTTGTAGTGGCGTTGAGTAGTGAGGGTGCTTAGCTGAGGTCCCTGGCTAGGCCCCTCTAGCCTGGAGAAGAAAGGGAAGGGGAGAGACTGATTTTGGTGGAGAGAAGCTTTTTCTGGGGTTTTTGTTTGTTTGTTTGTTTTTTTTGGACTTGATCCCAGTTTCGGGAAGGAACAACCCCCCTGCCTGAGGGGCAGAGAAATCCTCCAGCAGGGGAACTGCTTCACAGCATCCGTACCTCAGTGCGGATCCAGGCGACAGCTATTGACCACCTTCAAATGAACCCCCATCCAGGTGTAATTGTGAGCTCACCACTGGTGCATGCACACTTACATGAGACCAGAAATCCCACTAACATGTCTATTGGAAACTGAGTCACTCTGTGTCTTTTCTAGACCACAGTATTCTTCTATTGTGTTCATGTATGTCATATAATCTGTGCCATCAAGAGAAACAGGAAAAGAGAGAATTTGTAGCAGGCTGATGCAATACCGTGCGCTCAGGCTAGTGCTCAGGTTAACCCGCGGTTGGACATGCGTTCTGGATGCACATCCATAACCCTTTATACAATAAGGGGCAGATTTTAAAAGCTCTACATGCGCCGAGCCTATTTTGCATAGGCCCGGCGATGCGCGCGTGTCCTATTTTCGTCAGATGGATCCTTCTTCCAATTTTTGAAGGATGTTTTTTGGCTGAAATAGCCTCTTTCACCTCACCTTTTAACCATGACTGTAATCATTTTGCCTTCCACCTTTCTTAATGCGTGGAGTACATATGGACTGTGCCTCTAGGATTGTATTTTTATTTATTTTATTTATTTATTTAACACTTTTTTTTATACCGGCATTCGTAGGACACATCATGTCGGTTTACAAGTAACTGAGAAAGGAAATTACAAAGAACAAGGGAAGGGCCAACTGGGTAATATGCGAAATACAAAGGAGGAGAGTCAACGAGCAGAATTACAACTTTTTGCATACAAGTGAGGGTTAAATATGCAAAAGAACTTATAAACAAAGTAAACGAGGCATGTACACTTGAGGAATTAGCATATGAGGGCTTATTTACAGTATGAGGAGGCAAGTGTAACATATGTATAGTTAAAATGCTAGTGAGGGGGAGTAAGGAGGGAGGGAGCAGGGGGAAAGAGGGGCGAGAGAGGGGTAGAGTGAAAAAGGGGTACATTAAAGCACGGGTACTTCAGGGAGGGGTTGCTAGGGGGTGAGAGGGTGGGGTAAGGGGGGCTGAGGATTGCAAAGGGAAGTGGGCAGGAGGGGTGGTGGGAAGGGGTGGGGAGGACAGGGAGGAGCGATAAAGGCTGAGCGTGGGCTAAGGTGCTTCAAGGACAGTGATTAGGGTTGAGCGGAGTTAGGGTAGGCCTGTCTAAAGAGCCATGTTTTAAACAATGTCCATGGCTGTTGAACACTTTTAACCTTTGCAACTGCACCTTTCAGTTTTTTTCTAACTATTTTCCTCATTTTATCAAAGTTTCCCTTTTGAAAGTTTAGTGTTAGAGCTGCAGATTTACTTATTGTCCCCCTTCCAGTTATTAGTTTAAATTTGATCATGTAATGATCACTATAGACAAGTGACCCCACCACCGTTACCTCTCTCACCAAATCCTGTGCTCCACTAAGAATTAAATCTAAAATAGCTCCCTCTTTGTTGGTTCCTGAACCGATTGCTCCATGAAGCAGTCATTTATTACATCCAGGAACTTTATATCTCTAGCATCCTGATGTTACATTTACCCAGTCAATATTGAGGTAATTGAAATCTCCCATTATTATTGCACTGCCAAATTGGTTTGCTTCCCTGATTTCTCTTAGCATTTCATCATCTGTCTGACCATTTTGGCCAGGTGGATGGTAGTATACTCCTATCACCATACTCTTACCCAACACACATGGGATTTCTACCCATATAGATTCTACTGAGTCTCTTGTATGATCTGTATCCTGTTGGACTCTATACCCTCCTGGGAATGAAGTGCCATTAAGTTGATCCTCCCTATCATTGTGATATAATTTGTACCCTGATATAGCACTGTCCCATTGGTTATCCTCCTTCCACCAAGTCTCTGTGATGCCAATTATGTCAATCTCATCATTCACAGCTTTACACTCTAACTCTCCCATCTTACTTCTTAGACTTCTGGCATTGGCATACACACATTTCAAAGTGTGTTTTTTGTTTGTATTAACAACCTGCTTTTCAGTTGTTAGGGATAATTTGGAAATCATTAGCTTCGGTGATTTTTTACATATAGGCACATGGACTATGTTTGCTTTTAATGGAACCTCTGTGTTGGGATGCCCTAACTCTCCTGTTTCATTAGTATCCTTCAAGGATACATTTCTCCGAACCATGCACTGCTGAGTGACTGTCAGCTTTCCCCCTTATTCAAGTTTAAAAGCTGCTCTATCTCCTTTTTGAGAGTTAGTGCCAGCAGCTTGGTTCCACTCTGGTTAAGGTGGAGCCCATCCTTTCGGAAAAGTCTCCCCTTCCCCAAATGTTTCCCCAGTTCCTTATAAAGCTGAATCCCTCTTCCCTGCACCATCGTCTCATCCACGCATTGAAACTCTGGAGCTCTGCCTGCCTCTGGGAACCTGCACGGTGGAACAGGGAGTATTTCAGAGAAAGCCACCCTGGAGGTTCTGGATTTCAGCTTCCTACCTAAAATCCTAAATTTGGCTTCCAGAACCTCTCTCCCACATTTTCCTATGTTGTTGGTGCCCATATGTACCACGACAGTCGGCTCCTCCCCAGCACTGTCTATAATCTTATCTAGGTGACGTGTGAGGTCTGCCACCTTCGCACCAGGCAGGCAAGTTACCAGGCGGTCCTCACGTCCACCAGCCACCCTGCTATCTACATTTCTAATAATCGAATCACCAACTATGATGGCCGACCTAACCCTTCCCTCCTGGGCAGTAGCCCTGGGAGACTTGTCCTCAAAACGAGAGGACAATACATCACCTGGAGAGCAGGTCCTTGCTACAGGATCACTTCCTGCTACACCAGGGTGATGTTCTCCTACTGGGAGACCTTTCTGATCCAAGGCAGCACTGGGGCTGCCGGACTGGATTTGGGACTTGGCTACTATGTCCCTGAAGGTCTCATCTATATACCTCTCTGTCTGCCTCAGCTCTTCCAGGTCTGCCACTCTAGCCTCCAGAGATCGGACTCGTTCCCTGAGGGCCAGGAGCTCTTTGCACCGAGTACACACATACAATCTCTCTCCGGCGGGTAAAAAATCATACATGTGACGCTCAGTGCATAAGACTGGAAAGCCCCCTTCTTGCTGCTGGACTGCTGCCTTCATCTTAGTTTTAATGCGTTCCTAGTTAAGTTTAGGATCCTAAGGGATTTGGAATGAGAGTACTTTAAATTTACAGGTGAAATTACTAATTAATCAGCTAGTGTCCTACAAGGGGATGATTGAACTATCAATAAGGGCTGGTACAATAGTATGAATTACATAAGACCCTGATTGATTTTTAATCAGAAAGTGTCTCGTGCCTAAAAATCAAGGGTTGAGTGGGTGGGAAAGACAGACACTAGAATTAACTATCTCTGGCTTGCTTATTACCTCAGACACACACAAACTCTAAATAATATATCCCTTAATTTCATCTTTCCCCAAACTTTTATAAACTCAAAAATTTCTGAAAACTATTACCAATCCTCTTTAACCACCTATAGATTAATCTTCATTCAGATAATGGAAGGGTTTGAGATTCGCGCGCCATTAGGTGCGTGCTTCCGGTTCTCCTCTACTGCAAAGGGTGCGGGGCCTCTGGAAGCTGGGGCTGTGGACGTCAATCCCTGGATCTTCTTGCGGTGACTTCTGGACTCCTCTCCCGGGGGATGCTGGGAGCAGTATGCAGATGAGACATCCGGACCGAGTAAAAGTTGTTGTGTAGATCAGTGATTCTCAACCAGTGTGTCGCCACACTTCCCAGTCCCCCACTGACCCAGCTGCTCCCCGGTCCTCCTCCGCCCGGGCTTAAAATGCTGTCAGCCCAGGCGGAACGCGGCAAATCAGGTGGCGTCAGCGGCATCGGCATGGTCTCTTCTTCCCACCCCACCCCCCCACCCCCCGTGGCCCGGAAGAGGAAGTGGTGAGCAACGGGTGCGTGTGTGGGAAGAAGAGACCATGCTAGTGTGGTCAGCGTCGGCCCGAAGAACAGAAGAGAGACGCGGCCGGAGGAATGAGCAGCGCGGCTCAGAGAAAAAAGATGAAGAACGTCAACCCCCACGGCCCATGAGGCTCCTTTCTCCGCGTGAGGGCTGAAAATGAAGGAGGTTAGGCTTGGGAGGAGGCTGCTGCTGCTGCTAGTTCCGGGGAGGGAGGGAAGGAGAGAGAGTGAATGAGCAAGCAAGCATGTGTGTTTGAGATCCTGTGTGTGTGAGTGAGAGATTGCATGTATGTGAATGATTGAGAGCCTGTATATGTGAAAGAGAGTATGTCTGTGATTGAGAGCCTGCCTGTGAGAGAGAGAGCATGAATGTAAATTTACGATTGGGAACCTGTATGTGTAAGTTTGTGATTGAAAACCTGTTTGTGTGAAAGAATATGTGTGTATGATTGAGATCCTTTGTGTGAGAGAGATCATGTGTATGTATGATTAAGAGCCTGTGTGTATAAGTAAGAGAGAGCATGTGGGTCTGTGTGTGATTGAGAGCTGGTTTAGGTGAGGGAGCATGTGAGTATGTGTGTAATGAGAGAAAGAGAGCACATTTATAAGCATGTGAATGAGAGTCTGTGTGTGAGAGAAAAAGACAGCATGTATGTGTGTGATTGAAAGCCTGTGTGTGTAAGCGTGAAAAGATAGACAGCATGTGTGTAAATGTGTAATTAAGAGCCTATATAAGTGAGAGAAAAAGCATGTGTATATGTGAGTGACTGAGAGCATGTGTGTATAGGTGTGTAATTAGGAGCCAGTGTGAGAGAGAGCGCTGGTATGTGAGAGAGAGGAGAAAGTTCCAAGCAAACCACCCCTCCTCCTGCTAATTCAAAACAATCTCAGGACACCTGGATATCAAATGTTCCCAGGTATGCAGAGCAAAAACATTTTTGTATCCTTATTTTTCATTACTGGGTCTTTGTGTCTGCTATTTTGAAATATTTTATTGGTATCTAGAAATTTTTTATATGAGTTTTTAATTATTGGATATTCCATTCATCCGCTGTTTTGAAATAATCTGTTCTTTTTGTTAGTATGGTTTTACTGCTATTGATTTTATATTTCTTGATTTGTTTTATAATGATGAGTGATGTTTCTTTTTTCCTACACTGCATACAGAGACTCTGGCTTGTTGCAGTTTCCAGTTCAGTTTTCATCTGCATGCTTCTTGTTATGCGTTTTGGTCTCTTTATTCTTTGTTAGGTGAGGGTCAGTACATGTGATTCAGATGAGGTTTTCTGTTGGCGTGTAGTTTCTGTGTAGGGCTCTATAGCAGCCTGACTTGGTCCGTTTTCCGAATAGGAGATGTATTGGTGTCTTAAGGCCTAGTGTAATTTTCAGTGTTGCCTTTTCTTAGGTAAGGTGGTTACTGTTTTGAATGCTGGAAATTGGTGCTGTTTTGGTGTGAGAAGTTTACTATTTATGTAATTTCTGTTCAGACAGAATACGTATCTTTTCCTTGTGTCATTTTAAACAATAAAAATAATTACCGGACTTTTACTTTTTATTTCCGCCGTGAATTGTAATGAGCAGTATGTCACACATGTGAGTGTGGCCTGTCAGGTGTGTCACGATGGGAAAAAGGTTGAGAATCACTGGTGTAGATCATAAGTCTGTTCCTTGGGACAGTTTTGTGTCCCCTCTAAGCTACCAGGAGTGGAATAACTTTTAATCTGTTTTTTTTCATATCGGCTCTCAACTCAGAGGGCCACGTTGACTGTGTGGCTTTTCCCATTCTACCAGTATACGCAGTGGAGAGGTGGGATTGTGGAGGGTCAGATAGGAGACCCTCTTTGTGCAAATCCCTGGGAAGGCAGCAAGGTCCCCAGATTGAATCTAAGTAACATCGGAAGCCCCCGTGCCGTCGCCGTGATCCAGACATAGGGGCCGATGCAATATTTGTGTGCAGAAAGCGAGCACTCGGTGTTGAGTGCCCGTTTTCCTAACGCGCGCCCAGCCACCTCTCCTGGGCGCACAATTCAATATTTAAATGAGGGGGGTCGCGCTTAAAAGGAGGCGCTAGGAAACATGTGCATCCCTAGCAGCTCCTCTGCATCTGGCACACAGGAGAGGTGGCTGTCAAGCGGGCTGGGAAAATGGACACTCAATCTATGAGCGTCCATTTTCTCCTGCTACCGGCATAGTCACGCATAAGATACACGGCCTGGACCGTGCACCTTGTGTGTGTATTGGGTGTCCAGAATTTTTTTATTCCCCAATTTTTTTTTTTAATTTTAATAACCACTGCTTTATTTGGCTCCTCCTACTTAGTATCACAGCGATACTATTAGGAGGAATCACAGAAAGCAGGGTTTCAATGCGCCCCCTGAGCCTGGCAGACCCAGGCTGGCATAAAATTTGCCGCCTTGCAAGGGGGCATTGTCCACGCGGAAATTTGTATTGGATGGCAGGGGGCAGCTAATGGCCTCATCTACATGAATTTGCATGCGATGAGTGTTATTAGCTATGCAGTGATCCATTACGCACTAATCCCCGTAATGGATCGGGGGTTATGGACACGTGTCCAGAACACGCATCCAATTGCGTGTTAAGCCGTGCGCAGCGGCTAGCGCACAGTATTGCATCAGCCCCAAGGTGTGTGAGAGGGACCGAGACTAGCGAACGCTCGCCCTCAGCTGGTTTACAGTAAGTAAATCACATGTAAAATGTGCACTGGGAACACTCATAAACAAGTGTAAGAAACAACACTTCTTTTTTGCACTGTTACAATCATTCAACCTCTCCATAAGCTATTCTCATTTTTGTCTTAGGATTTTTCAAAATGCCTTTGTTAACTCCCGGATAGGGGCCAAGAGGCCCACACCTCAGTTCAGATAACGAGTTCTTAGTTGTTGAAAAAGGTTTTCAAAGTCTGAGTATCCAGAATTCCCTGTGGGGGAAAGTAACTTCTAGGCCATTTTGCATTGGGTAGCTCTTAAATTGCCCTGTCTGTCACCTGTAAACAGCACTGGTGATCTCACAGAAGTAAATAGCAGCAATAATCATGCTGGAAGCTGGATGGTTTCCAACTCAGTTCTACTGATAGTTGATAAGATGGATGAAAAGTTCTTTACGGCTCATGGATGTTAAACTCCGATTGATGTACAACCAGAAGTTTGAATACAAAATGTCTGACCTACTATTTCCAGCAGATGTCTTCAATTTGATAAGCCAGCTCCATTAGTAAGTTAACTCCTTCTCCAGTCCAATTAGTAAATGTTTCTGCTGCTTCTCCCCGTTGTGCGAATGGTTAGAATTTAGTCCTAATTAATTACAGCATGAAAAGTGCCAGTTTTCGTATCTCTCCTGTAGTTATAAATCCTTACTTCTTATGCCTTGAAGAATTCAATAAAGATGATAGCAGATGCACCGAGTCGATGCCTCCGATGTTCTCCTGTCTCTTCCCAACAGTCATTTCCCCAGGAGAGGAACGTGAACCTATCATCCCTCTTAGATGACAAAAATGCTCTTCAGGCTCTTTCTGACTGAAAAACACCTCTTCCTCCAAATGATAAAGAATCTGAGTCCCTGCACCCTAGGGTGCTCAGTGTAACACAAAAAGGAAAAATCTTACTCAAAGGGGAAACCAAATAAGAGGCAGGAAGGCTGGAAAAACGTCCTTCTCAGATAACAAAATAAGCTTCCAAAACCCTGGAGAAAAGTAGGGGGTAAAGCAGTCTTATCTCCAGTTCTTTACCCAAGCCCCTGTCAGCGAGAACCCCAGAGTCCTTGTCCAAGCAAAAATAATCAGAAGTAGGGGGACAGCTTAGTCAGGCTTGAACCTGTGAGGGGGGGTAACTCAGGAAACCCAAGCTCAGGATCCACGCCCTGAGATGGCGGCAGGGGTTTATAAGCTGTTAGAGCGCACCATCTGAATCTCACACGTGGGGGTGGGCCAGAGCCCACAACTACTGCTGACTCCATCACTCTGCTCCCTTCCCAAGGTACTGCTTCAGTCCTGCTAGTAGGGTTCGCTCCACATTTCAAAGGATAAGCTCGTACTTCCCTTTGTATCACTTGGAACATCTTTCCAAGTCTACAGTCTCTCGATTGTCCTTGAAAATCCATTCTTCCAAAAATCCACAGTCTTCCAACACAGAGCTGCGTTTTGAAGACTCTGCCTCTAGGGCTATAATTGGTCTTCATGCACGTTTATTTCACCCATGTTTTGTCACTCTTGCATGCTGATTAATATGCAAAAACTACCATTGACAGACTAAAAGAGAATATTTATTTCAGACTTTTATTCCATATCCAGCAATGGGGGGAAAACTTTTTTTTTTTTTAAATTCAATCCATCCTATCGGCTGTAATCAACCAGGTCTCTGTGAACTGCTTGGCTAATATCGTGCGCACTGATCAGACGTCACTGCCTGTACTCCGTGATACTTTCATAAATGATGGTAAAGTTTCCAGAAAAATGTTCCAGTCCTTTTCCATTTTTAATCTCTATGGATTCACAGTTTGCTTCCGAAAAATCCGTTGTTTGTTCCTTCTTAGATTAGCAGCACTTCATGATCTCCTTCTTGCCAATCTATTCTGATTGATCAACACTACCTAGGCCAGATCTTCTAATGCATGCTGTAATGATTTTAAAAAAAGCTTGACCACCAGAGCTTCTACCTTGTTTGCAAACAACTGCGGTGCTCTGTAGGACCGGTTATAATCATCTTTTCAGTGTCCCCTGTGTAGCATAGCCCACATGGGTTACAATTCAGATAGCTCACGTAACTGGATTTGCAGTTGATGAAATGATGAAACCTAATTACATCTCTTGTTGCTTTGTGAATGTTTTGATCCGTTTGTATTGTCGCGCTGCACATGGAGCAGTTTCCACATTCATAATGACCCTTTAGACTTACTTGATTAAGGGTAACTCGCAGTTACCGAAGGTAGGGCAGATGGTACCACTTTATCTGTAATATTTCGGCCTCTCGCGAATGCTATTTGTGGGAATTGTGAAAATGTATCGTACATCCCCAGTAAAGACCAGGGTTTTCTTATTATATTACATATTCTCGAGGAGCGTGTCAAATGTTTCAAAACCCAAGTTTGTCAAGTTGATATTTATTTACTTTGATCTTATAAAAAGCAGGTTCCTGTTTACGAAAAAAGCTGTAAAATATGCCTTTTTGATCATTTTTCCCTGGTTTCCTCTCTTCAGATACCTGGGTCCCGTAATTCTTGCTTGTTTTTTAAATTCTCCTCTGTGTGTACATAAACGTCTAATCCTCAAACATTGACTTGTAGGCAGACGGTCCTTTAATTAACATAGATGGAAACTGTGATATTTAAGAAAATTATTCCTGTCTGTTGGCTTAAGATATAACACAGTGATCAGTTTGCCATTTGATCTCAAAATCTGAATATCTAAAAAGGATGCGTGCTGAACATGATGTTCAGAAGTGAATTTTAAATTCTTATTTTGGCTACTAAGCCAATGACGCTAGGATTTTTTTTAATTCCTTCGTATTTTTGCTTTCTTTTTGTTTTCCACTACATCATTGTTGTTGCTCTTATAGTTTTAATTTGATCTATGAGTCTTTTGCATTGATACAGGTTTTTATATTTGGTTATTAATAGTATTGAAATTATTATTGTATTTTGTAAATGTGGTTTTTTTTCTGCTTTTCATCCTGTTTGTTTGGATGTGTCCATATATACATGTTTCTCCAGTTCTTTGCTCAAATGTTGTAGATGTCTTAGCATTCCATGGTCAGGTTAGGTGATGCATTTGACTCTGCAGTTTGCCAGTCACTACATTTCCCCCTCCGAAGCCTTTAGGCTGTTTAGGCATGTGACTGTGAGAAGTAGCTAGTCCTGTGCGTGCCTGTCATGCTCCCCACGGATCCCGCTAGCCTTCCAGTCAACCATCAGCCTGTCTTTCCTCTCCTTCCCCCTTGTACCTGTGTTGGATTCCCTCTCAGATTTGGTGACTCAAGAATCCAACTCCGTTGCAGTCATGACCCATTTTCGAGCTGTGGATGCATACAAAATTAAAGAACCAAAGATGTCCAGATGCATTTAGGGGTAGATTTTAAAAGGAGCGCGCGTGGCGTACATGTGCGTGTGCTACCCGGCGTGTGCACATGTTTGCCCGATTTTATAACATGCGCACGAGCTGCCTTCCCCCGTTCCCTCCCAGACCACTCTGAAATCGGAGCGGCCTCGGAGAGAACTTCCCTATTCCTCCACCCCACCTCCCCCGCCCTTTCCCCCCCTACCTTTTTTTTTTTTTTTTTATCTGAAAACTTAATTCAGCCCTGGGGCTGAAGTAAGTTGCGCGCGCCAGCCAACTGCCGGCGCGCGATCCCTGGCACAGCGGCAAATGGCCGCTGTGCCTGGGGCCTCTGACCCCGCCCCCATCCCCGGACCGCCCCTTTAGTAAAGCCCCAGGACTTACACGCATCCCGGGGCTTTACGCGCATCGCCGGGCCTTTTTAAAATAGGCCCGGCGCGTGTAAGGCCAGTTACGAGCGTAAATCCTCTGGATTTATGCGCGTAACCCTTTTAAAATCCGGCCCTTAGTGTCCAAGTGCCCAGGGGTCACCATCACTTAGTATGCATGCCAAATTGTGGGCCTGATCACTAACAATTTAACACGCATGAAATTCCATATTAATTGGGCACATGCAATATACTAGTAGCTTGAGAATGAATTCTTGAGCTCTTATCACCGTATTCACTAAGAAGGTAACTTTCAGACCGGCAGGCAGGCGCACATTTGCGTGTGCGCGTTGGCCCACACCCAGTGACGCGGCCGTTTTATAACATGCGCACGTATATGCACGCATTTTAGAAAGTAGCCTAGGCGTGCGCGCATGTGCACCCAATTTTAAGTGGGTACGCGCATGGGCAGGCAAATCCCACTTCTACCATGTAAGTTGGGATTTTAAAAGGGGCGCACGCCCACGCCGTTCCCAGTGTACCAGTTTGGCCACCAGTTCACCCAGCTAACGGCTAAGTCCTTCAACCCACCCCCTAACCCCAGACCTTTTAAACCCCTCGGGAATGGGCTCGATCCTTTTATTTTAGGACGTACACGTCATCCATAGCAGAATTAAAGTTACGCAGCAGGAGACCTCGGCGCGCATCGGGGCGCATGAGCATTTACGTGCACATCTCTTGGCCAGGCCCTGAAATGCCCGTGCCCCGCCCCTTTTTGGAAACTTTTGAGATGCGCACGCCACAGCATTGATGGCGCGCACGCGGGCGCTTCTTAAAATGCAGTCGGCGTGCGCGAGCCCGACTTCTTCACACGTCCCCTAATTTCGATGCCTGCCGGGCTTTTAAAACTCACCTTCAACAGAACAATTTCCAGAGGTACGGCGGCTAGTTTTCCCCGTGGACCTTGCGCCAGGTCTCAAAGGGGGGAAAGCTACGCAGGTAACTTTTTCCTTTGAAAATTGCCCATGGAAAAGTACCTGCGCAGACTTTCACCTGCTTTTTCTGAGGATAATTTTTCCCTGCAAAACAACACACGGGGTTTTCAAACTGCAAACCCCATCTCTGATCCCATCTGCTTTCCTCACGAGTAAACGTATGCGCATTATTGAGCCCCGGGCGCGCTTCTATCCGAGTACAGGATGGCCGGTTTACCCAGGCGGATAGCTTTCAAGAATTGTCCTCCCCGATGGCCAAAGCTCCCGAGTCCCTCAGACCTGGTGAGTTTAGCATCTGCTAGGAGGCAGTGGTTAAACGTTACCGCGCTCCGGACGCCTGGCCTTCAGTCCCCCTAATACAAAGGAAGCCCCCTCTGGAGATCAGACAATCCAACCTCCTCCCACCCCAGTAGCAACCAGGGTCCCTCCAGAGGCCACCCGACTACCCTCTCTCCCTCACTCTGCCTCCAGCCAAGATCCATTCAAGGGCTGCCCAGGCCCTCCCCTCCAGGGGCGCGTCGGGCTTTATCGGCAGGAGGGAATGCGCACGTTTTCCTCCAGCATCACCCCCCCGAACTCCAGAAGGGGCCCTCTAGCAATACGTCCGTGTACCCCGCCGCAGAGAGGGGGGGAAGGTGGAAGGGTCTTCATGTGTCATGGGGTTGCGGAGGTCAGAGGGCTCTCCTGTACGAACTGGCGCAGGGGATTTTAACCTGCAGCGCACGCATACGGTAAACGACCCACGGTCCCTGTACTCTGTGATCATTCTTTAACTTTATGAATCTGCTGCTAATGGCAATTTTAGTGACTTGGCCCCTTAGGGGTCTCTCTAGCTACCAAGCTCCAGATTCATAATTTTATCCCTCCAAGATTCTGCCTCGAGTTATTTGCCTTTGTAAAGTCTAGAAAATATGTACTGTGGATCAGGAATGCAGGAAATTAAATGAGAAATGCAAATAGCCCAGGAACTTGGGTTCTTTTTTTTGCTTTTATCGTTCATTGGGAAGCTTATGTGTCTTTAATTTTTTTTATTTTTTTTTTTTTTTTTTGCAATGGGGAAAGCCTTAAGCAAACCCAGTTTTGATTTACAGCAAAGAACACATAATACAGATGCAGCTTTTCAGACAGAATGTCGTGTTCCCCCGTCACTAAATCTTGAGCAATAGGCGTCATTTAAAATGGGCAAGCAGCAGGAAATCAGGTGACGGCGCTGCAGCTTGGCCCTTCCTTTTTACCCTCCCCAAGTGGATTTCCGCACCCTATTCCATTCCCACAGGGGAAAAAATGCGGGAGGCTCCCGGGTGGGAAGCAGAAGGAGAGAAAGCCTTGAGATGAAAGCCAGCTGGGAAGCAGAAGGAGAAAATGTCTTGAGATGAAAGCAGGGGCGGCAGACGCTCTGTAGCTTTGCATGTTGTGACTCTGTCTCTTTGTCTGCAGCAGATCAACCAAGACTTGAACATCCAGCTGCTGAAGGACGGCTACCGGCTAGACGAGATCCCGGACGACGAGGACCTCGATCTCATCCCCCCCAAGTCAGTCAACCCCACCTGCATGTGCTGCCAAGCCACCTCCTCCACTGCCTGCCACATCCAGTAATGAGGACCCGGGGGGGTGCTGATCAGTGCTTTCCACAATAACTGTAAATCTTAACAGCCATTGCTTCCTCCTATGGTAGGACATGCACCTGTTTGTGTTTCTAGAGCCAGGAGAAACCAAAAAAAAAAATCCATTTTATGATTTGTTAAGAGGAGGATTTTTAAGTAAAGAAGGAAAATAAATAATCGTAGAGCAGCGTAAACTGCCTATGGTGATGGGCTAAACGTGCGAAACGAGTTTGATGAATGTTGACAGAAGATATGCTTTGGCAGTGTTGCTCTGCACAGGCCCTGAGCTCGGCTTGGAAGAGATATTTCTATTGATCAAAAGCTATCGTTGGTCCCCCGGGCCAAGGGCATCGAACTGTGCAGGCCAAGAATGCTCAAAGTCTCTCTCTTAAGAACCATCGGGATGTAGCTCGGACAAGATCAAGTCTGAGTCAGATGACGGGTCTTATGCTGAGAGATTTGTCCTGTGCATGACTCCAGCCCCCCGGGTCATGGGTGAGGTGGTGCAGCTGTACAGTAGTTCACACTCCAGGCTAACAGGGTATGACAGACTGGGCCCAACCAAGGGACTTATCGTCTTGTGCTAGTAAAGATAGATGTTCCCTTGAAGTCCAGAGCTTTTCCTTCTACGCCCTTCCTTATTTGGAACAACGCATTAATAAAAGTGTATTTATGATGTCCCATATCCGATGGCTAGAGTTAAATGGTGTCCAAGCTTGCTGTCGGACTCTTTCACCTTTTGTTCCTGCTTGGAGGAATTTTGCAAGGACGTTTATTAATTACCAGAAGAGCCACATACTCCCTGTTTAAACTTTTAAGGCTGGCGGTGTGTTTCCAAGGGTAGAGGAAAAATGGGGCTTGTGGTTTTAGGGTGATTAATGACTGAGCAATTTACTGTACTATCCTCCCCTGAGCTGATCGAGATCGCGTGTTAATGGGAATAGTCGAACGATCTCATAACAATTTGGTCAGCTGGGTGATGGATCCTTTTGTGCTGAAGCAGATGCCAACTGAGAGATTTTCCTGAGGTTAAGTATGTTCTAAAATACAAATTCAAACAATTTTCAGCACAATTATTTCTTTGTGTTTTACTTTCAGAAATTCCTGAACATTAAAATATGGCAACAGGGTACTTTAATCTCTGAGACCCCCAGAGAATAAAGAGAGAGAGAGACTTACAAAGCATGCGGCCTTGATCTGGGCTCAAATGTCGTCTTAAATTTCCGGCTGTTTAAACACACAGGCATGCTTCAGAATACAGTTGCACTAAAGCAGATTTCCTAGGTAACTTAATAGATGGGCAGAAATAACACAGCTTCCGATCACAATCCTAAACTCCACCTAAAACCTGGGGCAAGCCCAGACTTGCTCATCACGATATAAAATCCATGAGCATCACAGGTAAGAGTAACACACCTCCAGACACCATTATCAGACCTTGGCTCCACGTTATTTACATCAGTCCTTAGAGGCTGGACAAGTTGTCTGGATGGAGGCCCAATGCTAGGATTTATTGTTAACAGGGCGTAGTTAGATTGGTAATCTATGGCTATGCTGGTTACCATTTCAGGGTCATTTGTGGCAGGTTAAGGACCCTAAAGGCCATTGTCCGCTGGCTTCTTTCTCACTTTCTCGCAGCTGGGGATCTTCTGTGGTTATTTCATTGCTCTTACTGCATCACCTTCATAAGGGAAGCTGTCCAGGAAGTAATATTTTCTCGTGTCGCTTCTGGTCCTCTCCCTTGGAGCCTCATATTGTGACCACTTGCTCTGGAGTGCTCTTTCCCCTGTAAAAAGTTTGCTTCTTGAACTTTATTTGTTCATTTGAAGTATTTAAGTCTCTCTCATCATATTTCCGCCACTTCCTCTCCTCCAGAGCTGGGCACAGTATTCTAGATGAGGTCCCATCAATGACCTGTAAAGAGGCTTTTTCCATTGTTTGTATGACTCCCTTATGCAAACTGTGATCCCTCTCCCCTGGCCACCACCCTGTGGCACCGTTTTGCTTCCTTGAGGTCATCAGACACAGTCACTCTGAGGTCTCTCTCCTGGTTAATGCCCATCAATATCTCACGCTCATCATGTCACGCTCCCTTGGATTTCCGCACCCCAAAGACATGATTCTTTCCTTGACTACAATGAGGCATACCTGCCCTGTGGGATTATTATCACACCAGGGGAAGGCGCACCCAGCTAGGAATGCAAGACACAATGACAAAGAGAGATTTCTGCAGCCCATAGGCCTATAGGGACCAATGGTGTGTATAGCACTGCGTAGACGTGGTTTAGCAATTGCTTAGGGCTACTTGTTAGAAGTGGCTTGTGGCACTCGGGTTTAGATGTGACACGAGCCATAGAGGAAATCTAGTCCTTAGCAATTTCCCTAGAAGTTAAGTGTTACTACAGAGGGGGAAAAATAGCCCATCCTTAAACATGTGGTTCGTTTTTTTGTGGGGCAATTCGATGTGCATAGACAGAGAGGTATGTGAAATACATCCCAAAAAGCAAAGTTTGACAGCAGGCTAACTATGAACACAATTTAGTTGCTTAGACATCCAACTTATCTGTTTCATGACTTCATTAAAATAATTAATTGGTAGTACTGAGTTCCTTGGCCACACGTCATGTGTATGTGCTTGTGTTCCTGGAGGGAGGGGGGAGCAAATGTTTCATTTGTGTGGAAGCCGTCCTCCCAAAAAACTCCTTAACACCATTAATTCTTGTCGCATCCAGTGGCCACCATATCTTGCCCGTTACGCACACGCGTGCATTTACACGATTGCAGAATTATCTTGGCACAATGAAAGATGGGGACTGGGGATTGTCTTTACATAAAGTGGACCTACTTTCTTTTGGTTTCTCCTCTCTCTGTGTGCCCTGTCCATGTTTCTCATGGGAAGAGAGAAAGCAGATGCCACTGTGGCCGTTCCTTACAGGGAGTGGACTCGTCACCTGCCCGTGGCGCGGGTGGCTACCAGCATCATGACGCTCGTTAGCCCCCACCGTTCTGCGGCCTCCGAACTAGCGTTGCACCAACCTTGCTCTCTCTTCTTAGAAGCTGGGATTTTGAGTGCGAGCGAGTGCGTGCTTTTGTGTGTTGCTGGGAGAAGAGGCTCAAATGATAAGCAGCGCCGTCTGGAAGAGTGCAAAGGGTCTTCAAAACCCCCTCCCTGCTCCTTCTGTGCTGGTCTAGTCTGAGGTTTGAGCTCTCAGGTTAATTTAGACCTCAAAAAGGGGGGTGTGGGGGAAGCAGAGTCTCTAGCGGAAATAGCTGCTGCATTTTCCCCTTATGTACAACTGGATGTAGTGTTTCCCCTTAGCAGCAACTCGCAACAAGGCAGCCGGTGGCATGAGAAATCCAGCTGCGATGTGCCAACTTCATTTCCAAGACTTTTTTTTTTTCCTTGCTGCGTAAGTAGACCCTCACGAGCACAATTAATTACTTTTAGAAAACAAGCTGGTGTTCTGGCCCAAATACACACGCACATAAGACACATCATCGTGTAAGAACATGGAGGCGGCTTCTGAGGACTTCTAACCTAAACCCTTGATGCAGTGTGAGCTCAGCTGAAGAGTTCCTGCTTTCTGTGTGCAGTAGAAACAGGAGAGTCCAGGTGATGACGTGTAGCTTGGATAAATGGAGACCTTACCTTTCTGGGAGGGGGCCAGTGCAAATGTTCGGGTTTAGAAGACCAGGGATGGTCAGACCGAGGCTTGTGCCAAAAGAGGCCCCTCCACGCGTGCATTCGGAACATAATATGCCGCTATAAGTGCCCTTTTCACAGTTACTTCATCTACGCATGCACAAAGGGATTGCAGATGAGCAGGTGTGGCTTCAGGTAAGAAATTCTTATATCCCTTCCTGTTGCTGCCTGAATAATAGGAAGCGGATGTTGGAGATGAAGAGGCACAGCTGGAATCTCGGGGCGTTTTTTTTTTCTATTTAGTTCCAGCATTTTTTTCTCCTGCTGTTTGGAACTTTCAGCTGAACCAGAATTGGCCTCTGCTGAACCTATCGAGCCAAAAGACTTCATTTGCACCTGCCCCGGGGGAGAGTCCCCCCCACCTTCCCATCTAACCCAGATCATGACTTCCTCTGCAACCCGGTGCACCTGCACCCTGAGTCTGGCCAGGCATCCCCCAGTTCTGGCCTGTGGGGATGTGCAAACCGAGCTCGGGATTTGAACCTGGATGTGCCCCGCCTGGCACTGCAGAATGCAGCTGCTGCTGCCGCTGCCTCTAAAATCTCCTTTCCAGCTTTTCATTCCTAAAAGCTAAGATAATGGACTATCCATAGTACAGTTCCAAATTAAAGTGAAGTGTTCTCTACATATACACATTCTCAGACCCCCTTCTCCCCCAATAGAAGAAAACACTGTAAGATCCTCTGGCAGCCGATATTCATGTGGGAGTGGGGCAGGAACTGAATTGTTAGTGCCGGCACACCAAATTCTACCTGTATTTAATTTTCTGAAAGCCAGCAGCCAGCCATTAAAAAGCAGAACTCTCTGAACCTGCGCATTTGCCCCCAGGTGCATCAGATTTGAACTGAAAATCTCCATTTTCACTTCAACGCACAATTAAGCTCTGGAATTCATTGCCAGAGGATGTGATTAAGGCAGTTAGTTTAGCCAGGTTTAAAAAGGGTTTGGAGAAGTCCATAAACTGCTCTTAATCAATAGGGAATAGCCACTGCTTGTTGCCGGCATTAGTAGCATGGGATTTATTTAATGTTTGGGTACTTGGCGGGTACTTGTGACTTGGATTGGCCACAGTTGAGGACAGGATACTGGGCTGGATGGATCCTTGGTCTGACCCAGTATGGCATATCTTATGTTCTTTAACATTCAGAGATTTTGACCGTTGTGGTACCATAAAAGTCTTGGGCTTGTCTGAGGAGAGGCTTCTCAAAATGCAGGTGTAGGTGGGAGAAGAGTTAAAGAGAAGAAAGACATAATACTGCGTGGGGAGGAGGGGTGCAAATTTCAGCCTGCCCTGAGTGGCAAGGCCAGAAGAGTGCATGCTCACAGGTGGTTATGGAGTCCTCCCGCGAGCCCAGGCACAAAGGCACGCGAGCTGGATCAGCGAGAGGCTTAAAAAGAAGTGGACTGCCAGCGGAAAAATGTTAGCGAGCGCGCACGCAGATTATTCTGCAGATGTCACCGGCATGGCCGCCCTTGGCTTCTTGAGATTTGTTAAAGCAGGAAATGAAAAGTCTCCCTTTCAGATTTAATGTGCTAGCATGGGGAAGCGACGAGGCCTTGTTTTTGTAATGCAAAGCTCGAAAGGAATTTTTCAGGTTTGAGATCTGCAGATGCAGCGCTCGGCGCTTCCTGGAGGAGGAGGAGGGAGTCCTAAGTCGTCGCGCAGCAGCGACATCTGGTGGCCAGGCTTTTAGGGTTCACGTCAGCCGTGTTCCGTAGGTGGTCACCAGCCAAGGAGTCGTCACTGCAGGGGCTGGGCTGAGTCGGGAGGGGGGGTGATATGAAAATAGGGTAAACCCCCTCCCCAACGAGTTGTGAAAAGAAGGCTCAGAGCACTGAATTTCTTCCCCCCGCCAAATAAAAGGTTCATGTTCTCCATCCCCATCCCCCTTCCTCCTCTACTGAAGGCCTCCTCTACCATTTCACTATGACAAATATAACTCCCACCAGCGGATCGTGCAACATTTCCAGTTACCCGGAAGGCAAGCCTGGAGAGTTCTCTTGTTTGTTTTCCTTTTGAAATACCGGAGACATTGGAAGAAGAGAGTTCAGCCTGAAGTCCGGTTTTGTTCCGACCTGTGGCTAAATTGCTCTAAAGTTTTAAACACAGGGGCTGAAATCGCCCCCACAGATATTCAGTCGGCAGAGCAAACAGAAGCATTTTGCTTCCTTTGGGTGGCGTGGGGAGGGGACTCCTGATGGGATTTTCAGAATCACGGGGCGTGGTCACGCTCCTCTGTCAGAAAGCAAACGTAACAGGAGGAAGAGGGAAGACCTGGCGCAAAACCTGCCCCGGTTTGATGCCTGGTTCATGTCCTGTGACCCCCAGCTGATCTCGGGCTTCCCCTTCCCTTCTTTGCCACTGGGGGGTCCTCGGCGTTTTATCTGGGGCTTTCTTGATGGCGCCAGGAGCAGGCCCGGTGATGTTCAGAGGAGCGCGGGTCATGCTGCTCCTCTGCCCTCCCGCACTGAGGTTTTTGTGTTTTACCAGATGCCAAGAGGGAACATCTGGATTTTGAATCTGAAATGTTATAAGCAGACCAGAATATCACATGAATACTTCAGAGCCTGAACATTACCTCCTTCCTCCCTCCCCACTGCCAAAAACCCTCCCATTGAAATGGAACCACAGATAACCAGGCAAGCCCCTTTATCTCCCTCTGCCGCCGGTATCCCCTGCAGCTGCCTGCACTTTGGGGGCAGGGGTTCATCCTACCTACATGTAATCTGCCGTAGAACGCCAGACAAAATGCCAAATTAATTCTCTAAATGCATGAAAATGGAACGGATTTTTTTTGTTTTTAGCTTGGTATTATTCCTGTGATGCTGTTACACCCCCCACACATACCCCCGTTATTTCAGCCCGAGAAGGTAGCAGAGGAGTCCGCACAGATCCGGAAGGACTCCCTCAGCCCTGGCCTTTGCTAATTAAAAACAAAACGGAGAGGAGAGGAGAAGCAGGCTCGGGGTTGGTAAGGGAGCTGCCTTTTCAGTAGGATTTCAGAAGGTCCCCATGCTCGCGTCGGATTGCGAGGTTCTCTCTCCTTGCAATTCCCATTCCACAAACGCCGATCATCTCTTGCATTCTTGAATAGGAAAAGGAAAATGAGGAAAGAATGGAAGGTTTAGATGAAGGGGTGAATGAGATAAGGAAGCAAATCATGAGAGGGGGGGGGGGGGGAGGAGGGCAATGAGTTGCCACCAAGAAAGTCGTAACTTGCCATCGCGGAGGAAGCTTGACACAAATGCCCAGGGAGTGGGGGTCCCCTGAAAAGGCAAATCTCATTCTGATGCACACCTCGCTCATTCGCCTCTGCTTATCCAACGGGATTTTTGTCTGCTTGGCTGGGTGAGGAGTAGATTCCAGGGGAGGAGCCCTACTGCCCTGGATGGAGATCTGCCAGCCCTCTCCACCCACCAGGGTGGGTCTTCTCTCCTCTTTTCCCTCCCTGCCTATTTTCCAGCTTCCATGCACCAAAAAAAAAAAAAGGCAAGTGAATCTTCCTCCTCGATCACCTTAAAAGGGCAATGCCTGATTTATTATTTTTTTTCCAGCCTTGTTCCTGCTTGATTGGCCACAATCAATCCAAGGCCTGTTTTAAAAACCCAGATGTGGCAAGCCTGGATGCCAGGCAATGCTTTCTGCCTCAGCTATGAGGGAAGACCTTGGAAATCGCCCCAGCAAACGGGGGCAGATAGTAATTATTATTCCCGCGTGTGTGTTTTTTTTTTTTGTGTGCATGTGTAAGATAGCGGAAAAGTTGCACTAAGATTTATTTGTCAACCTCAAAATGGCCAAGTTATGTGGCAGGGCTTTTGGGTGGGAGTGGGAATGTGGAAGAGTGGTGCGGTGTACCCAGGGTGTCGTACTGTGACAAATGCATTCCTTCTACTTGTAAGTGCCATGGTAATAGTCATAAAAAGCGGTCTAACCTCCCTCCCTTTGCCTCCTCCCTTCTTTGGAAGTAGGTCAGCATCAGAAGAAGCCTGCCCGCTGTAGATCCTCGTGCTAAGGGGCGCAGAGGCCCTGCAGCGTCTTAACCCCCATCCGGCTCGGACATGCGTTTGCTCTGCGCTGGGGCTGAAATGGTGCGTCCTCCCCTCCCTCTCCGAGCTTTTGTCGTGGTTCTGTCCACCCGACCGCCGGTCCCCGGAGGGCTGGCTCTGCGCCCGAGCTCCGCTTGCATCGGCCACAAATCGATTTTTAGAGGTTTCTCACCGGTCTCACCTTATGGAGACGGACAACGCGGACCCTCTTGGGGAGGGGGGTGGGGAGGAAAGAGGGAGTCGTTGGTTACCTCCTCTCATTAGCAAACTTTTGGAATGTAGTCGAGAAGTCAATATTGTTCTAATGCCACATAGCACGGCCATTGGTATTTTCTGTATCTACAATTAAAGCTTTGACCTACACCATGAAAGGGGGCTGGGTTTTCATGTAGCTTTCCTGTAAAGAGCAAGTAGCACTTTGCTGTATCTAAGTTACTGTCCGTGTAGAAGTACTGCCTTAAAATATCAGTTTTATTGTTTGGGGATTTTTTTTTTTTTCCAATTATTTTTACTGTCGGTTTTATGTATTTATTTAAAAAAAAAAAAATTGTTTTTGGAACATGAGACAGGTATAATATTTTTTTAACATGTCCATTGCAGTATTTATCATTGTTACTGGTGTGTGTAGTGTACTAGAATTAATACTATTAAAAAGCATTACTGATGAACCCTTCCCGTTTCCTCTCTTCTTTGGCAGCACGTTGACACTGCATGACCTCAGGGTAGGTGGGAGCTGGTGTTGGGTTGCAAATGGCAGTTTCTATTCGCATCTGCTCGAAGTGTAAGAACCTCAGCTGGGCAGGCTGGAAGAGCTGCCCTCTTTTGCTACGATACTGCCTTGCTAGTAATTTCCTGCTCAGCATATGTTCATTGTGTCAACGGTACACGAAACTGGTTCATTGTATCTAATTTAAGCCCAGATGTACTAGGAGAGATTTTTCCATTTTGTGGCTGTGAGAAATATGCTTAGCACATCTGGTCCAAGTTAGTTGACAGTTAAAACAGACAAAATTAGGATAGCCACAAGTATGGCCTCCCATTGGCAAAAGAGTATCTTGTGCCCACGTTGTATTTCATGGTCCCATCCCCTTTTTAATGAAAGATGCATGTAAAAAAAAGCTTTGTGCATGGTCCTTTTATCCCTTTCCCACACAGCTCCTTCCCATATCCTCTTCCTCTTACCCAAACCACAGGACCACATGATGCCAAGGATTCTCTCCCTCCTATTTCTTCCCCTATCCCCATGGCTCCTTCCTAGCTCCTCTCTCTCCTACCTCTCTCCCCCTCCCGTTGGCATCTTCCTGAGTTCTGTTCCTCCTTCCTCTCCTCTCCCATGGCCCCTTCTTGGTCTGTCCCCTCCTGTCTCCCCCAACCCATGGCCACTTTCTGTGTCCTCTCCCTCATATTTATTTATTTATTTATAAAATCGTGAATCCCGCCACCTCCAGTACAGTTGTTCAGGGTGATTCACACTGTAACATACATAACGCAATACTTAAATATAATTACACCAAACAATAAGCTAAAAGTCACATAAAAGCATCCTGAAACAAGAAAGTTTTCAGGAGCTTCCTAAAAACTTTCAAATCATGTTCTCTTCTTAATTCTGCTAAGAGAATATTCCACATAAGTGGTGCAATGTAAGAAAATGCCATCTTACGTGTCGATTGCAGGCGATGTGCCCGATTAGATGGTAATGTTAACAGTTCTGTTCCTTCAGACCTTAATGTTCTCGTAGGCTCATATCACTATAACTTAAATGTAATTATACATTTATACTCTGTGACGGTAACTTTTAAACAGACGTGTGGGCGTTCATGTATGCACGTACGGTGGCTCGCGCGAATGGATGCAGCCATTTCCCCCCCCCCCCCCCCCTCCCAATATCTTTCTTGGGTTTTTTTCACAGCACTCAACAATAAACAGCTGTGCCATATCAGCACGGCAACTTCACATACAGAGAACATGTTTGTACAATAACATAAGGATCTTCATTCAAAAATTGGAAGAAGGATCCAAGAGAAGAAAATAGGATAATGCATAAACGTTGGCAAGTTAAATGTAAGACTTTGATAAGACAGGCTGAGAGAATTTGAAAAGAAGTTGGCCGTAGAGGCAAAAACTCACAGTAAAAACTTTTAAAAATATATCCGAAGCAGAAAGCCTGTGAGGGAGTCAGTTGGACCGTTAGATGATCGAGGAGTTAAAGGGGCACTTAGAGAAGATAAGGAAATTGCGGAAAGATTAAATGATTTTTTTTCTTCAGTGTTTACTGAACAGGATGTTGGAGACGTACCCGTACTGGAGAAGGTTTTCATAGGTAATGATTCAGATGGACTGAACCAAATCACGGTGAACCTAGAAGATGTGGTAGACCTGATTGATAAACTGAAGAGTAGTAAATCACCTGGACCGGATGGTATACACCCCAGAGTTCTGAAGGAACTAAAAAATGAAATTTCAGACCTATTAGTAAAAATTTGTAACCTATCATTAAAATCATCCATTGTACCTGAAGACTGGAGGATAGCTAATGTAACCCCCATATTTAAAAAAGAGTTCCAGGGGAGATCCGGGAAATTACAGACCGGTTAGCCTGACTTCAGTGCCAGGAAAAATAGTGGAAAGTGTTCTAAACATCAAAATCACAGAACATATAGAAAGACATGGTTTAATGGAACAAAGTCAGCATGGCTTTACCCAAGAAAAGTCTTGCCTCACAAATCTGCTTCACGTTTTTGAAGGAGTTAATAAACATGTGAATAAAGGTGAACCGGTAGATATAGTATACTTGGATTTTCAGAAGGCATTTGACAAAGTTTCTCATGAGAGACTTCTAGGAAAAGTAAAAAGTCATGGGATAGGTGGCGATGTCCTTTCGTGGATTGCAAGCTGGCTAAAAGACAGGAAACAGAGAGTAGGATTAAATGGACAATTTTCTCACTGGAAGGGAGTGGGCAGTGGAGTGCCTCAGGGATCTGTACTGGGACCCTTACTTTTCAATATATTTATAAATGATCTGGAAAGAAATACGACGAGTGAGGTAATCAAATTTGCAGATGATACAAAATTGTTCAGAGTAGTTAAATCACAAGCAGATTGTGATAAGTTGCAGGAAGACCTTGTGAGGCTGGAAAATTGGGCATCTAAATGGCAGATGAAATTTAATGTGGTCAAGTGCAAGGTGAGGCATATAGGGAAAAATAACCCATGCTATAGTTACACAATGTTAGGTTCCATATTAGGTGCTACTACCCAGGAAAGAGATCTAGGCATCATAGTGGATAACACATTGAAATCGTCAGTTCAGTGTGCTGCGGCAGTCAAAAGAAAAAGCAAACAGAATGTTGGGAATTATTAGAAAGGGAATGGTGAATAGAACAGAAAATGTCATAATGCCTCTGTATCGCTCCATGGTGAGACCGCACCTTGAATACTATGTACAATTCTGGTTGCCGCATCTCAAAAAAGATATAATTGCAATGGAGAGGGGCTACCAAAATGATAAAGGAATGGAACAGCTCCCCTATGAGGAAAGACTAAAGAGGTTAGGACTTTTCAGCTTGGAGAAAAGACAGCTGAGGGGGGGATATTATGGAGGTGTTTAAAATCATGAGAGGTCTAGAACGGGTAGATGTGAATCGTTTTTTTACGCTTTCGAATAATAGAAAGACTAGGGGGCACTCCATGAAGTTAGCATGTGGTACATTTAAAACTAATCGGAGAAAGTTTTTTCTCTCAACGCACAATTAAACTCTGGAATTTGTTGCTAGAGGATGTGGTTAGTGCAGTTAGTATAGCTGTGTTTAAAAAAGGATTGGAGGAGAAGTCCATTACCTGCTATTAATTAAGTTGACTTAGAAAATAGCCATTGCTATTACTAGCAACGGTAACATGGAATAGACTTAGTTTTTGGGTACATGCCAGGTTCTTGTGGCCTGGTTTGGCCTCTGCTGGAACAGGATGCTGGGCTTGATGGACCCTTGGTCTGACCCAGTATGGCATATTCTTATGTTCTTACCTCTGCAACCCAAGTCCCTTTCCCTTCCCCCTCTCCTATATACCTTACCTTCATAACGAGAGCACTATAACCTCCTCCCCAACTCTGAGCACGAGTACTCACTATCTAAAAATCTAATACAGAACCCTTCCCCTAGTGCCCTATAATAGCGCAACTTTCATTCTACGGGTTCGGAATACCACTCTAACCTTGTCTTAGTTAATCTCTCACTTCAAATTCAAAAACATCACAGAGGGTTGCAATTCCCTAGGTAGCAGAGAGAAAAATGGGCTCCAAATCTCTGAGAATCACTTTATGGATTTTTTCTTTAATGAATCAATGGATTTATACTCCAACACCATCAATTCCAACGTGCTGCCCTTCCACAATGGCACGGAGGGCCCAGTCTCAGTTACCCACGTGGACAAAATACATTTTTCCCCCCGCTATTATTTATATATTTATTTATTTATTTAACACTTTTATTTACCGATATTCATGTAGAAAAATTACATATCACTTCGGTTTACAGAATAACAATAACAGGCATGTAAGAATGCTTTACATTAAACAAGGGATAAAAAAACTTGGAGCAATGGAACTGGGATCAGAGAGAAACAAATAAATAATAATAGGCTCTTTCTTGGAACCGGAGATTAACTGGCTAGGATCTAAGTGCATAATAAGTTAACTTAGGGTTAGGGTAAAGGTACATAAATTAGAATTGAACGACTGTAGAGAAAGAAAGCTAACCTGAGAGCTGGACAGTTAGTGAGTAGGGCGATGTTTAAGAAAGATCATCTGCATAAATGAAAAGCTTGTTCGAACAGCCAAGTTTATTAAACGAGATTTAAACAGTAGTAGTGCCCGAGATTGAATTGGCTCCAATCCCTTCCGCTTTTTTACCTACTAGACAGAAGGCCGCTGACCACTCCAATTGGCATTTCAATAGTGAGTTTAAAAATTGCAGAGTCCTGCCCCAAAAATGCTGAATCGAGGCACAGTCCCACAAACCATGCATAAAAGTGGCCCTCGCTGCTTTACATTTTAGACAGTAATCAGAAGAAATAACCCGGCCCTTCTATGCTTTCACAGGCCAGAAGTATAACTTGTGAAATATTTTAAATTGCATTTCTTTAAGTGCCATGCTTTCCGTGGATTTCTTAATCAGCCGAATACCTGCTAATATCTCCTTTCCTGTAATAGGTTGGCCTATATCTCTCCCCCGCACCGCTGCCATAGTATCCAACAAATTATATGAGGTAATGGAGTGAAGATACTTATACGCCATAGGCATAGATGTTTTCCTCGGCTTTTCCCAAATGTAAAAGTCGCTGGAACGCACCTGAGGTGCAGTCGCTAGCCCTGTTCTTCAAAAGACTAGTAATGTAACTTTTGTACTTGAAGATATGGGAGAAAGTCTCTAGGGCAGAATCCAAAATGTTCAATACAATATGACACTGAGTGTACCTTCCCTGATTGTAAGTCATAAAAAGAGTGTGCAGCATTGAGACCTTTGACCTCCAAAGTCCTAAATATGACATTAGTTTCCCCGGCCTCAAACTGTGAGTTTCCAGTTAGAGGGATGCAGGGAGAAAACATCCTATGAAAGTCGAATTAGCATCCTGAAGAATTTCCAGGACCTTCTGGTTGCTGCAAAATATAGAGACTGGGGGACGGGAAACAGCATGGGCGGGTAGTATCTATTTTAATTGTAGCGGGGATTACATAATTGCCTTCCGTGCCCAAAGTTCTAGAATTACTATGTCTTCCTAACCTGTCAGCAATGATACTCATGTGACGGGCCATCAACCTAATAAATGAAGGTTGACCGACATGCCGCAAATGCGCAGTAGAGAGCAGCTCTACTGCGCATGTGCGGGCGAGCACGTCGGTCTTAGGCAGCGTCAGGAAAAAAAAAACATGGCGGCGGCGGCAGGTGGCGGCGGTAGCGGCAGCAGGCAGCGGCGGCAGCTGTGGGCGGCGGCAGCGGGCGGCGGCGGCCAGTAGCGAGGAGAGAGAGAGAGGGAGGGACGGACTGAGTGAGAGGGAGGGAGGGAGTGGGAGGGATGGAGAGAGGGAGTGGGAGGGAGTAACTGAGTGAGAGGGAGGGACTGAGTGGGAGGGAGGGAGGGACTGAGTGAGAGGGAGGGAGGGAGGGATTGAGTGAGGGGGAGGGACTGGGAGGGAGGGACTGAGTGAGAGGGAGGGAGGGACTGAGTGAGAGTGAGGGAGGGAGGTAGGGGGTGGGGAAGAGTGAGGGGAGAGGGAGAATGAGGGAGAGGTGAGAGACAGGGATGTGAGTAAGTGGAAGGGGGAGAGGGAGAATGAGGGAGAGGTGAGAGACAGGGATGTGAGTAAGTGGAAGGGGGAGAGGGAGAATGAGGGAGAGGTGAGATACAGGGATGTGAGTAAGTGGAAGGGTAAGAAGTTGTGGAGCAGAGAAAAAGGGAGTGGAGGAGGGCTGAGGGGGAGGGGATGGGATTGAGAGAGGGTGGGGAGTGACTGAGGGAAGGGGAGGGAGGTGAGAGTGAGGGGAAGAAGGCAGTGGGAGACAGAGGGTGAGTAAGACTGAGTGGAGGAAAGGGGAGGAGTGAACGAGGGGAAGGGGGAGAGAGGGAGAAAAAGTGTAGAAGGGTGCTGTGTTAGAAAATGGACTGAAAACAAAATGTAATGTAGCCCGTTTTAACGGGCTTAACGGCTTGTCTACTAGATAAGGGAGCCCGGACCGACGTGCCGCAAATGCGCAGTAGAGAGCAGCTCTACTGCGCATGCGAGCACGTCGGCCAGAGCAGAGCGTGCCCGGAAAAAAAAAATGGCACCTGCTCCTTAGGCGCAGGAGCGGCGGCGGCGGCAGCAGCAGCAACCATCAGGAGCGGCGGCGCGCGAGGGAGGCAGGGAGGAGCAGTAGCGGCGGGCGACGCCGCGTGCGCGGGAGGGACGGTGGACACCCCCTGTCTGACGGTTGTGGATGAGCTGGGAGGGGAGAGGAGAGAGGGAGGGGGGAGGGAGGAGAGAGTGAGAGGAGGTGGGTGACGGAGGAGGGAGGGAGGGGGAGGGAGAGAGAGGTGAGGAGAAGTGAGGGGAGGGGTGAGGAAGGAAAAGTGAGGGGTGATGTGTAGGAGGAGGGGGCGGAATAGAGGAGGGAGATGAGGCGGGAGGGGGGAGAGGGAGGAGAATCGAGGGGGGGGGGAGGGGGGAGGGCGGATGAGAGTGGGGGGAGGGAGGACTAGAGGTGGGAGGAAGTGGAAAGGAAATGGACCAAAAAAAATGTTTTTAATGTAAGCCGTTGTTACGGGCTTAACGGCTAGTATTATAGTATTTGATATGAGATTAAGCCCATGCCTACCTGCCCTCTGCTTTAGGGTTAACTAAATTTAACCATAGAAAACCTCATCTTTTTAGACCTCCAAATAAAGCATGCACAGAGTAAGTTTAATATCTTGGAGTCTCAATATAATGGGAATCATTTGAAGGATATACAGTAATTTGGGGATCAGAATCATCTGCAATAAGGCCACACGCCCCAGGGAAGATATTGGGAGATCCATCCAAGCCTCTCTGTTCTGTCGAAACTCCCTAATAAAAGGAGGTACATTGCATGTATAACACTGCTTAGGGTCCCAGTGAATCATGACCCCCAAATACTTCATTTTCTCCCCTGGCACATCGTAGAGGAAAATCAGGCCAACCTTTCTCCAAATACCCCGTCAGATCTAACCCCTCAGATTTGTTTTTTTAATTTCAATCCCGAAAATTTCCCAAAGTCTGTAATCAACCGCAATACATGCAAAAGAGACAATTGTGCTGCAGATAAAGTCATTAGTATATCATCTGCATCCAGCATGATTTTAGATTCTAGTGGCCCAAAAGATATACCCTTAATAGTCTTTTCTTGCTTGATTCTCCAAATCAATGGTTCAAGCGTTAAAATAAACAATAAGGTTGATAAGGGGCACCCCGATTATTCCACAATATAAGGAAAATGGCGGCCATTTTTATAGTATATGCGCGTATGATATAAAATCAGCTGTACATGCATAAGTGTGCGTGCAGTTTTATATGGATGAGCGCTTATGCAAATACCGGCTGTACCGCGTCAGTGGAGAGATTTTATTGGATAGGCGCACCGACACAATTACCAGTTTCCTCAGTCCATTCCCTGACTTCTTAACCCACCTAATTAACCTTCCCTTTTACCCAATTAACACCAACCTTTCAAACCCCCATTGACTAGCTCTGATTTTTTTTTATTTTCTAACTTACACAACATCCATAGCAGAAGTAAAGTTACATGGAAGGGGACCCTGGCAGGCGCTCTGCCACATAAATATTTACACACACATTTCAAGTGACCTTCCTGGAATGCTCATGTGCTGCCCATGCTCCACCCAGACCACACCCACTCCCCACCCTCTTTTTAACTTCTTGATTTGCGCGCGTACCAGGAGATGTGCACGTACTTGGGCAATTCTTAAAATCCCACACGGCATGCACCGGCCCAAGACCCGTGCCTATCCCCCAGCTTTGGAGCACATAGGGCTTTTAAAATTCACCTTTGTGTTTAGTAACTTGTGCGCTATTACTATCAACTTAAATTGTGAACAAAATTTTATAGGGAGCCAATGAAGGTCCTGTAGCACAGGAGTTATGTGGACATATTTTCTATTACCGCATGTTGTAAAACCTGGACAACCTTATCTGGCAGCCCTACAAATATACTGTTAACAATAATCAGCATGTCTCAGTACAAGAGATTGTGCAACTGTTCTAAGCAAGATTGATGGTAACAAAACCTCCAAGGGTTTTATCAGTTTTAAGGGTATAAAATGCCACTTTTGACATGGCTTGTATATGAGAAACCACAGACAACCTTGAGTCTAGCATTATACCTAAGCTTCGTGCCTCCATCAAAATCAGCAAACATATGCCCTCAGAAGATATTTGCAGGTCATTGGGTGTGGAGGGTCTTACCTACCCATAGCAGCTTGGATGTAGCAATATTATAGTGTAAAAAAAACAACCCTTACCTCCCAGCCAACATCTTATATCGTTTAAACATGTATAACAAGAAGCTAAGTTAAAACCTTCTTTTATCGCTAGGCAAAAAAAAACCTGTACATCATCTGCATAAACATAATAAGACAACCCTATTCCCATAAGAAAAGTTCAAGTGGAGGGCAAATATGAATGAAACGAAAGAGACGACAGGGCTGATCTCTGAGGAACTGCCAAGCGCAAAGGCTGCCAGGTAGAAAAACACTGCCAAACTGGACTCTTTTTTTTTTTTTCCCCCGACCTTGTACATTACATTTACATTTTTACATTTATTAAAATGTATTACTCGTTTAACATAATAAAGGCCTAGGCGACATACAAAATAACATTCATGAAAACCAAATAAATAATGAAAAAACAAAAGTAAGAAAAAGCATAAAAACGGTTGCTTACTTGAACAATCCTGTACGGCTGCACACGCATGTTATAAAATCGGGCGTACATTTGTGTGTGCCGGGTAGCGTGCACAAATGTACCCCGCGCGCGCAGGTTTAAAAATCCGGCCCGAAGGTTTTTAACAGACCTCTGAGTGTTCTTAAACAAACACAAAGTCTTAGTTCCATGGAAAAGGAATTTCATAGAACCGGAGCTGTGATAGAGAAAGCAGATTCCCTTGTAAAGCATTAAGCGAGCACTTTTTAGAGATGGAGCATCCAGAAAGCCTCATTGTGAAGATCTTAAAGGACGTGAAGGCTGATACAATTTCAAAAGTGCATTAAGCCATGGACAGGATCCCAAATTCATGAGTTTGAACACAATTAGTCCAATTTTATATTTAATGCGTTGTCACAGTGGTGTAACCAATGTAGCTGTATAAGAGTCGGCATAACATGTTCAGAACGTCTGTGACCAGAAATTAAATGCGCAGCTGCATTCAGAAGCAATTGTAGTGGCTGAATTGTAGCATCAGGAAGGCCCAAATAGTAGTTGAGAGGAAAAATAGAAGCCTGCACAACAGTGCGAAACTCAAAAGCATGGAGCAGATGTTTTAAACCCAAAAGAACTCTTAAGCTTGTAGAAGCCAGCCCTGACTATTGACTTAATGTGCGTTCGAAAAGTCAAGTGCCGATCAAGCCACACACTCAGGCTTTTGATACTGTGATTAATATTAAAGGCAGAACCACCAAGAGTGATGGAAGAGTAATCAAGCATAGAATGCACTCTTTGAATAAGAAGACATTCAGTTTTATTTGCTATTAAGTGCTAATTCGTTTTGATGTAACCACAGTTTTATAGTGGTAATACAAATCTGGATGTGTTCAACAGTATCGTGCCAAGTGGGATGAAGATGTATAAAAAAAATTGGAGGTCACCTGCATCAATCTTGTAGCCATCACGTAGAGAGGGTAAAGAAAGACCGCAACCATTTCAACACTGCCCCACCGATATATTGCAGTTGGCAAAGCTTGACTGAATCAAGTGTCGCGGACACGTCCAACTGCACTAATAGTCCAGGCCCTCCGTTTTCTGAATGACAATAAACTTCGTCCAAAAAATGGAAAGCAGCAATAATTAGCAGATAGGTATTTCTGGTTCTGTGTATAATTAGTTTCATTAATTTCTTTCAGATTATTTGGAACTGGTGGTAATTCAAGAAAGGAAATTTTTTATATTCAGATTAGATTCCAGGGTGTCTCAAGTATCTGCCTTATCGGCATATCTGATTAATTTATATATGTTACTTTTTTGTCAGTTGCTGGCCAGTCTGGATGTGAGTTATCCATTTATGCTGATGACGTTCAGGTTTTTTCCCCATCAAATCCATGGATGAAGCTGTAGAAAAAGTTTCTCATTTGTCTGACTTTGACTAAGAGGTGGTTGTTTGCAAACAAGTTGTTAACTAAATGTTAATAAGACAGAGATACTTTTCCTTTCCAGATATGATTCTATGACTTCTCCACTTTCTTTAAATTTTGAGATTTGGTGAGGATATTAAGATGGGTTAGACAAGTGCGTAATTTTGGCATCATTTGGATTCAGTCTTGTCTTTTAAGCCTCAAATAAGAAATGTTGTTCATTCCTATTTTTTTTTAACTTTGTTTATTGAGATCTTTTAAGCCTTTCTTAGGTGAATGTGACTTGCATGCTTTGGTAGTTTTTCTATAGATTACTGCAACTCGCTGTACATTGGACTGCCGCAATCTGCTTTGAAAGTGTTACAGCTTATTCAAAATGCAGCAACTTGATTCATTTTAGGTTGCATTATTTAGGAACATATAACTCCAGTTATGGAACATCTGCATTGGCTACCTATAATTTGGAGAGTCAAGTATAAGGTTATTTTATTTGCTTTTCAGAGTATCAGGGTCTGGCACCCGGGCATTTTAAATCTATCTTGAAGATCTATCAACCGATGAGAAATCTGCGATCTTCCTCTCAATTGTTGTTGGAGGTTCCGTCAGTTCGCCAAGTAAGACTTGAATCTAGAGAGAGGATTTTTTTGTGTCTGGGCCTTGCCTTTGCAATGAATTACCTGCAGAATAAAAAGCTGAAACTTCTATTATTAAGTTTAGGAAGCTTTTAAAAGCTTATCTTTTCCAACAAGGTTGTGTTCCATTTTGTCAACTGCTTCCTCAGTTGTACTTTGCTCCCAATCTGTGCTCGCTATTCTACCTTGCCACTCGGTTTTCTCCATGAGGGCAAACTATCTTTATGTGCCAGACAGTCGGACTTTGTCTCTGCCCACACAATATTTCAAACAAGGTAAACTGGTGATTTGACCAAAGTGCCTCGTGTATTTGTGGTGAAGACACCGTCTAACCCCCCGTGGGTGGAACACAACAAAAGATCTAATATATGGCCAACCTTATGATTCACAAGCCGTGCGCAACGCATTGCTTCCGGTGCCTTAAAAAAAAATCCCTAGCCCTTGCTGACAGATTAGCATCAATATGCATATTAAAATCTCCTAAAACTAAAAGCTTCAAAAATCATAAATGTAAATCCGCTAAACCCCTCCCCTTCCTATTTCCAGCCCTCCCGCTCACCTCACCTCACCTCGCTGATGTCAGGCCCCATAGAAAATCTTCAGGTGGCAGCTGCAATAGAAGGGGAAGTCAGCAAGGGGATTGGGAGCTGCCATGCTCTGAATTGGCCCCCAACTATTTCCCGCATTTTCTCAGTAACAGGAAGCCCGTGGGGAAGGAGAGGACTTAGGACAGTGATGGCTAACCTATGACACGCGTGTCAGAGGTGACACGCCGAGACGATTTGCTGACACACACAGCGTTTCATGGACTATCGGGAATTTATTTTTTTTTTTTTTAATCAGCTGTGCCGAGCCTTTTTTTTTTCCGGCTGCGCCGACCCTTTAAAATTAGGTTTTTAGTATCCCCCCACCCTCCGGACCCCTCCACCCCCCCTCCCCAATGCCCCAGGGCACAGGGAGGCTCACGTCACCACGGCCCGAAGAAACAAATCGCATTTAAAACGCGCTGATGCTCCTCCTCCTTCCTGCCTGTGCGGCCCCGGAAGTAAAAGTTGCCAGAGCAGCGTGGGCAGGAAGGAGGTGAAGCATCAGTGCGTGCAGAAGAGGAGCAGCACTTGTGCTTACAGGCCGCCGCAAATTCCAAGTCGCAGCGGCCCGAGAAGAGGAAGAGGCCAGGTAGCAGGGCCACCGCAGCCCGAGAAGATCAGGGCCGCTGCAGGGCCCATCCTGCGGCGACCCATGAAGAGGAGGCCCAGAGGTGAGAGAGAGGCTGAGGGTCTGTAGAGGGTGTGTGCGTGCGTGTATGAGATGAGTTGAGAGATTGTGTGTGTGTATGAGATGAGTTGAGAGATTGTGTTTGAGAGTGAGGACCTGAATGTTTGCAGAGACAGCATGTGCTTGAGGAAGACAGCATGTGGGAGAGAGAGAGAGAGAGAGCCTGTGTGTGAGAGTCAGACAGCATGTGCCAGTGAGAGACTGTGTGTATGAATGATTGTATGAGAGAGAGCATGTGAGAGTGAGAGCCTGTGCTTGAGTATGTGTGAGAGAGAGAGAGCCTGTGTGTGAGAGTCAGACAGCATGTGCCAGTGAGAGATTGTGTGTATGAATGACTGTATGAGAGAGCATGTGCCAGTGAGAGCCTGTGTGTGTGTGAGAGAGAGAAATGCATGTGAGAATGAGAACCTGACTGTGTGTTTGAGGGAAGAAGATGGAGAGAAAAGAAACAGAAAAAAAGACAATATAAAAGGAATTGGCAGAAAAAATAAGAAAGGGAAGGTGGAAAAAAAAAAAGCCTGTGACCAACCAATTAGAAAACTAAGATCAGACAGCAAAGGCAAAAAAAAAATATAGATTACTTTTTAGTGATTGGCACATGTAATCTTTGGGAATGTGCAAGAATAGCACTTTCTCTATGCGGATCTCACAATGTACGAGATCAGCATGGAGAAAGTGGAAGCCCACGGGGCCTGCACAGAGGAGGCAGCAGAATGGGCTTCAGTGTCAGTAGCAGGAATCGGCACCTCCCCAATAGCCATGCGGTAGCAGTGACAGTGGCAGCAGAGGAATGAGAGAGGTTCTGAGGTTGCTGGCAAAAGAAAGAGAGGGGGTCTGCCTTTAGTGTGTGCATGTGTATGAATGGGAGTCTGCCTGGGGGTGTATGTGTGTGAATGCATGGGTGCCTGCCTGGGGGTCTGTGTGTGTGAGAATGAATGTGATGGGGAGGGAGTGGTGTGAAAATGAATGGGAGCCAATAAAAGAAACAGACTGACAGATGAAGTTTGTAACTCTTGCTTGGACTTGAAGTGTACGAAATACCAACCTTCAATTGAAGATTTAGCCAATGAAATTCAGCAACAAAAAAGCCACTAAGCAGGTAAGGTAAAGAATGATTTGTTTTTGCTTTATTAATAAATATAGTACATATATTAAAATTATAACTTTGTTATTAATTAGAGCTACAAATATCACAAAATTATGGATTTTTCTAGAAGTGACACACCACCCGAGTTATGCTCGGGTTTTTTATGAATTTTGACACACTGAGCTCAAAAGGTTGGCCATCACTGACTTAGGAGAACAGGAATAGAGTTACAGTTACCATATCTATGGAAGAGCAGAAGAATAGCTGAGATCATCTCTATGTCTTGGGTTTTGTTGTAACATAATAAACACTCTGTAATTATCTGACATTGTCCCAACCTCAGATAAACGGTGAATGTTATTTAGGACAAAGGTCATGCCTCTTGTGTTTATATAGAGAGAAAAAGTAGCATTTAGCCTGGAGATGATCTAACATTTGCTAAGCTTAGGATCTCTGTTTTTGTTAACATGCTGGCGACATGCAAGGGTGTTTACTCTACAAACCAATAAGAGGGAGGGTGACAGGGGCAGAGCTTTACTACAGGAAGAAACTAAATGAACCTTTAAGTTAAATGCCTTGCATTCTTTAGTCTTAAATCACATTCTCAGCCTGAGTGTCTTGAAACCCCAGTCTATTTCAGGTTCTTAACCTTATTGAGACGCAGGGATAACAACCCAAGAATGCAGGGATAACCGCTACAAACAGCATCTATCCTGCAGGGGTTATATCACACACACACCTTCAATACCAGCTCTGGGTATTTCCAAGGCTCATTGCCTCACTCCCGAGGGAGATCTGGGTGAAACTGTGCACGTCCATCCTAAAAGACAGTGAGAGATGGTAAGGCGTGATGCTCCCAACATCGCAAGCCCCACTGTTGGAACGATTCAGAGATGAGAACGCTGCAGCCAACCAAACCAGATTATAGTACCCAGTGTGAAAGTCCTGGTAAGTAAACCTTCGACAGAAGACTGAATGCTGCCAGAAGAATGGACGTCCTGCATGCCAAAAGGTAAGATGCCAGGGGGAACTGAACTACAGGAATCACCTCTTAAAGCATTTTCTCTGTACAAAACCAAAGCCCATTTCCTGCATCAGTGAATGCGAAAGGAATGGAAATCTTCAGTAATATTTTAGCTTTAGCACTATGCACGGGTCTTGTCTTTGTATGCTTTGTTAACAAGAATACAATTCAGAGCCTGAGGCCTATATCCCCTCCACCTTTATCTTTTGTGTTGGTCTGCAGTGGTCTGCAACCACTGCAGACCGCCCTGTGCATTGTGTCCTTGATGAGTGACCTTGCAGACTGTAAGCCTTCCAGGGGGGCTTCTACAACCTTTCCTGCCTGCTTGCCTTTTAGTTCCTATTAATCCTCAGGTCTTCCCATAGCAACTCACATCCGAGCAGGCTTTATAAATAAGGCAAATATAGAAAAATACAGTGCTCCTGCCTCTCTTTTACTAGAGATGTCCCGAAGGGTTTTGATGTCAGATTGTGGTTGAAACCTCCATCCACAATTTGGGTGTTATGGTCACTCAGAATGTTCTGGACCATAAGCTGTGGAGGGAAATTATAACGGAAAGGAGTAGGAAGTAAACGGCAGGGTGTGATGAATGGTGCATGTTGAAGATGGCGGATAATGGAAGGAAGTAGCACGGCAGAAAATTGGTACAGAGGAAAGATGCGGCATTAAGTGAAATGCGGCAGATGATCAAAGGATAGAGACAAGTCAGAGGCTCTAGACGTGGGGCGCAACTTGAGGGAAACCTGGGAGGGGGAGTTCCCGTTAAAATGGGCGTCTGATACCCTTAAATACTTGGGGATTGTTATACCCAATCAATTGGATACTATATACCAGCTGAATGTCCACCCAAAGCTGACTTACACGGTTGATACTTTGAAAAGGTGGAGGAACTTACGGATCCGTCTTTACCAAATGATGATAGTGCCTAAATGGCTTTACCTCCTTCAAATGTTGCCGCTGTGGCTTTCTACAGCGGATCTGACTGTAGTGACCCGGGCTCTCAGGAACTTTTTGTGGGGGGGCAAGAGAGCTCACATTCCGTTGGGGATGCTGTGCCTCCCCCCTGATCGGGGGGGAGTCGGGGTGCCCAACCTTAAAATGTATAATTTAGCCTGCAATTTACGTTATGTCAGGGATTGGATATTCGGGTCTTCTCACTTTCTGCCTCACTCCGTTTTACAGATCTGGTATGAAGTCCCCTCGCTCAATTTTTTGCTTCACCCAAGGCTCTCGGAGGTTCCGGTCCAGCTCAGATCTCACTTACTAGTGACCACGTGCCGAGCGGCCTGGGCCTGCCTTTGCCACCTGTACCGTCAACCACAGGGTATCACGCCTTTCCTACACATACAAAATAATGGTTATTTTCTACCGGGAGAGGGGGACACACCCTTTAAGAGATGGAAAGCGGAGGGACTCATATTTCTCTCTCAATTGTTCGACCCGTCCACTGGGACCTTATATAGCTTTGGGGACCTCCAACACCAATTCAATATTCCACACACTGATTTTTATGCCTTCTTACAAATTCGCCATTTTATGCAGTCCTGTGCTGCGCATTGGAATGATTCCTCACGCCACACTGCCCTCAGACACCTTCTCTGCACAGCGGCTAATAAGCCCCCCAAAATCTCGGGTTTTTATAAAGAATTGGCCCAACCGAGAGAGATAGGTCATTTGCAATCCTTATACCAGAGATGGTCCATTTGGAGTGAGCTGGACCTTACTTATGAGGATTTTTTGAAATGTTTTGCAACTATTCCCGATATCTCCGTTAATGAGGATATGCGGGAGACCCAATACAAATTCTTATGGCGGGGCTACATTCCTCCCACTCAAGCCTATAAGGCTAATCTTTGTGATTCTCCTCTTTGCAGAAAGTGTGGAATGTCTCCAGGTACTTTTACCCATGTTTTTTGGACTTGCCCGAATGTCCAGTCTTTGTGGCGGGCGATCAGCTCCTTTTGTGCTCGTCTTTGGCATTGTCAGCTACCACAGACACCTGCATTTTGGCTGTTTGGGGTTGTGCCCAGTGATATTATGGCAAGTCCCCGTAGAGCACTATTGAAAGCTTTTATACTTAAAGCGGCCCTCACAGGCAAGAAAGTGATCCTTACAAAATGGCTGGATGCTGATGCCCCAACGTGGGATATATGGTTTACACTATTTCTCCGACTTTTTACTCATGAAATGTATATCTGTAATCACCAATCATCCTTGCATACCTCAGATCTTGCACTGCTATGGGCACCCTTTCTTAAGTACTTACAACCCACCACGGGATAAGATAGCGGGCTCTTTATGATACATTGCACTGGCCGTCACTGATTTTTTCCTGTTCTTGTACAGCCCATACACAGGATACACTCAAGTGGGAAGGGAGGGGGGAATTGGGGATGGCAGGGATGGGGGTAGGTGGGGGGAGGGGAGGGAGATGGGGGCTTCGTTACCCTTAGATCTGATGGGTCAATGTGCACCCTATCCAGCATCAAGCTCCTGTTGTGAGAATTGTTTTGTGGTCTGACTAATGTACGACGAGCTGAGTTTGCTGGTTTATTATGTTCAGTTTAGGTACTTGGTGTGGATTGTAAACTTTAATTACCTGTTGTTCGATGTTGTACGGTATCCTACCTTGTACTTTGTACCCATTATGTGTTGATGTATGGTTACGGTCCCATCACTGGGAATATATGAACAAAACTCAATAAACAGAGTTAAAAAAAAAAAAAAAAAAAAAAGATGATCAAAGGAGCATCCTGAAGCCTCGGGATTTAGTTTCATTATAAATTTTACATTGCAATAAAATTCAAACGGCAAGTGGTGGACGATCCTTTTTATCGGAGTCACTTAATACCTCTGTAGCTAGATTTTATGAGTTATTGTATGTCCCCTCCATAAGGTCAGCGCAGAATAAGCTAACGATATATACATTCACCTGAGAAGGGCGCACAGCTCCCGAAAGCTCATCACAAACATTTCAACAGGCCGATGCAATACGAGTGCGGGAAAACGAACACACGGTGGTGAACGCCCGCTCTCCCACCGCACGCCCAGCCGCCTCTCCTGGGTGCGCAATCCTGTATTAAAATGAGGGGTTGAGCTAAAAAGAAGACGCTAGGGACAACAGCGCATCCCTAGCACCTTCTTGTTAGGAGAAACCCAGGAGAGGTGGCTGTCAGCGGGTTCAGGAAACCAACACTTAATTTTATGAGCAACTGTTTTCCGAACCCACTGACAGCCATGGGTTATGAAAACAGATGCCATTAAAACTGAGTGTCCTTTTTCCTAACCTGAGCAGCCAGCACATTTGTATTTATTTATTTATTTTAACATTTTTGCTTCCTCCGACTTAATATCGCCACAATAGTAAGTTGGGGGGTGTACAGAAAAGCAGTATTTTCTGCTTTTCTGTACACTTTTTTTGGGTTGCTCAGAAATTAACGCCTGCTCTTTTTTCGGTATCCTGGATTCCTAACTAATAGCCTCATCAACATGCATGATGAGCGCTATTATGGGTAGATTTTCAAAGGGTTACGCGCGTAACTTACGCACGTAACCCCGAAAACCTGCCCCTGCGCCTGACCCGGGACGTGCGTATGTCCCGGGGCTTTGAAAAAGGGACGGGGCGGCGGTCCGAGGGTGGTCCCGAGTCCTCCGGTACAGCGGCTGTGCCGGGGGATGGTGCGCCGGCAGTGGGCCGGCACGCGCTAGTTAGGCCTGCCTTCGGCAGGCTTAAAAAGATAAAGGTGGAGGGGGATTTAGGTAGGGCTGGGAGGCGGTTTAGATAGGGGAAGGTGGGGGGGGCAGCAAAAAGAAAGGGAACGGAGAAAGCCATCAGGGCTCCCCTAGGGCTCGGCGCGCGCAAGGTGCACCCCCTTGAGCGCGCCGATTCTGGATTTTATAACATGCGCGCGACAGCGCGCGCACGTTATAAAATCGGGTGTATATTTGTGCGCGTCGGGTAGTGCGCACAAATGTACCCCCCCCCCCGCGCTGTTTTAAAAATCTGCTCCTTAGTTTTTTTTTGGGGGGGGGGAGGGTTGACGCACTAAATCCCTTACAGTATAAGGCAGGGGTCAGGAACCTTTTTGGCTGAGAGAGCCATAAGCGCCACATATTTTAAAATGTAATTCCATGAGAGCCATACAATATGTTTAAAACTAAATACAAGTAAATGTGTGCATTTTATGTAAGATCACACTTTTAAAGTACAATAAGTCTCTGAAAATATTACACCAGGCCTTAAGACACTAATACATCTCCTATTAGGAAAACGGACCAAGTCAGGCTGCTATAGAGTCCTACACAGAAACTACACGCCAGCAGAAAACCTCACCTGAATCACGTGCTGTCCCTCACCTAACATAGAATAAAGAGACCAAAACGCATAACAAGAAGCATGCAGAAAAAACTGAATTGGAAACTGCAACAACGCAAAGTCTCTGTATGCAGTGTAACAAAGGAAAAAAGAAACATCACCCATCCTTATAAAACAAATCAAGAAATATAAAATCATCAGCAGTAAAACTGTACTAACAAAAAGAACATATTTCGAAACAGCTGATGAGTGGAATATCCAATAATTAAAAACTCATATAAAACATTTCCAGATACCAACAAAATATTTCAAAATAGCAGACACAAAGACCCAGTAATGAAAAATAATAAGGATACAAACATTTTTTTGCTCTGCATACCTGGGAACGTTTGATATCCAGGTGGCCAGAGATTGTTCTGAATTAGCAGGAGGAGGGGTGGTTTGCTTGGAACTTTCTCCTCTCTCAGTCACATACCAGCGCTCTCTCTCACACTGGCTCTCCATGACACCTATACACACATGCTCTCAGTACTCACATATACACATGTTTTTTTCTCTCACTTATATAGGCTCTTAATTACTCATTTACACACATGCTGTCTATCTTTTCACGCTTACACACACACACAGGCTTTCAATCACATAAATACATGCTGTCTTTTTCTCTAACACACAGACTCTCATTCACATGCTTACAAACATGTCCTCTCTTTCTCTCATTTACACACAGGCTCTCAATCACATACTCACATGCTCCCTCACCTAAATCAGCTCTCAATCACACACAGACAAACATGGTCTCTCTCTCTCATTTAAACACAGGCTCTCAATCACATACTCACATGCTCCATCACCTAAACCAGCTCTCAATCACACACAGACACACATGATCTCTCTCTTACTTATATACACAGGCTCTTAATCATACATACACATGATTTCTCTCACACACAAAGGATCTCAATCATACACACATACTCTTTCACACAAACAGGTTTTCAATCACAAACTTTCACATACAGGTTTCCAATGGTAAACTTACATTCATGCTCTCTCTCACAGGCAGGCTCTCAATCACAGACATACTCTCTTTCACATGTACAGGCTCTCAATCATTCACATACATGCAATCTCTCACTCTCACACACACACACACACACACAGAGGCCCCCCCCCCCCCGCGGCCCGGAAGAGGAAGTGGAGAGTATCGGGTGCCTGCGCGGCAAGAAGAGGCCACGCTGGTGCGCTCGGCATCGGCCCGAAGAAAAGAAGACTGCAGCGCGGCTCGGAGGAAAATGAAGAGCTTCAACCGCGGCCGATGGGACTCCGCGAGCAAACACACATGCTTGCTCGCTCATTCACTCCCTCTCTCCCCCACCCCGGGAACGCGCGGCAGCAGCAGCCTCCTCCCAACGCTAACCTCTTCATTTTCAGCCCTCGCGGAGTCCCATCGGCCGCGGTTGAACCTCTTCATTTTCCTCCAAGCCGCGCTGCAGTCTTCTTTTCTTCAGGCCGATGCCGAGCGCACCAGCGTGGCCTCTTCTTGCCGCGCAGGCACCCGATACTCTCCACTTCCTCTTCCGGGCCGCGGGGGGGCGGGAAGAAGAGAGCACGCCGGTGCCGCTGACTCCAGCTGTCCTGCCGCGTTCCGCCCGGGCTGACAGCATTTTAAGCCCGGGCGGAGGAGGACCGGGGAGCAGCTGGGTCAGCGGGAAAGTGTGGCGACTGTCTGCGAGCCAGATGCAGCCCTCAAAAGAGCCATATCTGGCTCGCGAGCCATGGGTTCCCGACCCCTGGTATAAGGGGTAGTGGATGCACGTTGCAAATGCGCGTCCAACCGCATGTTAAACAGTGCGCTCGCCTGAGCACACTTTACAGCATAGACCATAACAAGTTAGTCCAATAAAAAGATATCCCCTACAGTTTGCTTGTTGACCTTTATTTCTTCATGGCCAAGTAAGACATAGCATGGCCACTGCATTGTTTTATTATACATTTTGTAATTCATCTATTTCTGTGGATCTGAATATGGAAATGTGCTCATGCTTTTGGGAGTCAAACAATGATATGCCCTAAAATCTTAAAGTGAAAAGAACACATTTTGGCAACCTGTTGATCCTACACTTGAATTCCTAAGACTTTGCACGTGTTTCTGCTTCTTTTTTTCATGGTGAACTGAAGGTTTGTGCATGCTGCTCCCGACGTAAGCTGTGACCGTCCTGAAATTCGCCAGCTTCAAATGCTCTCCTACTCCTTTCTGCCACCAATAATGTAGCTAATTCAAATTCTTACGATGAAGTAGTTAGAAAGGGCTTCCGTCAACCATGCAAAACTCGTAATTCTGTATTGCTTTAATAAAGAAATGATACAAAAAAAATAAGTCTTCCTGGGTCATTTGGCTACCTTTGTGTACGTAACAGCCAGCATCCGGTCCCATAAGATTCTTTGCTGGGGCAGTACCTGCAATTAAACTTGAAGGAAAATTTGTATTCATAACATACCAGTAACAAACAATAAAATCAACAGGATTTATTGGTGCAGCTTGAAATTTTTAAAAAGTTTTTTGCTTAAATTTTTGAAAATGAATGAATCAGTCATCACAAAAGTATGTTTTCTCCCTTTGTTTTAGTTGTGAAATTTAGACCATTCAGTATGTACACAGAAACAAAGAATAGGATGGGAGGCCTATTGCTTGCAAGGCCTCTCTGGTCTTCCCACTGCAATACTCAACGCCTGTTAGGTCTCCAGGTTTAACTTTGCTTTCCCACTATTTCCCCCCCCCTCCGTTTGTCCCAGGCCTGCTTGCTTTACGGATTTATTTACAAATGTATTAACTTCCTTTCCAAAATGGGCTATAAAGTGGTTTACAAAAAAAGACTTGAATAGAAAATTAGACAAACAAAATTAAATAAAACAGAATACAAATATGGACAGTCGGTTTAAAGCAGTGATAAATAACCAGGTTTTCGCATTTTTTCAGAAAGCTGCCAAAACATCGGCTGACTCAAAAGGTCATTCATCAAAATGCATTATGGCATTATCGCCCTAACGCCTGTAATAATGCCATAACGCGTGATATTTATTGCAATGTGCAGCGTGAATGCAAACTTTTTAAATTTATTCAAAGGGGTGGGGTCAATGAAAATGAGGGGGCATTATCACAACGTAAGCCATGCTATCACTGTCAGAAATAACTACACTTTTTTTTCCTGGCGTTAAGCTGTACGAAATGCCTGAAGCAGAATTTGTGAATAAATATCGCAAATTCCATTTTGGGCATTTTCAGGCAGGGAGGGGGAGGGTGAGGAAAGAGAGCCTCTGGGGTGGCACAAATAGTAATCGACTCTTTATACCGCTATAGGAGGGCCAGCTAGTAACTCGAGGTGAGGTTTTGGTGGTGGTCTAGGATTTTGGGGGGCCAGTTTTACAGGCACAGTGAGACACACGAACAGCACTGTACACATCAGTGAAGATCTGACGTCATTTAGAGTTAGGAAAGTCACACAAAGATGAGATTTCTACAATGTTCTCTTGCCCTAGCTTAATAGTACCCCGGTAGAGAGTGAAATCCTGACCTTTCCGAAACAGCAGGATTACATAGGGGCAGAGCTTTGGCTGTACACACTGTCCGTGCACTAAATGCAACGCCAAGTAAAACTACGGGATGCACTCTGAGTCCACGCATCTCGTTTGTTTCCTGACACACTGAAGACACAGAAAATGCAGGTTCCAAACAAGGTAAGTTGAATACCTTAAAAAAAAATAAAAAATCCCAAAACTGCCAGCATATCAGTAGATGACTTTACCTCCTGATGCAATTTATTCCGTCCCGCATCGAACAATGCTTCTCCTATTTTAGAGATTTCACTAACAGTGGAACTGCTGTAACTCACTCTCTGAGGATCTGCCCAAGCCTTGACAGGAGGAGTCCCAGCCAGTGGCTGGCGTTATCCTCCCTGGAGCCCTAGGTTGCTCTACAAGGAGTCGGGTCCTCCTAGAGCTGTATGCTGGAAAAACCTGGAGTGTCCTCCACACATGCCCTTTTTATAGCAGCCAAAAATACCAAAGCTTGCCACTAGGGGCCGCTGGAGCATGTTTTATGTTACTTATTCTTTTATGTTCACTTTGTAATCCACCTAACGTGACACAGTCACTCGAAGCGGAATAGAAATACCTTAAATAAATAAATAAATAAATAAATAAATAAATAAATAAATAAGGGTGACACAGGCATGGTACATTGAGGCCGAGAGAGGGAAAACATCTGCCACTGCTGTGGTGGCCTCTGCCTGAGGGATCCCAGCAGTCACCCATTCACTCTGCTGGCCAGGGGGGAGGAGAGGGAACCCGCTCTCCTACCCCCCTCCCAAAAAAAAATGTAAAAGCCCATATGCAAACCTTTAAAATATATTTGCTTTAGATGGGTGTGGGCTGGATGGAAATGTTAAGGTAAATTCCTTATGAATATCGGCTCTGCTGAATGGAAATGTAATCTGTGACGTGACTTCAGTGCCATCTCCTGTGCTGAGTGAACGAACCCAGAAGCATTTACACCCTAAGGATTTTAAATCTACTTCTAGTGACCCAGCGGTAAATAAAAAAAGTAATTCAAAGCCATATAAACGACCGGCAGGAAGATGCAACCCTGCGATCGCAGGGGTCTAATGGGATACATCCACCTGAGAAGGAAGGTGAAGTACGAGCACGTTCATTAAGATGGCTCCACCGTAAGACTGATGTGTCTGACCCAGGCCAGAATCTTTCTTTTTTAATGAGTCCTCTGATGATAGAAATTACCGTGAAACAGCGAGAGCTTTGCGTTATCTGTCTGGCCCTCTTGTGATCTCCAGCTCCTATCCAGTCAGGTGATGATTAATTCCCCTCTTTCAGGTCGATACTGTAAGACCGCGGGAGAGCGGACGAACGCCCGCTCTCCCGGCGTGCGCACCAGCCCTTCGCTGGTGCGGGCGATTCAGTATTTAAATGAGGTGACGCGGGAAAAACGGGGAAAAGGAGGCGCTAGGGACACTAGCGCGTCCCTAGCGCCTCCTTTTTGACAGGAGCAGCGGCTGTCAGCGGGTTTGACAGCCGACACTCAATTTTGCCGGCATCGGTTCTCGAGCCCGCTGACAGCCACGGGCTCGGAAACCGGACGCCGGCAAAATTGAGCGTCTGGTTTTCGGCCCGACAGCCGCAGGCCGAATTCAAATTTATTTATTTTTTTTTTTACTTTTTTTTACTTTTGGGGACCTCCGACTTAATATCGCTATGATATTAAGTCGGAGGGTGCACAGAAAAGCAGTTTTTACTGCTTTTCTGTGCACTTTCCTGGCGCCGGAAGAAATTAGCGCCGACCTTTGGGTCGGCGCTAATTTCTTAGAGTAAAATGTGCGGCTTGGCTGCACATTTTACTTACTGGATCCCGCGCGCATACCTAATAGGGCCCTCAACATGCATTTGCATGTTGAGGGCGCTATTAGGTGCCGCGGGTGGGCCGCGTGTTTTCCTCCCCTTACTGAATAAGGGGTAAGGGAAAACACGCGTCCAGAGCAGGCTGAAAGTGCGCTCCGACGGAGCACACTTTACTGTATCGACCTGTTATTGAAGTAAACGACTTGCCCAGGAGAAATCTTCAATGGGGGGGTAGTGCCAAGATCACAGACGCAGAGCCAATTGGCTTCGAACTTCAGAACATGTGCTCGCTCCACGTTCCATCAAATTAGTGTCGCACAATTCATAAGTAAAACTCAGTTTTTTTTTCATTTTCTGACATTGCAACCAGGAAAAGAGAGGTTATCCCCAGTTCTCTCTCTCTTCCTGCCATCTGGAGGCTTCTCTCCTTCTCCATCACACTCCCTTCTATCCCGGACCCTCTTTCCCTACCAATCATACCAGACCCTCTCTCTCTCTCTCTGTCCTCCATCCATCCTGAAATCTCTCTTTCTCCTTCATCCCCATCTTCTCCCCCCCCCCCCCCCCATTCCCCTGCCCTCTCCCTTTCTCCCTTTGCCCTTCCCTCAGTTCACTCTCAGTCTCTCCTCCCCAATGCTCCCTGGTGCATTCTCCCCTCCCCAGGGATTGTTGGGGAGGAAGAGATCCATCCTGCGCCTCTTTCCTTTCTCTAATCAAGAGCGGAATCAGGGATAGCACATTCCTGGGGACAAAACATCTGGACCCTCTTCCTCCCCTTATCCTCTCTTCTTTTCATTTCAACTCACTAAATCCTTTTCCCGCATGTTCTCCCAAGGGGCTGATTATCCAGTTAACCCCCCCCCCCCCCCCCCCCCCCCCCAAGATCATTCTGCCCCCTGCACCCATGCCCTTCACAGTTCCCATCTCCCTCCACTATCGTTACCTCCTGCTTCCCCGCCTTTGCTCAGCTACCTTTCCTTCACTATTTGAACACTGCCATTGTCATTTCTCTTGGTCTGGACGCCATGCAATGGCAGTTTATCTCCGACCTGTCACAGTAAAACACCAGATAAAAGTTGCCTTCTCCCATCTCTCAAATTCCTTTATTCTCCTTAATTTTTTTATTTATTCACCTCTTTGATTACTGAAACTCTTGTAATTATGATATCCTCACATCCCTAATTTCTTATCCTCGTTTGCCTAAAACATGGCGGTTCACCTCCTCACACACTCCACAAGAGGATCACATCACTCCAGTGCTCCTAGAGATCCACTGGCTCCCTGTCAAAGTTCAGTTGAAAATCACCTTCCTTATCTCCTCCATGGTTTTCTTCCTTCCTAACCCTTTGATTACATTTCTGTTCAAATTCTTCCCTTCTAACTTTTCTACTTCACTCTCTGTCTGGAATAATTTACCACTGTCTCTTGGCCTCACTAAGGGTCAGATTTTAAAAGCTCTACATGCACCAGGCCTATTTTATAAAGGCCCAGAGATGCGCGTAAAGCCCTGGGACACGTCTAAGTCTCTGGGCTTTACTGGAGGGAAGGAGGCAGGGCAGGGTGGTCTGGGGGTGGTGCGGGGCCAGAGGCCTCCTACACAGCAGCCATTGCCACTTTTTGGAGGATCGCGTACTGGCAGGCTTACTTCAAGTCTAATCTGTACAAGTATGTAATATATTGAATTCTACTGTATCTTATATGTATCCTATATTTGAGCTTAAAGCTCAAACACAGAAGAAGAGAAGGCTGAGGAAGGACATGATAGAGGTCTATAAAATAATGAAAGATCTTGAATGGGTAAATGTGAATCAGTTATTTACTCTTTCAGATAACAGAAGGACTAGGGGGGGCACTCCATGAAGTTAGCAAGTAGCACATTTAAAACAAATCAGAGTAAATTATTTTCTCTCAATGCACAATTAAGCTCTGGAATTCATTGCCAGAGGATGTGGTTAAGGCAATTAGTTTAGCTGGGTTTAAAAAAAGTTTGGATAAGTTCCTAGAGAAGAAGTTAATAAAATGCTATTAATCAAGTTGACTTAGGAAATAGCCACTACTTATTACTGGCATCAGTAGCATGGGATCTATTTAATGTTTGGGTAATTGCCTGGTACTTGTGACTTGCATTGGCCACTGTTGAAAGCGGGATGCTGGACTTGATGGACCCTCGGTCTGACCCAGTATGGCAGTTCTTATCTTCTTATGTTGAATCAAGGATGCAGCAAGACACAGAGAAAGAGCAAAGGGACCCCTGAGGCTTCTCTGAAGGGAGCACCAAACGGAGGGGGGGAGGGGGAATTATTATGTATATTAACTGCTCCTTTATTAAGAACATTGTATAATGAAGAGGAAGCAGCAAACTGACATCCTGCTTGAGCATCATACTGACTTGCTATGGCCAAACATTTGTGTAAACAAATCAAATACAGAGAAAATTGCAGTAAAAAAAAAAAGCCTAGTAAACAGTTTCTGTCCATAGTGGTAGACACAAGAAGGTCGTGGAATTGGCACAAGTTTGAGACTTGTAAGCAGTAATGCCAGTCGTCAAGGCTTCAACCCTGGCTACTTGTCGACTGGTGCTACTGCTCTTGTTTGGAACTTGTTGCTAATTCAACCTCCTTTTTGTGTCTGTTCCCACGTGTCCGAAGTGTGTGCACACATTCGTCTGTCCATGGTGCTGAAATGCTTCCAACCTGTAACGGATTGAGGTGACTAGAAGCAGTGGAAGTAATGGAGCATCCAGGGAGGCAGCTGCAGCACGAGAAGGCTTTCATTACTATTTGCTAATGGCCCCTGGAATGGGACGGCAGTGAGAGGACTTCCGTGTACCACCCTGAAGAAGTGGATGGATGCAAGGAAAGGCAAGTGAAAGATAAAACGTTTTCACAATGATGGAGTCATATTTTAACTATATCCACAAAGAGAAATACATATGATCTGTGAAATATAAAAGTAATTATATCAATGCTCACAACGTATCAGTCAAAACACTCCATATATTATCTTACTCTTTATCACATTTTAAACACATTTCATCATATTTTATACAAATTTCATATAAATATTTTAAAAATGTACAAGGTGTGATTACATTTTAATAAGCTTAAAAATTATGCATACAAGCATAACACTATCATATATTATATACTACAATAAATTACAAAAAACCAAAAGAAATAAATCAGCCCAGCAACCCATCATGCATACACATTCATCTTTCTAAAACTCAAGCATACAAGTTTCCTTTCACCTGAAGAATATTTTACTCTGTGTATCATTTTATTTTATCAGGGGTGGGAGGCAGATGATTACAGCGTCTGGGGGAGAAGGGGATATTTCAATTTGGATTGGGGCTTTGATGGAAAGAGGCAGGTAATTGGGGGTCAAGGGGATATTTAACTTAAGACTCATAGCTTGAAGGAGTGGGAGGGTAACTTATCCCTTGGTACGGGAGCAGGGAGGTATTCTTAAGGTCCTGGATTCCAGGAGTAAAGTTCATTTTCAGTAAGTCATGAAATGGTGACATAGGCATAATACAGATGACAATGTTAACTTATGAAATATTTCAGCCACAACCTTGCTGGCTCGATCGTGGCTGAACGTTCACCTAAACTTAAATCAGCTATGGCATAGCCAGCTATGTCCTCACTGAGCAGTTTCTTGAAAATGTACCCCAATAGTATTTTCATAATCCAAATGATTGGGATTGCAGTCCTGAATTTTGATTACTCCCCACCTTATGTCACACTGAAAGTGTCCTATTTGACTATTCAGCTAAGCCTTTTCTTTAGCATCTCCATAACACAAAGCCGGCATCAATCATTTTGATTGGTTTCCACTGCAAATACATAGCACATGCTCACCATTTGACTCTTCCCATGGCAGTTTTGTTTTTAAAGTATTTGTTTTTAAAGTGTTTTTGGATGAGGTGCATGCACAGAAAAATTGCTAGATATTTACATCTTCTCCAGTCAAAAAAATGCCTACAGTACCTGCATGTGATCTGCTTTGAAGTGCCGAAAAGTAGAATATTTAAAAAATCTAAATAAAATAAAATTTAAAAAAAGGAAGTTCTCCTTGGGAAAGGCACATTGTGCCAAAACACAGAACATGCTTGGAAAGTATACAATCAAAGAAGTGCAGGAGAAGTGCCTTATAACAGCAAGTGACTTTAAATATATTTATTAAGGGTTAATGTAGTGGACCGACAGGGCCGTGCAAAGGGATCTGGATGCAGTTCCTGGATCCCTGAGTCGGCCGGAGCTGGGGATGTTGCGGCCTCAGTGTTCACAGCCCCTGGGGGGAGAGAGAATCCCAGTTATTGCCCAACAGCTCCACCTAGTGGCCGGATTTAGGGCCCATGGCTGCAGGACGCGGGAGGGAGCCCTGGTGCCTGGCCCCTCCCCCCCAGCCCAGGACTGTCCGTGCAAGGACTGGGCTGAGCTGGAGGGTGGTGGGGGAGGGGAGATATTACATAGAGGAGACATCCCTGGCTGGTTATGAAGGAAGGCTCATAGTCCCAGTTCCCAGGACTGCTTCCAACTGAAGAGGAAGAACAAAGTAGCAGGAGGAAATTGCCCCAAAAAAATTGTATCGTCGTTTTATATTTACTAATCCTGTTTTGAACTTTTATTTTTGTTCCATGGACGTTAGTAGACTTTGCAAAATGTAAGCAATAATTCGTTTCTGGATAAGCACGACATCTGTCCGTGCTCGTAGGTGAGAGCATATTAAAATGTGTGTGCAGTTCACTGATCTCGTAGAGCAGCTGCCTATTTAAAGTGGGAAGAACTGGCTCCACATTCCCCAGCTGGAAAGGTTCCTTCTCTGCGACGGCGCGGCCCGCCCCGCCTTCCTCCCAAGTCTGCACCCAGGACCGTGCCCGGGCTCCCTCCGATGATGATTCAGGCAAGCCTGCAAGCTTCTCTTTAAAACTCCTCTGATTAGAGATGCCCTGCACCCAGACCTTGCAGCTTACTCCTGCCCACTCATTTCCTACTATCCTGTTTCCCTGGGGGGGGGGGGGTGATTGTATCCTGCCCGGCCTCCTGCATGGGTTCTGTGCCCCTTATCACAGTGCCCCCCCCCCCCCCCCGAAGGAAATACGGAGGAGGGAGGAACAGCAGTGACAGGATTCTGCTCCCAGAGGAGGGTGGCCTACCTGAAGACGTGAAGCAGAGCCTAGATCTGTGCGCCTTCTGCCCACTTTGCATTCATGTCAGCCTTTGTTTTCTGATGGGGAAGCTCAGTCCTCGTTTTGTTTTATTTGCCCAGAGTGAATAACCACTGCAGACAGCACATCATCTTTTAATGCCCCCTTTCCTCCTCTGGAGTTGCTGTAGCAGCATTTTCTGCACCCAGAGCTATGAAATCGGTTTTCTGTAGGATGCACAGCAGCACAAATCTCTCTGTTAAGCCCCTGTATAAGTGAATCAAGGTAGGAAGAAATACCTTGCCTAGCAGCTCCAGGCAGATCCTTCGGAAGAGCAAAGCGGTTACGTTTATTTATTAACGTTTATCTATGAGGACATTCCCGCCCCAGGGAGTGGAGGAGGCAGTGTTTTCTAAGCTGCTGCTTGCATTACGCGTATGCAAATTCAATTTTCTCTCTTTGTACCATAAAATGTTCGCATAAACAATTTCCGAACAGTTTCTGAAAAACAGAAGCACATCTTCCAAAGATAATTAGATACGCTCTATGCCCACCGAGAAATGCTGTATGAAACCAAGACATGTTGGAAAAAATTTGCATGTACTGTATCAGCATCCTAGAGACATCTTTTTCCCCCGCTGCATTATACATTTCACTTTTTTTTTTCCTGTATTTTATTCTTGTGGTTTTAAAGATGAATTTCTGGAGGAAGTCTTGCGACCTAGGGCCTTGCACTGACCACCGCTGGACTGGGCAAGAGATTTAAGTCCATTTCCAGACTTGGCTGGTCAGAGAGGTTTCAGCCTGCCTTAAAGCTGCTCAAATCGCTGCCCGCTCAATATATTGGAGGGATTGTGGGGAAGGATGGGAAACATTCTGGGGGCCATGAGCGATGGATTTCTGAATAAAAGGGGACATGGGAAGGAGGCAGGAGGCTCGGCTCTGCAGGGGTGGCAGAGGGAAACCTACCAAGGCAACCTAAGCTTTTATACCATCTCTCTAAATACTATTTCTCCATCCAGTGGTGAAATCATAACTTCATTTTAAAATTAATACAGCAGCGCAAAACAAAATCAATTTTTATGCTTATGCACAAAACTACAGCAGATCTCGACACACGTACTTATATAATTATCTCCCAAACTTTTTTTTTTAGGGAACTTGGTATCAGAACGTCATGGTGCTTATCTTTCTATCGACTGCCTCTTGCCCGCAAGCAGAATCAGTAACTGATACCCACCATATCAATCATATACCAGTCCCAAAAACTCACATAATATAATATCAATAAACCTCACCACATATAAATATTATAAGCTTATCTTATCAGTCCACCACAGAACAAATATCTCCCACTGCATGATAAGTGCAACCTTAGACCCAACCCGACACCTGTGTTTCACCAATAATTCTTTCTTCGGAGGTCAAAAAAAATCTATCCCTAAAAAAAAAAAAAATTAAAATTTTTTTTAAAAAAAACAACCAACTTAAAATAATAGACAATTTAAACATTTAAACTCTCACCTTAACATAACCGCTCACATTAAAAATAAACAAAACATGGCGACAAGTGGCTAAAGGATGCCAACATAGCACATTTATCAACAATTGAGCCAGCTTGCAGCCCATTGCGGGCAAGAGGCAGTCGATAGAATTCTAAGCACCAAGATGTTCTGATACCAAGTTCTCTAAAATTTGTTCTTTTGGGAATAATTATATAAGTATGTGTGTTGCAAAGATCTGCTATATTTTGTGCATAAGCATAAAAATATATTTTGTTTTGCTCCTTTCTTTTTTACATTTCTATATTTGATGTGGTGATTTGTTTTTGCTTTTTCTTTTTGGTATACATTTTAAAATGAACGAACTGTACCACTAAACTCCCAGTCTCAGTCAATTGGCACAATTTTGAAGTCTAATAGAGGTAAAGTCACGTTAACCTTAATGTCTCCCTATTTTTCACTATCATAGTCATCTTTAAACTGATGACCTTTTTAAAAACTAATCAAAAGTCCCATCACAAATAATGGGAGAGCATGATGTTCTCCTTCTGCTTCTCCCACCCCAGACTCCCGTACCGTACCTCTCCCAGTCCCTGGACTGTGCCAGTCCACATACACCTCTGGATCTTCATTCTGAGTCTCTGAGCCTTTATTCAGAGGCAATTAGGATGGTTTTTTCATAGTTAAAGAAAAGGCAGTTCAGGTTTTGCATTCATGTATTTCACCAATGCTGGTGTGCACACATGGACTGCACATAGGGCTAGATATTCGTACCTATGCGCGGGCGTAGATTTGTGCGAGCAACCCGGCTCGCACAAATCTACGCCCGATTTTATAACATGCGTGGCACGTGCAAGGGGATGCACACTTGTGCACCTTGCGCGCACCGAGCCCTAGGGGAGTCCCAATGGCTTTCCCCGTTCCCTCCGAAGCCATTCCAAGAGGGAACTTTCCTTCCATCCCCTCCACCTTGCCTTCCCTTCCCCTATCTAACCTGCCCCCCAGCCCTACCTAAATCCCCCTCCTACCTTTACTTTTTTATTTATGCCTGCTTGCGCTGGCCAAGCACCGGCGCGCGATCCCCGGGCCCAGCGGCAGTGAAGAGGCCTCTTGCCACTCCCATTCCCCGCCCCTGGACCTCCCTGCCCCGCCCACACCCATTTTTCAAGCCCCGGGACTTACACGCGTCCTGGGGCTTGCGCGCGTCACCGGGCCTATGCAAAATAGGCTCGGCGTGCACAGGAGCGGGTTTTCGGGGTTACGCGCGTAATATACGCCCCATAGAGTACAGTGAGTTGGCGCCTTCTTTCCTGTCCCTGTTGGCTCACTGTATTCCATGTGCAGTCAACAGATGCACACCAGCGTTTGTAAAATACACAAATGCAAAGCCCAAACTGCTTTTTAAATATAAAAGACAGCCAAGTCTCTGGGCACGATGACCAGAGACCACAGCCCTGAGGCGCTGAAAGAGTGCAGAAAGCACTGAAGATCAAGGGTGTGGTCTCTTCTTGGGCGGGGCATGGCAATTGAACACCTTATCCTCTTCCTTCAGACATTGATGGGACATCCCTGAAAATAACTTGCTGCATTTTGATAGTGTGTGCAAAAAACTTTATGAGAAAAACAATTAAATTGGAAGACTTAGCTCAACTCAAGTGTGTCTACATGAGGGTGGTGCTGCTTCAAGATATATCATTCATAACAAAATCCAAACTAACCCATCATGCCTAAAGGAAACTCAGGAGTAAACTGATAAAAGCATAGGCAGCCCATGTCCTTCCATTTTCCTGACCCAACTTGGGTTTAGAGGGACTCCTGACAGTATTTCGTCACAATGCATAGAAGCTCCTCTTCGCCTGTCTCTAGTTGGGGAGACTGGAGACTTGTACTGGTCTTTCTTACGGGTGTGGAAGGAGAGCTGTGTACTTCTATTGCTTCACATCCAGAATGCACCCCAGAACCATGACTGCAGGAGATTGGGTCTGAAAGGGGACAAGCCACTCCACACATGCCCTGTTAACATAGAAACATGAGTACAGAGAAAAAGACCGTATGGCCCATCCGTCCAATTAATTTAGCATTATCATTTTCATCACTTCTTTAGAGATCCCCTCTGTTATCCCAGGTTTTCTTGAATTCAGATACTGTTATGGTCTCTCCCACCTCCACTGTAAGGCTGTCCCATGCATCCACCACCCTCTGTAAAGAAATATTTCCTAAGATTACTCCTGAATCCACCCCCTTTCACCCTCATCTCATGACATCTCGTTCTAGAGCCTCCTTTCCATTGAAAAAGGCTCACCTCCTGTGCATGGAATCCTTTGAGATATCTCTCTATCATATCTCCCTTATCTTGCCTTTCCTCTAGAGTATACATGTTTAGATGTTTAAGTCCATCCCTATTTTTCTTTAGAACGAAGACTGTTGACCATTTTTGTAGCCACCCTCTAGACTGACTCCATCTTGTTTGTATGCTTTTGAAGGTGCGGTTTCCAGAATTGTACACAGTATTCCAACTGAGGTCTCACCAGGGGCCTATTCAGGGGCAATATCACCTCTCTTTTTCTCTTGACCATTCCTCTCCATATGCAGCCCAGTATCTTTCTGGCTTATATCATCACTTTATCCACCTGTTTGGTTACCTTAAGATCATCAGATGCAATTACCCCCATATCCTGCTCTTCTTTTGTGCTTAGAACAATTTCATCTCTAATACTGTACCTTTCACTTGGGTTTTTGCATCCTAAAGCATTACTCTGTATTTTTTAGCATTAAATCTTAGCTGCCAGACCGTAAATCATTCCTCAAGCTTCGTTAAATCCCTCCTCTAGTTTTCCACTCCTTCCTGGCTATCCATCCTGTTACAGAATATGGTATCATCAGCAAAAAGGCAAACCTTTCCCAACAACCCTTCCGTTATGTCACTCATAAAAATGTTTAAAAGAACCGGTCCAAGGACCGATCCCTGAATTACACCACTAGTAACAACCCCCTCCTCACTACCCTTTGTCGCTTCCTACTCAGCCGGTTTCTAACCCACTCAGTCACTCCATACGGACGCATAATTTATTTATAAGTCTTCTGTGCGGAACTGAGTCAGAGGCCTTGCTGAAATCCAAGTGCACTACGTCTAGTGCTCTCCCTTGAACCAACTCTCTGGTCACCCAAAGAAATCGATCGGATGCGTCTGACAAGATTTACCTCTGCCTTGGATCTTGCAATCCATTGGATTCCAAAAATTGCCCTATCCTCTGTTTTGGCAGCGATTCCATTAGTTTGCTCACCACAGAGGTCAGACTGACTGGCCTGGAGTTCCCAGCCTCCTCCTTACTTCCACTTTTATGAATAGGAACCACATCTGTCCTTTTTCAGTCCTCAGGAACTCCTCCCGATTCTAAAGAAGCATTGAAAAGATCAGCCAGCGGAGCTGCCAGGACATTTATGAGTTCCCTTAGTAACCTTGAATGTATCCCATCTGACCTCATCGCCTTATCTACTTTAAGTCTAGCTAACTCCTCATGAATAAACTGTTTTGAAAATCGATTGAGGTTTACCTCACTTCCAGTCTTATTTGTGTTTGTTTTATGTGGTCCTGCTCCAGGCCCTTCCACAGTGAACACCAAACAGAAATATCTGTTAAGCAATTTTGCTTTTTCTTCATCAGCCTCTACATATTCCTCCCCCTCACCTTTGAATCTCACAGGGCCACTTTTGCACTTCTTTCTATCACTAAGATATCTACAAAAAAGTCTTGTCCCCTGTTTTACCGTATTTGCTATTTTTTCTTCTGTTTGAATTTTTCTATTCCTGACTTCTTTCTCAGCTTCTCTTAATTTTTCCAGATATTGTTGCCTGTCTTCCTGTTTCTGCAATCTCTTGTAGTTTATAAATGCTGACCTTTTTCTCCCTTATCTTTTTAGTGAATTCTTTAGAAAGCCATAATGGTTATTTTTTTCCTCTTCCCTTTATTTACATTCCTATCAAAAAGATGATTTGCCCTTATGATATCTCCATTTAGTTTTCCCCACTGCACTTCTACTTCCCTTAGATTTTTCCCATCCAGTTAATGATTCCTTGGGGTACTCCCCCATTTTGAGAAAATTAGTTTTCCTGAAGTCTAGGACCCTTGCCTTGGAATGAATCTTCATTTCTTGCGTCCTAATATCGATCCACCCCACCTGGTGGTCACTGGTTCCCAAATGATCGTCCACTACAGCACTAGAAATACTGTCCCCATTGGTAAGCACCAGGTCCAGTATCTCCCTCTCCCATGTGGGTTTTGTTACCAGTTTACAGAACAGCTCTCCTTGCAGAGAATCCAGGAGATCCCTTTTTCCAGAAGATACCGCAGTTGGAACGTCCCAATCAACATTTGGAAGATTAAAATCATCTAGCAGCAGCACCTTCCTTTTCACAGCAATCCTGTGAATATCCTCCATTAAATCTCTATCCATCTCCTCTGCCTGTGATGGAGGTCTGAATATTACCTAAGGCAAAAAACGTGAGTGAATGATTAATAAACATTCAACCAACAAAAGTATTAATATAAATTTTTGAAGCATCAAACGTGGAGCCTGATCAATATACATTTTCTGATTAATCACTCCATTCCTTGACATCATATTCCAGTCTTTTAAATTTTGCTATCAGTGATCCAAAAATCTTAAATGTGAATTCCAAAATTAAAATTTAGACTGAGATGCCCCAAATGTCAATCAATGAAAAACAAATTACTTAACTTGGTTCTTCCTCAAGGTTAGCATTCATGTGGTTTCCTTCTTTCCAAACGACATCCTTCATGAAAAATAATTATGCTGCGCTGCAAGTCCCAGCCTCAGTGTTTCGAGAGTTCTTCATCAGGAGACCTGCACCAGAGACCGGCATACGATGACAAGGGCTGGAGGGCTTCGTCAGAAAAAGTATATTGACGAAGCTCCACTTTTGATGCTTCATAAATTTATATAAATATTTTTGTTAGTCAAGGGCCATATTTTAAAAAGGTTACGTGTGCCGGGGCTATTTAAAAAAGGCCCGGCGACACGCCTAAAAGCCCAGGGATGCGTGTAAGTCCCGGGGCTTTACAAAAGGGGCAGTCCGGGGGCGGGGGCGGGGCCAGAGGCCTCCGACAGAGCGGCCATTGCCGGTGTGTCGGAGGATCACATGCCAGCAACCTGCCTGCGCGCGTAACTTGCGCCGAGCAAAAGGTAAAATAAAAATTTTGGGGGGTTAGAGTAGGGCTGGGGGGGGTAAGGTTAGGGGAGAGGGAATGGGGGAAGGCAGCGCGGCTCGGCGCACGCAAGGTGCACAAGTGTGCACCCCCTTGCGTGCGCCGACCCAGGTTTTTATATCATGCGCGTGCCTGTGTGCGCATGTTATAAAATCGGGCATACATGTGTGCGCGCCGGGTAACGCACACACATGTACGCCACGCGCGCTCCTTTTAAAATCTACCCCTAAATGTAGTTCACTCTTGTTTTTGCCTTAGGTCTAATAATTATCAATATGTATTGTGGTTGCTCCTCTTTTTGTTTTATTATACAAATATAAATAGATGTTCCGTTCCCTCTTTCCAGATTAACCCACAGTGCCTCCTCCTTAACTTGTAAGCCTAACAGTGCTGTTGCTTTAATTCTGTTCTTTATACATAATGCCGTACTTCCTCCTTTCCTTCCTACCTGGTCCTTCCTCTGTTGATTGTAGCCTGGTATAACTATATCCCAGTCTTGGTTTTCCATGTAACCTGTCTCCATGACTCCTCCTATATCTAAATCAGCTTCTTCCATGACTGCCTCTAGATCTTGGACTTTATTCCCCATACTGTAAGCATTAGTGTACATAGCTTTCCAAATATTGCCTTTTTTCCCAAATTTCCCATTTCTATATGAGTATGTGATGTTTTACTTACCTTAAGGTTTTGTTCACCCATCCCCGATGATTCTAGTTTAAAGCCCTCCTCTGTAGGTTTGCCACTGCGTGTTGAAAGATGCTGTGCCCCTTCTTTGACAAGAGAATCCCATCTCTGCTCATCAGTCATTGAAATATCATCCCGTGATCCAGGAAGCCAAAACACTCACGTTGACATCATCTACGGAGTCATTCATTTATCTCCAGAATGCAAGCTTCCCTGCCCGGGCCTTTATTAACTGGGAGGATTGTGCACTTGTCTGCTTTACCCTCTCTCCCAGAGCCATAAAGTTCACTTTGGATATGATCTGTGTGGTGCCTTGCAGCATGATTCATACCAACATGGATGAGCAGCATTCTACAGTAGTCAGTAGGCTTGAGGATTATCGGCAATCTCTCCGTAATGTCTTGGAGTTTGGCACCTGGCAGACTGCACACCACCCCGGACAACATGTCTGGTCAGCAGATGGATGCCTTCGTGTTCCTTACACTCTTCCTCTAAGACCCCACTGCTTGCTGCTGTCAGAGACAGGACACCGAGTGAGATGACCTCTGGCCTGAATGAGTAGGGTAGTTCTTATCCCCTTAGCTCAGGTGAAATTGCCTGTGCAAACTTTACACAGCGAAAAGCCTTCACTGTGTGAACATTTCAAAACAAATCCTATAAAACCGCCAGTCCCTGGAGCTAGGCTGTGATGGCGCCGCACAAGGGAGAAACCTACCTGGGACAGGTAAGAATGTATTTGCCGAAGGCAGTTTTCCAGAGCGAAAGCCCGCAGTCTTTTTCCTTTTGCTACTGCCTAACTTTTATGCATGCAGACCTCATAGTGCAGCAGCAGGCAGAGGAGCCAGCCTTATGAGCAATATCGCTTTTGAGTGAATGAGGCCACGGTGATTAGGAGGACTGTACAGAACGGCAGAAGCAAATGATCCTTGGGTGCTGAAAGGCGCAGAGCCAACACATATCTCCTCCTCAGTCATGGCATTCCCGACACGCAGGGCTGAGGGAGGACAGAGACTGATGATTGCTGTCCAGGAAGGGAAGGTATAAACTATGAGAACCTAAGAATGATTTAAAGCTGCCACAGTCTATGTCTCACGTTCTCTCCCCCCCCCCCCCCCCCCCCCCCTCTGCTTTCTCCCTTTATTATTTTCCGTGGCATTCGACAGTGATATTCCATCTTTTCCTCTTTGGCACCGTCTCAGCTGCCATCACCAGACAGCGGCAACCTCCCAAAAGCAAAGCGAGTGTATTCTACCGGCTTCAGGCCTCCTTTATTGTCAGTTGTAACGTACTGCATACAGGATTTGTCAATAGGCTCACACAAGGCCTTAGCTTAGGGCAGCAAAAACCCGGGAGGGGGCAACAGGATGGCTGAAGATTTGCTGTCTTCCAGCTGTGCTGAATGTTTAGTCAGCAGAGAGCAGCCCTTTCCTTCCCCTCTCAGGCAGGGAAGAGGACTAAAGCAGAGAAATCCTGCGGTACCTGAATATAATCCACTTTGGTGCGCCTAAAAAATGTGGAATATAAAATAAACAAATAAATAAATGGGGGGAGCCTGGAATAGAGGTAGCAGAGCAAAGAAGAGCGACTCTGCTCCCTATTCCAGACCCCACCCCCCACCTCCTGTAATTCAGACAGAGCAAAAGGAGGTCACCTGGCGTGGGAGGTAAGAGTGGATCAGTTGGAGGGCATGTGTCTGTGTGCGAGAGAGATGGGATTCGGGGGGGAGGGGGCAATGTTTATGTGAATGAGAGGAAAGGGATTGGTGCAAGGTGTAGGCCAAATTGGATGGGAGGTTAGCAAGGAGAAGCAAGGGTGAAGAGAGCCAGAGCACAGTAGTGATGCCTGCCTCTTCCCCACCCCACCCTGCAATTCAGGTCTCTCCCTCCCCCTCCCAGATCCTGGAATCACCCTTCTTCCCAGCCCCCGATCCCAGATGTTCCCTCCTTTCATTCCCATCCTACTCCCTCCTCTTTACCCATCTCAGATTCATCCCTTCCTCGATCTAACCCCCATCTCCCATCATCCACATCCCCAGTCCTCTTTTCTTCTCAAACTCCTCCCGCCATTCCCCAGTCCTTCCACCTTCTCCTCGTCCCGGTCCTCGTCTCCATGCCTAGTCCTCTCACCCTCATCCTCTCTTTCTCCTCTCCCTTCCTGTACTGAAGGCCGGCTACCCCTTTACCTCACACAATAAAAACAAAGTAAACTATACGGACACAAGAAAGGTTGAAGAACTGTTTCATTTTCATAATGGGTGGAACTAAGCACTAGCAGTGCCCCAGGGATGGCAAAATGCTAAATCCGTCACTAACCACGTATGGGATTCACTGAGGACTTTTCCCGTACGTCACAGAATGAGAGCGCGGCCTCAAGGAAGCAGGCCTGTAACGCGAAACTGGTCGCTGGGTAACCCATTCGGGGCAGAGCAGGGCCGACTTTCAGCAAGCTGCTCACCGAACGCCCACCTGCACCCAGCCGGTTTCAACAGAGCCAGCTGGATTGGAGCCCGCCATCCGCACACAGCATAGGAACATAAGAACATAAGAACGTGCCATGCTGGGTCAGACCAAGGGTCCATCAAGCCCAGCATCCTGTTTCCAACAGTGGCCAAACCAGGAAACAAGAACCTGGCAAGTACCCAAACACTAAGCAGATCCCATGCTACTGATGCAGGACAAAGCTGGCCAGAGACCCGACAAAAAGGCCCTGAAAATGTGAGCTGCTTAACCCATTACGTCCCAAATCTTTCAAGAGGCTGTCCTCCAAACAGAACACCGGGACATAATGGATTAAGTTCCCCGCCCCAGCCCCTCCCAACTAAACAGCGTCCCTGATTAACAGCGACATTTCCCCCCCCCCCTAGTAGAAGAAAGATGGCTGTATTTGGCTGTTCGGCAAGGGCGGAGGAGGTCTGGTCTAGCTGCTGAACTCCCAAAGTTTAAAAATCTTTAAAAATCTACGCCCAAATATGCTGTTGGACTCACAAACGTATGTAAATTAGTAACCATTCAAAAGGAGAGCATTTCTCTGCAGGGACACAAATGCACCGTCAGTACAGAGGGAGAAGAAAGAAAACAGGAAATTATGTATAAAGCATGCAGATTTCATACGCACATTCGCCCCATTGACACGGGCTCAATAGCTCAATATCGCAAATAAAGCAAATGGTTTGCTTTACTCATTAATATTATTAGAGAAAATAATGTGAGCATCCACTAAATACATTTCCAGAAAGCATCATGAAAGAAGTATTTGGATATTTGCGGTACCTAAATGTATCTGTTTGGCGGAGTCACCCCTAGTGAAAGAGCGGTAACTCCCCACTTGTCCTTGTGCTCCCTTACAGAGCTGTGGCCCCCTTGCTCTAGACCCAACCTGTAGCCAGACAGGCCTTGTTTACCTCAGGCCTTCCCTGACGACCCCCGGCTTCCTACATTTGCACAGCCACTCCACCGAGGGCACTTTCTCTTCACGTTTTGCACCCAGTCCCCAGTTTCCTTGCATCAGCTCGAGATGCTTAGATTCTGCAGCAAGAGTTAGAAAATTCTGCAGCTAACGTTTCTGAAATTCTGCACCGACGTGCAAAAACGTGAATCCTTTTTTTTGCCTATGAAATCATGTACATTTATTTATCGCAATAAAGAGAAAGTCGTTTTCCAACCTTCCTGTGCCATCTGCACAATTTATTTTCTTCTTTTGGGAGTTTTACGGGTGTGACAGCTGTGCAGGGTAGGAGAGGAGGAGTAGGAGGGAGGATCAAGGATGAGGGGAGGAGAAGAAGAGGAAGGGGGAAAGTGGTAAACATTTCTAGCAGCACCTTAAAAATGATTAGCAGTAGTAAGTTGTGGGATTCTGGAGGGGGCAAGGGACTTATCCCTCCAATGAATCTGGCCCCTAACAGTGGACCCTGCTGTTTCTGGCTCTTTACTTCACCTCAGACCTGGTCCTTCTGAGATGGAGTCGCAGCCACTCTTGTTTTTTTGTTGATGTTCACCTGCGCGGCATCATAAGCCTTGTATAAGATGGCCCAGTGCCGGTGATTTTCCTCATCTTCCGTGCATGAGGAATATTCCTAGCTCATAAAATCTTTTGGGTACTCTCCCAGGCAGTCTACACTCATTTGAGTTACCTTCAGAGTCAATGATTACTTTCTTAACCCTGAGGTCACCTCCCAGAAGTCTTGATCTCTTTCCTTCTGGTACTCCAAGCCGCATTTGATTTGCACAACTGCCACACTCAGCTGCGATACTGCAGGCATCATTGCCTTGTCTGATATGGAAATTATGAGCCTCTTAATCTCACCCATTTAGGAAGTAAAAGTCTGATGGAGGTTTTCCCATAAACTTCCTTTCCCAACAGTGATCCAATGTTTGGGCTTTAGCCATCTTGGCTTGCACCATGGTGGTGATTCTTCCTGCCAGGTCTTCTTTGTCCTCATTCCTCTGGTGTGATCCAGCTCTGCTATCACCAGGAGTCTGAAATCCTTCTGTCCCAGGCAACATGGTGTTCTGAAACACAGTATCCAAGACCCTCATACTACAAATACCCGGGCCATGGCCATCTAGTTTGCTTCCCCCAGTCCGGCTCCCAGGAGCAAGTGGCATCTACTTGCTTTGACTCAGGGGGATTCTTCTCAGAATCGTTAGGCTGCTCAACAGCAGAAGCTCAACATAGGAAGGCAAGGCCATCTTGAAACACCTCTACGTTCTCCTTGTCATTCCCCCAGTTGCAAGTCTATGTGTATACCGGTGTTGACCAGGCCCTCCAAGTAGAGCAACAGGTGGTTCTGCCTGAGCCAACTCGTCCTTGATTTTTTTTCACCTAATCTCAGGCAGAATCAGGGCCATTAAGCTTGCTAATTCTATCCTGTGTGTCCCAGCAATTTGCTGGAACATGGTTACATAAGAAAGGACTGAACCTGTTCCTTCTTTTAGCTGTAGGAGTCTCCTTTCTGTGGAACAAATCTGGTGCGGGTCTGAAAACATTCTCCAGAGCATTTCGTGAAATCTCTCCCATGCTAAGTCCTGGCTTTGTTCCAGTAGGGCCATTGCCCACATTAGGACATCCCTTGCCAGGTTCTTATGGCCTGGATTGGCCACTGTTGGAAACAGGATGCTGGGCTTGATGGAACCTTGGTCTGACCCAGTATGGCATGTTCTTATGTTCTTGTGAACAAGGTCACCACCCAGTACATCTTTGTAATTCCTTCAGTAAGGTATCTAAAGTGCAGGTTGCATGGGTGGAATTCTCAAAGTCTCTTTTGTGCTGTAGCTTTGTCTTGATCAGATTGATTAGATTGTAAGGTCTATGGAGCAAGTCTTATGTGTATTTGTATCCCACTTCTCCCACTGGTATCTTCTGTGATCTTAGCCAAGTTACTTTATCTCCTGTTGCCTTAGCTATCAACTTACATTGTAAGTTCTTTGGGACAGGGACTATCATACCTAAAAGAAAAAAACATTATAAACCACTTAGCGCTAACATTGAACAGATGGTCTAGAAATACACTTTTTTTTTTAAGTTGAGTAAACTACAGGAATCGTTTGATTAATTTAAAAAAGGAAAAGCTTTGCAGAAGAAACTGAAAGGTGAGCAGAGAGCCTCAGCATAGGAGAATACGGTCTCTGTCTTACAAAATGAGGCCAGTAATTTTATAAAGGAAGTGCTTAGACCTTGAAGATAACTCGAAAGATGCCGAGATTCACAGCAGATGCGATAACTGAAGATTTCTAGGCTTTCCCAGAGAACATTAAAGAAAAAGAGTTGGCAGATGAATACGTAAAATGGATGAGAGGATCAGTGGAAATTCCCAAGATGGTAGTAAGTCTGTTAATAGAAAGAGCCCATAGAGAGGGCCCAAGCCAGAGGACAGTGAGAGACCTGGTGCTACCATAGTTTCAGTGCTTAACCTTGCAGAAAAAAATTGTGATCTTGAGATTCTATAGAAAGGAAAAAAAAAAAGAAAGACCTGAAATACAGGAACGCAGGAGTGCTGATTTTTTCAGAATTACTTATGCAAAGTGAAAATCAATGGCCCCAGTTTGTGAGGCACTTGTAAGAAGGAATATCAATCATGGCTTAACCTTCCTAGCACAAATTGGGGTTTTTTTGATAGCGTGGGTTCTAAAGTCCTGGAAACAGCAGAAGGAGCATGGTGCTTCCTACGCAGTGTCAGAGAAGCTTACACAAAATCCATATTTAGTTGCTGTATTTTGAAGCAACATGTCTTCAAATTATCAAAGATTTATGTGGGACAATCTGAGAGCACACTATAAGAAATTCCATGTTAAACCAAATGGCTGAGGCCATGTGATCTGGTGACACTGATAGCTCAGGAAGGCATGGGAGAATGTTAAACTCTGCCTTGACTGGTTGCCAACTGGCTCCAGATTTTCAGGACAGGTTGATCCAGTCCTGGCTTTACCCCATTGCATGATGGGACTTATTCTGATTTCCCTATTGCATTCCCTACGAAAAGCAAGACTATAAGTCCTTGCATGCAGAGGAGTAAAACCAGGACTGGATCAACCTGTCCTGAAAATCTGGAGCCAGTTGGCAACCCTAATTGAAAGTTTTCTTGTTTATAACATTTTTTTTCTTGGAAAAAAGCAATCTAACAAATTGCTGTGCAGTTCTTTTCTTGCTTGTTAATTTTTGGACACGGCGCAGATCTTACTATTCGTGAAACGCAGCGATCTGACATTCTTTGACATGAGTCATGTTAGCATTCTGAGTGTTATAACTTTTGAAATAATAGCACCAGCTTGGGCAGGTAAAGCATGGATAAAGATGATCCTGCAAAGAAATGTTCAGTTTGAAAGATCCAGGACTCATAACAGGACTGTGAGTCAGCAAATGCCCGGAAGTTTGTTTTAAGGATCGTATATTCTAGCATAGAACCAAATTAAAACATTGAAGCATTATGCCTGCTTGGGACAGTCAAGAGTGGCAAAAGAATTGTAATTACTGTACCAACAATGGCGTTTCATTTGATTCATAAGGACTGTCAGTCTCCCATGAGCCGAGATCCCTTCTTAACCAAGACATACAAATTCTTTAAAAATGTTGGCAGGTGTGCTGAAGGTAATGAAACCAACACCGGTAGATAAAAAACCAGGTAGGGCTTCTTGTTGGGTGGGATTCCATGTATATAAAACGCAGAGGCTAATTGCATCTTTGGATTCAGCTAAAAAGAAAACTTAAAAGCCGCAGTGATAAGTATGGATGCTGACAATTTCTCAGTTGGATTCAGTTATTGAATGCCTACAACTAGTGTAATATTCAGTTGTGTGAAATTTGAAGAATTCTAACCAACCAGAGGGATACCTCAGGTTTGCCCACTTTCTCCCTGTTTATTTTAGCTACGGTGGGTCAAACTAGGAGGAACTACCGTCTATAAGGGAAGAAAGGAAGAAAAAGTTGCTCATTTGTAGACTACTTTCTCTAGTTTATAGAAAATGCACTCTCTCACTGATGGATCTGTATAAATAATAAATATTAAGACAGTGATTATCCCAATTCTTAATACACAAAATGTAGTATCCATTTCAGTTGGAGCAGATGATAAAATGACTGAACATAGAAAATGATCATCTTCAGCTACACATTGACGATGGCCATGTGAGTCAACCCTTCGAGGCACAGTCCATCGACGAAAGCCAACCCTGTAACAAGGAGACCTCCCAGTCACTTGTATCCTTTTCCTGGACTTCTGGTTCACACCTACTCAGTTTACTTGAGTCTCAGCTCAATGAAAGTGGCGGATGAAACTTAGGATGTGTTCTTATTTCTAGGGCTGATGTCAAAAATCCTAGGGCATCCACCATTACTATCACCACTTGTCATTTCTATAATACTACTATAGGCGGGCGCAGCACTAAGGAGTCGCCAAGTGGTTAAAGCAGAGGACTGAGAACCAGGGCTCAATTCCTGCCGAAGCTCCTTGTGACATTGAGCAAGTCACTGTACTCTTCATTTCCTCAGGTACAATCACTGCACATTTTCCCCCAGATACACAGTATGGGAGAAAAGCCTTAGTAAGCCAGGCCCTTAGATTGGGGACAGGAAGTTTACCTACAGCCACCTAACTATACCTTACCTTGAGCTACCAATGAGAAGGCATGAGCTAAAGCTGAATAAAATACAAATTTCCACAAGAGGCGATTGCCTACCATCAAGAGATGTCACAAGACAATAGGATGTCTACCGTCTAATGAGGTGAGCTAAGTGTTTGCTGATAGTAAGTGAGGAATGAACAGATCTTCAGCTTTTTAATTTCCCTGTGCAGTCGCTGTGTAAAAATAAAAAAGTGATTTTAACCTTTGCATTAAGCAGAGATGATCAGTCACAGATTGGTGGCCCATAACTCTTGGTTTTACACTGTGCATTATTGCGCTTGAATACTAATAAGCCACCTTGAGCATTATTTGGAAAAGCAGGCTAAAAATCCAGATATGTTTTATTATTAATATAATTGGCATGGGAAGTTTCCTGTCAGGATTTCACCACCATGCCCCACGTTCTGGTGCACAAAGACAAAATGTGAGTGAATTTAATGTCCAGGACGTGAACTGAAGTCCTCTGATGCCAGCCTACAAGTATGTTACTGAATTCCTAAAGCACTCCTGGCATCAGAAAACCCAAGCATGTTACTTTCAAAAACTAAACATATATCTTCACCAGCAGCTACTCACATTTGTATTTCATTTCATCTTACAACTTTCCAGGTTTTCAGCAACTTATATTTCAACAATTTGGGTGACTGTCATAAAAATTGTTGTCAAAAAGCATTTTTAAAATCACCCAATTAATATGTCCAGTGCAGCAGTCTCTCATGATGCCATCTACACCAAAATTTCAAAAAGCTGCATGAACCATCAGAGCAATAGCAAATTATTCTTCAAACCCGTAGGATCCTACTGCTGCTCTGACCTCAATACAGACTTGGTTTTGCCAAAAAGGCTGCTTCAGAGAGTTCAAAGAGGAAAGCTCCAGGTAGGCTGCATGCAGTTGGTGGCAAGAGCCGAGCCAGAGCTCAGAAAGTTGTGAGGAGAGGAGGAGAGATTCATAGAGGTGGGAGGGAAGAGAAGACATGACAAATGGAGAAGTGTAGGTGTGTATGTGCATTTTATATGGGCCATATTTTATATACCTATAAAGCCCACTAGGCTTCACCATAGAGCAGGGGTGGCCAACTCCAGTCCTCAAGAGCCACCAGCAGGTCTGGTTATCAAGATGTCCACAATGAATATGTATGAGATATACTAGCCGGCACCCAAGGAGATTCCCCATAGGGCCCTATGAATTGCGATCCCTCCCAGCACCAGCACAGCCTATCCTCCTGCCGAGCCAAGTGTAGTTTAATAAGTCCCATCACAGGCAGCCCTCCCCCACAGTCCCAGGAGTAGAACAGCCTGCCTCCCGCTCCCCCCCCCCCCCCCCCCCTCAGTCCCAGCTTAAGCTACCCCTCCCAATTCCATCTGTAGCACAATCACCCATGGAAATTCCCTGAAGGCTCCTATTTATTGCCCTCTCCTACCCTTCTCCCTCCGGCCCCCTGCTCCTGCAGCCCCATCCTGCCTGCCCTCATCCCTCAGAAGCCTCAGCACAGCCTGCGAGCCACCAGCTCCAGCAGAGCCAGCTCCCCTAGGCCAAGCCTCTGCCCCAGCCTCAGCCCCAGCACAGCCTGCCCCCACACCAGCCACTCCAACCTCCATATATCTGAGGGCTAGGAGCTGTTTGCACAGAGTGCACACGTACAACCTCTCACCAGTGCATGTGGCACTCAGTGCAAAAGACTGGGGATAGCCCCCCTCTCACTGCTGGACTACCATCTGACTCTTAATTATGTTCAAGTGTTAGCAATTTAAAATTTCTAAGGGAGTAAGGATGTTCAAACTAAAGTACTTTGCATCTATTGGTTTATTTTATATTTGTCTGTCAGTGATCCTGCAGCGATTACAATTAATCTACTTATAACTACCCAGCTACTCACTTTATTGACTCTTGTTTTGAACTAATTCCCTGTTATTGTATCCAATAAAGAAATCCGTTCTTGAAAATTTATAGAAAGCAGTGTTTGGGTTTTTTTTTAGCACATGTGTGAATATAAATGTTTTATGAGAGCTGAAGCCTAAACAGCTGGCAGTGTCCTCTAGTAGGAGAAGCTTGCAGATAAGCCTTCTGGTTCTCTGCTGTTGGAAAAAGCGTGGGATTTGTAAAACCTCAAACCTTGCTGCTAGCAGCCTCCTCTGGAGTTCTGTTGCTGGGGTTTCTGGGAAATGTATGCAAATGAGCCTTCCGGTCCTCTGCTGTTGAAAGCAGTGTGGGTGCTATGGAAGGTAAAGCTTAGACAGCTCACAGTATCCGCTGGAGTCCTCTGCTGGGGCTGCTGGGAAAAATATGCAAGAGAGGCTTCCAGTTTCCTGCGGCTGAAAACAGTGTAGGGGCTGTGAAAGCTGAAACCTAGATGACCTGTAGTATCTTCTGGAGTCCTCTCCTTGGGTTGCTGGAAGAAGTATGCGCGTGGGCCTTCAGATCCTCTGCTGCACTTCCTGCTAAGCACACAATATATATATATATACAGAAAAGGAAGATGTGCATAAATGGAAGCTGTGCATGCAGATCTATCTCTATCCAGAGCCCCCCCAATTTCTCACTTCCCTGAGATCTCCCCACCATCCCCCTTGCTCTTATTCCTCCCCATTGTTGTTCTTACCTTTCTGCTTCTCCTGGTATCCTACTCCTCTTCCACCTCCTCGTTCTCTTATTCTTACCCTTTTCTCTTGCCCTTATCACTACCCGTCATCAGTGGAGGCAGCAGCACTGTAGTGGTCCTGGGAGTAGGAGAAAGTGCTCCTAGGACTAAGCTGCTTCTCCCACCTCCCGCAGCCGATTGGTTCTTCTGAGCAGACGGAGCCACTTAGCAGTGGGAGGCAGAGGAAGCAGCAGCAGCTTCTCTTTGTCTGGAAGGATGGACTCCATCCAGCCGCTTGTACAGCACCTCCCTTCAGCCCAGCAGGGAGGACTCTGCCAGGACACCGCAGCAATGCTTCTCTTTGACCCGGCAGGATGGAGACTTGTGCAGGAGGATGATTTGGTAGATAGAAGCTTCTCTCCGGGGAGTAGATATCTTTGACTTTGGGTGGGGAGGAGGTGCTTTGGCTGTAATGGTAAGATGAGGTGGGTTTTTGGTTATGCTAAATGTCCAAAACATCCTTGTCTTACATTCAACATAGGAAGATAAGAACTGCCATACTGGGTGAGACCTAGGGTCCATCAAGCCCAGCATCCTGTTTCCAATCCAGTGGCCAATCCAGGTTGCAAGTACGTGGCAGGATCCCAAAAAGTAAATAGATCTCATGCTGCTATCGCGCAGTGATAAGTAGTGGCTATTCTCTAAGCTTACTTGGTTAATAACAGCTTATGGACTTCTCCTCCAGGAATTTGTCCAAATATTTTTTAAAACCCAGCTGCGCTGCCTTAAAAATATCCAGAGCTTAATTTTGCATTGAATGAAAATGATTTTTCTCCAGTTTGTTTTGAGTTTGTACTAACTTCATGGAATGTCCCCTAATCTTTGTATTTTTTGAAAGAGTAAACAACCAATTTACTTTCACCTGTTCTATTCCACTCATATTTTCATAGACCTCTATCATATCCCCCCTCAGCCGTCTCTTCTCCAAGCTGAACAGCCCTAACCTCTTCAGCCTTTCCTCATAGTGGAGCTGTTCCATCCCCTTTAACATTTTGGTCGCCCTTCTCTGTACCTTTTCCAATGCAACTATATCTTTTTTGAGATTCTTAATTCATGTTTCAGATTTGAACCAATGGGGTATATACAGTATATTTATATATGGCCCCACATTTCATTAATTATTTATTTATGTGGGTGTTTTATATACCATCGTTCCAAAAAAAGATCACAATGGTTTACGTATCATAAAGACGGCTCTGATAGAAGAAATAGGAAGGCCTATTTGGAACCGGCAACCCAGCTAATAGGCAAAGAGCATCCAACCTCGTTCCAGCATGGAAAGTCTCTTAAGGCAGCACCCAGAGCAGGTCTGGGTGCTGCCTTATTGCAGATTTGCAACTCACTATTGGGCTGATACAGTACAGTGCGCTCCGACGGAGCGCATTGTTAACCCGCCATTGGACGTGCGTTTTCCCTTACCCCTTACCCCTTATTCAGTAAGGGGCCTAAAATGCGCATCCAATCCGACAAACCTAATAGCGCCCGCAACATGCAAATGCATGTTGATGGCCCTATTAGGTATTCCCGCGCGATTCAGAAAACAAAATGTGCAGCCAAGCCGCACATTTTGCTTTCAGAAATTAGCGCCTACCTTTTCGGGCACTGGGAAAGTGCACAGAAAGGCAGTAAAAATTGCTTTTCTGTGCACCCTCTGACTTAATATCATGGCGATATTAAGTCGGAGGTCCCGAAGGGTAAAAAAAGTAAAAAAAATTTTTTAAAAATTTGAAGTCGGCCCGTGGCTGTCAGGTCGAAAAGCGGATGCTCAATTTTGCCGGCGTCCGGTTTCTGAGTCCGTGGCTGTCAGCGGGCTCGAGAACTGATGCCGGCAAAATTGAGCATTGGCTGTCAAACCCGCTGACAACCGCTGCTCCGGGCCAAAAGGAGGCGCTAGGGACACGCTAGTGTCCCTAGCGCCTCCTTTTGCCTGTTTCTACCGCCGGGCCTCATTTAAATACAGAATCGCGTGCACAGGCGAGTGGCCTGTGCGCGCGCCGGGAGAGCGGACTTTACTGAATCGGCCCGTATGGCAGCAGCTTCCGGGATAATTACACAGCCATGCAATGGCATGGGGCAATGTTTTCCAATCCCATGGCAGACTTGTTCTATGTTTACGCTGCTAAATGTGTCCATCTATCATTGCGAATGAGAGGAAATCATTTATTTAACTAGTTATATATTGCCACACCTATAGGTGACATAAGTGATCAGCTAAGGCCTCTGGCACTGCACCTGGAAATAAACTGAGCAGACTCGATGGGGGTCTTATCTGTCCTCGAATTCTCGAAGCACAGCTGCCTGGATCACCTCCCGATACCATCATGGTTTTTTGTCATTGGGGTGGGGAGGTGAAGGTTGCCTGAAATTCTATTTTATTGGCAGATCCTCAACAACAGATTGCCCTGACCTGCTGGCATTCGTCATTTTTAAGGCATATGAGTGCTGCCCAAGCTGCACACACACAGTGCAGAGCGCTTCCCTTCCTCTGCCTCTACTAAAGTCTTCAAGGGCCTTGAGGCTCTAGGGGATTCGTTTTTCTGTAGGAGCTGAAATGATGTTTATACGTTCTGAGGTGATCGTAACCACTCTGCCAGGTTGCTCCTTCGGATCTAATTTGATCAAGACCCTTTTCCTTTAATAAGGTGGGGGGTGGGGGGCTCATGGAGCACAGAAACAGGATTTATTTTTGGTTTACATTTTTCTAAGCCCCTGGTGGTTTGTTTACAAGCTGCTGGAAGAGCAGGCATGCATGGAACAGTCAGGCCTGAGGTGCTAAAGCCGGTCTTAAATAAAAGAAACTAAAGTGTTATCATGCCCATGTTCATGCTCTGGGGTCCCCTTCCTCCTATTTAATGGCAAAGGGGGGGTAAGGAGACTGCTGCCTCTGTTGTTGCCCACCCCAGGCCTGGCTAACTGGCCCCATCAGGCAGGGGATCTGAATCTGGGAAACCCACAACGCAGTGCATAACATTGAGGCCTGAGCCACAGGGCCAGCCTGAGTTTTTAACAGACAAAGACAACAAACTCAAAGCCTTTTTAATGTATTGGAATAAATGCATGTGTAAAAACAAGTAAAAGAATTACTGCACCCCCCCCCCCCCAAACACATCCCCCACTCCACCCCACCCCACCCTATCCTTCTTAGCAGCCAAAGCACGATTTGATAATAAAATTGATGACTTGCTCGAAGAAGCCGGCAATGGTGTTTCTCTAGCACTGGAATCTCCCACAGTTTGACTTCTTACATACAATGGAGCTGATTTCTGAAAGGTTTTCCCCTCCAAAAACTGCAAAAGACCAAAGGTGGCAGTCAGTGTCAGCACTGCATGCATGATGGGTTCTACGCTGTAAGCTAGAAATGCTGAATGCCAGACCAACCACAGGCGCATAGTCTCCAAGCTGAATATCCAAATATACGTCTGAGGAGAAGTCAGGGTTGGTTTTCAGGATATCCTAGATAAATGTACAAGAGATACATTTGCATGCACACCGCCTCAATTGTATGCAAATCCAGTTCATAGATATTCTTTTGGCTTGTCCTGAAAACCCTCTAGGATCAGAGTTGTCCGCCCCTGGAGTAGAAGAACTGCGCAAACAATTAGTAACACAACTGAGGTGAACTTCTGTATTATCAGGGGAAACTGGACAACCTGGGGTCCAGAAGACCATCACAGGGGGGTCTGCCAGAAGGGACGCAAGCAAAGTGCAGCTGCTGAGAAAAGGGACAAGCCAATCCCACCTCCCAGCGGCTCTGCTCTTCGGCTGCCGCTGTTGCTGTCTGAACCCACGCGACCCTCGCCAAGAGGCGGACGGGAAGACTGTGACCCCCCAAAAAGTCCTAACCTGCACGGAGAGGAGAAGGGGACAGGTCACCACCCTCACTAGGAGTCTAAATGAGGGTTGCCAGCTGGCTCCAGATTTTCAGGACAGATTGATCCTGTCCTGGTTTTACCCCATGGCATGCTGGGACTTGCTCTGACTTCCCTAGTGCATTCCCTAAGAAAAGCAAGATTATAAGTCCCTGCATGCAGGAGGGAGTAAAGCCAGGACCGGATCAACCTGCCCTGAGAATCCGGAGCCAGCTGGCAACTCTAGGCTAAACCCACGCAGATTGGAGGCGGGAAGAGTGGAGCTGATTGCTGCCGAGAAGTGCATGGAAGAGCCCTGCCATCAGCACCGTCAGCAGCCACTGCCCAGCATGAGGAAGAGGAGGAGGAGGAGGAAGGAAACAGGGTGATAACTCTGAGAATAGCTTGCAGCCACTGCTGCGCCGACACTGAGGGAGAAAACCGGCTCTAAATGAGGAGGAGGGGCCATTGGGGGGGGCCGCATTCTGGGGAGCGTGCAAAAAGCCCTTGGGAAGGAGCAGAGAAGGGGCCACAGGGAGCAGGAGGGAGAGCACTTGGGAAGGGACCAAGAATGGGGGGAGCCATAGGGGGGAGGGGGGGAGGGCCAGCACTCAGGAAAGGGCCATGGATGGGGGGGGAATCAGGGCAGGAAGAAAGGCGTTTGGGAAGGGGTCATGGGAGGGCTGGACAGCACTCAGGAAGCTTCCATGGGGGAGGGGAAGTAAGAGGGAGGAAACAGGGCAGAAAGGAAGGGACTATGAAGGTGAGGAGGGCAGAAGGAAGAGGAAGCCAGCAGGGATCAAGGGAAAGGGGGAGGGAGGGAGGAAGGGAGCGACAATGTCCAGAGTCAGTGGGAAAGGGAAGAGAGATTGATTTGGGGGAGGAGACAGAATAGGGAGGGAGAGATGATAGTTAATAGATAAACGAGGGAAAGGAAAGAGATGAAGTGAAAAAAAACCACATGGCGTGGAAAGGACATGAGGATCGCAGTTTTCAAAAGGATTTACCTGGTTAAAAATTGCTCCTCTCGATCTGCTCAAAGTACCTGTGTTTTAATGGGGGTGCGGCCTGCAGACAACACACGGGTAATCCCCACTTCTGTTTTGAGGTGTAGACTGTGCACCTGCAGGCCCTAAGGGAGTTTCCCTTCGAAAATCCACTGGCAGGCCCTGTGTAAATGTAAAACACTTCTACAACACACACACACACAGCGATCTCATAAGCCTGGACACAAGGCTGAAGAGAGATCCATTTTCAAAAAGGTTTATCTTCCTAATTTCAGAAGTTAGCCATGGCCAGTTAAATCGCTGCCTTTTGAACTGGGGAGGAGCCGATTTAGCTGGATAAGTTAAGCCGAATATTCACAGTTAGCTGGATAACGTATCTGCCTAAATCTGGTCGGCCCGTGGATAAAATTATCCGGCTAACTTTAAGACAGATGAATATATTCAGCGCTGCGGACTCACTGTTGAATATATGGACTATGTTAGGCAAATCGGTTTATCCGGCTTAACTAGCCGAGCCACCCAGCGGCTCAATATCTACCTTTTAGTTTGTCAGTAAGCGTTCTTTATTTCAGCATTATATACATTGCAAATTATTCTGGAGTGCACGTTAATATTTGTGATTACATGAATCGATTTTCCATTTGGCATTTAACTGCATGTAAAAAATTAAAGAGAAATAAGTGTGTATCTGATCGGGGGGGGGGAGAGGGGGTGTTGGTGTAATTTTGGAAGTTGAAAAAGGCTCTCAGAAAGGCTGCGAACCCCCTACTTCAGCTAGGATTTGTCCCTGACCACATCCAGTACCCCGGCTTTCATTACACTCGATGCTGACACAGGGAGGCTGCCGAGTAAGAAACGTCAGCTCCCTAATGTCTGTTTAACAGACAACGTGTCAGTAAAAATAAAGACCGCCTTCAACATCATCAAGAAGAATCTCCAACATAACTTCTTGACGCATGCAAGACTCGTGGCTGAACAGCGAGACAGATGAGACGCAGCCCTGTGCAGACAGGAACGACACCTGCTGGGATGCTCTCAGGTCCAACCTGCCTGCCACAGTCATCAGGGACATCTTTGGCACTGATAGTGCCGCACTGCTCACTGACTGTCAGAGTCGAGCGTGCACAGGGGGCACCCGTGCGAGGGGTGAGGCCTGGTATTAGAAACAGAAGACTGGAGGCAGAGCCAGCACGGGGCCAGGTGCAGAATTTGCCAGCGAAACTGGAGCGGCGCAGATTGCGGTGGAGCCGGAGCGGAGCTGGACTCGGAGGCCGGGTGCAGGACTAGAGTGGCGCCAGGCCCGGGAGCTGGAGCCGTGCTGGGTCCAGAGGCTGGACGCAGGGCTGTGGCAGAGCAGGGAGGCCAGGCTTGGCAGCTTGCATGAAGAAAAGCGAGAGCTGCTTGCCACTTCGGTGCAGGACGCGGCTCGGGAATTTGGAAGTGATAGGAGTTCAGGATTCAGCTTGGAAGCCCCTTTGCTGGGAACGACTTCCTGTTTCCGTAAACCCCTTTTAACTGAGCCTTCCTGGGAGAGTGGCCTCCAGGCTTCCTTTTCAGCCTTTTTTATGATCCCCGGGCTTGCTTGCTTCTGACTTGCCAGCTAGCTCTGTGACTTAGCCTCCTGCACTGTTGCTGGTTCAGTCCCATGCCAGTGTCTTCCCCCCTGACACAGGCCAGAGACTGCAAAGATGGGCAGAACACTTCACGTCCTGAGCTGATAATGATCTAATTGTCAGGAGGCAATTGATCTGCTGCCACAGACTGTGTGAAAGCTGACTGAGACTGTGTGAAAGCAATTTGACTGGCTGTCAAATGGCAATCCACCAGATGATATGACTGAATTTTTCCAGCTAATGTGGGTGCAAGGAAATATATCCCATCGCCCTTCTGTATAAGAATCCTGTGACAATCACCGGGGCTATCAACAACAGCAAGGCGGTGTGGCTGCTTTGTTTGTCCACCTGAATACACAGAAATAAATGCTAACAAATAAAAAAAATGAATAATTAATATGGGAACTTTTCATTGCACTAATACATTTCTTGACTAACTTTCAGGAATATTATGACCTGAGGAAGGGCATATTAGCTGCCGAAAGTTAGTCAAGGGATGTATTAACTTAGTCCAATAAAAAGGCTTCAACTTATATATATTGTTTTATTTATTTGTGAATCTATATTTCTGATCCAAACTCCTCGATAGACTTCTGTTGAAATGATGTCCTTGATCTGCCTGACCAGAACGCGGTGCCTTGCATGAAGAGCCACAAAGCATCTTAAACAGGTAGGCGCCAACAGTTAACCTGCTACGTGGCTCTGCTCCTGAGCATCTGAATTATTTTATTTATTTATTTGTTTTTATATGCCGGTGTTCGATTTACATATCACATCGGTTTACATATAACTTGAAGGTGCAGGAAGCAAAGCATTTCCTTTTGTCAGGTACAGGGAACGACTAGAATTGGTCTTCAGGGGTTCAAAATGGCATCACTGCGACACATCCGTCAGGGGATGGCATCATTTTTATTCGACAGAAGAAGAAAGAAGATGGTGGAAGGCTTGGTCCTGGTCCTCCGGGCCCATTTTTATAAAAATTACACTAATATGAAAATACCTGAAAATGTTCGGGTATTTTTTTGTCAAAGGCTGTTTTTGGTTTGTTTCATTTGTAATGAATTGAAAATAGCCTCATTCATCACATTTTATTCATTCGTTTAAAACAAATGCACATCCCTGTCTTCCATACCACTTACTGAACCAACAAGAAACTTATTTAGGCGGTGATGTGCATGAGCTTTCAAGAGCATATCAGTCCTGTCTTCAGATGATGCAGCCTGCAAAGAATCCAACCTCATGGGACCTATGTACGAATCTGTACATCAAAGCACAAGGCTAGAGATAGCAGCATTGAAGCAGGTGAGAGCTGGCGAGGAGGAGGCCAGAATGAGGCTCTGCTCCTGCCAACTATGGGGAAGGAGTGGTATTTGGAAAGTGGGGGTGCCTGCAGAGCAGGACCCCAGGGAGCAGAGATACTGATTGTTATTCCGGAGCTGGGGCGGGAGGGTTGATCACCCAGGGTGGTGTAGGATTGGTGGAGGGCCTGGAAGGGGAGGCATGGGTCATGGGGGAGGGGACTGAGGTGAGATGGTAGTAGGAAGGTGAAGTTTTATTTTGAGGGAATGCTCAAAAGTGGAGCCTGAAATAACCTGTAGCTTTCTCCGTTTCCTCTCTCCCCTTTTCCCTAATACCCACCACACACCCCCTCTGGCTAGTGCTGTCCCTACCTTACAGGCCGATACAGTATGGTGCCGCACATTTTACTCTCAGAAGCATAAAATACTGCTTTTCTGTACATTCACTGGCTTAATATCCTAGCGATATTAAGGCAGAGAAACCAAAAATTAAAAATACAAATTTTAAAAACATTTTTTAAAAATCTGCCCGCCGTTCAGCAGGTTAGAAAAAAGGATGCTCAATTTTACCGGCATCTGTTTTCCTAACCCGTGGCTGTACCCACTGACAGCCACCTCTATCCTAATACGGAGGCCCTAGGGATGCGCAATTGTCCCTAGCGTCTCCCTATTAGAGCGATCCCTCATTGAAATACTGAATCGCGCACCCAGGAGAGTGACTGGGCTCGCTTCGGGAGAACGGGCCCTCGACAAGGAGCGCCGACTCTCCTGCGATTCTTACGGTATCGGCCTGATAGAGAGGATGCCGGGAGTCTCTAACACAATTCAACCTCCTGCCCCGGCCCAGGAAATGACCACCTAGGGGAAATCACACTTCTGACAGGGTACTATTGTAAGAGAGTAATGAACAGTCAGCTCATTATCCCTCCATTTACATGGTTTGCCTATGTGAGGGTAGTAAATAGTAGGGATGTGAATCGTTTTTCAACGATTAAAATTATCGTCCGATAATGTTTATATCGTCTTAAATCGTTATAGAACACGATACAATAGAAATTCTAACGATTTATCGTTAAAAATCGTTAAATCGTGTTAGTGCGCACTAACTCGAGTTAGTGCGCACTAACGGGGAGTTAGTGCGCACTAACTCGATTTAGAGCGCACTAACTGAAAATGATACAAATAAACACTTTCCAGGTCACTGAAGGTCAGTTAGGAATGAATATGTGTTCCTATTGGCTGGCTGCCCTCTTATCTATTGATATTACCAAGGTTACCACTGAGGTGATGGTTGGGGGGATGGGAAATGGAACTGGAAACTAACGAACACCAACAGAAAATGAAACAAAGTGTTCACACTTCCCAGGTCAGTAAAGGTCACTTAGGAATGAATATGTATGTATGTATTCCTATTGGCTGGCTGTGCTCTTATCTATTGATGTTACCAATATGGTTGGGGGGATGTGAAATGGAAACAGTTGGAAGCTTGACAAAAAAAGTAATGTAATGATCAGCACTCACGTGACTAGAACTTGTTTGTTTATTATTTTTGTTAGCAGGCACCTGAAATGCTAGTGCATGTTGAATTTGCCAATCACTGTGCATTTTAGAAAGGTGGTCCTGGCTGGAACTGTACACAGTTCAAATATATGTAATTGATTGTTGGTAAGTGTATTTTTTAAGTAGCCACACTGGCACCAGTATGTTTACTTTTCCTCCTACTTAACTCACTAGCTCAGCTTTGTAAGAAGGGCTTCTCTGCTTGTGTGTTGTTTTTGTTTGGTGTGAGGAGAGCAGAAACATCAGATCTTTATTCAATCTACTACAGTCATCTCTTACAGTGCCCTATCCCTATTAATACCAGGAGTGTTGTGATCTTCCTGCACACAGTGCCCTAACCCTGATACCAGTCTGAGACAGCTCCCTCCCTGCATTACTAGTGAGAGGCTGGCTTCACAGACAGGGGGAGCTGCCTGACCCTCACTCCTGACTTCCCCCCATGTCCCAGCTAGTGAATGGTGTGTGGGTGAGGGGGGGGGGGGGGAGGATGGTGAAGTCTGAGACAGCTCCCTCCCTGCATTACTAGTGAGAGGCTGGCTTCACAGACAGGGGGGAGCTGCCTGACCCTCACTCCTGACTTCCCCCATGTCCCAGCTAGTGAATGGTGTGTGGGTGGGGGGGGGGGGGAGGATGGTGAAGTCTGAGACAGCTCCCTCCCTGCATTACTAGTGAGAGGCTGGCTTCGCAGACAGGGGGGAGCTGCCTGACCCTCACTCCTGACTTCCCCCATGTCCCAGCTAGTGAATGGTGTGTGGGTGAGGGGGGGGGGAGGATGGTGAAGTCTGAGACAGCTCCCTCCCTGCATTACTAGTGAGAGGCTGGCTTCACAGACAGGGGGGAGCTGCCTGACCCTCACTCCTGACTTCCCCCATGTCCCAGCTAGTGAATGGTGTGTGGGTGAGGGGGGGGGGGGAGGATGGTGAAGTCTGAGACAGCTCCCTCCCTGCATTACTAGTGAGAGGCTGGCTTCACAGACAGGGGGGAGCTGCCTGACCCTCACTCCTGACTTCCCCCATGTCCCAGCTAGTGAATGGTGTGTGGGTGAGGGGGGGGGGAGGATGGTGAAGTCTGAGACAGCTCCCTCCCTGCATTACTAGTGAGAGGCTGGCTTCACAGACAGGGAGGAGCTGCCTGACCCTCACTCCTGACTTCCCCCATGTCCCAGCTAGTGAATGGTGTGTGGGTGAGGGGGGGGGGGAGGATGGTGAAGTCTGAGACAGCTCCCTCCCTGCATTACTAGTGAGAGGCTGGCTTCACAGACAGGGGGGAGCTGCCTGACCCTCACTCCTGACTTCCCCCATGTCCCAGCTAGTGAATGGTGTGTGGGTGAGGGGGGGGGGGAGGAAGGTGAAGTCTGAGACAGCTCCCTCCCTGCATTACTAGTGAGAGGCTGGCTTCACAGACAGGGGGGAGCTGCCTGACCCTCACTCCTGACTTCCCCCATGTCCCAGCTAGTGAATGGTGTGTGGGTGAGGGGGGAGGGGGGGGAGGATGGTGAAGTCTGAGACAGCTCCCTCCCTGCATTACTAGTGAGAGGCTGGCTTCGCAGACAGGGGGGAGCTGCCTGACCCTCATTCCTGACTTCCCCCATGTCCCAGCTAGTGAATGGTGTGTGGGTGAGGGGGGGGGGGAGGATGGTGAAGTCTGAGACAGCTCCCTCCCTGCATTACTAGTGAGAGGCTGGCTTCACAGACAGGGGGGAGCTGCCTGACCCTCACTCCTGACTTCCCCCATGTCCCAGCTAGTGAATGGTGTGTGGGTGAGGGGGGGGGGGGAGGATGGTGAAGTCTGAGACAGCTCCCTCCCTGCATTACTAGTGAGAGGCTGGCTTCACAGACAGGGGGGAGCTGCCTGACCCTCACTCCTGACTTCCCCCATGTCCCAGCTAGTGAATGGTGTGTGGGTAAGGGGGGGGGGGGAGGATGGTGAAGTCTGAGACAGCTCCCTCCCTGCATTACTAGTGAGAGGCTGGCTTCACAGACAGGGGGGAGCTGCCTGACCCTCACTCCTCCGGGGTATTGTGATCTTCCTGCACACAGTGCCCTATCCCTGATACCAGGGGTGTTGTGATCTTCCTGCATGCAGTGCCCTATCCCTATTAATACCAGGAGTGTTGTGATCTTCCTGCATGCAGTGCCCTATCCCTATTAATACCAGGAGTGTTGTGATCTTCCTGCATGCAGTGCCCTATCCCTGATATCGGGATGTGTGCAAGAAGATCACAACACCCCCGGTATCAGGAATAGGGCACTGTGTGCAGGAAGATCACAACACCCCCAGTATCAGGAATAGGGCACTGTGTGCAGGAAGATCACAACACCCCTGGTATTAGGGATAGGGCACTGTGTGCAGGAAGATCACAACACTCCTGGTATTAATAGGGATAGGGCACTGTGTGCAGGAAGATCACAATACCCCTGGTATCAGGGTTAGGGCACAAGTTCTAGTCACATTGACTGATCACATTACTTGTTTTGTTAAGCTACCAACTGTTTCCATTTCCCATCCCCCATATACTGTCAGTAGGAAACTTGGTAACATGAATAAATAAGAGGGCAGCCAATAGGAATACATATTCATTCCTAAACTGACCTTAACTGACCTGAAAAGTGTCAAATTGTATCATTTTCAGTTAGTGCGCACTAACTCCCAGTTAGTGCGCACTAACTCCCGTTAGTGCGCACTAACTCGAGTTAGTGCGCACTAATCGGAAAAAACGATTTTTAACGATTTTTTAACTAAAAAATCGTGCCTAAGACGATTTTCTTGCCCTGCCACACGATTTCTATCGTTAAGACGATATGGAAAACGATTCACATCCCTAGTAAATAGTGAATTCTGTGCCCCTTGTATTAAAAATAGGACAGATCAGTACAGAGGCCCCTATAAGAGATAAACCTGTTAGAAAGTTATTTTTACCTGCTGGGAACTGCGATACAAAGATGATTCATCTGTCAAAAAAAAAAAAAAATGAACAAGATGCTCGGGCCCTCATGCATTAGTAATATTGCTAAAAGCAATCGTTTCTACTCCATACACACAGTGCACAAATATAGAACAAACAGACAGAGCTTTTCCGCACGGCAAGCTATTTGTTTTATAAGAGTGCGAGCGTGGGTTACGAGAAAGTCAGCTTCAGCCAAGGAAGCCTGAGCTTTGATCCCTTACATGCTCGCCCCCTGCCGTAGGGATCGTGCCACGGGATGAAGGGCTTAGGGGGCTCACTGGAAGGAGAGCAATGCCCCTGTGGACTGTGCTGCGGGGTTTCCGACCACCAGAGAAACAGAAAATCCATCCACAGCTTTCAGGGCACATGGAAAGCACATTTTCTACTTTTAAACCTGCAAAAGGATGAGCTAGGAGGGATGCAGGAGTGGGAATAAAAATGGGGGATGGGAATAAAGCCGACGGCGCTTTTTAGCGCCCCCCCCCCCCCCACCAAGGATTCGTTTCCAGCTGAGATGGAAATCCAAAAGGATTCCCTGCCAGGCCCACAAACCCAATCAGATAGCAGGGCTAGGTGGGGCGATTTCTACCACGATTCCAACTAAAAGCAAAAGTTAAATAGGCGATGTACGTAAGGGATGTAGCACCACTTGCCACATGGATTTCTGAAGCACCATGCAATGTACGTTTCCTTTTTAAACCCGTGGTTGCTAGACAGAGTGCAGGGGTTGGCAAACACCATGTGCTATGTACTAAGCATTTATCTCCTATACCAGGGGCAAGTACACTTTTAGAGCTGCAGTCCACCTGCCATTTGTGCAATTGGTTGGGGTACAATAGATACAGTTTATAGGTATACTAGCAACAAATGCCTGGCATTGCTTGGGTAGTCTGGTCTATAGCCGCCTGTGACTATGTGTGCCTGTGCGTATGCACTTGTGTGCGTGTGGATGCCTGTGCCTGTGTGTTTGTCTCTCTGCCTATGTGTGTCTGTGTGTGTGTGTGCCCGTGCTGTTATAGACCAGTCTGTGACTATGTGTGCCTGTGCGTATGCACTTGTGTGTGTCTGGCTGTAAGGGCCTGTGCCTGTGTCTGTGGCTGTATACCTCTGCCTGTCTGTATGTGGGTGCCTGTGCCTGTAATGCGTGTGTCTGCTTGTGTGTGTGTGTTTGGGGGAGCCTGTGTGCGTGTGGATGCCTGTGTGTTTGTCTCTCTGCCTATGTGTGTCTGTGTCTGTTTGTGTGTGTGCCGGTGCCTCTGTGTGCATGTGTGTGTGTCTGTGCCTGACTGTGCGCATGTGCTTGTGTGTGTGTGTGTGAGTTGCTGTGCCTGTAAATACATTACCAACAGGCCTATGCCTGTTGGTAATGTATTTATCTATCTCTTTGTGCATGCCTACATCTGTCTTTGTGTGCCAGCCTATGTGCATGTACGAATCAGTATATGCATGTGTGCAAGCCTGTGCGTACTTGTGTGCACTTGTGTGTGCCTATATGTGTGTGTTCCTATACCTGCCTGTCCCTGTGTGTGAGAGCATGAGAGACATGGCACACAGAGCATATTAATAAACATTACCTGGCGTTACTTGGATTGTATGAGATCAATAACAGTCTGTGCGTGTGGGTGCCTGTGCCTACATAGTAGTAAAACAGTAATGATGGCAGAAAAAGACCAAAGTCTGCCCAGCAAGTGTCTGATGGTAGGAATTGCCGCTCCATGCAGGTTATCCCCAAGCTTTATGTTAAGGGTTGTAATATTTATAACAAAATTTCTGCTAGCAAACATGTTTCCAGGGTGAGCAGCCTTCTTGATCATTCAGAAAATGCTGCTTGAACTTGCTCTGCTTTTGGATTTGCCCATAGAAGTAGTCCTGTGGTTTTTTCCCAAATATCTGCGTATTAGTACCCCGGAGGACTATAAAAGTCGGGGCCCAGCGTTGGCTGACGTCTGAATCCAATTCCTCTTTTTCACCCTTGCTGTCCAAGCGGCCAGCGATGCTGCAGTTGCATCAAAAGCATCAAGGCTAATTGCTTTAGGGTAGTAATCCCCATGCTTTCTATGAAGGGTAGCAACTGACGCTCCGTGAACGCCCTCCCATGGGCCATTTTCTTCGTTTCCAACCTCTAGCCTTTAGGGATCTGCAGGGTTTACCCCATGCCCTTTTGAATTTGTCCACCTCTTCTGGAAGGGCATTCTAGGCATTCGCTACCTTCTCCATGAAGAAATATTTCCTAGCAATGGTTCTGAGTCATCCTCCCTGGAGGTTCATTACATGACCCCTAGTTCTACTGATTTCTTTCCAGCAGAAAAGCTTTGTCAAAAGTGTATCACTAAAACCTTTCAGGTATCTGAAGGTCTGTATCATATCTCCCCTGCACCTCCTCTTCTCCAGGTTATACATATTCAGATCCTTCAGCCTCTCCTCATAATTCTTCCGATACAAACCCCACACCATTTTGGTGACCCTTCTCTGGACCATCCTCCATCTTTTTTGAGATACGGGTTCCAGAACTGAACACAGCACTCCAGGTGAGGCCTCACCAAGGACCTGTACAAGGGCATTATCACCTCTTTTTTCCTGCTGGCTATTCCTCTCTCTGTGCAGCTTGGCTTTCTTCTGGCTTTTGCTATCACCTTCTCTGCCTTCAGATCTCCAGATACTGTTACCCCAAAGTCAATCTCCTAGTCCATACACATTAGTCCTTCACCCCTCATCACATACAGCTCTTTTGGATAATTGTACCCCAGATGCATGACTCTGCACATCTTGGCATTGAATCCCAGCTGCCAAATCTTTGACCACTCTTCAAGCTCTCTTAAATCACTTTTCATTCTCTCTATTCATTCAGGCATGTCCACTGTATTGCAGATCTTAGTATCATCCGCAAATAGACAAACTTTGCCTTCTATACCATCTGCAATGTCGCTCAGAAAGATATTGAACAGAACCGGTCCCAAAACTGATCCTTGTGGCACTCCAATACTGTTGTCACTTCAGAGTAGGTTCCATTTACCATTACATATTGTCTCCTGTCAGTCAACCAGTTTGTAATCTACGCCACCACCTTGGCATCCATTCCCAAGCTCCTCATTTTATTCATGAGTCTCCTATGTGGGACCGTATCAAAAACTTTTCTGAAATCCAAGTAACTCACATAGTGTGCTCTTCCTTGATCCAATTCTGTAGACACCCAATCAAAAAAATCAATCAGATTTGTCTGACAGGACCTTCCCTTGGTGAATCCTTGCTGCTTCAGGGACAGCAACCCTTCAACAAAGTCCCCATTAATTTCCCTACCACCGAGGTGAGGCTAACCAGTCTGTAGTTTCCAGCTTCCTCTCTGCTACCACTCTTGTGAAGTGGTATCACAATTGCTCTTCTCCAATCTTGTGGCACCACTCCTGTTTCCAGGGATCTATTGACCAGATCTTTCAGCAGACCCACCAGCACATCTCTGAGCTCCCTTAGTATTCTGGGATATACCTCATCTAGCCTCAAGGCTTTGTGTCTTTCAGTTTTTCTAGCTCTTCCCATACATTCTCTTCTGTAAACTGAGTTGCGTCTACCCCACCGCCGTCTACAGTCTTCTCAACCAACAATGGTCCTTCTCCAGGATCATCTTTAGTGAACACCAAACAAGTATTTGTTTAATATTTCTGCCATTTCTTCATCTCTCTCTCTCTCTCTACATATTGCTTCTTGTCACCTTTCAATTACACTGTACCACTTCGGGCCTTTCTTCTCTCTCTGATATATCTGAAAAATGTTTTGTCACCTCGCTTTACTTTTTTGGCAATCCTTTCTTCTGCCTGGCCTTTTGCTTTCCTGATTTTGTTCTTCATGTCCCTCAGTTTCACCAGGTATTCTGCCCTGTGTTCCTCATTTTGGAATCCGTTATACTTCTTGAATGCTGTTCTTTTTGCCTTTATTTTGTCAGCCGCCTCCTTTGAGAACCAGATCGGTTTCTTATTCCTCTTACTTTTGTTTACTTTTCTAACTATAGATTTGTTGCCTTTGTAATAGCTCCTTTTAATTTGGCCCACTGTTGTTCCACCTCACTCATATTCTCCCAGTCTTCTAGTTCTTCCTTCAGGTACATCCCCATTTTGGCAAAGTCCATATTTTTGTTTGACTTTGTTGTCTTTGTGTGACTTCTCTTTATCCTATTTGCTATTTAAATCTATACCATCTGATGATCACTGTTGCTCAGGTGAGCACCTACTTGGACATTAGAGACAATATTCCCATTAATGAGCACCAAGTTAAGTATCACACCCTACCTTGTGGGTTCCATTACCATTTGTTTGAGCAGAGTCCCTTGATGAGCATCCACTATCTCTCTACTTCTTGTAGATTCTGCAGAAACGGTATTCCAGTCCACATCTGGCAGATTATAATCTACAACGAGCAACACTTCTCCTTGCTTTCCCACTTTTTGGATGTCTTTGACCAGATCTCTGTCCTGGTCTTCTGGTTGAGTCGGAGGCCTGTAAACCACACCAGTAAAAATGGAAGCACCATCTTCTTTTTTTTTTTTTAGGACGTCCAATAATGCTTCTTCCCTACCCCATGTCATTTGTAATTCCATTGCTTGGATATTGTTTTTGACATAAAGAGCTACTCCTCCCCCTTTTCTGTCCTCTCTGTACTTCCTTAACAAGTTGTAGCCCGGGATGGCCATTTCCCAATCATGAGACTCAGTGAACCAGGTCTCTGTGACAGCAACAATGTACAAGTCCTCCTCCACCATTAGGGCCTGCAGGTCTGGGATTTTACTGTGTGTGGGTGGGTGCCTCTGTGTGTGCATGAGGGATCCTATGCCTATGTGTGAGTGTGTGTGTGTTTGGTGAAACCTGTGTGTGTATGTGCCTATGTGGAGGGGTGCCGGTGTGCCTGTCTGAATGTATGTCTGCCTGTGTGTGTGTTTGTGTTTGTGTATGTGTCTGCTCATGCCTGTTTGTGTCTGCCTGTGTATACATATGTGGGTACCTATGCCTGTGTATGTTGGACTCTATGCCATCCCGAACTTAAAGCGCCACACCTCCTCCCGAGTGCTCCTCTCTGTCATTGCGATATAATTTGTACCCTCTCGGGTCAGTCTGAGTTCCTTGTATGCCAGAAGTTTGAGTTAGGCTGAGGTAGCAAAGGATTCTGGGGTAAGCTGAGTGAACCAAAGTCCTGAGCCAAAGTCTTCATGTTAGGCTGCCCATATATCACCACATTATGTGACCTCTCAATATACAATATTAAGAACTAAAGGTCTGCAAACTTTGAACAGGAACATTTTATTATTTCTCTCATTGATATAGTTTATTAATTGTGCTATTCTGTGATGTATAATAGTTTAATTTGAAACACATTAAAAATAACAGGCATGTGTTTTGTCTGCTTACTCATGTTTTCTTAAAATGCTACACATCTTACAAATTCTGCATGAGCACACCTGTATATCTCAGTCTTGGTTTTCCATGTACCCTGTCTCCATGACACATACTACATCTAAATCAGCTTCTTCCATGACTACCTTTAGATCCAGGACATTTTCCCCCCATTCTGTGAACATTAGTGTACACAGCTTTCCAGATATTGCCCTTTTTACCCATTTCTATACAAGTATTTGTTTTACATACTTAATGGTTTTGTTCATCCATCCCCAATGATCCTAGTTTAAAACCCTTCTCAATAGTTTTGCCAGCCTGTGTTGGAAAATTCTGCATCACTTCTTCAACAGATGGGCCCCCATCTCTGCTCAACAGTCCTTGAAACATCCTCCCATGCTCCAGGAAGCCAAAACACTCTTGTCGACACCATCTACACAGCCATTCATTTATCTCCAGAATGTGAATTTCCCTGCCTGGGCCTTTAGCCTTAAAGGGGAGGATTGAGGAAAATACCACATGTGCACCTATCTGTTTTACCTTCTTTTCCAGAGCCACAAAGTCACTTTTGATACAATCTGTGAGGTTCTTAGTAGTATTATTCATGCCAACATGATTGAGCAGCATTGGATAGTAGTTAATAGTCTTGAGGATTTTCTGCAATCTCTCCATAATGTCTTGGATTTTGGCACTTGACAGACAGAACATATTCTGGGACAACATGTCTGGTCGGCAGAGGGATGCCATCATACCCCTCAGAAGCGAGTCACCAACCATCTCTACTCACCACCTTCTAGGTGCAGTAGTTATTGAGCTCACAGCTTGGGGTTTGCATGTTTTAGTTCCTCCTCATCCTGGAATAGTTGCTCCTCCTCCACTTCCAGGACTGCAAACTAGTTCTTCAGGTCAAGGGAAATTGGAGTTGTAGTGTAGGGTCTAGTAGCTGTAGTAATTTGGGTCCAGCTGTCATCTCGTGAAACTCTGCTTGAGTTTTCCATTTTTGTTGCCTCAATAAGCATTTCATCAATATGGTCCTCATTCTCCCAGATGCTTCTTGGTTTCTTGCCACCTCCTCTCTGAGTTCTGCCACCTGTTTCTTGAGGGAGTCAATCTGCAGACATCTTCAATCTGAATGGTTCCTCGCTGTGGATCAGGACATCTGTCTAGAAAGCAGTAGAAATGGTAACAGTGGCTGTTGGAAGCTTCTGGTACCTGCTGAAAGAAATGAGAAAGACCTGCCAAAGTCCCTGCCTTTTCCTCAACTGTCCTGAAAGAAAAATTTGCTAACCTGTGAAATCTAACTCCCATGACTACATGCAGAATCCCTGCTTGTGGTGCTGTTTGCTGTATGATTTTTATCTTATTCTTTCAGAACGTCAACATATACTTATTTATTTATTTATTTATTTATTAGTTTTTATATACCGCCGCTCATCAAAGATATCACGTCGGTGTACATAGAACAAAAATACGCAATTGCGTGTACATATAACAGAATAATAGTAGCTGAAATCCAAATTACATTAAAACAGTATAATACGGTATCAAGAACAACTTATTTAACTAATAATAGATAATAAAATATAGTAAAAAATAACTGTAATAGCATAACTTAATCTAATATCAAGGCAAAAAATGGAGGGAAGAGAGGGGTGGGGAGCAAATTGGAACGGGAAGGAAAAAGAAAGGGTCAGGAGGGAAAGGGTTAAATACATATATACAGAAGGCAAAATAAGAGGTTATAAGAATGGTAACAGAAGTAGAAGGAATGAGCAGAAAAGGGAATGGATGAAGTAAAAGTTAAGGGTAACAGAATAGGGAAAAGACAGAGTGATAGATTAGGTAAAGATGGAGTAATAGATTAAGGAAAAGATAAGTTAAAGATGGGGTAATAGATAAGGGAGGAGATGGAAAAGTTGACAGACTAAAAAGGGAGTGATAAGAGTTAAGAGTTAAGAAAGATCGTGTGGGTTAGTATCATGTTGGGAACAAGAGAGTTAGGGGGGAACAGGTAAGAATCAAGTATAGGCTTTAGTAAAAAGCCATGTCTTGAGCTTTTGCTTGAAAGTCTTAGAGGACGGTTCAAGGCGTAAGTCAGTGGGCATAGCATTCCATAGTATAGGGCCAGCTATGGAAATGGCACGAGCTTTGGTGGATACATATTTAAATAGTTTAGGTGAAGGGGTTTGTAGTGTAGCAATATAGGGATTTCTAATTGGCCTATTAGAATTATAGAATTGAAAGGTGTTGGTGGGCCAGTTCATTTCTGGGTTGTGGAGGGATTTGTGAATGAGTGATAATATCTTGTATTGTATACGATAGTGGACAGGGAGCCAATGTAGTTTCTTAAGTATGGGGGTAATGTGTTCCCTTGTAGGTGTATTAGTGAGGATGCGAGCTGCCGTATTTTGCAGGATTTGAAGTGGGTTTATGGAATTTTTAGGCAGACCTAATAGTAACGCATTACAATAGTCAATTTTCGAGAAGACCAAAGATTGTAACACAGTACGAAAATCAGTGAAGTGAAGTAGAGGTTTAAGTTTTTTCAGTGTATGGATCTTAAAGAAACACTCCTTAAGGGTAGCATTAATAAATTTTTTGAGGGACAATTGATCATCTAGTAGTACTCCTAGATCTCGGACTTGATGAGAAAAATGTGTGTGTGGTGGAATAATATTTATTGAGGGAGTAGCGTGTAGGGGGGTGGGAGGTGAAATAACCATAAGTTCTGTTTTTGTGGAGTTAAGGGCAAGTTGGATAGAGTTTAGGAGGTTGTTAATTGAAATGAGTGTGGATTGCCAGATTTCAAGAGTTTTTGGAATGGAATCAGTAATGGGAATAAGAATTTGTACATCGTCAGCGTACAAAAAGTGAGGTAACTTGAGGTTTGAGAGGAGTTGGCAGAGGGGTAGGAGGTAGACATTAAATAGGGTGGATGATAGTGAGGAGCCTTGGGGGACTCCCTGCGCAATGAGGATTTCTTTAGATTCATGGTTGCCAACTTTGACTCTGTAATGTCTGTCGCTGAGGTAGGACCTAAACCATTTGTGGGCATGTTCAGTTATACCAATATCGGAGAGGCGCTCAAGGAGGATCTGATGATTTACAGTATCAAACGCATATCTATGAGATATGTGTTATGTGTTGTTCCCTTTGTAGACTCTTATTTCTGAGGGTATAAAAGTAAACCAGAGCAGCTAGAAATTACTATTACAACAAAGATCAAATATGATGCTACCAATCAAGGTCAGAAGAAATTTATTTAATTTGTTCTATTTACAGAAAACAGAAAATGACCTAAAGCACTTGCTATCCCCAGACCTCTCCCCCTTCCTGGTACCAAGCAGTACTTTTCTCCCAGCTGTTTACTAGTAATTTATCCTAATTTGTTTACCTATGGACTCAGACCTACTATTTCTTATAATTTTGGTTAGGTGTAATTTTGCACTTAGGGCCAGATTTTGTAACCTTCGCGCGGGCGTAGATTTGTGTGTGCAACTCGGCGCGCACAAATCTACGCCTGATTTTATAACATGTGCGTGCAGTAACCCTTCAGTCTCAGGTCTTTTCCTTTTGCAAGGGGGTGCACACTTGTGCACCTTGCGCGCGCCGAGCCCTAAGGGAGCCCCGATGGCTTTCCCCGTTCCCTCCGCCCCCCCCCACCTTCCCCTCCCTTCCCCTATCTAACCCGCCCCCCCCCCCCCTTTGTTTTATTATTTACGCCTTCCTCCGGGCAGGCATAGGTTGCGCGTACCGGCCGAGTGCCGGCATGCGATCCCCGGGCCCAGCGGCAGTGGCGAGGCCTCTGGTCCCACCCATGCCCCGCCCATTTTTTCAAGCCCCGAGACATAAGTGCGTCCTGGGGCTTGTGCGCGTCGCCGAGCCTATGCAAAATAGGCGCGCAGGAGGGGTTTTAAAGGGTTACGCATGTATATTACGCGCGTAACCCTTTTAAAATCCGCCCCTAATTGTCTAAGATCACTAATAAGTACAGTTATACACAATTTTCCAAACCCCTTTTTGGTTTATAAAATGCTTTTGTATCTGTTAAGTGTGTATTCTATAAAGAATCCTGTCGCCTTAGCTACGTAATTTATTATATTTATTTATTTTTAATTTTTATATACCGGAATTCCTGTATACAATACAAATCAATCCGGTTTACAAGTAACGAAAAGGTTGCCCTGGTCTGGGAGGTTAGACCGGGGTTTTTTTTACATGGAACATGAACAATAACAATCAGCCAATTGAACCTTATTACAACTATTTAACCTTATTACAATGAACATTGAAAGTAATAATAATTATATTTAACAAATTTAACAATTAACAAAACCTTAACCGTGTAATGAATAGTATGTGTGAGTTCATCTTTTTACAATGTATTATAATACATTAACAACAGTTCCTCTTACTACCCTGGAGTCACACAGCCTCCTTTCAGGACAGCACACAAGCACTTTGAGGCCTTGGAAAGGGTTTTCACCAGATTCCCAAGACCAAGTCTCGCTTGACTACCTCGTGGCCAGGTTTTCCATAAACAGTGGAACCTCAGCTCTTTCCACCACCTCCCGGAATAACGCCCAGGCCCTTGAAGACCTAGGTTGGTTCCCCCGGTTCTCTCTCCACAGGGAGAGCTAACCCTTCAGTCTCAGGTCTTTTCCTTTGCAGGGGTGAACTCCTGCCGAGCTCTCTCCTTGAGGAGAGGCACACCAGGCATTCCACACTCCAACTAGGTCACTCTAGTCTCCTCCTACCAAATTTTTAACATAGATAACATAAGATGAAAATTACTCCTTTTGGAGAAGCCAATATTATTTTTTTCAACCTTCTTAAAGGCGCACACATACTAGAATTCAGTGATCGCTCCTTTCATATCGCTTCCCCAGCGTTCACAGGTGTAGTGTTATTTTGCCATTCACAGTGCCATCTAGTGGCTATTCAGTGAAATTGTCCTTTCAATACTTTTATTTAAATTTGCTTTTCGGCACTTCATAGTGTGCATCAAAGCCATTGACATTCGGGTACTACAGGTATTTCCCTATCCCCACACAGCTTACAATCTAGTTTTGTACCTGAGCCAACAGAGGGTAAAGTGAATTGTCCAAGATCACAAAGGGGCCGATGCAAAAAAAAGTGCGGAAAGCGGGCGCTGAAAAGTCAGCGCCTGCTTTCTTAGTGTGCGCATAGCGCCCGCAGGGGGGCGCCATGCTATATTGTAATTAGGGGGTCATGATAGCAAGGAGGGGCTAGGGTCACTTGCGCGACCTTAACGCCTCCTTGCTAACGCAACCCCCGCGGTTACCGGCGTTCTGCTGGTTATGAACACCAATGCTAATAAACTCGGCGTCGGTTTTCATAATGCAGCCGGCCGGTTATGAAAACCGACGCCGAGCATATCGGCGTCGGTCTTCAATGCGGCCAGCTGAGTTTTGTTTTTTTTTTTAACTTCTAAAAGAAGTACAGAAAGGCAGTTTTTTCTGTACTTCTTTTCAATGCGCTCAGATATTAAGGCCTGCTCCAGGCAGGCGTTAATAGCTGAGCGATAAATGTGCGCCTGAGACACAGATTTATCTTTTTGCGTTGGGAGTGAATGAGTAATAGCCTCATTCACATGCATTTGAATGTGATGAGCGCTATCCCGTTCACTCCGCATGGGACACACGTTAGGCACTAATCCCCCTGTTGCATTAGGGGGTGGATTAGCGCCTATTTAACCCGCGTCTGACTGCAGGTTATACAGTGCGCTCGGCTGAGCGCACTGTATTGCATCGGCCCCAAGGAGTGACAGGGGGACTTGAACGTTGGTTTTACTGGGTCATAGCACACTGCTCTAACCACTAGGCTACTCCTCCACTAATTTTATCTAGTCATTGCACTCAAACCATTATCAAACCATTTACATAACCTCACCCTACACCCAGAATTCTTTCCAAGGAACCCTTCAGTGAGGTATGGCCTATTTTACAGCCCTTTCACAGGTGTCTCCTCTGTCACCTCCTTCTCTCCATTGTTTTCTCTCTCCTCCATGAACTCCTCTGGATGGGGGCCCATCAGCTAGCCACTTTGCTCTTGGAGAAACACCTCTGCATGGCATGCCCCCTACTTTTGTGCATAACCTGGGATGCTGCCACAAACCCTGCTGTTCAGGATGACGTTTCTTCATGCTTGCACTGCTCAGTGGCCAAACTAACCATACAGCAATGATAGCAAAGATCCAAGAGAAATATGCCAGAATCTGGGTACTTGTTCCATTTCTACGCCAGTCTGAAACCTCTGTGCCTTGTACATTGTGAGGTTCGGCTCACTGCTTGAAGAGTCTCTCTGATGTGTCACTGTTTTGTTTGAGAAGACATATTTATGGCATGAACATGTGTATGTGTATGTGTATACAAATTCTCAAAAAATGTGTATTAGTTGTGTTTTGTTTTGGCGAAGATAAGTATCGTCAAATGAATTCATCCCCAGGGTCATATAGGTAAAATTGGACAGTTTGTTAAGAAAATCGTTAGTAAAAGTTATAGTGTGTTTTGCGGAGCAGACATTTTGAACTCTGATAGCTCCATGTGTGAAAGTAAGATACTGTCAGTGCCATATTGTTAGATTGAAGATCCTTATCAATCAAACAATGCCCTTCTGTCTTCAAAAAAAGATTAAAAACATGGCTTTTTAGCCAAGCCTTTCAAGACATCTAGACTCCCTTCATCCTCACCCTCTCAAGCGAATACTCCGGCTTGACACCTCAGTGCACTCCTCGGTTCTTCTGCTTACTCCAGCTACCATCTTTTCTGTTTCAGAGATGATTAGAGAGGACTTTATCTTAAGTCATGTTAAGATGAGTTATATGATTTTCAGGTTTATATTTAGACAAATTTTTGACCTGTTCACTGTTAACTGGCACCAATGTTCCTTGTACTGCCCTTGAGCGAATGTTGAAGTTTCATTGTAAACCGATATGATTTGTATTTTTTACAGGAATGTCGGTATAGAAAAAATAAAAATAAATAAATAAATCAGAGACCACGGAATTTGGCTGAAAGATACAGAAATAGTCCCAGTTGATTTGGGTGTCACTGGCCTGATCAAAAAGAACTTCCAGGTGCATGGCTGAATCCTTTCACAATACACATACTTTTATTTGAGTTAAAAGGGGTGTTTCAGAGAGTGTTTTGGAGGCACAGCTAGAAACAACTATAGCCTCTGTTCTGGTGAGCAGTTGGGCACGGGTGCTCATGAGAAGGGTCACAAACTGCGTAAGGCCCCATGACCTTCCAAGATTTCTGCACAGTGGGTAAACGAAAGTCTAACATGGGATATACTTAGCTTTAGGGTACTTGCCAGGTTCTTGTGGCCTGGTTTTGGCCTCTGTTGGAAACAGGATGCTGGGCTTAATGGACCCTTGGTCTGACCCAGTATGGCAATTTCTTATGTTCATGTAGGCATGTTTCATATTATAATCTAAAAACTCTAGAAGGAAGCTCTCTTTGGCACTATGCAACTATGCCTTGAACAAACTGGAATTGTGTGGAATATATTGAAATTTTTTTAAAATAAATACATAATAAAGAAGGGAGACTGAGATCAGACTCAACATACTCTAGCTTACAAATGAAGCTCATTGTAAGGGTCAACGGGCTTTGAACCCTGAACGCTGTAACTTCTAGATTGAGGACCTGCAGACTCTCCAGCAAGTTTGAATAATTTTATTCTGTTTCCTGGTGAGTCGGACACGCCTCTGCAGGCTTCCTATTGGACCAGGGTTAGGTGTGTCCCAAATTGGGAGTTATATATATAAAGAGCTCTAGCTTGCCACATCTTTGTTGGTCCAACTGCCCAGTTGGTGTCTGCCCTGTGGAAGTGCTATCCGTTCTGGCCCCAGTTTCCTGATTGTGTTCCAATGTATTATGCTGTTCCAGCATTTAAAACTTCCAGTTTCACAAGTTCAGTCTCCAGTGTCCTGCTTCCATTGTTTCTGTTCCAAGTGTCTCTCCTGGCTTTTCTCCACTCTCGTGTCTCAACCTTGCCTTTCAGGATGGCCCCGACTGCCATGCCCAGACCCCCATGCAACCCATTTGGAGACACTGTCCCAAGTGAAGATTATATTAGGGGTACTGGTGTTCCAATTGGCTTGAATAGAAATAACTTTCAGGTGCATCTAGACATGGTGCCTTGGGATATAACATCCCATGAGCTCCAGAAAGAAGCTCTCTTTGACATAATGCAGGTGTTAGGAAGGGCTTTAGCAGTTGAGAAAATGACATCTGACTGACATACTCTGGCTTACCAGTGAGGTTCATTCCTAGTAACACAGTAATATACTAAATGTGGCAGATAAAAGCCCAAACATAGAAATATGACAGAAAAAGACCATACAGCCTATCCAGGATGCTCATCCAAACCAGCTATTCAGCTTTACAATCCCTACTCCTCTCCCAGAGATTCCCTGTGTTTATCCCATGCTTTCTTGAATTCAGATACTGTTCTTGTCTCCACCACTGTACTGGGAAGGCTGTTTTCATGTATCCACTGCCCTCTCTGTAAAGAAATATTTCCTTAGATTACTCCTGAGTCTGCCCCCTTTTGCCCTCATCTTTATGACTCTTCATTCTAGAGCCTCCTTTCCTTTGAAAAAGACCCACATCCTGTGTATGAAAACCTTGGAGCTGTTTAAACGTCTCTATCATATCTCCCCTATCTCGTCTTTCCTCCAGGGTGTGCATGTTTAGACTTTTAAGTCAGTCCCCATGTGCTTTAGAGTGAAGACCACTGATCATTGTAGTAGCTGGCGCCGCCCTCTGGACCGACTCCCAACTGGTTTATATCCTTTTGAAAGTGCAGTCTCCAGAATTGTACATATTCCAAATGAGGTCTCAATAGGCAATTATAAAGAGGCAATAGGGCAGATTTTCAAAGCCCTAACCACGTGAATTCTGGCGTTTACACGCATAGCCGGGCCTTGCGCACGCCAGGTGAATTTTCGAACAGGCCCAGCCACGCGCGTAAACGCCGCTACGCAAATAAGTGCCATGCATCTTCAAAGGGGCAGGCCGGGGGGGGGAGGGGGGGTGGGCTGGGACAGCACCGCTGTTCTGGGGACGGCCCGAATGAGTCGCCACGTGGAGGTTGCATAATTTCTGCCCCCTTGTGCGCGCCGCCTGCACATACGCACGCGGATTATAAAACCCGGCGCGCATGTGCGCCCAGCACATGGATTTTCTACCATGCACGCAACCGGCACGCGCATGGTAGAAAATCTGCGCGTCCATGTGCCGGGAGCGCGCGCAAGTGGATGTGTGCTCGCACAGTGGAAAATCTACCCCAATATCACCTCCCTTTTTCTGCTGACCGTTCCTTACCATATGGTACCAAACTTCTTTCTGACTTTTGATGTTACTTCATCCACCTGTTTGACCTCATTAAGATCTTCTTTTGGGCTTAGAAGAATGTCACCCTCTTTACTGTACCACCCCCTTGGGGTTTTGCAGCCCAAATGCATGACTGTGCATCTTTTAGCATTTGGCACCCGGGGTGGATACTTCCTTTGGCAACCCCCCCATCCCGATTCACTTCTCCGTCCCTCCTACCCCCACCCCCCATTCACTTCTCCACCCCTTCTCCCACCCAGTGATCTCTGGTTCCCCTCTCCCTCACACAGGCTCTCTCTCGTACACACTTTCACACACCCCTGCACACACGCTCCCTCCATTTCTCTCTCTCATACATACACACCCATTCTCACAGCTCCTTCTCTCACTCACACACACACATACACATACTCTAACACACACATAGACACAAACACACTCTCTCTCACTTCCAACCCCACTCCCCATCAGAAGCACAGCAGCAGTTTTCTCCTTCAGCCCCCGTGACAGATGGGGACGCTTCATTTTTCTTGAGGCGGCACAGGGGCTGGTGCAGTTCTACTTCCTGCATCTGCGGTGGGGAGGGTGGGAGGCAGTGCTGTGACTCTTTCTCCTGCTTCGAGCCATGACTGCATGACCTTTCCTTCTTCCCACCTGCGCAGACCCACCACTTCCTCTTCTGGGCCGCGGGGCCAGGATGAAGAAAAGGCTATGCCGTTGCCGGCTCCAGAGCCATGGCGCTCTAGGCAGCTGCCCAGTGCTCCCCCCGCTCGTGGCTCGAAGGCCTCCCTCTTCTTCTAGCGCAAGCAGGATGGGCTCCGCTTGCGGCCACCGACTTACCGGCTGTCATCCATGGTGGATCGCAGCACCCCCCCCCCCCCCCCCCCTTAGTATGCCTCTGCTTCGGAGACATAGTAGAGTAGTCCAACTCTAGTCTACCAGCCCTTGTGCTACTTTGCAGGAGCAAGGTCACCTGGCAGGAAACCATTACCTTGGTGTGGCAGAAAGTAATCCTGTAGCTAAGACCTTTCTTCCAGGTGAGGTTTTATCCTCTCACCCTGAGGATGGGTCTCCAGAGTCCATGCCCAGGGGGGAAGGGATTGGATGGTCATTGTGGTGGATGATTCAATTATTAGGAAAGTAGATAGCTGGGTGGCTGCCTGGTGCAAAGTTGGCAGACCTCACGCGTCACCTAGATAAGATTTTAGAGAGTGCTGGGGAGGAGCCGGCTGTTGTGGTGCACGTGGATACCAATGACACAGGAAGGTGCAGGAGGGAGGTCCTCGAGGCTGAATTTAGGCTCTTAGATAGAAAATGAAATTCTAAACCTCCAGGGTTGCATTCTCAGAAATGCTTTCCATTCTACGTGCAGGACCCCAGAGGCAAGCTGACTCTTTCTGTGCACCAGAGTGATGATTGGCCCTTATGGACCACGAGGACTGATGTCACCCTGATTGGCACCCTTTTTCTGTGGGGGCAAATGCATTGACTCCATGTAACTTTTTCACAGCAGCCTGCCTGTAGGAACAGTGTCCATATTGAAGGATCACTGCAAAGCCAAAAAATGTTCAAAAGAATCCCAAAAACAGAGAAACACAACAATTTCAGAACCACTTAAAACAAGGTGGGACCAACAATCTTCAATCCCTTTTGGGTCCCTGTTCGGGCACCAGCAATGCAACCCTGCTTCTACATGGGTCATCTTCGGCAGCTGCAGGAGTGGCAAGCAACCCATCTGCAGCCCCAGAATTCACGAGAGCCCCTTTTCTACCAGAGTTCATCAAATGGGGACCAGATAAATCTGGAAGGGTCAAGGGGATACTAACAACAACACAAGGTCCACACCACTGGAATTAGTTCCAAAGAAAAATAGAACTGTATTGTGAAGTCCAAAAAAAATAATTTAAACAAGTAGAGCACATGAGGCAGGTCTAAACTGAATAAACCAAAGGAGAGAAACGTTACAAACAGTAGCCACTTACACCTTCCTTTGATGACAGCTCTTAACTCAGAAAAAATGCACTAGTAGGATAGTACAACTCCTCATCATAAGTAACCCAAAGGCCTTGGGTTGATGCTTCTCTAACCCCCCGCTCTTTTGACATAATACGGTGACCCCCCCCCCTTCCACTACAGTGGCTGAGGTGCAATAATGAAAATGGGGGTTCCAATGTTATTAGAGGGGGGGTCACCCTATGAAGGAAACCAATGAGGGAAGGGCCGAAGAGGAATTCTCCTTCCAACTGAGTCTCCCTTAAAATGGGAAAAATGGATCCAAAACCCACCCAGCGCGTCCCTCAGGGGTAGAGGGGGAAGACAGAACCCCAAATTATAAGAGTAAAATTTAAATGTAAACGGATGAAAACCCCTAGGGGTAGATTTTTAAAACTGCGCGATCGCGTACTTTTGTTTGCGCAGCAGGCGCAAACAAAAGTACGCTGGATTTTATAAGATACGCGCGTAGCTGCGCGTATCCTCTAAAATCCTGGATCGGCGCGTGCAAGGCTGCCGATTTTGGGCATCCGGCGCGCGCCAAGCCGCGCAGCCTACCTCCGTTCCCTCCGAGGCCGCTCCAAAATCGGAGCGGCCTCGGAGGGAACTCTCTTTCGCCCTCCCCTCACCTTCCCCTCCCTTCCTCTACCTAACCCACCCCCCCGGCCCTATCTAAACCCCCCCTACCTTTATCCATGGATTTACGCCTCCCGGAGGGAGACGTAAATCCACGCGCGCCAGCGGGCTGCTGGCGTGCTGAGACCCGACCCGGGGGAGGTTCCGGAGGGCGTGGCCATGCCCCCGGAATGCCCCGGCCTGAAACCACACCCCCGGACCCGCCCCCGAAACTCCGCGTCCCGCCCCAAAAACGCCGCGTCGTTCGGCCCCGCCCCCGACACGCCGCCATCCAAAAACCCCGGGACCTACGCGCGTCCCGGGGTTCTGTGCGCGCCGGCGGCCTATGGAAAATAGGCGCGCCAGCGCGCAAGGCCCTGCTCGCATAAATCCAGGCGGATTTACGCGAGCAGGGCTTTTAAAATCCGCCCGTTAGAGCATTCAGGATACTTCAAAATTGATTCATTTTATTTTCACGTAAGGATTATCCACGTTGTATCTGCCATGAATAATGTCTTAACAACAAAACAGGATAACAGATGTTCATATACATGTTAACTAATAAGAACTCTTTTCTTATTTTTCTTATCTCCAGGAACTAACAGAGCCGGTGCTGAATATAAACCCAGATAACTGTCAGATAAGTCCTCCATAAGTGCCCTCCTTTAACAGTGGACTATTAAAGATGCAGCTTTAAATCAATACTCGTTTAAAGAAGCTGATTCTTTATGGAAATTCTATTTTTTTTCAGATGTGATAACAGAAGGAGGGATGCCATTGCCGCAGTCTTGTGGTGGCACAGAGAAGTAACTTGCTGGCAGGGTTCCTACTCCCCGCCAGCAAAAGCAAGGTCATGTGGCAGATGAAGAGGCCCTGCGGTGCTGCCAGACTTTCCCTGGAGCCGGTGGCAGAAAAAGAGCCCCTGAGGTGCCACTGGCCTTTCCCCAGAGCCAGCAGTAGAAGAAGAGGCCCTGCTCTGCAGCCAGCAGCCAAAGAAGAGGTCCAACATGTGGGTGAGAGAGCGAGAGATTGGCCCTGTGAGAGTGAGTGCCTGTGTATGAGAGGGTGGATGTGTGTATGAGAGGATGTGTGTGTGTGTGTGTGTGTATGAGAGGATGTGTGTGTGTGTGTGTGTGTGTGTGTGAGGGGGGGTGTGTATGAGAGGATGTGTGTGTGTGTGTGTGTGTATGAGAGGGTGTGTGTGTGTGAGAGAGCATGTCTGTGTGTGTGTGAGAGAGCGTGTCTGTGTGTGTGTGTTTGTGTGTATGAGAGGGTATGTGTGTGTGTAGGTGTGTATGTATGAGAGGATGCCTGTGTGTGTATGAGTGGGACTGTGGGTGTATGTGTGTCTGTGAGTGCCTGTGTGTTATAATTAGTGAGGTTTGGGTGGACCCTTGGACAGTGTGGCAGCTGACCACACCCATGGGGGAAGTCCCGTGAGGGGCCACAGGTCAGGCTCAGCTTAGGGAACACAAACACAGAGATTGATCTTTTATTAGACAATGTGGTGAAGCCACCAGAGGTGGCAGTAGTGAGCAGCAGAAGTAGCCCGGCTGGGCTAGTATCCCTCAGGCGTTGGAACAGCGACTCCTCCGGTAGCAGTGCTGTAGTGGAAAGAACTGAGAATAATGAGTACAGTGGAATATGCACAAAGCCCCAGTATGGAGAACCCCAGGATAGGGAGAGCAGGCCCTCGAGGAGCGAGTACCTGATCCCTGAGAGGCTTGAAGGTAAAGTTCTCACACAGCGATTCCACGTAGGAGATGGCACTAGGGCTGGAACGGAGGCAGACCCTCGAGGAGCGAGTACCTGGTTCCAGGGAACAGCTCTGAGGAGAAGATGGTAGTACTCACTGGTGTTGAAGACAGCGAATCCTTCCAGGCAGAAGAGAAGATAGGAGCAGGCAGCGAGTCAGGGAACATGGGCCCTCGAGGAGCGAGTACCTGGTTCCAGGGAACAGCTCTGAGGAGAAGATGGTAGTACTCACTGGTGTTGAAGACAGCGAATCCTTCCAGGCAGAAGAGAAGATAGGAGCAGGCAGCGAGTCAGGGAACATGGGCCCTCAAGGAGCGAGTACCTGATCCCTGAGAGCTGAGAGGCTTGAAGGTAATGTACTCACACAGCAGTTCCACATAGGAGATGGCACTAGGGCTGGAACGGAGGCAGGTCCTCGAGGAGCGAGTACCTGGTTCCAGGGAACAGCTCTGAGGAGAAGTTGGTAGTACTCACTGGTGTTGAAGATAGGCAGAAGAGAAGGTAGGAGCAGGCAACGAGTCAGGGAACATGGGCCCTCGAGGAGCGAGTACCTGGTTCCAGGGAACAGCTCTGAGGTGAAGATGGTAGTACTCACTGGTGTTGAAGACAGCGAATCCTTCCAGGCAGAAGAGAAGGTAGGAGCAGGCAGCGAGTCAGGGAACATGGGCCCTCGAGGAGCGAGTACCTGGTTCCAGGGAACAGCTCTGAGGTGAAGATGGTAGTACTCACTGGTGTTGAAGATAGCGAATCCTTCCAGGCAGAAGAGAAGGTAGGAGCAGGCAGCGAGTCAGGGAACATGGGCCCTCGAGGAGCGAGTACCTGGTTCCAGGGAACAGCTCTGAGGTGAAGATGGTAGTACTCACTGGTGTTGAAGACAGCGAATCCTTCCAGGCAGAAGAGAAGGTAGGAGCAGGCAACGAGTCAGGGAACATGGGCCCTCGAGGAGCGAGTACCGGTTTCATGATAATGACCTGAAAAGCAAGTGAGGCCCCCGAGGAGCGGGTACCCCGTTAGCGTTAAGAGTCCAATGGAGATTGGAGAGGCAGAGTAGCTGGGTACGGAGAGCGAATCCCATCCGTAAGATTCCCCTTGCTAACTCAAAGGCTAGCAAACATCGTAGGCTTTAAATATCCGGGCAGCGTGACGTCATCACAGGGGGACGCCCCTGAGGTTCGCGCCAAGTAGGAAATAAGAGTGAGGGCTGCGCGGTGCGCGCGCCCTAAGCTACAGATTGAGTACGGCGGGACGCAGCGCCCAAGCCGGCCCGGGGACGCCGGAGAGGACGGCAGGCAGACGCCGCGGCAGCCAGGCATCCATCCACAGCAAGAGGAGGTGCAAAGAAAGAAAGGTAGGCGGAGTGAAGCTGTCGGGAAGGGACGGTTGCAACACTGTGTTGGTTTCTGCGAGAGAGCGTGCCTGTGCCTGTTTTGTTTTTTTTTTTAATTTTTTATTTATGCATTTTAAATCTTTAATACAAGAATCCACTTGTAATTGTAATTTGTTAAGCACATAACAGTATTCTCAAACAGGAACAGAAAATCAAAAATTCCACTGGTAAATTACAATTTATGTGCTTAATCTAAGAAAGGAAATAATTGGGAGAGCACAGACATTAAAGGAGCATAACGCAAGGAAATCAGTTCTATCAGGCAAGGCATTCTGAATTAAACCGAAGCTTACATTACTATCACACATATATTGGGTTAACTAGGAGCGCTATGGGAGTTTAGGAAGGACCTTAACTGTAAAGGGTCCATGGACACATACATCTGTTGTTGATATTGCATGCAACATTTACATGGAAAACAAAGTTTAAACTTGGCGCCAATTTTTAACACCTCCTCTCTCATATTCAGGAACTGCTTCCTTCTCAGTTGTGTTTGTTTGACTAAATCAGGGTAGCACCAGGAGTAGCATCAGGAGTGCTTATTTAAAGAAGAGGTGGGCTCTTCAGTTGCCTTCTCATTTAGCACATTTATTTTATCTGAGATTTTACTGGAAATAATGACAATATTTATTTATTTATTTTATTTATTTATTTAAGGCTTTTATATACCGACTTTCTTGATACAGATCAAATCAACTCGGTTTACATCGAACTAAGCAGAATTATAACCAACATTTCAACAAGTGACATTTTGAGAGAGCATGAAAGTTACATTATAACAAGGCTGCCTTAACTGGGAGAAGGAAAGAAAGAGGGGGAGAACGAAAGATAAATTACTATATACAATGGAGTATGGGAGGGAGGCAGGGGCCTCATGATGACTTGTAGGCAAGATCAACGTTTGTTAATTTACATAAGCGGTACGATAATTCTAAATCGGGCTTATTTACATAAGCGATATGTTTATTTACATAAATGATATGATAAAGATATACATATATACATATAGGGGCGGATTTTAAAAGCCCTGCTCGCGTAAATCCGCCCGGATTTACGCGAGCAGGGCCTTGCGCGCCTATTTTCCATAGGCCTGCCGGCGTGCGCAGAGCCCCGGGACTCGCGTAAGTCCCGGGGTTTTTTGTCGGGGGCGTGTCGGGGGCGGGGCCGATCGACGCGGTGTTTTGGGGGCGGGACGCTGCGTTTCGAGGGCGGGCCCGGGGGCGTGGTTTCAGCCCGGGGCGGTCCAGGGGCGTGGCCGCGCCCTCCGGAACCGCCCCCAGGTTGCGTCTCGGCACGCCAGCAGCCTGCTGGCGCGCGGGGATTTACTACTCCCTCCGGGAGGCGTAAATTCCCGGACAAAGGTAGGGGGGGGTTAGATAGGGCCGGGGGGTGGGTTAGGTAGAGGAAGGGAGGGGAAGGTGAGGGGAGGGCGAAAGAGAGTTCCCTCCGAGGCCACTCCGATTTCGGAGCGGCCTCGGAGGGAACGGAGGCAGGCTGCGCGGCTCGGCACGCGCTGGCTGCCCAAAATCGGCAGCCTTGCGCGCGCCGATCCTGGATTTTAGCAGATACGCGAGGCTACGTGCGTATCTGCTAAAATCCAGCGTACTTTTGTTTGCGCCTGGAGCGCGAACAAAAGTACGCGAACGCGCCGTTTTTAAAAATCTACCCCATAATAATCGGTCATCTAGAAATTGCCCTTCCTTAATCTCCCTAAAAGTGCACGCATTCATTCAAAGCACCCGTAATTTTATCCACATTTTGGGGAGATGCTCCAAGGGGCATGATTTGGGTGGGATTGGAAGATAGCATGGATACATTGTATTTTTCAGATCTAGCTGCATTATTTTCTAGGAAAATATCTACCTGCAAAACAAGCAGGTCCAAATGTTTTACCCATGGCAAATTTAAATTTGGTTCCCTCTTATTAAACTGTGTTGAATGATGGCCTAGAGTACACATGTTAGTGAAATGCCTACCATGCATGTACATTTATTCCAACCACGCCCCCTCAAAACATCCCCCAGTATACCTCTTACTGATGTGGTTCTAAGTACACGCATTATAGAATTACGCGCCTCCTAGTATTCAGCCATTTGTGCGCATTCAGTCACCCTGCACGCCTAACTCCTGAAGGCGCGTGTCGATCCAGAACAAGCCCATGACGTGTGCAGATCCCGACTAAGCTTCTGAAGATTTACCCACAAATATTTAAGTTAATCACCATGCAGAGAGTTTAATATATGTCAAACATTAGCAGGCTAATTTTATTATAAAAAAAATAATTCCTCTGGGTTGAATTTAACACAACACAAATATTGTAACATGTCAAGGGTTTGTTGAACTTATACAACTGGACTGAATAAATTATGAATAAAAAAAAGTAAGCAATTGTAATATACATCACAGAGATTTCATCCTACATCAGCTGTGAGGTGTTGATGGGCTTTCTTCCTCATTTGCCAGGTCTAGGAAACCCCATAATATCGCTAGTTCAAATAGGACTTTTTCTTGAATTTCGGCTCGATTGGTCTTCAGCTTTTTCTGTGCACTTTTCAGGCGCTGCATTTGATGACTTATTATGGCCGTCCCGTTCAGCGTCAATATCACAGAACAATATTCTTCCAGGAAGTTAAAATGTATTTTATTCTCAAATATTGATTATGGGCTAAGGTATCACTGTAGCTCATTGGTAAGAGACTAATTTTTTTTTTTTTTTTTTAAAGTGATACCTCTCACATTTCCAGAATTCTTTAGCTTTCACACTTTTTCTAACAATTGCTAAGGTAAAACTCCGCATTTGTATTTAACCACTGTACATTTCACACACACATCCTATTCAATCTTAAATGTGTTTATACCAGGGATGGCGAACTCCAGTCCCTGAGTGCCACAAACAGGCCAGGTTTTCAGGATATCTACAATGAATATGCATGAGACAGATTTGCATGCACCACCTCCATTGCATGCAAATCTGTCTCATGCATATTCATTGTGGATATCCTGAAATCCTGGCCTGTTTGTGGCACTCGCGGACTGGAGTTCAGCATCCCTGGCTTATTTATGCCTTCCCTCAGTGTCCTTTTTCCAGTAAAAATGACATTTAAACAGACTTTGTGAAAGGATAGCTGCTCTGAGCTATGTCCCATGTCTCTCGCTGCACATTCTGCTCCTCTTTCAAAATGTTGAGGCTGCTTTTGCAAAAAATGAAAGTCAAATCTCAGTAGCTCAGATCCTCCCTCCCCAGCCCAGGGAAGGGGAAAGAGCTCTTGCAGCTGCCTGCACATTCACCCCATGCAGTAACATACTCAGTGAGAGAAAGGAAAAGAAATCTTCCACATCCCAGCAATGCTTTCTTACAGCCCCAGGACTCAGGTCAGTACCCCCCTTCTTTTCATATTTTAACCTCTGTTTACACTTCCAACAACTTTTCTCCAATGCCTTCCACTATGGGTTTCCCTACAATCTTTCTTTGCTTCTGGGAGAGAACTAATCTTCTGGTTGGCTCTCCAATGGTTTTGAAATCTTTACAAAACAAAACTCTATATCTCCTATATTAAAGATTCTTAGCTAGGAGCCTTACACCACTTCCCTCTCTCTCAGCTTCCCTCCTAGACAACAACCCCATGCCTTCACAGAAGCACTATAGATAAAGATATAGATATCCCTCTGATCCATCCCCTATGAGGGAAAACACTTCCCACTAAGGCTAGTGCTGGACACAACCCCTCGCTCTTTACCCGAACTTCCTCATCAGCAGAGAGCACAGCCTATTCTCTGAAAAACATTATTCTCTCATGACCTAGAAGGGTTATGATTGTTTGTTTTGTTTTTTTTAGAGTATTTTGGGACCTATAGTCCTGCTTTCATCAAAACAAAATCCATGACTGTAAATTCCATGATGCTCATCAAGATACATTGGAAAAGAAGGCTGGATTCAGTGTGCACTTTTTGGCTTGGAAGTTAGTTGACATGTCTGGCTCTTGAATGCAGGCATGTTACCAGGGCCGGCGCTACCTACTGTGCAAACCGTGCACTTGCACTGAGCGGTGGTTCTGAGGGGGCGTCAGATAGGGCCACCCACAGCCAAAATGGAATGGAGGCTGCAGGGCCGTCTGGCACATGCAACCGCGCCAGCGGCCGAAGTAAAGAAAAGGCCTGCTGACCACCTGCGGCAAAGGAGTCGCTAAAGGAGGCTTGCCAGCTCAGAGTTAGTTATCAGATTGGGAGAGGTAGCCCAGCCTCTTCCCAATCCGATGCATCAACACCTAGATTTCCCATGCCAGCAGGCATCAGCATTTGAATGATGTCATGTCTTTTGCTGCAGGGCCAATCTCACGAGAAAAGCTTTAAGATCGCGGCTCTTCTCGCAAGACTGGCCCCACAGCAGCAGGAGATGATGTCATTCAAATGCTGCTGCTGCCCCTGTTGCCAGAAAGCATAGGAAGCGGTGAGGAGAGGAGAGGAAAGAGCCTATAGAGGAAGGGAGAGGGGATGAAGGGGAAAAACGCTGAGATAGTGACTCACTAAAGGGGGAAAGAAGAATTTCTAGAGGGGCAGGAATGAGGGAAGAACTGAGGTAGTGTGAGAAGGTGGGACAATCTAGAGGAGAGAGGGAAGGAGTGAAAAGTGGGAGAAAGAGCAAGATAGTGAGGGGAAGGAGAAAGAGCTGAAGTTGTGAGGGAAAGGGATGAGAAGGGACGGGAAGAGCTGAGATAGCGAGACCCCAGCCCATCCTCTGGTAACCTAAGCAGAGAAGAGGCTGCCAGTGGACCCCATCTCATCAGCATCCAAAGTGGAACGGAGGCCACCTTGTTATCCCAAACCGATGGAGGCTAAATTGAAGAGGTAGGCCCAAGGCTGCTGGAGGAGCAAGTGGAAGAAAAGAAGGTGAAGCCTCTGCGTGTGAGTGAGCGTGTGTGTGTGTGTGTATGTGTGTGTATGAGAAAGGGAGTGCATGTGTGTGTGAGATAGGTAGTATGAATATATGAGAGTGTGTGAGTGAGAAAGAGCATCTGTCAGTGTGTATGAAGGTATGTGCAAGGGAGCATGTGTATATGTGTATGTGCGCACATGGGAGAGAGGAGCTGTGTGCATCTGAGAGAGGAAGCACGAGTATGTATGAGAAAGAAAGTGTGTGTGCATAAATGAGAGAGAGAGAGGAGAAAGTTTGTGTGTGTGCCCTCCCTCGCTTACTAATCCACAACAATCTCAGGGTGACTGGAAACCAAAGGTTCTCAGGTATGAAGAGCAGGATATTTTATTTTTATCCTTATTCGTTTTAATTATTGGGTGTATTCTGATGTGCCTGCTGTTTTGAAATATGTTATTGGTGTTTGGGGAATTTATATGAGTTTTTAATTATTTGATGTTTATTCTTCAGCTGTCTTGAAGTATTTATTTTCATTATTAATATGGTTTTACTAATATGACTGTTTTATATTTCTTGACTTTATTGTTTTATGACAATTGGTGATGTTTCTGCTGTTATTCTGTGTGGCGTGTGCCTTGTTGCAGTTTCCTGTTCAGTTTTTGTCTGCAAATTTTACATTATACTTTATGGTCTCTTTTTATTCTGTGATGGACTTTTTATTTAGTGATGAACTGTGTTCTGAATGTGTTACCGAGGTGAGGCATTCTGCTAGCATGTAGCTTCTGTGTAGGGACATATGGCTTGTTCTGTTTTCCTAATAGGAGGTGTATTGGTATTTTAGGAGCTGGTTTATATTTGCAATATTACCTTTTCATAGATCAGATTGTTATTGTTTGAGTGCTGGCAGTTAGTGCTGTTTTGGTATGGGAGGTTTACTATATTGTAATTGTTTGCTCAAGGCTTTCTGAGAGTCAGGCCCACATGCAACATGCATTACAATAGGCCTAATATCATATGAGTATATTTGCAGAGATTTTCTGATTGGCACCATGGCAGTGCATGTAAATATAATATACATGTTATTGTAAGTGATATTTTTACCTCAGAAGAATATACAGAGTGTTCTTTAGAACATAAGAACATAAGAAATTGTGATACTGGGTCAGACCAAAGGTTCTTCAAGCCCAACAGTGGCCAATCCAGGCTATAAGTACCTGGCATGTACCCAAACATTAAGTATACCCCATGCTACTGATGCTAGTAATAGCAGTGGCTATTTTCTAAATCAACTTGATTAATAGCAGGTAATGGACTTCTCCTCCAAGAACTTATCCAAACCTTTTTTAAACACAGCTACACTAACTGCACTAACAACATCCTCTGGCAACAAATTCCACAGTTTAATTGTGCGTTGAGTGAAAAAGAATTTTCTCCGGTTAGTTTTAAATGTGCTACATGCTAACTTCATGGAGTGCCCCCTAGTCCTTCTATTACCTGAAAGAGTAAATAACCGATTCACATCTACCCGTTCTAGATGTCTCATGATCTTAAACACCTCTATCACATCCCCCTCAGCCGTCTCTTCTCTAAGCTGAACAGCCCTAACCTCTTTAGTCTTCCCTCATGGAGAGCTGTTCCATCCCTTGGTTATTATAAATGCATAATTTTTAAATTGTGTGTGCGTGCGTGTGTGGGTGGGCCTTTAAAATTCAACTATGATATCTAATACCTTTGCACTGGCCATGGATTCTAGAGGAGAGGGGGTTGACCTGGTTAGGGAGAAATGTCAGATTTTAAAGTTTAGATTACTGGAGGGAGATGAATGAATTAGGCGCCGGGGGGGTGGGGGGGGGGGCAGTATAGTAATTGTGTGTCCAGGGCAGCAAAAAAGCTAGCATCAGCTCTGCATGTTACATGCAGTTATCTAGAGCACTGTTTTATCGACAAAATGCCCTAATACAGGGGTGGCCAACTCCAGTCTTCAGGAGCCACAAACAAGCCTGTTTTTTTAAAATATCCACAGAGAATATGCATGAGATATATGTGCATACAACGGAGGCAGTGCATGCAAATTTATCTCATGCACCCCAGACTTGTTTATGGCTCTTGAGGCCTCCTGCAAACCAGCTCTCATTATGGATCTTCTGTAGGCCAGACCTGTTTATAGCTCTTGAGGACTGGGAGCTGGCCACTCCTGTCCTAATAGCAGCAATAGTCCCAAATATTGCCGAAAACCCTAGGGTAGCCGCCTCATGACCCGCCGAAAGGCTGTTCAGTGTTGGGCATTAGAGAAGCGTGGAGCGTTGGAGAGCGAACAAGCCAGCATAGATTTAAAAGCAGCACGCTCTGTGCTCCTTTCTTTAAGGCGGGAGTCACTTTACAGGAGAGTCTAAAGACGATTTTAAGAGCCATCTAAAGAAAGAAAGAATAAAAATATAAGAAAATCGTGTTGATTAAAGAATAAAAATAGAGGGAATACAGCCCAGTGAGTAAGTATTAAAAGTTACTCTCGCTGTGTATCTCCCACAGACAGACCTCAGCTAACGAGGTACTCGGGACCCTCACCTTTGTTATTTGTTATAGTATCCATTATTAGAGGATCCTTAGGGGGTTTTGTATTTGTAATCACCTGTTCCTCGCCAAATGCAATCAGCATTACAGGACCCACAATGCATCAGGAGCTAGGCTGTGTCAAATAAAAAAAACACAAACTGAAGAATGGATCTAAATTTGCCCTCCAACTTTAGAGCTCTGCTGCAGTAATGTCTCAAGAGTCTCATGTATCCCCCAAAACAAACAACTCTCATGCATGCATTCCTCAAGATTCTCCGAAGCTTTTTTCCCTAATAACCACTGCTGCCTTCTCCTTTACCCCAGCACAAGCGTGAGGGCATCTCTGATTTAGCAAGGAACTGTACTCTTCTCATATTGGGCCCGTGGGGAAAAGGGCCCAGGCCCAGCCAGAGCTGAATAGCAGGGGCTTCCCCTGCTGGTTCCAGGTCTCTGCAGCTCCCATCTCCTCAGGGTTCATTTTCAGTCATTGTGACATCACAGGTGATGCAGGCAGGTAGACTTCCCAAGTCTCGGCAATACCTTACAGGGATTAGCAGTACTGTGGCAAAATCTTGGCCAGCCACAATTGCACAAAAGAAAAGAGAAAAAAAAAAAGCTTCTTCCGTTCTGCCGTGTCCCTCAAGGGGCGGAACCTGCCTAAACCGAGTTTTGGTGACAGCAGCCACGGAGGGGAACGATCGCCCGGCTGCACGCTCTTTTGGTTCTCTGCAAGAGCTTTGACCTGTCTTCAGGGGACAGCCGGCGGGAGGCGGGCGAGCTGCGTGGAAGATGCAGTACCGTTCGGACCCCAAGAGCACCAAGAAGGCGCCACAAAGCTGCTACCAGGAGACTTTTACAGACCCGGCTAACTGGGGCAAAGATAAGGGCAAAGCCTGGGTTGACACCACCCGTGTCCGTGGAGAGGTGAACTGACGCTATTCAGACTTTTTACCCGTTTCCCTGTGGTACAACCAACAAGGAACCTGTATGTTTGTATTTGCTGCGGTGTATGGCATTAAGCAGGGTCAAAAGTCTCAGAAAAAGATGCAGATTGCCACGTCGGTTTATTTTTTTCTTCTGTGTATAGCAACTCTGATCCTCGAGTCCCACAGAGTGGCCTGGTTTCCAGGCTATCTGCAGTGAATATGCACGTGCTTCCTCCGTTGTATGCAAATCTATCTCATGCATATTCGTTAGGGGTAGCCTGAAAAACCTGTGGTTCTTGAGGGCCGGAGTTGGCCGCCCCTTCCTTGGGGTACATTTTCAGTAAGGCATCTGGCTGCCGTGGTCTGCGCCCGCTTGAAGTTTCAAGGTCCAGGTATCCACCTACGTGGAGTTTGTGAACGGTGTCATCGTACAGGTAATACAGGCTCCCCCACCCCACTCCGGAAAGCCTCCTCCGTATGGAGACAATGGTGAATTTATACCCCCGGCTGCTCATATGCATGTAGACCAGCTGCTGATCCCAACACACGTACACCCGTGCTTTAATCCCACAAGGTGTCCATATGCTCCTAGCTGCACAGCTCCTTTTCCCCAAGAGCCTTCAATGGGCATTTGAACCCAGGGAGAGGATATGACTTACTCAGAAGTCATGCCGAGTGCAGGAAGGTGGAGTTCAAACCCGGCTCGTCGGCTTTTTGTAACTCTGTTCTGTTGTGTTCCAGAAATGTTCCTCTCTGACTTTGTTTCGGAAGACGATACGGTGAAGACCTGGCCATCTTTAATTTGCCCCCGATTCTCTCTGGGACCTCCACTAGGTTAACCCTTCCTTCCTGCCCCCTTCCACAGCGAGTTCCGGTCCCTCTACTATTGCCTCTCTTGTGCAAACTTTGGCTTGTCACTCTCCCTTCCAGTGCCTCTGTGGCGAGGGCTAATCCCCACTTTGCACTGTTTCTTTCACCATTTTCAGTTTAGGTCGGTGCCGTGAGAACCGCATAGCCTGAGGGATAAGTTTGACTGATGTATATAAAACATGAGCAATATGCGTGTGTCAAAGACCCCCCCCCTCCCCCCTCGTAGTACTAACAACAGTATTCATTTTTTTCTGTTAAAATGGGCACTCAGGAGATTTTCAAAAAGCCACGTGAAAAATGTATTTCTTGCATTGCCGCCATGAAGCTGATCTCTGAATTCACATCCTATCCCGATAACTTGCTAGCAATTGCTTTTATACGCGCGGTAAAGCGTACTCTGGAACACAGAAGATTGCTAAGGGGACTGTCAGAGGATTCCAGAAACTTCCGTCTCCACAGCAAGGCCCAGGGAGCTTACGCTGGGGGAGAGGGGTGGAGCCGGGGCCCCCCGAGGGATGCTGGGTAAGTGGAGTGAGTAACCAGCCAGACTGTTGCTGCGCATGCTGGGGATCTCTCCCGTGACGTTTCTCATGCTCTCCTTTCTGGTTTTGCTTGCCACTCACCCTCTCTTCTTCCTTCTCCACTTTAGAGCATGGCCAAAATTTGTACCAAAATACTCAGCGTAGGTTGTGCATATAACGGTTTTACAGACCTTCCAGCCTGATGGCTCATGAAGAGAGATTTACATTTCTTATATTCTGCAATTTCCAAAACATTATTCATTAGGGATTATGTAAGTACATTCGGAATACACATATATCCTATCTTCCTATCCCAGCTAGAATCCTTCATAAAAGCCTATCTATCATCCACAAAACCCTACACAATAATGAGATTCACTGGCTTAATGACTCTCTCCAGTTTCATATCCCCAACAGGCCTACCAGATCCGCCTACCTAGAGACTCTTACTGCCCCCTCACACAAATCTGCCCAGCTCACTTCCACCCGAGAACGTGCTCTCTCCATCGCAGGTCCTAGGTTATGGAACTCGATGCCACCAGACCTACGCTGGAACACTGTCCAAACACCTTTAAAAAAAAGTTAAAAACCTGGTTATTCAAACAAGCATTCACTTAATCCCATCCTAGTCTCTGCACTCCTCCCAGTTTCCATAACTCCAACTATTTAACCCTTTATCCACCTAACTTTCCTATAGCCATCTCTGGTAAACCCAAATATTATACATTGTCACAACAATTTGCTGCAACAACTAGGGCTTTTGACTGTCATACAGTTTTTTTTGTAAATATATTATGTAATATAGTTGCTATCTCAACAAAGTTGTAAGTTTGCTGTATCCTTCCTACTATTACTCTCACTTGGTCCCTTAGACCGTTCCGCATTCTCACCCCGTTCCATATGATTCCCTGTTAATTGTAACTTTATCCTTCCTTTCTCCCTATTAGTTTTTTGGCTTCCCAGTTGTATGTGAACCGATTGTGATATTCATTTGAATGTCGGTATATAAAAGTTATAAATAAAGAAATAAATAACATAACAGACACAACATCTCAAATAATTGCAAACACAACATTAATATCACGTAATTGGAGCCTTTGAACAAAACATAAAAGGAAGAAAATAGCAGTAACCTTCAGGCAGATGCCTGTGTAAACAGCCTCGCTTTCACCTTTTTAGCTGAAGCTCAAATCGACTTTTCCTTCACGCTGCTCAAGCGGACAAGGCCCTCCACAAAACAGGGCCGGCCATTGAAGAGGTCCGTGTTCGTGTTTCACAGAGCCTAGGCTTCGTGAAAGGAAGGCACCACTAATACAGGCTGTGAGGCAACATACAGAGTCGGCCTGTCTGCCATTTTTGGAGATTTAAACACCTGTTTGGCTGCCACCAGACCCTCACCGACATTTAGAAACGGAGCATGCCGGCAGGTAAGAACCGCTCGGCCCATTTCTGTGCTGTCACAGACCTTGCTTGATCTCTGGCCTCCCTCCCTCGCTTGCTCTGCTGGGGACGCCGAGCTCTACGGGCTTTAGTCTCATCCAGCATGGCATTTCTTGTCTTGTAATATTTTGTTTTTGAGCAATAATTAATTTAAAATGCAATATAAAAAAATCTTATTACACAACTGCAGAATTTAAATTTCTTTGTGCAGACTGTCCTCAGGACATCATAAGGCTCAACTTCTCCTCTCCCCCAGTCATGACCCCCCCCCTTATCTCTCCCTCCCCCAACTCAATCCCCCTCCCCAGGCTCAAACCCCCAACCTGCTCTCCTTCCCTCCCTCCCCCCAAGCTTGAGCTCACCCATCTCTGTTTCCCCCAAGGATTGCCCCCGCCCTCAGCTCACATGTCACTGGCCCCTCTCAAACAATGCCTCAGCTGCACCCCAGGTTCAACCTCCAACTCTTTTCCCTTCAGCTCCCTCTCTCCTCCCCTAAACTCAAGGCTCCTTCCCCCCCCCCCCCCCCCCCCCCCCGGCTCATATTCCTATCTCTTTCCTCACCCCAACTCTCGCTTCTTCTCTCCATCTCAAACCTTCAGCTGTCTCTGTCTCCCCTATCCCAGCTCACTCACTTCTTTCCCCTTTCTCCCAGACTCAATCCCTATTGCTCATTCCTCCAACCTCCTTCCTCCTCTTTTTAACCTGCATAGGTCAACTCTGCTGCTCCCTCCTTCTGGCCCACGTGGGCTTCCACTACTGACCCCTCTGTCTTCTGGCCCATGCGGACAGATGCTGCTGCTGCTACTTCCTCCTTCTTCTGGCCAGGACCCTACTTAGTGACTGAATGGCCCCACCCTAGAGTAATTCATTCAGGTATGCGTGCATGGATTCTCTGCAGGTCAGGAAGCTCTGTTTACCTCTGAAGCCAGTGGACAGAGAGTATTTCATTCCCTTATTGGGAAGGTTCAAGAGAAAGTTCAGGCTGTGGAATAAGCTGGGTGATGCATTAAGCCACGGTAGTGCTCTGACATGCGTTAAACAGTGTACATTGCGCAATAAAGCATTATTGTAGCGATATCACAGGCCATAAGTGATACTTTGCCTGGCCCTGTCCAGGTTGCCTCCCCTATTACAATGAGCTGTTCATGCAATTTGCGTGTGTGAATAATGCAAATGCATGCAAAGCAGCTCATTACTAGGCAATTTGATTCTAATAATTTATCGCGGCCAACCGAGAAAGTGATCGGCCATGATAAAATAACACCTCCTGAGAACTCGATAAATGCAAGGTCCCCAGGCTCCTGCATAACATTTAAAGAGTCCTGCAAACTTTAAAAAGTGGTGCAGCAAAAAGACAAAGTTGAGCGGAGGTCACGACTGACCCCTGGCTCAAACCTGGCAGCCCCGACGCCCACGAGCTTAAGAAAAGAAGTAAGACCACACGCGGTGACAGCCCTGGCCCCCACAACCCAATCAACCAAAATATCCATCCCCCCCACCCTTTTCCCACCAAGAATAGTGCCACCTAGGTTCCCCCCTCCCCCTAGCCTCTGTCGGTGCCATTTTTCAAAATGGCGCTGACCTGACCTTGCCCCATTTATATGCCTGGGGCAAGGGATGGGGATCGGACCTAGGCCACATGACCTAGGTCCATTCACTGAACCTTGCCCCCATCACGTGATTTAAAGATGCTTCAGGATTTAAACTTTCGGGGGTGCAGCAGGGGGATCGGAGTGGAGGTGTGTTGGGGGTGATGGGGTGGACACTGAACTCCAATGTTTTTTCTGTTAGATTTTGAGGCTGGGGGAGGGAGGGGAGTGGGACTAAACCTCCAATGATTTAGAGGTCCGGTTTGGGGGGGGGGGGGGACCTTGATGGCCATATTCTCTATGGGAAGGGGAATTGTGATGTATGGACTTTTTCGGATGGCCGGGGTGGGGCCATCGCTGAGTGTGGTCTTTCTTTTTTTTTTTTTTTTAAACTATGGGTGTTGGGGCACCTTGAGCGGCAGCCCCGGGTTGAGCCAGGAGTTTGCTGTGACCCCCGTTCAACTTTTTCTGCACCACCTTTTTTTTTTTAAGACAGCATCCCTTTAAGATGATGGTGGTCCCTTTAAGTTGAAGCCGCCATTTTACTTAAAGGGCCGCTAGCCGAGTTCTTTTGTCCCGCGCTGTTTTCCCGAGAGACTTTAGAATGCGCCATCAAGCTGCAATATTTTTTTTTGGGGGGGGGGAGCCTACTATCAAGCCACCACCCCTAGCGTTAGTGGGACCCCCTCCCGCAAAAAGACATCGCAGCTTGATGCATCCAGGCCAAAGTTTGATATTTTCTGAAGAAAGCAAGGAATCCAGGAGTATCTCTCTTTTTTTTTATTTTTTATTTTAATTACTGGGAAGGTTCAGGAAAGGCTTGGACTATGCGGTGAATGAAATGCTGTCACTGTATTGTACACAATGCAGAAGGGCACCAGAGGTGTTTGATAGTCTCCCCTGTGCTGTATTCAGCATACGAGTCTACATTGGTTTCCCGTCCTATACAAGCACTCGCCCAGAGATACCGGAATGAGTTACTGCACCCCATGCACTTCAAACCCCCAAATGGGTCTTGGGTGACACAGGAGTAGGACACAACCCAAGGCACCTCCACTCTCCTCCTTCTACTGCCCAACAGTCAGGGAAGGGAGAGGGGGAGTTGTTGGGGGGGATAAGAAGAGGGTAAAAACTGGCATGGGGGAGGGCGTAAGGTGAGATATACCAGGGGGTAAAATCGGAAATGGAGGGAGGTGAGAGAGCATCAGCATGGGGCAGGTGAGGGGGGAGTTAACATCCTGATGCCCCTGGGAAAAGTTAGCTGCACCTCTTCAGATATAGCTAACCTTTGATCAAATAACGCGGGTTGTAAATTATGAGGCAAGCCGAATTATTTGATTTACAGAGAATCTACTGGCAATAAACTAATTTGCATATGTTTTCATGCATTTGTATGCAGATCTGCCTATTTTAATACCTGGGTTGGGGGGAAAAGAACAATGGTATTTGAAATACTGCATGTTATCTGTGTGTTAGGGCATTTACTGCACGGTAAATGCTGTTCCCTGCGTGGTAAATCCTTAATGCGGCTTCCTAAATGATCCCCTAAGTTTGTACCTGAAGCAATTGAAGGTGAAATGACATGCCAAGGTCACACAGCGTGGGAGTGGGAGAAGTAGGATTTGAACCCTGGCTTCCCTGGTTCTCAGCGCACCGCTGAATGAATGAGCAAGGGAGCAGGCACTGCGTGTGAGTGTGAGAGAAATGTAATGCCCCTCTGCCCAATTATCTTGCAGAGTCGTTCCTGGGTCTGGGGCTTTACCTGGCAGGAGCCTCCCCACTCCAGGCAGACTCCTGTACTTGTCATCTGCTGTCTCCATCTGAGGAAAAAGGTGTTAGTGGGTGGAATTTCTCTCCCATCACCCCAGGAAACTCCAAAAAAAAAACCAAACAGATTGAACTCTAAACAGGGCTAGCAGTATTTACAAATATGTACATGTTTTATTAATCTATTTATATATTTCTACAAGATATCAAGCAGCTCATTTGTCTGCTTCTAGATTCCAGTCTTAAATTATACAACTATATACATTTCTACGAGATATCAGCTGGCACACTTAAACACTTGGGGTGTTGGCCCACACTAAATACTACCATATAAAAAAGAAAGATCCTCTGGCATTCCCTTTGATCCAACACAGCTATCCTTCCCCCTTTTCCATTCCCACTGTACTCCCAGTCTCACCCATGTGAAGAATTGCAACTGGGCTGATGGGCATTGTTGGTCATAGGGGGGATCTGTTGTGTCCAGACTGCTGCTACTGTCTCCTCTGCTCCACTCCTCTCTACATTTTGATCTGCCAATGGGGTCTGCACCCTCATGGGGGACCAAATCCTGCCTCCAGGCCCATTGCCAGAGTTCACACCCTCCTGAGGGACCTGACTCCACCTCCCAATCTGCTGCTGGGGTCTACATCCTCCTGAGGCACCTGACATCACCTTCCCATCAGCCACCGGGGACCATTTCCTTCTGATGGACCCAGCTTCACCTCTATGCAGTCAGCGTCCTGAGGTTTTCTTCCTTACTGGGAAGAACATAAGAAGTTGCCATACTGGGTCAGACCGAGAGTCCATCAAGTCCAGCATGCTGTCACCAACAGTGGCCAATCCAGATGACAAGTACTGGGCAAGTACCCAAACAATAAATAGATTTCCTTTGCGTGGGTTTATAGTTCAACCAGGTTTGTGGCTTGTTCATTTCTCAGTGATTATAGCTACTAGTGATCCTGCTCAGCTAAACTCATTTATTTTCACCTAGTCTGGATAAACTACCTCCTCCCAGCCACAAAACTGTTCTAGACAGGATTATGGAAAGAGAAAAAGTGCAAACTCTTCTGCCTGCCTTTTCCTTTATTCTGCTCTGAAAACCAGATACACAAGGGTTTTGACCCCCTTCTGATTCAGGGTGACAATCTGTTTGTTTGATAGGACTGTCTTTAAGTATATTTATAATACACATCCCTCGTTTAGTCAAAGTTCTACAACTGAGAGCTTCACCATCATTTGTTTGTGATGTGATATTTTACTGTAAATCAGCAGCAATAGTCAGGGGATTGCCACATGCAAATTCTCTAGCCTAATGTGGCCCCTATACCACAAGAGTGTACAGAAGGTAACAGTGTTAACAGGTTTTATGATAAAAATAGAGGTTTCCCCTTACAGGAAATCTTCAGAGCCTCAAACAGTGTGCAAAATCTGCTGGAAATGCACAGGATGAGGATCATCTGCAGCCAGCATCAGAATGCTCCAGGGCTCTGGGTCAATCTGTTGGTCAGAGGCAGACAAGAGGGTTGCATCCCTTTGAGGCTCGTTCATTGAGGAGAAGTGATAAAAACCCTGACTCTTCTGAGTCCGGGGCTGCTACCAGATTGCAAGGGAAAGAGACCAGTTGTAGGTGGGATGCCCTCCCACAATTACAGAAGGGAATAGGCGGCGTGGGGCAGAGAGATTTTCTTCTAAAAATCTGCAGAGGCCTGAAGAGAAGAGGCAGAGGGTTTTGCAGTACAGCCTGGAAGTTTAATAGATAAAGAAGCCTGTGCTTAACTGGGGTAGGAACTTATCTGGAGCAGGAAGCCAAACTACCAGAAGGAATTGGGGGCTCGGAGGATCCTGATGCTGCACCAGAAGGATTTTTCCTTGAGCTGAACAGGACATTCTTGTGGGTAAATATTTGGCCTCTTGAGGAAAATAGAGGTCCAGCCTAGGTATCTTTTTTAAAACACTGAGGAAAGAAAAGAAACCAGAGACACTGGGTTGCTGTAAGAAGGAACTGTCATTTAAGGAAAAGAAGTTTTAAGGAGGAGAGTTTGAGATTTTCTGGAACTGTTGATTCTGTTTCATGACTGCATCTTCCTGAGCTGTCATTCTGTTTGATTCAGAAGATGCTGCAGTAAACGATCGATTATGTGGAGCACAACTGGAGGCTGGAGAGTGGTTTGTTTTTGTGTGTCGCGCTCTCCACCTTGGTACTTGCCTTGCGGGTTATCCTGCCCCCCAGCTTCCGGCCCCGGGACAGTAACCCCAGTGCTCCCCAGGTGTACAGGGGGTTACATTAAAACTCTGACTCACCTCTTCAGTAAGGGGTTAATCATCTTCACAGTAAGGCTCTGATTACCTTTTCAGTCTCTCTCTCTCTCTCTCCAGCTTTTCATTGCCTCTTCCTGGCTGCAGGATGCTCTTCAAGGGAGGGGGGGGGGGGTTCAGAGAGGAGGGGGAGTGAGAGAATCCCTCCCTCCCTCCTTCTCACAGACCTAGATTCTCCTTCCCTCTCTCTCCAGTTCCAAATCTCACCTCTCATCCCTACCATCTCTTACATCTCCTGTCCTTTCTCTATCCCTCGCCTCCCATCTTCAGTCAGATCCTTTTCCCCTTCTCCTCCTGCTCATCCCCTTCCTTCCTCTCCTTCCCCTGTCCTTGAGATTTCATCCCTGTAGCCATTCCCCCTTCTTCCCTTCCCTGTGCCAATCATCAAGATCTCTTTTCCCCACTTAAAAATAACTAACTAAAAAGGACAGATAGATTACCCACTTCTTGAACCTTTTGATTTTCGTACACTTCTACCGTCGCGCCTGCTCTCCAGTTTGGAATTACTGTCATTCTCTCTTCACTGGACTCCCCGCCTACAACATCGGACCTCTTCAGATAACTCGAAATTCCGCCATTCGTCTTCTATCAAATACACCGATTCGGGAACACATTGCCCCTGTTCTCCGGTCACTACTTTGGCTTCCCATCGCCTCCCGTGTTCAATACAGACTTGCTATAACTGTCCAGAACATGTTAAACAATATATCCTCACCTTGGATCTCTTCCACTTTGAAACTTTATGCTCCCTCCCGGACTTTGCGATCCTCTAACTTAGAACCCCTGGACATGCCTTCGGCGAGGCTCGCCCACCTGGACGAAACCAGAAAGCGAGCCTTTTCCACTGCTGCCCCCACCCTTCAGAACTCTCTCCCACCAGATGTAAGACGCCTGAAAAATCCAAAGGCCTTCAAAAAAAATCCCTCAAGACTTATCTTTTTAAGATGGCATTTAACATCTCTTAGCCAACACTTCTCTTATCTTATTTATTTTGATTTGATTTTATTCCATTTAATTTCATTTTTATTTTTTTTTATTTTACTTGAGTTAAGTTCTGTATGTATGTGATCTTGATCTATGTATGTTCTTGTTTTATGTGAGCAGATTTATGTATGTTTTTACTGTACCCCGCCCTGAACTATGCAAGGGCGGGTAATAAATATTCCCTGTACGTACCCGGATCAGTCCAAACTGCTGGGTTTTGCCTCCCTTCCAGCAGATGGAGACAGAGAAAAACTTGAAGGGCACCCCCTCGTAACCTGGTGTGCCACCTGCGTCCCTTCAGTATTTCTCTGTCTCCAGCAGATGGAGGTGGTGCAGAACCTGCAGTCCTGAACTGTTTTTACAGTTAGTAAAAAAAAAGAGAGAGATTTAATTCTCTGGGCTCAGCTTCAAGCAGGACAAGAAGAGTAGGGCTAGAAAGGTTTTCCTTTTTTCTTTTTGGTTTTCCGTCCAGTCGCCTAGAAGTCCTGTTCCTCCCAGGGGGGTCGGCAGGTCCTGGTGGAACCATCCCCCTGGTTGTAGGTGCCTCTGAAGCTGGGTTGGAGACCCTACCTGCTCCCTGGGGTTGGGGGTATTACCGGTGGTCCGGTCCCTGCCCCCCCCCCCCCTCTCCAAGCACACCGGCTGCACAGGTGAATGCCCTTTAAAAAAAAAAATAGTAGGATTGAGCAGTTCGGTAGGGGACTCCACGGCGGTATTTTTTTCTTTCTGCCGGTCTTGCCTTCTGCCCCTGCTCGCTTCAGGGCTGCTTTATTTTGATTTTTCTGCGCTAGCACGGGCTCTGCCATGCCGCGCATGTCTCGTTGTTTGACCTGCGGGGAGCCAGCTCTCCAGGGAAGACCACTGTTCCCGGTGTCTCCCCAGCAGGGAGGGAACATCAGAGGTGGCGGAACGGGCATCGGCTAAGCCCCGCGGTGCGAGCAAACAGCTGAGGAGGCAGGGAGATCAGGCCGGCCAGTTCCCGCTGAGCTTGGGAACAGTGGCCATTTTGAATTCCTTTGCTGCTGTGTCTTCTCGAGCGGCAAGGGGAGGGGGATCTCCCGCCACAGCTTTCTCCCCTGCATCTTAGTCCTGGGAGCCCTCAGGACTCTTTTCATGGCTCAGATTTTCCAGAGGACAGCTATGTTCTTCTAGTGGGGGACTCTGGGGTCCAGGCTGGGTTTTCAGCTGACTTTGTGCTACTAATGCACAAAGCCTATCTGGCGAGTAGGGCACAGCCTGGTGACACAGTGCCCAGTGGATCTTTACCAGGCTCACCTCCCCGGAAGGTCTCCAAGCCTTCGGAGCTGCAGGTGGCCATCAGATTTGTAAGATTCACAGTCCCTCGCCTCGGGAGGATCAGCCTGACCCTGACTCCCCTCAGCCTCTCTCCAGGCTTGATAAGGATGCTGAACCTGAGCGGCCCGTAACGATGCAGGGTGAAGACCCGAGGGTGGTTCGGTTGTTTCTCAGAGAGGAACTTGACCCATTAATTCCACATGTCCTGGATGAGTTGGGGCTTATGCCGCCTCAGGATGTCCCAGGCCTCCAAACGGTAGACCTGGTTCTGGCCAGGTTGCGTGCTCCTGCTAGGACTTTTCTTTTCCATCCTATGCTCAAACAGTTGATGCTACAGGAGTGGGACACCCTGGATTCGGGCCTGGTTGGGTCGAGCGATGGACAAGCTGTATCCGCTGCCTGAGGAATCCTTGGAGATCTTAAAGGTTCTGGAGGTGGATGCTTCAGTGTCGGCCATAACCAAACGGACAACTATTCCGGTTGTAGGAGCAGCGGCCTTGAAAGACCTTCAAGACAGGAAGCTTGAAGTCTACCTCAAGAGAATTTTTGAGGTATCGGCCCTAGGGGTATGGGCTGTTGTATGTAGCAGTCTTATACAGCGCACAAGCCTGAGGGGTGCAGCAGCTCCTCAGTGCTAGAGAACTCTCTCCTCAGGAGTCGGAACAGGCAGAGTGCTTGTAGGCCGCGGTGGCATATGGTGTGGATGCTCTGTACGACCTTCTCCATTCCTCGTCCAGGACTATTGTGTCCGCAGTTTCAGCCCACAGGCTCCTGTGGTTGCGTAACTGGTCGGCTGATGTTTCTTCTAAGCTCGGCTAGGTTCATTTCCCTTTAAGGGAAAATTTCTGTTCGGAGACGATTTGGAGCAATTGATAAAGTCTTTAGGGAAGAATAGGGTGCATAAGCTGCCCAAGGATAAGCCTAAAGGGGCCCGAAGTTTTCTCCCTCCCCGCTCTCGCCTCCGAGGGCAGTGCCATTTTTGGCAGAGCAGGGCGCCTCTCCAGGGCCAGCGACAGGCTGCAGTGAGATCTCAGTCATGGTTCTATTCCTTTCGAGGGCGCAGACCAGCCCATGACGCCGTCAACCATGCCTCCTCTGGACCCAAGTCCTCTCAATGAGATAAGGCCGACCCATCCCTCTATTCTGTTCATCGGGGGACGGCTATCCTTTTTTCACGAGGAATGGGTCAAAATAACGTCGGACCAGTGGGTTCTAGACACTATAGAAAACGGTTATATATTAGAGTTTGCTCAGCCTCTCTGAGACCTGTTTCTGCTCTCTCCCTGCGAACCTGTGGCAAAGAAGCAGATTATATCTCAAACCCTCAGCAGGCTGGAAGACCTTGGGGCCATAGTTCCGGTTCCCTGCAGGAATGCAAGACTCCATTTATTTTGTGGTGTCCAAAAAGGAGGGCACCTTCTGTCTGATCATAGAACTCAAACAGGTGAACAGGGCTCTCAAAGTTCCTCATTTTTGGATGGAAACTCTGCGCTCAGTCATTGCAGCGATGTGCAAGGGCGAATTCCTAGCTTCCCTGGATCTTATAGAGGCATATCTGCACATTGGAATCCGCAACGATCATCAGAGATATTTCCAGTTCATGATCCTGGGGAGGCATTTTCAGTTTCGCGCTCTACCATTTGGCCTGGCAACGGCCCCTCATACTTTCACCAAGGTGATGGTTGTAGTGGCAGCAGCTCTCAGGAGAAAGGGAGTGCTGGTACATCCATACCTGGACGATTGGCTCATCCGGGCAAAGTCAGAAGACCTCTGCTAGCTGGCAATTCACAAAGTCTTACACCGCCTACGCTCCCTCAGCTGGGTCATCAATCAGGCCAAGAGCCATTTGGTTCCCTCTCAGGTCCTGAACTTCTTGGGAGCAAATTTCAACACACAGATTGGCAAAGTCTTTCTTATGGACGAATGGATAACCAAGCTGACATCGCAGGTTCAACATCTCTTGTCGCTATAGGTTCCCAGGGTCTGGGATTACTTACAGGTCCTTGGATCCATGGCGTCTACTCTGGAGTTGGTCCCATGGGCATTTGCTCATATAAGGCTGTTGCAAAGAGCTTTGCTTTCCCACTGGGATCCGATGTCCGAAGAATTCAACGTTCTCTTACCACTCACAGAGTCTGCCAGGTCCAGTCCCGTGGTGGCTTGTCCTCAACCACCTGAAAAGGGGCGTGGACCTCGAAGTTCCTCAGTGGGTTATTGTGACCATGGATGCCAGCCTGTCCGGTTGGAGGGGCGGTGTGTCAGTCTCAGTCAGCCCAGGGCCAGTGGTCCCGGCAAGAGGCGCAGTGGTCCATCAATCGCCTGGAAACCAGAGCAGTATGCTTGGCATTATGGCAATTTCTCCCCCTAATTCGCAATCAGGTAGTACGAGTATTGTCCAACAATGCGACGACGGTAGCCTATATCAACCATCAAGGGGGCACCAAGAGTCGTCCGCTAGCTGGGGAAGCGGAGAAGCTGATGGCCTGGGCGGAGCGGGCGGGGGTCGACAATGTGCAAGCAGATTTCCTTAACCGTCAACGACTGGACCCCGGGGAGTTGGAGTTGTCCCGGAACGCGATAACTCTCATGTTTCGCCGTTGGGGCACTCCTCATCTGGACTTGATGGCGACTTGGCAGAATGCAAAGGCGCCACGCTTTTTCAGTCGCCGGAGGGAGCATGGAGTGGAAGGAATAGATGCACTCAGGCTCCCTTGGCCCCACAACGTACTGCTATATGTGTTTCCTCCATGGCCTTTTTTCGGTAAGATCCTGAGAAGGATAGAAGCTCACCCCGGTCTGGTCATTCTAGTGGCTCCAGAGTGGCCTTGGAGACCATGGTTCATGGATCTAGTCAATCTAGCCTTGGAAGGTCCCCTGCGATTAGGTCATCTTCCAAACCTGCTCCACCAGGGTCCGCTATTTTTAGATCAGGCGGATTGCTTCTGTCTAGGGGCCTGGCTTATGAGAGGAGGCAATTGAGAAAGAAGGGTTATCCTGAGGATGGCATATTCACACTTTTGCGGTCACAAAAAACCTCTACTTCTCTTACTTCTCAAGGTTTGGAAGGTTTTTTTATTCTTGGTGTAGTAAACAAGGGGGTCCCTCCTCGTCAGGTGTTGGTGGCGCACATCCTTGCCTTTCTGCAGAGAGGTCTCAGCATGGGGTTGTCCTTTAGTTCTCTCTGGGTTCAAGTGGCAGTCTTGGGGGTTCTTAGAGGTAAAATTGATGGTGCGTCTCTGGTGGAACACCCCAATGAGGTCCGTTTTCTGAGAGGGGCGAAGCACTTGAATCCCCTGGTCTGTCCAATCTGTCCTTCGTGAAGTTTAAATTTTGTGCTTCAGGTGTTGTGTGAACCTCCTTTTGAGCCCCTAAGGAAGGCTACATTAAAGGACTTAACCCTCAAGATGGTGTTTCTGGTAGCTATCTGTTCGGCCATAAGGGTTTCTGAGATTCAAGCCCTCTCCTGTCGTGAGCCTTTTCTATGGTTTTTTGATTCCGGGGTCTCCCTCAGAATGGTTCCTTCCTTCTTGCTGAAGGCAGTTTCTGCCTTCCATTTGAACCAGTCAGTGGAGCTTCCGGCCTTCCCAGAACTCGATCGGGAAACCCCTCACGCTAGAGACTTAAAACGTCTAGATGTCAAAAGAGTGCTATTGCGTTACCTTGAAGTCACTAATGCTTTTCGGGTTTCCGATCATCTGTTCATTCTGTGCAATGGAGCTAAGAAGGGACATAAGGCGTCCAAAGCTACCATTGGCCTGTGGTTGAAGGAGGCTATTGCTTCTGCTTATATTTGCGTGGTCGTGCAGTTCCGGATGGTTTAAAGGCTCGTTCAATCCGGTCTCAAGCCGCTTCCTGGATGGAGTGCCAGTTGGTATCATCGCAAGACATATGCAGAGCAGTGACTTGGAAGTCACTGCACACTTTTGCCAGACACTATTGGTTGGACGTTCCAGCATCGGAGGCCAACTCTTTTGGGAGCAGTATCATTCGAGCGGGACTCTCCAGGTCCCACCCCATTTAGGGCAGCTTGGGTACATCCCAGCAGTCTGGACTGATCCGGGTACGTACAGGAAAAGGAAAATTGGTTCTTACCTGCTAATTTTCGTTCCTGTAGAACCAAGGATCAGTCCAGGCCCCCACCATTTGGGAGGGATGAGAGTCCGCTCGTTTTCTATTCGCAGCTTTTTCCTGTCAAATATCATAGGGGATGCTGAAGAAGATTCTTTCTCAGTTGTACATATTTCATGGTTTCTTCTTGTCCTTGCTTGATCTGACCATTGTTTCAATTGTTTGTTCTGCTTATTCTGCTTTGGTACGTTAAATACTGAAGGGACGCAGGTGGCACACCAGGTTATGAGGGGGTGCCCTTCAAGTTTTTCTCTGTCTCCATCTGCTGGAAGGGAGTCAAAACCCAGCAGTCTGGACTGATCCGTGGTACCACAGGAACGAAAATTAGCAGGTAAGACCCAATTTTCCTTTTTAAATAAATAAAGAATAATGTTTGGAAAATGATTTTAGTTTTATAAAGTTAAATAAAATTTGTATTATTTAATCTGCAATTCCGTGCAAACATGCTGTAGTGTAGAACATTCTAACTCTTGCCACGCGATCTACCCCTGAGTTGCCACAGGAAACTGAGGACTTGTGGCTAGATCGCAGGTTATAATAATAATAGAAATTAAACTCAAACATATGATCATTAATGTATAATTTTATATTCGGCCTTTTTGAGCTGTTTACAAGGAATTAAAAAAAAAAAGTGCAATTTCCGATCAGTTTGTTGCTTCGAAGCATCTTCATTGTTTTGCTCTTCATAATTTCCAGAAATCAGTCGCCTGGCCCAAGAAGATTCCTGAACCACCTGTCCAAAGAGAGACCCACCTCCCTTTGCAGCATGTGGTCATGCAAGAACTCCAGAAGAGCATCATGGAGGGGGCAGGAGAAATGTTGCCGGAATGTTGGAGATCAAAATATGGAGGTAAGCCACACACATGGGTTCATTTTATTGTTTATTCTTTACACCTTCCTTCTTTCGCAAGCCCGGCTACACCCCAGAGCAGGAGAAACAAAAAAAAACCTTAATTCACAGCACAGTCAGTTTAAAGGAACTTTAAACTGACGGAGCGGCAGTAGCCACAGAGGCACTCACGGAGCGGGATGCCAGTGGCCAGTAGTTGGTGTTCCACCTTCACGGAGCGGAAGGATGGAGGGCTGCTATCTCCAAAAAAAATAAATAAAACAAAACAAAAAAATAAAAACAGGGGTGGGTAAGAGTATGGGGCAAGGGGGTGGCCTGCTTGTTACAGCGGTCGCTACCCCTAATTGAGCTGGATGTCACTTGTATGCAGATACAGAGCTGCTCTCTAAATTGGGTGGAGGGGAATTAGGGCTGGAGGGTACTGGAAGCCAATAGTAACAGGTGGGAGAGAGAAAAAGGAAAAAAAAATGGATAAAGTGCGTAGCTTGCTGGGCAGACTTGATGGGCCGTTTGGTCTTCTTCTGCCGTCATTTCTATGTTTCTATGTTTACGGCTAGCAGTTTTCTAAACACCAGGATATTAACCTTGCATGCGCCTTCTCAGATCACTCAGCCCGTCACTCCGCTCGTGCCAATCCTACTTCCTTACGTTGTGAAAGGGTGCAGCCACCTTCTGCTCACTGGTGTGCTGATGCAAAGACCGCATTGCGCTGCGGTACCAGTCGGCACCTTGTCGTGTATTGTGTTCCAGTTGGGACACGGCGGAACCATTTGTTTTGATTCTAATAATTCTAACTAGTGTTTTGTTTTTTTTTCCTTTGGACTGGTATCCTGCAGCAGCAATACTGAGCCTTGCTGGTCGGCTTCCCCAGAGCGCTGCACCTGTTTCCATGCTGCCCACTTGGGCTAGTGTCGGTCCTTGGTGCATCATGGATTAGTACAGAGAAGCTAAGGAACTGCCATTCGGTTCTCAGGTTCATGTTTCAACTATGCCTCTCTCCCTCTGGGACTTTATATACGTGACAGGTCCACCACTGAAGGACCCCCCTAGGGAGGATTCTGGGTGGGTGGGGGGGCTTGCCCAGCTTGGAGTCAGATTTGTAGTTTTGGAAATTTCTAAGGGTGGAAACACTATAGGAGGACGGAAGCACGAATGCTCTGTGCGGGAGATGTGATATCAAACAACCTCTAGATGGGATTTTTTCTGGTAAGATTGCACGACGCTCTTGGATGGAGTAAAATGCGAGAAGAGTGTTTAATAGACCCAAAACAGCTAGGTCCACCCTTTAAGAGGGAAGGGAGAAAGGTGTCATAGAGGGGAGGGTTCATCCACTATAAAAAGGGCTGGATGGAAACCGGGCGGGAGGAGTTGGAAGGAGCCCAGCCGGGCACTGGGTTGGCCCGGGGTGGCCTCTCTTCTGAGAGGGCCCCTACAGAGGCTTCCCCCCCCCCCCCCCCTTGAGGGGAAAAGTCCAGGGCGGAGAGGCGTTTCTCCTCAAGGGGGAAAACAACCAGGGGACTCAAACCCGAGGGCTAGAGATGGAGGAGAATCTAGAGATCCCACAGGAGGTGGGGAGAGCTTGAAGCCGGGGGACACCTGGAAAGTCCTTTGCTATTGCTTGGATGGGCATCGGAAGGAATCTCCGAAAAGGTTACGGAGTTTGATGGAGAAAGAGGCGAGCTGTTTTTTTGTGCACGGCGAGTGAGTACTGTTACATGGAATGGGATGTGTGTTATGCTAAGACTGGGGGAAACTATGGTCTGTTTTGAAAAGGGAGAATTAGCGCCTGAAGCGAGAGGAAATTTTTATCTGTGTGTGCTGGAACCCAACGGAGCAAAGAGTGGGGAGATTTTGTAAGTGGCTCTCCTATCCACGGGGGAGATGAGTACAGCCGTTGAGGAGTTGGCGCACTACCATGTGCTCTGACATAATCAGAGACTTTCAGGTCTCCGATGGCTGGAGGTAAACACCAGAAAATAAAAGTTTGTTGTTTGACAAATATCTTTGAAGTGAGTCCCCAAATTTCTGGTCATTGTGCGGTTTGGGGGGAAACAGTGAAGAGAGAGCAGTCACAGCTGGGGATTCTTGCAGGGTGAGACCCCTAATCCAGCTTAGGATGCACTGCACACCCTCTTTGCCTCCGGGTCTGAGGTCCTTGCACCATCTGCTTGGCCCAACTCCTTTCTTTTGAACTCTCCCGAGAGATGGTCGCTCAACTCACTCAGGTGCCAGACACTTTCACGCTCTGTGAGCCGCACCCCCCCATCACTCCTGGTTGCATGTACGACAGAGAACCTTAGAGGAACTCGCGCCAGTGGCTCTGCGATAGCGCCAAATCTCAGTGCAATGAAGAGGTACTGCGCAGGTAGCGTTTACGGGCTCCACGGGGACAGAGCATCGGGTATTCTTATGGCTGCGCACCACTCGCTTCTTAGCCCAAAAGCAACACAGCATAAAAAAGTGGTGTAAAAAAAAAAAAAAAAAGTCAAAACTATGGTGCAAAGTCTCCACACGGCTTCTGAGGTTTAGCTGAGTTATATTTCCTGCGCAGCAGCGGCGTGCGGTCCCGAAAAGGGAGTCATGTTGCAGGCATCGTGGGGGCATTTTGGTTTCTTAACAGAATCCGTGACATTCTGATAGCAAGCGTGCACACGCCAAGAGCTTGTCGCTGCGCTGTGGGAAGGGCAGGCTATCCGTGGGCCATCCCACACCCTTCGGAGCGCTCCGAAAGTAACTGCTTTCTTTCTGTGTCTGTCGACAGCTGGCTCAGAAAAGCTGCTATACTGGAGACCTAGACCGGATGAACCCGAGGCATGGATTTTAGACCCAGCTTATGTCCCAAGACCTCCGAAGGTAAATGTTTTGAACCTGGTTTTCAATATTACCCTTTCTCCTTTTCTGCGCTTATTGGGGAGGGGGAAAAAAAACAACAACCTTTTTAACAAATCATGCCCTTGTTTTCTCAACTACCCTCACCTCACCCTGAAAGACAATATGTATTTTGCAAAAGTTCAGTCGGTTATTTGGATAAACAGGATCGTTATCCTCATTAAGACGTCACTTTTTATGTGTTTCTGCGTTCCTCCATCTTGGCTACTCCCTGCACTCTGCATCCAAGAAAATGTGAGTGCGGTTCTGCCACTTGCATTTCGGTTAAATTACTCGCCTTTTCAAACCCAAGCTCGGAGGGAGTCACGAATCAGGTGCAGTTGGTACTTCCCGTCTCCAGAGGGCTTACAATCTGAGGTGGTCTTTCACCAAGCCCTGGTATTTTTCCCATGCAGCTTTGTGAATCCCGTGGTGCTATTCCCCACTGGAAAGGACCCACCCAACCAATGCATGATGGAGGCCCCGGGACTGAGAGGCTGCCGTCACTTAAAGGAGTTGTTCGGCCTTGAGTAAGCACCCACCTCCCTAGCCGCCCTTGGAGGCAGCCCCTACTGACTAAAACTAAAAAAATAAAATAACTTTTAGTGGACAGGCAGAAGCCCCACCCCCCCATCCCGAACCTTTCCTTTCTCAGAAAAAAAAACTGCCCTGGGATGCAGGGAGGCCGGGACCCCTCATCTCCCAACCTAGCCCTCTCCCCCGGGGCCCCCCCCCCCTTTTAAAAAAAAATGTCTCTAGTGGTCCAGTGGACCACTTCACCCTGGACTTCCCCACCTTAAATCAAAAAAGATCCCCGACAGGGAAAAATGGCCACCCCCCAGGCTTGGAGCTTAAGAAACGCTCCAAGCCCCCACTGCTCCTCCAATGACAATTTTTAGTTAAGAGGGGTCCAGGGGTTGGGCCAGGCTGGGGGCTCCACTGGACCATCAGGGATCTTTTTTCATTAAGGGGTAAGGGTCTGGGGGTGGGTGGGCAGTCCACTGGACTGGGGAGGTCGGAGACGCCGCTTTCAGCGATGATGGAGAAACAAACTTACTTGCTTAAAATTTATACCACAAATCATAATTTCTAAGCAGTGAACAATAAAACATTCATAAAATCTGTTATACAAGTTAATAATATAAAACATAAACGAAAACAAATCAATCAAACAATCAATAAGTTGATACATCAAATGATACGTTGTGTTGTGTTATGCTACTTAAGACAAAAACACCCTAAGCGGCTAACGAGATACGTACAAAAACTGTGATATACAATTAAAATCGACATGTAAGATACTAAAATCTAAAATCAAATTAAAAACAAAATTAAAACCAGCGAAAGATAAGCTCAAATTATTGAAAATTAGATTAAGCATAGGCCTTATTAAAAAAGGAAAGTTTTTAATTGCTTTTTAAAGGATTTTTTACTTTTAATCAACCAAAAATCATCAGGTGATGGTTCCAGTATTCAACTGCAGCAACAGAAAAAGCACGTTTGTGGAATTCCATTAGTTGAGCCTGCCGGAAGGATGGAACTTCAAACAGAGATTTTTGTGAGGATCATAGGGCTCTTGTAGGACAGTAAGGTTTTAATGCAGGAGAAATCCACAGAATTGATTTAGACGACTGCAGAAATTGTGTGTAAGACTAGCAATTTTATAGCTAATCCTATATTTAATAGGGAGCCAGTGAAGGTCGGCCAGTGCAGGGGATATATGTTCACGAATGGAAAGTCCTGATATAAGGCGAGCTGCTGCCTTTTGTAATAGCTGTAATGGCTTAAACACAGACAGCGGCAGGCCTAGATATAAACCATTACAATAATCTATAATAGGCATGGTCAACAACTGGACCACAGTCCGAAAATCACCTCAAAATATTGACCCATCACCCAACTTACTTGTCAATCTCACCTGAGAATTTAGGTGTTATTTTTTAATCCAAATTTAGTCTGAAAACATTTTTCTAGGACTATTCAGGCTGCTTTTTTGAAATTATGGAAGGTGAAACTGCTCCACCCTTGGGATCAGAGGACTTTGAAAACTGGGCTCCATCCATTCGTTAGTGGTTTCCCAACTGCACTACTGTAATGACCTGCATGAGGGCCTTTCACACAGCTCACATGCAGGCTGCAAATAGTTGAAAATGCAGAAGCTTGGGTGGTATTGGGGTGCCAGAAACGAACATCATATAGATGGAGGATTTCAGAATTGCATTGGCCTACTATGACTGCCTGAACCCAATTTAAAATATTACCTCTAGAATTTGGAGTAATGAGAGGTAATGATCCTTTGTATAACAAATTGGAGTGGTATAATCTGAATCGTAATTTACGGCCTAAGCAGATAGAGTTATTCAAGTCACAATTTTTAAGGTGGTGCTTGGTGTTGATGTAAGGGCAAAAGTTTTTTCAGTGGCGTCCCTCGTACTTTGGAATAAACTGAGAAAAATTATATGCTGTTTAGAAAGAAAGTGAAGTCGTGGCTGATCCCAAGGGTGGATGGTAAGCAAATGAGATGGTTAGTTTTGTGGATTGTGTAATGGGTGTTGACAGAATTGTGAGGTGGTTTTATTTTATTTTATTTAATTGTTATTTGCTGTGAATGTAAAATGTTTTATAGTTTTTAGTACATGTTCCCTGTATGTACCCAGATCAGCCCAGACTGCTAGGTTATGCCTCCCTTCCAGCAGATGGAGACAGAGAAAAACTTGAAGGGCACCCCTGTAAGTAGGATGCGCCACCTAAAGCCCCTTCAGTATTTCTCTGTCTCCAGCAGATGAAGGTGGCAGAACCTGCAGTCCTGGCTAATTGATTCTATAAAAAAAAAAAGAGAGGTTGCAGTGACAGGAATCTTTTAAATTTGTCTGGCTGAAACAAAGTTTAAAAAAAAAAATAGTAAGAGCCGGGCCTGCCAAGGAGCAGAGTCATTTCTCCTCCTGGGGGGGATTTACCGGTGGGCTGGTCCCTTCCCCCCCCCCCCCCCCGGCCCAGGTTGTGCTCTGGTGAGGCCAACGCGATTTAAAAAAAAAAACCAAAAACGGAACGATCCGCGTTGTTTTTTAGAGCTGCACTGCTCTTCTTCAGCCTCCCAGGCTCTGGGTGTTTACTTTGGCGGCCTCCCCTCCTTTACAGTGTGATGATGCCGTGCGCTTCGGCCTGTAAAGCCTGTGGGGAGCCGGCAGCACGGCTCTCCCGAGATAGCCTCTGCTCCCTGTGTCTTCCTGGGGGCGAGGGCCCGTCATACAGCGGCAGCTGGTGGAAGGGGGAGGCAGACGCATCGGTCCCATGGTGCGGGCGTCCCGATGCTGCCTCGTGGTACTCAGCCTGCCCCGCTCCCGCGGAATGTGGGAGCGGCGGCCATTGTAGGAGCTGCAGATGCAGATAGCTCGGCAGGGGGAGGGGATCTCCATCCTCAGTTATTTCTGCAGGATTTTTGCCCCGGGTCTCCTCACGATTTGTTTCCTGCCTTCCCTGCTCCCTTGGGTACCCTCATCCTTTTTCGGCTGATTTTATTTTGCTGTTACATAAGGCATATTTAGCTAGCCTTATACCCGTGGGGGATCCTGAGCCCCCTCCGGGGCAGCCTGGGGCTGGGCCCTCTCCTCCCATGCAGGTTCCTAGGCTGGATCCTCCTGAGCTCTCCTGGATTCGGGTGGTCCAGGAAGGGTCCAGTTCCGGGAGCCAGGGTGCCTTGCCGCTGGCGGATCCGCTTCAGGCGGACGTGGATGAGGATTCCGAGTGTGTGGTCCCGGTGGAAGGGGATGATCCTCGGGTCCTTAGGCTTTTTCGTAGAGATGAGTTGGAGCCGATGATTCCACATGTCCTAGCGGAGTTGGGCATACCGGCTGGTCAGTCGCCGATGCCTCAAGATCAGGGCACGGTGGATCCGGTGCTGTCTGGTCTTCATCCCCTGGCTAGGACTTCTCCTTTTCATCCTACGTTGCTCCAGCTGATGTTTCGGGAGTGGGATACTCCGGAAGCTAGCCTTCGCGTAGGCAGAGCTAGGGAAAAATTGTACCTGTTGCCAGACGACTCTCTCGACCTCTTTAAGGTTCCCAAGGTGGATGCGGACATATCCACAGTCACCAAGCGTACGACTATTCCGGTGGTTGGGGCGGTTGCCCTTAAGGACCCTCAGGATCGTAAGCTTGAGGTGCTTCTCAAGCGTATCTTCGAAGTGTCAGCTCTGGGGGTTCGAGCAGCTGTTTGCAGTAGTTTAATGCAGCGTGAAAGTCTCCGGTGGGTACAACAACTCCTGAGTGCCAGAGAGCTCTCCCTGGAGGAGTCTGAGCAGGCTGATCATTTGGAAGCGGCGGTAGCATATGGGGCGGATGCCTTGTATGATCTCCTTCATATGTGTACTCGAACATTCAAAAAGAAACTCAAGACCTGGCTCCTTACAAAAGCCTACACTTAAAGGTCTAGCTCAGAACCACATCCCAGAACTTGAATCATTCTCGCTTTTATAATCATATCAAACAACTCCTAATTTTATCCTTGGTCTCACAATTCCAAATCATTAAATATTTGAACATGCTACACCAATACCTCTTAATCCAGATGTAACCTTAGTTTTTGAAGTCTTCACTCCTATAGAAATAACCGCCAGTTCTTATTTACTTAACCCTATTCTGTAGACGTAAACTTTTCTTGAAGACTGTAATCTGTAAACACCTGTATTTATTATAAGAACTTGTATTTACTATTTATATTTATTATTTAGCTATTAACATTGTTCTATTACCACTTGGTACTATTTCTCTCCTTCACCTCTAACTCTAAGTTCCTACTAAGTTAGCCATGTTATTTATACCCAATTGTTGGATGTAATTGTATATTTGTTTAATTGTTCAATCTGTTTGATGTAATTTTCTGTTCCTTGTTCCGTGTAAACCGAAGTGGTATGCACAAGTGCATGAACTCCGGTATATAAAAGCCTTTAAATAAATAAAATAAATAATGTCTTCGCGTACTGTGGCTTCTGCGGTGTCAGCCTGCAGGCTTTTATGGCTTCGTAATTGGTCAGCCGATGTTTCCTCCAAGTCTCAGCTGGGTGCTTTTGCGTTTCAGGGGAACTTACTTTTTGGAGATGATTTGGAGCAGCTCATTAAGTCCTTGGGGGACAATAAGGGGGTACAAGCTCCCGGAGGATAGGCCAAAGGCTTCCAGAGGTTTTGGCCCTTCCCGGTCGCGTTTTTGGGGGCAGCGCCGTTTTCGCCAGTCTAAGCCGGCTCCATTTGGCCAAAGACAGTCGTCCGGCAGATCACAGACTTGGTCTCATTCCTTTCATGGCCATAGACCCACCTGAGATGGCGGTGCCACAGGGGCGATAGGAGTCAAGTCCTCCCATGAAATAGCGCCAGCCCACTCCCCTGTTCCAGACATTGGGGGGCGGCTGTCCCTGTTTTACGAGGAGTGGGTCAAAATAACATCGGACTATTGGGTTCTAAACATTATAGAACACGGCTACACCTTAGATTTTGCTCGTCCCTTACACAATATATTTCTGGTGTCACCCTGCGGGTCCCTGGAGAAAAGGCGCCAGGTGTCTCTCACGTTTCTCCGGTTGTTAGACCTTGGGGTGGTCGTTCCGGTTCCTTCGGACGAACATTGAACCAGCAGATATTCAATTTATTTTCTGGTTCCAAAGAAGAAGGGGTCCTTCCATCCAATTTTAGATCTGAAGAAGGTCAACAGAGCTCTCAGAGTGCCGCTACGTTCCGTAATCGCCTCCGTCAGAGCAGGGGAGTTTTAGCATCCCTCAATTTGACAGAAGCGAACCTACACATTGCAATTCGGAAGGACCATCAGCTGTATCTCCAGTTTATGGTCCTCGGCAGGCATTACCAGTTTCAGGCACTTCCCTTTGGGCTGGCTACAGCTCCGCGCATGTTTACCAAGGTGATGGTGGTCGTAGCAGCGGCTCTCCATCGCCAGGGAATCCTGGTCCATCCCTACTTGGACGATTGGCTCATTTGAGCGAAGTCAAAGGAGCTATGCAAGGTGGCGGTTGCCAAGGTGGTGGAGACACTTCATGCTCTGGGTTGGATCATCAATGCGGACAAGAGCCAGTTGTCCCCTGCCCAAGTCCTGGATTTTTTGGGGGCGAGATTCGATACTCGGATTGGGAAAGTCTTCCTGATGCAGGAATGGATAGACAAACTCATGTCGCAAGCTCAGCATCTCTTGTCCCTGCCAGTTCCCAGGGCATGGGACTATTTACAGGTTCTTGGTTCTATGGCATCTACTCTGTAGTTGGTCTCGAGGGCTTTCGCTCATATGAGGTCATTGCAAAGGGCTTTGCTCTCACATTGGGACCCCAAGTTGGAGGCTTTTCAAGTCCCCATACCCCTCCAGAAACTGGCCAGGTCCAGCCTAGCTTGGTGGCTGAGCCACGAACACTTGTCCCGGGGGTGGATCTGGAGGTCCCTCAGTGGACTATTGTGATGACAGATGCCAATCTTTCCGACTGGGGGGCAGTTTGCCAATCTCAGGCAGCGCAAGGCCAATGGATGCAGCAGAAAGCGCAATGGTCCATCAATCGTCTCGAAACCAGGGCGGTACGGTTGGCCTTGCAGCAGTTCTTGCCTCTAGTTCATCGTCGGTCAGTGAGAGTGCTCTCCAACAATGCAACGACTGTAGCATACATCAACCGGCAGGGAGGCACAAAGAGTTGTCCCGTAGCAGCAGAGGTGGATGAGCTCATGGCCTGGGAAGAAATTCATCTGTTCAAGATAGCGGCTTCGCACATTGCCGGAGTAGACAACGTACAGGCGGATTTTCTGAGCTGTCAGAAATTGGATCCCGGTGAATGGGAGCTGTCCGACGAGGTGTTCGCGTTGATATCTCATCGGTGGGGGATTCCCCGTTTGAACCTACCGGCGACTCAGGGGTATGCCAAGGTGCTGCGCTTCTTCAGTCGCAGAAGAGAGCACAGAGCGGAAGGGGTGGATGCTCTTGTCCTCCCATGGCCTCGCAACATTCTGCTCTATGCATTCCCTCCTTGGCCTCTGGTAGGCAAGGTCTTGAGAAGGATAGAAGCCCATCCGAGAGAGGTGGTTCACGGATCTCCTCAACCTTGCGGTGGATGGTCCGCTCCGTTTGGGTCATCTTCTGAATCTCCTGCAGCAGAGTCCAGTATTTTTCGACCAGGTGGATTGCTTTTGTCTAGCGGCTTGGCTTATGAGAGGCGGCAGTTGAGAAAGAAGGGATATCCGGATTCAGTAATTTCCACTCTTTTGCAAGCTTGCAAAACTTCCACCTCTCTTATATATGTCCGAGTCTGGAAGGTTTTTGACTCTTGGTGTAGCAGGTTGAATGTTTCCCCTAGGCGGGTGTCGATAGTCCACATTCTAGCCTTCTTGCAAGATGGTTTGGCGAAGGGTTTGGCTTTCAGTTCTCTATGGGTTCAAGAGGAGGCGTTAGGCTGTTTACGTGGGAAAGTGGATGGTGCGTCCATAGCGGCTCATCCGGACGTGGTTCATTTCCTTCGAGGTGCTAAGCATTTGAATCCACCAAGTCGAGCGGTTTGTCCATCCTGGAGTTTGAATTTGGTCCTTAGGACGTTATGTGAACCTCCTTTTGAACCGCTCAGGTGCGTCACTCTGAAGGACCTTATGCTCAAAACGGTGTTTTTGGTAGCTATCTGCTCGGCTCGGAGGGTTTCGGAAATTCAGGCTCTATCTTGTCGTGAGCCTTTTCTTAAGTTTTCCGATTGTGGCATTTCTCTTAGAACCGTGCTGTCCTTTCTGCCTAAGGTTGTATTGGCTTTTCACGTGAACCAGTCTGTTGAGTTGCTTGCGTTCCCGGATTTGGATCAGAATTCTCCACATGCTCATGAATTGAAGCGTTTGGATGTCAGGCGGGCGCTGATGTGTTACTTGGAGGTCACTAATGATTTTCGCCTGTCTGATCACTTTTTTGTCTTGTGGAGCCATCCCATAAAGCGTCCAAGGCTACTATTGCCCGATGGTTGATTCAGTGTACATATGTCACGGGTGAGCAGTTCCAGAGGGTCTTAAGGTTCACTCGCTCCGTTTTCAAGCAGCGTCCTGGGCTGAAAGTCAGTTGATTTCCCCTCAGGAGATCTGTAGGGCGGTGACCTGGAAATCTTTGCATACCTTTGCTCGGCATTACCATTTGGATGTTCGGGCTCCCGACTCAGAGAGCTTTGGCAGCGGTGTGCTTCGAGCGGGGCTTTCTAGGTCCCACCCCATGTAAGGCGGCTTGGGTACATCCCAGCAGTCTGGGCTGATCCGGGTACATACAGGGAAAGGAAAATTGGTTCTTACCTGCTAATTTTCGTTCCTGTAGTACCATGGATCAGCCCAGATGCCCGCCTGGTTTTTTGATTCCGCTCGAGAGTTTATCGATTTTTTTTCTGTCATACTATATAGCAGGATGAAGATTTCACAAATGCACTTATTTTGTACATAGTTGAGTCTCATAAATTTGCTTTGACCATTTAAATTTTGGGTTCCTGTTACCACTTTAATTCTGCTTTATTATCTTTTTTTTATTTTTATATATATATATATATATATATATATAACTTTTTAATTCCATACTGGGTCAGACCAAGGGTGCATCAAGCCCAGCATCCTGTTTCCAACAGTGGCCAATCCAGGCCATAAGAACCTGGCAAGTACCCCAAAACTAAGTCTATTCTATGTTACTGTTGCTAGTAATAGCGGTGGCTATTTTCTAGGTCAACTTAATTAATAGCAGGTAATGGACTTCTCCTTTGATATTGTTTATACTGAAGAGGCTGCAGGTGGCGCATCCTACTTACAGGGGCGCCCTTCAAGTTTTTCTCTGTCTCCATCTGCTGGAAGGGAGGCATAACCCAGCAGTCTGGGCTGATCCGTGGTACTACGGGAACAAAAATTAGCAGGTAAGAACCAATTTTCCTTTGTAAACCGCTCTGAATAATTTTTAATGAATGGGGCCGTATAAAAAAAAATACGTTTTTAAATTAAATTAATAAATAGGTAGCACAGACAGCTTGACACCCAAAGGGACCATCAGATCCACTCCATTGTACATTCCAGTGGTGAACCAGCGGTTTTAGTCCCTTTAGATGGGCAGATGCAAGATCTGTCTAGATTCCAAAAAAGGCATTACAGATTACGTGACAAGCACAGGGTGAAAAAGAGGAGACAATCACACACATAGCCATGTAGTGACACAAGAAAGCTAGAATCCACAGGGCAGAAAAGAAAGAAAAGGGCAGGGTTAACATTTATATAAAATCTTATATTCCACAACTTCTGAGAAAATTCTGTCCAGTGCAGATTAACGTAAGCAGTCATGAAAAGCACCTAAAATACAAATTAAAACAAAATATATATGGATATATAGTACAACACGTGTAGATGAACATTTACAGGCCGATTTAAGACCCACTTGCGCACGTCCATGTGCGCGCAGTTCCCGGTGAGGGCACATGGACGCGCCAGTTTTATAACATTCACGCATCACCGCGCACATGTTATAAAATACTAACCTGCACGCACACGCGCGCCGGATTTTGACATCCGGCGCGTATGTGTGGGCGGCCCGCGACTCGCACGCCCGTGGGGAGGATTTTAAAAAGCAACGTGCGGCGACGCGAGTAGGACTTCCCCAGTTCACTCCAGGAGTTGACTGGGGAGGAGCTTCCCTATACCCCTATCTAACCTTCCTACCTTTTTCGCTCTCTCCTACCCAACCTCTACCTGCCTATTAGACATTTTTTTATTTTGTACCTTACTGCTCTTTTGGGGCGGCAGTAGACTCCATGCGCCCGGCCGGCTGCCAGCACGCGCTTCCCCGGCACGGCGACTAATGGTGCCATCCCCGCCCAGACCACGCCCCCCGCCCCTCCCCTTTCTTTGCGCCTGGCACTTCGGCTTGTAACCCCCGTTTTTTTTTATGCGCACAGGCCTTTTAAAATCGGGCCATTGATGACTTATACTTAAATATATTATCCCATCGCCTCCTAACCTTATATTGACAGCCTTTCCTTCTCTGCTCTGTGAACTGATGTGCATTTTGCAAGGCCACTGTCATTGGCTCCTTTTGACCTCCCTTGTGGTCCGCTATTGAGGTATAAAACCACAGCCACCCTGTGGTTTTCCCCATGGTCTACTCTGACTGACCACGGTGAGGAAGTTACAGAACTGTAGGCTGCAAGGCCTTCCTCTCTTTCTCCATCTTGTCTGTCCAGGACAGCACCGTGACATGGAATGGGCCTCTCAGCAGCCACTCCTACCCACACCAGTAAGTACACCATTTTTCTCTTAATGTGTGCATGATATTTTGCAAAATGCTAATAGTCTGCAAATAATTGATCTGCTAGATCTTTATGTTTAAATCTCTTTTATTAATTTTTTAACAGACAAGAGTATACAAACCTTATCAAGCTCACTGATTGACCCTTCCTAGTGGCCGGTCATTATGACAGAATAATATCGCCTCATTAACAGGAGCCCAAACTCTCCCCTACTCACCTATTCTGAAACCACACTTTACAGGGAGATCCAACTCATTTGCCCATAACCTCCTAACCAAACTAGTTACTGATGCAGGTATAACTTGCTCTCAATAATCATTAAGGACTAAACTTCTAGACCTGTGGGGCAAAGTCTGTAATAAGAGATCCCAATTCTGTAAGAAGACTTTTTTTTCTTTCTGTGGAGATAAATGTTTTCCACATATTTCTCACAGACACGCATGTGGTGAAGCTGATTTCTCCATTGAGTCAATGTTGACGGGTCTTCCATTGACCAGCATTGCAGGATGACCGTTTTTTTGCCAACAGAAGGGCTTTATGTATCCAAAGTCTCAAACGTTTTTGCCCCAGGAGGTCTTTTTGAAAGCAAGCATTGTGTCGCTAGTGTGCTTGTTATGTAGTCGCATCGTAACTGTGGGGATACGCTAATTTTCTTTCTTTCCATGTATTTCAGGTCAAAATGAGTGTGGACAACATCTTCAAGTTGGTAGGAGGCACCAGTAGGAGGGTGGCTAGGGGGCTGCATGAGTGGCCAGGTAGACACACATGGTACATCCTTTTTTTTCCTTCAGTATTTTTCTTACATCCCTTCTTGACTGCTTTCATATCTGTACGTGGATATGTAGAGACAAAGAGGTAGAGATGTGCTCTCTAGAAGAAGGTAAGATATGATACAAACATTCAGATACCTGGAAAGTTTCAGTATGGCCCAGAAGGAAGGATTTTCTGTAGAATAAGAATCTCAGGGCCATGAGATCATCCTGTGATGGAAGAAAATACTTTGATCACTGAGAGGGTGGTGGACACCTAGAACAGAGTTTCAGCAGAGCTGATAGGAGCCAAAATAGTGGCAGAAGTCAAGCATGCTTTGGACAGACAAAAAGAAGGGGAGGAAGAAGACCACAGACCAAGAAAGACCTGTAAAAGCACAGTAGGCGAGCACTAATGGGCAGACAGAGTGGGCAATGTGGTCCTTATCTGTCAACATCTTATGTGTTTCTGTCATAACTACCAATCTCTTTTTCCTCAAAAAAATATAAGAACATAAGAAATTGCCATGCTGGTTCAGACAAAGGGTCCATCAAGCCCAGCATCCTGTTTCCAACAGTGGCCAAACCAGGCCACAAGAACCTGGCAATTACCGTAACCCAACAAGATCCACTGATACCAGTAACAGCAGTGGCCATTCCCTAAGTAAACTTGATTAATAGCCATTAATGGACTTCTCCTCCAAGGACTTATCCAAACCTTTTTTGAACCCAGCTACACTAACGGGCTGATACAGTAAAGTGTGCTCCAGTGGAGCACACTGTTAGCCCGCATTTGGCCGCGCGTTTTCTACGCGCTATTTTTACCCCTTATACAGTAAGGGGTAAAAGCGCGTCAAAAACACGAGGCCAACCCCCCCTTCCCCCCCCGAAACTAATAGCGCCCGCAACATGCAAATGCATGTTGATGGGCCTATTAGTTATTCCTGCTCAATTCTGAAAGTAAAATATGCAGCCAAGCTGCAAATTTTACTCTCAAAAATTAACTCCTGCCAAAGGCAGGCGTTACTTTCTGCCGGCAGTGGGGAAGTGTACAGAAAAGCCGAAAAAAACTGCTTTTCTGTACACCCTCCGACTTAATATCATAGTGATATTAAGTCGGAGGCCCCAAAAAAATAAATAAATAAATAAATTTAAAAATCTGCCCGCGGCCTGGGGGTTGGAAGATGGACGCTCAATTATGCCGGCGTCCATTTTCCGAACCTGTGGCTGTCAGCGGGTTCAAGAACAGACGCCAGTAAAATTGAGTGTCGGCTGTCAAACCCGCTGACAGCTGCCGCTTCTGTCAAAAAGGTGGCACTAGGGGCACACTAGTGTCCCGCTAGTGTCCCTAGTGCCTCCTTTTACCGCGGGCCCTCATTTACATAAATTTATTTACTGGATCGCACGCCTAGGAGAGTGGCCTGGGCGCGCGCGAAGTTTTCTGTATTGGCCCGTAACTGCACTAACCACATCCTCTGGCAACAAATTCCAGAGCTTAGTATCTAGTTTACTTTTGAACTGATGACAGCCATAACTTCCTCAGCTGGCAAATATTAGTAGGTATGACAGAAACACATAAGATGTTGACAGATAAGGACCACATCGCCCGCCCTGTCTGCCCATTAGCGCTCACCTATTTTGTAGCAGCTTCAGAAAAAAGCTGCTACCAATAAAACAAGGGGAGGGAAAATGACAAGAAGGAAGGGGCTGGATTAGGGAGCAAACTAGCTCTTCTCCGCTCTTTGCTGTATTCTGTCCAGTCCGGCCTCACCCCATCCTCTCCTATTCCCTGCATGCTGCTGCCTGGGAGGGGAGGGGCTAGAGCAGGAAGCAGAGGATTCTCAGATAATCAGCATATCTGAGTAACAGGCACACCTCAGTCCCCGTGGATGCCAGATAGAACTTTTACTGCACAGTTATCACATTCCATACCACGCTTCTTGCTCTGCTCTCATCCGATGGCGTTACAGGACCTGATCCAGCCGGTGTCCCATCTTGCAGCCGCTTGCAGACTAACGTTTCATGAAGGTTTAATATTCCTGTGCAGTACATAATTTTTCCTTCCTCACTTCATAGGGGGAAACAATGGAGGAACAGAAGAAATCCCCAGACCCCATCCACACACTCACTCCCAGGAAGCAGACGGGTGGTGATGTTTATTCCAAGGGCCCTCTCACTGTTGAGCCAGTGGATGAAGAGAAAAACATTGCATTATGCGTTCTCGTGTCGTGTGTTTTCTGTTTAGTTCTGAAAGAACCTAGAAATGAATCCACGAAGCATTATTGCGGTGTGATTGCTGGGAGTGTTCATGAGGGTTTCTGGCGAGGCGTGTTTGAAAGTAAGCCTTGCTGAGCTTGGGATGGATGTTACAGTGCCTTTCCTGGGATTGCTGTATTCTATCACAGTACTGTCAAGGTAAGGCGTGGTGGTTTGTGTTCGCTAAAATATGGAGGACGCACGTGTCCCCCAGATTCTCCAAGTACGTGAGACGTCTCTGCGCCATGTTGGATACTTTGTGCATGTCGGAGGTGTGTAGGGTGTGAATGCAACTGTGCGAGGTGTGACCGAAGAGAAAGAGAGATGTGAAGGGAAGGAAAACAATGTTTAGATTTTGATAGCGGAGGTGGCGTGCATGTGGCAACCGAGAGTTTGAAAAGGGAAGTGCCACAGTCCCCAGTGAGGAAAGTCCTTTAAAAGCAGCTTTTGCACAGAAAATGGTAGCCAGTCTTTAAAAATAAGGGGCAGACACTAAAATGTATTTTGAGGTGGCTAGGGAGCAATTTTCATTCAGCTGAATAGTGCAAAGTAGGCAGACATTTTTTATAGCTGCGTACCCACCTTTAGCCAGCTTTCAGAGAGAATCGACACCTGTAGTTCCTCTTTGAGAACTGGTTAAAGTCCTGCAGGTACAAAAGTACCCACCTATGCTGTCCTTGCATGGCTGGACTTCCAGGGGAGAGACTGCGGCCTACAGCTGTTGCTATGTGACTTGCATCAACTGGTCGGAATGTAACAGGCGGAGATAAAACAGCAGGGGGCCATCGTCATACTCACAAAAAAAAAAAAAACAACACACAGTTTATTAGGGTTTTTGTAGCCCAGGGGGTTGCATCAGCAACCTAAACTAACATAGGAATATCTAAAGACCTGATCTATTCTGTCTGCTCTTCTCTGACCACTGCTTATGAAAATCTTCTGTGGCTTAAGGGCGTTGCTCAGAGTCCCTCTTATAAAGTTTGTATGGAAAAAAAATGGATCCATTGTTTCATTTTTCCCTTTCCATTTCGATGCATTTTTTTTTTCATTTTGTTTTATTTTGTTTCATGGGTACAAGGGGGTACAAAACCTGTTCTTTACTAGTTTTTATTTATTTAAAACCTTTCTAAACCGTGCGTATCGCTACAGTTCATGGCAGCGTACACAGGTTAAGATGCATGAATTAAGGACCAATAAAAATAAAAGCATAAAAATACAGTACAACAGTGTAAAGGCCACACATTATATCATCATGCTGGATCTCTAGAGTCATTGAAAAGCAAATGTAAATAAATTTGTTTTTAATGCCTTCTTAAAGGATGCAAACATGGGTGCAACACAGAGTGCCTCTGCTAAGTCATTCCAGAGGAAAGGGCCATCGACTGAAAAAGCTCTCGCTCTCTCTGGTGACCTCCAGTCTTGCCAGTTCTTATTACATCCAGCAAATTCTTATTAGCCAAATGGAGTTGTCTTGAAGGTCTGTACAACAGAAGCATGGATGCCAGCTATGTAGACGAATTATAGTTTGTAAATGAGCGTACATATTTTTATAATGAATTCTCCATTTAATTGGTAACCAGTGTAGTCCGATCAGAATGGGAGTGATATGATCGGTGCGTTTAGCTCCTGTCAAGATCCTTGCTGCAGTGTTCTGGATTACTTGAAGAGGGCACGTGGCACAAGCTGGAACTCCAATAAATAGAGAATTACAATAGTCCAGGCAATTAATGATGAGGTACTTCAGAACTGTATGAAGTAGGCGACAGAGTCTCAACAGACCCAGAGCAAGAGGTCAGAAACAGTAGGAGCAGTGAAGGTGTTTGACCCGCCTCCCAGAGAAGGTGATTTCAGTGGGACAAGACTATTGAGCCCTCATTTCTCCTGTCCTGGGAAGGGGGCTGGGACCCAGGGTGGGAGTGCCCAAGCCTTGAGGGGGCTTATTCTGTCTTGGGGTCCAAGGTGGACCATTAAGCCTATTAAAGATTCCATAAGGGAGAGTTAGTGCCATACTCTTTGATTGCCTTGGAAGATACTTTTGAAGACTGAGAGTGGAGTTTCAAGCTGGAGTCAAGGGAAGACTGCTAGACTTAGAGGTCTACTAGAGAGCTGCTGCTAAGAGAGAGCATCAGCAAAGGCTCGTCGTTGTGTCTAAAGAAGAGCAGCCCGTGCCAGTCCACCAGATTCCAGAGTCTGCATTCATGCAGGAAACACTAAGAGAAGTGCCCAGGGAGGGTTCATTGGAAGAGTAAAGAAAGGAGGTAGTGATTCCCTTGTACAGGTCCTTGATGAAGCCTCACCTGGAGTACTGCTTTCAGTTGTGGAGACCGTATGTCAAAAAGGACAGAGAGAGGATAGAAGTGATCCAGAAAAAGGCAACCAAAAAGGGTTGGGGTCTGCGCTGGAAGAATTATGAGGAGAGGCTGAAAGATCTAAATATGTACACCCTGGAAAAGAAGAGGTGCAGGGGAGATATCATACAGACCTTCAGATACCTGATAGGTTTTAATGATGCATGAACTTCAAACCTTTTCCACTGGAAATGGAACTGTAGAACTAGGGGTCATGAAATAAAACACCAGGGGGATGACTTGGAACCAGCATTAGTGTTACGCCCGTCGGTCGCAGATGGCTGCGACTGCTGTTGCTCACCTCTTGCCTCACGGCTCTGACTCCACTAGGAAGACTTGTGGCCTCCGCCAGCTATCACCGGTCTGTCCGCCCCTGTTCCCGGGCCTACCTGGACGGCGTGGACGCTGCCGACCGCCATCTTGCCCTCAGAGCTCCTTAGGCGCGCGCGCGCTCCTGGGCCAGTCTTATCTACGTCAGGGCGGGAACCTCGGGGACGTCCCCCTCGGATGACGTCATTCATCATGGACTCTTAAGCCCTGTCTGCCTATGACTTGGCAACGAGTTCCCTCATTGCAGAATCCGCTTCGCTCACTACAGACTTCCTTTCCAGCTCCTGCTTCCTCGGCGTGAGAAGTCACGAGTACCCGCTCCTTGGGGGCCCCTTTCTTGCCTCTGGGTATCCCTCCTCAGAGGGCCTTGTGCCTAGGACCGCTGCCTGCCCCGCTCCCTGGGGCTTTCTCTGGAACCATCGCTACTTCCACTGTGAGTACTTCGCTCTACTGTATTCTCTCTACTGAGGAACTCTCATCAGTGTACCCCGCTCCACAGACCACTGCCATATCATCTCTACTGAGGAACCCTCATTGGTTTACCCCGCTCTGCGGACCATTACCGTATTCTCTCTACTGAGGAACACTGTGTACCCCGCTCTGCGGACCACTACCGTATCATCTCTACTTGATGAACCCTCATCGGTGTACCCCGCTCCGTGGACCACTACCATATCATCTCTACAGAGGGATCCTTTCTCTTGGGTATACCCCACCCCACAAACCCTGTGGCACTTCTGTGTCTCTTTCTTGCCTGCACTCCCCACTCCGCGGGCAGTGCCTCTCTCTCCAGTACCTGCTGCCCTGCACACCTAGCAGCTGAGACCTCACCTCCCGACGGTGAGGCTCATGGGGCTCCTCCCCGTGGGTGGTGCCATCTCTCACCTCGGCCCAGGGCCCACAAACTCACAAATTCTAACAATTAGGAAATATTTCTTCACGGAGAGGGTGGTGGATTCCTGGAACGCCTACCCGGAAGACGTGGTGAAGACAAAAACAGTCAAAGAATTCAAAGGGACATGGAATAAACATTGTGGAGCCCTAAAGACTAGAGTCTGGAAATGAAGAAAAGGGTGCATGGAGTATTCTGCACAGAGTGACAGTTACTACCCTTAACAGAAGGCATGAGGGATTATTACCCTCAATCAATAGCCTCGATGCTAGTAATGCAGCTGCGATAAACCAAAAAAACCAAATCTCCACGTGAAAGTGATATGCACACATTCAAACCAACTAAACCCTCCCAGGAACAATTGCAGCTCAAAAGACCTTAAAAAAAAGTCCTACATTACTCTAACAAAAACAGTTATAGGTGGAGGGTGGAAATTTCATATAAGGCAACCTCTGACTCAAGCAGAGTTCGGGTGCTGACTTTTAATCATCAGTTCCAGCTTACCCACCAGTATTTTAATCACAAAAACTTTTTTTTATATTTTTGAAAGATTATTTTTAAAACATTTTTCCATTTATCAAGAAAACTTAGCTTAACTAGCCATCGCCAATGAGTGACCTGACGTGGCTGCATTTCAAAGGTTTGTTTTTTTTCTCAGGGGTCAGCGCTGTCTATTCTGGCTGCATCAGGAAAATAAATGTCAAGCAGACGTTACTGGCAGGTTTTGTATCCGCTTTGAAGTGCGGACAAGCAAAATATAAATCAGATAAATAAATAAACAATGGCCATCGAAGACTACCTCATGTTCAGGAAACACTGCAAGATATGACTAGTCGGGACCACTCTTAGTTCTCACCAAGCAGCCCTGATCAGCCTAAAGATCTCCACTCAGAACTTTCCCTGAAATACTCCTATCTCAGTCCCTCAGAATAAACTGAAATCACCCACAATGACCCCTTCCAAAACCCCCCCACACCCACAATGACCCGTTCCAAAAACCTATTTGTTTCCTCACTGTTTCCTAATTACTTTGTCACCTGCATTTCTTTTCCTGAATTGATCCATGGTACGTGTGTCCCAGATTCTCTGTCTTAAATTACCCTGATCTATGTCTCACATTACCACTGTTATTGTATTGATCTGCGCTGCTATCTGCACTACCATTACTGTTTTGTTTACCTCTAACGCTGTCACCACCGCTATTGTATTGACTCAGACTAATCCATACAGTTTGCCGTCCTGAGCACCGAGTCGATGCTGCAGTATATAAAAACTATAAATAAAATACTCCATCTTCTAGCCAGTGGCTAGCAGGCCTAGTATCCTGGCTTCTTTGTTTAAAAATAAAGGGACAAACTAGGGGTGCTAGAGAGATTCAAATAGATTAGCAAAAAAGGCATTAAGATATACAAGAAAATGCCAATAACTTCTGGAGGGAGGGAAGATACATAAAGCAATTTACTAGGCCAACTATAGACAAAGCCAAATAAAGAAGACAGAGTACCGGAAATAAAAGGCGATGATGCAGGGAGAGCGGTTATCAACACTGGAGACCCAGTGCATGCAGATCTCTCTCGTGCAGATGTATTACAGATAGGCTGTGCCTCCAGGCGAGGTCTAGAAACCACCAGCACGGATGGGCCTTCCTGGCCAGCTAGGGGTGGGGAGGAGGGAGACTGGCCTGGAGAGGCATTCTCTTTTCGTCCCTGGGGGAGAAAAGGGGAGGGGAAGAGTGTGGGCAAGGGAGTGCGGTGCCATCAATTTTATGGGGGAGCGGGGAGCACAACAAACTGGCCTGAGGCCATCCCCATTCGTGTAGCAGCCTCAGTGGAGCGGGAAGAAATGTGCTTAGCAGGTTGACAGGGCAGGTGCCATTCTTCTCCCGAAGCTAAAGTGAAAATTGGTACACATGACAGTATATATTTGTGTTGTTTTAGGGCGTTCTTTAGGGTTACCAGATCGATCCAGGCTTGCTCAGTCCTGATTCCGCCCCATTGCATGCAGGGATTTGGAGTTCCAGGACCTCTAAGGAAAGCAAGTCTATAATTTGTCGATTTCATGGGTCTTGCTGTTACTGGCTCAGCTTGTCCCTACTAAACCAGAGCCACCTGTCGACTCAGTAAAGAGATGCACCTCACCTCTCTACTACCTTGTGCATTCCAAACAAAAGTAACTGGCTAATAATTTCTAAATAATTCAGCTGGCAGGTAGAGTAATCAAACTCATTGGGATTTCCCTTCTTTTTTGTTCTGATATATATTTAATATCTCACGAGATGGTTGTTTTTAAGGCCCCTTCAACTACTTTGAATCTAATGAGATGCCTCAACTGAGCCCCATATAGGCATCACACCAATACCTATAAATTATAAATACAAAAAGGACAGCTGAACAGCAGATATTCATTAGAGCCCCACCTGGCATCACACTAATTCATGTAATTCATGAATACAGCACAGACAACTGAAAAGTGGAGCTTTGTCAGAGCCCCAGGCAACCATCATACTAATATAGGGCTCCAAGTCAGCATGGCGAAGCCAGCTCTGTGATGGACTTTGACCATGCTTTGAGTAGATATGAGGAGAATAGAGTGGAAGAGGCCCAAGGGAAGAGTTGGTGTTGGGTTGCATTTGGGAAATTTATGGGCACTTCTACCAAACGAGAATGAATCTCAACTGGGCAGACTGGATGGGCCATTTTGATGTTTATTTACCGTCATTCACACTGTTACAATATTACGCTGATATAACTAAAGCATGAATACAGCACGGACAGCTGAAGACCGGATCTTCACCAGAACTCCACCCAGGCATCATGCCAGTACGTGTAAAGCATGAATATAACCCATTGTTATGAATGAAAATGGTTGATCTTTTGGCTTTCTGTTAAGCAGGCTCCAGTTTTTGGTGGCTCTCTCTTGCTCTCACACACACAGATGCTTTTTTGAGCTTGCTGCCTGAAGGCATGGCTTGCAACATGTATGGTTAGAGGATCCAGCTCCCTGTGGAACACTTGTGATCTCTGAGGAGCAAAATGCCAGAAAATCTGGGTGGATCCTTTCTTTTTTTAAAGCTTCATGTGAGCCATTGTTTATATGTATCATTGTGATGCCTGCACTACCTGTGCTGCATTAATGAAGATCCATTCTTCACTGGCTGTGTTGTTTTTGCGAGCTGCCTCACCCTTTCTTCCATAGATCTTACAGCATGTCATGTCATGGAGGGTAGGCCTCGAGCATTCTTTCAGTCATTCATCTTGTTGCACTCTGTGATCCTGTGTGCTTCGAATGAAGAACGGCACTTTCTACTCAAGTCCAGCCGTCTTGTTTATTTCCTTCATGCATACAGACATGACACGCATCTCACCAGCAAGAGGCAGATGATTTCATAGACTGTCATGTCCTGGACTGCCAGTGCACCATCCAGTGGAAAATTAACTTCCTGAGAATCGAGAGCAGAGTGTCTGGGTTTGAAGGTGCTAGGTACTGAAGTTAATTTTCCACTGGATGGTGCACTGGCAGTCCAGGACATGACAGTCTATGAAATCATCTGCCTCTTGCTGGTGAGATGCATGTCATGTCTGTATGCATGAAGGAAATAAACAAGATGGCTGGACTTGAGTAGGAAGTGCCATTCTTCATTCGAAGCACACAGGGTCACGGAGTGCAACAAGATGAATGACTGAAAGAATGCTCGAGGCCTACCCTCCATGACATGACATGCTGCAAGATCTATGGAAGACAGGGTGAGGCAGCTCGCAAAAACAACAGAGCCAGCTGAAGAATGGATCTTCATTAATGCAGCACAGGTAGTGCAGGCATCACAATGATACATATACACAATGGATCCAGCATGGACAGCTAAAGAGTGGGGCTTTGTCATGGCCCCGTGCAACTGTCACATAGGGCAGGGGATGCTTATACCTCCTGTGTATGCAAATATTTCTTATGCATATTCAAAAGGGGTAACCTGAAAACCCGACTGTCTGGGGGGGGGGACCCGTAGGACTGGTTTGAGCACCCCTGGACTAGAAGAAGGAGGTTTTGGGTTGTTGTTTTGTTTGTTTGTTTTTAAATAGAGACCATGGCCTTAATAGAAGATAAATACCTTTAAATCCATGAACACATAGAAGTAAAAATCAACAAAGAAAATAGGCTTGGACAATGAAGTTAGGAGACCTAAGAATAAAAGTATAAGTGCCAGATAAGGAATGAGCAAGAGGATACTTTGCTGCTTCCGGCTGAGGCTTGGTTCTCACTGTTAAAGGAGTGCAGGTATTTGGTCCTGGGGTGGGTTTGCTTACTTGAGAGCATGGAGTAGCTGCTGCTTCGGGAGAGCCTCCTCACCAGATCGCTCCAGGGCTCCTTGACCTGTGCCTGCTTAGAAACTCCTGCCGCTCTTCATCCGAGTCTTCTTCTGGAAGAACATCGGTAGGAGAACCCGGCACCCTAGATGCACGCACGCGCGCACACAACACACACAGACAGCCGGCAGACGTCAACTAAGGCTGTGTCCTCTTTATCAACAGGAAACAAGCCATGCGAGGAAACTCCTGAAAGATCCAGGCAGGCTGACCTGTTACGGTAATTTGATTTAAGTCTTTTACTAGATATGTGCGAAACTAGATGGGCTCTGGAACCATAATCTCAAGATGTGCATTCTCTCTGATCAGGCATGGGCATGAACTAAGCGCCAGGAAGTAGTAAATGCATTTTGGCATGATCTTTAGAGCATTCCGCCCTGCTATGATATTGAAAGGCGGTGAGGCAGCAGACACTCCCTGATCAATCAGATGTGGCCTGGCATCGCAGGCTCAGCCCTTGCCCTGGCCCCTGCTGGTCCACGATATCAAGGAGAAACTCATCCCTAGCCCAGGACTGGCTCTAGGCTTTTACCAATCTTGTAGGCAAGAGGCCATAAGCAATGGGTCGAGGAGAGGGACAGCCGCTCAGGCATAAAACTCTCGCCTTAGGGCCGTAAAAATTGACTGAAAAATGTGGGCTGGCAGTGGATGAAAACTCAGGAGGAATGCTGCCCTCCTTCTACCATTTGGGCCCGGGTGGAGGTGGAGAAATAGGAGCGGGAGAGAGCGAACACCGAGGGCCACGGCCAAAGAAGAATGGAGTAGGGAAGAAGAAAGGGGGTGTAAGCAGGTTTAGGGGTGCAGGGATCTGTCTGCTACAAGCCACTGCCAGCAGCCCTCCCACCTTGCTTGCAATCCTAAGTCAGAGAAAAGGCAACATGTATTCTCCTCAGAAATAGACTTTTATTTATCAGATTGGGCAGGACACAGCATTTAGAAAATAACAATTCCTATCTCTAACATCCTGGCCACTAAACACCAGTTTTCCCTAAAGAAAGTTCTGTGTCATGGGTGGTTTCACACGTGCCATAAACCTTAGCCTGCTTAATATGTTAATACTTAGGGCTAACTTACTCACCCTGGGTCCAGACTTCAGGCGATACCTCTGTTCACCTCTGAAGCAGGCTCCGTCTGGAGAGCTGGAGAATTTGGGCAGGGGAGAAGCTTGCTTCCTGGGCATGGTGCTGGCAGAGCGGTCAGGCTGTGGAGGAAAGAGACTTGCTTCTGGCTCTGGTGCTTGCTGGCTGTCTGGGCTTGGCCTCACCCTTCACCGTCTATGACTCCGTGTCACTCCCCGGGGTCTCCTCTCTCTCCAATCACCTGGCCACACTTAGTCTTCTCCCTTCTCGATAGCTGGTTTGCCTCTGGCCCCCCTTTCGCTTCCAGGGACAGCTCAGCACAGGTTCTCGCTCTCTGGCTTTTCTCCCCGGATTTGCGTTCAGGGTTTCTGTCTCTTCTTCCTCCGGGGGGTCCGTTGCTTGTCTCCCTGCTCCCTTTTGGTTTCAGGGTTGCTGTCCCAGGGGATTCCTTCTTTTTTCCTTTCTTTCAGGGCTCTCCCAGGGAGTCCGTTCTTCCTTTCCCCCCCCTCATCTTATACTTCCCAGCTGATAAATATGCATAAGCTCATGCATAACCTTGTGGGTGGAGGGTCTTTTGCCGCATTGCAGGTCCTTTTCCCCCTCCCCTTTCCTTTGGGGGGAGAACTGCCACATCTGTATGCCCAGCTGTGTGTCAGAATGTTTTTTCTCCGTCTCAGGCTGCCCCCCCCCCCCCCCCCCACCAAGAGTAAGGTCTTTCTGACCTGACACTTGCTTAGGATCTTAAGTCATTGCCTCTCTGTCTGCTTTATATTTGCACAGGAACTGACAAAACAGGCACAGTTGATAAGGTATCCCTCGGTGTATCAGGACAGGGCCTCTTCATTTTCCACAGCAACAAGGTGTTAAAGTTCACCTGGGCAAACCTTCCTTCTCTTGCTGTGACAGTGCCTTTTTGGGGCCCTGTCAGAATTTGGCCCGTGCATGGCGGTTATGGTTCATAATTGGTGCATCAGTGGTAAACAGGAGATCTCGCCCTACGGGGAGGGGGGGTGGGGAGCACAAAAACACTCACCTGCGCCGTGCACTGAAATGCCTGTTCACTGCTCTGCGTAGGCAAAACTGGATTTTATCGCCCCTGACTTTTCCGCTGCCTCTCAGTGGAAGTTCCTGCCTTCTGGACCCTGGCCCTGGCTCTCCCTTTGTCCCTTATTTCTCTCTTTACGCATCTCACACTCCCCCTGATCTAGCGCCTTGTTTCTACCTGCTAACCCGCCTCCGCCCCTTGGGGGGTCTTCCTGTCCCTGTCATTTTCTCTTGCGCTGCCGACCCCTGGATGTGAAGCAGGACTTTACTCCACAGCCAGGGATCCTCTGAGCTCATCTCGGGCTTCCTTGAATTCTCTGTTTCCACTGAAGGGAGGGAGGGGGGGGGGAGGGACGTGTCCGTGCGTCCACCATCCCTTTTCTGTTGAAGAAACGTTTTCGGCTGTTGCTTCCGAGTCTCCCCTCTTGGAACCTCAAAACAGTGACCTCATGTGCTAGAGAATTCTTTTCTCGGAAAAAGGAGAACTTCTCGTGCGTTTCTGTCGTTGAGGTATTTGAATGTCTCTACCATATCCTGTCTGTCTCTCCTCTAGGGTAGACATAGTGAGGTCCTTAAGGCAGGGCTTCCCAAACCTGATCCCGGGGACCCCACGGCCAGTCGGGTTTTTCAGGACACCCACAATGAATATGCATGAGATACATTTGCATATCCTGAGTCCCCATGGTGTGCAAATGTATCTCATGCATATTCATTGTGGGTGTCCTGAAATCCCGACTGGCCGTGGGGTCCCCGGGATCAGGTTTGGGAAGCCCTGCCTCAAGTGGTCATGCCTAGAATGTTAAAAAAAACCAAAAAACTTTAATTTTAAAAATAAATAAGTAACCTAAACTCCCCAAAGTCACGTAATGAAAAGAATTTTTTTTTGTTTGCTTTGGCTTCCCATCTCATCCCAGGTCAACCAAACAGGCTGATCCAGTCCTGGTTTCACCTCTCTCCCCTTCCCCCCAACCCCCTCATTGCATGCATGGAGCTGGTATTTCTGCATTTCTTAGGAAACTCAATGACTAAATCAGAAGTGTGAGTCTATGCATGGGATGGGGGAGAGAAAACCATGACTGGATTAGCCTGTTTGGTTGACCAGGGTGGGGGCGGGAACGCGGCACTCCTGTCTCTCACCCGCTTGTCTCTCATTACCCCCCCCTACTGGCTGGCCCTGGTCTGTCACCGTCGCACCTGCTCCTGGCCCGAATCTGTGGCTGCCAGTCTCCCTCTTTCTCTCCTCAGGGCTCTGCTCAGCCTTCTTAAACTGTAAGCTCTTTGGGGGCTCAAACTTATCGTCGGGGAATGCTGACCACCTTCGTAAAACGTTATGTGCCTGTCCAGTCGCGCCATACAAGCGATAGTTATTAAGTCTCGCCCTCGCTCCCCTCACCCTCTGCTGCTTTTCGAGGGACCATGAGCAAATCAAGCAGGTGGACAGAAAAGGTTCTGGTACTCATTACTAGAGATGTGTTTCCGGTAAAAAGTTTCGTGTCGAGCTTCGTTTCTGGGGGCCCCCCCCCCCCCCCATGGGAGTTTCGTTTTTCCCGCGGTTCGGGGTTTTTTTTTTTTGGGGTGGGGGCCCTGATTTTCGGGTTAGTGCGCGCTATCGGGGGTTAGCACACACTAACTCCCATTAGCGCGCACTAACTCCAAAATGAATTTTTTTCCGAAATTTCGGAAAAAATTCAATCGTTTTTCTGTTCTCCCGAACCATTCCGAATTAGGCAATTTCGTTGACATTGCCTAATTCGGAAAAAACGCTTGCACATCCCTACTCATTACTAACAAGTACCCCCTGAAAAGAGGCCCTGGATTGTAAGCTCTTTTGCACAGGGACCCTCTTCCCCTACCCACTGTCCAGCACCTCGCCTGTTCTCTCGCCCAACGCTCTGTCCGCATTGTCCAGTATCTCCCTCCTCTCGTCTCCTTCATTCCCATCCAAAACCGACTGATCCTTAATACGTCCTAGTTCTAAAAGTCCTCCTACTCGTGGTGATTCCCAAGTCAGCAGAGTGCTCCCTCAGTCCCTCCCTCGACAGCTCCGTCTCGGCACAGGCTCTTCCGGCGGCAAGCGGCCCTGCAGATCCCAGCTCCCGTGTGTGACAGCGGCTCTCCCTTCCCCACACAATCACCTGCGTGCCAGGCCCCACATGGGAACTTTGCAGATGTGGCCAACCTGATAGTCAGTGTGCAGAGGGGGAAGGCGGCTCTCTCGTGCACATGGTCTCTCTCTTTACCCTCTCCCTCCAGCACGCTTACCCCATCTTCCCTGACCCCAGAGCTCCTCCCCTTTGCTGGGCATCTCACTCCGAAGAGAACAGCTCTCTGCGCTCCTGCTCCGGCCCCTCCCCTCCCAATCAGCATGGAGGGAATGGGAGGGGAGGGGCCTAAGACTGAGCCTGGAGCAGACAAATTCAGAAAACTTTATTGCCCTAAGAATTGTTACATGTCGCCAAAATGATGCATAAAGTGTTTAAAGAAAAAATGTACAAAATAGTAATAGTATTATAAGGAGGTCAAGGATAATTTCCAGGTTGGTCCATGTTGTTTCTGGTCAAGTCAATTTTCTGGCCTGGTGGCAGGATCCATACAACATATTTTGCTGCTGTAGCCATAGCTGGGAACTTCGGATTTCCACTCACCCTGGGGTTGTGGCAGGTTAGCAGAGAGGGGGGGTTGGGGGGAATCGGCAGCGGCAGTATGCGCAGTCTTCCTCTCTCTCACACACGTTCAGTCTCATACTCTTTTTCACGCACGCGCACACACACACACACACACACGCTCATTCTCTGTCAGGGCATATACACACACACACACACACACGCTCATTCTCTGTCAGGGCATATACACACACATACACACACACACACACACACACACACATGCTCATTCTCTGTCAGGGCATATACACACACACACACACACACACACACGCTCATTCTCTGTCAGGGCATATACACACACATACACACACACACACACACACACATGCTCATTCTCTGTCAGGGCATATACACACACACACACACACACACACACACACACGCTCATTCTCTGTCAGGGCATATACACACACATACACACACACACACACACACACACACACATGCTCATTCTCTGTCAGGGCATATATTCCAGAGTTCTGACCCCAGAAGAAGGAACAGACTGGCCACGGACAAGACGAGCTTGAACAGGAACGGATACGAGGTTCTTAAGCCTGAACTGGCCACCCTCCCCTCAGTCTGAGCCCTTGGCAAGACAGACGGCAAGAGCACTCACACCGAGGAACTTGAAGGCACCCACAGGAGCCAGGCAGCTGCAGGAACAAGGCCCACTAAAACAATTGGATCAAGAACAGGCACTACTAGGACCGGACAAAAACACAAAGGCAGAAGCGCCTGCTGTGGGGGGGAGAGGGGCTAAGCGCACGATCCCTATTCCTGCTCCTGTGCTGCTGAGCCTCTGCTGCCCCTGTTCCAGAAACTGTAGCCAGGAGGATGGGCTGCTCCTGACTGGGGGTTCACTACCAGGTAACCCGGCAAGTAATACAGCGGGTGAGAGGGGGAGCAGACAGCCCAGAGACGGATTTGGGATTTTTGCCAACCCCTAGGCACTGTTGGTGCTGCTGCGCCCACCCCTCCCTCCACCGAGACAAGAGAGCAACTACTTGTCACACTCTTCCTTCTTCTGCTCACCTGGAGAGGGGAGAGGTGCTCGATTAGGAAGCAGAGTGACTTTTTTTTGCTCCCTGCTGTGCGCTGTGGCCTCACCTGCACGGGACAGAAAGGGTGGGGGTTGGCATAGGGAGCAGAGCCATTTTTTCTTTGCCCTGTCCATGCCATCCTCACCCTTCCCCCCCCCCCCCCCCCCCCCGTTCACTGCACCAGGAGGGGAGGGGTTGAAGCAAGAAGCAGAAGGCCATTCTCTGCCAATTTAGACTCAGCAGACCTGGGAGGCAGCAAATGTTCAATTGCCTCCCTCCCAGTTTTAGCCATACTAGGCACAGTCCTAGTGTGCTTTTCGGTAAATCCAGGCCTGAGGCAGCCTGGGAGTTTCCAGGAAGATCCAGGACATTTGGACTGTCTGAATACGTGGCATGTGAGTGTTTATGTTCAGAGCAATACTTTCTGTGTATGGTCACAGGGTGACCACAGGGCATAAAGAGTAAGCTGAGCCAATTATGGTTTTGCAAACCCAACTGTCCTAAGAGAAATGGGATCGCAATTTCATATGTGCAATGAGGGAGACTCCATCTATATCTTATGACTTGATGTTAGTTAGTGACCCTACTGGTGCGGGAGATGAATACTCCCTCTAAACTACAGCCAGATATCCCCTGCCCCTATATGAATGGGGGAGGGGGGGGGAGGCTTCCAGGCCCTTAAGGTGAGTTGCTTAAACTGTTTTGTTTTCAGTGATGTACAGCAGACAAGCTATCGACCTCCAGCCCGGAGAGGTTGGGTGGCCAGATGCGTTCGTGTCACCCGGCACAGGCCGACCCAGTCCTGGCTTTCTCCTATTGCTTCTGTTTGACTTGTAGCCCTGCTTTTTTCTCTAAGAGAAACTGGAATCGTCAACTGGATTGTGCCATAAAGAGGGCCACCAGGCGGGCAGGAAAAGAGTGGACAAGGTGCACTTCTGGTTTTCTTTCACGTAACCACAGGCGCACAGATGCGGTGGGGTAAAACCGGGACTGGCGAAGACTTTTCCCGACGGCCACGAGCTGTTCGGTGACTCTGCCGAAGAACTGTGGGCTCGCGTCTTCTCTTAACGTTGATTTTTTTTTCCTCCCCTCTCGTTCCAGAAAGGAAACTGCTCCTCAATACGCTGAACGATTTTTGTAAATACCGCTTCCCTTTCTATGGAGATCAGCTGCACGTCCCTGGAGTGAGAGGGGTGAAAGGCTATCACAGCCTCTCTTCTAGAAGAGTCTACCACATGGCAGGCAAGGATTATTGGGTGGATGAGCCGCCGCCCCATGACTGGTACCTCAATCACCTGCTGCAGAGGGTCGTGAGGTAAGAGGGCACGGCCCGTCCTTTCTGCACTGGGTAACAGCTGCCATGGTGGCTCGGCCCTGGCTCCCTGAAAACCCGTTGGCGCCCGTAGAGCTAATTAGAAATGGAAGGGGCAGGCCTTGATGTTGATGCAGTGGCCTGGTTATGTGACGTGTTCAGTTTTTTTCTGCCCCCTCCCCCACCCAGGGCCTATCAGATAAAGCCCAGTTCCGTCCCGCAATCTATATTTTTAAAAACTGACAAGCGCCCCCCCCCATAACCCATGGATAAGGAAGTGTGTTAGGTACCCTAGGCAAATCTTACAGCCTTGCACACACACACCACCTCCTGCACACGCACACTCCCACATCTTTTACAGACCCACACAATTAAATTATGCATTTATAACATATTTGACATGAAAAAGAGGCAAAAATATCACTTACAACATGGATATTATAGAATTACCATAACAATATAGTAATCCTCCCATACCAAAACAACCCTAACAACCTTATCTATGAAAAGGCAACACTGCGCATATTAAACCAGGCCCTAGAACAGTGATGGCTAACCTATGGCACCGTGTCAGAGGTGACACGCCGAGACGTTTTTGCTGACACGCGCAGCGTTTCGTGGACTATCGGGAAATTATTGGGGTTTTTTTTATCGGCTGCGCTGACCCTTTAAAATTTAGTTTTTTAGTATCCCCCCACCCTCCAGACCCCTCCACCTCCCCCAATGCCCCCGGGTGCAGGGAGGCTCATGCGGCGCAGCGACAGGCAGATAGGCAGGGCCGTGGTGAGGCTCACGTCACCACGGCCCGAAGAAAAAGATCGCATTTAAACGCGCTGATGCTCCTCCTCCTTCCTGCCTGTGCGGCCCCGGAAGTAAACGTTGTCGGAGCCGCGTGGGCAGGAAGGAGGAGAAGCATCAGCGCATGCAGAAGAGAAGCAGCGCTTGCGCTTACGTGCCGCCGCGAATCCCAAGTCGCAGCGGCCCGAGAAGAGGAAGAAGCCCGGTAGCAGGGCCGCCACGGCCCGAGAAGATTAGGGCCGCTGCAGAGCCCATCCTGCGGGGACCCGTGAAGAGGAGGCCCAGAGGTGAGAGAGAGGCTGAGGGTCTGTAGAGGGTGTGTGTGTGTGTGTGCGTGTATGAGATGAGTTGAGAGATTGTGTTTGAGAGTGAGGACCTGAATGTTTGCAGAGACAGCATGTGCTTGAGCAAGACAGCATGTGGGAGTGAGAGAGAGCCTGTGTGTGTGAGAGTCAGACAGCATGTGCCAGTGAGAGCCTGTGTGTATGAATGATTGTATGAGAGAGAGCATGTGACAGTGAGAGCCTGTGTGTGTGTGAGAGAGAGAAATGCATGTGAGAATGAGAACCTGACTGTGTGTTTGAGGGAAGAAGATGGAGAGAAAAGAAATAGAAAAAAAGAATATAAAAGGAATTGGCAAAAAAAATAAGAAAGGGAAGGTGGAAAAAAAAAGCCTATGACCAACCAATTAGAAAACTAAGATCAGACAGCAAAGGTAAAAAAAAAAAAAATTACTTTTTAGTGATTGGCACATGTAATCTTTGGGAATGTGCAAGAATAGCACTTTCTCTGAGGATCTCACAATGTACGAGATCAGCATGGAGAAAGTGGAAGCCCACGGGGCCTGCACAGAGGAGGCAGCAGAATGGGCTTCAGTGTCAGTAGCAGCAATCGGCACCTCCCCAATAACCATGCGGCAGCAGTGACAGTGGTAGCAGAGGAATGAGAGAGGTTCTGAGGTTGCTGGCAAAAGAGAGGGGAGTCTGCCTTTAGTGTGTGCATGTATATGAATGGGAGACTGCCTGGGGTGTATGTGTGTGAATGCATGGGTGCCTGCCTGGGGGTCTGTGTGTGTGAAAATGAATGGGTGCCTGCCTGAAGGATGGAGCGGGAGTGGTGTGAAAATGAATGGGAGCCTGCCTGGAGTTCATTGTGTGTGTGTGTGTGTAGTGTGTGTGAGGGAGGGAGCCATGTGAGAGCATGAGTGTGTATGAGAAAATCCAGGGGAGTAAGAGTTTGTGTGGGAGGGGGGGAGGGGGAGAGAGTGTTTTAATTGAAGATTTAGCCAATGAAATTCAGCAACAAAAAAGTCACTAAGCAGATAAGGTAAAGAATGATTTGTTTTTGCTTTATTAATAAATGCAGTACATATATTAAAATTATAACTTTTTGTTATTAAGTAGAGCTACAAATATCACAAAATTATGGATTTTTCTAGAAGTGACACACCACCTGAGTTATGCTCATTTTTTTTATGAATTTTGACACACTGAGCTCAAAAGGTTGGCCATCACTGCCCTAGAACATCAATAAAACTCTTATTAGGAAACCAGGCTGCTACAGATCCCTACACAGAAATTACATGCCAGCAAAATACCTCACCTCGATCACATATGCAGAACACAGAGAGACCGTGAGCAAATACAGAATAAAGAGATCAGAAAGTATAAACAGAAACCTGCTGAGAAGAACTGAACTGGAACCCCCAACAAGCCAGAGCAACAATGGAAAAATTCAATAAAACATTTATTCAATAAAATCAAGAAATATAAAACATTAATCATAATAGTAAAGTTATATTCATAAAAGGAATATTTCAAACCAGTTAATGAACAGAATATCGAAAATTTCCCAAACACCAAAAACAATTTTCAAAATCTGATGAATAATAAATCCAATTAAAAAATGTTCTGTTCCCCCCTCCCCCCCCCCAAAAAAAAAATATTTCAAAAGAGCAGAATCATCAAGTTACACCCAATAACTAAAACTAATAAGGATTTAAAAATCTGCTCTCCATACCTGGGATCTGATTTCTAGTCACCCTGAGATTGTCGTGGAGGTAGGGCAGCACAAATTTTATCGTCCCTCTCTCACACACACGCACAATAACCCATTCATTCCCTAACACACTCCCTCTCTGTAACATACTCAGGCTGCCTCTCCCTCACCCTCACAGATACATTGTTGTATGTGTGTGTGCCTGTGAGAGCCTTTATGTGACATACAGGCTCTCACAGGCACAAAACATACACAAACAGGCAAGTTCCCTGTACGTACCAGGATCAGTCCAGACCGCTGGGTTATGTCTCCCTTCCAGCAGATGAAGTCAGAGAAAAGCTGAAAAGCACCCCCAGATAACCCAGTGTGCCACCTGTGATCCTTCGGTATTTCTCTGACTCCAGCAGATGAAGGATGGCATAACCTGCGGTTCTGATCCTTTGCAAAATTCTTTATTTGATTGATTAATAAGTGAAGGGGGTATCCTAACCTTAGTACCTTTGGCTAGATCAACTTGTAGTAAGTAGTAAAAAAAAAAAAAAAATGGAAGACTGAGATCACTTTGTAATAGCAGGCAAGGCTGGGCTTCTGCCTTTGGCCTTAATACCCAGAGAATATTGACACAGCCCGGTGAGTTGGGGGGGATTTACTGGTGGGCCGGTCCCTCCCCCCATACAGTGCCAGAGACGTCTTAATTCCTCTGGTGGGAGCTACAGATTGTATATTAAGCCCAGGGACGTACATTCCCTTGGTTGAGTAGCTCTGAAAAAGAAAAAATAAATCTACTAGATAAGGGAGCCCTGACCGACGTGCCGCAAATGCGCAGTAGAGAGCAGCTCTACCGCGCATGCGAGCACATCGGCCAGAGTGCCCGAAAAAAAAAATGGCGCTGGGTCGCTAGGAGCAGGAGCGGCGGCGGCGGCGGCGACAAGGAGCAGGAGCGGGAGGAGCAGTAGCAGCGGCGATGACGAGCAGGAGCGGGAGGAGCAGTAGCGGCAGCGCCGCCGCACGCGAGGGAGGGAGGGACAGCCTCCGTCTGCCGGTTGTGGATGAGCTGAAAGGGGAGGGGAATGAGAGAGGGGGAGTGAGTGAGGGGAGGGAGGAGAGAGTGAGCTGAGGGGAGGGGAGGAGAGAGAGAGAGAGGGGGAGGGGGTGGGGGAGAGAGTGAGCTGGGGGGAGGGAGGAGAGGGGGAGAGGGAGGAGAGGGGAGAGGGGAAGGTGAGAGGGAGGGAGAATAGAGGGGGGAGGTGAGAGGGAGGGAGGAGGGAGACTAGAGGGAGGGAGGGAGAATGAGGGGGAGGGAGTGGGAAGGAAATGGACTGAAAATATTTTTTTAAATATAGCCCGTTGTTACAGACTTAACGGCTAGTACATAAAAGGCAAAGGATAAGCCTTTTAAACAGAGCGAACCTGCTGAAATCTCCCGGGGCTCCGGAGGGGGTGAATTGCTTCACTCAGCTGATTTTCTACTTACGGCTTAGATTGCCATGTCGCGAGGATCAAGATGTGCAGCGTGTGGAGAGCCGGCAGCGCAGCTCTCTCGCGAAGGCCTCTGCTCCCGCTGTATCCCCGGGGACGAGGGGCCTTCGCAGCTGCCGATTGCAGGGAAAAGATCAGTGTTGCCGCGATCGCACGGCTTAGGATGCAGTCAGACAGTTCACAAGGAGAGGCCTGCCCCGTCCCTGACAAGCACGTGAACGGTGGCCATTTTGCCCGATTCGGGCCCCGATGCTGCACAGGGCTTAGATGCACAGGGATCAGTGGGAGGGGATTTCCCGCCGATTTCTCCACCCCCAAAGGCCTTGCGATTTGGGACAATGATTCTTCTCCTCCTCCTGCTGTGCCTCCGGGGGGGGGAGGCCTTAAAGAGACAGCACCCATTTTCTTCTCAGTTTATTTTACTGTTTCACAAAGCTTATATGGAGGCTGAAGCAGACTTGGATGGGCAATATTCTCCTCCTACTAAGATCCCTAGGCCTGCGAAAGATCAATGGGCTCCTAGGACCCGGCCTTCCCATCCCGCTCCTGACGCTGAGCTACCGATGCCTTCCACTCCTCCGGGGTCCGTGCTTCCGGACCCCTCCCCGGTGGATACGAGCGATGATGTTGACAATGCCGCTCCGGTGGAGGGAGATGATCCACGGGTGCTACTGTTATTTTGTAAGGAGGAGCTAGACCCTTTTATTCTTCATGTGCTACAGGAACTAGATATTCAGGCTTTACAGCCGGTGACGGATCCTTCTTCAGGGGATCCATGTTTTGTCAGGCCTGCAGGCCCCTCCTAGAACTTTTCCTTTCCACCCTATGCTTTTACAGCTTATGACCTGGGAATGGGATGTGCCTGAACCATCCTAAGGGTTAGTAGGGCCATGGAAAAACCTTTCCCGCTGTCGGACGAGTTCTTGGAACTTCTCAAGATCCCTAAGGTGGACGCAGCCGTGTCGGCCATCTCCAAGTGCGCCACAGTTCCGGTAACGGGAGGAGCAGCTCTCAAGGACCTCCAGGATAGAAAACTGGATGTTCTACTCAAGCGGTTATTTGAAGTATCGGCCCACGGAGTTAGGGCGGCCGTCTGTAGTAGTCTCATGCAGAGGGCTACCTTTAGATGGGTTCAGCAATTACTCACAACTCAAGAGCTCCCTCCGGCGGAGGCAGAACAGGCCAACCGCATGGAAGTGGCGGTTGCTTATACAGCAGACACTTTGTACGATCTTCTTCGTACTTCTGCGTGCACGATGTCCTCGGCAGTTTCAGCAAGGAGGCTTCTTTGGCTCCACAATTGGTCGGCAGATGTCTCTTCTAAGTCTCAGCTGGGCGCCTTTCCGTATAGAGGAAAGCTATTATTTGGAGGTGATCTGGAACAACTGGTTAAGTCCTTAGGGAACAACAAGGTTTACAAGCTCCTGGAGGACAAGCCCAGGCCATCTCACCCTTTTGGTGGGATCCGGGGTCATTTTCAGGGTCAGCGCCATTTTTGTGCAGGTAGGAGCTCATCTTTTGCCCCCCTCGGCAGTCGTCGGCAAGGTCTCAAGCTTGGGCTCATTCCTTTCGTGGTAGATGGCCTTAGCATGACGGATCCTCCAAAGGATTTTCCTCCAACAAGGCTTCCCAATGAAGGTGCACTGGCCCATTCCTCCGTTCCCGAGATCGGGGGTCGTCTCTCCCTATTTCGTGAGGAATGGGTCAAGATTACTTTGGACCAGTGGGTTCTAGATATCATAGAACACGAGTACGATTTGGATTTTGCTCGCCTGCTTCAGGATCTGTTCCTGGTGTCTCCTTGCGGGTCTCAGGCAAAGCAACAGGTCATATTCCAAACCCTGTCTTGGTTCAAGGCTCTGGGAGCGGTTGTCCTGGTGCCACCGAACGAATGTCAGACCAGCAGATACTCCATTTATTTCGTAGTCCCAAGAAGGAGGGCTCCTTCCGGCCGATACTGGACTTTAAAAAGTTCAACAGAGCACTACGGGTCCCTCGTTTTCGAATGGAGACATTGAGGTCCGTCATTGCAGCTGTCCACAAATGCGAATTTTTGGCTTCTTTGATTCTGACGGAGGCTTACCTTCACATAGGAATCCGAGAGCATCATCGAAGGGTTCTGCGGTTCATGGTCTTGGGCTTCGGTTTAGCGACAGCTCCCCTTGGTCTTCACCAAGGTGATGGTGGTAGTGGCAGCGTGTCTGCAGCGGGAGGGGATCTTAGTTCATCCCTATCTGGACAACTGGCTCATTCGGGCAAAATTGGAAGAGCTCTGCTCTGTCTCAGGTTCGACGTCTTTTGGCCCTTTCGTTGCCCAAGGTATGGGACTATTTGCAAGTTCTTGGTTCTATGGCATCTACTCCAGAGTTGGTTCCCTGGGCGTTTGCTCATATGAGGCCTTTGCAGAGGGCTCATTCGGGCGAAATCGGAAGAGCTCTGCAAGGTGGCAGTGCAGTCGGTTTTGCATCGCCTCCATTCGCTCGAATGGGTTGTCAATTTCTCCAAGAGCCAATTGGTACCGTCCCAGGTGTTGGAATTTCTGGGAACACGGTTCGATATGTCTGTGGGCAAGGTTTTCCTGCCTCAGGAGAGGATGGGCAAACTAATGTCTCAGGTTCGACATCTTTTGGCCCTTCCTTTGCCCAAGGTTGGGACTATTTGCAAGTTCTTGGTTCTATGGCATCTACTCTGGAATTGGTTCCCTGGGCATTTGCTCATATGAGGCCTTTGCAGAGGGGCTCTGCCCATTGGGACCCCAAGTCTGAGGAGTTCCACTTGCCATTGCCCCTTCTGGATCCAGCCAGGGCCAGTCTAGAATGGTGGTTGATCCCCGATCACTTATAGCAGGGAATGGATCTAGAGAATCCACAGTGGATGATTGTGGCATCGGAGGCCAGCCTTTCCGGTTGGGGGGCAGTCTTTCAGTCACGATCAGCACAAGGTCAATGGACAGCGCAGGAGTCCAAGTGGTCCATAAATTGGTTGGAGACAAGGGCGGTTCATCTAGCTTTGCACCGTTTTCTCCCGCTAATCCAGCATCGTTCAGTAAGGATCCTTACCGACAATGCAACAACCGTGGCTTACATAAATCGTCAAGGGGAACAAAGAGTCAGTCGGTGGCTGCAGAGGCAGACAAGTTGATGGTCTGGGCGGAACGCAATCTGCTCAGGTTGGTGTGTCTCGCATAGCCGGAGTGGACAACGTCCAGGCAGATTTTCTCAGTTGACAAAGCTAGATCCCGGCGAATGGGAACTGTCTGAGGAGGCGATGTGGCTCTTGACTCGCTGGTGGGGAATCCCCCGGCTGGATTTGATGGTCACTCGGCTGAATGTGAAAGCGGATCATTTCTTCAGTCGCAGAAGGGAGCATGGGTCGGAAGGGGTGGATGCCCTGGTCCTTCTGTGGCCTCACGACGCGCTCCTCTGTGTTTCCTCCTTGGTCGTTGGTGGGGAAGGTCTTAAGGCGAATAGAGTCCCACCGGGGGCCGGTTATTCTCGTAGCTCCGGAGAGGCCGTGGAGGCTGTGGTTCGCAAACCTGATCAACTTGGCAGTAGATGGTCCCTTGCGTTTCGGTCACCTACTGAATTTACTCCAATAGGGTCCAGTATTTTTCGATCAGGCGGCTCGCCTTTGTCTAGCGGCTTGGCTTATGAGAGGAGACAATTGAGAAAGAAGGGCTATCCGGATGCGGTGATTACCACTCTACTACACGCATGAAAGACCTCTACGTCTCTCACCTAAGTTTGGGTGTGGAAGGTTTTCGATTCCTGGTGCAGTGGGTTGAAGGTTTCCCCGCCCCAGGCCACTATTGTGCACATTCTCACGTTCTTGCAGGAAGGCTTAAAAAAAGGACTGGCGTATAGCTCGCTTCAGGTTCAGGTAGCGGCGTTAGGCTGTTTAAAAGGTAAGGTTGATGGTACATCCATTTCAGGACATCCGGATGTGGCACATTTTTTGAAGGAAGCCAAACATTTACACCCGCCGGTGAGTGCAGTGTGTCCTTCGTTGAGTTTAAATTTGGTTCTCCGTGGGCTATGCAGTCCTCCCTTTGAGCCTATCAAGCGGGCTACATTGAAAGATTTAACACTCAAGGCGGTGTTCCTCGTGGCTATCTGTCCGGCCAGACAAATATTGGAGATTCAAGCATTGTCCTGCAGAGAACCATTCTTGCGAATCTCAGACTCTGGGGTTTCACCTTGGACGGTGCCTTCTTTTCTGCTGAAGGATGAATCGGCGTTTCACATAAATCAGTCAGTTGAGTTACCGGCTTTTCCAGATTTGGATAGGAATTCTCCTCAGGCTCAGGATTTGAGGAAACTGGACGTCCGCAGGATACTTCTTGGAAGTGACTAATGCTTTTTGATTTTCAGATCATCTTTTTGTCTTATGGAGCAGTCCTAAGAAAGGGTGTAAGGCTTCAAAGACTAATTTTACCCGATGGTTGAAGGACACTATTGCTTCGGCATACATATGTCACGGGCGGCAAGTGCCAGATGATCTTAAGGCTCATTCGATCAGATCACAAGTGGCATCTTGGGCAGAGAGCCAATGTGTTTTGCCACAAGAGATTTGCAGGGCAGCTACTTGGAAATCTTTGCACACGTTTGCTAAGCATTACCGTTTGGACGTCCGGGCTCCGGAGGTTGATTCTTTTGGCAGCAGTGTGCTTCGAGTGGGACTCTCTGGGCCCCACCCCATTTAGGGCAGCTTGGATACATCCCAGCGGTCTGGACTGATCCCAGTACGTACAGGGAAAGGAAAATTGTTTCTTACCTGCTAATTTTCGTTCCTGTAGTACCAAGGATCAGTCCAGACGCCCACCCAGGGGTATAGTGTTCAGGAGAGTCCTCTCGGTTGGTTTTGTTTATTCTCTCTGCAGTTTTTAGACGAATCTGAAGATTTTCAAGCAAGCTTATCCATGGAAGCATTTCAATCCGTACTCTTGTCCTGTACATAGTTTTCACAGGTTATTGTTCAGCTAAATTCTCTTGATCTAGTCATTGGTTGTTTAAATTTACTTCATTCTGCTTTGATATTGATTATACTGAAGGATCACAGGTGGCACACCGGGTTATCTGGGGGTGCTTTTCAGCTTTTCTCTGACTCCATTTGCTGGAAGGGAAGCATTACCCAGCGGTCTGGATTGATCCTTTGTACTACAGGAACGAAAATTAGCAGGTAAGAAACAATTTTCTCTCACACAGACCCATTCACAGGCACACAGGTTCTCACACAGACACACCCAGAAACTCTCACACAGACATACACACACACACACACACACACACACTCACACACATAGGATCTCACATAGACACAAACATGCACACACAAACAGGCTCTCAGACACACACAAGCTCTCACTCATTCACACATACATACAAGTTCACACACATAGTCTCCTGTTATCATCGGGCCTTGGTGGGATGAGCTTCACCACGGCCCCGCAGGCCTCCTGCTGTCTTTGGGCCATGGTGGGATAAGCTCCACCACGGTGCTGCGGGCCACCTCCTATCTTCGGGCTATACGGCCCACTGATCTTCCTGCTTGGGGGGGGGGGGGAGCGGAAGCTGTGTGTGGGTGTGTGCGCATGCATGCTCAGACACACAAGACTTCTGTCGCCAGTGCTCTCTCCTTCTTCGGCCACCGACTGGTTAGGCTCAACCGGCAGCTCGCAGCCTCTCCTGCTGCTACTGGCCCGCCCCCTCCACATGCATGCAGCTCCGGGCAAATGCACAGTATGCATACCTGGTCAACCCTGGGCCTGGCTCTTCTCTTCGTAACTTTTTTTTTTTTTTAACTTCTAGCCTGTCTCGGCAACATAGCATCCTTCTTCACATTTTCTGCAGTGAAAAATATAGACTCCATTAGAGGAGGAGAATGAGTAGGATCCCCTTGTGTTGAACCTTGTGTTGAACCTTGTGCATTCGAGTAGACTAACACAGCAACCACGACGTACTTTATCCAGACGATAAAGTATCGGTGTAGAAAAGGGACTTATAAATTCATACGTGGACAAAATGTAACAAGAGAAAGAAGAAGAATCCATGAGAAAATGCCCAAGAAAACACTGAGAGATTAGAGAATTACTCTTGCAAACCAGACAAAGTAATGCAGATAGAGAACAAGAATTATACTGAGGAAAAACCTGGATATGGGAATACTATTTGCTCATTTTTCCAAATCCATGCTCAGGGTGAGTTACAGTTCAGGTGCAGTAGGTCGCATTCACGGTTTTGCTGGGACGATATGTTGTTTACATGGAATGCAGAAGGTTGCTATTGAGGGAGAGGAGGGCACAAAATAACAGGGGGCAATAATCAAACCTTTCTTTATTTTTAACTTTAACTTTTCATTTAACATAATAGACAACACTGGTTTTCGGCAATTTATATATCCATAGGTTACATTTTGACAGAATATACACAAGCTCTTGTACATTTGTATATTAATAAGATTTCTCATACATAGAAGAACAGAGCCCCAAATAATAGAAAATCCTTCCAACAAATTAATAGTTAGCAAGTGTGCTTTCAGGGCAGTTCCTCAAGTTAACGAGGCTGTTGCTATTTTTATTGGACCAGTACTCGTGCTTTGTATGTATGCTGTATGTATCAAGCTCCCCCTTGGGTGTGCAGGTCATTTTTTTTCTATCAATGCTATTTCAAACCGCTGCTTTCTCCACTGTGTTATACTAAAGGGGATCTCTTCCCATGCTAGGGCAATGGTATGTACGGCGGCTGAAGGAACATGAGTAATAAGCTTCTTATTTCATGGAGGACTATCAGCATCCTTCCAGTAGCCCAGTAGAGTCAGACACAGAGTTGATGCTAAGGAAATATTGCAATCAGAAATTCTTTGATTCTTGCGCACACACACACACACACACCCCGACCTCTACTGTGAGTAAAAGTGCAGAGTTCGTATTTTTACACACAGGAAAGTGGGCGGAGTTAGGTCAAGGGAGGGGGAAGTATATGTCTTTTTTTTTTTTTTTTTTTTTTTGCATTTTCAGATCACCGCGCCTACATTGTCCCTGTTTTAATGTCCTGTGCTTCAGTGTTGATGAGGGCAGGGGATAAGCACAGAGAATCCTTCGTTAGAAAAAAAATAAAGAGACAGCAGGAGAATGAGAAGCTGGGTCTCTTTGACAGGCTGCGTTTCCCTCCGCCTCTTCCTCTGTACGTTTTCCGCTCCCCTGGACCTCTCCGCCCTTCTTTGACCTCTTCTCCTGGAGTGCAGCAGGTCTCCGGCTTCTTCCCTTTGCACCGCCAAGCCAGCAGGAGGAGCCAAGAGAGAAAGAGACCTAAGCATGCTCAGTTTAGCCTGCTCACACTAATTAGCTTGCCTTTGGTACAAAAGAGGATCAGCTTAGTAAGTCTTTCCTATTTAAGGAAGCCTTCAATATTGCAACTGACTGAAACCTCTCTTAACTAATTGTAGATTTTGATAATTACTAATGCTCTGCTTGTTTTATGATATTTATTTCAATGTCTATGTGATTTGGTGCAATCCACTTTATGAAATTTTATTGAAAGAAGGCAGAATAAAAATATTAAATAAATTAAATAAACATTAAGATAACATCAGGTCAGAGAAGGTTTAAAATAGCGTTCATTTGGTGAACTCTCATTAAATGGGTTAACTGAAGAGGGAACATAACACGCTATTTAGCAAGATTCGCACACTCCTCTGTGGCATATGCCATTCCTTCATTTACATGCACAGGCCAACAAATTCATACAAGCCCATGCAAATGGCTCTTAGAACCGCTTCCATGTGCACCTTAAGGCTTTTCTGCATCGCATGCTCTATGTAGCATGCAAAGAAGGCCTTACTATGCACACTAAAGCTTACTGTGAGGCCCCTGGGTGTCTGCAGAAGGAACAGGGTTTAAAATCGATAGGATATGCTCCTTCCTATGGTTGATATCTTCAGACAATGAGAGAATCATTATAAACTGATGTGCAAGGTCTGAAAGATTTCCGAGGGTAAGAAAGTGAATCAAGATAAGCTAAACATGGACGAAGGAGTGCACCATAGAAGAAAGGCTCCGTGAGTAGAAGCGTGGCAAAAGATACAGCATAGGCAGTGAGAAGGGAAGAGCAGGATGCTGTGACCTTATCAAGCTTCCTTTTGTTTTCTAACTTCCTTGCAGGCTGTGATAGCTTTTATTGACCCAGCATAAGGCTTATCCAAAGAAGTTGATGTGCATGAGTTGGTGAGGCCACATAGGCTTCTTCTATAGAGTTAGATGGATGCAAAGAGCAAGATGAACCATTACCCCTGTACAGCTTACTGTTCTGTGCTCACGCAAAGGACTTCCATTGTCTAAAAAGACTCTTGCATTTCTTGCAGCACTGTTCCGTACTATGATCCAGTGGCTGGAATAGTGAAGCAGCCAATGTTTGTGCCCTGCCTGAACCACAGGTAAGAGTGCTGGAGCTTCCATTGCCAGGCTACATTTGCACCATGGAGGCCCCATGGAGAGGCCATGCCTGCCAAGGCTTCCGTTCAGTGAGCTGGGAGATTTATTTATTTATTTATTTATTTTAAACATTTTTATATACCGGCATTAATTGTGGACATCATGCCGGTTTACATCAAACGGGTTAAGCTAGGAAATTACATTTTAACAGGGAAATCAAAACTGGGAGGGGGGTGGTGCGGTGGTGGCATTTGTTATATTTTTGGTTGAATACTGCCTTGCAATGTCAATGTGAGGGATGCAGGACCCTAACATGATATCTCTTGTTCTGTGAGATGGAAGACGAATGCAGTACATTTTGTAGAATAGCAGCTTGTTTTTATTCTTGGCTCTCTTGCTGAGATTGTCAACTTGATCCTTGCTGACCCCCAGCAGCTAACATTTTCTGGATAAACAAATTATGCAAATTATGTCTTTGGACCGAGGGTATGTAGTTAAGCCTCATTGTGGATATTCAGAAACTCACATCTGATGGGAAAGCCTTTAGGACTAGGCTGACAGTCTCTTACTTTTCTCTATTAATCTTATTCTACTCTACTAATCCTAGGTCTCCTTTTTTTTTCTTGTGCTAATATATTTCTTTGAGGACAAGCAGGATGAATCAACCATACATGTGAATGATGTCATTGGCAGCAATGACATGAACGGATCTCCCAACATTTCTGGAAAAGCATTTGTGGGCATGCATGGGATTTCCTGTGTGGAGAACACAGTCTTTTTTTTGTTCATAGTGACAGTTGGATGCGTTTTCTGCCAGTCTCACTTAGTCTTGCAATTGGGCTTCCTCAGTCAGCTCTTTCAATGTTTTTGGCCTCATTTAAGTCCTATAAGAAGATTTTTATCAGCTTTTGCTTATGTTTGGGACGTAGTTGCTTGACCCTCCCAAACTTTTTTTCTTCCTTGGTACAACCTTCACTGGCAACTTCAAGTTGTCTCTTTGTTACATTTGGTGGCTCGCAGGACAGCCCTGCAAGCTACCTCAATCACCCCCAAGGTTGCCAGATGCTCCTTGCGGCCAGGATGCCAACTCTGCCTGCAATCACGGCCTTTACGCAGCTCGCACGCCTCCATGCTTCTGCTTTCTCTGGCTTCTTCTAGGCATGCACGCACCCAACACTCCCATCCTAAAAATGTCTGTGTTGGGAAGGCAGCCATGGCACCCTCTGATGACATCGCTGGCACTGCACTACTAAAGGCTGCTTCAGAGGCGCACCAGATGCCTCAGCAACAGGTCGCCTTAGTACCTGTTGCCGTCATTCCCGTTTCTCAGCGTTCTTGTTCTTGTTCCCACGCTCCTGTGTTCCACGTTTCTGCCTTGCCCTTGCCTTGCCCCATTCTTGTCCGCCTTGCCCTAGCTGTTGTCTTTGCCTTTTCTTTGTCCTTGTCACGTCTTGTCTATCCTTGTCTTCTCTTGGTTTGACTTCCTGGATTCTGACCTCCACTTGGACTTTGACTATTTCTTGATTTCCACCTGGACTTGACCTTCTGCCTTGGATCTGACTGTGCCCCGTCTGCTGTCTGCCCGACCTCTGGCCTGTCTCCAATAACTCCTGTCTGCTGCCTTCCCTGACCTCTGGCCTGTCTCCAATAACTCCTGTCTGCTGTCTGCCCGACCTCTGGCCTGTCTCCAATAACTCCTGTCTGCTGCCTTCCCCGACCTCTGGCCTGTCTCCAATAACTCCTGTCTGCTGCCTTCCCCGACCTCTGGCCTGTCTCCAATAACTCCTGTCTGCTGCCTTCCCCGACCTCTGGCCTGTCTCCAATAACTCCTGTCTGCTGCCTTCCCCGACCTCTGGCCTGTCTCCAATAACTCCTGTCTGCTGCCTTCCCCGACCTCTGGCCTGTCTCCAATAACTCCTGTCTGCTGCCTTCCCCGACCTCTGGCCTGTCTCCAATAACTCCTGTCTGCTGCCTTCCCCGACCTCTGGCCTGTCTCCAATAACTCCTGTCTGCTGCCTTCCCCGACCTCTGGCCTGTCTCCAATAACTCCTGTCTGCTGCCTTCCCCGACCTCTGGCCTGTCTCCAATAACTCCTGTCTGCTGTCTGCCCGACCTCTGGCCTGTCTCCAATAACTCCTGTCTGCTGCCTTCCCCGACCTCTGGCCTGTCTCCAATAACTCCTGTCTGCTGCCTTCCCCGACCTCTGGCCTGTCTCCAATAACTCCTGTCTGCTGCCTTCCCCGACCTCTGGCCTGTCTCCAATAACTCCTGTCTGCTGCCTTCCCCGACCTCTGGCCTGTCTCCAATAACTCCTGTCTGCTGTCTGCCCGACCTCTGGCCTGTCTCCAATAACTCCTGTCTGCTGCCTTCCCTGACCTCTGGCCTGTCTCCAATAACTCCTGTCTGCTGCCTTCCCCGACCTCTGGCCTGTTTCCAATAACTCCTGTCTGCTGCCTTCCCCGACCTCTGGCCTGTCTCCAATAACTCCTGTCTGCTGCCTTCCCCGACCTCTGGCCTGTCTCCAATAACTCCTGTCTGCTGCCTTCCCTGACCTCTGGCCTGTCTCCAATAACTCCTGTCTGCTGCCTTCCCTGACCTCTGGCCTGTCTCCAATAACTCCTGTCTGCTGCCTTCCCTGACCTCTGGCCTGTCTCCAATAACTCCTGTCTGCTGCCTTCCCCGACCTCTGGCCTGTCTCCAATAACTCCTGTCTGCTGCCTTCCCCGACCTCTGGCCTGTCTCCAATAACTCCTGTCTGCTGTCTGCCCGACCTCTGGCCTGTCTCCAATAACTCCTGTCTGCTGCCTTCCCCGACCTCTGGCCTGTCTCCAATAACTCCTGTCCTGCTGTCTGCCTGACCTCTGACCTGTCTCCAATAACTCCTGTCTGCTGCCTTCCCCGACCTCTGGCCTGTCTCCAATAACTCCTGTCTGCTGCCTTCCCCGACCTCTGGCCTGTCTCCAATAACTCCTGTCTGCTGTCTGCCCGACCTTCTGCCCGACCTCTGGCCTGTCTCCAAGTAACTCCTGTCTGCTGCCTTCCCCGACCTCTGGCCTGTCTCCAATAACTCCTGTCTGCTGCCTTCCCCGACCTCTGGCCTGTCTCCAATAACTCCTGTCTGCTGCCTTCCCCGACCTCTGGCCTGTCTCCAATAACTCCTGTCTGCTGCCTTCCCCGACCTCTGACCTGTCTCCAATAACTCCTGTCTGCTGCCTTCCCCGACCTCTGGCCTGTCTCCAATAACTCCTGTCTGCTGCCTTCCCCGACCTCTGGCCTGTCTCCAATAACTCCTGTCTGCTGCCTTCCCCGACCTCTGGCCTGTCTCTGTTATTTCCTGCCTGCCGCCAACCCTGGCTTTGGACTCTCATCTGCCTGACTGCCGTAGGGACCCACCTAAGTCCTGCCGTCCGCAGGAACCCAAGGGTCCAACCTGCGGGGGAGGTGGCTGGTATAGGTGAAGTTCCAGTTTGTCCTGTCTCAGGGCGCATCCACCGACTGTCAGTGTGGGCTAGCAGGCTCACCTGCTAATCTGTGCCAACTACACTACAGCACTAAGGGCCACCCACACTGAGCCCATTAACACCTTTTTTTCTGAAAAATGCTGAATTCTGAATTATCTGTTTATCTCACAGTGACTGAAAAGAATTCTTGCGGCTTCAAACATTATCCTTCTGCAATTTCAACATTTCTATTATTGATCATTGCAAACTTTGCATGTGCTGTCTGAGACTAAAGCACGATGTTCCCGGTTATGGAATGTAATTTATTCAAAGATGTCACTCAGGGCCACCAAACTCAGGAAATTCAAATTATAGAATAATCTTCTCTGCCAAATTGAAGTCTGGTGCCATCTACACTGGAACCAAAAGTAATAACATTGAAAGGCCCGGGAGCACCAACTGCTGGCGATGTCTCAACGCCAAGAGAGCCTCACTCATCCTCATTGCTAAAGTAGAGGCATAAGTCCAAGAGCAGAAGACCACCCTGTTCTTGCTGCTCAGCACCAAAGAAGGGCTCCTTAGAGATGGACTCAGATTCTAGAAGTCACAGAACCAAACATCGATTGAAGTCTTCAAAGTCTCAGCACTGTTCCCCTTTGGTGCATGAATCCAAGAGCAAGGAAACTGTGACCTTGCTTATCCACTTTCCTGGTTGGCTGCGTCAAGAGGAGAGCTCAGCCTCCTATCAAGAGAATCCGTTGCATCAGTCTCCAGGAGTCCAGTCTGTCACCATCAGTACTTCCTCAGGAGGATGTTTCCTCTCCCAATGGACTCCCTAAAGGTGTGGCATCAGCAGATTTCAAGAGAGAGTTGGACAGCAAGATTCCTGATGCTCTTACTCAGCACCTCAGATTGGTTAAGACATCAGCAATAAGTGCCTTGGCATCATCTGTGATGCCAACTGAACCAGTCCTTGAGATCTAACATTCACATTGAGCAGATTGGTTCTAACATCAGTATCTTGGCACCAAGACTCAGCATCAATTGAGCATGCACTGGTTTGGAGCTGAACAACTTTTAAAAAGGAAGTTTCTCTGGTTCCACGGTATCACTCAGCCCCAGTGCCCAGAGTGACATCTTGAGGTTAAGGCCCAAGGTTCGATGCCGTCTCAGATTACAGACGGCTATGAATGCTCTAAAAACTTTAAAGAACCAGGTGACCAACAGCATTGCCTTGATACAATCAGGTAATCATATTCTACCTGAACAAGCAGAGACAAACTGGTTCACTCCACTTGTGTCAGAAGAGTACTGGAGTGTGGAACTTGGCCATCAGTCATGTAAGAGCCACTTACCTAGCAGGAAAGGAGAATGCTCTGGCAGATAGATTAATTTTGATCCTAGACTGCATGAGTCGCCCCTCGGCCAGAACATAATGAACAAGATATTTTTCAAATGGGGAACAGCAAAAAAAACATCTGTTTGAGAATAGAAAGGTCCTGTACCTCTGCTCCATGAGAGGATCAGAAGGCAGAGTAGCATCAGACACCTTCTACCTCTCTGATTCTTCTGACTTCTAGAAAAGAGTCTGCTAGAAGATCTTATGGGTTTAAATGGAAGAGGTTTGTCATCTGTTGTGAGGACAAGGTCCTAGGACCCTTCTCTTGCCTAACACAAAAAATAGAATCCAGCCCCAAAAACTATTCTAGTAGGGTATACCTTAGTGCGATTAATGCTTATCACCAGATTGTACAAAGAAACCTTTAGTTGTCAGATTGATGCAGGGCTTGCTTCAATTGAAGCCTCCCATGAACCAAGAAGCCCTGTTGTGAGAACTCAGTGTGGTACTTACCCAACTGTTTAAAGCCCACTTTGAGTCTCTGAACTCTTATGGGCTTACATATCTAAACTGGAAAGTCAGATTTTTGGTGGCAGTCACTTCGGTCTACAGAGTCAATGAGCCTTAGTAACTTATCCATCTTATATTAAGTTTCATCATAGCAGGGTGGTGCAAGGAATCCATCCTCAGTTCCTGTCAGAATTCCATTTTGACTGGTCAGTTGTTTTGCCAACATTTTTCCCCCAGGTTGCCTCTTTATAGAGAGGAACCTGTCCTGCACAATCTAGCTTGCAAGAGAACTCTCATCTATCTGGAGTGGACTAAAATTCACAGAAGGTCCCCACAACTCTTTCTTTTGCTCTGAACTGGATAGCAGTTTTCATCTCCTTCTCGAATGCCCAGGCAGGTCCTAATATTAGAGCCACAGCGGCGCTGGTGGACCATCTTGGAGAGGCCTCCATTAAGGAGAATTGCAAACCTGTGGCGTAGAGTATAGACCAAACATTTACATTACTCTTTGGACACCGATATCTGATGCAACAATAAGTCTTCTCATTCTGTCCTCCAGGATTGTGTGAGAGGTAGAATGCAATTTCATCCCCACAGGGCCCAATTTTATAATTCCAGGTTGTTGTTCTTTAAAAATAAGAAGACTTTTGCCCACAAAAAAATTGTTACACCACCCATTTGACAGTCTGGTTATTTTCCCTTTTTTCTCGAAAGGCAGCCCTTAGCTCTGGAATCCCATGTGCGTGGCTGAATCGTCCTGCTTTTCCTTGGAGAAAGCAAACTTTCTTACATCTAGCATGTGTTCCCCGAGGACAGCAGGATGATCAGCCTTCTCCCTGTACAGAGGTATTCATTTTACCTATCTCGTAAGGCTGAGGGGGCTCTGGGCATTCCCAGAAAAGCCTTTCCAGGCTTTTCCCAGAAATCTCATGGAGATCTGTCCGTGTTGGTGCTAATGTGACCCGCATGTGTGGATGATTATCCTGCTGTCCTCCTTTACAAGTAAGCAAATTTGCCTTTAGGCTTCAGAGGCCTATGCAAGCACCGGTGCAGCACTAAATACATTGCAATTCGATACACCCTAGCCTGGGCTTTGTGTCCGGGGGGGGTGCATCACCTCATGGCAGCAAACATTGCATGGATCCCATCGCATTTCCCACTGGCAGCAGATTGTGGCAGCAAGCAGTGGCATGATTTATTGAGTCCCAGGTATGGAAACTAGAGTGACTGAGTGGGCTAGAAAATGGCTGAGTGGGAGACAACAAAAGGAAGTGGTAAATGGAGTTTACTCTGAAGAGAGAGGGTTACTAGTGGTGTGACTCGGGGATCGGTATTTGCACTGCTTCTTATCAACATTTTTGTGTGCGACATAGCGGAAGAATTGTCAGGATAGGTTTGTCTTTTTGCCGATGATAGCAAAATCTGATCTGATCTGACAGGAAGGTGTGGAAAGCATGAGGAGGGATCTAATGAAGCTCGAGGAATTGTCTACAGACTGGCAGCTAAGATTTAATACTAAAAAATGTAAAGTAATGCATTTAGGCTGCAAAACCCCAAGGGAGAGGTACAGTATTGGAAGTGAAAAGAAGAGTGGGATTTTGGGGTGATTGTATCTGATGATCTTAAGGTGGCCAAACATGGATAAAGTGACAGTAGAAGCCAGAATGATGCGTGGTTGCATAGGGAGAGGAATGGTCAGCAGAAAAAGGGAGGTGATATTGCCCCTGTACAGGTCCCTGGTGAGATCTTACTTGGAATACTGTGTACAGTTCTGGAGGCTGTGCCTTCAAAAGCATATAAACAGGATGGAGTTGGTCCAGAGGGAGGCTACTGAAATGGTCAGTGGTCTTCGTTGTAAAGCATATGGGGATAGACTTAAAGATCCAAACATGCATACCCTAGAGCAGCAATTCTCAACTGGTTTATCGCGAACACACCAGTGTGTCGCCAAGCACCAGCAGGTGTGTTGCGGCTCCCGGTGTCCCATTGCCCCAGTTGTACTTCCCTTCTCCCTTTTTCCAGACCCTGCAGGCCAATGGGAAGCCTCCTTCATTCTTCCTGCCTCCACTGCCCAATGGGAAGCCTCCTTCATTCTACCTGCCAGTGGGAATAGGAAGAAGGGAGGAAGCCTCTGATTGGCTGGTGAGGCAGGAAGAAGGGGCATCGCATAGCCCAGGGGTGGGATGGGAGGAATGGTAGTGTTGAACCCAGACCAAGCAAGGCCGCCATGTGAGCCCATCTCCATGGCAGCGAAAAAGAAGGCCCGCTGGAGTAAAGCCGCGGTGGAACTGGAGCACATCCCTGCAGTGAAGGAAGAAAAGGTTTGGCGGTGAGAGCTTGTGTGTGTGGGTGTGAATGGATGCCTGGGTGAGAGCTTGTGTGAGTGGGTGCCTGGGTGAGAGCTTGTGTCTGTGGGTGTGAATAGGTGCCTGGGTGAGAGCTTGTGTGTGTGTGGGTGCCTGGATGAGAGCTTGTGTCTGTGGGTGTGAATGGGTGCCTGGGTGAGAGCTTGTGTCTGTGGGTGTGAATGGGTGTCTGGGTGAGAGCTTGTGTGTGTGGGTATGAATGGGTGCCTGGGTGAGAGCTTGTGTCTGTGGGTGTGAATGGGTGCCTGGGTGAGAGCTTGTGTCTGTGGGTGTGAATGGAAGCCTGGGTGAGAGCTTGTGTCTGTGGGAGTGAATGGAAGCCTGGGTGAGAGCTTGTGTCTGTGGGAGTGAATGGAAGCCTGGGTGAGAGCTTGTGTCTGTGGGTGTGAATGGGTGCCTGGGTGAGAGCTTGTGTCTGTGGGTGTGAATGGGTGCCTGGGTGAGAGCTTGTGTCTGTGGGTGTGTATGTGGGCAAAACTATTCAGTCGGTGCACACTAGGATCATTGAACACCGGTCCAATATTCGGACCGGCCGAGAAGCAGCACCTCTGGTTCCACATTGGGCTCTCCACACACACTCAGAAATAGATCTAAAGTTTTTGATAATTGATATTGTTCCCCCTCCACCACGGTTGTGTTTTCTCAATAGGACATGCATTAGTGGTAAATTACTAACTTTTCATAAGGAGGTGAATTATGCCTGCCAGTAAAGGGAGTTTGTTTTGCCGTTACTGAGATGTCGTCAGAACCAGAATACCTTTTTTTGTATAGCGAGTTGTACGGGTAATGCCCTAATTCTGCTCTGCACCCATTGTTGGGAGTCGAGGGGGTTCCTGAGGATGCAGAATGTATATTTACATTCAGCCCCGTGACGGTCACATGTTCAGTGTATCATGCATGTGAGAACCATCTGTCAGGTGTGTCCCGGCCGAAAAAAGGTTGAGAACCACTGGGCTAGTGGAAAGGGGAGACAGGGGAGATATGTTAGAGACATTCAAATATCTCAGATTTCCATGCACAATGGAAAGGAGGCTCTAGAACAAGGGGTCATGGGGTGAGGGTAAAAGGGGGTAGACTCAGGAGTAATCTTAGGAAATATTTCTTTACAGAGAGGGTGGTGGATGCGTGGAACGGCCTCCCAGTGCATGGGATAAATATAGGAGATGTCTAAGGAAGTGATGAGAATTATAATGCTAAATTAATTGGATGGATGGACAGACTGGATGGGCCACACGGTCTTTTTCTTCCATCATGTTTCTATATTTCTAGGACTGGAGTATAAGAAAGCATTAATGCAACATTTAGGCCCCGTCTAAGCCTCTCTTATTTTCTGTTCCCCTACAGATGGGATATCATCAACAGGCATCCTGCCAGATTCGATCACAGAAGACACTTCATAGTCTATCCCCAGCCTCCGTCTGAACCCAAGCACTGATACCGGTAGCACCTGTGCCAAAGTGTGCCTCTATCACTGTGTGACTGAAGCAGAAGGAAAGAAATAGCAAAAGAGAAAAAAAATCACTTTCAGAAGGAGAAAATAAACTTCCCATGCAAGTGAATTATTGAGAGAAAACTAGTAAAGTTGCCAGTTGGCCCCATTTCTGTTGTTTGAGCTGATCCAGGCCTAGGTTTATGCACATTGCATGCTGGGACTTGTGGTCCTGAGGATGTTTTTAAACTGTGATCCTCAAGCCTGGTCCTGGAGAAAGCCCTAAGCACACCTGGCTTCCCAAGTGACCGAAACAGGTAAATTCACCCGGCTCTTTGAACCCAGGGTGTGCAAATAAACCATCATGAATATTCATGTTGGATAATCCTGGAAACAAGACCCAGCTGCGTTCCGAGGTTCTCGCAGCGCCGCAAAAAGTTCATTTTAAAAAGTCTGAGCTACGAGTAGCGATGACGAGGGAGGGAGGGTGGGAAGGAAAACGTTAGTTTGTTCTTGGTTTGGATCCACCTGAAACCAAGTGCCAACATCAGGGTCTTCTAGCATTCCGGCACCCCGTCCCGGGCAAGCTCCCGATGCGCCTCTGGCTTCCATGGAAGCCGCTTGCTTGGGCTATCCTGGCAGCGCACAGGAAGCTGCTGGATTCTGGGATGTTAGAAGTACCAGAGGGGCCAGGGAGGGGAGGGGTTATCCTGCCTGCAAATACACGCAAGCCATAAAAACGCACATGCCTCAGGCCTGCCGCAGGCGTAATAAACAAGCGCCGGTGGAATTCCTCCATTCATGGTTTCTATAGCACTGACAAACAAAAAAAGCGCCAAACCGATCCCCACACGCAGTGCAGCACTTGGCACCATTCCTGCAAGGACCACTAACGGGAGAAGACTGTTGTTTTCTAGGAAAATAATAGCATTTATATAATTATAAAATTGAACTCTGAAATAATATCAAAAACTGACAAAAATCTTAAAAATATTGCAGGTGATTGAGTAGCCCGGACGGCCTTTGTGTGTTATAAGGCACGTTGTCAGGCTTGCTGATGCGGTTACTAACAATAATAAAAATAAAAATTGTTTTTGTACGATTCAATGTAAAACAACGTTTGTGAGTGGTGAGTTTTGGATATTGGTTTGAAGTTTCCTTTTTTTGTGTATTCTATAGCACTGAGCCATCGCCTGCCAACAAACACAGGCCTGCATTTCGATGTGCAAATCACGGGACCTTGGGGGTTTTTTTGGGGGTGGGAGTAGGGGCAGGGTCTGTACACAGAAGTCATGGAAAGCTTCGTTTTGAGACAGGGTCTGAGTCCAGCTGACCTGGCAGTCGAAGCCACCGCGATGCCATCTCTGAAAAACAGAGAAAGCACCCCTGACAGGGGAAAGGGGAAAAGCAAAGGAACGACGCTTTGCCGAAACCAAATTCCTGGCTAATGTGTTTTTTTTTATAACCTTTCATTGGACAAGCAAAGGGCTCATCCGGAACAGCCTGGAGGCTCCGTGGCAGTGCTGCCTGTTTCCATGAGGAGGGTCCCCGGCTGAGGTTTTCCATGCCCCCCGGTGAGCTGGGGAGACAGCACTCATAGCCCTTGAACTAGGAGAGAGTCCTCTTTATCAGGATGACACCTGTGGGGGGTTGCAGATTTAGAGGCCGTGATGCAGGAGTCTGGAAGGAGCCCCTGGTGCATGGGCTCCTGCACTCGGCACTGTTCCTGCAAGGACCAGACTCGGAACAGGGGGAAGGGAGAGGGTCCACTAACGTACAGGAAGAATCCCTGGATGGTCACGAATGAAAGCTCGTGTTACCAGGACCCCAGCACGTTTCCTGAGGGAAGGAGCTACCCTGCTGCAAAACAGAAAAAGGTCCCTTCTTCTGATGTGTTATGCTGAAGGAAGGAATCCTGTGTAACTTTAGAGGGTGTCAGAACAGATATTAACATTATTGTGTTTTCGGGAGGTGTCATAGAGTGAGTAGATTAGCAGAAGCCCTGGCAGGACTTAGGACAAGTCCAATAAAACAAATCGGCAGGCGGTCCCACATAGCCAAGGCAAAAAAACAACAAGGGGACAACCTTATATCGTGGAAGGAATTTTATTAAAAAGCCCGACTCTGGCCGAGTTTCGCCAAACAAGGCTGCATCAGGGGCTCAAACCACAGTTGTTGATTATATGAAACTACATATCCTATGTAGTAAAGATGGACGGCAAACCAAGACCTTGATTGATCTCTCTCTGCTACATAATCTAGTAGGTCAACCTAGGTACAGTATTCCCGCCGTCTTCAGTTTTAAAATATAAAGAAACTCTCAAAATGCAGAAATCTAGCACAAATAAAGATCTGCTTAGAGTCTCTATTCCTTCCACGATATAAGGTTGTCCTCTTGTTGTTTTTTTGCCAGGACTTAGGACAAGGCCTGCTTACTCACCCCAAAAAAAAGAGAAAAGTCAGGCCTAACATTGGCCTTTACGACATAGGCAGAAACAGACTAGAGGAGATGGCAGTTGGCCCACCATGGGCTTCTGCGGAAAGAAATTTAAGTCACTAGCCGCAGCCCAGCCAGCAGTGAGCCCCAGGCTGGTGGAAACCCCAGTGATGCGTGGAGCAGTGTTGTACTGTCAGGAGGGCAGGATAAGGAGAGGATCTGCCCACTGCCTGTCCTCCCCTGATGAGTGAGGACAGAAGCTGACCTGTGAATGTGCCATATAGCATAGTTCTTAGTCCAGGTCAAGAGAGGAGTCATGCATCCTTAACCCTGAAAGAATACAGTGCATTAATAGTGATTCACCATGTTTTGGAGGGCATGACTTCTCAAACACATTTACACATTGGGACATTGTTTGCATGAGTTTATACTATATTTGAAGGTGAATGCACATTTGCAATTCTTGCATTCTTTCCTCATTGCAAAGTAAAATGCCTCTTTCACTCATTGCCTGATTAGATGGTAGTTTGTTCCTGCTGAGTAAGCTGGACAGGTTGGGAGGTTGTTTGCAAGCTGTGATAAGAGTCAGTGAATGTGTCTCAGCTTTTCATGCACAGTAAGCATAAGTTGTAGATTCTCAATGTCTTTGAGGGGCGATAATAAAGGGTTGAAAGTAGTGACGGGCTTGCAGTGCATGTCTTTCTCTCTGTACTGAAGGTAATTGTTTTCTGGGTATTTGTATGACACAGTCTGTTTCTCTGTCTTGTAATCTGGTAGTCTTTCCTTGTTGGATAAAGGCATAGCAAAGTGATGTGAGATACCTATCTGTTATGACTTCATCTGAAGAGATTTCATGGTGTTGGACAGACAGGCTGGAAATTACCAATTTCTTTGTGTAGTTGGGATAGAAGTTGAGGTTGTGTAGATTCCTATGATTGTCACTGTGCATGTGAGATTAGATCACAGTTTCTACATGAGCTTCCTCTTTTGTGCTTGCCATGTGTCTAATCTGAGGATCTTAAGGGCCAGCCTAGTGATTTGATGCAGTGCTGGATTTCACTCCCAGGCTAAGACTCTGTTCTCCAGCTTGGCTAGGACTGAGGATGCTATGGAGACGGCCATCACAGTCCCAGGGAGGAGGGAGTCCCACTCATTGTACAATGGCGACATCTAGTGGCCAGACTTAGGACTTATGACTGCAGGGTACCAAAAAGGAGCCCTGATGAATGGCCACCTTCTCCTCCCTTCCACTGGCTGAGGACTATTGTTGCAATGACTGGGCTAAGTAAACTGGGCTGGGAATATAAAATAAGAGAAAAACCATAGGTAGTTGTGAATGAAAGCTTGTGACACCAGATGCTAGCCCTGACACCAACTGAGCAGGAGGGATGTTGTCAGCACAAAAGGGGGAGAAAAAAGTAAGTGGATCTTAGTGATGGTTTGCTAGTAGGGCAGCAAATATCTGGGGAGCAGGCCAGCTGAAGATTTACTGCCACGCTGTTTCCTGCTCCAGCCCCTTCCCTCTCAGTACAGAGAACAGGAGTGGAGGGGGTGAAGCTGGAAGGAACAGAGCAATTAAACTGCTCTGCTCCTTATTCCAGCCCCCCCTCTTCTGTGCAGGGAACAGGAGGAGAGAGGGTAAGGCCAGAGCACACGCAACAGGGAGCAAAGAAAAGCCACTTTGCTCCGTAATCCAGCCCCTCTCCACCTGTTATTCAGGAACATGAAAGAAGGAATGAGCATGAAGCAGACAGAGCAGAGCAAACAACACGGTGCCTTACAACTTCTGCTCTGTTCTCTCTTGTCTGGGAGGGGGGGGCGACAGTATCAACAGTGCCTAGAGGCAGCAAAAAATCCTAAATCCATCCCTACTTCTAGCAGAAGTTTTACGACCACCATCACCACTTATCACCAACACACACCCGAGGGACAAGCCCTTCCTCCAGCCAGGACTGGCTTTCCTGTTTCTCTGTATTCGTCCTTAAATGAAATTTGAAAAATATGTTGGAAAGAAAGGGAACAAAATGTTCTTTACCATTCATGACTCGCTAGGACTGCTTCACTTTAACACCCTTATGACACGAGCTTCTGCTAATATAGACCGGCCCCCCCCCCCCCTGATGTCACTGAGGACTGTGACGGACATTAAACGGCGCCAGAACACCGGGTGCCTGCGCACAAGGATGCCACACACCATCACCAGCGGGCTCCCTGAAATAACTAACAGTGATGAGAAAGACAGAAAGAAAGAAAAAAAGGTGAAAGAATCCATCTGGAACTGAGAGGGGAGGGGCGGTGTGTGATCCTTGATTGGGAGACCCGCCCCCCCTCTGACGTCACTGAGGACTGTGACGGGCGTTAAACGGCGCCAGAACACCAGGCATCGCGCGCTGAAGGGGCACTCCCCTTTGTGCTTCCCTTCGTGCATCCCGTAGTGTTAGCCATTCCCCATGTTCTTTTATATCCCTTGTTAACAATCCCCATATTTAAATGTTTAATGTATTTGACAAAAGTAACGCATGGGTTCCTGCAAATTTTGTTTAAATGTAAACCGATGTGATATGTAAAATCGAACACCGGTATATAAAAGTAAATAAATAAATAAAATAAATAAAATAAAATAATCGGTGCTAAAGTCATTCACCAGCTGGGCTTCTGCTGAACGCAGCTTCCACGGCTGAGTTCTGCTGCATGACAGCCTAGCGAGCTAGGGAAGATGCTGCCTCCCTGGAGCCTGGCAGCCTTGTCTGAAGAGGGGGCCAGCGTGCTCTCTCTCTCACAAGCCCACATGCAGGAGAACATCATTGGGAGATTACGAGTTGCCGGGCTGGCTCAGGCCACGGTCCTTCGAGCCCCAGCGTCCTGTCTCCAACCGTGGCCAGTCCAGGTCACAAGTACCCAGAAGATCCCATAAAGTAGCTCTAAGTCCTGTTACTCGCTCCCAGGTATAGTAATCGCTTTTCTTCAGTTTGCCTGGCTGTTTATGTGTTGCTCCAGGAAAAGGTAACACTATCTGCCAATAATCCGGTTTTCTCCAGCATTAGTACAGCTTTTGTTATAATATATATTATTAAGCTATCCTGGGTTTACCACAGGTATTATCACTAGTAAGTTTACAAACAATATACCCAATTATTCTTTAACAATGACTAGGGTGAAATTTTTGTAGTATTTTGTAGTATTTATATAAACTTATTAAGAGGATAACATTCATTGGTGAAATAGATGTTAACATTTACAAGGTATGTGTTCTGATTTAAGGTTTCCCGTTATGCTGTGAATTGGAAGTGAATTTGAAGTGGGAGTGTTAAAATTAAGAAGAGGATTTATGAAAATCGGTGTGTGAACAAAATCCCCTGAAGAAACCAACGGGTGAAACAGGAGCTTCCTGTCTGGACATTGTTGAAATTTAATAAGAAGAAATATCAATTCACAAACAGCAATTTAATAAGGAATATCAATTTAAAAGGCAGTTTAAAGGGAGTTCATCAACAAAATCTAAAAAGGTTCATGAAATGAAAGGGAATCTTTTGTTAAATGAGGTTGGAACAGGGATACTTAGTAAATGAAGAGAATGTTTACATTGTAATTAGGGATTGTTGCAATATTTCTGTATGTTGAAAGTGTAACAAGTTTGTATTGTCAAATTTTAACATTTCAGTGTTGAATGAATGCATGTGGTATGAATGGTTGATGTAATAGGTATGTTTTATGTAATTTTTAAAAGATTGTTAAAGAATAAAAATTGAAAATATTTAATTGTAAACACGGGTATATTGTTTGTAAGCTTTTGTTATAGCCAAATATTTTCCCGTACAAAATGTAATATGACAAATGTAAAATCTCTCAGATTATCTTAGCTTTCACATCTATAGTGGATAGCTTTGATTAACATTTTAAAGCAGTAGGTACTATTTGGATTGTTCAAAATATGAACTTCCTGTTTCTTGACTCCATGGCTTCCTTTTTTTTTTATTATCTTATTCTTAGGTCTCCCTTCTGTTTTTGTCTTAATTTATACTATTTCTTTTGTTTCTTACCTTTTCTGAAATAAAAGAAGTTTATCGGTTAGGTTTTTTTTACTCTCCTTTCCTGATTCCACATATTCACACTTTTCAAGTGTCAGTGTGCTGCCCGCATTGGGCTCTGATGAAGATCTGCTTTTCAGTTGAAGATTTGCTCTTCAGCATCTGTACCATATTCATACTTTAAATGTATCAGTGTAGTGCCTGCATGGAGCTTAGATGAAGATCTAATCAGCTGTCCATGCTGTATTCATACTCTCCATCTATCAGTGTGATGCCTGCATTGAGCTCTGATGAAGATCTAATCAGCTGTCCATGCTGTATTCATACTCTACCTGTATCAGTGTGATGCCTGCATTGAGCTCTGACGAGGATCTCGTCTTCAGCTGTCTGTGCAGTATTCATACTTTACATGTGTCAGTGAGATGCCCACATGGGGTTCTGATGATCTGCTCTTCACCTGTCTGTGCTGTATTCATATTTTACTTATCAGCATGGAGAACTGATGAAGATCCTACTTTACATGTGTCAGTATGAGGCCTGCAAAGGACTCTGATCTGAAGATCTGCTCTTCAGCTGTCTGTGCTATAGTCATACATTAAATACATCAGTGCGATGGCTGTATTATTGTTATTCTTAGCATCATTTCTATGCAGATGTATGCAGCACTGCACAGCGATCCAAAGTGATTTCCAAGCGTGAAAAGCATTTTAGCCATGTAAAATCAGCTGTCTGACAATTACCTATCCTGTACCTTGGCAAAAGTACAAGCATAGTTTCACAACCCGCATGCTTTTACCCTCATTGCGGTGGAGCTGAATGTTCTTGAGGTGGGGGTTAGGTCAGGGGAGAAACATTTGCACGATGGTTTGGATTTAAAAAACTATGCGTGCAGTTTTGGCCTAAAAAAAAAAAAAAAAATGTATCCACCGGGAAAAAGATGCAGGTGCAAGTCTCAGCGGGAGCTTTTGCCTAGTGAAAGTAGCCACGGGCTTTGCAGTCTAACCAAGAGACGGGGGCTCCCCGTAACGATCAGAAGAGCAGCCTCGCCCTTGAGTCGCCAAGGTTGGCGGTGGTGGGAGGCGCAGTTCAACGTTCTGAAACGGTAAAATCTCCCCAGAAATGTTAAGTAAGAACCAGCATGGAAAGTGAATAACCCCTAATCTGTTTGGAAGCTGACTTATCCGAAACTTGTTTGGCTGCCGCTTTGCCACTTTAAGCGGCCCTGAGAAGTGAGGGCCGGCTGCTCGTTCCCTGAGATGGGCAAGGAAAGGCCCCCACCTGCAGACAGGGAACTTTGTTTTCACCCAAAGAGGCTTTCCAAGGTGCCCCTGTACGGGGTGAAAGGATTCTGGCTTTACACGGCACCCCTGACACGAGGCTGGAGGCAGAAGGAGTTAGGAGAATACCCTTGGCTTGCCTGTACTTTGCCTTAGCTCAGTTTTTACTCAGATTGCATCTGTTTGCCAGACTCTGTAAACTTGTCCCCGTGCCCCATCCCTCACACACAGTCACACCCCCCTCTGACCTTGCCCCATTGTTGGCTTTGTAGTCACAGGTATCCGACCTGGTGCTGTGCTGTGAAGAGATTTCACTCTGCTTTGCCTGTAGGTTTAGGGCGTAAAGTTCACATTGCCCATTTACATCGTCCGAGGGTATTAATGGATACATAGGGGCCAGGAAGGAGAATCCCTAATGCTTGACTTTAAAACAAAGCACATTTTATCAACTTTCTCTCTTCAAAACATCCCCTTCCTCCGGTAAGGCTCCAGAGTCCGAAGGGAGATAGGTCACTCCTGGCCTTTAAACGCCCTCCTTTCCGGTGCCCTGGGCTACCTACAGCAGCTCTGTGCTACAGAGCACTATTTTATGAAGCCTGACAGTGACTTTAGAGGGTGCAGAGCTGGTGTCAGCCCGCGACTGATCCGCACTGTGGCTGCTATGGAAGGGAAGAATCGGGCCCCTGATCCGGACGGATTTCAATTCCAGGCACAGTAAAAGGTCTCCCTCGAGATCCGGAGTCTCCGGCAGGCAGCTCTGCCCATGCTCCCCTTCTCCCGAGCTTTTTCCCTCCTCGCTGACTCTGAAAAGTTACTTTCGGGCCGATACAGTAAAGCGCGGCCTTTGTTGCGCGGTTTTTTTTACCCGCTTTGGATGCACGTTTTGAGCACGTAAGACGGACGCATGATTCAGTATCGGCTTTTACGCATCCTTAGCGCTTGCCAAAAAAGACGCGTATCCATTTCCGCCCGCCGCATGTATATATGTTAATGATCGGATTAGCTATTCCCCCGATACAGTAACGTGCACCCAAATTATCGCGTCTTTAACCAGCTTATTTACCGCGTCTTTAACCTCTATATTTACCGCCTACCCTGACCCTAGCGTTAATGTGGTGTTCAGTCAGCTTCGGACCGGACAGCGTCATGGACAACATGTATATATTGGCTCTGGCGATCTTTTTCATTTGGTTGAGAAGCAGAATAAGAAATGCTCGGCAAGCAAATTCTAGAAGGCAGATTGGAGAGGCCAACAGGGGAACCCAGCAGTAAGGAGAACCCAGCCAACCCAGCTAACAGGAGAACCCTGCAGCAAGACCAGAGGAGGTATGTGTTCCATGGTACCATCCATCTCTGGGCGTCTCTGAGGCTCCAGGGGTCCAGCGGAGACCGGACGTCTCTATGGACGCCGGAGGGATGGGAGCTGCGCCAGGCCTTCCTCCGGCGTCTATTAGGCGTCCTGAGGTCTGGGGGTCCAGCGGAGACATGGATACCTCTACGGACGCCGGAGGGATGGGAGCCGCTCCAGGCCTTCCTCCGGCGTCTATTAGGCATCCTGAGGCTCCGGGGGTGGGGGTGTCCAGTGGATGCCTATACGGACGCCTATCTCTGACTTCTAGAATTAGGCAGCGGCCATGGACGTTGGAAGGCAGCGGGGTCTCCGATCATGGACGCCCGGAAAGAGGCGGGAACATCCATGAACGGAAGCCCCGACCTTGGACGTCCGGCCGGGCGCTCAAGGCAGCGGCCATGGACGTTGGAAGGCAGCAGGGCCTCCAATCATGGACGCCCAGAAAGAGGAGGGAACGTCCATGAATGGAAGCCCCGACCTTGGATTTCCGGGCGGGCACTCAAGGCAGCAGCCATGGACATTGGAAGGCAGTGTTCCCGTCTCTTTCCGGGCGTCCATGCTCGGAGGCCTCGACCTTCACAGACGCCCAGACGTCCTTGCACATCCTTAAGCGCCCGGATGTGGAAGGGTGGGGGTGGCCTCCGATCAAGGACATCAGGATGCTCGGTGCAGTGGCCCCGGTGTCCATGCGGGGTCTGTAGAAAAGAACGGTCCACTTACCTGCTGGAATGACATTTGAAATGACAGGTATGGCGCCAGCGCACCCTGGATACTGTATAGGCGCTGTATACCGCTCTATACAGTAAAATGGATTGCGAACGCCTACCGCTTCATAGGCGAGCTTTGGACGCTCCTTTGCTGTCGCTTGGATTTGCATCTAATTTGAATACTGAATCGAGCGGCTTGTGAACCAAAATGTGTGCGCTTCAAACGTGCAGGTACCCGGCACTGCCGCACTTTTTTTTACGCATCGGTACTGTATCGGCCTGTTTGCTAGCTAGATCCTTTCCTGCCACTTTTGATTTTCTGCTTTTGGTATATGCCCTAAAATCTTTTAATTTTTATTATTTTTTACATTTTTTTTTTAAATAAAAATAGTGCCCTTTTGATTACGGCCCCCCCCCCCCTTCAGCTGTCCCTGCTCCCCGATGTTCAGGCAGGGGGGGCTCCCCATGAATTTAAGATTCGAAATGATGGGAGATACTTCATTTGGAAGAGCTTTCAAAGGCTTTGCACGCTAAAATATCCCCAGGAATGAAATGAAATTAGAGCAAAACAAAGAGGGAGCAGGATGGTGGTGTTAGCTGTATTTTTCTGTTAAAAAATTAACCCTGTATCGGGGATGGATCCAGATACAGCAGGCTCTAGGGTTCTTAAGGTCAGTGGGCGATCAGGTTGCAGCAGGCTCGGGTTCATAAGGTCAGTGAGCGATCAGGTCGTTCACGGGGTGAATCATTTACTGCTCCAAAGTTGACCAAACCTCTCTCCATGGTTGTGATTTCTTCTCTCTTAAGAGGGGAACAGAAATACTGACATTAGCTGGAATCCGCGTGTTAATATCCCAGCGGTAAAGCTCTCGCTTGTACAATTATGTCCCTTCCTGAAATAGGCCCGTCTTCATTGACGGGGGGAAAACAATATTTATTTATTTATTTATTTATGCATTTCTTATATACCGTGAGTCAGAACACATGATTCTATCTTTACGGTTTACAATATGGCTAAAAACAAGTAAGAAACATGAAATACAATAAAATTAATAAAACAATAAGAATAATTAATTAAGTTAAACATAATACTAAAAGGATAAAATAGAAAGGAACTCAATAAATAAAAGCATAGGAAAATTTCGTGTGGAGTCCAACTGTCAGTGATCTTTTAACTCTCGGCTCCATAGGCTTCTTGGAAACACCAGGTTTTCAGGTCTTTCTTAAATAGTTTCAAATCCTCCTGCATTCTCAACTTTGGAGGCAAGCTGTTCCAAAGTTTCGGTCCTGTGACTGAAATTTACACTTCGCATCCACGGGGCGATTTCACAGCGAATGGCACTAACTTTCCCCCAGCCCAGATGGTAAACAGAAGCCTCCTCTGAGAGGTCCCTTTTTTTTTTTCTGGCTCTGGATCTTTCCCGTGTTCGGACTTCACGCGCAGGAGCACTCTCTCTGGGTATCCCTGGCTGTGAGCTGAGGTCACCAAAATTAGGAAATCCCAGAAAAGATCAGGCAGTTTAGTTAGAAAGTACCCAGCTGGAGAGACAATTACTCACGGTGACCGGATGCAGAAAAAAAAAAACAAATGGTACTCCTGGAAGGAAGAGGCTTTGGAAGGGTTGTGGCTGCGTCTTTACCGCCTGTAGGCAAAGCAAGATCCCAGGGGCTGGGGGTAGGGGGGCTGGTAAAACCGGAATCCTGCGTGGTCGAGGCAGGAGCCCAACCTTTACGAGATGGATCCTCCTCAGCTGCCTTCTGCAGAACCCAACTGTAATATACAGAGGCACAGGACCTCTAGGGGTCTCCAAACACACACCAACCATAGGCAGGGGTTCACACCAGCTTCCCTCCAATCTTTAAAAAGCTATGGTGAGCAAAAAAAATGTTCATTTGTGCAACTTTTTTATAAGGCGAGCTGAAATCTGTGCGCTGCGAGCTAATGTTTTGCTGGGTTCACACGCAGCTTAGAGACTCAAGCCCTAGTATAGTTGAAGCAATATAACACAAACCTGTGTGTCTTTTATTTTATAAAGATTTATTTAAACAAATTGTATCAAAAACTCATTTCAAATATTAATACTAAACAAACAAAACAATTTATATTATTCATATAAACTCATACGCTCTCCACATTCATACCAAATACATATTTATCACATATAAATTACAAATCACAATTTGTTAGACACTCCCCCCCTTCAATATTTTGTTCTTATATATGTATCATCCAAGGTGGTACAATCCTTTAATTTCTTCTATTCCACTTGAATTCAATTCCCTCACAACATATTCATCTTCCCGACGAGAGACTCCTGTTTCACCCAAGGTTTCATCAGGGAATATAACAAATATTTCACAACAGATCGCCACTAATATAACAGGGAGCCACGTATTTCAAATCTTCGTCTCTAAAAATCCTACATCAACCAACAAACACAAATTATTATATTATGAATCATTAAATACATCCAATATAATTTTCATTTTAATTCTTGTTATTAAATATACGTTTACCTCAACCACTATATCAATATAAATCACCTGGTCACATACCATTAGACAAACAATGACACACAAATAGACCAAATTTCTTATCTGAATAAACAACTTCAACCCTTCTTACCCGTATTCAAAAACATCTGGTCAATATTATCTTCCATACAAAAACTATAAAGACAAAAACATACTATCAAACAAACAACACAACAACCAACCACATCACATATATTCCTTTATTTCCCAGCACCCTCACTTACCCGGTACATTTCCCGCTATATTTCAATGTTTCCTCAATAAGGCAACCTTTAAGGTTTCTTTTCTCATGCCGCTGTCAAAACATCAAAAAGCATATCATACAACCTGAGCAATAATTCAATGACTTAATCCACTCCTAACCACCACCAATGAGCTTACAAAACCCTTTTCAAAATGTACCCAGCTCTTATCATTGCCGTTGACACCAAACAGCCATCATACCCGTCCTAGCGTAGTTGAAACCAAATAGAACTCCTGATTTGATTTCTATTTTGCTTTTTTTTTTTTTTTTTTAACAGGCACTTCAAAGTGGATTAAGTCAGATACTGCAGGGGTTTTTCTGTACACAGAAGGCTCCTGCTCTGAGTTTGGGCCTGTAAAGCAACTTGCCCAAGGTCACAGAGAGCGGTAGCAGCAGAACTCCAGCTCTGACTTCCCTAATGCACAGGCTCTAACCACTGGGCCACTAGGCTACTCCTCACAAGCTTGTACAAATGAGGGGTTTTTCAAATGTCATTGAGTACTATTTTCTCCTGCACAAGTGCTACAAATGCAAATACGTTCTGCTACTGCTGTGTTGAGAGCTTTTAAAAAAAATAGTGTCTGTCTGAATTGTGAATTCTCAGTCTTTAAAAATTCAAGCTGGAGAGTTGTCAGTGCTGGTGAGCAGTGCCTACCCCCCTAGCTCCCAATATGCTGACAAAGGGGCCGATGCAGAGCACACTATTTATCTAAAACCCTTAGAGCCCACCTCGCTACAAAACTAGGCGGGCTACAGTCGAAACATCCATAATAAATAACACTAATATTCAATAAAATACCTAAATATCAATATGTAAGGACTCACAAAAATGAAAACAAAATACCATAAAACCTGAACTCAGAACCAAAAAAGACAAAAAAACCAGCAATCGTAACCTTGCTCTTAAAGATAAAAATCAGCGACAGCCTCAGATGCCGAGACACGCTGCACAGTAAGCACCCAACCTCATCGCCTACAAAGAAACAGGCCCGTGACGGTCTTTGAATCGTATAATACTGGAGTTGAAACCGTTTAACCCTCAAGGAAGTTTGCGCACCAAAAAATGTGCCTGCGACAATGTGCGCTTTAAGCTAGCGCCCTCGCATGGAAATCCCATGCTAACGATGGCATTAGCCATTACCACCCCCAGTATAGAGAGGTGCGCTGGCCTTACCCCCTGGCTGTCTAGGTGCTGGAGGGCCAATGCAAGAATCTGAGCATTCAGCAACTGCGCGCTGGCGTTCACTCCCGATGCGATACGCTAAGGCTACACAAATGCATAGGGAGTTTAAAAACTGCGTTAAAAAAATGGTAAAATGTGCGTTCGGGACAGGCCGACAGGAGGATGAGCTGATTCAGGATAAACTAGTCCTCGGCATAGCCAGGAAGAGGAAACTGGAGGGCCGAGGCTGGGGAAGGATGGATGGAGGGCGAGGAGTAAGACGGAGAAGGGATACGGAGAAGTGAAGGCGTGAAACCGTGTGAGGAGAGGCGGCGAGGAGTGGAGAAGGTGGTGGAGGAGAAAAGTGCCGTGGAAGAAAGAGTCTGGCAGGGCAGATGGGGGTGGGAGGGAGATGTCACAAAATGATGGAAGGGGTTTCCCTGTTCGTTAAGGGGGCGACCCTTCCGAATTCATTCAATGGAGCTCTTGGAGCAGGTGGGTGACGCGGACCCGCACGGAGACAGCTGGGGGCCATCGGTTAACCGCACTCTCTCCTCTGACTGGAAAAGGAGCCCCCCCCTCCCCCATCTCCTCTCCGTGAACTCCGGCCCGATGCTTCCCGTTAGCGCTGGCTCAAAGGACGGCAGACAGACAGACACCCCTTTCAAACTACAAACTTCACTTCTGGGTGAACCCGCCAGCAACTCTTTGCAACGAAGGGCACAGGGCGCCAGTATGTGGAGCCGCTGACTGCATCGCTTCCCGGAGAGAGAGAGAGAGACGGCCATGGATGTGCACAAGGACTTCCATCACACCTTTTGCGTGGCACAAAGACAGAGGGACGAAGGATTCTCCCCGAGAATCCCGGAATTCAACGGGCATCAAAGAGCCAGACTCACCCGCACAGCGCTTACTGGGCAGTCCTCCATCCTGTACAGGGAAACTCTGTGAGAAATTCCCGCCAGTTATGTCTTCGGAAGATACCAAATGATGTTCCCTCCCGCTTACCTCGTTCCCAAAGCACCTCCATCCCAGAATGGGGTTCACATCCTTGGGACTTGTCCAGACGTATCAAAATTCTCATCCAAATGGGAGAGTGCAATTTCCCAGGGCTAACACTACCCCTACCTCCCTGGCGCACAGCTTTAAGAACATAAGAACATAAGAAAATGCCATACTGGGTCAGACCAAGGGTCCATCAAGCCCAGCATCCTGTTTCCAACAGTGGCCAATCCAGGCCATAAGAACCTGGCAAATACCCAAACACTAAGTCTATTCCATGTAACCATTGCTAATGGCAGTGGCTATTCTCTAAGTGAACTTAATAGCAGGTAATGGACTTCTCCTCCAAGAACTTATCCAATCCTTTTTTAAACACAGCTATACTAACTGCACTGACCACATCCCCTGGTAACAAATTCCAGAGTTTAATTGTGCGTTGAGTAAAAAAGAACTTTCTCCGATTAGTTTTAAATGTGCCCCATGCTAACTTCATGGAGTGCCCCCTAGTCTTTCTACTATCTGAAAGAGTAAATAACCGATTCACATCTACCCGTTCTAGACCTCTCATGATTTTAAACACCTCTATCATATCCCCCCTCAGCCGTCTCTTCTCCAAGCTGAAAAGTCCTAACCTCTTTAGTCTTTCCTCAAAGGGAAGCTGTTCCATTCCCCTTATCATTTTGGTAGCCCTTCTCTGTACCTTCTCCATCGCAATTATATCTTTTTTGAGATGCGGCGACCAGAATTGTACACAGTATTCAAGGTGCGGTCTCACCATGGAGCGATACAGAGGCATTATGACATTTTCCGTTTTATTCACCATTCCCTTTCTAATAATTCCCAACATTCTGTTTGCTTTTTTGACTGCCGCAGCACACTGAACCGACGATTTCAATGTGTTATCCACTATGACACCTAGATCTCTTTCTTGGGTTGTAGCACCTAATATGGAACCTAACATTGTGTAATTATAGCATGGGTTATTTTTCCCTAGATGCATTACCTTGCACTTATCCACATTAAATTTCATCTGCCATTTGGATGCCCAATTTTCCAGTCTCACAAGGTCTTCCTGCAATTTATCACAATCTGCTTGTGCTTTAACTACTCTGAACAATTTTGTGTCATCTGCAAATTTGATTATCTCACTCGTCGTATTTCTTTCCAGATCATTTATAAATATATTGAAAAGTAAGGGTCCCAATACAGATCCCTGAGGCACTCCACTGCCCACTCCCTTCCACTGAGAAAATTGTCCATTTAATCCTACTCTCTGTTTCCTGTCTTTTAGCCAGTTTGCAATCCACGAAAGGACATCGCCACCTATCCCATGACTTTTTACTTTTCCTAGAAGCCTCTCATGAGGAACTTTGTCAAACACCTTCTGAAAATCCAAGTATACTATATCTACCGTTTCACCTTTATCCACATGTTTATTAACTCCTTCAAAAAAGTGAAGCAGATTTGTGAGGCAAGACTTGCCTTGGGTAAAGCCATGCTGACTTTGTTCCATTAAACCATGTCTTTCTATATGTTCTGTGATTTTGATGTTTAGAACACTTTCCACTATTTTTCCTGGCACTGAAGTCAGGCTAACCGGTCTGTAGTTTCCCGCATCGCCCCTGGAGCCCTTTTTAAATATTGGGGTTACATTTGCTATCCTCCAGTCTTCAGGTACAATGGATGATTTTAATGATAAGTTACAAATTTTTACTAATAGGTCTGAAATTTCATTTTTTAGTTCTTTCAGAACTCTGGGGTGTATACCATCCGGTCCAGGTGATTTACTACTCTTCAGTTTGTCAATCAGGCCTACCACATCTTCTAGGTTCACCGTGATTTGATTCAGTCCATCTGAATCATTACCCATGAAAACCTTCTCCATTACGGGTACCCCCCAACATCCTCTTCAGTAAACACCGAAGCAAAGAAATCATTTAATCTTTCCGCGATGGCCTTATCTTCTCTAAGTGCCCCTTTAACCCCTCAATCATCTAACGGTCCAACTGACTCCCTCACAGGCTTTCTGCTTCGGATATATTTAAAAAAGATTTTACTATGAGTTTTTGCCTCTACTGCCAAATTCTTTTCAAATTCTCTCTTAGCCTGTCTTATCAATGTCTTACATTTAACTTGTTAACGTTTATGCTTTATCCTATTTTCTTCTGTTGGAGCCTTCTTCCAATTTTTGAATGAAGATCTTTTGGCTAGAATAGCTTCTTTCACCTCCCCGTTTAACCATGCCGGTAATCGTTTTGCCTTTTTTCCACCCTCAGCTTTCCCGCCTCGCCAGCCCCAGAGCAAGTGGGGGGTTTTCCCCGGCATTCCCCACGCACGGACCCCCTTGGGGCACTCCTCGCCTTGGACCCACCCCAGACTCTTCCTCTCCTGGCCTTGCTTCCTGTAGGGAACATCACGCCTGCCACCAACGTTCCCTCGGATTTCTGAAAGACCTCGCGCACAAAAAAAAAAATTGTTCTTTTCGTGCAATTCTTTTTTATAAGCCAGGTCCAAGTCTGTGCGTGCTGAGCCAGTATAATGCAAGCAATATCACAATTTCTTGGCCACGCCTCTGGAGGTCCCTTCCACGCCCCGTCCCGCCCTGAGAAGGGCAGGAAACAAAGGGGCCAGACCCGCCAAAACCTGTCCACTTTTACAGCTCCCGCTAAACTTTGGGCACCCGATCAGAGAAGCCTACACAATGTTTGCCCCAAAAGCCATTGCTCTCGCTCTCTAAAAATGCCTTGCAGTGGGCGTTTGTTGTTACTGCATGCACTTTTACAAACAAGGTGAACGTGACATCCCCGGGTGTCCCCCACCCACCTGGCATCTCTTGATCTGCTACAAAAGCCAAAAAGAGTGCATCGTATAATTCCTATTTGGGGCAGCTCCCTACAGAGGTTACGGAGATTTAAAAGAAAGAAGGAAAAGTAATGGGAAGGAAGATCAAGAAAAAAGACAGACAAGCAGGCTGGCTGAAGGTTTGCTGCCTTCCAGCTGTGCTGAATCTCACTCAGTCAGAGAACAGCCCTCTGCTTCCTGATCCAGTCCCTCCCCTCCCAGGCAGCCTGCAGGGAACAAAAGTGGGAGGGGATTGAGCCTGGAGCACAGGCAGCAAAGGGAAATCATTTTGGTAAGATTAGGAGGGGCTGACTGTGGGTCACTGGCCCCGAGCCGTAGTGTGCCTATGGCCAATATGGCCATGGCCATAGGCACCGTTACCAAAAGGCACCATGTGCCAACGAGAGCAGTGCAGCTGGCCGCCGGCAGGTGCTCAGCAAAAGAAAAGCAGCACAGCCCTCTCGAAATTGACGGCGTGGTCGGCGTGGCCTTAGCGGAAAAACAGAGCAGCCCCGCTGCCAACGCTGCAGATTCTGGTGGGGGCCGCACTGCTTTCCCCATTTACTAAGGCCACGCTTACCATGCCGTCAATTTCAGCAGGGGCCACGCTGCTTTGGAGGAGGAGGAGCTCCCCTGCTGGAGTAATTTAATGTTAGAGCTGGCACGGCTCTGTGGCTGGAAGTCATTCCCTTGGCCACGGGGGCTGAAGAAGGAGATTACTGCTGCCTGCTACGTCAAGGAGGAAGTGAGTGAGAGAGAGAATATGTGTGCAGAAGAATGAGAGTGAGCATGTGTGCTTCTGTGTGGGAAAGTGAAAGAGAGAGCATGTATGTGGAGAGTGAGAGAGCATGAATGTGTGTAGGAAAGTGAGAAAGCATGTGTGTGGGAGAGCGAGAGAGCATGTATGTGGGAGAGAGCATGTGTGTGGGAAAGAAAGAGCATGTGTGCTTGTGTGTGGGAGAGTGAGAGTGTATGTGTGCATTTGTATGGGAAAGTGAGAGAGAGCATGTGTGTTGGAGAGTGAGAGAGTATGTGTGCTTGTGTATGGGAAAGTGAGAGAGAACATGTGTGTGGGAGAGTGAGAGAGTATGTGTGCTTGTGTGTGGGAAAGTGAGAGAGCATGTGTGTTGGAGAGTGAGAGAGTATGTGCTTATGTGTGGGAAAGTGAGAGAGCATGTATGCATGTGTGTGGGATAGTGAGAGAGCATGTGTGCTTGTGTGTGGGAGAGCGAGAGAGCATGTATGTGGGAGAGAGCATGTGTGTGGGAAAGAAAGAGCATGTGTGCTTGTGTGTGGGAGAGTGAGAGTGTATGTGTGCATTTGTATGGGAAAGTGAGAGAGAGCATGTGTGTTGGAGAGTGAGAGAGTATGTGTGCTTGTGTATGGGAAAGTGAGAGAGAACATGTGTGTGGGAGAGTGAGAGAGTATGTGCTTATGTGTGGGAAAGTGAGAGAGCATGTATGCATGTGTGTGGGATAGTGAGAGAGCATGTGTGCTTGTGTGTGGGAGAGTGAGCATGTGTACTTGTGTGTGGGACAGTGAGAGTATGTGTGTTTGTGTGTGGGAAAGTGAGAGAGAGCATGTATGTTGGAGAGTGAGAGAGTATGTGTGCTTGTGTGTGGGAAAGTGAGAGAGAGCATGTGTGTTGGAGAGTGAGAGTATGTACTTATGTGTGGGAAAGTGAGATAGCATGTGTGCATGTGTGTGGGAGAGTGAGAGAGCATGTGTGCTTGTGTGTGGGAGAGTGAGCATATTTACTTGTGTGAGGGAGAGTGAGAGAGTATGTGTGCTTGTGTGTGGGAAAGTGAGAGAGAGCATGTGTCTTGGAGAGTGAGAGTGTATGTGCTTGTGTGTGGGAACGTGAGAGAGCATCTGTGCATGTGTGAGGGAGAGTGAGAGCATATGTGCTTGTGTGTGGGAGAGTGAGCATGTGTACTTGTGTGAGGGGGAGAGTGAGAGAGTATGTGTGCTTGTGTGTGGGAAAATGAGAGAGTATGTGCTTGTGTGTGGGAAAGTGAGAGAGAGCATGTGTGTTGGAGAGTGAGAGCATATGTGCTTATGTGCTTATGTGTGGGAAAGTGAGAGAGTATGTGCTTATGTGTGGGAAAGTGAGAGAGCATGTGTGTGGGAGAGTGAGAGAGAGCATGGGTGTATTATGAAGGGGAGTGATAGAGAGTACGTGTGTGTATGAGAGAGAGCACAACTAGGGATGTGAATCGTTTTAGGACGATTAAAATTATCGTCCGATAATTTTAATATCGTCTTAAACCGTTATGGAACACAATACAATACAGATTCTAACGATTTATCGTTATAAATCGTTAGAATCGTGAGCCGGCACACTAAAACCCCCCTAAAACCCACCCCCGACCCTTTAAATTAAATCCCCCACCCTCCCGAACCCCCCCCCAAATCACTTAAATAACCTGCGGGTCCAGCGGCGGTCCGGAATGGCAGCGGTCCGGAACGGGCTCCTGCTCTGAATCTTGTCGTCTTCAGCCGGCGCCATTTTCCAAAATGGCGCCGAAAAATGGCGGCGGCCATAGACGAAAAAGATTGGACGGCAGGAGGTCCTTCCGGACCCCCGCTGGACTTTTGGCAAGTCTCGTGGGGGTCAGGAGGCCCCCCACAAGCTGGCCAAAAGTTCCTGGAGGTCCAGCGGGGGTCAGGGAGCGATTTCCCGCCGCGAATCGTTTTCGTACGGAAAATGGCGCCGGCAGGAGATCGACTGCAGGAGGGTCGTTCAGCGAGGGTTCCGGCGCCTCGCTGAACGACCTCCTGCAGTCGATCTCCTGCCGGCGCCATTTTCCGTACGGAAAATGGCGCCGGCAGGAGAGGGTTCCGGCGCCTCGCTGAACGACCCTCCTGCAGTCGATCTCCTGCCGGCGCCATTTTCCGTACGGAAAATGGCGCCGGCCATACGCGTATGGCCGGCGCCATTTTCCGTACGAAAACGATTCGCGGCGGGAAATCGCTCCCTGACCCCCGCTGGACCTCCAGGAACTTTTGGCCAGCTTGTGGGGGGCCTCCTGACCCCCACGAGACTTGCCAAAAGTCCAGCGGGGGTCCGGAAGGACCTCCTGCCGTCCAATCTTTTTCGTCTATGGCCGCCGCCATTTTTCGGCGCCATTTTGGAAAATGGCGCCGGCTGAAGACGACAAGATTCAGAGCAGGAGCCCGTTCCGGACCGCTGCCGTTCCGGACCGCCGCTGGACCCGCAGGTTATTTAAGTTATTTGGGGGGGGTTCGGGAGGGTGGGGGATTTAATTTAAAGGGTCGGGGGTGGGTTTTAGGGGGTTTTAATGTGCCGGTTTTTCGATTTTTCGATTTTTAACGATTTTTCACGATATTTTACCCCCCCCCCAAACGGCAACAATACGATTCCCTCCCCCTCCCAGCCGAAATCGATCGTTAAGACGATCGAGGACACGATTCACATCCCTAAGCACAACTACCCCAGTTACTCTCTGCCTGCTAATCCATGACAATTTCAGGGCATCTGGAAATCAAAAGTTCCAAATTATGAATAATGGGGAATTTTTAAAAATCCTTATTTTAATTGCTGGCCGTTATTTGATGTGTCTGTTTCGAAATATTTTATTGATGTTTGGAAGATTTTTCTCTGAGATTGTAATTATTGAATGTTATTCAATTCATTAATTGCTTTGTATTATTATTTTTATTGGTATGTTTTTACTAATTTTGTTTTATGAGGAATGGTAATGTTTCTTTTTGTTCACATTAGAACATAAGAACATACAGAATTTGGCTTGTTGCAGTTTCCAGTTGTCTGTATATATTTCTATTTATACTATATGGATTCTTTATTCTGTATTTGAGGGTCTATCTGTGTTTTGCATGTGTGACTGAAGTGAGTTACTCCATTAGTGTGTATTTCTATGTAGGATCTATAGCAGCTTGGATTCTTCTGTTTTCCTAATAGGGGATTTATTACTATTTTAGGCCTGGTGTAATATTTATAGTATTAACTTTCAGAGGTAGGGTTGTTGCTGTTTGAGTGGCTCTCTGAGGGTCATGCCCATGCCCAAGACACATTACAGTAGGCCTAATACCAATATTGGTTCCAAGCATCTCTTGCTTTTTTGCAGGGTTTTCTGTTTGGCACCTCAGCAATGGATATAAATATAATATACATAGTGTAAGTGATATTTTTACCTCAGAAGACTGTGCTTTGAATGTTCTTTTTCATGTAAAATCTTATTATAAATGCCAGTGCAAGGCTGTAAAGGTTTCCTAGGGCCTCTAATTCCCTTGCACTGGCCATGGGCATCGCTGTACAAACATTGAGCAGCGTCTCCCAACTCCTGGTGTCGTGCATTGTGTAAAGGGGGAGGGCGCAGTTTTTCACTTGGCCATAGGCGCCAAATTACCTGGCTACAGCTCTGCATTGGGGGTGAGAAGAGAGGCTGAGGGATGAGAGTGGATCAGATGGGGGTGGAGGGAGAAGTGTTTGTGTGTGTGAGAGAGAAACGATCGACGCTGGTGTGTGTGTGTCAGACTGAGAGGATAGGGAGGAGCTGATAGTGGGAGAAGGACCAGGGCACAGTAGGGACACCTCCCTCCCCCCCCCCTCCCTTCACTGTGGTTCAGGCTCTCCCTCCCTTGATCTCAGATTCTATCCCCCAGATCCTGGATCCTCCCTTCTCTCCAGATCCTGGAACCCACCCCCTAACCTGTCCTACTCCCTTCCCCCTTTCTCAATCTCAGGATCTCCTTTCTTCTCCCTCTTTTCCTCCCAGCCCAGATTCCTGATTTTCCCCCTTTCCTCGATCTTCCCCATCTCTCATCCTCCCCCATCCCCAGTCCTATCTCCTTCTCTCCCTCCCCCATCCCCAGTCCTGTCTACTTATCTCCTCCCCCTTCCCCAGTGCTTTCTACCTCTCCTCCCCCATCCCCAGCCCTCTTTCCTTCTCATACTCCTCCCTCCTATCCCCAGTCCTTTCACCTTCTCCTCACCCCATTCCCAGTACTATCTACTTCTCTCCTCCCCCATCCCCAGTCCTGTCTACTTATCTCCTCCCCCTTCTCCAGTGCTTTCTACCTCTCCTCCCCCATCCCCAGCCCTCTTTCCTTCTCATACTCCTCCCTCCTATCCCCAGTCATTTCACCTTCTCTCCTCCCCATCCCCAGTCCTGTCTACTTATCTCCTCCCCCTTCCCCAGTGCTTTCTACCTCTCCTCCCCCATCCCCAGCCCTCTTTCCTTCTCATACTCCTCCCTCCTATCCCCAGTCCTTTCACCTTCTCCTCACCTCATTCCCAGTCCTGTCTACTTATCTCCTCCCCCTTCCCCAGTGCTTTCTACCTCTCCTCCCCCATCCCCAGCCCTCTTTCCTTCTCATACTCCTCCCTCCTATCCCCAGTCCTTTCACCTTCTCCTCACCCCATTCCTGGTCCTCTCATCATCCCCTTGTCTTCCGCCCATCCCCAAGATCTCCTTCCTGTACTGATACTTAACATCCCTTTTCCTCACCCAATAAAAAATAAAATAAAATTATACAGACACAAACAAGGATGGAAAATTATTTTATTTTTATAATATAAAAGATGGAAAGAAATGTTTGCCAATGTGCTTGGGATTTTTCCAGTTTTTGTGATAGAATCATTGCCTGAGCTGGGCCTTATTCCTCCCGCTCCCTGTTATCTGACCTTACCTGGGGGTGAGGGAGGGAGGGCACAACTGCAGCAACAGTGTCTAGGGGATGGCAAACACTGCTAAATCCGTCTCTGCAGACAAAATCAGAGAAGAGACTAAGAATAGTATGATGAGGAAAGAGAACAAAAAAAAAAAAGAAGAAGGCATTAGGGAAACCTCTGCACGTTTTCAACAATGCCACAACTGATTGTGAAGTTACAACTTTGAACAGAAAGAAACGGAATACTTAAAAATGGGGAGCGGTGTTCGGTTTTCTTCCTTACACCAAAATCTTCTAGAATTAAAAAGCCCAAAGGTAATTTTACAGCATGCATAACGTGCAGCACAGCATGTTTCTTGCTATAACCTTTGTGACTTTAGCATCTGTACCCACGTCAGCAGCCCAGCTACTATTTAAAAAAAACAAAACTGCTTCTCTCCTAGCCCCCCCCACTCCCCTCAGACAATCAGATAAATAAACCTGTTTCCCCTCCGATGCAAAACATTTCCTAAGGAAACTCCTTAAAGGTTTTCAGCCAGAATGTGCAGCCCTTGCTGACCCAAAAGTGAGATAAGAAAACGTTAAGCCACGCTGCCACTTTAGAGGACTTTTAAAATTATATGTATAAGATGATGTAATTATGAACGTAAGATATCGGCAGGGACAGTAGCTGGTGTCTGAAGCCTTGACCACTTAAGCGCCACTGCTCATCAGTTTTCAAACTCGGGCTAATGCGAGCCCCTTTCTGTGACAGCAGAAGCCAATATGTACCCAGACCATACAGGAGACGGAGAAAAATCATCATCTGTAAAGAAGGCCCCCGGGGGGGGGGGGGGGGGCCGGAAATAAACACATCTGCAAATCTTCCCCACTCCGCAGTAACAGCTGGAGAGACGGTATCGGTCTTGAGACCCTTTAGGGGAGGGTCTCCCCCTCATTCCTCCCCCAAATCAGGGTTAGGGGGGGGGAGGGGGAAAGAACTACAACTCCCAGAGGTCCCAGCGCCCCACTTCCCGACCCAGTCATTTGCCTGAGGGACATAGGCGGCAGCCAATCGAAGCTCGCGTTGAACTGAACAGGGGGTGAAGGGGCGGTGCCTGGGTTTCCTGTACTAGTTACAGTGTTGCAATGATTTGCAAGTTGCCACTTTTGCTGGCGGGGTGAGTGATCGGTGCGTGTGTGTGCTTTATTTTTTTTTTTTGTCTCCTTCGGGCCATCGCTCCGGGGCCGGTGGGGGACTCTGATCTCCCCCTCCCCGGGCTGTGTTGCACGGGCAGCCGCTGTTAGGGGAGACGAGGGGGTGGCGTTATTTTAGGGTGCTGTGCTGATGGGATATGTCTGGTAGGGGGGAAAAGGAATAAACAAGGGCTGGGCACAGGCAGCCCCCCCCCCCCCCCGTGACAGCTGGAATAATGCCCGGGAGGGAGCGCGATCGCTGCGAGGGGCGAGCTGAACTCGCGTGTCCCGGGGGGGCTGCGTTGCGTGCCAGGAGTTCGTGGACTTCGCCGCCGCACGAAAATAAAACCTTCAGTGTCCTTCTTGTTGTTTTTTTGTGTTTTTTGTTTGTTTTTTTTCTTAAGAGGGAGAAGGAGAATCGTCTTCTCCCCTTTCCAAGCTGCACTTTTTTTTTTTTTTAATACATTTTATTTTATTTTTTTTTTGGGTTGTTTAAATATCAAACCCTCCTGCAGCCTGGTAACGTCGATTGCTTTTGCAAAACAAGCGCGGCGGGTTGACAGCGATCGCACGTCTGCAGCTGCTGCAGCTGCTGTTACCCTTCCCGAGCTGGGCTGGGAGGAGGTTTCGCAGGGAGCAGGGAGCAAACGCCGAACCGAAGCGCTGGCACGGGACTGAGCTGGAGTTTCCCGGGGGGGCGGGGAATAAAAGTGCTGTATGCCGAGGGGGCGCTAATAAAAGTTGTTTACAGGGAGATCGCGCTCCAGGGTGAGGGAGCTTTTAATTTCCTGACGTGTAATTTTCCCGGGGCCCGCGCTGACGGCAAACTCTTCTTGACTTGCTGCCTGAGTTCACGCCTGCAGCAGTTGTCATTTTCTAAATTATAATAATTTCTTGTGTTTTTAAAGGAGGGGGGAGGGGAGGGGGACTCTCTGATCGGTATCTTAAAAGGAATTTGGCCTCCTGGCTCGGTAATGTTTGTGCCTGCTCTGCAAGTCGGTGGTTGCCGCAGGCGCCCCCTCCTCTCCCCCCCCCAGTACTGAGAAATAACAGAGCGGGGGTCGGGGGAGAGAGGTGGGGGCAACTTGAAAAAAAACAAAACAAAAAAAGCAGAGAAGTTAGGGAGAAGACTGCGCGTGTTTGCCTGTTGCATCCGCTGGAATAAAATGACTGCGTAAAAGGAGCACCCTTTACACTTTCAGCTCGATACAGTAACATTCATTTGAAGATTTCTCGTCTGTAACAAGCTCGCTGCGCACAATTCGGACGCGTAAGGCAAACCAGCGATACATCTCCAGTTTCGCGCGTCCGTAGCGCTTCTTAAAACAGACACGTAACCCTTCCCCACCCGGCATGTAAATGAACGAATTAGCTGTATAATGAAGGAATTAGCTATTCCCCTCCGATACCGTAACGCGCGCTCAGGTTATCTCATTAGTAACGCACTGTTTTGCCGCGGCCGTAACGTGTTAGTTTACCGCCTCCCCCTAGTAGGAGTTAGGACTGTGAGTCTAGTAACAAATCCATCGACACCGCTTAAGACACTCAAAAACAATAAAACACAATTAAAAAAAAAGCGATACAGAGATGATCGAGAAAATGTAATGATCTGGGACACATAAAACCTGTCAGAAAAAAAAATAAAAATTTTTAAATACCTGTCGGAGGGCCGCGTGGGTACAGGCGGCGGCGGCGGGAGCCGGGTGGTCGCGTGTTAAATCTAGGCCGGGTCGCACAGGCGCGCATTCATTCATCCAGGCGGAGGAGCCGGCGGCAAAAGCCGCCGGCTCCACCTGAATGAATGCGCGCCTGTGCGACCCCTGCGATTCGGCGCTCAAGGCAGTCACAGCATTCATTCACTGCCGGTGAGCTGTTCCATTCCCCTTATCATTTTGGTCGCCTTTCTCTGTACCTCCTCTATCACAACTATATCTTTTTTGAGATGCGGCGACCAGAATTATACACAGTATTCAAGGTGCGGTCTCACCATAGAGCGATACAGAGGTATTATGACATTTTCTGTTTTATTCACCATTCCCTTTCTAATAATTCCTAACATTCTGTTTGCTTTTTTGACTGCCGCAGCACACTGCACTGACGATTTCAATGTGTTATCCACTATGACACCTAGATCTCTTTCTTGGGTGGTAGCTCCTAATATGGAACCTAACATTGTGTAACTATAGCATGGGCTATTTTTCCCTATATGCATCACCTTGCACTTATCCACATTAAATTTCATCTGCCATTTGAATGCCCAATTTTCCAGTCTCAGAAGGTCTTCCTGCAATTTGTCACAATCTGCTTGTGATTTAACTACTCTGAACAATTTTGTATCATCTGCAAATTTGATTACCTCACTTGTATTTCTTTCCAGATCATTTATAAATATATTGAAAAGTAAGGGTCCCAATACAGATCCCTAAGGCACTCCACTGCCCACTCCCTTCCACTGAGAAAATTGCCCATTTAATCCTACTCTCTGTTTCCTGTCTTTTAACCAGTTTGTAATCCACGCAAGGACATCGTCTACCCCATTCCTTTTTATTTTTCCTAGAAGCCTTTCATGAGGAACTTTGTCAAACACCTTCTGAAAATCCAAGTACACTACATCTACCGGTTCACCTTTATCCACATGTTTATTAACTCCTTCAAAAAAGTGAAGCAGATTTGTGAGGCAAGACTTGCCCTGGGTAAAGCCATGCTGATTTTGTTCCATTAAACCATGTCTTTCTATATGTTCTGTGATTTTGATGTTTAGAACACTTTCCACTATTTTTCCTGTCACTGAAGTCAGGCTAACCGGTCTGTAGTTTCCCGGATCGCCCCTGGAGCCCTTTTTAAATATTGGGGTTACATTTGCTATCCTCCAGTCGTCAGGTACAATGGATGATTTTAATGATAAGTTACAAATTTTTACTTATAGGTCTGAAACTTCATTTTTTAGTTCCATCAGAACTCTGGGGTGTATACCATCCGGTCCAGGTGATTTACTACTCTTCAATTTGTCAATCAGGTCTACCACATCTTCTAGGTTCACCGTGATTTGATTCAGTTCATCTGAATTATTACCCATGAAAACCTTCTCCGGAACGGGTATCTCCCCAACATCCTCTTCAGTAAACACCGAAGCAAAGAAATTGTTTAATCTTTCCACAATGCCCTTGTCTTCTGTAAGTGCCCCTTAAGCCCCTCGAATGTGGTGGGATGCTTCTCTGAAGAAGAGCCTTTTATAATTGGACTTGATGGTAGAGAGGTTTTTTTGGGAGGGGGAGGGGGCTGGGGTGCACTGGGATGAGGAGGCACGAGCTTCAGACACCGGGGAGAGTCAGGATGGCGAGGACAAGCTGGAAAGTGGGGGAGCGGAGAGGCGAGAGGCTTGGGCTGAGCTCACGGTGCTGTAAGGAGGGGCAGAGGCGTGCAGGGGCTTGGAAAGAAGAAACTTGAAAAGTAAGGTCAGAGGTTCCTGTTAGAAATCGAAGGTTTCGTCAGCAGTCTGGGCACTGATACAAAGCAGGAGGCAGATAGAAAAGACACTATTCAGATATTAAGAGGACCGGGAAAATCGTGTTTTTCTCAGTCTGTTGGAGCTCTGGTTTTCTGGGGCGTTCCTTACCACCATTCACCTCTCTTTATTTCACTCATTGTGGCCTTCGTCGGAGCAGTTATGTTATTAGGGTCTCGGCACTCAGTCGTCCATGTCCCAAACTAAATAAATGCTGTTTTTTTTTCTTTTTCAGCACGGCCAGACAGCAGTTGGACAATTTCATCTCAAGCAGAGAGAAAATCTGTTTCCTGATCAGTTGAAAAACTATAAAATATTCCAAAGGCTTACAGGAAATGTGAAATTTGTAAGTGATTTATGGGGCAAGGCAGTCACAGCGCCTACAGCCCTCAAAATGTCAGTTTGCATGAGTTGTGGGTTCAGCTTTCTCCTCGCCTCTTAGGCTTTCTTTCTGCTTTCTTTAAAGATTTTTTATATTTTTTTAAAACAATTTATGCCTAATGTTCTTCATAAGCAAAAGGTGGACACCTTTGAAGACGGCCCCACCCCTTGTTTTTAAACCTCCCCTTTCGGCAGAGCCGCCCTTCAGCCCTTCGGACTGAATTTGTGGTTTCAGTGCAGTCCCGGCCCCCGGCAGACTTCCAAAGAGGTTAGAGGAGCAAATTGCAGAGAGTGTCAGTGGCTTGTTTCCTCTCAGGGCCTGCTTACGGTTCTTCGGAAATAGAGGTATGTCTTGATTGCGAAAGTACCAAAGGGTAAGCTCCCATTTTTTGTGTCCATAGTGAAAACGCTTCTGAGGCCCCCTGCGCCATGTAGCATGGCCCGGAGAGTGTGATCCCTGCTGGGCTGTGTCCCGCATGCTCTAGACGGGGGCCTTTCGGTCTTAGCAGTAGTGTTGACTGCGGGAAGAGCAGTGGCTCTGCTGAGGTTGGACGCTCCCGAACTCATGGCAGGGCGAGTGGTTGGTGAGCTTCCTGAGCAGCTTACTCGGGCTCCAGGGAGGAAAATGAAGATCAGCTTTAGAGCACCTTCATCCCTGAAGGGGACTGAACTCCGCATCGTCCCCACTTTGGTGACAGTGGAGCCGTGAGTGTGAATAGAATCTCTTCCATAGCGTAACATCGGGACCCAAAGGATCCTGTGAGGGGGAGCGGGGACATTTGTAGAAAATGAGTCAGAAGATCATTTCCGAGGGGAAGTGGCATGCTTTAAGGTCTTGGAGCTGTCTAAAGCTGGCATAAGATCATCAGTGATTTGTCTGTTGAATGGTGAATCTGGGATCCCAAAAGTGCTCCCAGGTAAAGTTACATTAGAAGAAAGTCATTAATGGAACGGTATAGGAATACTTGCCACATCTGGAAGAAGAAGAGAACAACTGGCTTAACAGTCCTTAAGTTTGTGCATTTGAGGTTGGGCTGGAGGTAAATAATTTGAATCCTGTCTGGGATGTGTAAAACTGACAACCTGATTTGAGCTGAGAATTGTTCCACTCATTGCTCCAGTGAAAAGGAACTTGTAAATGTCTTCCTGTGCAAATAAAGCAGACCTGTTTTGGAATCACGGGCTTTTAGAGTTGCATGGATTTAATCCTGAGGTTTAGCGCAGGAGAAACCTGTTTTTACAGAAAGGATTGGTCACCCTTACTTTGATTGTGAGTTTCCCTGCAGGTCCACTACGCCATCTGATCCACCACCTTGGAAAAGAACCCTCAGCCTAATCAGGATCACCCCCTGCCCCCAATGCAAGGGTTAGACTTGGCCTGTTTGGCTTTCGGAGATCAAGCATGAAGATGCTTGCTTAAGAAATAAATCTGTATTATTAAACGAGAGCACAATGGTACATGGACACGGATTGCAAAGATCAAATGTCACCAATTGTAAACAACATCTAGCAGAGACTTATGTATCGCAAATTGATCATGCAACGGTGGTGTAATACGGCGTGCGATGGAACGCGACAACATGAAAGATAACACTGATCTTAGTAGTCGTAGGTGTAGAAGGAAAAAGAGAACCACGTGGAAATTGCAACCTCGAACAACAGATGTGTATTGGACAGCAATATCCACAGGTAAACTAAAACCTCATGTGTTTCAGCTAGCAGTCCAGCCTGTCTCAAGAGCTTGCAGATCACCTGCAGAGGTTCTCTGAGGTTTATTATTTATTTATTTCATCAGATTTGTCGCTCATCTCCTCAGAGTGTGCCCGAGGTGAGATACAGTCAGCGCATTCCATCACAAAGCACATAATATTAAAATCCAAAAAACGATAAAACACAACGCTCCATCTGGTATTGTTCTATCCTGATTCTCTTCCTATTTGACAGGCCATAAGCAACAGCTGATCTGTAGCTCAGACATCTTCTCTTGGTTCTCCCTCTTGTCTGGTGTACCCCAAGGCTCAGCGCTCTCGGTGGCATTTTTCAACATCTACCTGACCCCCTTATGCTGCCTGTGAACCTTGGGGTACACTGCAAATTGCATGCAGACGACATACAGTTCTTTATTCCATTGAAATCATCGTGGGCCCTCACTGAGCAATTCATCTCTCTCTGTCTCTTCACAGCCCGTAATTGGCTTCACCAAAACAAACTCTTTTGAACATCAATAAAAGCAAACAAATTCTTTCCCGTTTCCCACCTTCCAGTCTCCCCGATACATTTTCTTTCGATGGACATTTCATTCCAGTTGCAATACAGTATGCAACTTAGGAGTTCTTATTGACCCTTCACCGTCCATCGATTCTCACAAAAAGACTGTAACCAAATCCTCTTTCTACAAGCTTCAGTTCCCATGCCTTCTCAAGCCACCACTGGACCCCTCAAATTTCAGAACAGTCCTTCAATCATTCTTGTTTTCAGGTATGGATTACTGTAGTTCTCTTCATAATGGTCTCCCAGAATATGTTCTACGTCCACTACAAATAATTCCGAATTCTGTAGCTCGGCTACTTACCAACACTCCCATCCATGAACACATTACCTCTATATTGTTCTCTTTACACTGGCTTCCAATCACCTCCTAGACAATACAAGCACGCCACCATCATTCATAGTTTGCTCAATGATATCACCTCTCCTTGGATTACTGCCCCACGAAAGCTTTGCACACCTACAAGGACTCTTTGGTCATCAAATAAAGGCCTCCTTAACATTCCATCTTAAAAATGGGCACACCTTAACAAAACACATGAACGCACCTTCTCAATTGCCAGCCCTTCCCTGTGGAACTCCGTGCCTGCCAAGTTGCACGCAATGAAAGAGCCAAAACTATTTGAAAAGGCATTTAGGAGCTACCTATCCCAGCCTGCCTTTCCTGATCTCATTTGAGCATTCTAAGAGCTGCCGTTTTCATCATTCTGCTTAACGTCCTGATAATATGAATTCTGTATATGTTCTGATATTGCGAATGTTTTTACTAAGTACCCTGCCCTGAACCATGCAAGGGCGGGTAACAAATACTGAAAATAAATAAATAAAAGAATCATAGAATAAGACATCAAACCTGTAAAGCCAGCCGGAGATGCCCGAATCTAACACAGAATACCAATACAAGAAATTAGCAAGCCAGTTACAATAAATCATAAAATCCCATTGTCAGCCAGAATACATCTAAAATACATCTTCACCAACAGGGGTTAAAGGGGAATGGGATTCTGTAGTTACACAATGTTAGGTTCCATATTAGGAACTACCACCCAGGAAAAAGATCTAGGCATCATAGTGGATAATACTTTAAAATCGTTGGCTCAGTGTGCTGCGGCAGTCAAAAAAGCAAACAGATTGTTAGGAATTATTAGGAAGGGAATAGTTAATAAAACAGAAAATGTCATAATGCCTCTATTTCGCTCGATGGTGAGACTGCACCTTGAATACTGTGTACAATTCTGGTCGCCGCATCTCAAAACATATATAGTTGTGATGGAGAAGGTACAGAGAAGGGCAACCAAAATGATAAAGGGGATGGAACAGCTCCCCTATGAGGAAAGACTAAAGAGGTTAGGGCTGTTCAGCTTGGAGAAGAGACGGCTGAGGGGGGATATGATAGAGGTCTTTAAGATCATGAGAGGTCTTGAACGAGTAGATGTGAATCGGTTATTTACACTTTCGAATAATAGAAGGACTAGGGGGCATTCCATGAAGTTAGCAAGTAACACATTTAAGACTAATCGGAGAAAAATTTTTTTTCACTCAACGCACAATAAAGCTCTGGAATTTGTTGCCAGAGGATGTGGTTAGTGCAGTTAGTGTAGCTTTGGATAAGTTCTTGGAGGAGAAGTCCATTAACTGCTATTAATCAAGTTTACTTAGGGAATAGCCACTGCTTTTAATTGCATCAGTAGCATGGGATCTTCTTAGTGTTTGGGTAATTGCCAGGATCTTGTGGCCTGGTTTGACCTCTGTTGGAAACAGGATGCTGGGCTTGATGGACCCTTGGTCTGACCCAGCATGGCAATTTCTTATGTTCTTATGTTCTTACTGGGCAGACTGGATGGATCATTTGGTCCTCTTCTGCCGTCATTTCTATGTTTCTCTGTTTAGAATTGTAAAGCTCCTCTCTCACCTACACTAGCAAGCACCTCTAGATCAAACCTGCCTTAAAGCTGCTGGCAAGCGCCTGTTCAAATAGCCCGTGCTACTCTGCTCCAATATCCGCATCTGGTTCTGACCTGCAGAGCTGCTGCAGAAGGCCTGAATAGCCAATTCTTCAGGCTCCGCCTAAACCCCATTAAAGTAGGCGAGAGGCCAATCTCCCTGTGTCCGCTCTTCCACAGCCTCAGGGCAGCGGTATGAAAAAGCCCCAGGTTTAGCTTTCCAATGGACATGCATACGTGCAGTTCTCTTATTTATAAAATATAGATGTCTACGGCCTGTGTGAAGTATTCCCTTATACTCTGTTGTGCTAATGTATATTTTTTTTACAGTTCAATAAAAACATATAGATATGTTTGTTGCAGTCCCTTCTCTTGACTGTCCCTATGGCTTGGCTGTAGTGAGAGAGAGAGTGGTAGATACAGGCAGCATCCTCCCAGTGGTGGCGGTGGAGTCAGACATAGTAGAATTCAAGGAAGCCTGAGATAAGCACAGAAGATCCTTTGCTGAGGAGAAATGAAAACAAAAACTGAAGATCAACTCGGATCTGCAGTATTGCAACAGGAAGGGAAAATGGGCAGACTTGGATGGGTCTGGTGTTCGTTTTCTTTCCTCGTATTTCTGTTTCTTTAGTGTTGCAAGGCAGGTGGCCTGTGTTTGGGGCTTGGGGTTGGCAGGTCCAGGCACCTCAGGGAGATGATGGTGATGTGCTTGGGCCCTGCTGGGAGGGAACGCCTTGCAGCTGTAAGGCAGCCCTGATGCCTGGCGCTGGCTGTGTTTGTACAGCTGAGTGTATTTTTAAGGCGACCTCGGCGAGCTGCTGAGACGAAATGGGAAACACCAAGAAGAGTACAGCTTAATCATTGGTTTTGCATGTTCTTACTGTCAACTAAATTATTTCGAAATGTTTTCTTGGTAGTACCGTGGCTTTGCGTTGTCTTGGCAGAGTTGACTGTTGTTGCACACATGTGCACAGCCAAATGCTTAATGCAACTTGAGCTAGCTCAGCCAAGACATGATATCTTATAGTAAACGGCCTCAGATGTTTTTTTTCCCTCCCTCTCTGCTCTCCCACATTCATGCCTGTGTAAAGGCTGAGCAGTGACCTCCTAGAGAAGGAACTGATGTCTGTGAAGCAAGCTGTACTGCCTGCTACAAGGCCAGCTACTCACATTTGACCGAATCCTTCTGTGCAAGAGGCTGTGACGGCCACTTCAGCAGCACGCTCAATAACAGCAAGGGCCAAGGGTTGAAAAAGCGGTTGTACGAGTTTATGGAAGATTGATTAATCACAGGCTATTTAACGTAGCAATCAGGGATGTCGCACCAGGGTCAGTATTTACCTAGATCATAACTACTGGAATACAACTGCAAACGGACAACACTGCACATGCCCAGTTTCTGATACTCATCCTCCAAACTCTGCCAAAGACAGGATAACTGAGCTTGGATGGACCTTTGATCTGACCCAGTTTGGTTCCGGCCAGAGCCATGAATGCAACCCAGGTCTCGGTAGTGGGCCAAAGCAGAGCACTGAGCGCAGAGCCACTGGACTGCAGCCTAAAAATGAACTTCTGCAGCTTTCAAGTAATCCATTGGACAGCAGAGTCTGCTGATAGTCTGGGGCTTTATTCTCTTACCTGCTTTAGACAAGCCATGTGTTCAACACTGAAGCTGCTTTATCATCTTATCAAGGTAAATATGTAACTGCTTTGTTCCTTTTGCCAGTGCACCAGGAGACTGTAAGCTCATCCAGGTGTTCCAGCTGTGCCTGGGGCCCTGCACATGCCCTCCCCCCCACACCCAGTACTATTCTGTCTTTCAGCAAACCTGCAACATCTGTTAGGAAACATAGGTGAGCTCTCAGTCACAGTGCTCACCAGCTAATAGCCTGGTTCTTGCTTCTGTTGATGCCCCCTTTTGTCTTATTCTTAGTTCTCTTTTGTTTTAGGCATTAGTATATTTTTAAATTTTCAAATGTTCCTTGTATCGCTCCCATGCGACAGTTCCGTTGTACTGTAAACCGGTGTGATCTGTATATCATACAGGAATGTCGGTATATAAGAATTTAAAATAAATACATAAATAAATAGTACATTTAATTTCTTAGTTTTAGAACTTATTTGAAAAAAAAAAAAAAGATGACCACGCGTTATGATGACCTTATTCCCGCTTCTTTATCATACTTTTACCCGAGGAAAAATATTTATATTTTACATCGATGCCTGGAAATTAGACTCATCGTCCCCCACACAAAAAAGAAGAGGGGGGATCATAATCTTTTTTTTTTTTTCTGTTTTGATATTGTGCTGTCTAAAACACCTGGTGCTTTGCTAGTGAGCGGCTGCTGGTTTTACAGCAGCGTCGAGAATGGCCAGACCTTTTCTAATAGGGAACTATTTTTTTATCTGAGCGTGCCAGAGCTTTTACTGCTCAATAAAAGTTGGCTGCTGCACCTACCCATAAGCTTTTGATTTAGAATCAAGCTAAAATAAGAGGCCTGAATTATGTCAAATTCCTGAACTGCATACATGGTGCTTCCCCACCCGGCTTCTGCTGCCAAAAAGACATTCATGTCAGCGCCAGGGAGGATTTAGTACATCTGAGGTTCCCAAACCTATCCTGGGGAAACCCAGCCAGGCAGATTGTGCATGTGACAGATTTGCATGTACTACCTCCATACGTGCAAATTGTACCTTATTATGCATATTCATTGTGGATATCCTGAAAACCTGACTAGCTGGGGCTTCCTCCAGGACACGTTTGGAAACCACTGCAGTACAAGATTGTTTGCACTCCTTCACATTCTGCAGAATTGATGCCATGATATCTTAATTGTTCATATATTGCAATTGTGCATGAAATCTCCTATAAAGGAAGTGATTTTAGGGGCATTTTGTAAGCTAAAATTATAAATGCCCCTTGAAGAGTCTGTTACCCTCAAGACAGTTTCGTGCTGCTTTATAGACATTGATGTTTGGTCAGATAGATTTTTCAATAGCCTATAAATCAGTGGTTCTCAAACCTGTCCTGGGGGACCACCCCCCAGCCAGTCAGGTTTTCAGGATATCCACAATGAATATGCTTGAGAAAATTTGCATGTTGTAGAGGCATATCCTGAAAACCTGACTGGCTACGGGGTCCCCAGGACAGGGTTGGGAACCACTGGGCTATACATTTGGTCCAACATGCAGCAGCTCGCAAGATTACAGGGACTTCAATAAGGGAGCAAATATCTCCTGCTCTGATATTTCATCACTGGCTGCCAGTGAAGCTACGGTCGCAGTTCAAAATTTTAGTGCAGATGCATAAGTTGTTATATTCAGATGCTCCATGCTTATTAGCAAGCAGGCTAGTCACATACATTCCAAAAAGAACATAATGCTCACAAGATAAGCAATGTTTAGTTATACCATCTTTGTGTGCCCTTAGATTACAAACTACCAGGATCCATGCTTTTTCCTTGTGGAACAACCTCCCTAAAGGCTTAAAGGAGGAAAACGTTTTTAAAGTTTTAGAAAAAAAATTGAAGGCATGCTTTTTTTTTTACATAAGCTTTTATATTAATGTTTTGCTTTTATTGTTTTTTTATTTTGGGGGTATAACATGCTTTGTATATTATCAGGATTGTGTATGTACCTATTGTAATCCGCATTGAACGTCTTTAATGGAATTGCAGAATTTAAGAAATAATAAATAGATAAATTTATTTATATTTATTTATTTCTTTTGTATACCAACATTCGATCGAGATATCACATCGGTTTCCAGATAACAGGTTAAATAGGGCGAGAACTGCCCTATTTTACATTGTAACATTGTAAATAAATGCTAATGAATTTAAAGTATAGATGCTTTCTGAAATTGCTTTTTCCCCCTCTTTCAGAAATATGAAGACGTGGATAAGAAACAACAACTGCCCCTTGAAAGACATTCTCCTTTCCTTCAGAGCTTGCAGAGTTAACTGAAATGTGCCAAGAATAATGCTCCTGAATTAAGTTGTCAGCTATAAGCTGTTTTGTCATTGATCTAGAAAGAGAGAAGACTCTGGAAAGATTGCCACAATGTACACCTTTCTGCCAGAGAACATTACTCCAGTCAAGCAGAAGCCACCCAAAGAGCTGAAGCCCTTGATTGGAGCAGTCCTTTTGGGGATTCTCTTGTTAATCTTTGCTGTGGTAGCATGGTGTTACTATTCAGCATCGCTCCGGAAGGCAGAGTACCTAAAGACTGAACTGCTGGACTTGAGGAAGGATGGATTCATCATCAAGAACCAGCAAGGGAAAATAGTCTTTAGGATGGCCTTCCAGTCAGGTAACCTTGACCTAGAGTCTTGTTCCAAAGCTGGGGGGAATTTAACCTGCACTAGATCATACAAAGGGAGACTGAATTTTTTCATTCATACTGTCAAACCAAAAGATACTGTGATGTGCTACAGAGTTCGCTGGGAAGAGTTTGTGGAGGACTTGGTGGTTAGACAGACCATGTTTTGGGATGAGGCGCATTGGTACGGAGGAGCTGAAATGGCTATACAGCACTGGCCAATCAAACTCTCAGGATACCAGGAGCCTAAGCCGTTTGTGACGAGCGATGTCTACTCATTCCGGGACAGCTTTGGAGGCATCATGGAAAGATATTGGCTATCATCAAATGCAGCAGCCATCAAAATTAATGATTCTGTTCCTTTTCACCTTGGGTGGAACAGCACTGAGAAGTCTCTTTTCTTTGAAGCGAGGTACAAGGACTCCTCATACAAACCTCCCCTGGGACAGCCACCTTTCCCAGAATTGAGCTACCGGGTCTGTGTAGGGTCAGATGTGACTTCCATCCACAAATACATGGTGCGACGGTACTTTAACAAACCTTCAAAGATACCCTCAGAAAGTGCCTTCAGATACCCAATTTGGTCAACCTGGGCGCTGTACAAAACGGATATTGACCAGGAAAAGCTCTTACGTTTCACAGAAAAGATTAAAAAATACAAGTTCAATTGCAGTCATATTGAAATAGATGACATGTACTCAAAAGCCTATGGCGATTTTGATTTCGACCCTGCGAAGTTTCCTAACGCAACAGAAATGTTTAAGAAATTGAAAGAAGATGGATTTAAAGTTACGCTGTGGATACATCCCTTCATAAATTATAATTCGAGGAATTTCGGAGTGGGAATAGAAAGGCAGCTCTTCATCAAGGAGCCAACTGGTAAACTCCCTGCTATGGTACAGTGGTGGAATGGCATTGGTGCTATATTGGATTTTACAAACCCAGCAGCACGAGAATGGTTTCAGAACAACTTGAAAGGGCTCCGGTCCAAGTACAGTATCTCGTCTTTCAAATTTGATGCTGGGGAGACCAGCTATATCCCCAAACAGTTTAGCACGTTCAGGCCCTTGTCTGATCCAAGCATTTTTAGCCGACGGTACACTGAAATGGCCATCCCTTTCTATGAGCGTGCTGAAGTGAGAGTTGGCTATCAGTCCCAAAACATATCTTGTTTCTTCCGTATAATTGATCGTGACTCTGTCTGGGGGTACGAACTTGGGCTTAAGTCGCTGATTCCTACGGTTCTCACAATAAGCATGCTGGGTTACCCTTTTATACTGCCAGACATGGTTGGTGGAAACACCTATCCAAATGAGACTGCTGGAGCTGAAGAGAAACCAGACCGTGAGCTGTACATTCGCTGGCTTGAACTGTCGGCTTTTATGCCCTCTATGCAGTTCTCCATTCCCCCTTGGCTTTACAGCAAGGAGGTAATTGAAATTGCACAGAAATTCACGGAGCTTCATGAATCCTTGGTTGCCCCTCTCCTGTTGGAGTTGGCAGGGGAAGTCACGGACACAGGAGATCCAATCATAAGACCAATTTGGTGGATTTCTCCAAGCGATGAGACCGCTCACAAAATCGACTCTCAGTTCCTGATTGGGGACACCCTCATGGTGGCCCCTGTCCTGGAAATGGGCAAACAGGAAAGAGATGTGTATCTCCCAATAGGCAAATGGCGTAGTTACAAAGGGGAATTATTCCAAAAGACACCAATCCTGCTGACAGACTATCCTGTTGACTTAGACGAAGTTGCTTACTTCATCTGGGTATCATAAGACTCAACTGCAATACTGCTTCAGTTCTGTCACAATGCCTTATCCGGGAAATCAAAAAAGGAATACCTCTTCCAGTTTGAAGTGGCTGGATATTGTTGGAGGATGGGATCTCTTTGTGTGGGGAGGGGGACGGTTATTGCTGTTGGTCTGTTTTGGGAATAGACTGGATTTATATTTAAGTATCCTATGTTTCATCTTGGAATGATTTCAGCTCACTAATTTAGGGCATAGCGTATGGTGTTTATAAATAAGAAAATATACTGCCAAAAATGGCACCAGCTCTTGGCAGAGGGTGTAGAGGCATAACCTCATCCCATTTGTCCACATGAAACTAAGAAGCAACTTTTTTTGTTTCTTTTGGCTAATGATTTGTTGTGCCTTGCTGAGCGAGACTACACCTTCGGCAGCCTTTATTTGAAGCAGCGTCGGCTGCTTGCTCTACAGCTGTTGGGCCAAGCCTGACCTCTGCGTGTCAGACTGGTCTTCTGTACCCGACTTGTGTGGCTTATCGGGGAGACACTGCTGGAGCCATGGAAGCACCCTCTGAGCACCCCGAAAGGGGGTGAGGACACTGCTGAAGAAGAAAAAGAGGTTTGCTTGCAAACGCTCACTGAAAAATTAACTTTCATGATAAAAAGTATTAGTTTCCCTTTTACCAAGATCTATATTCAAGCTATCTGAGTAATGCGGGGTACATTTTCAAAGGCTTAGGGACCTTTTACATGGGTGGAAATAAAATTAACCAATCTAAGTCAGTCATGTCCAGGTTAAGTGGATTTCTTTTTTTTTTTTTATTTATCAATTTTTAAACAATATACACAAAGAATAACTTTGAAACATTTTCATGAGATACAAGTTTTAAAAATAACAAGAAAAATCATTTAAACATATAATATGACTTTAGACATATTCCTTCTCATATTTTATATCTCAATAAATCTATATAAGCAACTTTGGGGGGGAGGCGTATTTACTATAATTGAGAAGAATTCTAAGTCAACAAGCAAAGAAACATTTGACATAGTTCCTGCACAGATTAACTTTCTTTTATTCTACAATGGGAGGAGGTTGGCTTTTACTAACCAGGAATTCTCTCAGGTGATCTGGGTTAAAGAAAACATATACATTATTAGAAATTTTTACCACACATCTACATGGATAGCGAAGATGGAAACTCGCTCCTAGTTCCAACACCTCCGCTCTCATAGTTAAGAAAACTTTTCTCAGCAACTGAGTCGGCCGAGATAAATCAGGAAATAAACGGATCAGTTGACCTAAATACAATTCTTTCATATTCTTAAAATAAGCTCTCATTATAAGACTGAAGTCCTGTTCCGAATATAATCATGTAAACAAAACAGCTCTCTCTATTACTTCCACTTCTGAATTTTCCAAATACTGGGTAAGGTTAGAAAGATCAGGCCTATTCTTTTCTCTTAAAGAAACATTACCAGTTCTTTGAGTTAAAAAACTGATTTTCTTTACTGGAGGTATTTGCTCAGGTGGAATCTTTAAGGCCTCTTGGAGATATTTTTTAAAAGTCACAAAAGGTATTTCACCCAACATCTTGGGGAAATTTAAGAGTCTGATGTTTAAATGTCTAAGAAAGTTTTCCACAGCTTCTAAACGCCTTGAGGAAACCAGGGAGTCTCGCACTAGGTTTGTAGATGTGTCCTGTAATTTTTCCACTTCCTGCTTTAGTGCCTCAGTTGCTTGCGCCTGTTCTTGTTTTGCACGAAAGCTGTCCCCAGACACCAAATCCGATTTTCTCCCCAGATTCACTATTTGAGAAGTTTGTCCCTTTATTAGTTTAGACATACCTGCCGTCATTCCCCAAAGGGAGTCCATGGAAACAACCTCAGGTTTAATCAAATCCTCTGCCTCCAAGTCGTTCAATCCAAACTCTCCTGCTGGGCCACGTTCCTTTCCATCCATAGAAGTTACACCTCCAGCTGCTCCTCCTTCTAGGGGATCCAGCGCTCTCAGCAGGGAGGAGGTAGGGAGTTCTCCCGAAACTCCGCCGGTTCTTCCCGCGGGCACAGGCATTCCGATGGGATTCTCACCATCTATCGGTGTCGGTGCAGAAGTGGCAGGGTTCGGCGAGGAAGCAATTGGAGGTTGCTTAGAATCCGGCGGGCTTAAGGTGATTTCCCCGGGCCATATCGTGGCCTCTCTCCGCAGTCCGCCAATGGGGCTCACCGCCAGTTGTATCTGTGGGACGGCTGTGTACTGGCTGATTAAACGCTGCTCCGCCGCTTGACCAGAGTCCGCCGGGAAAACCCTGATCTTGCCCTTGCGTTTATGCGGCATAATTAATTCCAAAGACCAAATTATGGTCTAGATATAAATATAAAGAAAAATAGCAAGACGGGAGCTGCGACAGCACAACCGTCTACATTGCCATCTTGGAAACGCCCCAAGTGGATTTCTAACCTTCAGACAGTTTGGTTATACTTTTGGATGCATAGAAAAGATGTGTTCCAGGGTAGAAGCGTGCTTGGAAGCTACACGTGTACATTTCAGTTTTAAACATGTACAGTCAAATGCATGCTGCTAAATTGTTCAACACCGTGTTAAGTGTATACACGTACAGCTCTTATCTGCATAACAAGCCGATATTCAAGCTCGGTGTACATGGATAGTCTGTGTCTGGACCACAAATGTAAAGTGATGAACACAGGGAAGTATAATCCTAACTACAGGTGCGCGATGCTGCATTCCGTATTGGGCATCACTACCTGGAAAAGGATTGTGGAGTCACTGTGGACAATATGTTGAGGAGAGGGGCTGGGGGTTGATAGAGGATTGGTTGGGGGGAGCCTGTATCTGTGTTTGAGAGCGGCAGGAATGAGGAGATAGGATAGAGATTTATAAAATCATGAATGGGATGGAGCAGGTAATTTATTGTTCCAGATATTTCTAGGACTAGGGGACACTCCATGAAACTAATAAGTAGCAAATTTAAAGTAAATCGGAGAAAATATATATATTTGTTTCCACTCAGCGCACAATCAAGCCATGGAATTTGTTTCTGAAAGATGTAGTCAAGGAATCTTAGCATCCCTAGGTTTTCCTTGAAGAAGTCCATAAACTGTTATTAACCAGATGGACTTGCGAAAGCCCAGTGCTTATCTCCGAGAATCAGCAACAAGGAATTGATTTCCTCTTTAGGACCTGCCAGATGCGAGAGAGCTGGGTAGGCCCCTGTTGGTGACAGGATGCTGGGCCCAACCCAATATGGCACATCTTGTGTTCTTTTGAAAATGGGTGGAATTTGTGCGGGCTGAACAGTGCGTGTGTGCATTGCAAGTTAGGCACCCCATTGAAAACGTACTCTTAGTTGTGTGCGTGCATGTGTGTATTCACACACACACACACATTTATATGTAGAGAGAGAGAGAGAGAGAGATACAACATACACACACACACACAAAGAATACAGTGTTGGATACCTGTAATAAGCTTTGTAAATACTAGATTAAAAAACACTATGTTACACTGTGACTGCTGTTGCTCACCTTTTTCTTAACTACACTGACTCCTCTGGGTTGACTCTCGTCCTCCACCAGCTATCGCCGACCTACACGTCTTGGTTCCCAGGTCCCCCTGGATGGTGTGGACGCTGCCGACTGCCATCTTGCCCTCGGAGCCCCTTAGGCGGGCGTGCTATTGGGCCAGTCTTATGCACATCATGGCGGGAACCTTGGGGGCATCCCCTCGGATGATGTCATTCCTCAAGGACTCTTAAGCTGGCTGGCCCTGCCTATCTATGACTTGGCAATGAGTTCCCTCATTGCTGAATCTGCTTCACTCGCTACAGACTCTTGTTCCAACTGCTGCTTCCGTGGCATGAGACGTTCTGGGTACCTGGTCCTCGGGGGCCCTTCCTGTCTCTGGCTAACCGCCCCTCAGATGGCCTTCCACCTAGGACTTCTGCCTGCTCCGTTCCCCGGGACCTTCTCTGGAACCTTCACTCTGCTACAGTGAGTACCCTGCTCTGTGGACTATTGCCGTACCATTGCTACAGAGGAACCTTCATCGGTGTACCCCGCTCCGCAGACCCTTACCAAACCATCGCTACTGAGGACCCTCACCAGTGTACCCCGCTCTGTGGACCATTGCTGTATCTTCATCTACAGAAGACTACTCCATGGGTGTACCCCCACTTCACAGATCCTGGGGGCTTCCCAGCGCCTGTGTGTCTTCTCCCACACTCCCCACTCCGCAGGCAGTGGTACTCTACTTCTCTAATAAAGATTCAAGGACTCTCTAGCTAGAACTAGCGTCAGCTCCCTGCACTGACGTTCCGTGACTCCACCACCAAGGGTCACCTTCTCTAGCTTCCTCTGCCTCTCATCTTTGCTCTGTCTCCAGCACTTGTTGCTCTACACATTGCACAGCTGAGACTTCGCCTCCCGACGGTGAGGCTCACGGGGCTCCTCCCCATGGGCGGTACCATCTTTCACCTCGGCCCAGGGCCCACATACACACAAATCCTAACAAATTACCAAGTACATGGACCCGGCACAGGTCTCGGCACTCCAGGCCATCCCTGGCCTGGCCCAGTGAATTACAGAACAAAGGATTCTGGAGTCTTTGGCTAATGCCATCAACCAACTGAACACTTGGCTGGACTCCGCCTTGACACCTGCCAAGCCTAGTCCTGCTTCATATGCGTCACCATTCCAGCCTACAGTGCCTCTGCTGGCACCTCCTCATTTCGCAGGTGACCTCTTATTATGTAGGGGCTTCTTGAACCAGTGCAACATGCACTTTACCTTACAACCTGCATATTTTCCTGATGTAGTTTCCAAGACAACATACATCCTATCCCTCCTGGATGGAAAAACGTTGGCCTGGGCATCACCCCTTTGGGAACGTATAGATCAGATCCTTCAGGACCTTCCGGGTTTCCTTGCTCTATTTCGGTCCATATTCAATGACCCAGGTCGAAAGGCCATCTCCGGATCTATGCTCCTGCATCTGCAACAAGGTTCCAGACCTCTGACTGATTATGTCATCGAGTTTAGGACTCACTCCTCTGAATTACACTGGGACCTGGGCTGCCTGCATGCCATATTCCTCGAAGGTCTGAGCCCACTTATCAAGGATGAACTAGCAGCACGAGAACTCCCTGAGGCATTGGATTCTCTTATTGACCTCACCGGTCGCACTGACCGCCGTCTTCGTGAGCGGTCGCACGAGACCAAAGGATCCAAGAGGACGACTTCAGGAGCCCCGCGCAGCTGTCCAATGTCATCCGCTCAGCCCGCTATTACACAAGGCATCGAGGAGGAAGAAATGATGCAAATGGGCCACAGTCATCTATCCTCAAAGAAGAAGCGTAGACGTCAAAGATCTGGTCTCTGCATGTATTGTGGTCAACCGGGACATGCGGTACCCTCCTGTCCACTCTGTCCGGGAAACTCCCAGGCCTAAGTTCTGCTGGAGGACTTCTCCTAGGCCTGACTTCACCCTCTCCTCCATTAACTCTACCTGTCTCCATTTACTCGGACGCTCAGGAATTTCACATCCTGGCATTGGTGGACTCCGGAGCCGGTGGAAATTTTATCTTAAGGCAACTTGTGGAACATCTTTGGATTCCCACTGTCCATACGCCAATGCCATTATTGCTCTCCTCCATTCATGGTGAGCCACTACCAGGCGAAGGTACTTTCTCCACGGTGCTCATTCGACTCCGTACTGGATCTCTATACTCAGAGACCATTTCCTTCCTAGTTCTGGACAAAGCTATACAACCTGTGGTCCTGGGATTACCTTGGTTAAAACTACACACTCCACAATTTGATTGGAGCACTCTACAATTGTCCCAATGGGGCAACTCCTGCCATAAGAGATGTTTAGAGGTCGTGTCCCCGATACCTTGCCTGGTTACCGCAACGTCCCTTCCGGGATTCCCACCACAGTACTTCTCTTTCAGGGATGTGTTTTCCAAAAAGGCTGCAGACACTCTACCTCCTCACTAATCATTTGATTGTGCTATAAACTTATTGCCTAACACAGCCTCCCCGCGGAAGGGTCCACCCACTTTTGCTAACAGAGATTAAGGCCATGTCTGAATATATACAAGAAAATTTGGCAAAGGGCTTCATTCGGCCTTCCAAATCTCCTGCTGGAGCAGGGTTCTTTCTTGTAGGGAAGAAGGATGGCTCCCTCTGGCCGTGCATAGATAACCGCGGCTTAAACAAGATTATCCAGAAGGACTGTTACCCCTTGCCGTTAATCTCTGAATTCTTCGACAGGCTCCAGGGGGCCAAGATATTTACCAAATTGGACCTCAGAGGAGCTTACAATTTAGTCAGGATCCGTCACGGCAACGAATGGAAAACCATATTTAACACCCGTGACAGCCATTTTGAATACCTAGTAATGCCGTTTGGCCTCTGCAACGCTCCAGCGGTGTTTCAGAATATGATGAACGAAATCTTCAGAGACATGCTCTACAGTTGCGTTGTGGTCTATGTGGATGATATCCTGGTCTTTTCGCAAGATCTCCAGAGCCACCACCAGGATGTTGCCAATGTCTTGCAACGCCTAAGGGACAACCAGTTGTATGCCAAGCTGGAGAAATGTGCATTCGACCAGGAATCTGTCCTGTTTCTAGGCTATGTGGTATCAAGTCAGGGCTTCCAAATGGATCCACAAAAGATCAAGAGCATACATGACTGGCCTCAACCAATGGGCCTTAAGGCGCTTCGAAGATTTCTGGGGTTTACGAACTATTACAGGTAGTTCATCCATCATTATTCTACACTGACCGCCACAATCACAGCCATGACTCGTAAGGGAGCTAACCCCTCTCAGTGGCTACCCGAGGCCTTGACCGCTTTTCAGGAACTCAAGGAAGGAGAGAGGGTGTCTACAAGAATCACGCTTGCGTAATCCCCTGACGACCCTTCATCGTCGAAGTAGACGCTTCTTATGTTGGTGTTGGCGCATCATATCTTGCTCCTTCTTCTCCTGACGCTTCTCCCCAGCTGAGCGTAATTATGGAATCGGGGACAAGGAATTGCTGGCAATTAAACTGGCCTTTGAGGAGTGGTGCCCCTGGCTCAAGGGGGCACAGCACCAGATCACAGTATACACTGACCACAAGAACCTCGAATACCTGCACCATGCACAGTGCCTCAATCACAGACAGGCCCGCTGGTCTCTCTTTTTTACTCGGTTCAATTTCCTACTACGATACCGGCCAGCTAATAAGAACGCTCGAGCCGACACCCTCTCTCCTTCGTTCACCACAGAAGATATTCCGGATGTTCCTCGACACATCATTCACCCAATTAAAGTTCTCCTTTCTACCACGCTCACAGTACCCTCTGAAAAAACGGTGGTCCCCCAACCACTTTGAAGAAAAATCCTCCACTGGGCGCATGATTCCTTGCTGGCAGGACACCCTGGACAAGCTAGAACTCTTGTCACTCTCCAAAGATTCTATTGGTAGCCAACCATGAAGAAAGATGCTCAAGTGTATATGGAATCATGTCCCACTTGTCCACTTCAGAAGTCACCAGCGGGCCATCCTTGGGGTCTCTTACAACCCCTTCCGGCACCCAGTGAGCCGTGGACCCATATAGCCACATATTTCATTGTGGACCTCCCTCCTTCCAGTGGCAACAACACCATTTGGGTTACAATGGACCAATTTTCAAAGATGGCTCACTTTGTGGCGCTACCTGGTCTTCCCTCAGCCCCAGAATTAGCGAAGTTATTCATTCGCCACATCTTTCGCCTCCACGGACTCCCGAGACATATACTCTCAGATCGGGGTGTACAATTTACAGCCAGGTTTTGGAGGTCCCTGTGTAAAAAATTTGATAATGCTGTAGACCTCACATCGGCCTAACACCCACAGGCCAATGGTCAGTCAGAGAGGACGAACTGAACCCTGAAACAGTTTCTTCAGGCATATGTGAATTCTCGGCAGAATGACTGGTCCGACTTACTATCCTGGGCCGAGTTCGTTTTAAACTCACACCAGTCTGCATCTACCGGGTCATCACCCTTCCAAGTAGTATATGGATGCCAGCCTCTGCCTCCTCTTCCACTGCCTCTGTCTGTATCTTCTCCAGCGGCGCAGGCGACTGCACAGGGGTTACATCAGCTCTGGGACCACACCAAACAACTTCTACAGCAAGCCGCTCAGAAATCAAAGAAATTTTACGATACTCATCATCGGGCAGCTCCTCAGTTTAATCCTGGAGGCAAGGTGTGGCTCAGCACTTGCTTTATTCGCTTGAAACTACCTTCAGCCTGCTTCGCTCCCCGATACATTAGACCTTTTCCTGTACTTCACCGGCTGGGACCGGTCACTTATAGTCTCCGCCTGCCCACATCGCTCAAGATTCATAATGCCTTTCACATCTCACTGTTAAAACCTCTCATCTTGTCCGAGTTCTCCAAGAAACCACCCGAGCCCCAACCTCTGGTGTCTGAGGAGGACATAATATATCAGGTACAGGACATCTTGGTTATGAGGAAGCGCGGAAAGCGATGGGAATACCTGATCTCTTGGGAAGGATTTGGTTCTGAGGAAAACAGCTGGGAACCTGCAGTCAATATCCTTGACAAAGGCCTGATCCAGCAGTTCCATGCTTCTCACCCAAAGAAGCCCAAACCCCCAGGGAGGGGCCCTTTGAAGGGGGGTACTGTTACGCCCGTCGGTCGCAGATCGCTGCAACTGCTGTTGCTCACCTCTTGCTTGACTACACTGACTCCTCTGGGTCGACATGCAGCCTCCGCCAGCTATCGCCGACCTACACGCCTTGGTTCTTGGGCCCCCCTAGATGGCGTGGACGCTGCCGACCACCATCTTGCCCTTGGAGTCCCTTAGGTGCACTTGCGCGCTACCGGGCCAGTCTTACGCACATCATGGCGGGAACCTCGGGGGCATCCCCCTCAGATGACGTAATTCCTCAAGGACTCTTAAGCCTACCTATGACTTGGCAACGAGTTCCCTCATCGCTGAATCCGCTTCGCTCACTACAGACTCTTGTTCCAGCTGCTGCTTCCGTGGCGTGAGACATTCCGGGTACCCGCTCCTCGGGGACCCTTCCTGTCTCTGGCTATCCGCTCCTCAGAAGGCCTTCCGCCTAGGACTTCTGCCTGCTCCGTTCCCCAGGGCCTTCTCTGGAACCTTCACTCTACTATAGTGAGTACCCCGCTCTGCGGACCATTGCAGTACCATTGCTACAGAGGAACCCTCATTGGTGTACCCCATTCCGCAGACCCTTACCATACCATCGCTACTGAGGACCCTCACCGGTGTACCCTGCTCTGCGGACCATTGCCATATCTTAATCTAGAGAGGACTACTCCGTGGGTGTACCCCACTTCACAGACCCTGGGGGCTCCCCAGCGCCTGTGTGTCTTCTCCCACACTCCCCGCTCCGCAGGCAGTGGTACTCTACTTCTCTAATAAAGATTCAAGGACTCTCTAGCTAGAACTAGCATCAGCTCCCTGCGCTGACGTTCCGTGACTCCACCACCAGGGGTCACTCTCTCTAGCTTCCTCTGCCTCTCATCTCTGCTATCTCTCTTCAGCACTTGTTGCTCTACACATCGCACAGCTGAGACCTCGCCTTCCGATGGTGAGGCTCACGGGGCTCCTCCCCGTGGGCGGTACCATCTCTCACCTCGGCCCAGGGCCCACATACACACAATTCCTAACACACTATACATTCAATTTTGTGACCAGCTGTGCTGGAATGCTGCTTTAAGGCCTTTGTGCGCCTGTTTATCTTTAATTAAAAGGAAAAAAAAATCACAGTTCTGGAAGAAAGTACCGGAACAGGCTTGAATTTGCCAATAGGCACCTAGGGTAGCAGGCAGCAGGCTAGCTGAAGATTTTCTGCCTGGCAGCCTTTCTGATCCAGCCTTTCCCCTGTCAGGCAGCATGCAGGAAACAAAAGGGGAAGGGGTGAGACTGGAACAGTCAAAGCGAAACAAAGAAGAGCTGCTCTGCTCCTTGTTCCAGTCTCTTCTCTCAGTTGGTGAGTCTAGAGTAGTAAGAGCAAAGGTGGGTCATTTTTGGGAAGTTAGGAGGAGATGAATGGGGGAATCATGGGGATGAGGAAAAGGGCTAGGAGTTAAGAGAAGATTATTTTTGGGGGGGGGGGGGGGAGGCATGTGTCTGGTTTGAGAGAGGGTGGAACGAAAGAAGAGAGGGAGTGTATGTGAAAGAAAAGGAATTAGTGCCAGGCTGTGTGTGTGTTTATGCCAGACTGGGTGGGAGTTTAGAGAGGGGATGCAAGGGGGAGCAGGACTAGAACACAGTAGGGGCACCTCCTTCCTTTTTCACACCCTCCTCCCTACCCCACAACTACAACCCTCCCTTGATCTCAGATCCCAAAATGTTCCTTTCTTCCTACCTCTCATTGTTCCCCAGATCCTCGCTCTGCTGATCCCCATCCTACTCCTTCTTCTTCTCCTCCCTTTCCTCAATCCCTGAACCTCCATCCTTCTCATTCCTCTTCTCCCATCTCAAATTACCGAACTTCCCCTCCCTTAATGTTCCCCATCCTTCCCATCCCCTTACTCTCCTACACTAGCCCCAGTCCTCTCTCCCTCTCACACTCCCTTCTATCTTCATTCCTCTCACTTTCTCCTCAACCCATTCCTAGTCCTTCTTTCTCTCCCTAATCACCAGTCATCCCTCTCCTCTCCCCATGCCTGGCTCTCTCCTTCTGCTTCTCCTCTCCCCATCCCCAATATCGCCTCCCTGTACTGGTACTTGAGATGCCGTTTCCTCACCCAATACAAAGAAAATGAATTATACAGATACAAGCAAGGTTGGAAAAGTACTTTATTTTTTGATGTCAAAAAAATAAACAAAAATGTTTGTAAATGTGCTTCAGAATTTTCTAATTCCTGCTACAGAATCTGAGGGGTTGTACCTCAGATCTTTTACTCCCTGTTGTCCATCCTTCGGAGGGGGAGGGGGGAGGCACAACAGCACTAATAGTGCCTAGGAACATCAAAAACCTAAATCCATCACTGACTAGAAACGTGATGATCACACTCTGGATCGTTCTCGGTCTGGCCAACAGTAAAATGGTGTAAACAAAAAAGATAGAAGCTGGATGTCCTTTGAAAATGTTTATTCTGGTGGAGTCGTGTTAAAATGCCCGACTCTGGCCGAGTTTCGCCACCGCTCAAGTGGCTGCCTCAGGAGCTACAACTTTCTGTTCAGGAATCAGGCACATATTGTTCGTGTGTCAGTCATATTTGGCGCACACTAATACCCAATGAAGCATCTGCGTTAGGTGCCTGTCATTTTCGCCGAATCTGGATGCGCTGTCTCCACTCATTAAATTGTTGGTCCAACAGTAAAATGGGGCATCCCCTGCTAAGCCATTCTGAATGCTCGTGGTATGGAACTGATGCTCGGGCTGGAAAGCCGGGGTGTAATATATATATATATATGTGTGTGTGTATGTATATAGGGGGAAGGGCCCAGTACATTCTTTGTTACTGAATTTGTGGGGACAAAGATTTGCTTTCTGCTTTGCTCTGCATTCATGCAGTTTTTGCTGCTGCTACTGGCTTCCCTCCCTGCATTTTGCCTTCATCCTGGCTTACCTTCCAATCGACTTCAGTTCAGAAATTGCAAGCAGCTTATGGGGGATGTGCTGCAGCACCGGCAGAATGACCCATGCTGGTAACAGTCCCATTGTGTCCTTCAGAAAGAGCCATCCTGTTGAGTTTCAGTTTGATGACCTTTGTGACTGGAGTGTGAGTCAGTTCAGTTCATGGAAAGGCTTGGCGTCTTGGACCATCAGAGGTTTCTTAAAGGAAAGGCTAGGCGGGGGATTAGTTGATGATGGCTAATGCTCCGGACAAGGATGGGCCTCACCATTGCAATGCCGAACAGCAATCTTAAACCCTACCCAAAGTACGGGGTGTTAACAAATGACAGCAGATAAAGACAAATTGGTCCATTTGCCCAGCTAAGATTCTTCCTCTTTAGTTTTCTAGCACTGTAGATAGATTAGCGTAAAACTTCCATATGCAAACCAACAGCAGCGCCCTCACAATCTTTTTCCCATATCTGGTCTGCATATCTGACAGTGCTGGCCTCCTCCAATAGACCATTTCAGGCCTTGTCATAGTCCTCTTTGATTCTTAGAAACAGGAAAAGACCATGTGACCTATCCAGTGCTAACTTTTTGGGAAAAAAAAAAGGTGCTGGTACTCACATACAGGATGCATGGTTTTTTTTCGGGACCATAGGACAAATGAAGCAGTTGGCGGTAAAATGTACCAACACGTACCCCCTGACTATTGATCCATACCAACTGCTCAGCTCTACAATCCCCACCACTCCCTCAGAGATCCTCTGAGCTTATCCCGTGCTTTCTTGAATTCAGATACTGTCCTTGTCTTCCCCACCTCTATAGGGAGGCCGTTCCACGCATCCACTACCCTCTCTGAAAAAGAAATAATTTCCCAATCTTTCTCCTGAGTCTACCCCCTTTCACCCTCATCCCATGACCCCCCCTCCTCAAATCAGAGCCTCCTTTCTATTGAAAGAGGCCTGCCTTGGAGGTATTTAAACATCTGTCATATATCCCTATCTCCTTCTCTCCGCTAGGGTATGCAAGCCCAGTATTTAATCCAACAGCCTGGCCCCCTTCCTTGTCTTCTTAACAGGTTTTATAATAATCTACACAATTGCCAAAATTAGTAAGGTTCTTTTCCAAAACATCCAGTATTGATGGCTTCTTTTAATCCATGGTGATTCCATGCAGGTTACCTTGGGCTTCTTGGAAGCCCAATGCAGCTTTACCACTGTGTCTCGGGTTGCAACCGATGTTCCGTGCAAGTCATCCCCAGTGCCTTCTTGAGAGCCTGATGCAGTCATATCACTGCTGTTTAGGGATTAGGTTGCTGCTCTGTGCAAGTTTCCTCAGATTTCTTTGCCTTCCTGGTAGATGAACATACAAGATCCCTTATCTTATTCCATGCTCGCATTGCTTCGCCACCTTGAGTTCACCTGATGCGATGACTCCTAGGTCTCTCCTGCTCGGTGCACATCAGCTTCTCAGCGGCTGTGGTGTACTGCTCCCTAGAATGTCTGCACCCCAAACGCTTGACTCTGTACTTTATTACGTTGAGTCTTAACTGCCAGGCACTCAACTGGTTATGTGTGGACGGGGATTTCCTGAAAGCAGTCCAAGAGAGCAGAGTCCCTGCGTCCGATCACTGCGGCTGTGGTCGTTAATAAGTGGAGATAAGCAGGCCCTGCATGCGCCCGCTCCACCAGCTGCCCGGAGGATGGTTTGGAGGACAGGGCAGAGAAAGAACATTCAGGAGGAGTGGGACAAGAGGTGGTTCTAGAGGCTTCTCTCCCATCTCCCCGCCCCCTGACCTCTGTGCGCGCACACACACACACACACACACATGTACACACACACATTGATTGCGTTTGAGGTGCAAGCTGCTGAAACGTAGGTCTCTGAATGTAACTATTCCGGGTGCCCTCAGGCTCTGCAGCAGGATCAGGTGCAATCTGTGATTACAGAGAAAAAGCTGGGACGGGGAGCTCACCTCCCATGCATCCAACTGGCATTGATTAATATAACAGCGGGGTTTTATTATCTTTGCTTGCTTTCTGCAAGGCCTATGCAGTCCAGGGACTAGAACTGGGACAGAGGCCATGCACCCCCCCAGAGGCGGCTGCCTGCTTTCCTCTGAGTTATCGCGTGGCGAAGTTCTTCAGGATTCTGCTTTGAAGAAATGCGATTTAACTGTGAATAGAAATTCTTTCCAGTCTCCTTCCTCCCGCTTTGCTTGGATTAGGGATATTTCTTAGGTGAGGGGCTCTGGCGTTCCTATTCCGATCTGGCCATTGAGAAGGAACAAACTTTCCCGAAGCAGCATTACTGGGAAGGCCTGGCCGCACTGTGCGTAATGTGTTTGTTTTTTTCTTGATGGGGGAAACTCTGGTTAGTTGGCAGAGCGATCCCTGCAGACCTGCAGTTGTGCTATCCCAGTTACTGATTGACTACCCTAACCTCACCTCAAATAGAGTTCCTTCTGTGGCAGTAAATCACCAGAGCTGATCTGCAAAGGCTTTTCTTTCAGTCTGTGTCTTTTTTTTTTGGGGGGGGGGGGGGGGGGGAGGAACTTAAGAAGCCTTCAGGAATGTGATGCACTCCAGCCCAGAGAGCCCTTAAAACAGGCTTGGAGACGTGGACATCCTATGGCGAGTTACAGCAGAGGTGGGCAGCCCCTGGCCCCATAAGGCTGCTGACAATTCTTAGTTATCAAACTACGCAGAATGAATATTCACAAGACAAATCTGCATGCAGTGGCTCTGATTTGAACCAGAATTTTGGATTTGCAGCCCCTGAAGACAGGTGGCACATGTCCTGGGGTTGGGGGTGGGTGGGTGGAGGCGTCATAGAGGATTTCTCTGCGTAACAGCAAAGGAAGAATTGCATCAGGAGACTTAGGGGGAAGGAGCAAATATCTGAATCTGTGATCTAAGCTGTGCTGTCCTGAAAAACAGCGGTCAAGAATATCTAACCAGCCAGCAAACAAGTTGTTTGGACCCTGTGACCTGTTCTCTCTTCTTGCCTGTGTGTGCAAATTAATTCTCAAGGAAATACATCAGCCGCTCTGATCCTGCGTGGGCAGTGTCGGAAGAGCTAAATTATTCTGTAAGGTATCCAAACAGAATTCAAATGCACAGCAGGAGCCTGTCTGCAAAAGGGATATTTAAAACCCTCTCTGCTTCTGTCTCTGTCTGGAAGTCGAGTGTTGGAGTTACGTGTTGTTCTGCAGGAACCTGTGCCACACTGCACAAAACCTGGGATTCAGAAGCTGAACTTCTTACATACAGGCCGATACAGTACAGTGCACTCCGAAGGCACGCACTGTTAACCTGTCATTGGACGCGCATTTTCCCTTACCCCTTATTCAGTAAGGGCAACATGCAAATGCTTGTTGAGGGCGCTATTAGGTATGCCCACGCGATTCAGTAAGTAAAATGTGCAGCCAAGCCACACATTTTGCTTTCAGAAATTAGCGCCTACCCAAAGGTAGGCGCTAATTTCTTCGGGCACCAGGAAAGTGCACAGAAAAGCAGTAAAAGCTGCTTTTCTGTGCACCCTCCGACTTAATATCATGGCGATATTAAGTCGGAGGTCCCGAAGGGTAAAAAAAGTAAAAAGAAAAAAAATTTAAAGTCAGCTGGCGGCTGTCGGGTTGAAAACCGGATGCTCAATTTTGCCGGCGTCCAGTTTCCGAGCCCATAGCTGTCAGCGGGCTCGAGAACCGATGCCGGCAAAATTGAGCGTCGGCTGTCAAACCCACTGACAGCCGCCGCTCCGGGCCAAAAGGAGGCACTAGGGACGTGCTAGTGTCCCTAGGGCCTCCTTTTGCCCATTTCTATCGTCGGACCTAATTTTAATACTGCATCGCGCGCACAGGCAAGTGGCCTGTGCGCGCGTCGGGAGAGGCTCTCCCGCGGACTTTACTGAATCGGCCTGATAGTGAATGATGGCAGATAGAGACCAAAAGGGTCCAGACAGTCTGCTCAGCAAGGTGTTGTTTGTGGGTGCAACTGCTGTTCTGTACAGGTTACCCCATGCCTTCTGCTGCTCTATTCAGATTACCTCCATTACCTTCTGTTTAGTGGTAACTACCCCTCCGGGCAAAATTGTTACACCAAAATTACAACCAGTTACCTGTGGTTCTTCATTTCCTTCCTCTAGCCACAATGGATCCTCTGTGTTTATCCCACACCCTTTAGAATCCCATTACCATTCTTGTCCTCACCATGGTATCGTGGGCAGTCACTCATCTTGATGGCAATGAGGGTGACATGGACTTTGGCGGCATCAAAGGTGACCGTGGTACCCGAAGATGGGTCCGGTCCCCGACGATATCACATGTGTTGGAGAAACGATGCCTGGTCACAGCTGTGCATGGGCAACCGTTCATGGGCATGGCACCGAGGTGAGGCAGCAGGCTGCTAGCCTAGGCTCCGCTCACCCTCTCTCCCAGGGAGACTGCATTGCCAAGGCTGGCAATGCAGGAGGGGAGGCAACATCATCCAGGGCTCCCGCCCATGGAGACTAGTTCCTTGAGATGTGGGGAGGAAAGAGTTCTCGGCATGGTCCTCAATCCTTACACCATCTGAATCCATCGATGCCGACTGAATGGTGAATCGCCATGGAACTCCAGCCTGGGTAGAACTCAGGCGAGTCCCCAGGCTCAGCGGCCTACACAGATCACCAATGTATTGCATAGCTCAGTCCTGTCAGCACTGCGGAAAACCGAAAAAACAGGAGAGGACACAGATACAAAAATTGCAGGAGCATTTTTTTTTTTTTAATGTAACAAACTCTGCCAGGCTGCATAGGGGAACGCCCACCATGCGGTCAGCAGACAGTTGGAAAGAGAAGGAAAAATAAAAGAATAGAACTACCTTAAAGAAAAAGCTGCAGCTCTAAAAATCACTTACAAAAACTGAGAAGAGAGCAAAGCTGAAAACCACGAGCACCGGCTTCCGCAACCACACGGCTCTGCAGAAAAAAAAAGAGACTGAGGGACTCTGCCTAGGGGGCAGGGTGATGACTACAGCTGCACGTGCTCAGTAGGACATGCTGAAAGCTCTAGAATCTTTGAGATCAAAGTTCCGTGCCGGGCTCCATCCGATGATGTCACCCATGTGTGAGGTCTACCACCCTGCTAGAGGAATAAACGTTGTCCCTCGCTGATGGAAAAAAATGGGGGGAGCCACTCACTGGAGGCCTGCATCTGGTACCGGAACATCTGTTTCCTCAGAACCTTCAAGCAGCAAACATTGGTTAGGGCAGGGGGCTGAGAACCAGGGAAACTGGGGTTCAAATCCCACTTCTCCCACTCCCGTGCCTTGTGATATTGGGCAAACGGGTAGATCATAAGCCCCCTGAGCTCAGGTTTGGAGAAGCAATTACATCTAAATTCCAGATACCTACAGGACCTGAATGTAATCTGCTTTGACGTGGCTGAAAGGCAGGAATATCGATCAATCCAGAGCTCAGCATAATGAATATTCAATGCAATTTTCCTAAAGGACACAGGGACTCACAGTTCCATTCCCTCCTGCTCCCCAAAAAGATTTTCTTTGGAAACCTGGGGGAGGGAGGGGGGAATGTCCACAATTCAACTGTGATTACATAGTAATAGAACGTAGTAATTGTTTACAGAAGAGGACCTATTAGCCAGCTGAGGACGGTACATTCATCACTTACTGTTCGATTTTAAAAGCCTTTCGAGCACCAAAACCGGGAGATGTGCCCGTGTCTTGGGATTTTAAAAGGCTCGAGACAACTTGCCTATCTCCCGTTACACGAACAAAAGATTTTTCGGGGGAAAAGGGGCGGGGTGTGGGCATAGTATGGGCGGAGCATGGGTGGGCCGGGATTGAGGCGTGATTTCTGCGCGTACCTATTTACGTGCACAAGCGAGCGTCTGGGTCCCCCACCGCCTAACTTGACTTCTGCAAACTTTCCAATTCAGCGCACAGTATGTAGGTCGCCCTCTTAATGTACACCAGGGCTTCCCAAACTGTGGGTTGGGACCCCAGATGGGGGTCACAAAACCCTTAAGTGGGGGTCACAAGTGCCTGCGAGCCAGCACGTGCTCACAGGCCCTGTGGCGGCACTGCCCTGGCGGGAGTTTCCGTGGCAACAGGAAGACCTTCACAAGGAAGGCTCAAGGCTGCTGCAAGGCCTATGAACTTGCTCAGGCCCCATGCTGACTTCATCACTAGTACTGCTGCCGCTTGCAGATCACTGTCAGGCTTGGGACCAGCCATAGGGGGAAGGGAGCGGAGGGCAAGGCTGAGTGTACATGGGCCGGCAGAAATTGTCATTGCTCCTCTCTCCTTACCAACCACTGAGCCTATCCAAGAGAAAATCATTGCCCCTGTCGCCAGCCTGCTCTCTCTTCCCACCGTTTGTTGACCACCTTTGATCCAGGACCCAAAGGTAAATGTTGCTGCTGATCCTGGCCAGTAGGATATTTAGAGGAAGGGCTATGCGAAAGGAGGATGAGAGGCAGGAGGTGTTTTGTGGGTTGGATAAGGTGTGAAGGGATTGGCTGTGGAGAGGGGAATGACAGAAGATCAAGATATAAAAGGAACTAGGAGAAATGTGAGAGAAGGGTTGGAAGGGAGGAAGTGAGGCTGGGAGGTGAAAGAGGGGATGGGGATAAGAGGAGGGAATAGGAAATAGATTGAGAGAGAGAGGGAGGGGATGACAGAGGATCAGTTGGGGGTTATAAAAAGTGTTTGGGATGAGAGAGGATCAATTGGGGGATGTGAAATGGCCTGGATGGGGTGAGATAGAAGGGTTGGGTTAGGGAGGTGAGAGGAGCAGAGATTGAGAGAGGAGGTCCTTTGGAAGGGGTGGAAGTCCTCTGGAGAGGCTAGAGGATGAGAGAAGAGTAATTTGTTTTGGTTGTCTTCTGGTGTCATGTAAATTTTCAAGTGCTAAAATGGGGTCTCATTAGCTAAAAATTTGGGAAGCTTTGCTGCACACTCTGAAATGTGTTCACGGTGCTTCAAAATGGACTGAAATAAGAAAATGTCCCTTCTCTCATTTTCAAGTGAGCACATTATGAACCTTTTAAAGCTGACCATACGGTGAACCGGCTCAGGGTCCGTACGGTGAACTTCTGGAGCCCGTTGTGATGTCGTCAGATGCTGCCTCATCATTGGCCAGTGCCTGGTGTTACTTGGACTGCACACTGAAGGGGGGTTTGATGTGTAGTCACATGATGCTGTCTAACGAATCCCATTGCCTAATTTTTCTCAGGCCTGATATAATACAATAGAAATCCTGATTGGAAGGTGAATAAAAAGCCATTGGTATCTCTGCCTTGTTTGGACCGAAAAAAAAAAAGATGTTTTTCTTTTCCAGGTTGCTAAATTTGGAGTTTTAAGCAGAGAAGCTGTTACTGTGAGTACAGCTCACTGCTGAGTATCGCATTATTAAGCTTCCCTGGCCTTACTCTTGAGTCTGCTCCCTGGGAGGCTCCAAGTAGGTAGAATCAGGAGTAAGCTAAGGAAATAGTTATTCATAGAAAGCCGGGACGGTTGGATGCATGGAACGGTCTCCCGGAGGACACGGTGAAGACAAAAACACAGTAGCAGGATTCTGAAAAGCAAGGGGAAAAGCACAGAGGCTTCTTGGTGAATGAGGGAAAGCTGGAAATCAAGTGAGGTCTACGGCATTGCGCCAGGGATGGCACTGGGAAGACTAGAATGGGCCTTGCTCTCCTTATCTGCTGCGGCTTTCTATGCAATGCTAATAACAGCAAGGACTGCTGAGAACGGGAGGTACCCTGACCGACCGACAGCGTTTGACACTTCATGAATTAATGGCGCGCTGTGACACCGTCTTCTGCAATTCCCTGTAGCCTGAGGATGGACAAACGTCAGATGGTTCTGACACTGAGGGCATACCAGTGTCATGGGCATGCCCTCATGCCCATGACACTGGTATGCCCTCAGTGTCATGGGCATGAGGGCATACCAGTGCATAGGGAGAGCTTGCTAAAGGGTGAAGAGGGCATGCCCTACCCCGCCCTCTTCACCCTTTAGCAAGCTCTCCCTAAAAATACCCTTGCTCAGTTGTACCCCTGTTTCCCTCCACACCCCCCTGCTCCTTTTTCCCTCTCCCCTCTCCCTTCCCGCTCCCTCCTTCTTTTTCCTCCCCCCCGCACCAGCATTTATCTGTATATACGTGCACTTGCCTCCTTTCATACTGTAAATAAGTTCTATATGCTAAGTTCTTAAGTGCACATGCCTCCTTAGCATTGTTTATAGTTCACTTGCATATCTAACCCTAGCATGAATGCAAAAGTTGTAACTCTGCTCTTTGACTCTCTTCATCTGTACTTTTATATATTATCCAGTTAGCCCCCTTCCCTGTTTTTTGTAATTTCCTTTCTCAGTTACTTGTAAACCGACGTGATGTGTCCTACGAATGCCGGTATAGAAAAATGTTAAATAAATAAATAAAATAAATAAATAAATACCAGTGAGACCACTCCCAGGACCAGGTTTCATCAGCTAGGCAGGTAACCAAAAACGGCGCGCTCTGGAACTTTTCGAAGCTAAGCAGTACTTTTACAGAAAGTGTCCCATTGAGACAGTGTGTATTTGCGCCGGTGACCCACTGCAGGAATAGAGATTCATGCAGGTGGATTTGATGACAGCATCCAGTTACCTGATGAGCCAATGTGTGAGTTAGAAGGGACGGTCTTGGGCGTTATACTGAAATAAGACCGAGTGATTCTGACCTTAAAAGAAGACAAATAAGGTGACTATTGTGTGCTGGAAAGGGTCTTGGAGAACTCCACCAATATATTATCCAGCTCGGGGGACAGGGGAAGGGCAACGAATGGTGGCTACTATCCAAAATTGGACAAACTATACTGCTTATTTACCTCATTCGCTTATGTCATCAGTCACCTACAGACATAAGAGGATCTAGCATACAAGGTGATAAAGGCATCTGATGGGTTGATGCCTTCATTGCAACCTGCTCTGGGCACTATGACATGTCAACCTGTGTGTCTCTCAGCTGTTTGAAATAAATAATTATTTTCCAAGAGGTCTGGAAGTCTTCATTTGGCTTCCTTCATTGTCAGCAGATTTTATTCTGGGCTGCCCTGAAATAACACTGCAACCTACAGCTCGTTCAGGCATTAGGCGGCGCTTAAGCCTAGAGCAGCATTTTGGCTTAGCCAGCTCAATAGGCGTCCAGATCAACATGCTTCCCAGCAGGTGCCCAAATACCAGAATGTAGTGTCCTGGGTGTTTGGGAGAAGATGAGAGCTTTTTTAATAAAAGGGTCGTTTTTGCCATTGTATGAGATTCAACACATGCCAAGAGGTTCATTGGGTCTCAGCTGGGCAGTGCTCCAAGGCCCTGCTAATACCATAGTTGGCAGAAAGTCCTTTTGGATGCGCTCAGGAGGCCCTATCTGCTGTGACACCTGTTCGTCTTTCTCCCGGCCCTTCTCACTGCCCTTTGTATCTGTCCCAATCATACTTGAATTATATCCCTGTTTTGTTTACTAGTCCCTTTACCGAAAGACTATTCTGGGCATCCATAACTCTCAGTAAAGAAGTACCGTATTTTCTGGTGTACAAGTCACTTTTTTTGGTTACGGCAATTAGTGTAACTGGGTTTAAAAAAAGGTTTGGATAAGTTCCTAGAGAAGAAGTCCATAAGGAGCTATTAATCAATAAGGAATAGTAGCTTGGAATCTATTTAATATTTGGGTACTTGCCAGGTTCTTGTGGCCTGGATTGGCCTCTGTTGGAAACAGGATGCTGTGCTTGATGGACCCTTGGTCTGAACCGGTATGGCAGCTTCTCATGTTCTTATACAATGGTGTGACTTATATGCTGTTTTTGCTACATACTGCCGGATTTCTCTCTCTCTCTTCCTCATTCTTCTCCTGCTCCGAACAGTGTTTCTTTGCCGTAAGAAAGTCTGCGACACCTATGACCGCAACACTCCGTGCCGCCTCTCAAACACCACTAAGTGGACTTACTTTTGGCACTCACCTGGTGCGCCTGATCCTCGCCCACGCCATAACCGTGGTTAGCATACTCCTCTTTCTGAGTGACAGGGAAGATTAAGATTTTCTGAATCTGATTAGTTAGTGATATCCAGGCATGGTGTAGGACATAGCATAAACGCATCAGTCTCTGTACAAACAGGTGTGTCTTGTCTTAAATAAAGGTGCTACTTACTTACAAACATTTTCGTAAAAATGGCTGGTTATACGGTGCCACTTACACACCAGAAAATAGAGTGTCATGTTCTTCCTCTGAGCTTGCCTCCTTCCAGCTTCATATCTTGGTCCCTTGTGCTCAGAGTGGATTTATCTGTGGACAAGGCCCCCTTCCTCTTCCGTGCTGACGCCCGCTAAATATTTGAATGTTTCCGTCATATCCAGCCTTTCCCTTCCTGCCTACAGAAGAGGCATTTTGAGTTCCGTAAGCCTCTTTGTGTAGAGAGTTGAGTTGTTAGTACGCCCCCTTCCGAACCGCTTCTCTCCTCTCCGTGTTCATACGAAGACATGGCCCCGGGGTGCCCAAACTAAAGCCTGTTTTTTGTTTGTTTGTTTTTTTTTTGTGGTCCTGCCATACTTTTTCGTTCCCGCAGCCAAATGTGGCCCGTGGAAGAATTGTGTTTTTCCTCCGTGTGCAGTGATGGTGACAGAAAGGCTGACAGGGTTTCCCAGGCCCTACCGGTGGAGGAGGACCTTGCCGGACCCATCCTGCTGCACAGAACTCTTCATGGGGAGCCCAGAACCCACCAGCGGAAGAGGAGACTGCCCGAACCCACAAGGCTAGCACAAAGCCACTGGCAGGGAGACCAGGCCCCGCCGCCAGAAAAGCAGCTTGCCAGAGGCGGCACAGAGCCACTAGTGGGGAGGCCAGGCCCTGCCAGCAGACGACCAGGCAGATATCTCAGGAAGGGGGTTGAGCGTGTAAGGAGGGGGGAGGGCAAGAGAGAGTAGGGTAGAAAGTCGGAGTGAAAGGAAAGGAGGGGCGGGGAGTGAATGAGAAGAGAGGGAAGGGGTGGAAAGAGAGAGTAGGGTGGAGGGGAATCAGAGGGAAGGGTGAGGAGGAGAGGGAGGGAAAGGGTGAGAGGGAAAGGAGCAGAGTGAATGGGAAGGGAAGGGTGAGAGTCAGAGGGAAGGAAAAGGGGAGGAGAGGAAAGGGGCAAGAGATGGAAAAGGGCAGAGTGCGTGAGAGGATAGGGAAAGGAGTGGTGGGAGTGCACCACACTCACAGCCTCCCACCCCTACATCTCAGGATAAAGGGGGAGGCAGGGGGGGGGGCAGGATTCCCAGGGGTGTGGCAGCGTAGCAGCTTCTGAGAAACGTGCAGACATTATTATTATTATCGACGTTCTTACTATCTTGCCCTACCTCTTCCCTCTCCCAGCATTTCAGATCATGGGAAGGGCCAGATGTGCTCCCTGCCCTCCCCCACTACACTCGGCTACCTTTGATGGGGACTGCCCATCCCCCCTCCGCGCTCTGCGTGCCTTGTGTGTGTGCACTGAACACTTCAGGCCTGGCCGTATCTGCTGGACAGGTTTTTCCTGTGCTCCTCTTCTGTTTTATGCAATGACACAGTTTACGGCCTTCCACGAGCACCCTTTGTACCAGATACAAATCATTCTTGCTCACGAGATATTCATTTAGCTGTGCTGGCTCCTCTTCACAATATCCAAATGCCCGTGTTCGTAGGTCTTTTTTATTTTTTTTCGCCCTGATCGCATTGCTTCTATTTTTACTTGGTTCTTGGAATACAAGGTGTGTGCCCACTTCTTGACGGCCACCTGTCCTGTTTATTTTATTTTATTTTTTTTAATTCTTTGTATTTATCGAGCAGAGACCAGAAATTACAGGTGAAAAAAAAAAATAATAGCAATACAAAATGTTCCAGATGCATCGTCAACGGCTCCTGACCATCCCTTACCATAATCCTCATCCACGCCCCAATTTCACTGTAAAAGAAGAGAAATCAGAGAGAAGGGTGGGGGAATCCACCACACACGTATATACAGCAAGCTACAACACCCCGGAAACCAACTGGGCCAATGCCGGCAGGTTGGTGGTGATCGGTGCAAGGTGATAAAGGAAGCGCAAGCTAGCCACGCTGCAGGGCAACAGGCTGCGGCTACCAGCACCTTACCGGGTCAGTCTGTGCACTTTTTTTAGTCTATAAACCTGGGAGGGGTGGCGGGGATTCCTGCCCAGCTCTAATGAATTCCCCCCCCCCCCCTCCCCCAATGAGCTCACGTTTCTCCCACCCCAGTAAGTGCCCTTTTCACTTTGTTTTACTCCTCCAAATGTGTAGCTCAAACTCAGAGCCCCTCCCCCCTGCAGTGTTCGCATAACATCCAGCCCAGGCTGTCGGTCAGAATTTTTTTTTTTTTTTTTTTTGTTGCCAGCTCAGCCAAAATGGCCCCTCCTAGGTTTATGTGGAACTGGGAGTTGGAGGTGGTGGGGGTCACCCTTAAAGATATGCATATGTTCAATTTGGTTTTGGAGGTTTGTGCGGGTACATTTTTTGCACATGTAAAATGTGATTTTTTTTTTTTTTGGGACGTAATATGGTGTTTATAAGTTCCAAAAACGAATGGAAAAAATAAAAAAAACCCCAGCCAAAATGAAAAGGAACCAACAATATTTTAGCTGCCCTTCCTTTAGCAGCTGGTGTTAACTTACTGCTTTTGCAGGCTTTGCTGGAATTTAGCAGACAAAAGTCCAGTGCGCCTTTAGATGACCTCTGCATAAACAGGGACAGCGCAATCACCTCAGAAAACGTTGTGATCCTTGGGTCCCTGTTCTAGGAAGCTTTTATGCAAAGGCTACTGCAGAACTGTACAGCTGTCCAGCACTTTTCCTAGGCTGCAGATTATGGAAATGACCAATAGGGATGTGCATTCATTTAAAACAAGAGCATTCATTAAAACAAGAGCAAAATGCAATGAATAAGGCTAATTTGTTTCATTTGGGAGCCCCCCGAACCAAATCAGGGGCCCCTCTGAATGAAACAAACCTTATTCGTTTCGTTTTAAACCTATGCATCGGGCCTAGGTCTAGGCCCAAAGCAGGGGCCTCGCCTAGGGTATAGGCCAAGGCCCAAAGCAGGGGCCGCGGCCTAGGTCCAAATGTGATGCTTGGATCTCGGCAGAGGCATGGCCGAAGCTGGAGCCTTGGCCGAGACCCCCGAAAATTTAAAACAAAAATCTACTTAATTCGTCACATATCAGACAAAGGCTAGGTCCCATTGCCAGGGTCTCGGCCTAAGCCAAAGCCCAGACCCAGGCCCAATGCTGTGACCTGACCTGGAGGTTCGGTCCCAACGCCCAGATCTCGACCAGATCCAGGCTTGTTGTTGCGACCCAACCGGAAGGCTGGGTCCCGACACCGTGGCTTCGCCCTAGGCCAGGTCTGAAACCCAGGCTTGACACCACAGTCCAACCTGAAGACGGGGGTCCCAATGCCGGGGCCTCAACCTAGGCTGGAGCCTGAGCCCAGATCCAATGCCGCAACCTGACCCAGAGACTGGGTCCCGATGCTGTGTCTGTGCCCGGATCCAGGCCCGACACCAAGGCCTCAGCCAGGAGGATGGGTCCCAAGATCTGGATCTTGATCCAGATCAGGCCCAGACCTCAGAACCCAGGCCCAGGAGCTCCTCTTCTTTGGTCCTCTTCTTTCTTTGGCCCTTGAAAGCCAAAAACGGTGCCATTTTGATATGTGGCATTGTACGGCTTTGCCATACATCAAAATGGTGCCGTCTGCTGGCGTGAATGTGCTGGAATTAATTAACTCCAGCGCAACCCCAGCAGACGGCACCATTTGACTTTCAAGCACTGAAGAAGAGGAGCTCCCAAGCCTGGGCCCGACCGTGGGCCGCGGTCCAGGCTTCGGTAACCGGCCTCCTGACCGGATCACAGCGTTGGGCCTGGGTCCAGACATAAGCCCCAGCATCAGGACCTGGCCTCTAGGTTGAGTCACAGCATCGGGCCTGGCTCCAGGCAAAGACCCCAGCCTTTAGGTCTGGGTTTGGGCACCAGCCTAGGCCAAGGCTCAGGTGCCAGGACTTGGCCTGAAGTTGGGGTCACGGCACAGGGCCTGAGTCCAGGCTGAGGCTCCAGTATCAGGACCCAGCCCCGGGTTAGATCACGGCATTGGACCTGGGCTCAGGCTCCGACCTAGGCATCAGGAACTGACCTCCGGGTCAGGTCACAGAGTCGGGTCTGAGTCTGGGCCGAGGCCCCAGTATTGGGAACTGACCTCCGGGTCAGGTCACAGAGTCGGGTCTGAGTCTGGGCCGAGGCCCCAGTATTGGGAACTGACCTCCGGGTCAGGTCACAGAGTCGGGTCTGAGTCTGGGCCGAGGTCCCAGTATTGGGAACTGACCTCCGGGTCAGGTCACAGAGTCGGGTCTGAGTCTGGGCCGAGGTCCCAGTATTGGGAACTGACCTCCGGGTCAGGTCACAGAGTCGGGTCTGAGTCTGGGCCGAGGCCCCAGTATTGGGAACTGACCTCCGGGTCAGGTCACAGAGTCGGGCCTGAGTCTGGGCTGAGGCCCCAGTATTGGGAACTGACCTCTGGGTCAGGTCACAGAGTCGGGTCTGAGTCTGGGCCGAGGTCCCAGTATTGGGAACTGACCTCCGGGTCAGGTCACAGAGTCGGGTCTGAGTCTGGGCCGAGGCCCCAGTATTGGGAACTGACCTCCGGGTCAGGTCACAGAGTCGGGTCTGAGTCTGGGCCGAGGCCCCAGTATTGGGAACTGACCTCCGGGTCGGGTCACAGAGTCGGGCCTGAGTCTGGGCCGAGGCCCCAGCATTGGGAACTGACCTCCGGGTCGGATCGCAGCATTGGATCTAAGTCCAGGCTGAGGTACTGGCATCAGAACCTGGCCTCTGGCATCAGGCCTAGGCCAATGCGTCAGCCTTGAGTAGGACAAGGCCGCAGCGACCTATCATGGCCTCGGCCTAAGCAAGTCTGAGGCTTTGGCCTAGTCCTAGCTGGCAGATCCCCACAAGAGCGGATAAGTGGGGGTGGAGGGGATCCTGGCCCCAGTATATTTTTGGTAGGGTCAGAGGGAGGCCTTGTTTTTGTTTTTTGGCTGTTTTGGTTGGTTTGTTTTTTTTAATTGTTTGATTCGTTTTTTTCACATGAATGAGACGAATCAAGCAATCCAGGAACCGAAATTTGTGGGGGAAAAACCCTCCCACAAACGAACCAAAAACAAAGTTTTTCCCTTGCACATCCCTATTGACCAATATCGATGAACTTGACCCAGCTCTCGAAGGACCAGTAGGGCCAGGGAGGACTTACTGAGATGAGAGAACCAATCAGAGTCCAAGCCTACTGCCCTAGGCCTGCTCCTTCCCTTCCTGTGAATAAGAGGCGACAGAGATCCCTGAAGCCAACAAGGCTTCAGACTCAGTTGCGTATGGCATGCGACTGCAAATTCTAAAACAAATGTACAAATGTAGACAGAGGAAATTCAGCAAGCTGCTACAACATGACTTAAGTGACTAAATCTTTTTAAGTTTCATTCCAGGAAGTGCTGGACAACTCATGTCAAAATCGATTTTCATCTGCGTCACTTTTCAGCTTCTCTGTGTAACTTTCAAAATGACTAGTGGAAGTTCTGTGGCATTGGAAAAATCTTACCACGCGTGTCGACTCTATCAGATACGTCAAGGTGGCATCCGTTCTAGGATTGGCAATGCTCTGGCCAGCTCCAGCTCCAGAGTGGCTCCAGTAGTCTAGGTCCAGCTCCAGAGCCAGGAGAGACTTTCAACTCCAGCTCTAGACTACTCCAGGAAACTCTGCTTTGGCTCCAGAGCCGTTCCAAACCGCTGCATTGGCTCCAGCTGTTTTTTACCAGGCTCCAGCTCTGGAGCCACAGGGGGGGGAAAAAAAGGCACAGTATCGTAATAAGTAATAAGCTTAATAACATTTTCTAACTAATGATGTTACCAGATAATAAATATTCCAAGATAATTATGCATTTGAATGAAAAAAAGATTATACTTAAAAGCTGTTTATCAATCTGAATTGTTTTATTTGTATAAGTCAGCAACTATGGCATAATTAATAGGGCTGGGAAAGTGATATATTTCTCTTTTAAACAATTAACTGGCACAGAAGCCACACTTGTATGATGTTAATTGTATACTAAAACAAACTTTCTAATAAAAAAGATTTGTTTCCAGGTGTCTCTTCTGATTGAAAGTCTTTTAAGTCAGCTTCTCATGGAAGAGTTTGCACTGTGCTTTATACCCTGATGTGAACTTTCAAAAAAGCTAGCGACTTTCTTTATCTTGCTTTGGCTGTTCCTGTGCCTCAGCCTTGATTTCACACCAGAGACCAAGCAATGTTGGCTACTCTTGACAAAGTGAAACTAACCTCTTGCCTCTGGTGCTTTTTTTTTCCACAACATCCCATCAATCAGCCTCCTCCCAATCCCCCCACAGGCTTAGGAATTCAGACAGACTGTCATTATATGATCAATTTGAAAAGGAAAGCAGATTATACTAATAAAATTCTTCTTTCCCAAACAGTTGGAATGAGGTTGGATTATTTTACTCTTATGAAATGAGCATTTTATTTCTTTCAGTAAACTTTATCTGTATGTTAAGGTAGCAGAAAGAGGTGCAGCTCTCTAGAATACACAAACACACACGAAGCCTCCCTTCCACACAAAGAACCACCTACAGCTCTTGACTCTCCGACACACCCACAATCAAAAACCTTCTGTCACATACACGCAAAAAAACAAATATTCTGGGGGCCCGGTTGTGGAGGTGAAAGGATATCAAGCCGTCCTGGTTGGAGTCTCTGGGAGTGTGGAGCGCCAGCTGATTGCCAAGAAATTGAGTGCAGTGAACGGGAGGAGAAGAGAAGTGAAAACAGCTGACCCATAGACTCGGCGTCATCACCAGGGGACCGGGTCTTTCAAACCTGAGGCACACTGGCGCGCAGCTGTCACCGGCTTTGACTGAGATTTGATCAAGAGAACTGAAAAAAATCCATCTTGGAGGACGAATGGGACGCAAGAGGAAAGCGAGATTTGTTACCTGCTGCACTCCCAGTGCATTGCCAGGGGCTCCGTCTTTCCAGTGTTGATATTGCAGGGCAGTGCAGGAGATGTGCTGCACTTCCAGGAGCACCATCCTCCAAGTGCTGATACTGCAGGGCAGTGCTATGGGAGATGCTACATTGCAGGGGGGGGGGGGGGGCATCCTTCCAGTGCTGATACTGAAGGTCAATACTGCAGGAGGTGCTGCTATGCTGGGGTGCTGTCTCTCCAGTGCTGATACTGCAGGGCAGAGTACAGAGAGGTGCTGCACTGTCGAGGACACCATCCTTCCAGTGCTGATACTGCAGGGCAGTGTAAGGAGAGGTGCTACACTGCCGAGGGTGCCATCCTTCCAGTGCTGATACTGCAGATAAATGCTAAGGCAGGTGCTGCACTGCTGGGGTGTGCCATCCTTCCAGTGCTGATACTGCAGGGCAGTGTAAGGAGAGGTGCTACTCTGCTGGGGCGTGCCGTCTTTCCAGTGCTGATAGAGCAGGGCAGTGTAAGGAGAGGTGCTACACTGCCGAGGGTGCCATCCTTCCAGTGCTGATACTGCAGGGCAGTGTAAGGAGAGGTGCTACACTGCCGAGGGTGCCATCCTTCCAGTGCTGATACTGCAGATAAATGCTAAGGCAGGTGCTGCACTGCTGGGGTGTGCCATCCTTCCAGTGCTGATACTGCAGGGCAGTGTAAGGAGAGGTGCTACTCTGCTGGGGCATGCCGTCTTTCCAGTGCTGATAGAGCAGGGCAGTGTAAGGAGAGGTGCTACACTGCCGAGGGTGCCATCCTTCCAGTGCTGATACTGCAGGGCAGTGTAAGGAGAGGTGCTACACTGCCGAGGGTGCCATCCTTCCAGTGCTGATACTGCAGATAAATGCTAAGGCAGGTGCTGCACTGCTGGGGTGTGCCATCCTTCCAGTGCTGATACTGCAGGGCAGTGTAAGGAGAGGTGCTACTCTGCTGGGGCGTGCCGTCTTTCCAGTGCTGATAGAGCAGGGCAGTGTAAGGAGAGGTGCTACACTGCCGAGGGTGCCATCCTTCCAGTGCTGATACTGCAGGGCAGTGTAAGGAGAGGTGCTACACTGCCGAGGGTGCCATCCTTCCAGTGCTGATACTGCAGATAAATGCTAAGGCAGGTGCTGCACTGCTGGGGTGTGCCATCCTTCCAGTGCTGATACTGCAGGTCAGTGCTCTGCGAGGTGCTGCAGGGTGCCATTCTTGTAGTGCTGATACTGTAGGACACTGTACAGAGAGGTGATGCGCTGCCAGGGGCACCATCCTTCCAGTGCGCCCTCTGCAGGGCAGTGCAACACTTCTCCTTACACTGCTCTGGAGTATCAGCACTGGAAAGACGGTGCCCACAGCAATGCAGCATCTCCCCTAGTTCTGATCTCCAGTTTCTACCCTTCTCTGTCAACAAGCCTCAGAACTTTTCAGTCCCAGAACAATCCCCTTCTTTGTAAATCCTGCTCCAGCACATTGTACCTGTCACAGCTAGAGAAATGTTTCAGCTATGAACAAAGTCATAGTTTTTGAAAAACTAGTTCAGAATCCAATATTAACGCCATCACTTACAGAGGCTTCCGATAATAATGGTTTGCACTGAGTTTTATTGGAAATGTTTTCATGCATTCCAAACTCTGGCCAATATTACCTTTTCTAGTAACTAATTTATCTTCATATTGAGCTGAAGAAGAATGTAGCAATAAAAGGAGACAGATTATTATAAGACGTTAATATCCCCTTCATTGTATGAAGGGCCAGCAGCAGCACTGCTCAGTGAGTCTAAGGAAATCACTGTTTCTCACACTGGTGCTGCCCATGCAGAGCTTATGAAGCTAAATTAAACCAAGGAACTTTTTTTTTTTTTTTTCTGTTGCTGGCCTTGAAATCCAGTTTAAAATGTTCTCCCTGATCATTCAGCAAAATTAGCCACTGGTTCCCTTTAATCAATGCTCATTTCCTTGACTTGCTGGCATACTGTAGTTAAGTGAGTAATACTTGGAGAGACGCGTTGCCAGGCACTGTGGTTTTTAACTGTGCCCCCCTCCCACAGCCTAACTCCTCAGGCCCTGCTTTCTTTCCTTTCTTCCCAGCTCCCTCTTCTCATCCTCACCTGGTGGACTGACCCTCGCATCAACCACGGCTCAGCTCCAGCTGCCAGGGGGTTGACTGGAGCAGAAGATTGCATTACCGGAGAATTTCCATCTTCTGAGCCATGGAAAAGTAAACAGCAGGCCCGACGTAGACATTCTAGACGGTGACTGCAGAAGGCAACCGCGGGCCCCATGCCGTCTGCTTGTTTAGGCCGTGCTCGTTTGCCCTGCTTCCCCTCCACTCTGGCGTGCGTGCAGTCCCCTACGAGATCTTCCAGCGTGTCTGCCCTTCTTCTACCCATCTGGCCCTCCTCGGCCTCTTCCCCGAAACTGCTTTCCGTTTCCGAGACACTCTGATGCACGTTCCGTCCGCCTAACGTGGGCAAGAGCTATCATCACAGAGGGATGTCGCCGGCGCACCGTGCCCCTTGTCAGCATGACCACCCCCTGCAGCTTCATCGTGCCCACAAAAGAAAATCGCTTCTTCAGAGCAGTAAAACAGGAACACAAAAATCACAGCGGAAGGTTCACTTCCTCAAATAATAATAAGAACGAAAGTTAATGATCTCTAAACAGGCAGGGCGTCTGCCGCAGGTCAGGAGCTCTGCAGCCATCCTGACTTCCTAGGCCGTGGGCCAGGCTCCTTAACTCTCTCCAGCCGTGCCCAGTATAATAAAGCTTGCTTACCTGTGCATGCTGCACAGTTTTGTGCATAGAACTTTAATCCCGATATAACAAGAGTTTAGCCTACAAAAAATGTGCACACAAAGGTGAATATAACTGTGCTCACACATTAGCGCTTCTCTGTGCAAATCCCACGCAATGTTGCCAGTCGGGCGGTTTTCACACCCAGTTGGGCCTCTTTTTGTGAGCCTGTACAGGAATGTTTTTGCTTTTTTTGGGTGCAGGATTTGGGGCTTTTTTTTTTTTTTTGGCGCATGTGTTTTTTTGGGCATCTTGCCAGAAGGGGAACAGAGTGGGCGGGGCATACGGCTTTAAAGCCGGAAGCGCGTGCCTTTCACTAATGAGTCATAAGCTACTGCATGGGGGACAGACAGCGACAGCAGGGCACGAAACGGGTGAGAGCAAGCTCGAGCGCTAGTGCCTTCTGCCCTCTTGCTTATATTTTTACTCGGGTGTGGGAGCAGAAAGTATAAAAAGCGTAGGGCTGGTTGGGAAAGGGTGACTCCCGCTGCCGTTCTTGCAATAATACCCCCTCAGCACCACTGCCAGTCCTCTGAGCTCACACACGGAGGCACAACATCATGAGCGCCCATGCACAGAGAGCCACTGCCCAGCTTCCTCCTCAAGATACTGAGAACTCACTCCCTGACCGCCTCCCTCCCCGTGATCTAGACCACTCACTGCCTCCCTCCCCCCCATGATCTAGACCACTCACTGCCTCCCTCCCCCATGATCTGGACCACTCACTGCCTCCCTTCCCCCCCCCCCCCCATGATCTAGACCACTCACTGCCTCCCTCCCCCCCATGATCTAGACCACTCACTGCCTCCCTCCCCCATGATCTGGACCACTCACTGCCTCCCTCCCTGTGAATCAACGTACTCACTCCCCAACCGCCTCCCTCCCTGTGATCCAGACCACTCCCTGCCCAACCGCCTCCCTCCCTGAGAAACCAGCACACTCACTCCCCGAGCGCCTCCCTCCCCTTCAACCGGTGCACTTGTTCGATGTGTCCGGACCACTCACTGCCTGATCGCCTCGCCGATCCCCCGCATCTCCCGCCATGAACCGAACCACTCGCCGCCCAACCACCATGCGCCACCCCCAAATTCAAGAAATGGACCACTCGCTCACCACGAACCAACCACTGGCTGCCGGATCACCTCACCCCATCTCCCAATAGATCACTCGCTACACAACCGCCTCTCCTATCCAAGAAATGAACCACTGCCCCCCACATGTGCCATAGAAATATAGAAACGATGGCAGAAAAAGACCAATCGGCCCATCCAGTCTGCCCAGCAAGTCCCCACACTTATTTTCCCATATTTATCTGTTTCATCGACCACCAAGTTCAGGGCCCCTATTGGTAACTGTTTGATTCAAATTTCCTGCCATCCCCTGCCATTGATGCAGAGAGTAATGTTGGAGTTGCATCAAAGGTGAGCATAAGGCTTAATGATTAAGGGTAGTAACCGCCGCATCAAGCAAGTTACCCCGATGCTTGTTTACCCAGAGTGCACAAATCATTGCCTTGTTGGATGTTGTCTGAATGTAAATCCTCTTTTCTACATTTTCCCCTGCCGTTGAAGCAGAGAGCAACGCTGTATATGCATTCAAAGTGATGTATCAGGCTTAATTGGTTTAGGGTAGTAACTGCCATAATAAGCAAGCTACCCCTACGCTTATTTGTTTACCTAGATTGTGAAGTTCAGTCCTTGTTGGTTGTTGTCTGAATGCAAATCCTCTTTTCCACATTTCCTCCTGCAGTTGAAGCAGAGAGCAACGCTGTATATGCATTCAAAGTGATATATCAGGCTTAATTGGTTTAGGATAGTAACCGCCGTAATAAGCAAGCTACCCCCATGCTTATTTGTTTACCCAGACTGTGTAATTCGGTCCTTGTTGGTTGCTGTCTGAATGCAAATCCTCTTTTCTACATTACCAGATCACAAACTGCCCTACCGCCTTGCCACCACTCCCACCCCTGCAATTGGGGTCACTTGCTGCCTAACCGCATCACGGCCTCTCCCGCTACAATCCAAACCATTCGCTGCCACACTGCCTTGCTGCCTCCCTGTTCCTGTGATCGGAACCACACCCTCACTCCCCAGGTGATCCGGAACACTTGACCTTCCGAAAGCCTCACTGCCCCTTTTCCCCATATTATCTGGAATACTCGCTGCCTGACTGCTTCACTGAAATCTTCCCCCTTCCCAAAATTCAGACCACTGTGCCACCCCTCTGTTGCGCGCCCCGTCTGTGCCAGGCCAGCGCATGGGCCTGCTCACCTCGCTAGCTCCTCTGCAAGTCACGGGTTGGCCTCCCCAGCGGCAGCCGTGAGCTCCTCCAGACCTCGGCGTCCCGCGGCGGCAGTCACCGGGCCTTCCACTGCGCACCAGGCCTCACACTGGAATTCGGTGTCCCCAGTGGCATTGGCCATGCCCCTATGCATGTGTGCGCGAGGACCGCCCGGCCTCTTGTAGGGCCAGGGGTGGGTCCTAGCCCCGCGGCGCGCCCTGATTGAACGTACGATATAAGGAAGTCCCTGCTTGCACTTTCTTGCCTTGGCAATCGGGTCGGCACTGCAAGTGTACTAGTTTGCCTCTGCGTTCACAATCTTGTTCCAGCCTTGTTCCAGTCTTGTTCCAGTCTTGTTCCAGTGTCCTACTGTTCCAGCATCTGTCTGTCCTGTCTCCCCAGGTAGTACCCTCGGACTGTCTCTCTGGTACTGACCTCGGCCTGCTCCTTGGCCATTCTGTTTGCTGCCTGGATCCTGACCTCTGCCTGCCTTGTGACCTTGTCTGACCTCTGGAACCTGACCCCTGCTTCGTTGACTACTCCCCGGACTGATCCTCGGATTCTGACCCCGGCTGCCATTGATCACGTCTCCTGATTCTGGCTTTGTCCCTTGCCCTGTCATCGCCTACGCTGTACCGGCCTTCCTTGCTCCTCCAGACCTACAGCCTGGTGGCCGACCGCGCTCCCTTGCTGCTCGTGGGCACGTCTCTCTACTACCTCTCCAGGAGACCCTGCGAGGCCCACCTAAGTCCAAGCTGCCCAGGTCCCTACGGGCTCCACCCGGGGGGACCGCGGGCTTCCAGTGGTGAAGCTCATCCTAACCTCTGTCTCCTCCAGTGCTCCACCCCCTGGGGGCAGTTGCCTCCTGGTCCACCTCCAAGCACAACACCCTCTTTCCCACGATGCAGTCTACTCGCTGCCTGATCGCCCGTGCCCCCCCCCAATCCAGACCACGGTCTGCCCAACTGTCTCGCCGCCCCCTCCCCCCATAAATTTGTCTACAGACTATACAGGAATTTGTGTACAATCGTGCATAATAAAAATTGTTTTCGCAACTTTTGAGTTTTGGGCTACTTTTGGGCTAGATCTGGCGATTTATTGGGCTCTAAAAATGTTTGGCATCTGGCAACCCTGATGCCATGTTAATCAAGGCATTAGCTATTATCCTCCCAATGCAGAGAAATGCATAGGCTTAACTCGGGTTTTCTTAAGGCTGGGAATGTAACTCCTGGTCAGAGATGGAGTAAAGTTTCTGGGGCCAGTGTTAACCTACGGAGCTGAAACCAGAGTTCATGGTGTGGGGGTCATAGAAACATAGAAATGACGGCAGAAGACGACCAAACGGCCCATCCAGTCTGCCCAGCAAGCTACGCACTTTATCCATTTTTTTTCCCTTTTTCTCTCTCCCACCTGTTACTATTGGCTTCCAGTACCCTCCAGCCCTAATTCCCCTCCACCCAATTTAGAGAGCAGCTCCGTATCTGCATCCAAGTGACATCCAGCTCAATTAGGGGTAGCGACCGCTGTAACAAGCAGGCCACCCCCTTGCCCCATACTCTTACCCACCCCTGTTTTTATTTTTTGTTTTGTTTTATTTTTTGTTTGGAAATAGCAACCCTCCATCCTTCCGCTCCGTGAAGGTGGAACACCAACTACTGGCCACTGGCATCCCGCTCTGTGAATGCCTCTGTGGCTACTGCCGCTCCGTGCAGTGTTTTGCTGCCTCCACTTTTTTCACGCCCTCTAGACCTGATGGATCCACAGTGTTTATCCCACGCCCCTTTGAAGTCGTTCACAGTTTTAGACTTCACCACTTCCTCCAGAAGGGCATTCCAGGCATCTACCACCCTCTCCGTGAAGAAATACTTCCTGACATTGGTTCTTAGTCTTCCTCCCTGGAGCCTCAGCTCGTGACCTCTGGTTCTGCTGATTTTTTTCTGACGGAAAAGGTTTGTCGTTGTCTTTGGATCATTAAAGTTTTTCAAGTATCTGAAAGTCTGAATCATATCACCCCTGCTCCTCCTTTCCTCCAGGGAGTACATATTTAGATTCTTCAATCTCTCCTCGTATGTCATCCTATGAAGACCATCCACCTTTTTGGTCGCCCTTCTCTGTTCTGCCTCCATCTTGTCTCTGTCTCTTTGGAGATACGATCTCCAGAACTGAACACAGTACTCCAGGTGTGGCCTCACCAAGGATCTGTACAAGGGGATAATCACTTCCCTTTTCTTACTCGATATTCCTCTCTCTATGCATCCCAGCATTCTTCTGGCTTTTGCTATCGCCTTGTCGCATTGTTTCGCAGACTTCATATCATGTCATGTAATTAGTATTTACACACAGGTCATGTTTTCTGCACATAAAGCATGCTTCGGTCACATTGTTGTGTGTACAGAACAGGATTTGTGTGCACACAGGTTGTACACTCAAAACCTTTTAGGAGCATTAAAGTTGTGCTCATAAATGTTCAGAGCACAGAGCATAACTTGTCTTAGGCTCACAACTTTTGTACTCCTAAACTTTAAGATCCCATATCTTGTGTCTTCATGTGCATATCTCTGGGTCAGCCTGCTCTTTTTTTTTTGTTTTTTTAACTCCCAATGCCTTAGCAAACCATTAGCTTACTGCATTGCAAGGTTAACGTACTTTGCGTCTCTGCAAGACGGCAGAGACAGCAGAGACCCGATCTTGCCAAAGAACAGGCTGTGTCTGAGTCCAGGCCAGGGTTTCCAATTCTCCTGCTTAAGCTGACTGAGGCCAGAGGGCAGTCAGCAGCAGGGAGACCCCTGATATAATAAGATGTGGCTGAAAAAGGTGCATTGCTTTTACTCACAAAAAAGAATTATCAGCAACAGCAGTGTTAAACACATTTCTCTCAGTATAACCTGAGCTCACATCTGGAATACAGGAAGCACTCCTAGCTTGATTGAATAGTTTTGTGGCTCTTGCTGTCCACACCCCTGTATAATTACACACTGTTCTCCTTTCCCCCCATAATGGCAGCTCTCCTTTGAAGGCATTTTCTAACGAGTGTTTTTCTCTGTCTGTCTCTTTCTTGGCATGTTTAGGACTGATGCAATTGGAAGTTCAAACTTACTCTTGTAAAATGTAACTGGTTAGAGTTAATACTTTTGACCCACTTTATAATGAGGTATACTCCCTTCATAGTGATTTTTTTTTCTTCTCGCTTTGCCAAATAGGAAAAACAAATTACTCTAGAGACTCAGCAGGAGAGGAATGACCCAAAAGGGCGCAAACAAGGCTGGCTTTTCAGAATATCTCCAGGGGAAGAGTCATTAGGTTGAGCTGCATGCATTTTGCCTGAGAAGCAGGATCATGTGCAGAGCCTCATTTCTTGGAGAACCCTTGAGGATCCGGGTAGTGTAGCACCAGCTGGTTTGAATTTTGGAGAACTATCTTTATAATGTTCAAAGGTCCCTGTTTAGCAAAACACATACCCGTCTTTCAAGTTTTACCACTTTTAGGTGATGCTACCTGGACCAGCATTATGCAAACACGCTGTTGTAGTTAAGGGCTTTCAAGGCCACTTAGATCCTTTCTTCACACCTGTGCTTTTCTGTCCAGATGCTTTAACCCCAGTTTGTTCCTAGGAGGTACAGGAGAGAGCTCTTTCATTTGCCCACACAACCCTGCCAGGCGGAGACACTGCCAAGTACCACTTCCAAAACTGAACACCGTCTCAGTGAGAAGAGGCTCAGCTTAAGGTCCCGGTGACTGACAGGCCAATGTAAGGTGCCCTGTCAATGGTAGGACACCTGCAGGCCTGGGGGATGGAGAACTCACCTGTGACTACTTGGAGCGCCAGAAAAGTGTTACATGTGTACTCAAAGATAGGCTATGTAGCAGCCCCACCAAAATGCAGTTTAAGGTAGGTCAGACAGGAATGCCTTTATGGGCACCATAATATAGTAGGGTGAGGAGCCCTGCAGGTTCAGAAGCTGAATATTTGGTGTACTGGTCTAGACCTACCTCAGAATGGGAGCTAGATCGGGGAGGGCAGATCTCTAGCTTGGAAACCACATTAAGGTTTGGTGCTGTTCCTGAGAGGATCTGAAGAGGTTAAAAACTGAGGAGGACTGGCAGGTGCAGGGAAGTCATCCATCCCCGTTCCCTATCCAGCCTCCAGCCACTGTCATCCCCATCCTCATCCTCATCCAATCAGCTCCTTCCTCCCACCCAGCCAATCTGCAGCTGCCCCCCAGCTCCCACTGCCCCAGCCTGGTAGAATAGCAACCTAAAAAAAAGAGAAAAACCAGAACCAAACTTTCTACTCTCCCTTGATCTGCTTCATATTCACAGCTAGAGTCAGTGATCCGTGGTCCCAGTGACTGAAACAGGGACCCCCCCCCCCCCACCCATCTGTGCCAACCCTGAACAGCAAGGACGCCCATTTAAATCAAAGGTGCCCCCTCCCCAGCCTTGCCACAACCTCCCCCTAGAGACTGCAGAATGCGAGCGAATCCTCTCCAGCCCCTTCCCCCCCCCCCCCCCCCCACCACAGCTACGCTCTAGGATGAAGTGCACGCCCGGACCCCATGCAGGGACCCTCTTACAGCACCCAAGCACACTTCTCTGACGCCAGAACACGCGCCTGCATGCGGCTGAGGCCCGAGCGCCGGTTCGGAGCATCGGAAACAATGCTGCACTGCGGCAGAAAACCAGCAGACTCCCTCTAGTCCATGCCCTGCCCCAAGCTGCAGCGCTGGCCCAGAATCGGGCGGGCAGGCCGGTAGTCTAAGGAAGAGGGCTTGGGTCCCGGTGGCCAGTAGCGGCCCATAGACTGTACTTTGCCCACCCCTGAACTAGATGCCAGGAATCAGATAATACCGAGTTCATGTGGCTTGTCTCTAAAACACTGATTAGGGCCAGGCAGAGTCAGTGCTGGCCTCAACATTGAACCTTTAGTTTTGCTGCCCTCATCTCACTTATGTGCCCATATCATTCCCTTTCCTACCTATGCAGATATCATAGCAAACCTGAAGGAAGAAGTAGCATGGGACCTCTGTACTCTCCTTCCCTCTGATATTTTGCAAGGTCTCCATGGAGCTCTCCAGCCTTGGAATAAACCTAAAGCTGTAGGATATCCCTCTCTTGCCTGGCAAGAGGAGAAGAGCTGATCTCCCGAGGTGTCTGCAAGCTCACGGCACGCCTTGGCAGCAATGAAGAGCTGCAGCTGACCAGGCCTGCGGAAAATGAGCTGAAACCGCATAGGAAAGGAAACTCAGTGGCGGCTGGGCTTGGCTGCAGTGCCATGCAGGAAGGACTTAGTCTTGTCCAGTTTCCATGGTCTGCATTTTGTCTAGCCCTTTCCATCTCCAATGTGCCGCCGACTCCGCTCTTAAAGTCATGGCTCTGCCTGACCAAGTCTGCTCTTCCAGCCGCCCCCCCTTCTCCACCAGCTCCTTCTTCCATCCAGACAGCAGCAGAGTTTGCCTAAGCAGATTATTGGAAAGTGTTCGGCAAGATTTTCCCCAGAATAGGACATTTTCTAAGTGCAATACTAAGTTTGGTCATTAGATGTCCTCGTTGTATAAAGAGATGTTGATTGATTAGATTTTTTTTTTGTTTTTAATATCTATCTAAATGCATACATACTGTAAAAACTTTTTTTTTTTTTTTAAAGAAATACTCTCAACCGTCCAGAACGTACGCTTTATCTGAAATCTTTCTCACTACATTAGGATCCCTTAATAACCTTGGATGCATTTCATGTAGCCCCATTGCCTTCTCCCCTTTGCTTTATGTGAGCTCATGCAGAGACCCTGACTTCTGTTACTGGCTGAAATCCACTTCGAGCGGGCGGCATGAACTGACGTAAGATATTAATCTAAAAAAAATGAAATGAAACAAAACGGGAAAATAATTCCAACAGCTGTCTGGCATAAGGAGTGAGCCCAATCTGCTCCTCAACTGGTGTAAAAGGCTGAGTGGAAGATGGTCCTTCTTTTGCCTTTCTGGCCATTTTAACATTTGTGCCAGTTTATTTCCTTTACTTTAAGGGGCTCTTGGAAATCGTTCTTTTGTCGGTTACAGAGGAATGAAATGGCAAATGTTCCATGAAGGACAATGGGAAGGGTAATTAAAGATGTTTATAGTGGATTGTTAAATTGTTTGATGTCCCTGAGGAATCATTCCATGTCATGGGAGGGGAGGGAGGCCTTTTGGCTGGAAGGCCAGTGCTGTAGTATTTGCTAGACCACACTGACGTCAAGTGGACATTACTGGACAGGTGAAGATATTTGAGTTTATTATAATTAATTCTTCTTAGTCCATGGAAAACGATTTTAAATTCAAAAGGACCTATTGTAAGCTTTTGCATCAGAGTTAGAGTAGTCAATACCTGCCTGGAGCCAATGAGGGGCAGGGGATTGATTGCTAATGAGCCTTCTTAATTAAGCATAAAAGGTAACGATGATTTTGTTTTAAGACAGAGATGGAGGGATGTCAGCATGAGGTAAGACTTTGACTGCAGCTTCCAACTGGCTGCTTTGCTTATAAACAACAAAAGGAAAGCAGGATCAGGGAGGTGGGAGTTTTCTTGTAATCATTATCAGAAGAAAAGTATTTATCCAGCCGAGAGAGAGAGAGAGAGAGAGAGAGAGAGAGAGAGAGAGAGAGAGAGAGAGAGAGAGAGAGAGAGAGAGAGAGACTGAGACTTGCTATAGTGCCTGTGCCCTAGACAGGTATTTGTATCCCTATGGGAGGCCCACCTACTAACTCGGGGTGGGGATTAGGTATGAGTGTCGGGGGTTGGGGCCACTTTCGCATTCCACATGAGACCTACGGAAAGAACAGTGGTTTCTAGTGAAGATTTGCTGGCCGTCTGAGTGGGAAACTCACTCCAAGAAGAGATTTGGGCAACGTTCTCTCAACCTAGCTTGATGGACACTCTACCTGGGCAACAACAAGCTAGGTGGAGAGAACGTTGCCCAAATCTCTTCTTGGAGTGAGTTTCCTCACTCTTGTTAATTCTTGCTCTCTTCTTTCTCCAAAAAAAATCTATTGTAGCAGACTTAAAGCCAAAGATCTCCTTTGTATGAATCCATATTGGGAGCATCTGTGGCACATAAAGCATTTTTGGCAGAATCACCATCTTAACTACCACACATCTGCCCATATATGATAAAGGATAATCTATCCACTTGTTTAATAATTCTTGCACTCAAACAAAGCCTGTACAATATTTAAGTGGTATAATTCATTCTCTGTATGGGTCAATTGAATGGCAAGATATTTTAAGATATTTGAAGTCCATTTAAAAAGAAACGGTGAATTCCAAGTGCCTTTCAAATCTGTGAAGAACGGGAATGCTTCAGATTTTCCATAATTTATTTTCAAGCCTGAAAAAGTCCCAAATGATTTTGGATGGAGTGGATCACTTGCTCCAAATATTGTTTAGAATTCCCCAAGAACAACAAGAAGTCATCAGCAAATAGACTAAGTTTTAATTCTCGCCTCCCTATGTTGATACCACTAAGCCCTTGCATCTCTCATAACTTTATCGCTAATCGTTCCAAGGATAGCACATAAAGTAGTGGTGAGAGAAGGTACTCCTGTCTAGTGCACCGCAGTATTTGAAATGGGGAAGATAACATGCCATTAACCGGGATGTGAGCTTTTGGTGCCTCATAAAAAGTAATCTTATCCAACTTACAAAACCCTATGAAAACCCAAATTCTTGTAAAATATAGCATAAATAGGACCATGCAACTTGATCGAAAACCTTTTCCGAATCTAAACTGACTAGTAAGCCACTAGGATTATTATGTTGAACACCTTGCAATGCTAGTAAAGCTTTTAAAATATTAGTGGTGTAATTACAACCTCTCATAAATCCTGTTTGATCAGAACCAGCAGTTCTGGCCAATTCAACCTGTTGGCCAGAACTACTGGTTGAGAATGGAAATTAGGTGGTATGATTCAGGAAGCAGTGGATTTTTACCCAGTTTAGACAATAATATTGTAGCCAAATTATACCCTAATTCAACAGCGCCCTGGTCCCGTGCTAAGGAAAACATTTCTTAGCAGTTACATAATGTTCTAAGATTATAATATTATAAGACATTCGTCCTGTCTCGCAGAAACCTTTTTTTCTCATTAACGGTTTCAACCGTCAACTTCAAGTGTTGCATACACTCATATCTATTGTTCAATGTATTTATTGACTTTTATTAAGTTAATGTTCTGATTCAATCTCTGTCACACTGTTATGAATTTAAATGTAACTGGTTTGTTATAATGTAAACCGGAGTGAAGGCTATGTCAGCTGTACCTCGGTTTATAAACAAATGCTAAATAAATAAATAAATAAATAAATAAATAAGATTTTGTAAAATTCAGGCCCAAACTGCCAACAGAGGCCTTGCCTAACTTCAAAGATTGGATAACCCCCAAAATTTCCTGTTCTTGTATAAGGGTGTCTAAAGTTCTTCTTTGATCATCTGTCAACTTAGGAAGATGCATATTCTGGAAAAAAAAAAGAGCTTGCATTGATTCATTTACTAAATCCTTGTTATTTAAGATTTAAAACAATGATACAAATTCCCTCACAATTCCTTCTGCATCTGTAACCAGAGATCCCCCTTCAGTGTTCTTAAGCCTGATAATAATCTTTCTAGACTTTGATTCCTTCAGCAGGTTTGCTAACAACTTTCCTGACTTATTACTCCATTGGAAAAGTTTAAATTGAAAATAAAGCAAATTATTTTTAGACTATCTAGAATCTCATTTAATTCCATTTTAATTTCTCTTAAACGTTGCCTACTGTCCACAATTAGATATTTAATAAGCTCTGCTAATTGGTTTTTTAAGGGAGAGGATTTTATTATTCAGTAATTTTTTTTTCTCAGCAAGCTAAGAAATAATGTGCCCTCTCAACACCGTCTTGGCAACGTTCCAACATGTCAGCGCATTTACCTCAGGTGCGGCATTCTCTAAGCAATATTCTTTCCTCTTGTCAGTAAGAAATTTTATTGAATTTTAACCAATTTACATTGTAAACAATGTGTCTGAAAAAAACAGAAAATAAAACTAATCTAATCAAGATTGCGTACATGAAATTTTCTCTGTACTAATATTATAAGAATTAGGGGGAGAATACAATTATTTAAGCAGATACAGGTAAATTCAGTCATAATTATTTAGTTATCGCAAGGTGTCATGTACCAAAATTTAAGTCTAGCCAACCCCTTTAGAGTTATATTAGGAGTGTGAATCCAAATACAGTTGTAATTGCTCAGGCTCTGAAAATATATATCTATCATTTTGATATATTAATAAACATCTACAAGGAAATCTTAAAAAGAATGTTGCTCCTCTTGATGTCACTTCACTCTTCATCATCAGAAACAATTTCCTTTTCTCTTGCATTTTCTTAGTAATGTCAGAGAAAACTCTAATCTGTTGCCCATAGAACAATTGACTCTGATGACGAAAAGATAGACGCAGTATAGTGTCTCTGTCCGATAATGATATAAACGTCACTAACATCGTTGCTCTCGTCTCTATCTTAGTTTCGAAAGATTTTTCTAGTATATCCGTTAGGTTATCAGCGGATACTTGATCTTGAACTTGTTCATGCTTTTCTCCTTCTTTAGCTGGTAAATAAAATACCTTGGAAGTTGCCGGGATAGATGTTTCTGGCAATCCTAAGATATTAATTAAATAACTTCTAAGAAGATCTTTAGGTGTCATCCACCTGGTCTTTGGGAAATTCAGGAACCTTAAATTGGCTCTCCTTATCTCATTTTCAATAACCTCCATTTTCCTCAGAACGATATTTTCAGATTTTATTAAATTGCACTTTATCAAATTTATCAAATTGACCTCTTTGATTTCAGTCTCAACCATTTTCACTGCAGTTTCAACCACTTGTTTCTTATTTTCCATACTCCGGACTTTGTCCATGTTTTGCTTTACGGCAGTAGTCAAATCATTTATAGCTCTACTCATATGTCTATTCATATCAGTCAGAGCCTTCCATATTCCGTCCAAGGTAATTTTTTCTGGCTTTTCCAATGGAACGTTTACAATCACCTGTATTTCAGTTTCCTTACCTCCTAACTCCAAAGGTTCTTTTTCCCCTCTCTTCTCACGCCGTATCTCCTCTTTCTTACCCTTGGAGCCCGAAAAAAAAGGGCTCACTGAAGCAGACGGTAGGTCACCATCACTTCTCGGGGTGCTAGAAGTCCTTGATTTAAGTTGTTCCGGCGGCGTTATCAATAGTTGTTCACTCCCCATTCCTTCTGGGGATTTATATGGGAGAACGGGGACAGCTGGCGCTCCGGGACTGAGAGATGTTTCTTCAGCCAGAGGATACTGTGTCTGCTCTCCACAGAGCTCACTCGCGGCTCCTTCTTCATTGTCTCTGATGCATGACCTGGAAAGCCTTCTCGATCCGCGGTTGCCTTGAAATAATATTCGAAGTAAAGGTAGAATTTTCCCGGATCCTTGCCTTTCTCTTGGTGTGAGGCATTTTAAATTAAATAAATATTCTCAGGAAAGAAAAGGCTTTTCCAAAGGTTCCACGGAACCAGGCTATTTCCGTGTTCACCTTGCGGCAGCCATCTTGGTTCTCCTCCCTGGTGGAGATATTCTAGCCCTTTAACCACCCAGACTCTGAATACTGGGTTTTCTAGACCAGGAAGAAATCGGGGATGTCCTATTATAGATACAAAAGGTGAGATTTCCCATGGGACCTGCAGCCTACTACTTAAACCCTGCCAGGCCATTCTGCAATATTTAATAATAGGGTTGTGTTGAATCACTTTCGGTAAGGCATCTCTTGAAACGTAGCAAATTTTGTATTTTGAGGGGTCCATAACAGGCTTGCAGAAAACTGGAAGGGGAGAAAACCTCCGTTCCATAGGGATGTGAATCGTGTCCTCGATCGTCTTAACGATCGATTTCGGCTGGGAGGGGGAGGGAATCGTATTGTTGCCGTTTGGGGGGGTAAAATATCGTGAAAAATCGTGAAAAATCTAAAAATCGCAAAACCGGCACATTAAAACCCCCTAAAACCCACCCCCGACCCTTTAAATTAAATCCCCCACCCTCCCGAACCCCTCCCAAATGACTTAAATAACCTGCGGGTCCAGCGGCGGTCCGGAACGGCAGCGGTCCGGAACGGGCTCCTGCTCCTGAATCTTGTTGTCTTCAGCCGGCGCCATTTTCCAAAATGGCGCCGAAAAATGGCGGCGGCCATAGACGAACACGATTGGACGGCAGGAGGTCCTTCCGGACCCCCGCTGGACTTTTGGCAAGTCTCGTGGGGGTCAGGAGGCCCCCCACAAGCTGGCCAAAAGTTCCTGGAGGTCCAGCGGGGGTCAGGGAGCGATTTCCCGCCGCGAATCGTTTTCGTACGGAAAATGGCGCCGGCAGGAGATCGACTGCAGGAGGTCGTTCAGCGAGGGTTCCGGCGCCTCGCTGAACAACCTCCTGCAGTCGATCTCCTGCCGGCGCCATTTTCCGTACGAAAACGATTCGCGGCGGGAAATCGCTCCCTGACCCCCGCTGGACCTCCAGGAACTTTTGGCCAGCTTGTGGGGGGCCTCCTGACCCCCACGAGACTTGCCAAAAGTCCAGCGGGGGTCCGGAAGGACCTCCTGCCGTCCAATCGTGTTCGTCTATGGCCGCCGCCATTTTTCGGCGCCATTTTGGAAAATGGCGCCGGCTGAAGACAACAAGATTCAGGAGCAGGAGCCCGTTCCGGACCGCTGCCGTTCCGGACCGCCGCTGGACCCGCAGGTTATTTAAGTCATTTGGGGGGGGTTCGGGAGGGTGGGGGATTTAATTTAAAGGGTCGGGGGTGGGTTTTAGGGGGTTTTAGTGTGCCGGCTCACGATTCTAACGATTTATAACGATAAATCGTTAGAATCTCTATTGTATTGTGTTCCATAACGGTTTAAGACGATATTAAAATTATCGGACGATAATTTTAATCGTCCTAAAACGATTCATATCCCTACCGTTCCACACAGCCAATCTTGGATAGGTTTTAAGGAGGCTTGCTAGATTGCAATTTAGTATATTAGGGTAATCCATACCCCCCTCCTCCCATGGAAGCTGCAATGTTTGTAATGCTAAATTAGCCCGTTTCCCTCTCCACAGAAAATAGCTCAGTCTCTTTTCTATTTCCTTTACATGTTTCTTTTTGAGCCAAATTGGTAGCATTTGAAGAAGATATAACCATCTAGGCAGTTCTGTCATTTTAAACAGCTATATTTTAATACCTAAGTATTTCATTTCCCTACCCACGCATCTTAATGGGAAAGATCCTGGCCACTGATTACTGAGCGCCCCAGTGACGTCAAGAGCCTCAGACTTATCTAAATTTATGTTTAGTCCCAAGAAAATTCCAAACTGTTCCTGATACCCTATAACCCCAGGGAGGGACCATGTTGGGTCAGTTAAAAAGACCAATGCGTTGTCTGCAAAGGCAGCAATTTTGAAACTGTGCCCCTTGGTCTCAAAACCCCTTATTTCTGGCGCCATTACAATTTTCCTTAGTAACGGGTCCAATGAAAGAATATAGAGCAATGGGGAAAGCGGACATCCCTGTCTAGTTCTACGCTTGAGTTCAAATGCTTGCGATAGGATCCCATTCGCTAGGATGCAGGAGGAAGGTTCCTGATACAGTAAGGAGATATTTCCAATTATGTCACCTCCAAAACCATATCTGCTAAGGCCCGAGAAAAGATCTTTCCAGACCACCCGGTCAAATGTTTTTTCTGCGTCAAAACCTACCACCAATGATGGTTCTCCATTGATTTTACTCTGCAGCATTGCCATCCAGAGGCGTAATATATGTTTGCATGGTGACCTCCCTTTAACGAAGCCAACCTGGTCAGGAGAGATCAAGGAGGGCAGAATTGTATGCAGTCTAGTAGCCAAAATCTTGGCGAACAGTTTAAGGTCAAAATTGAGTAGGGAAATCAGTCTGTAAAAGGCCACTGATAGAGGATCTTTCCCTCCCTTAGGGATGAAGATGATCGCAGTCCAAATCCTCTGAAAAACTGGAAAAAACCTGCAGTTAGAGGGGGAACTGAGAGCGAGCTAGACGTGCGTCCTACTCGCACATCGGATCACGTGGTCTCACTGTATAATTTTTTTAATGAAGTTTTGGATTTAAGGGAAGTATTTGGCAACACACTGCACATACGTTAGCCAGCAAACACCTGCTATTTGGTGTGTGTAGTTTTGCCAAGAGAATGTACATGCATATGTTTTAAAATCAAAATGTGCACATAAAAATGTGGGCATAGCGTGTATGGGCATAATTTTACGCACATATAGGTCATGCAGTTTTCTAAAGGACTACTTTACCCGCAGAAGTGCCTTTGAAAATTCCCTTCCCTAAGATTGAATTCTTCCTATTATCTGTTTTTCGGGTCTTCCTCTAAGAACAATTTTGATTTTTCTGCTTGTTGGGTTCCCTCCTGCTCCTTTCTCCTTCCAGTTCAGATGGAACCAGGGCTGGGGTCCTGGTGTCACAAGTCTTCATTCATAACCACCGGAGATCTGTTTCCCTTATTTTATTTCTGTTTCCCCTACCCCCAGCCATACGCATTACTTAATACGGACTTCTGCGCCTATTTGCAGGCCAGGGCCTATATCAATATTTTAGACAATCAAGCATCAGATCTTCACTATTTACAAACGTTTGAGGTTTATTTTATTTAATACCATTGCAAAAGAAGGATCCTGTTCAGCTTTACATCAAACAATACAGAATGTTAAAGAGATGTCGGCTTTTCAGTCATTATTAAGCAAATATGATGAACTTTCGTTTTGGTTTTCTAATATCAAAGACAACAGAAAATGTGAGATTGTGAGAAATGCAATATACATTTCTGCACTGAATGTATATACTGCAGACATGGATGTATAAGGCATATCTTATCCCATCTCATAACTACCTTAAAGGTCTGTCTGGAAGCGGATCCTATGTCCAGATCTTCTGGAGTTATACTCATGTTGCAATTTTTTGGATGCAACTTTCGGATTATCTGGGAAATCTTCTTGCATTTCAATTACCGAGATCTATATGGTTGGGTTTGTTTGAGATTTCTGAAGACTTAGAACCTGGTATAAGAAAATAAATAAATTATTTTAGGGAACAGAATTCTTTTTTGCAAAAAAGTCAATTTTAGCTTGCTAGATGGTACCTGAGTGACCTACTCTTACTCAATTTGACTGCACAAATTTCAGCATTAAAAAAATATGATTTTTTTATTGGATGTCTGCCATGAATATTTACAGGCCTTATCCCCTCGGGCTAGGAATATCATGCTCAGCTCTCAGGGGAGCTGCTTAAGATTATTATTTACAATTTTGGCTAAATAGCTCCTACTCATTTATTGTCTAGGGACCTTATTTGGAATGGCGATTTGCATTTTTAGTGCTAGAAGTTTTGTGGTCACACACATACATATTTTTGTCTTATGACAACTGTTTGTCAAGGGTTGATTGAGGTGGGAAATGTTTGGGAATTCTGTATTGGTCATAATTTCCTGGAATTTTTTTTTTTTTTTTGCACCATGTCTTATGTGAAAATTAATAAAGATTTTACAAAGAAAAAATTAGACCAATAAAAAAATGTTATCACTTACAACTGATGTCATGATCTTTATATAACCTTTCCTCTTGCACCTTCAAGCTACATGTAAACTGATGTGATGTGTAAATCGAACACCGGTATATAAAAATAAATAAATAAAATAAAAATAAATAACGGGAAACTTAAGGGAGCGTGCTGAGGGAGATGCACCAGGGGGAGTCTCGTTGGGTCAGTATAAAGTGGTGCTCAGAGTGGGAATTGTGGCTCCTGCCACAGAGTTGTCAGAGTTGAGCGGGGAGCACAGGAGTTCTCAAAAGGACAGCTGGGCTTCTCAGTCCAGCAAGGCCCAAGTCATGGGAGGCCAGTGAACCCTTTCCTGGGCTCTTGGGCAGTGCCTAGAAGCAATATGCAAGGTTTATGTACCACGGCAGCCTTGTGGAAACTTTTTGGAGACTGAGGGAACCAAACCGACAGGAGGGGACTATGACTGAGAAGAATCCTGTGAGTAGATGTGAGTACGAAAGAAAAACGGGAGGTAATTTTTGTGCTATGCTATTCAAGTGAAGATTTGGAGGAGGAGTATTTTGATGTTGCTACCTCCTCAGTGCTGTAAGAACCTGTGAACTTTGTGACTTAATCGGTGAACTGTAACACTGTTTAACTGCTGGAAACCCCAGATTTTGGAAAATAAGGTTTTCCTGTTTGAAGATACATTTTGAGCAAGACCCTCCTTAATCCCAAGGTGTAGGTTCATGAGAGGAATCTTTCAGTATCGGAAGAGTGGGGGTGAATGCTTTGGATTTAATAGGGGTGCAGTCAGATGGGTCACAGAGGGGAAAGGAGCATTTTGATATTTTGGTTCTCCATCCAGCTTGATCAGGTTCACTAAATCATCTGCGCAACCATTTTTGTATTTTGAACTATCATCAGACACTCCATCATTTTATGAACATTTATTTCTATTATATTCAAGCAGGTCAACATGGCATCTATGCTGCTTTTCAAATAAAAAGAAATGATTTATTTGTGACCCGGCTTTACCTGTCACTAAAATAGTTCAGTATATATTTTCTGAGACAGCGGGCTTGCATTTTTGGAGTCCTCCCCTTGCTCTGTCCCCATCTTTTTGTGGGATGTGTCTTGGGAATATAAATATCCCCTGGATGTGATCTGGGTCACTGCCTCTCCCCATGAGGAGTGATCAGGAAGTGGTCTTTGTTGCTGATAAGAGTGGACTGACCATGGAAAGAGTTTTTGAGAGTCAAAGATTTTGGAAGATGTTTTTTTTGTATTTTTTTGGGAGTATTTTTCAGATCGAGGTTTGTTTTTTCACCTTCTTCCAGCCCTTGTTCATGCTGGAAATGCAGAGACTACCCTACCCTCCATGGGGAAGGGATCATGGAAGCGGATGCTGGTGCAGGAGGAAGAAGAACATGTAGGAGGAGTGTCATGGATAAAAAGAGCGTGGCTTTTCTGACTTTGATTTTTCTGATGCTGCTTCTCTTTTTCTTTTTTTTTCCTATACTGGCTTGGATTTAGACTTTCAAACTCAAATAAACTTTTACATTGAACACCATTACTGGATTCTGTGATTTTCCTCATTGGACACTATGATCTTGAGTGGAGAGAGTACGTTTTATTTATTTATTTTTGTGGTGGTTGATCTCTTGTTTCCTCCTGAAGGACTCCCCCTGCCCAGTGACTAGAATCAGTGGATTGAGTCTTAAACAGGACAATCACCTCTATGACCCCACCAAGGGCCCAGGAGGTTAAACCTCCCCCTCAACGGATGGACCCCAGCATGGTAGCTCCCCAGTTTCAGCCAATAAGTCAACTGGGGGTACTTGTTATGACCGTCGGCCACGGGCAGCCGCGGCCGACCCAACTCACATCATGTCTTGCCCTGCTCGCCACTCCTGATAAGCTTCCGGCTGTGGCTTGCTGCTACCGTCATGTTCTTCCTGGCTTTCGGGACTCCACGTGGCGATTGGGACGCTGCCGACCTACACTCCAACTCTGGTCCTTCCTAGGCGCACGCGCGCGTCACCTGGCCTCCCTTTAAAGGCCCTATGGTGGGAACTCCAGGGGCATCTCCGGCTGATGACATCACAAGTCTGAGATATTTAAGCACCTCCTTTGGCCTACGCTAACCAACTTGGCAACGAGTTCCCTGAGCTCCTGTGGGGTTTGCACCGTTCTCCGGACCTGCGGTTCCTGTCTTGGATCCCTGCTCTTCAACCTTGGTCGCTGGCTCTGGGTACCAGCTCCTCAGGGGCCTGCTCTGCACTTCCCTTCTGGGACTTTGTCCTTCGCTGCCCCGCTCCTCAGGGTAGCCTCAGCGCGACTTTGCCAGAGATCCTTTCGCTACGCTCTCCCGCTCCTCGGGGTAGCCTCAGCGTTACCACACCGGAGTTCCTGTCGCCATGCTTCCCCGCTCCTCGGGGTAGCCTCAGCGTTACCACACCGGAGTTCCTGTCGCCATGCTTCCCCGCTCCTCGGGGTAGCCTCAGCGTTACCACACCAGAGTTCCTGTCGCCATGCTTCCCCGCTCCTCGGGGTAGCCTCAGCGTTACCACACCAGAGTTCCTGTCGCCATGCTTCCCCACTCCTCGGGGTAGCCTCAGCGTTACCACACCAGAGTTCCTGTCGCCATGCTTCCCCGCTCCTCGGGGTAGCCTCAGCGTTACCACACCAGAGTTCCTGTCGCCATGCTTCCCCGCTCCTCGGGGTAGCCTCAGCGTTACCACACCAGAGTTCCTGTCGCCATGCTTCCCCACTCCTCGGGGTAGCCTCAGTGTTACCACACCGGACATTCAGTCTCTAAGTCTCCCCACTCCTCGGGGTGGTCCCAGCGCTACTACTCCAGAGATCCTGTCTCTATGCTTCTCCACTCCTCGGGCCTGCCCTGTGCATCTCTGCATTGGAGATCCTTCCTCTGGTTTATCCTGTCTCCTGACCTGCCCGGCATTGCAATACTTTGGACTGTTCTCTCAAACCCCGCTCCTCGGGGCACCCCGCAGTATTGCCTCAGTGCAGGTGTCTGCGATCACATGGCTGTGACGCAGACAACTCGTCTATGCCTCCTGGGCCACAGCCGTGGTCCAGTTGCCTGTGTTTCCATTCCACCTCGCCTCCCGACGGTGGGGCCTTGTGGGGCTCAACCCCTCAGGGAGAGTCAACTCCCACCTCGGGCCAAGGGTCCACGAAACTTACAAAACCTAACTGTCCTGTTATATATTTATCGAGGATCCTCTTATTTTAAAAAGAGGCTAAGTGTTATCCACAAATTTATTTATTTTATTTATTTAGAGATTTTTATATACCGCAGTACGTAAGGATATACATCACCGCGGTTTACATTTAACAATAACTTAGCAACAGGCTTTACAATTGACATTATTAATAAGTATTAATTAGAATTAATTACAAATAACAGGATTGACGGAAAAACAGGCTGTACAGACCGTGGACCATCCATTAGTGTTTAACATACAAAAATAAAATTGAAGTAACTAACATATTTACGAACCAACACTAAAACCATAGAGCATATAATACAATAACGGTGCTGAGAGGGAAATTATTGTTTCAAGCACAGAGCCTGGGTCTGTTGGATTTTAATAACAACGTTGGGGCCACAATTGCAGACATGATGCTGGGCTTGGATGGTAGTCCAACCCAAAATGGCATTTCTTATGTCTTGAAAAGGGAATTTCTCAAAAAAAAAGAAAAACAGGAGCAGGTAGAGTTAAGTCCCAGACTTTGGCCAGGATTCATCAAACTATCACATGCGATAGGAAGAGGGGCGTGTTTTATGGTAATAGCTTATTTATTGCAAAGTGCGCTATCTTAGCGCTTCGCATAGGTATTACAGCAGAGTGCGATAACTTTTCACAATTGCTGCAATTCCTACCTACAACCACTGGGGGGGGGGGGGGGTTGAGAGAGAGTGAGAGATTTATGGTGCTTTTCACATGCGTTAAGCCCATAGCGTGGCTTGGGGCCAATGCAATAAAGTCGTGTAGAAAGTGGGCGCTGAACAGTCAGCGCCTGCTCTCTTAAAGCGCACATGACACCCCTAAGGGGAGCACCATGCAATATTTAAATGAGGGGGTCGTGTTAGCTTGTGCGACACTAGCACATCCTTGCTAACGGGAAGCCAATCGGTTTCATGACTACCGTACGCCGGTCACGAAAACCGGCGTCAGTTTTCTATACCGGCGGGCAGCCATGGAAACCGACGCGATAAACCCGGCGTTGGTTTTTGTTACCGTTCGCCGCTGAAAAACCAACACCGAGTTTATCGGCGTCGGTTTTCCTGGCTGTCTGTCGCTACGGTAAACCGACGCTGATAAACTCGGCGTCTGTTTTTAATGGCGAATATTAGTTACGAAAACTGATGCTGGGTTTATCAACGTTGGTTTTCCTGGCTGTCCGCCGCCAAGGAAAACCAATGCCGATAAACTCGGCATCGCTTTTCGTGACGGCTCTGACTGTTAACTTTTGTTTTTACTTTTAGTTCTTTTATTTTTCATCTTTTTTTGATGCCCACAGCCATTAACACCTGCTCCTGGCAGGCATTGATAGATGACAGTTAAATGTGCGTCTGAGTCGCACTTTTTTTTTTTTTACATCGGGAGTGAATGCCTAATAGCCTCATTCACATGCATTGGCATGTGACCAGCGCTATTAGATTCACTCCGTGTTGGATGTGCCTTGAATAGGCGCTAATCCCCTTCTTGCATTAGGGGATTGATAGCGACTATTCTACCCGCGTCCGACTGCAGGTTAACAGGGCGCTCGGCTCAGCGCACAGTTTTGCATCGGTCCCTTTTGTTTGTTAGATCTAAGCTGTGAGCAGGACTTATTCCCCCCCCCCCCCCCCCCAGGCAAAGGCATAACTTGGGAATCTTGCTCTATCGAGGACTGCTATGTCAAACCAGAAAACTGTTCCATCCTAAAATGAGGAGCAGCCTCTGCCGGGCACTCACTGCTGTTTCATCTCATGCTATGGGCATCAAGTGGTCCCTCCATCCGATACCTCCCTCTTCCCTTCCCCCCCTCTGCCTAGGATCAAGCTGCAACTCCAGTCATTGCCGAAAAGGAGGTGGGAAATAAAGCAAAAGCAACAAAAAAACCAACTCCTAAAAACCCAAATCCCCCGGAAATCGAGCATTATCTAAAATAAAGCAAGGTGGGGGAGGGGGCGGCTGGAGAATGAGGCGTTCCCCCCGCTCTCCTGCAGCCTCTGATTAACATTCGCCGCTCATAGCCAGCAAGTCCC